>NC_136415.1:302755178-304220178 GCF_051521515.1 Lactuca serriola | reverse complement strand
ATAATGAAAAAAATTATGTTTTAGTTTTTTTCAATCCATATTAGTCTAAAAGAAGTTCATAAAATATGTTTTTGTAACTTGTCTTCAAGTTATGTGAAAAATCATATTTATGAATCTTAAAAACTCATAAAAGTTTTGTAGGTTACATAAAATGTAAGAGTTTTTTCCATTAAATAGTTTAATGAATCTATAACTTGTCCTCAAGTTATGGATGTTGAAGAGACACTTCTTTAAAGTTTTTTTAAAGAATAAGGGGTTACTTTAAAATGAAGAGTCTTCATTTTAATGAACCATTAAACTCATAAGTTATGATTTAAAGAGTCTTGAAATAGTTTCAAAACTTTCCCTCGAGTTTTGGAATTTGAAAAGTTACTCCTCATGTATACTTTAATTCCAAATTGAACATTGAAATTTTAGAAAGTTTAAAATTCAACCCTTATACTATCATTATAATTTTAATTATGTAGATATGTATAAGAGGAAGTCAATCTTACCGTTAATAGGCCTCATTCACGAAGCCGGTCTATAAGGGGGGTATAAGGTTACTACCTATAAAATCCCAGTCACAAATTTGAGAGGGCACAATCGAGATTCAAACATGCCATTGAAAAGTTCAATGTATCTCAAAAGATCTAGGATTTTCAAAACTAATAAAACCTAATAATAAAATATTCCGTTTTCATGGTGGAAATTGGTAAACCGTCATTTACCTACCTTCAACTATTTTATAATTTGGATTACGGCATCCCTCTTCCAATTATAAATAGGTTGTTGGGTCCTAGCCTTATTATTTCATATTGGGTGTTATATTAAGGACTTTAAATCAACTAACTTGAATTTCTCCTATTATAGATGTCTAGTTTAGACAGCTATGGTCTTCCCAAATCTTTAGGAACACGCTTCCTAATGAAGATGATATCCCAAATGGCAATCAAGGTGAAAGATCAATCCCTTTGTTGGGCATTTGTGGTACAAGAAATCGTACTTCACTTCATCCACCTCCTCCAATAAATCTCCTTATCCCACAAGTTTTAAGACTTGATAAGTTCTAAGTCACTCAGTCCTTATTGGCAAGCAAAGTCTATATGTGCCTAGATCTTGGGGATTAAGCCACATATTGACAAATCGGGAGAGTCGGGTGTCGAAGTCTCGAGGTAGCTGGCTGCTGACTTGGTTCTTCAGTCACTCCCTAATGACAGGTCACAACAAGACCCTTAATTATCTTACCTATTTGCTTGATGATTCTAAATCAACAGTGATTTGGAGCATTAGTAAAGCAAATTGGATTGGAAGATCTACTTTCCAAACCTATTTGGACATTGAAAATGGTGACATTGGAGGTCCAGGAAAAACTTTCTCTTCCCAATGGAAAGGGATCGGCCATAGTCAACTCGGTTGACCAAATGGTAAAGAGAAAGGTTAATTATGTGATAGTCCCATGTACCGTTTCCAAAGAGTCCATAAGATTCTGTTGCCAAAGGAAAGACATTGGTTGCGAAGTTGCTAAATTTACCTGAAACATCTTAAGGATGGGAAAGTCAATAGGTTTGACTCTACTTCAGGTAAAGTCCATTGTCTAACTCTATTAAGTTTCTATTATGAGATTCTTATTTCATAATGTGACGAGGTCACATGTTGATGTTTTAAGAATCAAAGAAAAAGTGAAGAAACTTAAAGGAAGTATATGTTGATTCTGATCGCGAAGATGGATTTCGATCGCATGGTAAGGTGATCAGAATTTTGAGTTGTTACTTAAGAGTTATGATATATTGCTTGGGAATAGATAACAACAAGTTTTCCATATGGATTGTAAGGATAAATTTTTCCGCAAACTTTTAAAATAATGGAAAAATGGTTTTGATTTTATTTATTTTAAGTATCCTTACAATGGCATTTGTGAAAAATTGTTGATTATATGTTTCCATTGATAAGCAATATGGGTAAACGGATTTGATTCTTTCTTTAGTGGAAGTGTCATAATTTACCAAATAAGGAGAGATTCTCATCACCCAAGTTTCAGTTGGATAGAAACTTGGAATCATGCAATTTGTATTGTATGATCATGAGAATTTTTTTATATATTTGGGAAATTAAGTCTAATTCCTTGTTCAGATGTATATGTGAATCAAGTGAAGGACAAAGGGATCGGATAAACTTAGGTGTGCGCTGATCAAGTCCACCACAAAGTTGATAAGATTATTCAGTATGATTTACTAAAGTTTAGTAAATATGGTTATACTTACAAGTTTAAGTATAGTTCTGGATCATTGGAGAAGTTTCAATGATAGACATAATGAGTAAGAAGAATCAAATAAGGCAGAAAGATAAAAGTTTCTCTAATCTGAAGAGATGGGAGAGTACTTGAGTATCTTCTTTTATGATTATCTTAGTGATTATGAAACCATGTCACAATTGATCCTCTAAGGACACCTTAGTTCATTTTGTTTGGCTAAGGAGAGGAATCGTGAATTTTTGAAATGGTTAGATCAAAAGATAAATTATACTTCGTTACAAAATTAAATCTTAGATTCATACTCCAAGATTAAGCCTTGAGTGACATAATCTTAAGAAAGGTTTAAAACACTTATTAAATGTAGAGTAAAATGTGTTCTTACTCTTGTACATTTGAAATTGGTAAGTTCTAATGTTTTGGATAAAACTAAGACCAACTAAGACCAATTGTGAGAAGTGTTTAACTTGATAAGAATCTGCACTAACTCTTGAATATTCGGTTTTGTCAAGGAATGGTTACCAGAACCATTCCTTGACAAAGAGAATCTTCTATGTCAAGAGGTCAGTGGGAGTCTTAAAAGGATCTTAAGATAGATTCAAGAACTAATCAAGAGTTTTGTTAATCACTAGACCACGACTTGAGGTTTGTAACCTTACGTGTTGACATATTCTGTGCCTATTCCAGTTAAAGTTGGTTTTGCATTGGAGTTCTGAGAGTTCTCAACTGGTTGCATAACAACATGGAAGCAATGGCAGGCCCTTGAGCTGCCAGGTGGCAAGAAATTAAGACTACACAAGTTCAGTCCATATGAATTTGGATTTGTCATTAACCTTGCCGTGTGATTATGGATTTGAAAATTCACATGGATAAGAACACATACACAATTAAATCTAAGTGTCATAAGGTTTCTCTCCGATTCATGAAAATGATAGTGAGGAAACTCTTTCACTAAGTAGATTTAAGTGGATAACAAGTGTGAAGTTTCCATTCTCATGTCGTTAGTGGAGCGTGTGTGGTTAACCAGCACACTAACTAATGAGAATGGAAAAGGTTTAGACTCACATGTGAGCTATCTAAGGAAAGATTTAGACTCCAGGTGTATGATTTGATAAAGTCTTATCAAGGCAATCTAGTATCAGAAATATGACTGATTTCTAGGTACATGTCAAAGCTAGTGGGAGCATAAGGTGTTATGCTAGTTAGATAATAATCATTATGCTAGTGGGAGCATGATGATTATGTTGAAAGTTAGTAATGTTAATTATAGAAAACAAAAGTTTCAACTCGCTTTGAAAAAGTTGTTTTACTATAATTAAGGGAGAGAAATTTATACTTCATTCCAATTCTACAAGCTTAGATTGAGATTTTAATCAACTTTAGTCAAGAATATATATGAATGTTATGTTGGAATGGTTCAACATAAGGAATTTCTATATATGTTGCTTTCTCAAAATTCGATTATGATTACGGCATCCCTCTTCATAGTTCGAATTATGAGAACATGGCAAATAAAAAATTTATAGCATGAATCGTATCCCATATGCTTCGGATATAGGATCGATTGCATGTCTTATAATATTCATCCATTCTAATTTTTCCTAATGCTTAGGGCGTTATGCAGGGAAAAGGGATTAGAACTGGATATGACTAAGATGATTAAGCAATTGTCGAGAACAATTTGGGGTTTTCCAAAGTTTGGTTACTCATGGACAATTGGAAGTATAGAGTAAGGATCGTATTGACATATTTTGGAAAGAGGCAACTCTTGTTCAAAAGTGATGGTCAAGATGGGAATATGGAATTGTTTCCATAGGTGGAAGTTATTCTTTGAATCTGTGTAAGATTAAAGAACTTAATGCAAAGAAGGATGTTCAAAGGAATGTACTTTGAATTTGAGACTTCATCTCCATGGAATTGCTTTCCATTGGAATACTTTGTGATGTTTGTTGCCAAGTCTTTGTGACTTGTGTGAATATCATTACAATAGGATCACTGCATAGATTACGGTAAATGACAAGAACTTGGTATTCTTACATTTACAATAAGGATTGGGATTGTGAAATGAGAATCATTGAAGTCATGTTCAATTGATATACATTTCACAAAGAGATGACCATACGTAAACATAGTGTGCATACTTGGAGTATGGCATAGCTATTGTTTAGAGAAACATAGTATCCATGCTTGGAGCATGGCATCACAACTATTTAAATTCAAGTATTAAGTTGATTAATCGAAACATGAATAATGAGTGATCAATATGGTGCTTAGATAAAAGGTGTTTTATTTACGCTCAAAGTGTTGAGGCCATATAAGACTAGTATTATTTTGTGTTTCACTTTGCATGTTTTGACTTCCAGAATAACTAGGTCATTCTCCCGAATGACCAGGTTATTCAAACCATCCACAGTCGGTCATATGTTGGAAGTAGATATGAATCAAGACTGTCGTGAATTTGGCTTGTATGATTTGTCTAAAGTGCTTTAGACAATGCAATAGTTGCTACAACATTCATGAGTACTCATAAGGGCTGAGTATTGGATTCAACCCACGCTCATTTGGATTCACTTCATGGATTTTATCACGAGTGAATCATGAGACGATAATATCTTATATTCTTCAAACCTAGAGATATGAGTTGTTGGCTATGAGTTGGTTATACATTGATTGCACGTAAACGCATTGGTAACTCGATGTTATAAAACGTGCCTTTGTGTATGATTCAACAAATAGTTGGTACAAGCATATGAGTCGAAGTTTATCCATTCCTTTTACCTTCGTGATAAAAGAGATATCTGTGGGCCCCTCGATGATTTAGTGATGACAAAAGTAAGTGCTCGGCTGGGCCTGGACTAATTTTATTTGTTCAATTAGTCAGTCGTCAGAAATCAGAAATCGGGAAACAACAAATGGACAGAGAGAATGATTATAATGCATGTCTCAGTCCATATGATATCTAGAATGGAGGAATATATGATCACTTATCTAATGGACAAGTCATTGACAGAGGTCAGAGTTCATCGACAAGGTCAGAGATCGACAGAAGCTTTTGAGAGCTACGATTGCTAGTCGGGTTCTGAAGTCATACTTGCAATAATAGTTTTAGACTTATCCAAGTGGGAGACTGTTGGATTAATGTCTAAGTCCATAACTATAATTGGTAAGACTTAACCCGACCCGGCATGGTCCATTTGGGTTGGATGGCATCATGCACTTGGATATTCTAAAATGAGAGAAATAACACTTAAGGTTTATTAAGATATTATAAGTTCTAATATATTAATAAGATTATTTAATTAGTATTAATCAATAATTGATTTAGAATTAATTAAGTGATCAAAAGAAGACTAATTAAATATATGGATGGGTTGATTGTTGTGACAACTGTCAATTCAGGTCATTCTTGGACTCATGCATCTTTATAAAAACCATTCATGCACAACATGCCATGACCTAGTAGTATAGATTAGGTCAAAAATCTTGCATAAACTAGGATCCAACTGAGGTCTAGGACTAATATACTTGATACTTACAATTCTAGTAAGTCGCTTAGCTACAATAGGAAATGCCAATACTATAATTAATAAAGCCTCAAGCTTTGTTATAATTGAAATAGGGTATAAAACTCTAAAAATAAATTAAAACATTCTAATTATACTTCAACATGTTGTTGAATATCAAACAATATTCCAAAAACCCTAAAGAGCCAAAAATCCAAAGTTATAAATTATAAAGCTTAAAAACTTTATAAAATTTGGCTATAAACTTCCTAATATCAAATATTTATTAATCAAATTATGAATTATAGTCAATGAAATAGAAATTAAATTACCAAGTATTAATCATAATTTATTTTTTTGAAAACAAGATTTTAAATAAATCCAAATTTGCTTAACAATCACTTTTATAAAAATTAGATTTTTATAAAAATTAAGGAGGGATTTTTATAAAATTTGAATTGAGGAGAGAGAAGGCCCTAATCCACTCAAAAATCTGGCCATTCTCCCCACCCCATGCTCTCTCTTCCCCAAAACACAATCATTAAGCTTAAACCTTTACTCCACCTCTTCCCTCTTCACTCTCTCACTTCACTCTCTTCACACACTTCACTCTCTTCTTCCCTCTCTCTAAACTCACGAAAATCCTCTCAATTCTCTGCAAAATTTCGAGATTGTGAAGCCCTTGAAGTGTTCCTACTTCTCTCAAGGTCAAAACCAAGGTAAACAACAACATCTTCTTCCATAATTTCATGGTTAAACTTCTTTTCTTCTTAATCTTCTCTACTTTTCGGATTCTATGCCTTTCCATGGCTAGAAATCTTTATTCTCCCCTTGTGGTTTGTAGATTCTCACCATAACACAATGCATGTGTTAAAGATGGTGAAAATCCGGGATCAAACCCATGCAAGGAGTGGAAAAGATGCACATATGATCATGTGACATCAAAACCTAATATTTCATGTTCTTCTCCATTTCTTTTGTGTTCATGCATGAACAAAAGCATTTAAACCATTTCTAGTACATCTTGGATGCTCATTCATTCCATGCATGTATTAGAAATCGGGCCTTACCAAAGACATGCATGATGTTCTTGTTGAAATACATTAATAATGCACACAAGCAAACATGCAATCTGCCAGATTACTTTGTTCGACTTTGAACAGTCATAACTCAGTCATTTCTTAACCAAATCATGATATTGTTTTTGTATTGGTTAGTTCCACGAATTAACTTTCAAACCCAACTGGTCTTACTGTAAAATATACGATTTTTGGCAGATTTTACAAAAAGGTTGCGCATACAGCTCTTTTTCTGTGATCACTATTTTTATCTTGCTTAAACAATGGCCTTAAACCCAACCATAAATCTGAGGAAAAATACCTTAGAAACTTAACATATCTAGTGAATGATGGTTGAAATTTCGTGGCTTAAAACCTCACTGAATGGGCTACACAAATTCATGAATTTCAGCCACATTTACACTTCATGCATTATTGCATGCAACTTTTCTTAAATTGTTTGGAATCATTACCCTCATTTCTCTTCTGAATTCATTTTTTTTCATTTTTCCTTTTGAAAGCCCTTGCATGCATAAGATAATCTGGAAAATTTCAAGAGCTTTTGTTATTTCTTTGATTTATTAGAGTTATTGCTAAAACCAAGGGCATAAATCATATAAAATACTTCCAGAGGTCAATAAATCCTAAATAAATTCATGGATGATACTTATGGGGAATAATGACCCCTCACCAAATTTCAGAAATTTTTGTTACTTTTTAATACGATTTCTAATTTTCTTTTATTTAGGACATGATAAATTACAAAACCACCTTATAGGATATGAAAATTGTATCTAACAATTTTCGCACACCTTAACTGTTATGGGTGACTTCAGAAAATAATTTCAAGATTTTTCATCATGTCTTACTATTTTTACCAATTCTTGGTAATTAAAATGGTCTAAAAATGGGAAAAATAGTTCTGATTATCCAAAATTCATGAAAATTTACCAGGATATAATATTATACAGTAGAAGGTTACATAAAAATTTTGAATATTTTTCTCTACTGTAAACTATTTTTCTCTTATTTTCTAAAGTTAATTGCACTAAAATACACTTAAATATACATAATTACCCAAAACCGGTTTATACATTATGAAAACCATTTTTTATATTTTTCCCAGGATATTTATACTGTAAATGATGTTACAAAAATTTATGGTGATTTATTTTAACTGTTTAATATTATTTCTTTAATTAATGACTATTTAAAGAAATAAAACAAGGAAAAATACAAATATCCTCTGAAAAATATCTTTTATATTTTTCCCAGTGTAGTTATGTATAATAACAATTAAATAAAAAGTTTGGCTAATTTCGGAAACTGTTTTCTATTTATTTCAATTTTTATTGGAATAAATGCCCTTAAATCATAAAATATAATTAAACAGCTTGAAAATCCATTTTTATATTTTTCCCAGCATTGTATTGTGTAATAGCAGTTAAATAAAAAGTTTGAGAATTTTTATCCCTCGAATGCTATTTTCGTGAATTTATGTTGTAATAAGGACTTAAAAATTTGGAAAGTTTATATTCCAAGGTTGTAATTAATCGCCCGATATATATAGAATTTCATTACTTCAGAAAAAGTGTAACTAATTGATATAAAATCCAATACTAAAACATAAATTGGCATTTCCCTATATGTAGAATTTAGTATATTAGCATTAGATATCGACATGGAAACTCACTAGTGCGTGTGTTTGATGTCGTAGGATCCCGGTAGTAAGACGTTGGTGCATCCCGAAGTACTGCTTGTGTCTACACAAAACATCGTGAGTATTCACGCACTCCCCTATTTTCAGTTTTTATGTTTTGGGGTGGAAAAGCATGTCCAGAAAAACTATTGTTTGCATGTTGTATTTAAATTGATTATTATCAAACATGATTGCTATTGTATTGCTATGTTTCTTTATGTATGTCTATGCAACACGGAACATGAGAACTTATCGTACTAAGGCCCTTCCCTTATCTCTAACCATTAACTCTTTGAGCCAATGGTCATTATGGATAGCGCTATTAGGAATTGACAACTCCTCACTCGCCCGAATCGCTGGAGTGCATGATACCATATTCATCTATGGAACGATAAGCATAGATCTCGATAGGGCTTCAGTCATAGGTTTGGTTGAGACTCATTGTTTGCTCATACACATACAAACGCGTTTCTCGTTATAGCAATAAACTTGTATTCCTTAATAGCAATCATCTTTGTATCATTAAAGCAATGTACTTGTACTTACGAAAAGCATTATTTCAAGCTCGCTTTTATAAACTTGTGATACTCACCAACTATTTTCATAGTTGACGCTCGTTTTACATGCTTTTTCAGGAAATCATTAGTAAGTGAATGTAAAGATTCATCATCATAGAGCATGCTGCATCGTGTTGAAGCTATTATGAAGTTATATTTTGAACAATGTTATTTTGAAAAACTTGTATTCTGTTTCGTTTGAAGCTATGGGTTGTAACTTTTAAATATTGCTATGGTGATGTATCTTTATCTTTTGCATTGAAACCGTTATCGCTGTCATACCTTGCGTTTCCGCTTTAGCGGGGTGTGACAATTGTGTAAATCATCCATACTTATATAGTGGACTAATGCTCCATGGATTATCAAGTTGGGCTCAAACCCATTGGACGCTCCATGGATGCTCCATGGTGTATTTGAACCCATGGATCCAAGGAAATGGAAAGCCATGACAATTAGGGTTTACCCTAATTGTAACAACTATATAAGCATCTTATTGATGTAAGAAATCGGCCACTAGATGCATGGAGGGCAAGCCGATTCTTGAAGTGTTCCAATTTCTCTCTAAGTTATTCCAAGTGCTTATGGTGTTGTGTGAACCATTTGAGGTGTCACACTTGGGGCACTAGGCACTCAAGCTTCATGAAGACAAGAACCAACAAAAGGTATGTTATTCTAACTTGTGTTATTCATAGTTTTGTATGCTAGAATAAAACAATACCTTGGAAAGTTGATATTTGCATGTATAATAGAGAAAACATAGATCCAAGGTATTTAGGGTTGCATGTAAACTTAGGAGTGTTATATTGCTTAAAACCCAATACTTATCTCGCTGCATCAAAACACATATGAGTCCTTGATTCGACGCATCGCAATAGACAACGAAGTCTCTATTCCTTTGGGAAGGGATAGTATTGGTGCAGTGCACAAGGCTCATTTGAGTGTTTGAAATGCTCTTTCCTGCTTCTCTTCCCAGTCAAAGGCCACTCCCTTCTGGGTCAGTGTTGTAAGAGGTTTCGCTATGCGGGAGAAGTTCTAAATGAACCTACGATAGTAGCCAGCGAGGCCTAGAAATTGACGAATTTCTGTAGGCATCTTCGGTGCTGACCAGTTCTCAATGGCCTTGATTTTGGAAGGGTCCACGTATACACCCTCTTCGTTAACCACGTGCCTTAAGAATTCGACTCGTCAAATCCATAATTCTCATTTCGAGAACTTCGTGTAGAGTTTCTCCGAATGTAATGTTTGGAGGACTTGACGCAGATGTTGACTATGCTCCTCCTTACTTCGAGAGTAGATAAGTATGTCATCGATGAAGACGATGACGAACTGATCCAAGTAAGGACGACACACCCTATTCATTAAGTCCATGAATACAGCGAGCGCGTTTGTCAAT
The DNA here is from genome assembly GCF_051521515.1 of Lactuca serriola. Taxonomy (NCBI): domain Eukaryota; kingdom Viridiplantae; phylum Streptophyta; class Magnoliopsida; order Asterales; family Asteraceae; genus Lactuca; species Lactuca serriola. The sequence continues at coordinate 304,209,738 of NC_136415.1, read as the reverse complement.
CCGAACGGCATCACTACAAATTCGTAGTGCCCATAATGAGTTCGGAAGGTTGTCTTTGGAACATCCTCCCCTAGCACTCGTAGTTGGTGATATCCAGATCTCAAGTAGATTTTTGAAAAGAAGTTCGCCCCTTGAAGTTGGTCAAATAAATCGTCGATACGAGGCAACGGATAACGATTTTTGACCGTCAGCTTGTTGAGCTCCCTGTAGTCGATGCACATACGAAACGATCCGTCTTTCTTCTTGATGAACAAGACTGGAGCTCACTAGGGTGAGAAGCTTTGTCTTATAAAACCCTTGCTGAGCAGTTCGTTAAGTTGACCAGACAGTTCTTGCGTCTATGTAGGTGCTAGACGATAGGGCGATTTGGCAACTAGGGTAGCCCCTGGAACTAAGTCGATTCGGAACTCGACTTGGTGTTGCAGAGGTAATCCTGGGAGTTCTTCTGGAATGATGTCGAGAAAGTCGCGTACTACTGGAATGTTCAGAATGTCCTTCGTTTCTTGGATCACATCGACCACATGAGCAAGGAATGCACGACATTCCTTTCGCAATAATTTCTGAGCTTGGATGCTCGAGATGATATAAAGGTTCGTGTCGGGTTTGTCGCCATAAACTACTAAGGTTTTGCCAAACAGCAGATTAAGGCGAACAGCCTTTTCGTAACACATGATATCGGCACGATGAAGACTCAACCAATCCATGCCGATATTGACGTCGAAACTTTTAATTGAGACCGGCATGATATCGATAGAAAATGAATGGTTATCTAAAGTTAGGGTACACCCTATGAATATTCTGCTAGTGCTCTCAATCTTTCCATTAGCCATTTCTATAGTGAATGGTTCATTAAGTGCTCGTGATTTTTGCTTGAGTAAATGAGCAAGTTTTTGGTTCACGAAACTCCTCTCCGCTCCACTATCAAATAGAATGCATGCATAAGAGTTATAGAGGAGGAACGTACCAGTGACCACTATGGGGTCGGCAACTGCTTCCTCATGGCCTATGGCCAGAACTCTTGCCTCTCCACCGGCAATCCCTGCCTTCGGGTAGTTTCTCTTGAAGTGGCCTACCTCACAACATCCGTAGCAAGTTTGGCCCACTCGAGCGTCGAGGACTTGGTTGATTGGCTTTGTCGGAGTTTTGCAGAAACGGGCAGTGTGCCCCTTCCTGTTGCAGTTCATACACTACATTTCCTGGCAGGCGCCGACGTGATGGAAGTTGCACTTGTTGCACTTAGGCAAACTTCCAATGTATTGCTTAACCAGAGCAGCAGTGGCAGGTGCTATCGTAGCATGTATTACCATGACCTGCTACATCTTGGCAGCGTTAGCCTTCTTCTTGTCATCCTAAAACTTCCGCTTGGAGTCAGCGGTTCTTGTAGGTTCTGAGATGGCTAGGATAGTTTTTGCGGCCGGTGTACGAACCCCATGGTCTATGATCCGCTGTGTCAATCGCTTGGCACTATCAAATGTAGTGGGGTGTGATGCTAAAACATTTCCCTGGTATGGTGGCACCAGCCCCCATATGTATCTCTCAATCTTCTTTCCCTCTGAAGGAATAATGTTGGGACAAAGGGCCACCAGTTCACAGAACCTGGCCGTGTAGGCGATTATGTTGGAACCCTTCATGGTTAGGCCCCACAGTTCTTCCTCCAGCTTTTGGATATCGTCTCTCGAGCAATACTCCTCAATCATGAGGTCTCTTAAAGTTTCCCATCCCATCACATTAGCCAATATAAGAGATAGTGACTTGACATGGCCATTCCACCATGTTAGGGCTTTAGTTTCGAAGGTGCGAGCAACGAACTTCACCTACCTCTCCTCGGAACATGAGCAGATTTCGAAAACCGATTCGGTTTTCTCGAACCATTGCGAGAGGGCAATGACTCCGCCAGTTCCCTTGAAGGAATATGGCTTGCAGTTCGTGAAGTCCTTATAGGAGCACTCTCTCGAGCGCACAGGAGCTTCAACCTGAACAGACTAAACAGGGGTTCCTCCTCCAGTGGAACCAAATGAATGATACAGAGCCATGGCGGTAGCCATAGCTGCAGCTACAGCATCATTTAAGGCTGTCATGTCGAACTAAGGAGTAGGTGGTTGAGGAGGTGGTGTTTCGTTATTAAGGTTTCTCCTTAGATTTCTACTAGGCAGCATCTTTTATCTATAAGTTTATGAAGATGAAAACATTGATGACAAATTAATGGAACAATTGATGAAAACGATTCATGGAATAACTCTCCATAGCCCAATGATACGATTGAATGGAAATCTAGAACTAATAGATGATCACATTTAGATAATAACTCTCATAAGATTAGGTAGTTGTCAATATTACTGGAATTACAGATGCAACAAAAAATCAGGAAGAACGCTCAACAGAAGTAGGCCTTACATCAACCAAAATGGGAAAATTTTGACAGAATTATAACCTAACCAAGACCTAACAGGCCTGTGATTTACAAAGATAGGGAATTAAACCAGAGTTTTACATAACTAGGTTATAACCAAAAAAGAGAAGTTGAGGAAAATCTATCGGCGATGAGAATCACCAGAGTGAGTTCTTGATTCCGACAGAAGACACTCTATGTCCCTCATGCGCTTGGGTTTCACTGAGTTCCCTCCGAAGAGCTGCATTGTGAAACAAAGCCCTTTCATGAGTAGACTCTAGTTGGTGAATGCGGACAGTGTTAACACCAGTGTTGGCGTCAATCTCCGAGATTCGATTAATAGATGATTGACCTAGTATCGTGTTCCAAATCCTACAAACCATGATGGGTAGGACTCTGTCAGCAGAACCTCCGTCAGTGAGCTTGTAGAAACTTCTGTCCCCATTGTAGGGAATGGGTTGACCCTGTTCATGGCTCCATGTATTCAAGTTTGTGGCCCATTGAGGTGTGGGTCTTTGAAATGTTGGACGAGGGTTAGGGTTTTGATTAGCTGGGGGTAGGTTGTTGATTTCTGGCTCTGAGTCAGAACATCAGAAAAGCTTTCAGCTTCATGATCATCCAAAGGAATTGGGTGATCATATTCAGGTTCATCTTCTAGCCATCCTGCATTGTCGTGGTTGGGATAGTATGGGTCTCCGGGAAGGTGGACTCCAGCCATTAAATCTACGCGAGAAGGGAGGTATAAGAATCTAGCACATAAGTTACTTATAGTAATGCAAAATACTCCTATGGTATTTTATGTTTAGGTTCTATTGTTCTCATTGTGGTATTGTGGGTAAGTTTTTAGACTTGTTGCAACCTCACAACCACACTTAGGCACATGCTAGTCAACCCTCGGATAGTATAGTTGATCAGGCTATATCTTCCCATCTTTGACCATATGTCTCTAAGTCTAATTGTGTTGCCCAACAATCGTAATACTTTTGTACTGTCTTAGTGACACTGATTTTAGTATAAATGCAGGCACGTATACTTAATTAAATATTTTAATATTTAAAGTATAAACTCTTAGTCAGAGTATTTGAATCCCAATGTATTTATAGTTAGTATATCTTTTATGGGTTGATATACTCAATTCACTATAAACAATGCTCTGATACCAATCTGTCACACCCCAAAACCATGAACGGTAGAAACGTTCTGGGGCGGAGGACGTTATGTATAGTATTACATCAATGAATAATAGTAAACAAGCAACAATATCATCCATTGCATTAATAATATAATTTCATACATGTGTGTTCTGTCAAGTTATGTAGACAGCAAAATATACATATCAAAATAAAAGATGAGTCTTGAACGAACTCCATCTTCTCAAAAGCCTAGCACCTATACCTGTCTATTGGTGGCCTGAGAATACAAGTTATTTGAAAGCGAGTATCAGCTTAATGCAGGTGAGACCATAAGTATATTAATGTTTGTGCTTGTATGAAAGTAATTATAAAATGTTTTGTATAAGGTTTGAACTCTCCTAGAAAAACCTATGTTTCCTACTAACTGTAGCCTTCTACCAACGCATCTAGTGTATGTGCGTGTGTCTCTTGTTAGAGTGTGTGTTTTCCCATTTCTAACTATCATTTAACAAAAATATTGTTTTTACATTACTATGCATCGTGGGAATATTCACGAAGTGAATGTAATGGGAAAATATTATAGTACCGTAGTATTTGTAATAAGTGACTACCGATGTACTAACTACCTTAAGATAAAAGGTGTTCAAAGTAACATGTGATCGACCTGTATCCTGCTACCGACTCTTGTAAAACGACGATGTAAGACGCAGTAAGAAATGACATTTGGCACCCGTAGACTTGCAAGTCCCACTGTAGCGAGCAACAAGGTGTAGGATAGTGAATATAGTATAGATCTGTACGCAAACTCATACGCTCCCCAATTAAGGAGATTCAGGATACAAAAACGGTCATGACAGGAAGTGCCATGACCCGTCTAATGGTTCACATAACTGCACGAATGTACATGTAATGAATGTGCTAACTGTAAAGTGTACTCTTTCTCAGTCTAGCCTGTATGTACTGAAATGTTCTGCGTGTGCTACCTGTAATGTATATTCTCTCTCTATCTAGCATGTATAGTAATGTACTGTGTGTACTAGCTATAATGTGTGTTCTCTCTATCTAGCATGTATAGTAATGTACTGTATGTATTACACGTACTAACTCAAGAATGAACTGACTTATTGTATGTTTCGTTGTTCTTAGTAATAGTATTAGTATCCTGCTCTGCTACCCCTATGGTAGCTTACTAGTGATGTAACTGGTACGTATAAACATGGAAGTATACCCTTGCTACCCAAGGGTATTGAATGGACTGGAAGAACCTTTATGTCTATATATGTATCCATAATATATAACTAATATTTAGACGACCTTCGGACGGATAACAGTAAGAAAACCACTGGTTTTGTAGTTATTAGTCTCTTGCGATTGATGTAATAACTATAAGTATTTCACTTGTATTCCTCCCCGTAAAAACATTTAAAAACATTTAAACCATTGATTAGGGGTATGAACTCAACTATAGTGAGTGATACGGACGAACTGAAGATGTAGGATTGCTAGGTGTCAAGTGAAGTCTTGAGCACACTCTATGATCCTAGTTAACATATAATATTACATATATGTATCCAATTAGTGTTTAAACAACTAATAAACAAAGTCAAGACACCCTAGGACATGCTAAACACATTATACAAGTGTTATAAGTCCCAAGGATTGCATCTAAGTCTTGTAGGGAAAGGCTATTGTGTTTGGGGTTCAAGGAAAACTCCATTAGGGAGTTTACGGTTTTGTGGTCATAACCAAAAGGGTTTATGGTCATAAACCCTTGGGTTTACGGTCGTAAGCTCACCCACTTGTTGACCATTTGATGTTTGAAGCCTTAATAGTCCCTAGAAGCTTTTCTACTTGTTGTATGTGACCATGGAAGGTACTAGGGCACCATTTCACTCCTAATTGGAGTTTACAATCCCTAAACCATTTATCTTTGGTTTTACTATCGTAAACCGATAAGTTTTATGGTATTTGGGGCTTTTCAAGTCCTTAGCTCATCAAGGAAATAGTCTAGGTTAGATTCTAGGCATAACGAATAAATATGGGACATTTATACACCCTTTGGGGTGTTTACAATTTTAGGGGATCCCCAAACCGTAAACACGTATAAATGAGTGTTTTCTTGTGCTTTTTATGTGATAAACACATCAAGGAAGGATCTAGACTTGTTACAAAGGCTTGTGATGGACTAAAGCACCCTAAGGCACCTTAACTTGGTGTTTACGGTTCAAGAAATTCTTGAACCGTGAACACTTAGTTCTTGGTATTCTTGGGTGATTTCCTTGATGTAAAGTTGTATAGCAAGCTTTAAAAGACTCTAGGATAGAATTACTTACTTTGTGGAAGCTTGAAATGAGCTAAAAGTCCAAGAACACTAGTGTGTGTTCTTGGTGAAAAGGAAGAATCAACCTTTTTGGAATGATTTCACAGTTAGAAGTGTTTTAAAACACTAGAGCTAAGCATATAATCACCTAAGGAAGCTAGAAACACTTACTAGATTAAAGATCTTGAAAATCTTTTTGGGTGATACTTGAGAGAGAATGGTTTTGGATCTTGAGAAGTTTTGGAAAAAGTGAAAATAATGACTAGATCTTCTATATATACTCTCAAATTTAGGGTTTTTGTTAGAAAATATTTTATTCAAGCAGTAAACTCTAATTTATTAGAGTTTTGGAATAATTGCATTGCACAATAACCCTAGTGCATCTTCTCTCCTGTTATCACTAAAGTGTGAAATCCTGAAATACTCAAACTTACTCTAAAAAGTCTGAAAATTGACAGCAACTGTTACGACTTCTATTGACTTCATATGTTTGTATAGAATAGTAATTTCGGGTTGTCACACCAAAAGGCCAAAATAGCTCGGTTTTCTTGATATTCAGCTGAAGGCCCAATTTTGGTCCAATCACCGTAACGATGTCCAATGCTTTGGCCACCTCCTCCGAATCTCCGATAAGTGTGCCATCATCCAAGTACCATCCATGGAGAAGAAGCTTGCAATTGTCTATAATCTTATGCAAGAGCGGGTGCAACACAATGACAAAGAGAAGTGGTCACAAGGGGTCTCCTTGCTGAACTCCAGTATAAGACCGAATATGCATGTTGCCTAGAAATAACCTTGCTGCTTGACCATATAGCAATTATACCCACAACAAAATAAAAGGACACCTCAATCTGACCTCATGAAGTGATGCGGGTCTGTCAACAAGGTTAAAGGCATTAGAGAAGTCCACGGTAAGCATGGAGAGAGATTTGTCATCGTGGCGCTCACTCAACAACCTATTGGCGCTATGTAAAACGGACTCAACGCCACCCGACACCCCGACTCCGAACTGAAAATCATTGGGATATTTGGCCATTTTTTACCAACCCCTTTCATGGCCAACTTGGAAACCAAACATCTCCATATAGTACCTACTGCAATAGGTCGTACTCCCTTGTCAGGTTTTAAGAGCAACATGAGAGGCAGCAGAGGCAACAAATTATGCCAAGCTCGAAGGGCATTTTCCCCGTAGCCATAGATTAACCACATAAGTAATAGCATGTAGGAGGTATTTGGCTATTGTCGAACCTTCTCCACAAAGGTCATCTAAAATATTTTGAGCTGTCAAGCCGTCCCTCCCGCTCGAGGTACCTTTAAGGAAGGATTTAATTCTCCCAAGGACATTGTCAACATCCACTACCATGGGAGGTTCTAAAAATATGGTGTTGGGCATGGAAGGTGGTGGCTTGTATGGATGGTTATCCTCTAATGCCTTCGTGGTATCACCCCCAAATGGAGCAACCCCCAAAGAACATAAAACTTTCACTGCTGCTGTAAAATGTCCATCGACAACCTTATGAAGGCATTGTCTGACATTGGTGCTGCCCGATGTTCTTTTCTCCTGAATGTACTCTTCTTTTTTATCTTATTGCTCCAGTCTTACATTGTCAACTAATTTTTTAACTAGCTTGCCGATACCATCTTCAGTCCCCCATGTAGCTAAAGCGCTTAAGATATTACGATGTTGCAAACACTTCCTATTGCCAGACCTACTTTCTTGCCTATTCTTGGGCCTGAACACATGAAGAGTACACCAAGGAAGAATTAACAAAGCAACCCACGCTTCAACGGATTCGGGATGAGCAACCACCTTGGAAAGAGCTGCTTTCAAAGCCTGAGAGAAAGCCATACGACAATTATGAGGGATGTTTTTGAGAGTGGTGATAGGCAGCTTAAAAACAAGATTAAGTAGTTGAGCATCCATAATTAACCCATCATTGAGGTCGGCTTCCAGTTCATTGGGTAGCGGCTTTGGAATGCCAACAATATGCATTCTCATGTCATCAACCCCATCAATAAACTTAATCACGCCACCCGGGTGTTGACATGAACGGCTCAGGGCATGAAGCTTCATGCAATCCCCACATATCCATTGACCAAACTCCTTCAAAGTTTCTGCCAAAGACATAAACAATCCAATGTCAAAAGTAATAGCCTCCCGTAACAGAACTCTACGTTCATCTGTATGGAGGTGTAAGCTCTTGAGAAGAGATTATTGGGTTTTGAGCATTCTAACACTCCTATGGTGTACATGCAACCCTAAATACCTTGGATCTATGTTTTCTCTATTATACATGCAAATATCAATTTCCAAGGTCTTTATCCTAAATAGTATATTGTGAAGTACAAGTAATGTAAACTCTTGTAGAGTTACATACCTCTTTGTTGGTGCTTGATTCCATGTAGCTTGAGAGCCTAGTGCCCCAAGTGTGACACCTCAAATGGTTCACACAACATCAAATGGATTTGGATTAACTTAGAGAGGAAGTAGATCACTTCATGAATCAGTTTGCCCTTACTTGTTTCACTAGTGGCCAATTTCTTCAATCATAAGATCATTATATAGTTAGTCACAATTAGGGTAATTGTCATGGCTTTCCATTTCCTTGGATCCACAGGTTCAAATATACCATGGAGCATCCTATGGGTTTTAGCCCAACATGACAATCCATGGAGCATTAGCCCACTATATAAGTATGGATGATTCACACAATCAACCCATATATTTAATTAGTCTTCTTCTGATCACTTAACTAATTCTAGATTAATTCTTGATCAATATTAATTAAATAATCTTATTAATATATTATAACTTATAATATATTAATAAACCTTAATTGTTATTTCTCTCATTTTAGTCTATCCAAATTCATGATGCCATGCAACCCAAATGGACCATGCCGGGTCGGGTCAAGTCTTATCAATTATAGTTATGGACTTAGACATTAATCCAAAAGTCTCCCACTTGGATAAGTCTAAAACTATTATTGCAAGTACAACTTCATAACCCGACTAGCAATCGTAGCTCTCAAAAGCCGTTGTCGAACTCTTAACAAATCAATGACGCGTCCATTAGATAAGTGATCATATATTCATCCATTCTGGATATCATATGGACTAATACATGGATTATAATCATTCTCTCTATCCATTTGTTGTTTCCTGATTTCCGATTTATGATGATTGACAAATTGAACAAATCAAATTAGTCCAGACCCGGCCGAGCACTTACATTTTGTCATCACTAAATCATCGAGGGGCCCATATATATCGGTTTTATCCCTTTGTGGGTAAAAGGAATTGATAAACTTCGACTCATATGCTTGTACTGACTACTTGTTGAATCATATACAAAGGCACATTTTATAACATCGAGTTACGAATGTGTTTTCATGCAATCAATGTATAACCATCTCATAGTCAACAACTCATATCTATAGGTTTGAAGAATATAAGATATTATCGTCTCATGATTCACTCGTGATAAAATCCATGAAGTGATTCAAATGAGTGTGGGTTGAATCCAATACTCAGAACTTATGAGCACTCATGAATGTTGTAGCAACCATTGATATGTCTAATGCACCTTTGACAAATCTTACAAGCCAGATTCATGACAGTCTTGATTCATATGTACTTCCAACATATGACCGATTGTGGATGATTTGAACAAAATAATTATTCTGGAAGTCAAAACACGCAAAGTGCAACACAAGAATAATACTAATCCTATATGGCAACAACACTTTGAGAGTAAATAAAAACATATTTTATCTAAGCACCATATCGATTACTCATTATTCAATGTTTCGATTCTATCATCTTAATACTTGAATTGAAACAATAGTCATGCCATGCACCAAGCATGCATACTATCTTCGTCCAACAAATAGCTATGCCATACTCCAAGTATGCACACTATGTTTACATATGTTCTTCTCTTTGTGAAATAGATCAATTGACATTATTTCAATGATGTTTATTTCACAATTCCAATCCTTCTTGTAAATGTAAGAATACCAAACTCTTGCCATTTACTATAATTTCATAGATTCTAAACTTATATGCAATGATCCCCTTGTAATGACTATGCATAAAGTCACAAAGATTTGGCAACAAACATTACAGAGTATTCTAATGGAATGCAATTCCATGGAAATGAAGTCTCATATTCAAAGTACATTCCTTTGAACATCCTTCTTTGCATTAAATTCTTTAATCTTACACAGATTAAAAGAATAGCTTCCACCTATGGAAACAATTCCATATTCCCATTTTGACCATCACTTTTGAACAAGAGTTTCCTATTTTCAAAATATGTCAATATGGTCCTTACTCTATACTTCCGATTGTCCATGAGTGACCAATCTTTGGTAAACCCCAGATTGTCCTCGATAATTGCTTAATCATTTTAGTCATGTCCAGTTCTATTCCTTTTTCCCTCTTAATGTCATAGGCATTTGGAAAATTTGGAATAGATAAATATTATAGCACATGTAATCAAACCTATACCCAAAGCGTATGGGACATGACTCATGCTATAATTTTTTTTTATTTGCCATGTTCTCATAATTTGAACTATGAAGAGGTATGCCGTAATCATAATCGAATTTTGAGAATGCAATGTATATATAATTTCCTTATGTTGAACCATTCCAACATAACATTCATATATATCCTTGACTAAAGTTGATTAAAATCTCAGTCTAATCCTATAGAATTGGAATAAAGAATAAAATCGTCTCCCTTAATTATAGCAAAACAACTTTTCAAAACCGAATTGAAACTTTTTTTTTCTATAATTAACATTGCTAACTTGCAACACTTAACATAATAATCATGCTCCCACTAACGTTATGATTATTAGCATAGCACTTATGCTCCCACTAGCTCCGACATGTATCGAGAAATCAGTTGGACTTCTTGAAATCAATACTTTATTGACTTTCTTACCAAAGTTCATATTTATGATACGAGATGCTTTGATAAGACTTTATCAAAATCATACACCTTTCGTTAGATAACACACATGTGTCTTTGCCATTCCTCACAAGTCTATGTTAGTGTGCCGATTTACCACATGTGCTCCACTAATGACTTTGAGAATGAAAATATCACAATTGCTATATACTTAAAATCTACTTAGTGAAAGCATTTCCTCACCATGATTTTCATGAATCGAGGAGAAACCTTATGACACTTAGATTTTATCGTGTATATGTTCCTATCCATGTGAATTTGTCATAACCATATTTACAAGACAATATCAGTGAAAAATCCAAACTCAAATGGACTGAACTTGTTTGATCTCATTTTCTTGCCACCCGTCAGCACAAGGGCCTACCATTGCTTCCAGGTTCTTTTGCATACAATTGAGAACTCATCTAACTCACAAGCATAGCCAACTTTAACTGGAATGGCACAGAAACAAGAATAAGTCAACATGATAGGTTATAAATCTTAAGTCGTGGGCTAGTCATTAACAATACTCTTGATCAGTTCTCGGAACTATCTCAAGACTCCTACTATCCTCTTGACATGTAAGATTCTCTTTGTCAAGAACCAAGCCTCGACAAAACAAATATTTAGGAGTTAGTGCGGATTCTTATCAAGTTAAACACTACTCACAATTGGTCTTAGTTGGTCTTTGTTTTATCCAAAACAACACAACTTACCAATCTCAAATATACAAGAATAAGAAAACATTTTACTCTACATTTGTCAAATGTTTTAAACCTTTCTTCAGATTATGTCACTCAAGGCTCAATCTTGGAGTATGACTCTAAGATTTGATTTTGCAATGAAGTATGATTCATCTTTTTATTTAACCATTTCAACAATTCATGATTCCTCTCCTTAGCCAAACAAATTAACTAAGGTGTCCTTAGAGGGTCAATTGTGATATGGTTTCATAATGACTAAGATAATCATAAAACAAGATACTCAACTACTCTCCCATCTCTTCAGATTAGAGAAACCTTTTATCTTTTTGTCTTATTTGATTCTTCTTATCCGTTCTGCCATACATTGAGACTTTTCCAACGTTTCATAATTAGACTTAAACTTGTAAGCTTAACCATATTTACTAAACTTTAGTAAATCATAACGAATATTCTTGTCAACCTTTGTGGTGGACCTGACCATCACATAGCCTAATGTACTCGATCCATTAGTCCTTCGCTTAACTCACATGCGAATGTGAACAAGGGATTAGTCTTTCCTTATTTGCAAGACTTCTAAGTTTCTATCCAACTGAAACCTTGGGTGTTGAGAATCCTTCCTCGTTTGGTAAATTATGACACTACCACAAATGAAAGAGTCAAATCCATTTAACAATATTGCTTATCAATGGAAACATATAAACAATAATTTTTCAGAAATGTCATTATAAGGATACTAATAAATAAATAAAAACAAAAATTTTCTTTTATTTAAAAACATGCGGAAAAACTTATCCTTACAATGCAAATACATATGAAAACTTGTTGCTATCTATTCCGAAGCAATATTTCATAACTCTTATGCAACGGTTCAAAATTATAGTCATCGAACCATGCGATCATCATCATCACAGTCTTTCTTTAAGCTTCCTTTGATTCTTCCTAAACATCAAAATCCAATTACATTGAATTATGTATTAAGAATCTCCAAACATGATCTTAATAGAGTTAGATAATGGGCTTTACCTAAAGTAGAGTCAAACATTTGACTTTACTATCCTTATGGACTTTTAGGTAAATTCAAAAGCGTCGCAACCAATGCCCCTCCTATTGGCAAAAGGAAACATATGTAATCTTTGGAAATGGTATACATGACTATCACAGACTTAGCCTTTCTCTTTACCACTAGGTCAAACGACTTGACCATGGCCGATCTGTGACAACCCGAAATTTCTATTATGTACAACCATCCAATTCAAAAGAAGTCAAAACAGTTTTTGCTAATTTTCAAGCTTTTTGGAATAAGTTTGAGTAAGTTATGGTTAGTATTATAGGAGATATCAAGAGAGCGGATGCCCTAGGGTTTATTGTGCAACAATAATGTTCCAGAACTCCAAGAGTTTGGAGTTTACAGCCTAAGCAAAGGTGTTTACAACCGTAAACCCTAATAGGGGGGTATATATATGACACTTAGTCATTATTTACCATATTTCTCAAAATCAAGATCCAAATCTCAATTCTCTCTCAAGTATCATCCACCAATTATTCTATATAATCGACTTGTAAGTGTTTCTAGCCTTAATAAGTTGATATATTGCTTAATCTAGTGATGTAACACACTTCCATCCATGAAATCATTCCAAAGGGTTAGATCTTCAAGTTTCCCCAAGAACACCAAGAACACACACTAGTGTTCTTGGACTTTTAGCACCCTTTTCAAGCTTCTAACTAGTAATTACTTCTATGCTAGAGTATCAAAAGGCTTGTTACACTTCTATACATCAAGAAAACACCCAAGAAAGTCAAGATCATAGGTGTTTATGGTCCAAGATGTTCTTGGACCGTAAACCCTATAAAGGGTGCCAAAATGTCCCTAGTCCCTTCACAAGCCTTGGAAACTAGTCTAGACCACTTCCATATTGTGATTAGGACTGAAAACAATCAAAAGACTAAAACCTTAGGGGATTTACGACCATAAACCAAAAAGGAAATGGTCCAGGGACCGTAAACTCCATTTCAGAGTGAAATGGTGCCCAAATCACTTTCATAGGCTTACATTTCAAATTGGAAAGAATTCTAAGGAATTGTGGAGCTTCAAAACATCAAATGGTCAAATAAACATGAATTTACGGCCGTAAATACCCTATGTTTACGACCGTAAACTCAATGAGTTATGGTCACAAAACCGTAAACTCATGTAAGGGGTTCCCTTGAACCCTAAACTCAATAGCAATGTCCTACAACACTTAGATGCTATCCTTAGCACTTATAACACCAATATAAGGTGTTTAACATGCAATAGGATTTCTTAACTTTATTATTTAGTTGTTTAAAGACTAATTGGATACATATATGTGTTATTATATGTTAACTAGGATCGTAGTGTGTGTACAAGTCTTCACTTGTCACTTAGCATCCTACATCATCCGTTCATCCAAACCACCAACTACAGGTGAGTTCATGACCCTTAATCAATCTTTTAAATGTTTTTAAATGCTTTTATGGGGGGTGGGGGAATGCAAGTTGAATCATGCTAGTTATCATATCAATCACATGTGATTACTGACCAACATACAAATGGATTTACAACACATATACCTGTTTTACCAAAGAAATTGCTTTAAAGGGCTTTTCTCAAACGTTTTTGCATGTTGAAACTCTTTAAGAAACTATCTTACAAATTGTATGTTTCCTTCCAAAATCTGTTACAGTCGTGTTTCAAACAAAGGTTTTTCGTACACTTAAACCGTCTTGTCAAACTGTTCTCAAAGCATTTTATAAACTGACATCAAGTCATAAATTCTTATTTATTAAACTTTTCAAAAGTTTTTACAAAACTACTTTTATACTTTTATATTAGTTCTATATTATGTATACCTATATAGACATAAAAGTTCCATCAGTTTGTTCAGCTCCAACACTCTTGTGTAGCAATGGTGTATAAACCTACTTGAACACTCAACTCAAATTCTAGTAAACTATTATAGGTATAGTTTAGGAGATACAAAACGTTATTCCTATTACAAGGAATCACACCAGAGTCAGTTCATTCATGAGTCTATACTACATCAATATGAAGATATACTTTTACATAGATACATCAATATGAAGAGATACTTTTACATAGGTACATCAATATGAAGAGATACTTTTACATAGATACTATATGATAAGATACTATTACATATTATATTTGTAGATATTGTTATATTACTACCTTTACTTTGTGACATAATCACATAAACAATGAGCTAGATTAGATCTGTCTATCCTAGTACCAAAGGATACTGTAAGGGACTAACCATTCCTACACCCAGCTGTTAGCCATAGTGGTAAATGCCCATCTACGGATGTCTATGGTTGATACCATTATAGGTATACTTTAAAACACAAACTATTCCTACACCCAGCTGTTCGCAATAGAGGTAAATGCACATCTACGAATGTCTACGGTTAATACTATTCAGTAATTTCTATGCCGTGTTTATCCTAGTACCAAAGGATAATACTTAAGTTATTTATGTTCTTACCTTTACTTTGTGACACATTCACATAACCGATGAGGTAAATTATATTTGAGTATCCTAGTACCAAAGGATACAATTTCTTAGGTTAGAATAATAATAGTTGTACCAGGTAAAACATGCACCTATGTAGAGGTTCATACTTTCAAAACGTTCGACTCTTGGTAGACTACCTTTTATACTAGTAGGAAATATGGGATTTTCTAGGGTTTTCACTCTTATACTAAATGCTTCATGAAACAGTCACCAGTCTTTCATAACAACTTATCAAAGTAATGACACTAAAATACTTATGAATTCACCAGCTTTAATGCTGATACTCGCTTTCAAAATAACTTGTATTCTTAGGTCACAATTAGACAGGTACCGATGCAAGGTTTAGAGAAGACGGAGTAGCGAAAACTCGTCTTTTATTTTGAGTATTCATTATGTTGTTTTATACTATGAAAGAACACACATGTAAGCAAAATTATACTATTAATGCAATGGATGATGTTGTTGCTTGTTTACTACTTTACCTTGTTGTGATACATTACATGACGTCCTCCGCCCCAGAACGTTTCCGTCGTTCTCGGTTTTGGGGTGTGACAGATTGGTATTAGAGCATTGTTTATAGTGAATTGAGTATATCAACCCATAAGAGATATACTAACTATAAATACAATGGGATTGAAACACTCTGACCAAGAGTTAATACTTTTAAATAATAAAATATTTAATTAAGTATACGTGCCTGCATTCATACAAAAATCAGTGTCACAATGACAACAACAAAAGTATTTCGATTGATGAATATCACAAGTAAGCTTGGGGTGTATGGTCAGTCCTGGGAGTAGCATAACCTGTTCAACTATGTGAAGGGGTTTGAGCATTCTAACACTTCTTAAGTGTACATGCAACCTTAATAAACTTTGGATCTATGTTTGTCTAAGATACATGCAAATAATTATTTTTCCAAGGTTCATATCCTAACTAGCATGGCATGGGGAACATGAATCAAATAAAGCTAGTAGAAATACTTACCTTGTAGTTGTAGTTGATTGTTTGAAGTTTTAGAGCCTAGCACCAATAGTGTGGATGCCTCAAATGGAAATCACAAATCACCACAAACTTGGAACTTTGAGAGAATAGTCACTACTATCTTGAAATCGGCCCTCACCTCAACAAGTGTCAACTAGTCTGATTTCAAGAACCAAAGCCTTCTTTATATAGTGTGGTGGATTAGGGTTACATCCATGTAAACCCTAATACCCATGTCTCTTCATTTCCATCAGATCCATGGGTGAAAGCTCCATGGAGTATCCATGGACTTTTCCATGCAAGCCTAGCCCATTCCAAATAAGCCTTAGCCCACACTATATAAATATAGAATCCCATATTTAATTAGTAATATCTTTGATCTCTAAATTAATCCTAGATTAATTATAGATCAATACTAATTAAATAATATGATCTTATATTAATATATTAGAACTTATAATATATTAATAAATCATAACTTGTACTATTCTCAACTGATTATCCATAATTTGTTCGGGTGAAGTGCAACCAAAATAGACCATGCAGGGTCGGGTCAAGTACATACCAAATATTGTTATGGACTTAGACACTATATCCAACAGTCTCCCACTTGGATAAGTCTAATAACTATAGTTGCAAGTATGACTTCAGGAACCGATCAGCAATCGTAGCTCTTTAAACTCTGTTGAACTAGAACGCGCCATTTTAGATAAGTGATCATATAATCCTCTATTCTAGATATCAGCCGGACAAATACATGGAACATGGTCTTACTTATTGCCTAGCATTTGTTTCCCGATTTCTGATTTGTTTGACATAGAACTTAACTGAACACATCAATTTAGTTCTGACCGGGCCTGGTACATAGGTCAAAACAAAATCATCGAGAGGCCCAAATATCAGCTTCTAATCCAAGAAGGAACAGATAAACTTCGACTCATATGTTTGTCTACCTCTCATTGAATTATACACAAAGGCACATTTTATAACATCGAGTTACCAATGCGTTTTCGTACAATCAATGCGTAACCAACTCATAAGTAACAAATCATATCTCTAGGTTTGAAGACTTATATGATATTACCGTCTCACAATCACTCGAGATAAAATTCCATGAAGTGACTCCAGTGAGCGTGGGTTGAGTCCAATGCTCAGAACTTATGAGCACTCATGATTGTTGTAGCCATGTCCAACACCTTAGACCTCTGAAACCAATCATGACAGTCTTGATTCATACCTACTTCCGACATATGACAGATTGTGGAGGTTTGAATAATATGATATACCAAACATAATTATTCTGGAAGTCAAAACATGCAAAAGAAATATAGTAAACGATCGACAAGAGATAGCAACACTTTACTCATAAATAAAACACCTTTTATTCATCATCTAATGTCAATTACACTTTACAAATTTCATAATTTATCTAACTACTAAAACTTATATCATCCTTCTGCCCTATGCTCCGAGCATGCTGGAGATGCTTAACCCTACTCAGTCCCTTTGTGAGGGGATCTGCTGGGTTCTCATCTGATCATACCCTCTTTGCCACGAGGATTCCTTCTTCTATTCGATGTCTGATGAAGTGATATTTTCTGTCAATGTGCCTGGATCTCCCATGATCTCTTGGTTCCTTGGCTAAGGCAACCGCACTATTTCTGTCACAGAACATGTCCACTGGCTCTTTTATAGCTGGTACAACTCCAAGGTCTCCAATGAAGTTCCTTAGCCATATAGCCTCCTTTGCTGACTCGCTTGCTGCTATATACTCTGATTCACAAGTGGAATCAGCCACTGTCTCCTGCTTGGAACTCTTCCAAGTGATTTCTCCTCCGTTTAAGGTAAAGACCCAGCTCGACTGAGAGTGGAAATTATCCCTATCAGTCTGGAAGCTAGCATCACTATACCCTACAACTCTCAAGTCATCACTCCTACCGAGGGTAAGGACCCAGTCCTTAGTCCTCCGCAGGTACTTGATGATATTCTTTACCGCATTCCAGTGTGCCTTGCCAGGGTTCCCCTGGTACCTGCTAACCATGCTTAAAGCAAAGGCTACATCAGGTCGAGTACACGCCATAGCATACATGATCGATCATATAGCTGAAGCATAAGGTAGTCGACTCATATCTGCTATCTCAGCCTCAGTACTAGGGCTTTGTGTCTTACTCAATCTGGCATTACTCTGAATGGGTAACTCACCTTTTTTGGAGTTATGCGTGTTGAATCTTTTCAACACTTTGTCCGCATAGGTGCTTTGACTAAGTCCAATTAGTCTTTTACTCCTGTTTCTCAAAATCCTTATCCCTAGGATATAGGCAGCTTCACCAAGGTCCTTCATAGCGAAACACTTCCGAAGCCAGGACTTAACTGCCTGCAGGGTTGGGATGTCATTTCCTAATAGTAGTATGTCATCCACATATAGTACCAAAAACCTGACTATGTTCCCACTAGCCTTGATATAGACACAAGATTCATCTTCACTCCTTGAAAAGCCAAATTCTTTGACTTTCTCATCAAAGCAAAGATTCCATCTGTGAGGTGCTTGTTTCAATCCATAAATGGATTTCTCGAGTTTACACACTCTACTGGGGTACTCTGTACTGACAAAACCCTCTGGCTGAACCATGTAAACATCTTCAGCCAACTTTCCATTAAGGAAAGTGGTTTTGACATCCATTTGCCATATTTCATAGTCATGAAATGCAGCAATGGCTAACTGAACCCTAATAGACTTTATCTTGGCTACTGGTGAAAAGGTTTCATCATAATCAACTCCCGGAGTTTGAGAATAACCTTTTGCAACTAGTCGAGCCTTATAAGTGTGTACATTATCATCCATGTCAGTCTTCTTCTTGAAGATCCATTTGCACCCTACAGTCTTACGACCTGGTACATTCTCAACCAAGTTCCAACCTTGATTGTCATACATGGACTGTATCTCACTATCCAGAGCCTCTTTCCATTTAGCAGCCTCAGGGCCTGCCATGGCTTCCGTGTACCTGTTAGGCTCATCCAGACCTACTAGTGTCTCATCACTAATAAGTGTCTCACCTTCCGCACTAATATGGAAACCATAGTAATGCTCAGGTGCATTCCTAACTCTCGTGGAACGCCTTAGAGGTACAAATTCGTCAATTGGCTCAACAGGAGTTTCCTCCTCAAGTTGAGGGCTAGCATTTGAAGTTCCTTCACCACTTGACTCTTGAATTTCTTCAAGATCAATTTGCCTCCCACTATCTCCTTGACTTATAAACTCTCTCTCTCTCGAAAGACTCCTCTTCTTGCTACAAAGACCACATTATCACTAGGTCTGTAGAAGAGGTAACCAAAGGATCTTTGTGGGTAGCCGATGAAAATACACCTGTCGCTTAGGGGTTCTAGCTTGTCATGAGTCTCGCGCCTCACAAAAGCCTCGCAACCCCAAATCTTGATGTGGTCTAGGTTGGATACTTTACCAGTCCACATCTCGTGAGGACTTTTGGCAACTTTCTTTGTAGGGACTAGATTAAGAATATGGGCGGCAATCTCTAAGGCATACCCCCAGAATGAGATTGGTAGCGAAGCTCGACTCATCATGGAACGAACCATATCCAACAAGGTTCGATTCCGCCTCTCAGGTACACCGTTCAACTGTGGTGTCCTGGGAGGTGTCAATTGTGAGACAATTCCACATTCCCTAAGATAGTCGAGGAACTGTAAACTAAGATACTCACCACCTCGATCGGATCGAAGCATCTTAATGTTCCTGCCCAATTGATTCTCAACTTCCTGTTTAAATTCCTTAAACCTTTCGAAAGTCTCTGACTTATGCTTGATCAAGTAGACATATCCATATCTACTGTAATCATCAGTAAAAGTCAAATAATAACGATTAGCATCCCTTGTGGCATGTTTGAATGGTCCACACACATCCGTGTGTACAAGGTCCAACAAACCTTCACCCCTCTCACAAGAACCTGTGAAGGGTGACTTTGGCATTTTCCCAAGTAAGCATTATTCGCAACTATCATCTGACTTTAGGTCAAATGACTCCAAGACTCCATCCTTTTGGAGTTGGCCTATGCGTTTCTTGCCTATATGTCCAAGACGAAAATGCCATAATGATGCTTTATCCAAGTTATTATGATTAACAGAACCAATACACAATACATTATTTCCTAAGTTATCAACCACAGATACTGTTTCATACACGCTATCACACGGTAATGCTTTAAAATAAAGAACATTATTAAAGAAAGCATTAATCGAACCAACTTCATTATCAAATGAAAAGGTGAAACCTTGTTTATACAATGCATGAAAGGAAATAATATTTCTTGCCATTTCTGGCGAATAACAACACTTATTCAAATCTAAACTAAACCCACTACTTAGCGATAAAGTATAAACTCCAATCTTGGTGACAGGTAAAGCTTTCATGTTTCCCATGATCAAGTTTATTCTTCCTTGCTCCACATTCTCACTTCTTCTTAGTCCCTGTACATCAGAACATATATGAATACCACAACCGGTATCAAGGACCCAAGAATTAGAATGGGGTGAGTTATTAGATAAGATAGTGTAAATACCTGCATGGTTGGGTTTAACTTTCCCATCCTTCACATCTTGCGGGTACTTTGGGCAGTTTCGCTTCCAATGTGCCTTTTCATGGCAATAGAAGCATTCAGCCTCTTTTCGGTCAGAAGAAGGAGTGATGAAACCTTTCTTGGTTCCACTTGAAGAAGAGCCATCAAGGGTCCTAACCTGGGTACCCTTCGAAGAACTCTTTCTCTTCTTCCCTCGTCCTTTCCCGATTGCCAAGACAGGGGCGGAGTTGGTAGGAGTAGGAGTAGTAACAACCGCCTTACCCTTAAGACTACTTTCTGCGGTCTTTAAGAGTCCTTGAAGTTTGCTGAGAGTGACCTCTTCCTTGTTCATGTGGTATGTCATGCGGAATTGATCATAACATGAAGGTAAGGAGTGCAAATTAATATCTATTGCTAGCTCCTCCAGGAAGTTCATATTAAGCTTCAGCAAACAGTCCACAAATCTTTGCATTTTCTGCATGTGGCCCGTGATGGGTTCACCATCCTTCATGCAAGTTGTTATCATGGAGGAGATGATTTCATACCTCTCTTGACGAGCACTTTGATGGTATCTTTCCATCAAGTCTTGGTGCGTCTCATAGGGGTAGAAATCTTCATAGGATTTTTGGAGATCCGCGGTAATAGTGGCCATCATGATGCATGCCACTTTGGTGGCATCCCTTTCATGTGCCCTAAACTCAACGATCTCATGAGGAGTAGCAACTGTCTCATCAATCTCCTTAAGTTCCTTATCGAGGACATATTCCTTGTCCTCGTAGCGAGTAATCATTCTTATGTTTCTGATCCATTCATTAAAGTTGGATCCATCAAAAGTGACTTTCCCACACAAGTTCATAAGAGAAAAGGAGCCACTAGGATTAGAGCCAGAAGTAGCGTTGTTTGCAGACATCTAGTAAGAGAAGAAAGAAAGAATTAGTTTAGATATAAAGATAGTCCTTAATAAAACACCCAAATGTAATATTAAGGCTAGGACCCAATCACAATATATTATACTTAGAAGAGGTATCCTGAAATATAAGTAATAACATATTTGAAAGGTAGGTGAATGACGATTCACCAATTTCCACCAAAGTCGAAATATTAAAATATTTAATTTGGTTCTTAGAAACTCCTAGATTCTTTTGAGATTCAATGAAATTTTCAAAGGCATGTTTCAATCTCGAGTGTGCCCTCCAATTTTTGTGACTGGGATGCCGAGGATCACAAAACGAGGTGTGAAGTAACCATTCAAATTACTTGGTACCCTTAATAAATTACCCCTCAATCGATGTGCCGGTTAACCGCACACGCTCCATCGATACTATGATAAATATTAATTCACCCGTTACCTACCTTGTTAAGTCCAAGTTAGTGTGCCGGTTAACCACACACGCTCCACTAACGACTTAGACAAAGTGTAAAGTGTAATTTCATGTATTAGCACCTTATTCACATTTTTCCTAAAGTAACTAAGATTGGGAATTTAATAAAACATTTAGTTACTTTATAATATTCATCATACTTTTAATGAGAATTTATAAGTCCTTGTCTTACCCGTTCGGCTAACGACCCTCCACCAGTCAAGCAAGCGGTGGGTGAGAGTGGACACCCATTAAGTTGTCATTTTATAGGCAACAACCTTATACCCACCTTATAGACCGGCTTCGTGAATGAGGCGTACTAGCGGTAAGACGACTTTAATCTTATAGATATATATATATATATATATATATATATATATATATATATATATATATATTATTAACTTATAATATTATAAGTATAAGGGTTGAATTTTAACTTTTAAAATTCTAAGGGTTGGAACTAAAGTTTTTAATATGACTTTACTTGTTCCAAAACTTGAGGGAAAGTTTTGTAAACTTTCAAAACTTTTCATTTCTTGTAACTTATGAGTTTAATAGAGTAATAAAAATGAAGACTCTTCATTTTTCTAACTCTTGTGTTCTTTTAATGGTTTTTAATGCAAGTGACTTTTGGTTTTCCATAACTTGAGGACAAGTTATGGACTCCATTAAAACACATTATGATCAAGAATTAAACTACCACATAGGTTACAAATAATTCCTATGATCATCTAAACATCATAAGATCAAGAACATGAACATGAACACTTTCATGAATCAAAAATTACACATAAAACTTTGTAATTTTGATAACAAGTTGTTGTAAATGGATTAGAAAAGACATTACACCATCTAAAACAAGTTTTCAAGTACCAAAACCGTTTAGGGTAAGTTTCTAGTCCATTTCCAGCAACTAAAGTCGAAAATCTGCACTCTATGGCTCCTACTCGCCGAGTGCATGAACCTACTCGGCGAGTAGGTTGAAGATACACAGGAACTGGGCGAGTCCCCCCATGGACTCGGCGAGTTCATCAGGCAGACAGCAAGTTTTTCGACTTTTTCAACTATTTTGCATCAAGTATCAAACAAACAAGCCTAGGCTCTGATACCACTGATGGGTTTTGAGCATTCTAACACTTCCTAAGTGTACATGCAACCCTAATAAACCTTGGATCTATGTTTGTCTAAGATACACGCAAATAATTATTTTTCCAAGGTTCATATCCTAACTAGAATGGCATGGGGAACATGAATCAAATAAAGCTAGTAGAAATACTTACCTTGTAGTTATAGTTGATTGTTTGGAGTTTTAGAGCCTAGTACCAATGGTGTGGATGCCTCAAATGGAAATCACAAATCACCACAAACTTAGAACTTTGAGAGAATAGTCACTACTATCTTGAAATCGGCCCTCACCTCAACAAGTGTCAACTAGTCTGATTTCAAGAACCAAAGCCTTCTTTATATAGTGTGGTGGATTAGGGTTACATCCATGTAAACCCTAATACCCATGTCTCTTCAAATAAGCCTTAGCCCACACTATATAAATATAGAATCCCATATTAATTAGTAATATCTTTGATCTCTAAATTAATCCTAGATTAATTATAGATCAATACTAATTAAATAATATGATCTTATATTAATATATTAGAACTTATAATATATTAATAAATCATGACTTGTAATATTCTCAACAGATTATCCATAAATTGTTCGGGTTAAGTGCAACCCAAATGGACCATGCCGGGTCGGGTCAAGTACATACCAACTATAGTTATGGACTTAGACACTATATCCAACACTATGGTGGTCCGAGGAGTGATTAACATATGCCCAAGAATTGTTGTGATGTGGCAACAAGTCTAAAAACCTACCAACACAACCATAATGAAATACCATAGGGGTATTTAGTGTTATTGTAATTACTTATCTGAGAACTAAATAGATTTTTATTAGTATGTCAATAGTTGTTTAGTGGATACACTAAGGTTATATGTAGTAGGATGTCATAGACTTAGAATCTGTGGATTTTTTCTTTATGTCATGTCCTCGTTGGGTTGGGGGCTTAGGGTTAGGGTAACTTATTCGAAGGTCTATCTTATCCTAACTACATATAACTAGTATGCATTAAACAAGTATTGAAGCAACTGATAAAGATCATCTTATAATTATCTTAGTTAGTTCGTCTGTTTAGTTAGTTCTTATTATTGCATTTTCTCGCGTAGATATCATGGTTGGATTCCATCCCCACGACAACCCGTACTACCCTAACCACGGAAATGTTGGATGGCTCAAAGAGGAGAAGGAGAATGATCACCCAATCCCTATGGATGGTCACCAAGCTGAAGGCTTTGTTGATGGTTCTGACTCCGAACCTGAAGTGGAGAACCTACCCCGATGGCTCTTGTTCCAAATCCTAACCCTCGTCCGACTATTCATGGTCCGACGCCCCCTTAGGTAGAATGTTTGGAGACTTGGAGCAAAGTGCAAGATCAGCCTATGTCGTTTGATGGAGACCGAAGCTTCTACAACACAAGTGAATGAAGATCAGCAGACAGAATTCTTCCAATTCTAGTCTGCAGAGTTGCCCGAAACGAGATTCAGGGCAGGACAGCTCTCCATCGCATCGCAGAGGTTGATGTCAATGCAAGGATGCAAACCATCCGCACCAATCACCTTGAACACATTCGTGAGAGATCTGAGAGAGACCATGAAACCCTGCTGCAAACACTGGTTGAAACACGAGCCGAAGTCATAGAACTCCACGTATGCCAGAGAGTGTACGAAAGACACATGCTTGATATGGAACGTCAACTGGCTGAACTATGGGTTCACCAGAGGGATGAACGTCACCATTAGGAGAAGATTTCTTTTCCTTCCTTGTTTAAAGGAATCGTTTTCCTGTCTATGTCCTATGTGGCATTTTTCTATGTAACTACCTTGTACTGTAAGTACTTTTAGTTAGGCCTTTATGCGGCCAAAACCCTTCTACTCCATATATGATGTAAGACCTTCTACAAGGTCAATTTTTTCCCGAACTTATTACATCATGAACATCAAGGAAATTGACATTCCGCTGATTTCTATGTCACCCTTTGATCAAATACTTTCATCATACTATCGTTGGAGACTATCTAAAACCCACTATAGTCAGGCTATTGGACTAGAGTAATTTAGCTCTGGGATCATTCCCAATTCTCTATCAAAGGTTGGATCATTTTATTCACCAACCAATGGTACCCCGATTTGAGCAACAAACGCCATGAGACCATTCTACGAATTTACTTCTACTCTATACTAGGACAACATCATAGGGATGTAGGTCAAACCATCGAGAACTTATTTCTACTCTTTACACGTACGATCGAAAGACATCTAGGGTCAACCAAAATCGCTCACGAACTCCTTATCTTTCCTGTTGCAGAATGTCGTCATCCAGAAATAGTCAGCCGAACGACGAAACCCCAATCCTTCATATCGATGCATCTACCTTTCAAGCTGCAGTCTCAGCTGCTGTGACAGCTGTTCTGACTCACCTTAACGCTAACAATGCAAATGCTAGCATAATGGATATCAATAATTCCAACCCAAGTGACAACCAAGTACATCACCGGGTAACGAACCACCACAACACTCTGAATCTCAATCCCAAGAGTAAGAAATGGAAATTCTTGGATAGAGCTAAAGGCAAATCACCCCAAGAGGCAAGCAAAAGACAACAACCTATGGCAGCCTTCACGGCCACGACATCTGTACCTCCTGCTGCCATTCCTTCTTGTATCATAGTTATCTCTAACCCAGCCAGACAGTATGCTGGTACTCTCCTAAAATGCAAAAAATGCAACTATCACCATCATGGACCTTGCCGGATGATGCAGTGCTAAAACTGCAACAAAAAGGGACACACTAGTAATTACTGCAAGGCTCGGATCCAACACATTACTTCAACCACTAATGTCGAAATTTCTCGGTATGCCATCTATGTGGTGTAATGGGACATTTCAAAAGGGACTATCCAACAGAGAAGGGTGATGGGGGAACAGGAGGGGTTTGACCCCCAGAAACAACAAAATATATCAAGATTCCTACTAAAGTATAGGAACGCTTCCAATCGGCAGTATTTTGTATGCTTTCACACTGTTTGAAACTATGAAACTCGAGCCTTATCTTTTGCGAGATCCTGTCAGTAAAGGATGCTCGTGCTGCATATACTTGCCTTTTGTAGTATACCTTGTTCGCAGCAATAGTCTTGTAGCAAATCTAAAGTACTGTAACTCTGTTAAAAATTGCACTATTGTGTTTTGTCTGTAACGTCTTTATGATCAAGTCTAATGTCTTTATTCCCAAGTGAGTCCGATATTATCATAAAAATTAATTCAATTCGATCCGCACAATACCAGTTTCATGCGCACAACTCTTTCTCCGTAAATGTCTTTCTAGCAAAGCCGCCTTTTCAAAACTCCGAAGTACTCATGCGTGGAGTACCTCATGTTCCATATTCTTTCAGAAGAAACCTCGGCAAACCTCCCTGAAGTACCACTCGTACAGTACGTCAAGTTCAATATAAGAACTCCGAACAACGTAACGACTACTCAGCAATAGATTGGGAAGACCAAGCTTCTCTCTATGGAGAGCTCCGGTCTTGTTCTTCAAGGAAAGAGACAAATTTTTTCATAGGACCATCGACTCCAGAAACCTCGACAATATCCCCAGTAGGAATCATTACTATCTGCCTCACATAGATGAATAGGCCGACCAACCGCAAGGAACGATGCACACTTCAGAAATGGACATGAGATCTGAATACCATCAGTTGCGAGTTTTGAGAAGGATGTATGAGGACAATCTTCCAAACTCGATGCGGATTCTACGAGTTCGTAGTGATACCCCTCGGATAGGACCAATACGCCCGTAGTATTCCTAAACTTAATGAATAGGGTACACCATTATTACTAGGATCAGTTCGTCAAGATCCTTGTAAATGACTTACTTATCTACTCTCGTAGTAAGAAGGAAACCATCAAGAGCAGCTACCACAAGCCATGGAAACAATACGATCATAGAAGCTTTACACAAAGTTCTCTAAATATGAGTTTTGGAATTGAAGGGTCAAATTCCTAAGACAGACTTTTAGTGATGTGGGAATTCTGGAGGACCCTTTCAATTAAGCAAAACCGCTGAAGATTTTTCAACACAAAAGACGCCTACCGTAATTCACCAAATTCTAGGTCTCGCTGACCTACTGTCATAGTTCATTTAGAAGTCCTCGCAAATTACGAAACCCCGTACGACTTTGACCCAGAAGGGAGCGACCCTTGACTGGGAAGAGAAGCAAGAGGGAGAAACCCTTGGAATTCCAAGTGAGAGACCAAATTCTTTTGGAAGTCTCACTTTGGGAAGGCTTAATACGCTTCGGAAAGCATGGAAATCTAAAATACAAGATAGTTAGGACCTCCGAGATTCTTATCAGAATCGGCCCTGTAAATCACAAATACAACCTACCCCGCGAACTTAGTAATGTACATTCTACCCTCCATGTCTCGGACATGTAAAAGTATCTGTCCGACGAGACTCTTAAAATCCCACTTGACAAGATCGAGTTCCACAAAAGCCTTACCTTCCTGGACGAACCGTAGTGACCATGGACTGAGAGGTCAGACGAACAATTAAGAGCCGCTTCCCATTAGTGAAGGTTCGCTGAAATGCCAACCGAGGATGTGAATTCACTTGGGAGCGCGAAAATCAATGGATTAGGAAGTATCCCCACTTCTTAGGTCGATTATTCATGCCTACTCTTTACCTAAATTCTAATTTCGGGATGAAATTCCCTCTAATGGGGGGATGATGTGACAACCTGAAATTTCTATTATGTACAACCATCCAATTCAATAGAAGTCAAAACAGTTTTTGCTAACTTTCAAGCTTTTTGGAATAAGTTTGAGTAAGTTATGGTTAGTATTCTAGGAGATATCAAGGGAGAGGATGCCCTAGGGTTTATTGTGCAACAATAATGTTCTAGAACTCCAAGAGTTTGGAGTTTACGGCCTAAACAAAGGTGTTTACAGCCGTAAACCCTAATAGGGGGTATATATATGACACTTAGTCATTATTTACCATTTTTCACAAAATCAAGATCCAAATATAAATTCTCTCTCAAGTATCATCCACCAATTATTCTATATCATCGACTTGTAAGTGTTTCTAGCCCTAATAAGTTGATATATTGCTTAATCTAGTGATCTAACACACTTCCATCCGTGAAATCATTCCAAAGGGTTAGATCTTCATGTTTCACAAAGAACACCAAGAACACACACTAGTGTTCTAGGACTTTTAGCACCTTTTCAATTTTCTAACTAGTAATTACTTCTATCCTAGAGTATCAAATGGCTTATTACACTTCTATACATCTAGAAAACACCCAAGAAAGTCAAGATCAAAGGTGTTTACGGTCCAAGATTTTCTTGGACTGTAAACCCTATAAAGGGTGCCAAAATGTCCCTAGTCCCTTCACAAGCATTGGAAACTAGTCTAGACCCCTTCCCTATTGTGCTTAGGACTGAAAATAATCAAAAGACCAAAACCTTAGGGGGTTTACGATCGTAAACCCAAAAGGAAATGGTCCAGCGACCGTAAACTCCATTTAGGAGTGAAATGGTGTCGAAATCACTTCCATATGCTTACATTTGAAAGTATAAATACTTCTAAGGACTTGTGGAGCTTCAAAACTTCAAATGGTCAAAAAAATGAGTTTATGGCCATAAACCACTATGTTTACGACCGTAAAATGAATGAGTGATGGTCATAAAACCGTAAACTCATGTAAGGGGTTCCCTTGAACCTTAAACTCAATACCAATGTCCTACAACACTTAGATGCAATCCTTAGCACTTATAACACCAATATAAGGTGTTTAACATGCCCTAGGATGTCTTAACTTTATTATTTAGTTTTTTAAAGACTAATTGGATACATATATGTGTTATTATATGTTAACTAGGATCATAGTGTGTGTACAAGTCTTCACTTGTCAATTAGCATCCTACATCATCCGTTCATCCAAACCACCAACTACAGGTGATTTCATACCCCTTAATCAATCTTTTAAATGTTTTTAAATGCTTTTAGGAGGGGGGGTAATGCAAGTTGAATCATGCTAGTTATCATATTAATCACATGTGGTTAATGACCAACATACAAATGGATTTACTACACTTATAACTGTTTTACCAAACAGATTACTTTAAAGGGCTTTTGTCAAACGGTTTTACATGTTGAAACTCTTTAAGAAACTATCTTACAAATTGTATGTTTCCTTTCAAAATCTGTTAGAGTCGTGTTTCAAACAAAGGTTTTTCTTACACTTAAACCGTCTTGTCAAACTGTTCTCAAAGCGTTTTATAAACTGACATCAAGTCATAAATTCTTATTTATTAAACTTTTCAAAAGGTTTTACAAAGCTTATTTTACACTTTTATATTTGTTATATATTATGTATACCTATATTGACATAAAAGTTCCATCAGTTAGTTTAGTTATGACACTCTTGGGTAGCAAGGGTGTATAAACCTACTTGAACACTCAACTCAAATTCTAGTAAACTATTACAGGTATAGTTTAGGAGATACAAAACATTATTCCTATTACAAGGAATCACACCAGATTTAGTTCATTCATGAGTCTATACTACATCAATATGAAGAGATACTTTTACATAGATACATCGATATGAAGAGATACTTTTACATAGATACATCAACATGAAGAGATACTTTTACATAGATACATCCATATAAAGAGATACTTTTACATAGGTACATCAATATGAAGAGATACTTTTACATAGATATTACATGATAAGATACTATTACATATTATATGTGTAGATATTATTATATTACTACCTTCACTTTGTGACACATTCACATAAACGATGAGGTAGATTAGATCTGTCTATCCTAGTACCAAAGGATACTGTAAGGGACTAACCATTCATACACCCAGCTGTTGGCCACAACGGTAAATTCCTATCTATGGATGTCTATGGTTGATACCATTACAGGTATACTTTAAGGGACTAACTATTCCTACACCTAGTTGTTCGCAACAGAGGTAAATGCACATCTACGGATGTCTACGTTTAATACTATTCGGTAATTTATATGTGGTGTTTATCCTAGTACCAAAGGATAATAATTAAGTTATTTATATTCTTACCTTTAGTTTGTGACTCATTCTCATAACCGATGAGGTAAATTATATTTGAGTATCGTAGTACCAAAGGATACTATTTCATAGGTTTGAATAATAATAGTTGTACCAGGTAAAACCTGCACCTATGTAGAGGTTCATACTTTCAAAACGTTCGGGTCTTGGTAGAAGACTACCTTTTATACTAGTAGGAAATATGGCATTTTCTAGGGTTTTCACACTTATACTAAATGCTTCATTAAACATTCACCAGTCTTTCATAACATCTTATCAAAGTAATGACACTAAAATACTTACGAATTCACCAGCTTTAATGCTGATACTCGTTTTCAAAATAACTTGTATTCTCAAGTCACAATTAGACAGGTACCGACGCAAGGTTTAGAGAAGACGGAGCAACCAAAACTCGTCTTTTATTTTGAGTATTCACTATGTTGTTTTATACTATGAAAGAACACACTTGTAAGAAAAATTATACTATTAATGAAATGGATGATGTTTTTGCTTGTTTACTACTTTACCTTGTTGTGATACATTACATGATGTCCTCCGCTCCAGAACGTTTCTGCCGTTCTTGGTTTTGGGGTGTGACACGATCCCTTTCAATTGGGAAGTGAATGTTTTTCTTGATTTCTAGTGTCACCATTGTCGATGTCCATTAAGTTTTGGGAAGTTGATCTTCTAACCAAATTTTCTTTACCAGTGTTCCAAATCATTGCTGATTCAGCAGAACTAAGCAAATAGATAAGATCATTAAAGGGTCATGTCGTGATCTGTCATCAGGAAGTGACTGAAGGACCAAGTCAACAGCCGACTACCTCGAGACTTTGACACTCGATTCTCCCGGCTTGTCAATATTTGACTTAATATCCAAGATGTAATCGTATATAGACTTTGCTTGCCAATAGGGATTGCTTAACTTAGAAATATTCAAGTCTTGAAACTTATGGGATAGGGAGAATTATTGAAGGAGGTGGAGGAAATCAAGTATGATTTCCAATCCCATTAGTGCTCAATAAAGGGATTAGTCTTTCACCTTCATTGCCTTTTGGGATATCATGTTCATTAGTAATCTTGTTCCTAAAGATTTGGGAAGACCATAGTTGTCTAAACTAGACATCTATAAGGGAGAAATTCAAGTTAGTTGATTTAAAGTCCTTAATATAACACCCAATATGAAATATTAAGGCTAGGATCCAAGAAACTATTTTATAACATGGAAGAGGGATGTCGTAATCCAAGCTATAGAATATTTGAAGGTAGGTAAATGACGATTTACCAATTTCCACCATGAAAAACAAAATTATTCATTAAGTTTTAATTGGATTTGAAACTCCTAGATCTTTTGAGATACATTGAACTTTCAATGGCATGTTTGAATCTCGATTGTGCCCTCTCAAGTTTGTGACTGGGATGCCGAGGATCACAAACAAGGTGTGAATAACCATGCAAATTGACTTGGTACCCTTAATTTTATCACCTAATCGATGTGTCGGTTAACCACACATGCTCCACGATCTATGATAAAACTTAAGTCACCTTTTGCCACACATTTTCAGTCCCATGTTCGTGTGCCGCTAACAAAGGTGCAAAGCGTATTTTCATTGGTTAGTACCATTTCACATTTTCCTAAGTAACTAGGATTGGGAATTGTTAAGTGTTTAGTTACTTAGTATTTATCATTATACTTTTAATGAAGGGAGAATTATCGTCCTTTCCTACCCGTTTGGCTAACAACCCTCCACCAGTCAAGGAAGCGGTGGGTGAGAGTGGACACCCATTAAATTTCCATTTTATAGGTAGTAACCTTATACCCTCTTATAGACCGACTTCGTTAATGAGGCCTACTAATGGTAACACTGACTTTATCTTATACATATCTATATAATTAAAATTATAATAGTAGTATAAGGGTTGAATTTTAAACTTTTAAAATTCTAAGGTTTTAATTTGGAATTAAAGTACTAGAGTATAAGACTTTACAAATTCCGAAACATGAGGGCAAGTTTTGAAACTATTTCAAGACTTTTCATTTCATAACTTATGAGTTTAATATACATTAAAATGAAGACTCTTCATTTTTATGTAACTCGTTATTCTTTAATAACACTTTTAAAGAAGTGACTCTTAAACATCCATAACTTGAGGACAAGTTATGGATTTGTAAAACAATTTAATGAAAAGGACTATTCCATTTTTTTTAACCTATGACACATTTATGAGTTTTAACATTCATAAATATGACCTTTCACATAACTTGAAGACAAGTTACAAAAACTTATTTTATGAACTTCTTTTAGATCAATATGGATGGAAAACAACTAACACATATTTTTTTTAATAATCTAAATCAACTCATAAACATGGTAACAAAACAAAAACTTTTTGAAATCCATAACTTGAGGACAAGTTATGGAGTCCATACAGTTTCATCAAGATCATGAATTATACTAACAAACAATTTGCACATAATTTCTATGGTCTAACAAAACTCATAAGCATGAACATTCATAATCAACAATTTTTCAAGAATTACATAAACACATATAAAACTTGAAACTTTGATTTTTTTTAAATTGGTTTAGCATAATCATTACCACATTAAAAAAAAGGTTTTATAAGTCCAAAACAGTCAAAGGTAATGATTCTAGACCAATTCCAGCACCAAAACTCGAAGATATGCTATTGGGGTTCCAACTCGTCGAGTGCATGAACAAACTCAGCGAGTTGGATGAGTTTTGCCTTGGACTCGTCGAGTCCCTTTATGGACTTGTCGAGTCGCCTGTCCAGACAGCACAAAACTTCGTGTTTTCAAGCCAATTTTGCAAGTATAAGTTAAAACAATCTTAGGCTCTGATACCATTGTTAGGTTTTTAGCATTCTAACACTCCTATATTGTACATGCAACCATAAATACATTGAATCTATGTTTTCTCTATTATACATGCAAATATCAATTTCAAGGGTATTTATCCAAACTAGCATATTGTGAAGTACAAGTAATATAAAATCTAGTAGAATTACATACCACTTTGTTAGTGCTTGATTCCATGTAGCTTGAGAGCCTAGTGCCCCAAGTGTGACACCTCAAATGGTTCACACTACATCAAATGCATTTCGAATAACTTAGAGAGGAATTAGAACACTTCATGAATCTGTTTGCCCTCACTTGTTTCACTAGTGTCCGATTTCTTCAATCAAAAGGTCATTATATAGTTAGTCACAACTAGGGTAAACCCTAATTGTCATGACTTTCCATTTCCTTGGATCCATGGGTTCAAATACACCATGGAGCATCCTATGGGTTTTAGCCCAACTTGACAATCCATGGAGCATTAGCCCACTATATAAGTATGGATGATTTACACAATCAACCCATACATTTAATTAGTCTTCTTCTGATCATTTAATTAATTCTAGATTAATTCTTGATCAATATTAATTAAATAATCTTATTAATATATTATAACTTATAATATATTAATAAACCTTAAGTGTTATTTCTGTCATTTTAGTCTATCCAAATGCATGATGCCATGCAAACCAAATGGACCATGTCGGGTCGGGTCAAGTATTACCAATTATAGTTATGGACTTAGACATTTATCCAACAAAGATATCATAAACCAACAAAAAAGTTCATTTAAGCCTCAAGGACACGGCCAAGCCTTGCTCTCAATGGAATGAGAGGACGCCATAAACCAACATAAAAGTTCATTTAAGCCTCAAGGTGAGACCCGAAATTAGAAGCACTAACCCAAAAGAAAAAGTGACATTCAAACAAAAGGGAGGAGTGTTCACAAAGGAACCCACACCGGATAGAATCTCTACATCAGCTTGAGTCGAAAATTGGCAACAACACTTGAAAAACTCATTTAGGCATTTTATCAAAAACTTGGCGGGAAGAAAAAGAAACACCTTGTTTGCATCACCAAGCCTTAAATTTTATTTTTCCAAATGCAATCTTGTAGCGGGTCGATCAGTTAACCTTCAAAACTCTAACTCATTCCCTTTTCGAAGATATGAATGATTCAATAAAACTTATCTGACCTTATTCATCTTTCACCAATTTGATCGAGCCAGCTGCTAATAATGACGTATACAGATTTAAGCAATCAATCACTCATATTCCTTCAGCCATTAACGAAGTGGGATTCTAGTATGGGCGTCAATATTCACTTTTCCAGGTAAGAGAGATGCCAATGGATGGCAGTAGCGGAGGTGAAGAATTTGCAGTTGGATGCTTGCTATTGATAAAAACTACTTTTGGAGACGAATTTGAAGGTCAAGTCATAACCAGTGTATTCTCTATCTACTTTCTTTCTTAGGCTCGAAAGAATGTAATGATGGTAAAAGTTTCCATTTATTCCCCATTCCTCTTTGACTTAGCCTACCCTGCACCAACAACTTTTAAAAGAAATTACAATGTAAATTGAAATACAACACATGCGAATGATCATAAAAGTGTAGTGTCCCTAAGTGCCACTTACTCGATGATTCCTGAAAAAGCATGTAAAACGAGCGTCAACTATAAAAATAGTTGGTGAGTACTCACAGATAAACAAAATAATATTGGTTCCATGAATTGAAATCAAAGTTTTGATAAAAGTTTCCAATAATAAATGTATATTGTTAAAATGAGTAAATATGTTTGTAAAAAAACAAAGTTCATTGTTATCATGAGAGATAAAGTTTTTTGCCCAAATGATATGCAACGTTCATATTCTCATGGAAGATAAAGTTCATTACTCAAACAAGTAAACAAGTTTCATTGCTAAAATGAGCAATCAATTTCGTTGCTACAAGGAGCAAAAACTTTCATTGCTAAAACATGTATATAAGTTTCCAGTAGTAAAAGTTTGTTGTTATAATCAGATACAAAGTTTATTGCTATAATAAGTATAAAAGTTTCATTGCTAAAATAAGTATGCACGTGTCGTTGCTAACATGAGAATGCAAGTTTAATATGTGCATAAATATTTGTATGTGCGTCAATTTCCATTCATGAGTTCACAACCCAAGCCTAATGACCGAATCGTGCCCTATTGACTACTATGTGTATCGAAAACAAAGTGTATAAAATGGTAAAATGCACTCAAGCGAATCGTGCGAGTGAGGAGTTGTCTACCTCCTGATAGCATTATCCATAATAACCATAGGCTCAAAAGAGTTAATGAGTTGTGTGCAGAGATTCCATGGACTTAACCATGATACAGTCCTCATGAATTAAAGTAACATACACATACATACGAAATATAGCAACCAAGTTTCATACGAGTCAAAATAAATACAACAAATCATAAATAGTTTAGGACAGGCTTTTCCATCCAAAAATATTTAAAACCGAAAATAAGGGAGCGATGAATACTCACAATATGCAAAATATAGCAACCATGTTTATATGAGTCAAATAAATACAATGAATATAAATAGTTTAGGACATGTTTTTCCACCCCAAAACATTTAAAAACCGAAAATAGGGGAGTGGTGAATACTCACAATGCATTGAGATGATGCAAATGATGCCTTGACTATGCTCCACTCGTACCACTATCAACTCCTACAATAATGGTATTCGCTAGTGAGTCTCTAATCGAAATCTAATAATAGTATATTTACTACTACTATAAAATTATACCAATATTGTGTCAAAATTTAATATTGATACGTTACAAACATTTTTCTGAAATGGTGAAATTTTATAATTAATGTGATTAAGACAATTTTGGGTATTAATTTCCAGATTTTTGTAATATTAATTAAGGGTATTTCAATGCATTTAAATGTGTTTTAAGCTCTTTAAAAGTCAAACTATTATCAAACAGTTTCCAAAAATTCTCAAACTTTGCATTTTAATTCTAAACACAGTAGAGGTCTTCCTTAATTTTTCCCTTGGGTTTTTGATGTGATTAACTATTTTTCCCAATTTTTAAGACTTAATAATATTATAAATTCGCGAAAAATAGTATCCAGATGATAAAAATTCCCAAAATTTTTATAATACTTCCATTGAACATAAGAACATAAATAAGCTGGGAAAAGTCTAAAAATGTATTCCTAAACTGTTTAGCCTGATTTTATGATTTTTATGCACTTATTTTAACAAAAATGTAAATAAATAGAAGACAGTTTCAAAAATTGCCCAAAATTTGTTTAACCCTGTTACAATACATATAGAAGCTGTGAAAAATATAAAACATATTTTTCAATATGTTTTGATATTTTTCTCTGTTTTATGCTTTTGAATAATCATTAAATGGTGAATAATTACAAAATAGTTAAAGTAAAAATAGTATACTGTATAGAAAAATCATAAAATTTTTTATGGATTTAAGTGTATTTAATCTTAGAAAATAAGATAAAAATAGTATACTGTATAGAAAAATCATAAAATTTTTTATTTAGAGTTCTAATATATTTTAAGGTCTTCTGGTAGCTTTTCATGATTTTTTGATGAGTACAAATTTTTTTTCCCATTATTAGTCCATTATAAATACAAAAATCGGGGAAAAATAGAATGCGTTATGAACAATTCTGAAAATAGTTTTCTGAGTGCTCCCTATTGTGTAGGATCTGCGAAATATCATATATAGCCTTTTCACATTTCTTAAAGTTTTTTAGAATTGATTGGTATTAAACAAAAAGAAAATTCAAAACCATAGCAAACAGTAACAAATATCGATGAAACTCACTAAGATATCATCGTTCACATTAAGGGTCATCCAAGAAATTACCTACGATTTATAGACGTCACAAATTGTTTTATATGAATTATTGCCCTATTTTCTTGAAATAAATATAATAATTCGAGAAAAATGAATTATTTTCTAAAAATTTGTACAACATCTCATTTTGTACATGAAATTCTGGGAAAAATCAGATATGATCAGAAAATAAGTTTTATATATTTATTTAGGAATAAATCCTTTATGAACCTATTTGAACGCTTTTTAACAACAAACTTTGATGATCAATCCTCTAAGGTTGAAGATCATCACATGCATGTTGGTTTTTGGGTGAAATAATATCACCATAATCATAAAAATCGTGGTTATGAATATGCATGTGAATAATCCATCCATAGAATGGTGTAGAAGAAGAAGATATGCAAGAAAACTTGAGATTTAGAAGGAAAAATGAAGGATTTTCGTGATTACCTAGAAGAACAACCCAAGATGATGAAGATTTAGTGTTTAAGGTGTGTCCTTAGGGCCATTTTTCTATAACATTTCTTGGGTATAGAGAGAGGAAGAGAGAGTTTGAGAGAAAAACTTGTTCTTGAAGGATGTAAAGTGGTGGAGTGAAGAGTGAGTGATAATGAGTAGTGTGTGCCTTTTGAGGTATAATACCCTCTTTCTCTTTTACTTTTATAAATATTTCAATTTTTTTATATGGACTGAGACATGGATTATAATCATTCTCTCGGTCTATTTTTTGTTTCCCGATTTCCGATTGATACTGATTGA
The DNA here is from genome assembly GCF_051521515.1 of Lactuca serriola. Lineage (NCBI taxonomy): Eukaryota > Viridiplantae > Streptophyta > Magnoliopsida > Asterales > Asteraceae > Lactuca > Lactuca serriola. The sequence continues at coordinate 304,172,080 of NC_136415.1, read as the reverse complement.
ACAAATCAAATCAGTTCTAGCTTCGCCAAGCACTCACATATATTATTATTAAATCATCGAGGGGCCCACATATATCGCTTTTATCCCGAAGGTAAAAGGAATGGATAAACATCGACTCATATGGCTTGTTCTACTACTTGTTGAATCACATTTTATAACATCGAGTTACCAATGCGTTTTCGTGCAATCAATGTACAACCAACTCATAGTAACAACTCATATCTCTAGGTTTGAAGAATATAAGATATTATCGTCTCGTGATCACTCGTGATAAAATCCATGAAGTGATTCAAATAAGGGCGGGTTGAATCCAATACTCAGAACTTATGAGCACTCATGAGTGTTGTAGAACAACTTTGTCCATCAACTTGGACCTCTACAAGCAATCCCATGATAGTCTTGATTCATATCTACTTCCAACATATGACTGACTGTGGATGGTTTGAATAACTAAGTAATTCTGGAAGAATAACCTAGTTATTATGGAAGTCAAAACATGCAAAGTGAAACACAAGAATAAATGAATCTAATATGGTATCAAATCCTTTGAATATAAATAGACCACTTTTATTTATCACCATACTGATTACTCAATATTCATTATTTCAGTTTTATCAACTTTATACTTGAATTAAAAACACTATTTGTCCCATGCTCCAAGCATGTACACTATGATTTCTAAACAATAGCTTTGCCATACACCAAGTATGAACTCTATGTTTGTCTATGATCTTTTTCTTTGTGAACTTAGATCAACTGAAAATAATTTCAATGATTCTCTTTTCACACTTCCAAATCTTTGTCGTAAATGTAAGAATTCCTAAGATTTATTGAAATCTGTTTATATTTTAAAGTTACATGCGCTGTTCGTCTTGTAATGATTAAGCACAAAGCCACAAAGACTTGGCAACAATCATTATAGAGTATTCCAATGGAGAGCAATTCCATGGAAACGATGTCTTAAATTCAAAGCGCATTGCTCTAAACATGCTTCTTGCATTAATTTTCTTTAACCTTACACTGATTGCTTCCACCTACGAAGACAACTCTATATTCCCATTTTGACTATCACCTCTAAACAAGAGTCGCCTCTTTTCAGACTATGTCAATATGGCCCTTCCAATATTAACAGCATACTTCCAACTGTCCTTGAGCAACCAATCTTTGGTGAACCTTAGATTGTCCTCGACAATTGCTTAATCACTTTAGTCATATCCAATTCTAGACATTTTCCCCTTAATGCCCCATGGCATTTGGAAAATTCAGAAAGGATAAATGTTATAGCACATGTAATCAATCTTGTACCCAAAGTAAATGGGACATGATTCATGATGTTTCACATAAAGACATGGTTCTAGACCAGTCTTTTGCCATACTAATTTTTATTTCCCGTATTCTCAAAATTTGACTATAAAAAGGGATGTCGTAATCATAATCGAATTTTGAGAACGCTATATATAGAATTTTCTTAAGTTGAACCAATCCAACATGAAATTCATATATATATTCTTGACTAAAGGTGATTAATATCTCAAGATAAACTCTTTAGAATGATTATAAACTCAGTCTAAGCCTTTTCGAAATTTAAAGGAAGTATAATTTCCTCTGTCCCTTAATTATAGCAAAACAACTTTTCCAACCTTTGCAACGTCACAAATTGAAACTTTTATTTTTCTATAATTAATATTGCTAACTTGCAATACTTACCATAATTATCATGCTCCCACTAACATGATGATTATTAGCATAACTCTTATGCTCCCACTAGCTTTGACATGTATCTAGAAAACAGTTGGACCTCTAGAAGCCAATACTTTATTGACATTCTTACCAAAGTTCAGATTTCTGATACTAGATTGCTTTGATAAGGCTTTATCGAAATTATACACCTTATCTTAGATAGCTCACAGGTGTGTCTAAACAATTCTAGAACTATGAAAAGGGATGTCGTACTCATAGTCTCAATTGTTTCGACTTTTTTTTTTCCATTTCTCATAAGTCAATGTTAGTGTGTCGGTTTACCACGCACGCTCTGCTAACGACTTTGAGAACTGCAAATATTACACTTGCTATCTACTTAAAATCTACTTAGTGAAAGGATTTCCTCACCATCATTTTCATGAATCGGAGAGAAAGCTTATGACACTTAGATTTTATGGTGTATGTGTTCTTATGCATGTGAATTTGTCAAACCATAATCCCAAGACTAGTTTAGTGACAAATCCTTACTCATATGGATTGAACTTGTCCAATCTTAACCTCTTGCCAACTGGCAGCACAAGGGTCTGCCATTGCTTCCAAGTAGTTTTGCAATCAATTGAGAACATGTAGAACTCAAATGTATAGCCAACTTAACTGGAATGGGCACAGAAATTGCAACACGATAGGTTATAAACCTCTAGTTGTGTGCTAATGATGAAATAATGGTTTTATTCTTGATTACATCTTGAAACACTTTCAGGATCTTTTAGACTCCCACTGTCTCCTTGACCTATAAGACTTTCTTGCCAAATATTCAAGAGATAGTGTGGATCCTAATCAAAACAAACACTTAACACAATTGGCCTTAGTTGGTCTTTTGTTTTATCCAAAACATCACAACTTACCAATTTCAAATGTACAAGAACAGAAAACTTTTACTCTTACATTTGACAAGTGTTTTAAACCTTCTTTAAGACATGTCACTCAAGTTACAATCTTAGAGTATAACTCTAAGAATTGTTTTTGGAACGAAGTATGAATCATCTTCTTGATTTAACCACTTCAACCATTCATAACTCCTCTTTTTAACTATCAGAATACACTTAGAGGATGAATTCTGATAAGGTTTCAAAATCATTAAGATGATCTTAAAACATGATACTAAGTACTCTCCCATCTTTTTAGATTTGAGAAACTTTTATCCTTCTGCCTAATTTGATTCTTCTTATTCGTTGTGTCATACATTGAAATTTATTTCAGAATTATACTTAAGCTTGTAAGTATAATCATATTTACTAAACCTTAGTAAATCATGACAAATAGTCTTAGCCATCTTTTGTGGTGGACATTGATGAGTGCACAAGAAACTGTACTTGATCCCTTAGTCCTTCTCTTGAGTCACATATACATGTGATTACAGAATTAGTCTTAATTTTCCTAAGATGAAAATTTGCATTCATCATACAACTTGCATGATTCTAAGTTTCAGTCCAATTGAGAATTGGGTGATGAGAATCTTTCCTTGTTTGGTAAATTTAGACACTACCACAAATGAAAGAATCAAATTCATCTTTCCAATATTGCTATAAACATACAAACATCAAGTTTTCATGAATGCCATTGTAAGGAGATAAAAATGAAGTAAAACAAAATTTTATTTATTTTAAGATGTGGAAAAAACTTTTTCCTTACAATGTAACTTGAAATGAAAACTATGTTATTACATGTTTCCTAGAAATCTATCATAACTCCTAAGAAGTAGCTCAAGAATCTGATCTTCAATCAAGAGATAGAGATCCATCTTCGCGGTCAGATTCAGCATACTCTTTCTTTAAGTTTCCTTTATTTTTCCTTTGATTCTTAAAACATCAACATGTGACCCAGTCACATCATGTAATAAGAATCTCAGAAAAGAAACATAATGCAGTTAGATAGTGGACTTTACCTGGAGTAGATTCAAACTTATTGACTTTAACATCCTTAGGTAAATTTAGCAGCTTCGCAAACAGTGCCCCATCCTTTGGCAATTTTAAGAAATGGACCTTTTGGTAATGGTACATGGGACTATCACAGACTTAATTTTTCTCTTTACCATTTGGTCAACCAAGTTGACTATGGCCGCTCCCTTTCCATTGGGTAGAGAATGTTTTTTCTATATTTCGAGTGTCATCATTGTCAATGTCCATAAAGTTTTGGGAAGTCGATCTTTTAATCAGATTTGCTTTACTAGCCTTCCAAATCATTGTTGATTTAGCCATACCAAGCAAATTGATAAGATCATTAAGGGTCTTGTCATAGTCTGTTTCATAGGAGTCCCAAAGGAACTCACTACATGACTTAGAAAGTGATTCAACCACAAACTTTCTCAAGACTTTGACACCCAACTCTCCCGGCTTGTCAATATGTGACTTTATCTCCAAGATGTGATCAAACCTAGACCTTGCCTTGCCAATAGGGCTTGAGTGACCTTGAACTTGTGGGTTAGGGAGAATAATTGGAGGAAGTGAAGTTCCAAGAGATTTGGGAAGATCATAGATGTCTGAACTAGACATCTACAATGGGAGAAATTCAAGCAAAGTTGATTTAAGTCCTTAATATAACACCGAATATGAAATACTAACGCTAGGATCCAACAAACTGTTTTATAACTTAGAAGAGGGATGCCGTAATCCAAGCTATAAAATATTTGAAGATATGTGAATGACGATTCACTAATTTCCACCATGAAAAAACGAAATAAATTGTTAGGTTTTAATTGGATTTGAAACTCCTAGATCTTTGAGATTCATTGAACTTTTGATGGCATGTTTCAATCTCGAGTGTGCCCTTCAAATTTTGTGACTGGGATGCCGAGGATCACAAAACAAGGTGTGAAGTAACCATGAAAATTACTTGGTACCCTTTTGTGTTTACCCCTCAATCGATGTGTCGGTTAACCAAACACGCTCAATCGATACTATGATAAACATTAAGTTACCCTTTTCCTACCTTGTTAAATACGAGTTAGTGTGCCAGTTAACCACACACATTCCACTAACCGACTTAAACAAAGTGCAAAAAGTAATTTCTAGGGTTAGCACCTTATTCACATTTTCCTAAGTAACTAAGATTGGGTATTTATAAAAAGTTTAGTTACTTAGTATTTATCATTAATACTTTTAATGAAGGGAGAATTTATAGTCTTTGTCCTACCCATTGGGCTAACGAACCTCCACCAATCAAGGAAGCGGTGGGTGAGAGTGGACACCCATTAAACTTCCATTTTATAGGCAGTAACCTGATACCCCCTTTATAGACCAGCATCGTGAATGAGGCTACTAACGGTAAGACTGACTTGCTCTTATACATATATATATATATATATATATATATATATATATATTATTGACTTATAGTATTATAAAGTATAAGGGTTGAATTTTAAATTTTAAAATTCTAAGGGCTAACTTGGAATTAAAGTATTCATAAGTGAAAACTTTTCAAATTCCAAAACTTAAGGGCAAGTTTTGAAACTATTCAAAACTAGTTAATTCCATAACTTATGTGTTTAAAGTAGTTTTATTTAAAAGACTCTTCAAATTCCATAAATTGAGGACAAGTTATGGAAGACTTTTAACCTAATAAAAGAATGTAACTTTTTCTTTATTTTGTAACTTATGGAATTACTTAAGGTTAGACATTTTATTACCTAGTGAAGTGACTCTTGAACCTTCATAACTTGAGGACAAGACTCTTCAATTTTTGTAACCATTGCCAACTTTTATGAGTTTTATGATACTTAAATGTGACCTTTCATGTAACTTGAGGACAAGTTACACAAACACATTTTAGAATCATCTCTTATGTTAAAATGGATTGAAAAACACATAATTAATTAAATTTTCTATTAATCTAAGCAACGCATATGAACAAAGATAATACACATCAAACATTTTCATGTAATTAACTTAACTTTTGAATTAATACAAAACATGAATCTATTGACAGTTATCTTTTAAATTGGATTAGCATGAACATTACCACATCAAAAACAGGTTTATAAGTCCAAAAACATCATAGGGTAGTGTTCCTAGTCCAATTCCAGCCAAAAAAGTCGAATATATGCTGTCTGGGGGTCCAACTCGTCGAGTGCATGAACAAACTCGGCGAGTTGGATGCATTTTTCCTTGAACTCTTCGAGTCCCTTTATGGACTCGGTGAGTCTGCTAAGCAGATAGCATAAAAACTCGATTTTTAAGCAGTTTTTGCAAGTGTAATAAGAAAACAACCTGGCTCTGATACCATTGTTGGGTTTTGAGCATTCTAACACTCTTATGGTGTACATGCAACCCTATAAACCTTGGATCTATGTTTTCTCTATTATACATGAAAATAAGAACTTCCCAAGGCTTTTATCTTAACTAGCATACTAAGAGGCAACTATACTACAAAGACTAGTTAGATGACATACCTTTTGGTGTAGCTTGATGTCTTGAAGCTTTATGAACTTAGCCCTAATAGTGTGGAAGCCTCAAGTGGAATCACAAATCACCAAAACACCTTGGAAGACTTTGAGAATAAGAATACTTTGGTTCTCTCTAGTGAAATCGGCTACCCCTCTTAGTGTACCTACACTAGTGCCAATTTCACCAACCTCGTACATCTTTATATAGTGTGGGGACTAGGGTTAAACCCATGACCTTTCATTTCATATGATCCATGGGTTAAACACTCCATGGACTATCCATGAAAGCTTATCCCAACCTGAATGAACTTGGCCGATTCCATATATATAAGAGTCCATATTTAATTAGTTCATTTTGATCACTTAATTAATTCTATATTAAGTTTTGATCAATAATAATTAAATAATATGATTCCATATTAATATATTAGAACTTATAATATATTAATATAAATCATAAATATACTATTCTCAAAAGACTATCCATATAAGTTCTGTCGGTGAAGTGCAACCCAAATGGACTGTCACACCCCCAAACCAGAACGGAGGAAACGTTCGGGGGTGGAGGACGTCATATTCAGTATCATAACAGTTCATAGAAAGGAAAGTACACACCACCATATATATTAAGGTTTCCAAAATGTTTACATAATTGTATTCGTTACATGTTCAAAAGATAAATACATAAACATCTTTCAAAAGAAGTAATTAACGTCAGCACGTTAATCCCCAAAAGTTGATTTCCAAACCTGCTTAGCGGTTCCCTGAGAATACAAGTTATTTAAAATAAAAAGTCTCAACAATTAAGTTGGTGAGTTCGTAAGTAGTGTTTTGAGAAAATGTATGCCATTCGAAAGTTCATGTATGTTTTCTAGAAAATCCGATATTTTCAAATGAAAAGAGTTATGATTCGTTGTGTTGAAAATGAATGTATTAGATCCAGAAAATCTCATATTTTCCCTAATAGCTGAGATATGATTTATTGTGTTTTCCAAGAAAAACCCTTATTTTCTTATAAAAGTATGAAATGCATATGAATGTTCGTGTTATAAGTTGTAAATAGTTGCACCAGGAAAATTCCTTATTTTCCTATTAGTTGTTTGTTTTAGATGCAGGAAAAACCCTTATTTTCCTAACATAACTGGCAGTCTCTAAGACCGAAAATCGCAAGCAACCGACGTGCTTAAAAGTTGTGGCATAGTTTTATATAATAAAACTATACGAAGATTGCACTTGTTAGATGAAGAATAGTTTTAACAGCTACTCGTTCATAAAAGCATAATACCATAATAATAGTATATCCGATGAGTTTTATAACCATACTAAATATAATATGCCTGTAGCGACGTTCTTCAGGCGTTGTAGCCTTATGACAAACTATCACCCCAAAGGACGGACTGTAGCTAACAGTCAGGATGCGGGATCATGACTTCCCGTATAGATCTATACACATTTGACACATTCTCTGAACGGGAGAATCTGGTTATAGACAGGACTTGTAGCGATACTTCTAGCAAAAGGCAGTATTTGAAGATGTACATGTCTCACGGATTTTCAACTAAGTCTGTATTAAAGTAATAGTTTTGTATGCAAAGATTATCCTTTTTCACAATGTTTGACAAAGCATAAATCATAAGTTCTTTGAATGCATAAAATGATTTAGTAAAGAATGTTACCCTTGATATGATGTATTTGTATGTAAACGTATAAATAAAACATTATTTCTATTTATAAAACATATTGTATCCCAAGAGGGTAAAGTTGTGTTGTGAGTTGTTTTGCATGATAATGACTTCATAAGATAGTTAAAACAACAGTGTGAAAAGTATAGCAAAAGATCGATGTTTCACACGATTTTAGTCGTGTGTTTACTTGTATTCCCCCCCCCCCCCTTTAAAAGTGTTTAAAAAGCATTTAAAAAGCATTTAAAGTGTGGTTGTAGGGGTATGAACTCACATGATTGAAGTGGTTGTTTTGAAGTAGTCGAGAGAAGAATCGAGCAGAACTTCGACAAGAGAGAGTTGAAATTTCGGGATTCTCGGGGATCTCGGGAGTATAGAGCTTCCTTTAGAGCTTGAGTATACAACCTGGGGCTTCACGCAGGCAGTATTTCAATAGGAGAGAAGCAGTGTCTCGGGAACATCGGGGCGTCGGGCCTTGCGTCGTGTTCCAGGAGTGTTACCGAGGCTTCAGGGTGGTTTAGTGGGGCTTTACAGAGAGTAGAAGTAGGAGAGAGGTTAGGAATGCGCAGTCAAACTCTAAAGGCTTTGATTTCTATATATAGGCCAAAAATTGAAGTTCACGTCGTGAATTTTGCCAATTCACTTCGTGAGTTTGTCTCGAATTCGGCATGGCATGCGTCACACGTCAAGTGGCTCTGGAAGGGTCAATCAGACACTTCACGTCGTGAGTTTTCCAAAACTCACGTCGTGAGTTCTGACATAGAGTCGGGATTCGCGCTCAAACTTCAGAAATTCATAACTTTTGCATATGAACTTGGGTTTTGACATTCTTTATATCGCCGCGAAGGTGAGATTATGCTCTACAACTCTCGTTTAGACTCCGTTGGCTAATTTTGAGTTTATTTTTAATATATTATAAATATATCACTTATATATTATTTTTAGTAGGCCGGGACACGAAAACTCCGTCATAAATCCATAACTTCTTCATCCGACGTCCGTTTTCGTCAGACTTTTTACTGTTGCGCTACTATTGTTGAGACCTTCGATTCTCATTTAGTTTGTGTCGGCTAAATACCGCTTGATCTCTATTTTGAGTTTTTAGGTGTCTACTGCTAGGTCAGAAACTTCGAAAAATCATAACTTCCTCATACGAAGTCAGATTTTGACGTTCTTTTTACGTACGTTTACGGTTTAATGTTACCTACGACTTTCATTTAGATACTTAAGGCTAAAAGCTATTGTATTGAAACTTCGCGTTTTTCGTTTAATCGGTGTTGCCAGTTTTGTCGGAAATCTTAGAATGGCTATAACTTCTTCGTTATAACTCGGATTTTTGTGTTCTTTATATGTATGAAAACCTTGTTACGATATCTACTACTTAGTATACTCAATTATGGTTTTCTAAAAGTTTAAATTTTGACCTGAATTTTGCTGTTGTTACATGGACCATGCCAGGTCGGGTCAAGTACATACCAAATATAGTTATCGACTTAGACATTAATCCAACACGTTGTGCATTGACTTTGTGTCCTATGATTGACCCATACCTGGTACCCTTATGATGACTTAATGTATACGAAGCATATATATATATATATATATATATATATATATACATATATGTATATATATATATATATATATATATATATAGAATCGAATAAATGATAGACTGGGTGAATCGATTCCAAGCCCACAACCAAACAAGGAACAAGAAGTGAAGCGAAGAGCACACATCCTATTATCTCTCAGATCCTATTGTTATATATATCCTTTGATGTATACATTAAGGAATCATAAGGTTAGCATTGTGGTCCCCTTTTTACTAATTGTAGCCTTCTACCAAGGCATCAAATATTAGGTATGTTTGTAAAATGTAAGTTTTCCACAGTTTGCAACTATCTTTACTCGAAAATAGTTTGTATTTGACTTTCAAGTGGTAATGTCACTTTATGAAAGAAATGGGAGAAATGTAAGTACTATAGTATTATAAATAGTACTACTGTTGTACTGATTTCCTTAAATTTGGTTATTAAGGTATAATGTGATGGCTAGATCCCATACTTGTAACGACCGAAAAATTCCAACCAATTTAAACTTTTCAAAAACAACCCGATTTCATTAAATTATTACAAAAAGGTTTTCAATACAATTCATTTAAGGTATTCCCAGAATCACATCACAACATAAACATGAAGAGCGGTACGATCACGCTTTCGTCTTGCCACGGTCTCCTGAAGAACCTGAAAAACATTAAGACACAACTGTAAGCCCGAAAGATTAGTGAGATATCCCCAAAATACCAACCACACATACGCCTTTCCAGGCTACAACCTTCTGGTCCAAATCATAATGCCTTCCGGCCCATGCACTTCGGGTCTACTGTGAGACTGGTCCGCCGCACCGGCCAACAGTCCACCTAGTCCACCCTTTGATTCTAGCCATATACATCGAGTCTGCAGTGTGATTGGTCCTCCCGCACCAGGCCTTCAATCCACCTGGTCCATTCTCTGAGTCTACAGTATGACTAGTCCGCCCGCACCGGGCCTTCCGTCGGCCTGGTCCACTCTCCGAGCCTCGGCACGTCTGGTCCGCCCTCTTGGGGCCTACAGCCTATCCGGACTGCTCGCTGGGCCTTCGGGACAACCGGTCCGCCCTGGGTATCTTGGCCTACAGCACAAAGCAGGACCCGCCTCAACCCAAATCCAGTCCAAACAACCATGTGCACATAAACATACAATCATATAAGAATTCACAGTCAACAAGCCGATCAAACAGATCACATAACATATCATCATCCTAACCAGGATACCGACCTAACCGGTCACTAGCATAGCATCACCCTACATATCAGGGAACCGACCTTAACTAGGTCTCTAACATATACCATCCTAGCTACCAGTATACAAACATATCAAAGCAATAACATAACAACAAATACCCGGATCTCAATCCGATAAAGGGCCGACCTTGGTGCCTTAGAACCTGTCGATATAGTGAGGTAACTCACCTCGCACTGCCGAAACTCTGAACTGAAGAAGTAGACTCTCGAATCACCGACTCACCGAAAATCCCGAACTAGCCAACATAGCACAAATAAACATTAGGCCAAGCACAATACTCTTCTAAGGGTAAATTGACCATTTTACCCCTAACTCAATCCGGCCCAACACTAGGTAAGCTCCCAAGCCCACCAATGGCCCAAAGTCCAGAAGTCCAAAACAAAGCCCATTATTTGCCCAATTTACTAAATTGGGCCCACCTCACCAAATGGGCCTAAACTCATGATCCTTAACAACCAATAGGCCCAAAATACTCTAACCATAATATCCAGTCACGGGCCAAAATCCAGCAGCCCAAATAACAGCCCAAACCCTAAGGCCCAAAATGAAACCCAACAGAGGGAGTACGTTGGGCGTACCCTCCTTGGTACGCTGGGCATACATGCTGATTCACAACAGGGGATCGGGGCACTGACTCGCTACGTGGGGTGTACTCACATGTTACGTGGGGCGTAACTTCGCTACTCATTAAGTCTTTATAACTTCTTAATGGCTTAAGCTATTAAGCCCAAACTTCAGATCCCTAGGCCAAATATGCCTAAGATTCATAAAGTCTCAAACTTTATCATTTGGGACGTCCATAAAGCTCTTAATCCAAGGTCTTAATCCATTAAGACCCATGTATCTCACACAGAACAACCTCAGCCCTTGGGACCTCATTTTTCTCACTCAAGACCTCTCCTAAGGTCTGAAAGCATAGATAATCTTGACCAACTCGAAACATGCAACAAGATGAGGACTTTTGGGACAAGAATGGTGTAAAAGCTTCACAACACATAGATCTATGCAAAATAAATGCCAAGCAAGAAGCTTTATACCTCAAATAAGCTCCAAAGGATGATATCTCTTCAGACCTACAAGCTCCAATAGTTCCTTTCCTTTTTTGACAACTTCTCCTTTCTTCTTCTAGCTTTTCTTTTGCCAAAATGAGCTTTCCAAGGCCAAACACACCCAACAATGGAGGGAATATGGGTTTCTAGGGTTTCTGAAGTTAAATGAGAGCTTATGGAGGCTAGGGTATGCACCAACATGTTCCTTATATAGTGGCTGACCCTAAATTTAGGGTTTTAGAACTCTGAGAGTACGCTGGGCGTACTCAACCTTGCACCCGCGTCACTTACCCAATTACGCTGGGCGTAATCCCAGCTTACGCAGGTCGTACTCAGCGAGTCCCCAAATTTCATACTTGCCCCTCCTTTTCTACTTTTCCCACAAGATGACCAAAATATCATTTCTCTTAAATCCCCGGGACTCACAATTAGGTACTCTTAGGAACGGGGTGTTACAATTCACCCCCACTTAAATTAGGCTTCGCCCTCGATGCCCTCGGCACTTCTACTCCAGAACTTCTCCCACCACGCACCACCTGACATTAACCCAACCAGGTTCCTGATGACGCAACCATCGAAACCCGAAACTCATTTTCTCCTTTCTAGCGGTGTCCTGACTACCACCTCAAGCCGGCCACCGGCTTCATCCTCTGATAACCACACTTATCAGGCTCCACACTTATCGACCGACTACCATTCCATGGCACTTCCTCGATCCTGATCACAACAATCACTTGGCTCTTACGAGCTAGATATAACCTTGAACCACCGGGTTCCCGATCCGAGTCCAATTCTATCCGCTCCATGCTGCAGAAGGACACATTCTTTAGTCTCCGAGCAACTCCCATGAGTTCTCCTCTAGCAATCGCATGCACATGCTGAACTAGCTCTAGTACCTTCGGAATGGGAAAACCCGTCACACTGACGACACCTCCAAACATCCCCCAGGATGAATCGCCACTACATACTCAATTCCTTGATCAGAATCAAACTGGGGATCTAAAACCCCGTCCCTGCACCCCTCGGAACTATATTCCTCTCTCTTTCCCTACCAAGGGAATCCACTTGGCCGCCTTGTCACTGCGACAAGTGCCACGGTACCTGCCCGATGCTACACCACTCCCTTATAGCATAACCGCTATCCATGCAACATACATGCTCTGAATCTGCTCGCAAGGACTCTCGAGTCCATGCACCATCTCCACTAATCGAGATCAATACCCGGGGCCAGACCTTCCAATGCTAACACATCGCGACATACTCAATCCATTTCCTCGAATCGATCTAACAATATCTGCAGAGTCTTCAGCGTGACTGGAACGCCTTACCAGGCCTTCAACCAATCTGGACCACTCTCAGAACCTTCAGCCAATCTGGACCGTCCTCCAGGGCCTTCAGCCTGGCTGGACCGTTCTCCGAGCCTTCAGCCTGACTGGTACGCCTACCGGCCTTCAGTCTATCCGGACAGCTCCACTAGCATCCATCATTCTGAGCTATCTCTCCGGGAAACCCTCCCATGAATACTGTTCTAGCCCTCTAGGGGTTCTGAACTCTATCTCCATCATACATACTCAATCCCGGCCTGAACTCAGGCCTTCCACAATCAAATGTCCTAGGTCTGTATCCCGCCCCGCATGCCTGCCACTTACTCATACCGCCTACCCTCTTGGCTGATAGGACACTGCTGAATCCCAAGCAGCTAAACATCCTCCAATGTTCATCGATCTTCCAGAGAATTTTCCAATTCTCCTCCACTTATAGCACTGACTAAGAATCACCGGTCGCCATCATCGACCTCCGTCAACAACCTTACACAATACAATCACTTACATGCGAAGTGCGTCTCGCAAGCGCAAACACCCTTCACAATAACACATATCAACGCTGATCGACCCGAGCTCAAAAGAAACTCAATCTATAGCTAACCATTCCTCAGAATGTAGATGCTACCCATCCCTCAAACCAGACGCCAGATTTCCACTAATAACCCCCATGAATGATAACCATAGAAATTCCCAACACTAATCCATAACCAAACCATAACCCTCAAAGGACAACAAATACCACACCGAAAATCACACAATGCGACTAGTAGATAAACACTACTCCACAATAATCATAAGATAACAAGACATCAAGAAAGAAACATACCCGCGGCTGCATCCGACACTGCTTTGACCTCCTCTGCTGTAATTTGAAAAGCACGGCCCTGACCTCCACCCGTGATCGTCAAAGTGGCCGGTGTTGGAGCCTGCACCGGTCCTGCAGCGAGCTGTGGACAGTTGACCCTCAAATGTCCAACCTGATGACAATAATAACAAATCCTCAAATCCCGAACCGACGCTGACTGCCGACAATCCCTCGCATAGTGCCCCTCCTTTCCGCACTTGCGGCATGCACCACCGGACCTACAAACTCTGGTGTGACTCCTCCCATACTTCCCACAAGTGTGGCTACTCAGATCTCCCACTCTAGAATCAACGGAGCCTGCCTCATCTCACGCAACTGCAACTCAATCTCTAACTCACGCCGCCTGACGGGCTCCTGCAACTCCAACAAAGTCTCGCGCCTCTGCGTAGACATAAACTATCTAATATCCCTCTTGAGCATGCTCACATATCTAGACATCTGAGCATGCTCCGAAGCGAACTCAGGGCAGAACATCTCCTTCTCAGTGAACATCCTAGTAATCTCAGTCACCGACTCCGAACCCTGCTTCAGCTCAAGGAACTCCTGAGCCAATCTTTCTCTCTCAACTCGCAGAACATAACGAGTGTTGAACATCTCTCTGAACTGATCCCATGAAACCGCAGCCATCTGCGCATCCGAATATGACGCCATGGTCAATCTCCACCAATCCTTCGCCCCGAGCCTTAACAGGTTCAGAGCACACCTCACCCTCTGATCAGCAGGGCATGAACACGTGAAGAAACACCCCTCGACGTCCGATAACCATCTCATAGCAACAATCGGGTCCTGAACTCCATCAAAGGTGGGAGTCTTCGTATTATCGAAGTCCCGATACTGAAAACCCTGACCAGCTCCTCCCCCTGCCGCTGCTACAGCCGCTGTAGCCGCCGCGGCAGCCGTCTCTGTGAGAGCTGCATAGCGCTCATCAAAATACTCAATCATGGTGGTCTTGATCGACCCAAACAGTTCCGGCAACTCAGCTCGGAACAACACAGCAATCTCATCACGCAGGATCTCGTGAATCCTCGCATCCAACTCGCATGTGATCATCTAAACAATAACCTCGGGCGGTACTGACCCTCCCGGAACTCCCTCTCCTGCTCCTGATCCTGACCCGGATCCACTCCCAGCATGCCTCGGAATCTCCATACTGAAAAACACCACAAAATCTCAGACACTTCCCACTAACCCGGGAACCAACTCTCAACCCAACCCTAGAGGTCATGGTTTCCCTGATACGCGTACGGGTCCTGTGCTTTCAGTAGTACGGGCCCATACTACCTTCCACACCTACCCATATTTGTATGAAGTACTACCACAACACCCTAGTGAAAACATGCATAACAAATGCTCAACCCTCACTACTAGAGGAACACTGGAAATCTCCCACAAGGAAACCCTAGGCTAACAGGCATCGAAAATCAGGCAACATTATCATGAAATCCTTAAGATCCCTAGCCTAGCACTAGCATGCTGTTCTATCAAAGCTCAAAAACAAGTATCATGTATGGTATTTTGGGGTTACTTATTGGCTCTGGCTGATCGTACCTCCGCGTCCTCCTTTACTCATTTTGAAAACCATTTTTAAATTCTCTTTTGAAAAATCTCCTCGATTTGAGACTGGAGTCACACGAGTGTTCCTCCAATTCACTCAAACCAAGGCTCTGATACCAACTTGTAACGACCAAAAAATTCCAACCAATTTAAACTTTTCAAAAACAACCCGATTTCATTAAATTATTACAAAAAGGTTTTCAATACAATTCATTTAGAGAATTCCTAGAATCACATCACAACATAAACATGAGGAGTGGTACGATCACGCCTTCGCCTTGCCACGGTCTCCTGAAGAACCTGAAAAACATTAAAACACAACTATAAGCCCGAAAGCTTAGTGGGATATTGTTGGATTAATGTCTAAGTCCATAACTATAATTGGTAAGACTCGACCCGACCCGGCATGGTCCATTTGGGTTGCATGGCATCATGCATTTGGATTGACTATAATGAGAGAAATAAGACACTTATGGTTATTAATATATTATAAGTTCTGGTATATTAATAATAAGAATAATAAGATTATTTAATTAGTATTGATCAAGAATTAATCTAGGATTAATTAAGTGATCAAAAGAAGACTAATTAAATATATGGGTTGATTGTGTAAATCATCCATACTTGTATAGTGGGCTAATGCTCCATGGATAATCAAGCTGGGCTAAAACCCATAGGATGGTCCATGGATGCTCCATGGTGTATTTGAACCCATGGATCCAAGGAAATGGAAAGTCATGACAATTAGGGTTTACCCTAATTGTAACACTATATAAAGATCTTATTCTTGACAAAATCGGCCACTAGAGAGAAAAAGGAAGGGTAGCCGATTTCATGAAGTGTAGATTTCTCTCAAGTTATTCCAAGTGTATTTGGTGTTGTGTGAACCATTTGAGGTGTCACACTTGGGGCACTTGGCACTCAAGCTTCATGAAGACTTTCTACATCAAAGAGGTATGTATTCTATCTTGTTACATTCATTGTTTTGTATGCTAGATTAGGATAATACCTTGGAAGTTCTTATTTGCATGTATAATAGAGAAAACATAGATCCAAGGTATTTAGGGTTACATGTACACTTAGGAGTGTTAGAATGCTCAAAACACTTCAGTGGTATCAGAGCCTAGGCTTGTTTTCTTGTTATACTTGCAAAACTACTTAAAAAATCGAAATTATTGCTATCTGATCATCAAACTCGGTGAGTCCATCAGGAGACTCGGTGAGTCCATGCCTAAAAAGTGATCAAATCGATCCAACTCGCCGAGTTGGTTCATGCACTCGACGAGTTGGACCCCCAGACGACATAAATTCGACTTTTTTGGCTGGAATTGGACTAGGAACATTACCCTAAGATGTTTTTGGACTTATAAACTTGTTTTTGATGTGGTAATGTTCATGCTAATCCAATTTCAAAGATAATTGTCAATAGATTCATGTTTTGTATTAGTTTAAGGTTTAGACTAATTACATGTAAAAGTTTGATTTGAATTATCTTGTTCTTATGAGTTGCTTAGATTAATAGAAAAGTTGTGTGAAATAGTTGTTTTCAATTCAAATTAATCTAAGAGTTGATTATAAAATGTGTTTTTGTAACTTGTCCTCAAGTTATATGAAAAGTCACATTTAAGTTTCATAAAACTCATAAAGGTTGGTAAAGGTTACAAAATGAAGAGTCTAGTTCTAATTAAATGGTGTTATAACTCCATAATTTGTCCTCAAGTTATGGAGGACCAAGAGTCTCTTGATTAAATAATAATTAAAAAAAAAAGTGTAACCTTAATTAATTCCATAAGTTATAAAATAAAGAAAAGTTAATTCTTTTATTAGTTTAAAGTCTTCCATAACTTGTCCTCAAGTTATGGAACTTGAAGAGTTTTTGGATTAAAACTACTTTAAACACATAGGTTATGGAATTAATTAGTTTTGAATAGTTTCAAAACTTGCCCTCATGTTTTGGAATTTGAAAAGTTTTCACTTATGAATACTTTAATTCCAAGTTTGCCCTTAGAATTTTGAAGAGTTAAAATTCAACCCTTATACTTTATAATATTATAAGTTAATAATATATATATATGTATAAGAGTAAAGTCAGTCTTACCGCTAGTACGCCTCATTCACGAAGCCGGTCTATAAGGTGGGTATAAGGTTCTTGCCTATAAAATGGCAAATTAATGGGTGTCCACTCTCACCCACCGCTTGCTTGACTGGTGGAGGGTAGTTAGCCGAACGGGTTTGACAGGACTAGAATTCTCCCTTCATTAAAAGTATTAATGATAAATACTAAGTAACTAAACTGTTAATAATACCCAATCTTAGTTACTTAGGAAAATGTGAATAAGGTGCTAATCCATGAAATTACACTTTGCACTTTGTTTAAGTCGGTTAGTGGAGCGTGTGTGGTTAACCGGCACACTAACTCATATTTAACAAGGTAGGCAAAGGGTAACTTAATGTTTATCATAGTATCGATGGGGCGTGTGTGGTTAACCGACACATCGATTGAGGGGTAAACACTTAAGGGTACCAAGTAATTTGCATGGTTACTTCACACCTTGTTTTGTGATCCTCGGCATCCCAGTCACAAAACCTGAAGGGCACACTCGAGATTGAAACATGCCATTGAACAATTCAATGAATCTCAAAGATCTATGAGTTTGAAAACCAATTAAAACCTAATAATACATTTCGTTTATCTTGGTGGAAATTGGTGAATCGTCATTCACCTACCTTCAAATATTTTATAGCTTGGATTACGGCATACCTCTTCTAAGTTATAAAATAGTTTGTTGGGTCCTAGCCTTAATATTTCATATTGGGTGTCATATTAAGGACTTAAGATCAACTATCTTGAATATCTCCCAAAAGATGTATGTTTTAGATATTTATGATCTTCCCAAATCACTTGAAACAAGCTTTCCTAATGAAGATGATGTCCCATGGATATCATACTTCTTCACCTCTTCAAATTATTCTCCCTAACCCACAAGTTCTTGAAAAGATTTAGGTCACTCAGGCCCTATTGACAAGGCAAGGTCTAGGTGTGGTCACATCTTGGAGATGTAGTCACATATTGACAAGCCGGGAGAGTTGGGTGTCAAAGTCTTGAGAAAGTTTGTGGTTCAATCACTTTCTAAGTCACATAGTGAGTTCCTTTGGGACACCTATGAAACAGACTATGAGAAGACCCATAATGATCTTATCTATTTTGTTAAGATCAACTTCCTTAAAATTTATGGACACTGACAATGATGACATTGGATATCTAGTAAAGCTCTCTCTTCCCAGTGGAAAGGGATCGGCCATAGTCAACTCGGTTGACCAAATGGTAAAGAGAAAAGCTAAGTCTGTGATAGTCCCGTGTACCATTATCAAAGTTCCATATGTTTATATTGCCAAAGGAAGGGGCATTGGTTGCGAATCTGCAAATTTACCTAAGGATGTTAAAGTCAATAAGTTTGACTCTACTTCAGGTAAAGTCCACTATCTAACTCTGCGAAGTTTCTATTCTGAGATTCTTGATACATGATGTGACTGGGTCACATGGTGATGTTTTAAGAATCAAAGAAAAGTGAAGAAAATTAAAGAAAGAATATGCTGAATCTGATGGCGTAGATGGATTTCTATCGCATAGTTTAAAGATCGGATTCTTGAGCTACTTCTTAGGAGTTATGAGATATTTCTTAGGAATAGATAACAACAAGTTTTCATATCGATTGTAAGGATAGTTTTTCCGCAAAGTTTTTAAAATAAAAGAAAAAAATGATGATTTTATTTATTTTAAAATATCCTTACAATGGCATTTGAGGAAAAATTGTTGCTTATATGATTCCATTAATAGCAAAGTGGAAATATGAAATTCATTCTTTCATTTGTGGTAATGTCTAAATTTACAAAATAAGGAAAGATTCTCATCACCCAAGTTTCAATTGGACCGGAACTTGGAATCATGCAAGTTGTATAGCATGATGAATGAGAACTTTCAAGTATTGGAAAAATTAAGACTAATTACTCAGTCACATGGATGTGTGATTCAAGTAAAGGACGAAGGGATCGAGTACACATTCTTGTGCACTGGTCAAGTCCACCACAAAAGATCGATAAGATTATTCCTCATAATTTACTAAAGCTTAGTAAATATGGTTATACTTACAAGCTTAAGTGTAACTCTGAGACATTGGAAAAAGGTTCCAATGTATGACAGAGCGAATAAGAAGAATCAACTTAGGCAGAAGGATAAAATTTTCTCAAATCTGAAAAGATGGGAGAGTACTTTAGTATCAGTTTTTGTGATCATCTTAATGATTAAGAAACCATATCAAAGTTAGTTCTCTAAGGAAATCTTAGTGTATTCTTATGACTAAGAAGAGGAACTTGAATTGTTGAAATGGTTAAATCAAGAAGATGAGTCATACTTCGTTCCAATACAAGTCTTAGAGTCATACTCTAAGATTGTAATTTGAGTGACATGTCTTAAAGAAGGTTTAAAACACTTGTCAAATGTAAGAGTAAAAGTTTTCTACTCTTGTACATTTGAAATTGGTAAGTTGTGTTGTTTTGGATAAAACAAAGACCAACTTAGGCCAATTCTGTGAAGTGTTTGTCTTGATTAGAATCCACACTATCTCTTGAATATCTGACAAGAAAGTCTTATATGTCAAAAGGACAGTAGGAGTCTTAAAGGTCTTGAAAGTCTCAAGAACTAATCAAGAATAAAACCTGAAGTTCTTCACTAGCACATGACTTGAGGTTTATAACCTATCGTGTTGACATATTCTGTGCCCATTCCAGTTAAAGTTGGCTTTGCATATGAGTTCTTCGAGTTCTTAATTGGGTGCATAACAACTTGGAAGCAATGGTAGGCCCTTGAGCTGCCAGATGGCAAAAATTAGATTGATTTCAATCCATATGAATGTGGATTTGTCATTATCCTTGTCTTGTGTCTATGGTTTTGACAATTCACATGGATAAGAACACATACACCATTAAATCTAAGTGTCATAAGGTTTCTCTCCGATTCATGAAAATGATGGTGAGGAAACACTTTCACTAAGTAGATTTTAGCTAGATAGCAATTGTGATATTTGCATTCTCAAAGTCGTTAGTGGAGCGTGTGTGGTTTACCGACACACTAACCTGGACTTGTGAGAAGTGGCAAAAAGGTCTAACCATTATGATTACGACATCCCTCTTCATAATTGTTTAGACACACAAGTGTGCTATCTAAGGGAAGGTGTATGATTTTGATAAAGTCTTATCAAAACAATCTAGTATCAGAAATATGAACTTTGGTAAGAAAGTCAGCTGATTTCTGAGTATATGTCAAAGCTAGTGGGAGCATAAGTGTTATGCTAATAATCATCATGTTAGTGGGAGCATGATAATTATGATAAGTATTGCAAGTTAGCAATGTTAATTATAGAAAACAAAAGTTTCAATTGGGAAAAAGTTGGTTTGCTATAATTAAGGGAGAGGAAATTATACTTCATCTCAAATCTATGAGCTTAGATCATGAGGTTTTAATTATTTAGTCAAGGATATATATGAATTTCATGTTGGAATGGCTCAACATAAGGAAATTCTGTATATGGGTCCATTATTTGCGTTCTAAAATTCGATTATGATTACAACATCCCTTTTTCATAATCTGAATTATGAGAACTTGGCAAACTGAAATGGACATATTATAGCAAAAGACTGGTTTAGTCTTTATGTAAGACATCATGAATCGTGTCCCATATGCTTCAGATATAGGATCGATTACATGTGCTATATTCATCCTTTCTAAAATTTTCCAAATGCCTAGGGTATTAAGAAGGGAAAAGGTTTAGAACTGGATATGACTAAAAGGATTAAACAATTGTTGAAGACAATCTAAGGTTTACCAAAGATTGGTTGCTCAAGGACAGTTGGAAGTATAGTGATAATTCTGGAAGGACCATATTGACAGAATCTGTAAGGAGGCAACTCTTGTTCAGAAGTGATAGTCAAAATGGAATCTGGAAATGTTTCAAAGTTAGAATTTTCAATATGTGTAAGATTAAGGAAACTTAATGCAAGAAGGATGTTTCCAAGGAGTTGATCTCCTTTGGAATGCTCTGTAATGTTTTTTGTCAAGTCTTTATGACTTTGTGCATAATCATTACAAGAGGATCAATGCATATAAGTTTAGAATCCAACAGATTTCAGTAAATGACATGAATTTGGAATTCTTGTATTTGCAGTAAGGATTTGGGAGTGTGAAAAGAGAATCATTGAAGTTATGTTTAGTGGATCTAGTGCTATAAAACGTGCTTTTGTGTATGATTCAACAAGTAGTAGAACAAGCCATATGAGTCAAAGTTTATCCATTCCTTTTACCTTCGGGATAAAAGCGATATCTGTGGGCCCCTCGATGATTTGATGATGACAAATGGAAGTGCTCGGCCGGGCCAGGACTGATTTGATTTGTTAAATTAGTCAGTCGTCATAAATCGGAAATCAGGAAACAACAAATGGATAGAGAGAATGATTATAATCCATGTCTCAGTCCATATGATATCTAGAATGGAGGAATATATGATCCTTTATCTAATGGACAAGTAATTGACAAAGCTCAGAGTTCATCTACAAGGTCAGAGTTCGACAGAAGCTTTTGAGAGCTACGATTGCCAGTTGGTTCCTGAAGTCATACACAATAATAGTTTTAGACTTATCCAAGTAGGAGACTGTTGGATTAATGTCTAAGTCCATAACTATAATTGGTAAGACTTGACCTGACCCGACATGGTCCATTTGGGTTGCATGGCATCATGCATTTGGATAGACTATAATGAGAGAAATAAGACATTTATGGTTATTAATATATTATAAGTTCTAGTATATTAATATTAAGAATAATAAGATTATTTAATTAGTATTGAACAAGAATTAATCTAGGATTAATTAAGTGATCAAAAGAAGACTAATTAAATATATGGGTTGATTGTGTAAATCATCCATACTTGTATAGTGGGCAATGGCTCCATGTATAATCAAGTTGGGCTAAAACCCATAGGATGGTCCATGGATGCTCCATGGTGTATTTGAACCCATGGATCCAAAGAAATAGAAAGTCATGACAATTAAGGTTTACCCTAATTGTAACACTATATAAAGATCTTATTCTTGACAAAATTGGCCACTAGAGAGAAAAAGGAAGGGCTAGCCGATTTCATGAAGTGTAGATTTCTCTCAAGTTATTCCAAGTGTATTTGGTGTTGTGTGAACCATTTGAGGTGTCACACTTGGGGCACTTGGCACTCAAGCTTCATGAAGACTTTCTACATCAAAGAGGTATGTATTCTATCTTGTTACATTCATTGTTTTGTATGCTAGATTAGTATAATACCTTGGAAGTTCTTATTTGCATGTATAATAGAGAAAACATAGATCCAATGTATTTAGGGTTGCATGTACACTTAGGAGTGTTAGAATGCTCAAAACCCTTCAGATATCCCCAAAATACGAACCACACATACGCCATTCCAGGATACGGCCTTACGGTCCCAATCATAATGCCTTCCGGCCCATGACATAGTGCCTTCTGGCCCATATCATACATAGCATACATAACATAACAGAACATAGAACAACCATGCACTTCGGGTCTACTGTGAGACTGGTCCGCCGCACTGGCCAACAGTCCACCTGGTCCACCCTCCAAGTCTAGCCATATACATCGATTCTGAAGTGTGATTGGTCCGCCCGCACCGGGCCTTCAATCCACCTGGTCCACTCTCTGAGTCTACAGTATGACTGGTCCGCCCGCACCGGGCCTTCAGTCGGCCTGGTCCACTCTCCGAGCCTCGGCACGTCTAGTCCGCCCTTTTGGGGCCTACAGCCTATCCAGACCGCTAGCTGGGCCTTCGGGACAACCGGTCCGCCCTGGTTATCTTGGCCTACAGCACAAAGCAGGACCCACCTCAACCCAACTCCAGTCCAAAAAACCATGTGCACATAAACATACAATCATATAAGAATTCACAGTCAACAAGACGATCAAACAAATCACATAACATATCATCATCCTAACCAGGATACCGACCTAACCGGTCACTAGCATAGCATCACCTTACATATCAGGGAACCGACCTTAACCAGGTCTCTAACATATACCATCCTAGCTACCAGGATGTAAACATATCAAAGCAGTAACATAACAACAAATACCAGGATCTCAATCCGATAAAAGGGCCGGCCTTGGTGCCTTAGACCCTGTCGATATAGTGAGGATAACTCACCTCGCACTGCCGAAACTCTGAACTGAAGAAGTAGATTCTCGAATCACCGACTCACCGAAAATCCCAAACTAGCCAACATAGCACAATTAAACATTAGGCCAAGCACAATACTCTTCTAAGGGTAAATTGACCGTTTTACCCCTAACTTAAACCGGCCCAACACTAGGTAATCTCCCAAGCCCACCAATGGCCCAATGTCCGGAAGTCCAAAACAAAACCCATTATTGGCCCAATTTAATAAATTGGGCCCACCTCACCAAATGGGCCTAAACTCATGATCCTTAACAACCAATGGGCCTAAAATACTCTAACCATAATATCCAGTCACGAGCCAAAATCCAGCAGCCCAAATAATAGCCCAAACCCTAAGGCCCAAAATGAAACCCAACAGAGGGAGTACGTTGGGCGTACCCTCCTTGGTATGCTGGGCATACATGCTGATTCACAACAGGGGATCGGGGCACTGACTCGCTATGCGGGGCGTACTCACATGTTACGCGGGGCGTAACTTCGCTACTCATTAAGTCCTTATAACTTCTTAATGGCTTAAGCTCTTCAGCCCAAACTTCAGATCCCTAGGCCAAATATGCCTAAGATTCATAAAGTCTCAAAATTTATCATTTGGGACGTCCATAAAGCTCTTAATCCAAGGTCTTAAGAACTCTGACCCTAAATTTAGGGTTTTAGAACTCTGAGAGTACGCTAGGCGTACCTCTAGTACGCTGGGCGTACTCAACCTTGCACCCGCGTCACTTACCTAATTACGTTGGCCGTAATCCCAGCTTACGCTGGGCGTACTCGGCGAGTCCCCAAATTTCATACTTGCCCCTCCTTTTCTACTTTTCCCACAAGATGACCAAAATATTATTTCTCTTAAATCCCGGGGACTCACAATTAGGTAATCTTAGGAACGGGGTGTTAGAATACTAATCGCTCTCCATGTCAAAAGATTCTGGGAACCAAACGCGACCTCTGCAATAATTGCAAGCCGTGAGAATCCACATTAAAATTATATGATCATGTTTACCAAATATAACTATCACCTTTTGTTTAGAACAATGCGTTAGTGATTCATTGGTATAGTTAGATCCTGTAAGTGTTAAGTGCTATAGAAAATTAATATGTTCGTTATGTTATAGTACTTTAATATCTCCTCTTGTTATAGTATCTTAGTATGTTCTGTTTCTTGTATAGTATGTTCTGTTGTATAGTATATAGTATGTATGAGTAGTATGTACTAGTGTATGCCTTCTCTGCCTAGTGTGTAATATGTATTGTTTACAGTATGTATTGACTCCTATATGAACTGACTCTTTGTATGCTGCATTGTACTAGAAGTAATGAATAGTATCTTCCTAAACTATACCTATTACAGTTTACTAACGTTTTACTTGAACTTGTTATTAAAAAGACTCATTTATCTACTAAGTTATGCTTTTACTTTAAAAACAAAGTTTTGTTAAAGTATAAAGCAACCTAACTTAAAAGAGTTTTTGAACTGTTTTGATCACTTATAAAGGACATAAGCAATCTTTTGAAAGATGTATCTAACAAACATTTTTGACAATTATAATTGTGTTCAACTTGTATTCCCCCCGTTAAAGCTTTTAAAACAGTTAAAAGATTCATTACGGGGTATGAACTCACTTGATTTGGGTGATTCAACGAATACACACGTAAGGATGAGAAGTTCCACGAATGAAGTCCCGGGACACAATAAGTCCTAAATGACATATATTGGCATGAATATAGTGTTTAGAGGTAACCAAAGGCAAGGAAACACGACACGGGACTAGGAAACACGTTGTCCAAGTGTTGGAATCACATGTGATTGACCTAAACGGTGTTTATGGCCACGGTTTGGTGTTTACGGCCATGTTTTTACGGCCAACGAAGTTTACGGCCATAAACTCATGGTCAAGGATGCATATGAGGGTGTTTGTAGGCTAAGGAAGTTTGAGGGACATTTGCTCTACACAAGGATGAGAAAGATCCACTCATTGGAGAATGTTGAGGTGTTTACGGCCCAAGGGAGTTTACTCCTAGCCGTAAACTCTCTAAATGGTCACATTTAGTGTCTTAAAGGTAAGGAGTCTCAAGGTTTCAAGTGTTCTAAGGTTTCGCAAGAGAATAGATGAGTTTAAGGTCCAAAATGGCACACTTAGAGGGGTTTACAGCCATGGGAGATGGCTTGCCATAAACTCCTTTTGTCCTTGTTTTTTTGATGTTTTCAAAGCTCTAAGCATGAGTTCTAACTAGATATCAAGTGTAGGGAAGAGTACTTACGATATAAAGTATTGAAATGGTTGATTTTGGCCAAGAACACTACTATGTGTTCTTGGTGAAACATTAAGATCTAAGAAAACATGATTTTTATGGATGAAATCATGAGATGACGCTATTTAAGAAGGATTAACATCAATCTTAAAGAAGAACACTTAAAACTTTTGATGATCTAAGATGAAATTCGGGATGATACTTGAGAGGATTTGGGAGTATGAATGGTATGAGCTTATATAAGGGAGTTCACGGCTAGGGTTGAGTTTACAGCCGTAAACTCCATGTTTACAGTCGTAAACTCCATGTTTACAGCCGTAAACTCCACATGTTGGAGTTTAAGGCTTGAATCTTGTACTATGGCTTTAGCAGATAAATCCCAACACTTATTCCTTAAGTGCATTAGGCTCAGAATGCTCAAACGGACTCCAAATTGTGCTAAATGATAGAAGGAATGAGTCTGATACTGAGTTGAGTTGACTGACTGAGCTTTCAAAAGCAAAAAAAAATCGGGTTGTCACATCTTCCCACCGTTAGATGGAATTTTGTCCCGAAATTAGCTTTCTTACAGTACTATTGGGGTTACGCTCCTCTAATTTGTAGAATAACCACTCGTAGACCTAACAGTTTTGCCCTAGTGTTCATGATAGGATTCGTACTCGGTCCGTCTATCCTTACCTCGTGTATACATGTCATATATAATTAGGATTAGTAACACGGTTGAATGTGGGACTCTACCCCAGGTCCAGAACCAACCAAGGAACAGGAGATAGGATGGAAACACACATACTAAATCCGCGTAATCATAATCATATACTACCCTCACATATAAACTAAATAGTGATAGGTGGGTTGTATTCGTCCTTAGCCTCTATGCTCGAACATGGTCTGTTAGATGAGTGATATTTTATGACGGTCTGCGAACATCTGAAGAAAAGGCTTCGGAGGACAAAGTACCCTTCGCACGAATACTTTGGGGTTTATAATACGAAAGATAAAACTTAGGTTTAGGTAAGACTGTCGATACGAATTGACAAAGGTTTCAAGAATTTGACGATCGAGGCTATAGAAACATATGAACTTAATGTGGTGAGGACCATGCCAATTCATGACGAATGGTAGTAACGGACTCTTTACTGAACAAAGTTTCGGTCAATTTAGAAGAAACGTTTGTTATACGGTGATGTATCCCTAATGTGTTCGACAATGTACTCCTAGTGTGTTCGACAATGTACTCTTTGCAAATGTTCTAGTGCTTTTTGTTTTCGCTTTGATGTTAGCACTCCTATGTATCGTACCGCTATGTGCGCATACATACAAATGAAAGTGCTTTGACAACTTGTGATGATACTTAATATGATGATCCTCCTCGATACCACTATGATCGCCTGTCATATACAAGTTATGAATATTTAAGATTAATAAGATAGTCGACTGAGTAACTCTGCCTCAAATCTGTTGGATAAGGTGTCTAAGTCCATAACTATTTCGGGCTTGTATTTGAACCGACTCGGCATGGTGCATTTGGGTTGCATGGCACCATGCAATTGGATAGACTAAATGAGAGAAATAACACTTGGAGATTATTAATATATTATAAGTTCTAATATATTAATAATATTATTTGATTAGTTGATCAAAGAATTAATTTGGAATTAATTAAGTGATCAAAGGATAACTAATTAAATATATGGGTTGATTATGTAAATCGTCCATATCTTGTATAGTGGGCTAAGAGGCTCCATGGATTATCAAGTTGGGTTCTACCCATAGGATGCTCCATGGGAGTTACAAACCCATGGGTCATGGAAATGAAGAGTCATGACACATTAGGGTTTACATGGTGTAACCCTAGATGTGTCAACACTATATAAGAAGCATATTCTCCACCAAAATCGGCTAGACTAAGAAACTAGAGGGCTTGGCCGATTTTGAGAAGTGTGTGTTATCTCAAGAGTCTTTCCAAGAGCATTTGGTGTTGTGTGAAGCATTTGAGGCATCACACTTGGGGTGCTAGGCTCACAAGGTTTCAAGGAACACAAGCAACAACAAGGTAAGTTATTTTATCTATGATTCAAGTTAAAATTGTTCCCCATGTATGCTAGATAGGAATATAACCTTGGAATTCAACTTTGCATGATAATTAGACAAACATAGATCCAAAGTTATTAGGGTTGCATGTACACTTAGGAAGTGTTAGAATGCTCAAAACCCATCAGTGGTATCAGAGCCTAGGCTTGTTTGTTTGTTATTTGTGCTTAAAAGTTGAAGAAAGTCAAAAATATTGCTGTCTGACTGATGGACTCGGCGAGTCCATGGGGAGGACTCATCGAGTTCACGTGTATCTTCAACCTACTCGGCGAGTAGGTTTATGCACTCGGCGAGTAGGGTCGACAGAGTGCAGAATTTCGACTTGAGTTGCTGGAAATGGATTAGAGTCATTACCCTAAAATGTTTTGGTACTTGAAAACTTGTTTTAGAAGGTGTAATGTCTTTTCTAACTCATTTACAACAACTAGTTATCAAAATTACAAAGATTAAATGTGATTTTGATTCTTGAAAGTGTTCATATTCATATTCTTGTTCTTATGATGTTTAGATGATCATAGGAATTATTTGTAACCTATGTGGTAGATTAATTCATGATCATAATGTGTTTTAATGGAGTCCATAACTTGTCCTCAAGTTATGGAAAACCAAAAGTCTCTTGGATTAAAAACCATTAAAAGAACACAAGAGTTAGGAAAATCAAAAGTCCTCATTTTATTACTCTATTAAACTCATAAGTTACAAGAAATGAAAAGTTTTGAAAGTTTACAAAACTTGCCCTCAAGTTTTGGAACAAGTAAAGTTAAGTTAAAACTTTAGTTCCAACCCCTAGAATTTTAAAAGTTAAAATTCAACCCTTATACTTATATTATTATGATTTAATAATTATATATATATATATATATATATATATATATATATATATATATGTATAAGAACAAAGTCGTCTTACCGCTAGTACGCCTCATTCACGAAGCCGGTCTATAAGGTGGGTATAAGGTTGTTGCCTATAAAATTGTGACTTAATGGGTGTCGACTCTCACCCACCGCTTGCTTGATCGGTGGGGGGTTGTTAGCCGAACGGGTAAGACAGGGACTTATTAATTCTCATTCAAAGTATGATGAATATTATAAAGTAACTAAATGTTTTATTAAATTCCCAATCTTAGTTACTTTAGGAAAAATGTGAATAAGGTGCTATTCCATGAAATTACACTTTACACTTTGATTAAGTCGTTGGTGGAGCGTGTGTGGTTAACCGGCACACTAACTTGGACATAACAAGGTAGGTAAAGGGTGACTTAGGGTTTATTATAGTATCGATGGAACGTGTGTGGTTAACCGGCACATCGATTGAGTGATAAACTTTAAGGGTACCAAGTGATTTGCATTGTTACTTCACACCTCGTTTTGTGATCCTCGGTATCCCAGTCACAAAACTTGGAGGGCACACTCGAGATTGAAACATGCCTTTGAAAAGTTCATTGAATCTCAAAGAATCTAGGAATTTCTAAGAACCATTCAAAAAACCTAATACTAAAATATTGCGGTTTTCGTGGTGGAAATTGGTGAATCGTCATTCACCTACCTTTCAAATATGATATAGCTTAGATTACGGCATACCTCTTCTAAGTTATATTATATTGTGATTGGATCCTAGCCTTAATATTACATTTGTGTGTTTTATTAAGGGCTCTCTTATATCTAAACTTATCTTGTTCTCTTTTCTTCAGATGTCTTTCAACAATGCTTCTGGCTCTAATCCTAATGGCTCCTTTACCCTTATGAACTTGTGTGGGAAAGTCACCTTTGATGGATCCAACTTCAATGAGTGGATCAGAAACATCAGGATGATTACCCGCTACGAGGACAAAGAATATGTCCTTGACAAGGAGCTTAAGGAGATTGATGAGTCCACTGCAACTCCACAGGAGATCGCTGAATTTCGGGCACATGAAAGGGATGCTACGAAAGTGGCTTGCATCATGATGGCCACGATGACAGCGGAACTCCAAAAGTCTTATGAGGATTTCTACCCTTATGAAATGCACCAAGATTTGATGGAAAGATACCATCAAAGTGCATGACAAGAGAGGTATGAAATCATCTGCTCCATGATAACAACCATGATGAAGGACGGGGAATCCGTCACGAGCCACATGCAGAAGATGCAAAGGTATGTGGATCGGTTGCTGAAGCTTAATGTGAACTTCCCGGAGGATCTTGCAATAGATATTATTTTACATTCCTTACCATCGTGCTATGATCAATTCCGCATGACATATCACATGAACAAGGAAGAAGTCACCCTCTGCAAACTTTAGGGACTTCTCAAGCCCGCAGAATCAGGTCTTAAGGGGAAGTCGGTTGCTATCACTCCTACTCAAAACTCTACTCCGGTTTTGGCAATCGGGAAAAGTCGGTTGCTATCACTCCTACTCAAAACTCTACCAAGAAAGGTTTCATTACTCCTTCTTCTGACCCAAAAGAGGCTGAATGCTTCTATTGCCATGAAAAATCTCATTGGAAGCGTAACTGCCCAAAATACTAGCAAGATGTGAAGGATGGGAAAGTTAAACCCAACCGTGCAGGTATTTACACTATCATTTCTAATAACTCACCCCATTCTAATTCTTGGGTCCTTGATACCGGGTGTGGTATTCATATTTGTTGTGACTTGCAGGGACTAAGAAGAAGTGAGGATGTGGAGCAAGGAAGGATAAACTTGATCATGGGGAATAGGAAAGCTATACCTGTTACCAAGATTGGAGTTTATACTTTATCGCTAAGTAGTGGGTTTAGTTTAGATTTGAATAAATGTTGTTACTCGCCAGGAATGGCAAGAAATATTATTTCCTTTCATGCTTTGTACAAACAAGGGTTTACCTTTTCATTTAATAATGAAGTTGGTTCTATTGATGCTTTATTTAATAATGTTCTTTATTTTAAAGCATTACCTTGTGATGGTGTGTATGAAGCTGTATCTGTTGTAGATAACTTAGGAAATAATGTTTTGTGTATTGATTCTACTAATAATAACTTGGATAAAGCATCATTATGGCATTGTCGTCTTGGACATATAAGCAAGAAGCGCATAGGCCAACTCCAAAAGGATGGAGTCTTGGAGTCGTTTGACCTAAAGTCAGATGATAGTTGCGAATCGTGCTTACTTGGAAAAATGACAAAGTCACCCTTCACAGGTTCGTGTGAGAGGGGTGAAGGTTTGTTGGACCTTATACACACGGATGTGTGTGGACCATTCAAACATGCCACAAGGGATGCTAATCGTTATTATTTGACTTTTACTGATGATTATAGTAGATATGGATATGTCTACTTGATCAAGCATAAGTCAGAGACTTTCGAGAGGTTTAAGGAATTTAAACAGGAAGTCGAGAATCAATTGGGCAGGAACATTAAGATGCTTCGACCCGATCGTGGTGGTGAGTATCTTAGTTCAGAGTTCCTCGACTATCTAAGGGAATGTGGGATAGTCTCACAATTGACACCTCCCAGGACACCACAGTTGAATGGTGTGGCTGAGAGGCGTAATCGAACCTTGCTAGATATGGTTCGTTCCATGATGAGTCGAGCTACGCTACCAATCTCATTCTGGGGGTATGCCTTAGAGACTGCCGCCCATATTCTTAATCTAGTCCCTACAAAGAAAGTTGCCAAAACTCCTCACGAGATGTGGACTGGTAAAGTACCTAAACTAGAGCACATCAAGATTTGGGGTTGCGAGGCTTTCGTGAGACGCGAGACTCATGATAAGCTCGAACCTCGAAGCGAGAGGTGTATTTTCATCGGTTACCCACAGCGATCCTTCGGTTACCTCTTCTACAGACCTAGTGACAATGTGGTCTTTGTAGCAAGAAGAGGAGTCTTTCGAGAAAGAGAGTTTATAAGCCAAGGAGACAGTGGGAGGCAAATTGATCTTGAAAAAATTCAAGAATCAAGCGGTGAAGGAACTTCAAACTCTAGCCCTCAACTTGAGGAGGAAACTCCTGTTGAGCCAATTTACAAATCTGTACCTCTAAGACGTTCCACGAGAGTTAGGAGTGCACCTGAGCATTACTATGGATTCCATATTACTGCAGAAGGTGAGACACTTATTAGTGATGGGACACTAGTAAGTCAAGATGACCCTAACAGCTACGAGGAAGCCATGGCAGGCCCCGAGTCTGCTAAATGGAAAGAGGCTATGGATAGCGAGATACAATCCATGTATGACAATCAAGTTTGGAACTTGGTTGAAAATGTACCAGGTCGTAACACAGTAGGGTGCAAATGGGTCTTCAAGAAGAAGACCGACATGGATGGTAAAGTACACACTTATAAGGCTAGACTGGTTGCAAAGGGCTTCTCTCAAATTCCTGGAGTGGATTATGATGAGACCTTTTCTCCGGTAGCCAAGATTAAGTCTATTCGGGTTCTGTTAGCCATAGCTGCATTTCATGACTATGAAATATGGCAGATGGATGTCAAAACTGCTTTCCTTAATGGAAAGTTGGCTGAAGATGTTTACATGAGTCAGCCAGAGGGTTTTGTGAGCAACGAGTACCCTAATAGAGTGTGTAAGCTTGAGAAATCCATTTATGGATTGAAGCAAGCACCTCGCAGATGGAATCTTTGCTTTGATGAAAAGGTCAAGGAATTTGGCTTTTCTAGGAGTGAAGATGAATCTTGTGTGTATGTCAAGGCTAGTGGGAGTATAGTTAGCTTTTTGGTATTGTATGTGGATGACATACTACTCATAGGAAACGACATTCCAACCCTGCAGGAAGTAAAGTCCTGGCTTGGGAAGTGTTTCGCTATGAAGGACCTTGGTGAAGCTGCCTATATTTTAGGGATAAGGATCTTGAGAGATCAGAGTAAAAGACTAATTGGACTTAGTCAGAGTACCTACTTGGATAAGGTGCTGAAGAGATTCCGCATGAACGATTCCAAGAAAGGAGAGTTACCCATCCAGAGTAACACCAGATTGAGTAAGACACAAAGCCCTAGCACTGAGGCTGAGATAGCAGAAATGAGTCGAACACCTTACGCTTCGGCTGTAGGATCGATCATGTATGCTATGACGTGTACTCGACCCGATGTAGCTTTTGCCTTGAGCATGGTTAGCAGGTATCAGGCGAACCCTGGCAAGGCACACTGGACTGCGGTAAAGAATATCCTCAAGTACCTACGGAGGACTAAGGACTGGGTTCTTACCCTCGGTGGGAGTGATGACTTGAGAGTTGTAGGGTATAGTGATGCTAGCTTCCAGACTGATAGGGATAATTTCCGCTCTCAGTCGGGCTGGGTCTTTACCCTAAACAGAGGAGCAATTTCTTGGAAGAGTTCCAAGCAAGAGACAGTGGCAGATTCTACTTGTGAATCAGAGTATATTGCAGCTAGCGAAGCGGCAAAAGAGGCGATATGACTGAAGAACTTCATTGGGGACCTTGGAGTTGTACCAGCTATTAAAGAGCCAATGGAAATTTTCTGTGATAGTGAAAGTGTTGTTGCCTTAGCCAAGGAACCAAGGGATCATGGGAGATCCAGACACATCGACAGAAAATACCATTTCATTAGACATCGGATCGAAGAAGGACACCTCGTGGCAAAGAGGGTATCATCAGATGAGAATCCGGCAGACCCCCTCACAAAGGGACTGACTCGGGTTAAGCATCTTCAGCATGCTCGGAGCATAGGGCTGAAGGATGATATTAGATTTAGTAGTTAGATAACCCAGAAATTTGTAAAGTGTAATTGACATTTGATGATGAATAAAAGTGTTTTATTTATGAGTAAAGTGTTGGTATCTCTTGTCGATCGTTTACTATATTTCTTTTGCATGTTTTGACTTCCAGAATAATTTTTGTTTGGCATAACATATTATTCAAACCTCCACAGTCGGTCATATGTTGGAAGTGGATATGAATCAAGACTGTCATGTTTGGTTGTAGAGGTCTTGGACAAGGCTACAACAATCATGAGTGCTCATAAGTTCTGAGCATTGGACTCAACCCACGCTCACTGGAATCACTTCATGGAATTCTATCTCGAGTGATCGTGAGACGGTAATATCATATAAGTCTTCAAACCTAGAGATATGATTTGTTACTTACAAGTTGGTTATGCATTGACTGTACGAAAACGCATTGGTAACTCGATGTGTAATTCAATGAGTGGTAGAACAAACATATGAGTCGAAGTTTATCTGTTCCTTCTTGGATTAGAAGCTGATATCTGGGCCCCTCGATGATTTTGTTTTGACCCATGTACCGGGCCCGGTCAGAACTAAGTTGATGTGTTCAATTAAGTTCTATGTCAAACAAATCAGAAATCGGGAAACAAATGCTGGACAATAAGCAAGACAATGTTCCATGTATTTGTCCGGCTGATATCTAGAACGGAGGATTATATGATCACTTATCTTAAATGGCGTACCATCATCTTCTCAGTTCCGAGAGACCTTGAAAGAGCTACGATTGCCGGTCGGTTCCTGAAGTACTAGAGATATAGTTATTAGACTTATCCAAGTGGGAGACTGTTGGATAAGGTGTCTAAGTCCATAACTATTTCGGGCTTGTATTTGACCCGACTCGGCATGGTCCATTTGGGTTGCATGGCACCATGCAATTGGATAGACTAAATGAGAGAAATAACACTTGGAGATTATTAATATATTATAAGTTCTAATCTATTAATAATATTATTTGATTAGTTGATCAAAGAATTAATTTGGAATTAATTAAGTGATCAAAGGATAACTAATTAAATATATGGGTTGATTATGTAAATCATCCATATCTTGTATAGTGGGCTAAGAGGCTCCATGGATTATCAAGTTGGGGTCTACCCATAGGATGCTCTATGGATGCTCCATGGGAGTTACAAACCCATGGGTCATGGAAATGAAGAGTCATGACACATTAGGGTTTACATGGTGTAACCCTAGATGTGTCAACACTATATAAGAAGCATATTCTCCACCAAAATCGGCTAGACTAAGAAACTAGAGGGTTTGGCCGATTTTGAGAAGTGTGTGTTATCTCAAGAGTCTTTCCAAGAGCATTTGGTGTTGTGTGAAGCATTTGAGGCATCACACTTGGGGTGCTAGGCTCACAAGGTTTCAAGGAACACAAGCAACAACAAGGTAAGTTATTATATCTATGATTCAAGTTAAAATTGTTCCCCATGTATGCTAGATAGGAATATAACCTTGGAATTCAACTTTGCATGATAATTAGACAAACATAGATCCAAGGTTATTAGGGTTGCATGTACACTTAGGAAGTGTTAGAATGCTCAAAACCCATCAAAATCCACAACCAAACAAGTAACATGAATTAAGGCGGAATCCCTCACTCTAAGTCTACAACATCTTAGTTATGCACAACCCTGATGTATATGCTATGCGATCATAGCTTCTCTAAACAGACCTTTTAGTTCTCTTGAATATTCTGATCTATTTCAATATGTGAGTGATTAAAATTACTTTTAAGTGTATTCCCATTAGTTTTAATTTTATATAAATAGAAATTAATCTTTAAAGTAATTAGTAGATCGAAGACGTACCGCTGCTCGTTGACGACTCTTGGGTTGATTCTCCTGCTTGTTAACATGTTAGAATGCTCCACATTTAAATAAGTTAGAACTATCTCATGAATCATAGTATAGAAAATTTCAATTATAATACCATAGGCTAAACATTTTGTAAAGAGTTGTCTTTTGATCCTATGAATGTAGCAAGGGCTTAGCATTCATGATCAAATTATCTTCTCCATGTTTTAGTCTTCTTACTTCATTTTAGTGACTGCACATTATTGCAAATGTCAGCACTAATCCTTAGGAACACACTCAAGGGCTTAGAAGTAATGTTTTTACGACAATATAAATCCATATATTTGATTGAATAATAAACACGAAAGAACTAGTTATATTTTGATCCAATGGAAAGTACCATGGGATCGTGATCCATGATCAAATTTAATTTCTTCATGTTCCAGTCCTTTCACTTCAAGTATTCATTTGGGCATTTTTGATTTCTTATTCAGTTTCTTGTTATGGAAACAAATTGCTATCAAAACATGTCTCAGAATAATCCTTCCTTTGTCTTAGGTATTTGGGCCTAGATTAGGTATACCAATCGCCTTTTAAACCATGGGCAATTGGCTTTCTTCTTCTCTACACTTTTACTCATGATAGTCAAATATGGGATTGTTTTGAATTATGAGTTTCTATGATTGGCCATGTTAGTTCCAAAAGGAAACCTCAACATGTTACACAACTCCTTAATGGACATTCCAAGTTGTTCATATCAAAATCAGAATGAACTGATCATATGTACATGTTAGCTAGTCGACTAACCATATTCAACTTCTAACTCATGGAACTTCCATTTTACTTCACTATGTCAATTTACAACGTACATTTGATAATTGCTCTTTCTAACAATTTAGAATGCAATGTTTGAAGTAACCTAGGAAGAGCAAAGGCGTGATCCTTCCTTTCGTTTATGGGAACTATTCCCAAACTACGAATTTGACAAGATTGTTCATCCTCATATCTAAACCTCTCAAAGGTTTTATAGTAGTAGAATTTGGTGGATAAGTTTATAGATATCATTCAATGACAAATTCCATTATAGTTTGTTTTACTTATACTTAGAAAATAATCACCTTAAATTATTTTAGAAGGCTAGGATCCATATTTGGCTCCATGATGTGTAAAGGGATGCCGTAAACACACCATAAAGTTATTTAGGTAGGCAAAGCCCTTTGCCAATTTCGATCACCACAAAATTCCTAGATCTTTGAGATTCATTGACTATCAATGGCATGTTAATCTTGGATTATGCTCATCTCAATTCAATGATGGGGTCGCCGCAGATCACTGAATAGATGGTGAATCAACCATACAAAATCGCGTGGTCCCCGGCTCAAGTTACGCTTGAGATTCGTGAGTTCCACACCATTCTCTACCTATACTCTCAAATTGACGTGCCGATTAACCACACGAGCTCCATCAACAAGTTAGAAAGAGAATGTGCAACTTTTATGGATAACATAAGATTCACATTAAATATATTAAGAAGTAACCTTGCAAAATCGCATGATCTCCGACTCAAGTTACGCTTGAGATTAGCAAGTTCCATATCATTCTCAACTATATTCTAGATTGATGTGTCGATTATCCGCACAAGCTCCACCAACAGAATATAAAGAGAATGTGCAATTTTCACGAATAATATAAACTCACATTCTATTAATAAAACGGGATTTTGTTTTATACTTGTATTTAGAATAATTTTAGATTGACCATTATCACTATCAAACCCTTTCGGTCACTCCATTCTCAAAATGCAATAGGGCGGTGAGGGTGGTAAGTGAAAAGCATATTAAAAACTGACCTCAATAGGAATCAAAGAGACCTCCTTAAACCTCTACATTAGAACGCGTGAGCCTAGTCACGGTAAGACGGACCATGTCAATATTTAAACACGCGAGGGCGCATGTTGTAACTTTCTTATACATATAGTCGACATAGTTCTAATATATATAAATACAAGGAGTAAATTTAAAACTCTTTAAATTTAGTTGGCTATAAATAATTATAATTAATTGCGATGATGCAATGTAACAATTAATATATCATGAGGGGTAATATTCAAATTTATAAATCTCTATTACAAATAATATTAAAATATTTAAATTCACTATTTATATATAAATAAATATTCAAATTCAAATAATATTTATCAATTATCAAATAAATATTCAACTTGAAATAAACACATTTAAATAATATTTATCAATCTTACAGATTCAAAAACAATTTAAATTAGGTATTTATCCATGATTATCTAAGCTACATATTCGAAAAATGGCAAAAAATCTGAAACCATAATTCTACTGATCTCATGTAGTGAGTTGCGACTAAGGTATTATCAATTATGAATTTTTCAATAATCCTTCTACCATTCAATTTCAAACAATTTTTTTATAGAAAAAATGGATCTAGGGTGAAAGCAACCATGAACCAATGGCTCTGATACCAATGTTGGGTTTTCAACGTATCAAATACACTCCAAAACTAGGCAGCATAAAAATCGAAACAATGATATACCTAAGTGTACATGCATCCTATTGATCTATGGCTTCATACTAATTACATCAACCCTATAAAACTAAAACATAAGTAAGAAAACATACCTCTTATGTAGCCCTTGATCTCCATGCTTGAGATCTTAAACCTCCATGAAGTTGCTTGGATGAAAGCACCCGAACCAGAATCAATCTAATGGTATCACACCCAATGATACCAAAGAGTGGAATAAAAATAACTAGGAGAAGGGTCAATTTCACAAACCTAAATGGGTTAGAAATCGTCCCTAAGAAGGGGAAAAAGAAGGGTTGGTGAATAGTTCAAGCCAAGGTGCCAGGAGGAATGAAATCCCTAAGGCCCTATTTATAGCCTTGGATGCCTCCTAGGTTTAGTACTCCTTACCATGTGGGATAGGAGTATAACCACGAAATTTCACTCCTTTCCCATGTGGGATGGAGTGATTTTCATCCAACCCTAATTCCATAAGGATTCTGGAGGATTCCTGATTAACCAACTATCGATTAATGAACATTCAACCCTTTAATTAATTAAACTGTTAATTAATTCCCAAAATATATTTCCAATTAGTTTCTAATTAATTATTAACCATAATAATTAATAAACTAAATTATCCTTTATTTATTCTACTCAATTTGCGTCTTGAGGGCAACCTAAAAGGACCCAACTATTATTAGAAATATTACCAATAGTTAATGACCTTGGATACTATTCCAACACATGATGTCTGAGCCTACCATAGTACGGCCCCAAAGCTCTTGCTCGAGCTTCTGTACTGCGTCTCTCGGGTAGTAGTCTTTCATGAGCATTTGTTTCAAGTTTTCCCATCCCATGGAGTTAGCCACTACCAGAGTTAGTGACTTAACGTGGCCATTCCACTACGTTAGGGCTCGTCGGAGAAAGTGCAGGCAGCAAATTTTACCTTGCTAGCCTTTTGGCATGAGCAGATCTCGAATACTACTTATGTTTTCTCTATCCATTGAGATAGAGCCATTACACCTCCATTCCCATTAAAGGATATGGGTTTGTTGTTGCTGAAGTCCTTGTAAGTGCATTGCCCAGAATGACCCTGATATTAACCATTAGTAGAGTTATTTATTCCTCCTCCTGACCCGTTGTTACTTATTTGTGCCATTGTTGTTGTCACAGCAGATGTAACAACAGCCTATAGTATTGACGCATCGGGGATTCCTTCTTGGCAGCATGATTCCACCATAAGTTAAAAGAAGAATTCTTGATAAGTATTCTTAGTAATTTTATGTTTTATGTTCTGAACATTATCGAATTTGTAAGTTAATTGCGAAATAGAAACTTAAAAAAATAAGTACATGATTTCCTTAGTATTTTAAGAACTTAATTTAATATCCAATGAAATAATAAATGCGTGTCAATCTCATTGATATTAATATTCGATACATCGATCAGGAAAATTTGACCTTAACAAAGGTCTAGAATACTGAAGGGTTTAGACCATTCTAACACTCCTATGGTGTACATGCAACCCTAGAAACCTTGGATCTATGTTTGACTAAAATATATGCAAATAATTATTTTTCCAAGGTTCTTTTCCTAACTAGCATAGCATGGGGTACTTGAATCAAACAAAGCTAGTAGAATTAAACACCTTGTGGTTGTAGTTGATTGCTTGGAGTTTGAGAACCTAGCACCAATAGGTTGGATGCCTCAAATGGAAGTCACAAATCACCAAAAACTTGCAAACTTGATAGAATAGTCACTAACTTCTTGAAATCAGCCCTCCTGGTTTTCTCACAACAACTAGTATCATTTCTAGAACTAAAGCCTCATTTATATAGTGTGATGGATTAGGGTTACATACATGTAAACCCTAATACCCATGTCTTTTCATTTCAATGAGATCCATGGTTTAAAGCTCCATGGAGTATCCATGAACTTTCCATCCAAGCCTGGCCCATTCCAAATAAACATTAGCCCACACTATATAAATACAAAAGCCCATATTTAATTGTTCATACTTTTGATCTCTAAATTAGTTCTAGATTCATTATATATCAACACTAATTAAATAATATGATTTTATATTAATATATTAGAACTTATAATATATTAATAAATCATAACTTATACTATTCTCAAAAGATTATCCATAAATTGTTCAGGTGAAGTGCAACCCAAATGGACCATGTCGGGTCGGCTTAAGTACATACAAAATATAGTTATGGACTTAGACACTATATCCATCAGTCTCCCACTTGGATAAGTCTAATAACTATAGTTGCAAGTGTGACTTCAGGAACCGATCAACAATCATTGCTCTTTAAATTCTGTTGAACTATGAAGTGCCATTTTATATAAGTGATCATATAATCCTTTACTCTAGATACCATCCGGACAAATACATGGAACATGGTCTTACTTATTGTCCAGCATTTGTTTCCTGATTTCTGATTTGTTTGACATAGAACTTAATTGAACACATCAACTTAGTTCTGACTGGACCCAATACATAGGTCAAAACAAAATCATCGAGGGGCCCAGATATCGCTTCTAATCCTAGAAGGAACAGATAAACTTCGACTCATATTTTTCCTCTACTACTTGTTGAATTACACACAAAGGCAAAATTTATAACATCGAGTTACCAATGCGTTTTCGTGCAATCAATGCATAACCAACTCATAGGCAACAAATCATATCTCTAGGGTTGAAGACGTATATGATATTACCGTCTCACGATCACTCGAGATAAATTCCATGAAGTGATACCAGTGAGCGTGGGTTGAATCCAATACTCAGAACTTATGAGCACTCATGAGTGTTGTAGCATCGATTTGTCTAACATCTTAGACCTCTACAAGCCAACCCATGACAGTCTTGATTCATATCTACTTCCAACATATGACCGACTGTGGAGAGTTTGAATAATATGATATAAACCATAACATAATTATTCTGGAAGTCATAACATGCAAAAAGAAATAATAGTAAATGATTAACAAGAGATAGCAACATTTGACTAATAAATAACAGCTTTTATTAATCATCAAATGTCAATTACATATTACAAATTTCAAGATTATCTAACTACTAAAACTAATATCATACTTCAGCCCTATGCTCTGAGCATGTTGGAGATGCTTAACCCGAGTCAGTCCCTTCGTGAGGGGATCTGCTGGGTTCTCATCCAATGATACTCTCCTTGCCACGAGGATTCCTTCTTCTATTTGATGTCTGATTAAGTGATATTTTATGTCAATGTTTTCTGGATCTCCCATGATCTCTTGGTTCCTTGTCTAAGGCAACCGCACTATTGCTATCACAGAAAATCTCAATTGGCTCCTTTATTGTTGGTACAACTCCAAGGTCTCTGATGAAGTTCTTTAGCCATATAGCCTCCTTTGCTGACTCGCTTGCTGCTATATACTCTGATTCACAAGTGGAATCTACCATTGTATATTGCTTGGAACTTTTACAAGTAATTGCCCCTCCATTTAGAGATTAAGACCCAGCCCAAATGAGAGCAAAAATTATCCCTGTCAGTCTTAAAGCTAGCATCACTATACCCTACAACTGTCAAGTCATCACTTCCACCAAGGGTAAGGACCCAGTCCTTAGTCCTTCGTAGGTAATTGAGAATATTCTTGACCGTTGTCCAGTGAGCTTTGCCAGGATTCCCCTGATATCTGTTGACCATGCTCAAACCAAAGGCAACATCAGGACTAGTACAAGTTATAGCATACATGATCGAGCCTACAGCAGAATAATATGGTACTCGATTCATCTTAGCTATCTCAGCCTCTATACTCGTACTCTGAGTTTTACTCAGTCTAGCATTACTTTAGATAGGTAACTCACTTTTCTGGGAATTGTGCATGTTGAACCTTTTCAACACTTTCTCCATATAGGTTCTTTGACTATGTCCAATTAGACTATTACTCATGTTTCTCAAAATCCTTTTCCCTAGGATATAGGCAGCTTCTCCAAGGTCCGTCATAGCGAAACAATTCCCAAGCCAGGACTTTACTTCCTACAGGGTTGGGATGTTATTTCCTATGAGTAGTATGTTATCTACATACAATACCAAAAAACTAACTATACTCCCACTAGCCTTGACATATACATAAGATTCATCTTCGCATCTCGAAAATCCAAACTCTTTGACTTTCTCATCGAAGCAAAGATTCCATCTGCGAGGTGCTTGTTTAAATCCATAAATGGATTTCTAAATCTCACACACTCTATTAGGGTACCCTGTACTGACAAAACCCTCTAGCTGACCCATGTAAACATCTTCAGCCAACTTTCCATTAACGTAAGCGGTTTTGACATCCATTTTCCATATTTCATAGTCATGGAATGTAGAATGGCTAACAGAACCCTAATAGACTTTATCTTGGCCACTGGTGAAAAGGTCTCATCATAATCAACTCCCGGAGTTTGAGAATAACCCTTTGCAACCAGTCGTGCCTTATAAGTGTGTACATTTCCATCCATGTCGGTCTTCTTCTTGAAGATCCATTTGCACCCAACTATCTTACGATCAGGTACATTTTCAACTAAGTTCCAAACTTGATTCTCATACATGGACTGTATCTCGCTATCTATAGGCTCTTACCATTTAGCAGCCTCAGGGCCTGCCATGGCTTCCGTGTAGCGGTTAGGCTCATCCTGATTTACTAGTGTGTTTTCAGTGATAAGTGTTGCACCTTTTGCAGTAACATGGAAACCATAATAATGCTCAGGTGCAATCCTAACTCTGGTGGAACGCCTCATAGGTACAGATTCTTCAGTCGGCTCAACAAGAGTTTCCTCCTTAGGTTGAAGGCTAGGGTTTGAGGTTCCTTCACCACTTGACTCTTGAATTTCCTCAAGGTCAATTTGCCTCCCACTGTATCCTTGGGTTATGAATTCTCTCTCTCGAAAGACTCCTCTTCTTGCTACAAATACC
Organism: Lactuca serriola; assembly: GCF_051521515.1. Lineage (NCBI taxonomy): Eukaryota > Viridiplantae > Streptophyta > Magnoliopsida > Asterales > Asteraceae > Lactuca > Lactuca serriola. The sequence goes on along the minus strand of NC_136415.1, from coordinate 304,128,990 downwards.
ACATTATCACTAGGTCTGTAGAAGATGTAACCAAATGATTTATGTGGGTAGCCGATGAAAATACTCCTCTCGCTTCGGGGTTCGAGATTATCGTGAGTCTCGCGTCTCACGAATGCCTCGCAACCCCAAATCTTGATGTGGTCTAGATTGGGAACTTTTCCAGTCCACATCTCATGAGGTGTTTTGGCAACCTTCTTTGTAGGGACTAGATTAAGGATATGGGTGGCAATCTCTAAGGCATACCCCCAAAATGAGATTGGTTGCGAAGATCGAGTCATCATTGAACGAACCATGTCCAACAAGGTCCAATTTTGCCTCTTAGCTACACCATTGAAATGTGGTGTCCTAGGAGGTGTCAATTGTGAGACAATCCCACATTCCTTAAGATATTCAAGGAACTCAGTACTAAGATACTCACCATCTGGACCATCAGTAAAAGTCACATAGAAGCGATTAGCATCTCTTGTGGCAGTTCTGAAGAGTACACACACATCTGTGTGTATGAGGTCCAACAAACCTTCACCCCTAGCACAAGTGCCAGTAAAAGGTGACTTTGTCATTTTACCAAGCAAACAAGATTCACAACTATCATTCGACTTTAGGTCAAATGACTCCAAGACTCCATCCTTTTGGAGTTGGCCTATGTGTTTCTTACTTACATGTCCAAGACGACAATGCCATAAAGATGCTTTATCTAAGCTAGTGGAAGAGTCAATACACAGTACATTATTATCTAATTTATCTACAATAGATACAGTTTCATACACACCATCACACGTAATGCTTTAAAATAAAGAACGTTATTAAAGAAAGCATCAATACTGCCATTATTATTATCAAAATAAATGGTAAAACCTTGTTTGTACAATGCATGAAAGGAAAACACATTTCTTGCCATTTCTGGTGAATAATAACATTTATTCAAATCTAATGTAAACCCAGTAAGTACTAAGGAAAAAACTCCTATCTTGGTGACAGGTGAAGCTTTCCTATTTCCCAAGATCAAGTTTATCTTTCCCTGATCCACATTGTCACTTTTTCTTAGTCCCTTCACATCAGAACATATGCAAATTCCACAACCTGTATCAAGGACCCAAGACGTAGAATGAGGTGAGTTATTAGACAATATAGTGTATATACCTGCATGGTTAGGTTTTACTTTCCCATCCTTCAAATACTTTGGACAGTTTCGCTTCTAGTGCGACTTTTCATGGCAATAGAAGCATTCAGCCTCATTAGGGTTGGCAGAAGGAGTGACAAAACCTTTCTTGATTTTGCTTGAAGAGTAACCTTCAAGGGTCTTACCCTTGGTACCCTTGAAAGGGTTCTTTGTCTTCTTCCCTTTGTCATGCCCGATTTCCAAGACATTGGCCGCAGTTGGAGTTGGAGTAGGAGTAGTACCAACTGACTTACCCTTTAGAGCACTTTCGGCGGTCTTCAAGAGTCCTTGAAGTTTGCTGAGGGTGGCTTCTTCCTTGTTCATGTGATATGTTATGCGGAATTGATCATAATACGATGGCAAGGAGTGCAAGATGATGTCTATTGCTAGCTCCTCGGGGAAGTTCACATTCAGCTTCAGTAAATGGTCCACATACCTTTGCATTTTATGCATGTGGCCCGTGATGGGTTCACCATCCTTCATTCTGGTTGTTATCATGGAGGAGATTACTTCATATCGCTCTTGACGAGCACTTTGATGGTAGCGGTGCATATATTCCTGGTGCATCTCAAAAGGATAATAGTCCTCATAGGACTTTTGGAGCTCGGCTGTCATGATTGCCATCATGATGCATGCCACTTTTGTAGCATCTATTTCTTGTACCTCATATTCAACAAGCTCTTCAGGAGTAGCAGCTTGCTTGGGTACCTTCAACTCCTTGTTGAGAACTTATTCTTTGTTCTCATATCGAGTGACCATCCTGATGTTTCTGATACAATCTGTAAAGTTGGATCCATCAAAGATGACTCTCCCACAAAGATTCATGAGAGAGAAGGAGCCAGTAGGGTTTGAGCCAGAAGCATTGGTATTGGATGACATCTGAAAAGAAGAGGGAATATAGTAGATTAGATATAGACATAGTCCTTAATAAAACACCCAAATGTAATATTAAGCCTAGGACCCAACACAATATTTTATAACTTAGAAGAGGGATGTCGTAATCTAAGCTATAAGATATTTGAAGGTAGGTGAATGAAGATTCACCAATTTCCACCATGAAAATGAAGTATTTAATTTGGTTTTAATTGGTTTAGAAACTCCTAGATTCTTTGATATTCATTGAACTTTTTCAATGGCATCTTTTAATCTCGAGTGTGCCCTTCAAGTTTTGTGACTGTGATGTCGAGGATCACAAAACAAAGTGTGAAGTAACCATGTAAATTACTTGGTACCCCTAATGTATTACCCCTCAATCGGTGTGCCGGTTAACCACACACACTCCACGGATACTATGATAAACATTAATTTACCCTTTGCCTACCTTGACAAGTACAAGTTAGTGTGTCGGTTAACCACACACGCTCCACTAAAGACTTAATGAAAGTGCAAAGTGTAATTTCATGGATTAGCACCTTATTCACATTTTCCTAAAGTAACTAAGATTAGGAATTTAATAAGGTTTAGTTACTTTAGTATATTCATCATCATTAAATGAGAATTACTGTGACTACCCGAAATTTCCATTTTGTACGAACATATCTATTCAATAGAAGCTAGTCCAGTTTCAATGAACTTCAGATTTTTCCGAATAAGTTTGTGTACATTAGGGTTTACATTTAAGGAGATATCAGGAGAGTGGATGCTCATGGGTTTGTGAAACTTGAGCATTTCAACACTTCATCATGTTAGAGTCCAATTCCAGAATAAAATATTTTCTGCCAAAATATTTCAGGACTATAAATAGAATTCTGAACTAAAATATTCATTATTCACATTTCCAACTAGAGAAAAGCCATTTTCTCTCTCACAGATCTTCGGGTTTTCATCCCAAATCGTGAGCCTACTTTCCTAGTTGTGTTTTAATGCATGTTATATGCTTAATAACATAGTTTACATGTCAAATTTGTAAGATCCGGGAGTTTACCGCCCAAGAACGTTCTTGGGGAGTAAACTCCAAATCCAAGCCTAAAAGCTGCCTAGTCCTGTTTCCTTGTTAGGTAACTAGTTAAGGAAATTATGTATGATCTTTTAAGGCTAGAACACAATCAAGAACACTTAGCTTTTGGAGTTTACGGCCCAAGAGTTTCTTGGACCGTAAACACGATTTTTCAAGGGCTTAAAGTGCCCTAAACACCCCTTAAGGCTTTAGACAATAACCCTCTATTACTTGTAACTTGAATGGGGAGTAAATTACATCAAAATCATCCCTAAAGGGGAGTTTACGGCCATGAAATACTCTTGGGCCATAAACTCCAAGTAAAGGCACCAAAGTGTGCCTAAAGTCCCCTATAGCCTTAAACAAAAGTCTAGGATTTATCCTTTGTGTGCAAGAGGCTTAAAAGAATTAAAACACCCACCCCATAGGAGTTTATGGCCGTAAACTTTCGGGGATATGGTATTTAGGCCGTAAACTCCTAAAACGAGCATTCTAAGGCCCTAAACTACCTAAAGGATTAAACCATCAATACTAGGCTTATCCTAGAATTCATTTAACACTTTAAAACACCCCAAAACACCAAGTCAAGAGTTCATGGCCGTAAACTCAAGGGTTTATGACCGTAAACTCCAAAGGTGGGGTTTGTTGGGTAGTAAGCTCATATACAAGGTCATTTGGGGCATTAAACCCCTTTAGCCTTGTCCCGTAGCAACTTAGATGCAACCATTAGGACCTATAACACTTATACCAAGTGTTTGCATGTTCCTGAGTGTCCCAACTTATTTCATTAAGTTATTATTTGGCTAATTAGTTATATATATGATCATTATATGATAACTAGGCTCGTGCGTGTGAACAAGTCTCCGTTTGCCACCCAGCACGGTATCCGACACTACAATCCAAACCACTCACCACAAGTGAGTTCATACCCCTTTAATTAACCTTTGAAATACTTTAAATATTTTAAATACTTTATGGGGGGGAATACAAGTTCAATGCTTATAGTTATTGAAATCAATCACATGTGATTGCATTAATCACAAGTGATTAATAACTAGAAAACCAATGATTTTATCAGTGTTCAAACTGTTTATCAAACTGCTTTACTTCGAAATGTTTTACAAACTCTTTTACTTATCAAATGCTTTTATTTAAACTTTGTTATACTTATTATAATTTGCATGCCTATATATGTATAGATATATAAGCAACGTTTAAAGGGCCTAGGAAGGCCATCCGCCCTATTTCCTTTTTCTCGATTTTTAATATTAGTTATATATCAATTATACATATATAGACATAAAAGTACTTCCATATTCATGCGTACTATACACATCACTAGTAAGTTACCATCGGGGTAACCCAGGATCATACTACTACAACTGTTAGATCAATGAGTCAGTTCATTCATGAGTCTATACATTACATTACTATGAGAACATATACAACTATACTAGAAAGAGAATATATACAACTATATTACGATGAGAACATATACAACTATACTAGGAGGAGAACATATACAACTATACTAGAACGAGAAACATTACATATACCAGAATACGATAACAATTGTGATCCACTGGATCGGAGCATGCCTTAAATGTCACGGCCCGAGTTGTAGCCAGAATTATCTTGGAGGGAGAGCGTGAGTTTGCATATAGATCTATACTGGATTGACTATCCTACACCTTGCTGCTAGCTACAACCGGACCTGCAGCTCTGCGGGTGCCAAACGTCATTTCGTTATTACGACCATTCGTATGTCGTTGTTACCAGTCGATAGTATGGTGCAATTATCACATTCTACCTTAATATAAATCCGGTTTAAGGTAGTTAGTACAGCAGTAGTTCCTATAATACAAAACTACAGTACTACAATGATTTACCCATTACATATTTTTAGTGATAACCTCACTTAAACATTAATGTACAAACTATATTTTGTTAAATGATAGTTACACTTGGGAAATTACACACTTTTAAAACAAACGAGCATACAAAACAGTAAAGCCTTGGTAGAAGGCTACTTTAATAGAAAATATAGGATTTTTTGAGAGATTCAAACTTTTACAAACAATTACATACATTTTACAAACTTATACTTGAGACACGTTCAAACGTTTTGACAACAAACATCGACACTAAAATACTTATGAACTCACCAGCTTAATGCTGATAAACTCTTTCAAAATAACTTGTATTCTCAGGTCATCAGTAGATAGGTACCGATGCCAGCTTTTCAGAAGATGGAGCGCATTCAAGACTCGTCATATTATTTTCATTTACATTATATTTTTGGTGTCTAAAACTGTACAGAACACACTTGTATTAAAATTATATATATTTAATTCAATGGATGATGTTGTTTGCTTATTTACATTTACTGTGTTGTGATACTTTACATGACGTCCTCCGCCCCAGAACGTTTCCGCCGTTCTTGGTTTTGGGGTGTGACAGATTGGTATCAGAGCATTGTTTATAGTGAATCAAGTATATCAACCCATAAAAGATATACTAAACTATAAAACCATTAGGGATTAAAGCACTCAGACCCAGAGCCTATACTTTAAATATTAAAATATTTAATTAAGTATACTAGTCTGCATTCATACTAAAATCAGTGTCACAATGACCAGAACAAAAGTATTACGATTGTTAAATATCACAAGTGAGTTCGGGGATGTATGGTCAGTCCTGGGAATGGAATAGCCTGATCAACTATGCTGGTCCGAGGAGTGATTAGCATATGCCCTAGAATGGTTGTGATGTGTTAACAAGTCTAAAAACTTACCAACAATACCACAAGAAGATTAGTAGAACTTAAACTTAAAATAATATAGGTGTATTTTGTACTACTAGTTACATGTATACTATATTCTTATACCTCTCTTCTCGTGTAGATTTAAATGGCTGGATTCCATCACGGCGACCCGTACTTTCCAAATGAAGGCAATGTCGGGTGGATCGAAGAAGAGCCCGAAGATGAGCATCCAATCCCTTTGGATGATCACCTCGCAGAAGGCTTTTCTGATGGATTTGACTCCGAGCCTAAAGTCAACAACCTACCGCTAGTAGGTCAAGCCCTGAACAACAACCCCCGACCAGCTTTCCCAGGTCCTACTCCCTTGTGGGCAACCAACTTGAATCGCTGGAGTGATGAACAGGGTCAACCCTTACCATACTTTGGGGATTGAAGCTTTTACAACGTCAGTGAAGGTGGCTCTGCTGACAGAGCTCTGCCCGTCATTATCCGCAGGATAGCTCGTAATGTTGAGCAAGGTCAAGCAGCCATCGACCGGGTCATGGAGATTGATGCCAACTCTGGTGTCAACACAGTCCGCATCTGCCGTCTTGAAGAAGACATGGAACGGACCCGGAGAACCAATGAAACCCTGAAGCAACAGCTGGCTGCCTCACGAGCTGAAGTCTTGGAACTTCAAGCCCGTTAGAGGGCTCAGGAGCGACACCTTCAAGAGGTGTTTCGTCAAGTGTCCGACCTCAGGGCTCACCCGAGGAATTCCTATCGCCGTTAGATGATGTCTAGTACATCTCTGTCTTTTGGTTAAGGAATAGCCTTTAACATCTGTGCTCTATGTAGCACTGTCTGTAAAATATTCCTAACTTTCAGTACTCTAATTAGGAATCTAAGAACTGCCAAACTTATCTGTATGGTATGATGTAAGACCTACTGTTAGGTCGATTTTCCTTGAACTTATTACATCAGTAATACTAGTATTATTGAAATCTATCTAATTTGTGGGAAAGATCTGTACACTTGTGTTTTCCTACTAATATTCCGTGTTGTGATTTCAAACACTCATTCAACTGCTGGGCTATGGTTAGTTAGTCCATGTGTCACTCTCACGTTGCTACAAATTGATTCTTACCATTTTTCTTATCTTTATAAACTTATAGCTGAAGGATGCCTCCTCGCAAATCTCCCAAGAATAACCCTGCACCTCCACCTCCTCCTCCGCCTCCGGTTATCGATACTGCAGCCCTGAATGCTACGGTAGCTGCAGTAGTGGCAACTGCCATTGCTCATTATCACTCAACTGATGCCAGCAGAGGTGGAACCCCTTGTGGAATCAACCCCGGTTGAAACCCCTGTGCGCTCGAGAGAGTGTTCCTACAAGGATTTCACCAATTGCAAGCCGAAGCCTTTCTATGGCACCAGCGGAGTCATTGCCCTCTCGCAATGGTTCGAGAAGACTGAATCAGTCTTTGAAATTTGTTCATGCCCTGCGGCGAGTAAAGTCAAGTATGTTGCATGTACCTTTGAAGGAAAGGCCCTGACATGGTGGAACGGCCATGTTAAGGCACTAACGCTCGTCGTAGCCAACGACATAGGTTGGGAAACAATGAAAGACCTCATGATTAAGGAATACTGCCCGAGGGGCGAAGTCCAGAAACTGGAGCAGGAACTTTGGAACCTGACTATGAAGGGCACCAACGTGGTCGCTTATACTGCCCGTTTCAGCGAGCTGGTGGCCCTCTGCCCTAATATGGTTCCCACTGAAGGGAAAAAGATCGAAAGGTACATATGGGGGCTAGTGCCTCCGTATCAGGGGAATGTCCTAGCATCAAACCCTGCTACCTTCGACAGTGCCAAGCGATTGGCACAACGACTCATTGACCATGGAGTCAAAACCCCTGCAACCACAACCACCCTAGCCATCTTGGAACCCTCCAAACCCGCTGACACTAAGCGGAAATTCTGGGATGAAAAGAAGAAGCAACGGGCTGCCAAAAAGCAGCAAATTGTGGCAATGCATGCCACAATAACCCCTACTGCTGCTGCTACTACTGCTCCGGTGGGTCAGTATGATGGAAGTTTGCCCAAGTGCAACAAATGCAACTACTACCACAACGGCCCCTGCCGTGAAATGCAGTGCTCTAACTGCAACAGGAGAGGACACACAGTCTGATTCTATAAGTTCCCGGTACAACCGATCACCCAGGTCCCTGGCTCTGGCGCGAGCCCGACCTGCTATGGATGTGGCAAAGCAGGCCACTTTAAGAGGGACTGCCCCAAAGCAAAAAATGTTGGTGGAGCAGGGAGGGTACTAGCTATAGGCCACAGGGAAGCAGTTGCTGACCCGACAGTGGTCACTAGTATGTTCCTCCTCGATAACTCCTATGCATGCATTTTGTTCGATAGTGGAGCGGAGCGAAGCTTCGTAAACCATAAATTTGCTCGCATGCTTAATCAACCACCACACGCACTCAAAGAACTATTCACAGTAGAAATGGCTAATGGAAAAACTGAAAGTACGAATAGCATATACTTAGGTTGTACCTTAACTCTAGATAACCATTCATTCCCAATCGACCTCATGCCGGTCTCAATTAAAAGCTTCGACATTATCATTAGCATGGATTGGTTAAGTCTTCATCACGCCGACATCATGTGCTTCGAGAAAGCAGTCCGTCTATATCTTCCGTCTAACGAAACTATTATAGTCTACGACGACAAACCCGGTGCAAGTCTCTGTATAATATCCAGTATTCAAGCACAGAAGTATCTGCGCAAAGAATACCATGCATTCCTCGCTCATGTCGTCGACACAAGCCTCAAAACGAAAGAACTAAAGAACATCCCAGTAGTGAGCGACTTCCCCGACGTTTTCCCAGAAGAACTACCAGGGTTACCTCCGCAACAACAGGTCGAGTTCAGAATCGACTTAGTCCCAGGAGCTACCCCAGTAGCCAAGTCGCCCTACCGCTTAGCACCAGCTGAGATGCAGGAACTCTCTGGTCAACTTAACGAACTGCTCAGCAAGGGCTTTATAAGACCAAGTTTCTCACCTTGGGGATCACCGATCTTGTTCGTTAAGAAGAAAGACGGATCATTCCGTATGTGTATTGACTATAGAGAACTCAAAAAACTGACGGTCAAAAATCTTTACCCTCTGTCGCGCATAGACGATCTATTTGACCAACTGCAAGGGGCGAACTATTTTTCCAAAATTGATCTGAGATCCGGATATCAGCAGTTACGAGTACTAGAGGAGGATGTGCCGAAGACAGCCTTCCGAACTCGTTATGGACATTACGAGTTCGTGGTGATGCCATTCGGATTGACCAATGCGCCTGCAGTCTCCATGGATCAGATGAATAGAGTATGCCGACCTTACTTGGATCAGTTCATCATCGTGTTCATTGACGACATCTTGATCTACTCCCGAAGTAAGGAAGAGCATGGAGATCACCTGCGACAAGTCCTAGGGACATTACAAAAGGAGAAACTTTATGCGAAGTTCTTGAAATGTGAATTTTGGATCCGAATAGTCGAATTCTTAGGACACGTGGTAAGCGAAGAGGGAATCCACGTGGACCCATCCAAAATCAAAGCCATTGAGAACTGGTCAGCACCCAAGACGCCTACTTAAATTCGTCAATTTCTAGGCCTCGCTGGCTACTACCGCAGATTCATACAAAACTTCTCCCGAATAGCGAAACCTCTTAAAACCCTGACCCAGAAAGGCGTGGCCTTTGACTGGGAAGAGAAACAAGAAAGAGCGTTCCAAACGCTCAGACGAGCCTTGTGCACCGCGCCAATACTATCCCTTCCCGAAGTTATAGAAGACTTCGTAGTTTATTGCGATGCATCGAATCAAGGGCTCGGGTGTGTTCTGATGCAGCGAGGTAAGGTCATCGCCTACGCCTCGAGACAGTTGAAGACACACGAGGTTAACTATACGACTCATGATCTTGAACTAGGAGCAGTGGTGTTTGCTCTGAAGATCTGGAGACATTACTTGTACGGAACGAAAAGCACTATCTTTACCGACCACAAGAGTTTACAACACATTTTCGATCAGAAGGAGATCAACATGAGACAACGACGGTGGGTCGAGCTACTCAGTGACTACGAATGCGATATTCGTTATCATCTGGGTAAAGCCAAGGTAGTAGCAGACGCCCTAAGTCGGAAGGAATATTCTGGTCACAAAGTCAAGTCATTATCAATAACCATCCATTCACACTTGTCTAAGCAAATTCAGGCAGCCCAACTTGAAGCCATGAAACCTGAAAATGTGACAAGTGAATCCCTTAGAGGAATGGAAAAGAATTTAGAAGCCAAGGGTGACGAAGCCTTATATTTCATGAACCGGATCTGGACACCGAAACACGGTGGTTTCCGAGACTTGGTCATGACCGAGGCGCACAACACTCGGTATTCCGTCCACCCAGGTTCAGATAAGATTTATTTGGATCTTAAAAAGCTATACTGGTGGCCTAATATGAAAGCAGAGATTGCTACCTTCGTAAGTAAATGCCTTACTTGCGCAAAGGTGAAGGTCGAATACCAGAAGCCCTCTGGTTTATTGCAACAACCAGAGATTCCAGAATGGAAGTGGGAGCGGATCACTATGGATTTCATAACCAAGTTGCCCAAGACAACGGGTGGACTTGATACCATATGGGTCATCGTCGATAGATTGACCAAGTCTGCACACTTCCTGCCTATCAAAGAAACTGATAAAATGGAGAAACTTACGAGAACATACATTAGGGAAATCGTACGATTACATGGTGTACCTATGTCCATTATCTCCGATAGAGATAGTAGGTTCACCTCAAGATTCTGGCAATCACTACAACATTCCTTAGGAACAAGGCTGGACATGAGAACAGCCTACCATCCACAGACCGACAGACAGAGTGAGAGGACCATCCAAACATTGGAAGATATGTTGCGAGCCTGCGTGATTGACTTTGGGAAGGCATGGGATACTCATTTACCCCTTGTCGAGTTTTCCTATAATAACAGTTATCACACGAGCATCAAGGCTGCTCCATTTGAAGCTCTCTACGGCCGAAAGTGTAGATCTCCTCTATGCTGGGCTGAGGTGGGTGATACCCAATTAGCCAGGGGGCAAGCTTCCGACAGTACTCTCACAGGTCCGGAGATCATTCGGGAAACGACAGAGAAAATCGTTCAGATCCGTGAACGATTAAAAGCCTCTAGAGACCGACAGAAGAGCTACGCTGATAAACGAAGAAAACCTTTGGAATTTCAGGTGGGAGACAGAGTCCTTCTCAAAGTCTCACCCTGGAAGGGCTTGATACGCTTCGGCAAGCGTGGGAAGCTTAATCCGAGGTACATAGGGCCTTTCGAGATTCTTGCAAGAGTCGGCCCCATAGCTTACAAGCTCGACCTACCCAACGCACTTCGTAACGTACATTCTACATTCCACGTATCTAACTTGAAAAAGTGTCTATCCGACGAGACTCATGTAATCCCACTCGACGAGATCGAGATCAACGAGAGCCTCAACTTCGTGGAAGAACCTGTAGAGATCATGGACCGTGAGGTCAAGCAGACAAAGCAAAGCCATATCCCTATCATGAAGGTTCGCTGGAACGCCAAGCGAGGACCGGAATTCACTTGGGAACGCGAAGATCAGATGAAGCTGAAATACCCTCATCTTTTCGCTTAATTATTGGTAACTTCTTGTTTGCTTAAATTCTAATTTCGGGACGAAATTCCTTCTAACGGGGGGATGATGTGACAACTCGAAATTTCCATTTTGTACGAACATATCTATTCAATAGAAGCTAGTCCAGTTTCAATGAACTTCAGACTTTTCCGAATAAGTTTGTGTACATTAGGGTTTACATTTAAGGAGATATCAGGAGAGTGGATGCTCATGGGTTTGTGAAACTTGAGCATTTCAACACTTCATCATGTTAGAGTCCAATTCCAAAATAAAATATTTTCTTCCAAAATATTTCAGGACTATAAATAGAATTCTGAACTAAAATATTCATTATTCACATTTCCAACTAGAGAAAAGCCATTTTCTCTCTCACGGATCTTCGGGTTTCCATCCCAAATCGTGAGTCTACTTTCCTAGTTGTGTTTTAATGCATGTTATATGCTTAATAACATAGTTTACATGTGAAATTTGTAAGATTCGGGAGTTTACCGCCCAAGAACGTTCTTGGGGAGTTAACTCTAAATCGAAGCCTAAAAGCTACCTAGTCCCGTTTCCTTGTTAGGTAACTAGTTAAGGACATTATGTATGATCTTTTAAGGCTAGAACACAATCAAGAACACTTAGCTTTTGGAGTTTACGGCCCAAGAGTTTCTTCGACCGTAAACACCATTTTTCAAGGGCTTAAAGTGCCCTAAACACCCCTTAAGGCTTTAGACAATAACCCTCTATTACTTGTAACTTGAATGAGGAGTAAATTACATGAAAATCATCCCAAAAGGGGAGTTAACGGCCAAGAAATACTCTTGGGCCGTAAACTCCAAGTAAAGGCACCAAAGTGTGCCTAAAGTCCCCTTTAGCCTTAAACAAAAGTCTAGGATTTATCCTTTGTGTGCAAGAGGCTTAAAAGAATTAAAACACCCACCCCATAGGAGTTTACGGCCGTAAACTCTAGGGGATATGGTATTTAGGCCTTAAACTCCTCAAAGGAGCATTCTAAGGCCCTAAACTACCTAAAGGATTAAACCATCAATGCTAGGCTTATTCTAGAATTCATTTGACACTTTAAAACACCCAAAACCACCAAGTTAAGAGTTCATGGCCGTAAACTCAAGGGTTTACGACCGTAAACTCAAGGGTTTACGACAGTAAACTCAAGGGTTTACGACCGTAAACTACAAAGGTGGATTTTGTTGGGTGATAAACTCACATACAAGGTCATTTGGGGCATTAAACCCCTTTAGCCTTGTCCCGTAGCAACTTAGATGCAACCATTAGGACCTATAACACTTATACCAAGTGTTTGCATGTTCCTGAGTGTCCCGACTTATTTCATTAAGTTATTATTTGGCTAATTAGTTATATATATGCTCATTATATGATAACTAGGCTCGTGCGTGTGAACAAGTCTCTGTTTGCCACCCAGCATGGTATCCAACACTACAATCCAAACCACTCACCACAAGTGAGTTCATACCCCTTTAATTAACCTTTGAAATACTTTAAATGTTTTAAATACTCTATGGGGGGAATACAAGTTCAATGCTTATAGTTATTGAAATCAATCACATGTGATTGCATTAATCACATGTGATTAATAACTAGAAAACCAATGATTTTATCACTATTCAAACTGTTTATCAAACTGCTTTACTTCAAATGTTTTACAAACTCTTTTACTTATCAAATTCTTTTATTTAAACTTTGTTATACTTCTTATAAATTGCATGCCCATATATGTATAGATATATAAGCAACGTTTAAAGGGCTTAGGAAGGCCATCTGCCCTATTTCCTTTTTATCGATTTGGATGTGGTCTGGTGGGATTTCGGGTGACCATCCGAAGGTCGTTTTAATATTAGTTATATATCAATTATACATATATAGACATAAAAGTACTTCCATATTCATGCGTACTATACACATCACTAGTAAGTTACCATCGGGGTAACCCAGGATCATACTACTACAACTGTTAGATCAATGAGTCAGTTCATTCATGAGTCTATACATTACATTACTATGAGAACATATACAACTATACTAGAAAGAGAATATATACAACTATATTACGATGAGAACATATACAACTATACTAGGAGGAGAACATATACAACTATACTAGAACGAGAAACATTACATATACCAGAATACGATAACAATTGTGATCCACTGGATCGGAGCATGCCTTAAATGTCACGGCCCGAGTTGTAGCCAGAATTATCTTGGAGGGAGAGCGTGAGTTTGCATATAGATCTATACTGGATTGACTATCCTACACCTTGCTGCTAGCTACAACCGGACCTGCAGCTCTGCGGGTGCCAAACGTCATTTCGTTATTACGACCATTCGTATGTCGTTGTTACCAGTCGATAGTATGGTGAAATTATCACATTATACCTTAATATAAATCCGGTTTAAGGTAGTTAGTACAGCAGTAGTTCCTATAATACAAAACTACAGTACTACAATGATTTACCCATTACATATTTTTAGTGATAACCTCACTTAAACATTAATGTACAAACTATATTTTGTTAAATGATAGTTACACTTGGGAAATTACACACTTTTAAAACAAACGAGCATACAAAACAGTAAAGCCTTGGTAGAAGGCTACTTTAATAGAAAATATAGGATTTTTTGAGAGATTCAAACTTTTACAAACAATTACATACATTTTACAAACTTATACTTGAGACACGTTCAAACGTTTTGACAACAAACATCGACACTAAAATACTTATGAACTCACCAGCTTAATGCTGATAAACTCTTTCAAAATAACTTGTATTCTCAGGTCATCAGTAGATAGGTACCGATGCCAGCTTTTCAGAAGATGGAGCGCATTCAAGACTCGTCATATTATTTTCATTTACATTATATTTTTGGTGTCTAAAACTGTACAGAACACACTTGTATTAAAATTATATATATTTAATTCAATGGATGATGTTGTTTGCTTATTTACATTTACTGTGTTGTGATACTTTACATGACGTCCTCCGCCCCAGAACGTTTCCGCCGTTCTTGGTTTTGGGGTGTGAAAATTATAGTCATCATCCTACCTTTTCGGCTAACGACCCTCCATCGATCAAGGAAGCGGTGGGTGAGAATGGACACCCATTAAGTAGCCATTTTATAGGCAACAACCTTATACCCCCCTTATAGACCGGTTTCGTGATTGAGGCCTACTAATGGTAAGATGACTTTGTTCTTATACATACATATATATATATATATATATATATATATATATATATATATATATATATATATATATATATTAACATAAAATATTATAAAGTCTAGAGGTTGAATTTTAATAATTAAAATTCTAAGGGTTGGAACTAAAGTTTTAATATGACTTTACTTGTTCCAAAACTTGAGGGCAAGTTTTCTAAACTTTCAAAGCTTTATATTTCTCATAACTTATGAGTTAATTGTGTAATAAAAATGAAGACTCTTCATTTTTATAACCCATGTGTTCTTATAATGGTTTTTAATTAAAGTGTAACCTTCGGTTTTCCATAACTTGAGGAAAAGTTATGGACTCCATTAAAATAGATAATGATCAAGAATTAAACTACCAAGCAGAATACAAACAATTCCTATGTTCATCTAAACTCATAACTTGAAGAACATGATTATCAATAATTTCAAAAATCATAAATAACTTACATAAAACTTGTAATTTTTTATAATAGCCATTGTAAATGGATTAGCATGAACATTAAAACATCTAAAACAAGTTTTAAAACACCAAAACTGTTTAGGGTAATGTTTCTAGTCCATTTCCAACAGCTAAACTCAAAATATTGGACACTGCAGCCTCTACTCGTCGAGTGCATGAACATACTCAACGAGTAGCATGCATTTCTTCATGGACGCGTCGATTCCCCCCATGGACTCGGCGAGTTCACACGTGCAGTGAACAAAAAATTCGATTTTCAAGCTGTGTGCATCAAGTATCAAGTAAACAAGCCTACGCTCTGATACCACTAAAGGTTTTTGAGCATTCTAACACTCCTATGGTGTACATGCAACCCTAGAAACCTTGGATCTATGTTTGACTAAGATACACGCAAATAATTATTTTTCCATGGTTCTTTTCCTAACTAGCATGACAAGGGGTACTTGAATCAAATAAAGCTAGCAAAATTACTTACCTAGTAATTATAGTTGATTGCTTGGAGTTTGAGAGCCTAGCACCAATAGTGTGGATGCCTCAAATGGAAGTAACAAATCAAAACAAACTTGGAAACTTGAGAGAATAGTCACTAACATCTTGAAATCAGCCCTCTTGGTTTTCTCACAACAACTAGTGTCATTTCAAGAACTAAAGCCTCAATTATATAGTGTGATGGATTAGGGTTACATCCATGTAAACCCTAATACCCATGTCTTTTCATTTCCATGAGATCCATGGGATAAAGATCCATGGAGTATCCATGGACTTTCCATCGAAGCTTGGCCCATTCTAAATAAGCAATAGCCCACACTATATATGTCACACCCCGAAACCGATGGCGGAAACGTTCCGGGGTGGAGGACGTCATGTAAAGTATCACAACCAATGTACATAGTAAGCATAGTAAACACAAAACATTACATTACATAGAATCATTACATTTGCTTGAAAGTAAGGTAATACATGTTTTATAGATATAATAGTCTAAACAAAAGTAAGGACATGACTTCCATATGCTCCGTCTTCTACAAAAGAACTCAAGATACCTGTCTAAGGAGAACCAGAGAATACAAGCAGTTTGAAAATCAGGATAAAGCTGGTGAGTTCATAAGCGGTTTGTTTTCTGAAAATGAACAAGTTTCCTTTAGTTTTTTGAAAAAGTTGTTATCCAAGAAAATCCCATATTTTCTTATAAGAAAAGTCTAGTTATCCAATGTTACACAGTTTGGTTAAGAACAGTTAAGTTATCCCAAGAAAAAACCCTTATTTTCCTAAAAGTTGGTGGTTGGTTATCAATCCGGAATGAAGTGTACAAATATCTACCATACTTAAAGTGTTTGTGTGAAGTTTCCTGAAAGCCTGGTTATCCTTGAAGTGTATGTTAGTTTTAACACGTATATAAAACTATTGTGTGGAAAGTAAACTAATTCTTAAGGTTATTATCTTACTAAATTCATTATTACCAACAAGTAAATCTCTGTTATCTAAATTGCAAGCTCCATAACCATACGATAGACTAGATATGGCAATAAGAAGTCCAATATCGTTTTATGACTTTTGTCACCCTTGAACCTTTCGGTTCGACTGTAGCTAGCAGCCAGGTGCGGGGTAGTC
This sequence comes from Lactuca serriola, assembly GCF_051521515.1. Taxonomy (NCBI): domain Eukaryota; kingdom Viridiplantae; phylum Streptophyta; class Magnoliopsida; order Asterales; family Asteraceae; genus Lactuca; species Lactuca serriola. The sequence continues at coordinate 304,112,143 of NC_136415.1, read as the reverse complement.
AGCCCCATATAGATCTACGCACTCAAGTCATGCTCTCCCTCCATTAGATTCTGGTTACAGGGGCGGTCCTCCACTCACATATCTCTGTGTAGTGTTACAGAGGACATGTCTCCAATTATTAAGATTAACGAATTTACAAGTAATAATGCTGAAAAATCCTATTTTAGATTCGAATTGCAAAGGGCGGTCCTCCACTCGCGTATCTCTGTGGAGTGTTGCAGAGGACGAATCAAAAGTACTAAAATAATTCCTTTAACAATAATAAAGTGTAAAATCTTGTGAGAAACATATAATATAACAATATATAATAAGATTTGAAAACTAACTCTACAAGTCAAACTGTTGGTTAATACGGTTTTGATTGTTAAAAGCATGTGGAATATGAAACATTTAAAATGAAATATTAAATTTGAGTACAAGATATCCATGTACTTTTGCTTGTATACCCCCCTGAAAACATTGAAAAACATGGAAAAAGATGTAGGGGTATGAACTCACCAATCGAGAAATGTGCCGGATAGGAAACTAAGTTTTAGTTTGGGGCTTGATAACATGCGAGGTTCCTATGTAATATGAATAGATAAATAATTGTATCTCATTAGACTTTGAACTACTAATTAGATCAGAATATACACTCTGAGGCACGAAAACACTTCAATTTAAGTGTTAGGAGTGGTCCGGGTAGCATCTAAGGGGGTGTATGGCCTAAATATGGAGTTTGCTCTTCAAGAGTAAACTCCTTGAGGAGTTTACGGCCTAATGACCATATCCCCATGAGTTTACGGCCGTAAACTCATTGGTTGATTGTTATTGGGTGCTAAATGGTCTTACTATGAACAAGAGAAGGTTCTAGGGTTGAATCAAAGGCTTAGGAAGTGATCGGGACTTGAATTGACCTTGGAAAGGAGTTTACGGTTTATGAAGATATCTTGGTGAGTTTACTACCTTAAATACATGAGTTTATGGTCATAAACTCATGTTTGTCAATGAATCATGTGTTTTGGTGGTTGTAGGTTAAGCATACAAAGTTCTAGGTCCAATTCTATGCCATACAAGGTGTTAAGGGCACCTTAACACCCTTTGGAGGTGTTTATGGTCTAAGAAGGGGTGTTTACGGTTTTGGGAGACCTTCCCAAACCATAAAATCAAGTGTGACTCATTTGTGTATTTTTGGTGCATCTCGTGCAGGAATATAAGGTTCTATGGACTCATGGAAGCTCATGGAAGCTTTTGGAGGTGTTTAAGGGGCAATTTAACACTGTAAAAGGTGTTTATGGTCTATGACTGAGGGTTTACGTTCCAAGCATGTTCTTGGGCCGTAAACTCATGTTTAATCCAAAAAAGGTAAGATTTTGGTGTTCTAAGTCCATTCCTGCAAGTCCAAAGGTCTTAACTAAGCACTAGAAGTGATTTGGAAGGGTTTTGGGGCTTCAAAACCCTCTTATAGGAGTTCACGGTTTTGGGAGATGTTCCCAAACCATAAAAAAATATTCTTGATGCATTTGGATGGTTTAAACACGAATTTGAATGATAAACAAACTTAGTAACAAGCTATGATAGATTACTTACCAAATTTGAAGCTTGAAAGGGGGTGTTTTTGGATCAAACTCGAGTTTTAGAGAGAGAGTAGTGAGAGAAAGTGTTTTAAGACATAGTCGTAACTAAAATTTTTAAGACTTAGTAGTGAGAGAAAGTGAGTGAAAAAGCATCAAAATGTGGTCACTGAATCCCTTATATAGGGGTTGAGTTTATGGTCCGGTGGAAACTTACCCGATACTGACGTTAAACAAAGTTTATGGTCGTACCCGATTAATTTTCGTTATTACGACTTAGTCGTAACTAAAAATTTTCCAAATAAATAACGCGGGTATTTTCACGCGTTTCTAATGGGTTTGGACACTCATGAGGTCAAAATAAAAGTCTTAATTTAAATGACCTAATCCAAAATGTTAACGGAAAAATTGAAATACAAACGGTTGTACTAACAGAAATCGGTTACCGTGACAGAATAAATTACGGGTTATCACATTATCCCCCCTTTAGAGGGAATTTCATCCCAAAATTTTAAAAATTAAGAAACAAATCATTTAATTGAAAAGATGCGGATATTTGTCTCATTGAGTCTTCATGCTCCCAAGTGAACTCGGGTCCTCGCATGGCATTCCAGCGAACCTTCATTTATCGGGATACGGCTTTGTTTCGTACGTTTAATCTCTCGATATATGATTTCGATTGGTTCTTCCATGAACTTCAGACCTTCGTTGATCTCGGTCTCATCAAAGGGATTACTAGGGTTTCATCGGATAGACACTTTTACTATTATAGACGTGGAAGACAGGATGGATGTCACTAAGTTCTGGAGATAGTCGGAGTTATAGACTACAGGACCGATCCTAGCGAGGATCTCGAAGGTGCTATGCACCTTGGGTTAAGCTTTCCATGCTTTCCAAAGCATATCATTCCTTTTCCAGGGCGAGACCTTTAACAGGACACGATCTCCAACCTGGAATTTCTAAGGGTTTTTGTCGTTTATTGGCGTAACTCTTTTGTTTGTCTCGTGAAGTTTTCATTCGTTCTCGGATTTGAATGAGCTTCTCGGTGGTTTCGCGGATGATTTCAGTACCAGTGAGAGCGTTGTCAAGGATTTGATTCTTGGCTAGCTGCGTGTCCCCTATCTCGGCCCAGCACAGGGGAATCTGTACTTACGACCGTAGAGGGCTTCGAACAGGACAACCTTGATGTTGGTGTGATAGTTGTTGTTATACGAAAACTCGATAAAGGGTAAATGGGTGTCCCACGACTTTCCTATATCGATGAAACATGCTCTCAGCATGTCTTCCAGGGTTTGTATAGTTCTCTTACTCTCTCCGTCTATCTGAGGATGATAAGTTGTACTCATATCCAGCTTAGTTCCAAGCCCACGAAGGTAGCAATCTCGGCTTTCATGTTAACCACCAGTATAGCTTCTAGAGATTCAGGTACATCTTATCCAATCTTGGGTGAGCAAATTATTTGGTCATGTGAGCTTCGTTCATAACAAGTTCCCTGAAACCTCCGAACTTTGGGGTCCAGATTCGATCCATGAAACAGTAAACTCCGTCACCTCTGATCTCAAGTTTCTTATCCATTCCTCTCAAGGCTTCATTCAACACGTTCTCTGGTTTTAGGGCTTCCAATTGTGCTTCTCGGATCTGAGCAGACAAGTGGGAATGGATGGTCATCGTCCGTGTCTTCACCTTGCGGCTTGAACTCTCCTTTCGGATCAGGGCATCTGCTACCACATTGGCCTTGCCGGGATGGTAGCGGATTTCACACTCATAAACACTGAGCAGCTCTACCCATCGCCGCTGCCTCATGTTTAAGTCTTTCTGTGTCAGAGTAGTTAAGGGTTTGGCGATTTTGGAAAAATTCTGGATGAACCTGCGATAGTAACCAGCGAGACCCAAGAATTGACGGATTTTTGTGGGTGTCTTCGGTGCTAACCAATTCTCTACCGCCTTGATTTTGGACGGGTCCACGGGTATGCCTTTTTCACATACTACGTGACCAATGAAAATGGTTAGGCCGAAGGGCATCACTACGAACTCGTAGTGTCCATATCGAGTCATGAATGTCGTCTTGGAAACATCATTCTCACGAACTCGAAGCTGACGGTACCCTGATCTGAGGTCTATATTCGAGAAGTAACCGGCTCCCTGAAGTCGATCGAAAAGTTCGTCTATTCGATGAAGAGGACATCGGTTTTTGACTGTTAATTTATTCGACTCGCAGTAGTGTATGAACATCCGAAAGGATTCATCTTTCTTCTTCACAAATAATACTAGCGCTCCACATAATGAGGGACTCGGTCTGATCAACCCTTTACTAAGTAGCTCACTGAGCTGACTAGATAACTTTTGCATTCCTGCTGGGGCTAAGCGATAAGGAGACTTGGCTACGGGGTTAGCTCCAGGAATTAGGTTAATGCGAAACTCGACTTGACGTTCGAGAGGAATTTCTAGAGGTTCTTCAGGAAAGACATCAGGAAAGTTGCAGACTTCGGGGATGCTCTCGAGGTCTTTCACTTCCTCTTTCTCATTGATTACATGAGCTAGGAATACGTAACACTCCTTTCGCAAGAGCTTTTGAGCTTTGACGGAAGAAATGATATGAAGATTTCAACTAAGTTTATCGCCGTAGATTATAAGAGTATGACAAGAGGGGAGAATGAGACGAATGGCTTTTTCGTAACAAAGGATATCTGCATGATTGGGACTCAACCAATCCATGCCAATGATAACATAAAAGCTCTTTATGGACATTGGCATTAGGTCGATGGGAAAGGATGATCGTTTAGAGTAAGGGTACAGCCTATGAATCTATGGTTGACATATTCTTTCTCATCGTTAGTCATCTTGACGATGAGTGTTTCGGTTATTAGACGAGGAATATGTTTAAGAAGACGCTCGAATGAATGATGTAACAACGTAAATTTCAAAACAAAATTTTCTTTTTGACACAACCATTTTCATATAAAATTTTTTACAAATATCCGGTAATAGTTATCAAAACATATCGTATCCCAAGATCACAAAAATCAAATCCTCTCTCTAGTGTGTACGCATCACGCCGACGCCTTCCCACGGTCCTCGCTAGTACTTAAAACACATAACACAACAACTGTAAGCATAAAAGCTTAGTGAGTTTCCCCATAATACCCTTACACACATACGCCTTTCAAGGCCATACTCTACATGACCTTCCAGTCCATGTGTCTCAGGGGACTTCCGTCCCTGTCCCAGTAGACCTTTCGGTCCTACTCGTATCGACCTTCCGGTCCATGACTACCTCACCTTCCGGTCCACGTCATCACGCCTTTCGGCCCATATCATACAAAGCATACATATCAGATACATAACGCATAAAGAACATGTAACGCATATCATACAAAACATGCATCTCAAAACATACGAGACCTTCTGGTCACACATAGGTACCTTTCCAGGTACAGTATAGTGAGAAGACTCACCTTTGATATCTCGGTAAGTCTCTGTTTCGATAGAAATGTGACATAGCCTCCGCCTAATCACATAAAGCAAATATTCCCATAAATACAACTGCACTCAACCCTAAAATTCCACAAGGTCAACGGTCGACTTTGACCCGACTCGGCGAGTGCACTAGGGAGACTCGACGAGTCTACACGTGTCAACTGACTCTCTCTTGAACCCTCTCTTGGCACGTCGAGTGTTTCCCCAATCTCGACGAGTTCCACCTGCCAAGAATCGTGGGGCCACCCCGACTCAACTCGCGAACTCATACACCTGACTCACCCTGACTCACCGAGTCATTCCCCCAACTCGACAAGTCCACTCACTAAGTAATTAACGGGCAACCTTCAAACTACTATGTTAAGTATTTTAGTGTTGCGTCTTGGGCTTTTGAGTTTTGTACTCGGATTGGGATTATCCATCCGTATCTATCTAGATTAGTTTCATTGTTATCAAGATAAGTTGTTATGGTTATAATATATATATATATATATATATATATATATATATATATATGCATGCATGTATGCGTATATTCAGTGCAATACTTGTATTCTTTAATACGTTCTTCTTTAATTTCTTGCTTAGAATCACACGATCCTGAAAGAATATTGTTCTAACAATTGGTATCAGAGCAGGAGAATGTGTAATCAATACACATTACTTCTGTATTCGAAATCCTTTAGGGTTTCCGCTTTTATCGAAGTCGTCGTCTTCTTAACGACGACTACTCTGTTTTTGATAAAACCCTAATCTCAAGTTTTACAGGTTAGATTCTAGCAGCTCACCATGTCTCACGATGATATGCATACAAACTCGATTAACATCTCAAACAGCATCAGATCAACAACCAGAGTACCCATACTCTACACTCAAGACTACGAAGTATGGGCTCATCACTTTGAAGATTACGTGGTTGGATCTGAAGACAATGGCTATCTCCTCTGGGAAGCTATCACTCTTGGACCGTTTGTTCATTCAGAGACAAACACGATTGTTAAGACGCAGAAGGATTACAACAAGTTGGTGACAGATGCTCAAAAGATGCCACAGGATGAGAAGGACAAGATCTTGTGTAATGTTAAAGCCATGCGAATGATAAGATTCGCCCTGCAATCTGACACCTTTCGGCTTGTAGGTTCATGCACAACTGCTAAAGAGATCTGGGATATGTTGAAGGAACTTTACTCAACTGATGAAGATCTGGAACACTCCATTCAAACTCTGTTGCTGTCAGAATTTGGAGTTTTCGAACAGAAACCTGAAGAAAAGCTCATACAGACCTTTGATCGGTTCAATCATCTCTTAAGTAAGATGATCAAGCATGGGATAGAAAGGAAGCTGATCGAGTAGAAAGTTACATTCATGAACGGGCTAAGACCAGAATGGATGGCTGTGGTTTCCACTTTGAAGGCGCATGAACAGTTCAAATCCTACTCACTGGCGAAACTAGTTGGGATAATGAAGTCCCATGAAACTGTTGTAACTAAGGAAGCGAAAGTGGTCTCTGGTGTGGGATCGCTGGCTCTTGTCTCTAAAGGAAAAAGTACAATTGAGGAAGAGGAAGAATCAGACATATCAGAGTGTGACCTTACAAGTGAGGAGTATGCTTTTGTTGGATAAGGTGTCTAAGTCCATAACTATTTCAAGTGTGTACTTGACCCGACCCGGCATGGTCCATTTGGGTTGCATGGCACCATGCAATTGGATAGACTAAATGAGAGAAATAACACTTGGAGATTATTAATATATTATAAGTTCTAATATATTAATAATATTATTTCATTAGTTGATCAAAGGATAACTAATTAAATATATGGGTTGATTATGTAAATCATCCATATCTTGTATAGTGGGCTAAGAGGCTCCATGGATTATCAAGTTGGGTTCTACCCATAGGATGCTCCATGGATGCTCCATGGGAGTTACAAACCCATGGGTCATGGAAATGAAGAGTCATGACACATTAGGGTTTACATGGTGTAACCCTAGATGTGTCAACACTATATAAGAAGCATATTCTCCACCAAAATCGGCTAGACTAAGAAACTAGAGGGCTTGGCCGATTTTGAGAAGTGTGTGTTATCTCAAGAGTCTTTCCAAGAGCATTTGGTGTTGTGTGAAGCATTTGAGGCATCACACTTGGGGTGCTAGGCTCACAAGGTTTCAAGGAATACAAGCAACAACAAGGTAAGTTATTCTATCTATGATTCAAGTTAAAATTGTTCCCCATGTATGCTAGATAGGAATATAACCTTGGAATTCAACTTTGCATGATAATTAGACAAACATAGATCCAAGGTTATTAGGGTTGCATGTACACATAGGAAGTGTTAGAATGCTCAAAACCCATCAGTGGTATCAGAGCCTAGGCTTGTTTGTTTGTTCTTTGTGCTTAAAAGTTGAAGAAAGTCGAAAATTCTGCTGTCTGACTGATGGACTCGGCGAGTCCATGGGGAGGACTCGTCGAGTTCATGTGTATCTTCAACCTACTCGGCGAGTAGGTTTATGCACTCGGCGAGTAGGGTCGACAGAGTGCAAAATTTCGACTTGAGTTGCTGGAAATGGATTAGAATCATTACCCTAAAATGTTTTGGTACTTGAAAACTTGTTTTAGAAGGTGTAATGTATTTTCTAACTCATTTACAACAACTAGTTATCAAAATTACAAAGATTAAATGTGATTTTGATTCTTGAAAGTGTTCATATTCATATTCTTGTTCTTATGATGTTTAGATGATCATAGGAGTTATTTGTAACCTATGTGGTAGATTAATTCATGATCATAATGTGTTTTAATGGAGTCCATAACTTGTCCTCAAGTTATGGAAAACCAAAAGTCTCTTGGATTAAAAACCATTAAAAGAACACAAGAGTTAGGAAAAATGAAAAGTCCTCATTTTATTACTCTATTAAACTCATAAGTTACAAGAAATGAAAAGTTTTGAAAGTTTACAAAACTTGCCCTCAAGTTTTGGAAGAAGTAAAGTTAAGTTAAAACTTTAGTTCGAACCCCTAGAATTTTAAAAGTTAAAATTCAACCCTTATACTTATATTATTATGATTTAATAATTATATATATATATATATATATATATATATATATATATATATATATATATATATATATATATATGTATAAGAACAAAGTCGTCTTACCGCTAGTACGCCTCATTCACGAAGCCGGTCTATAAGGTGGGTATAAGGTTGTTGCCTATAAAATGGTGACTTAATGGGTGTCCACTCTCACCCACCGCTTGCTTGATCGGTGGAGGGTCGTTAGCCGAATGGGTAAGACAAGGACTTATTAATTCTCATTCAAAGTATGATGAATATTATAAAGTAACTAAATGTTTTATTAAATTCCCAATCTTAGTTACTTTAGGAAAAATGTGAATAAGGTGCTATTCCATGAAATTACACTTTACACTTTGATTAAGTCGTTGGTGGAGCGTGTGTGGCTAACCGACACACTAACTTGGACTTAACAAGGTAGGTAAAGGGTGAGTTAAGGTTTATTATAGTATCGATGGAGCGTGTGTGGTTTACCGGCACATCGATTGAGTGATAAACTTTAAGGGTACCAAGTGATTGACATGGTTACTTCACACCTCGTTTTGTGATCCTCGGTATCCCAGTCACAAAACTTGGAGGGCACACTCGAGATTGAAACATGCCTTTGAAAAGTTCATTGAATCTCAAAGAATCTAGGAATTTCTAAGAACCATTCAAAAACCTAATACTAAAATATTGCGGTTTTCGTGGTGGAAATTGGTGAATCGTCATTCACCTACCTTTCAAATATGATATAGCTTAGATTACGGCATACCTCTTCTAAGTTATATTATATTGTGATTGGATCCTAGCCTTAATATTACATTTGGGTGTTTTATTAAGGACTCTCTTATATCTAAACTAATCTTGTTCTCTTTTCTTAAGATGTCTTTCAACAATGCTTCTGGCTCTAATCCTAATGGCTCCTTTACCCTTATGAACTTGTGTGGGAAAGTCACCTTTGATGGATCCAACTTCAATGAGTGGATCAGAAACATCAGGATGATTACCCGCTACGAGGACAAAGAATATGTCCTTGACAAGGAGCTTAAGGAGATTGATGAGTCCACTGCAACTCCTCAGGAGATTGCTGAATTTCGGGCACGTGAAAGGGATGCTACGAAAGTGGCTTGCATCATGATGGCCACGATGACAGCGGAACTCCAAAAATCTTATGAGGATTTCTACCCTTATGAAATGCACCAAGATTTGATGGAAAGATACCATCAAAGTGCACGACAAGAGAGGTATGAAATCATCTGCTCCATGATAACAACCATGATGAAGGACGGGGAATCCGTCACGAGCCACATGCAGAAAATGCAAAGGTATGTGGATCGTTTGTTGAAGCTTAATGTGAACTTCCCGGAGGATCTTGCAATAGATATTATTTTGCATTCCTTACCATCGTGCTATGATCAATTCCGCATGACATATCACATGAACAAGGAAGAAGTCACCCTCAGCAAACTTCAGGGACTTCTCAAGACCGCAGAATCAGGTCTTAAGGGGAAGTCGGTTGCTATCACTCCTACTCAAAACTCTACTCCGGTTTTGGCAATCGGGAAAAGTCGAGGGAGGAAGAGAAAGAGCTCTTCTAAGGGTACCAAGGTTCGGACCCTTGATGGCTCTTCTTCAAGTGGAACCAAGAAAGGTTTCATTACTCCTTCTTCTGACCCAAAAGAGGCTGAATGCTTCTATTGCCATGAAAAATCTCATTGGAAGCGGAACTGCCCAAAATACCAGCAAGATGTGAAGGATGGGAAAGTTAAACCCAACCATGCAGATATTTACACTATCATTTCTAATAACTCACCCCATTCTAATTCTTGGGTCCTTGATACCGGGTGTGGTATTCATATTTGTTGTGACTTGCAGGGACTAAGAAGAAGTGAGGATGTGGAGCAAGGAAGGATAAACTTGATCATGGGGAATAGGAAAGCTATACCTGTTACCAAGATTGGAGTTTATACTTTATCGCTAAGTAGTGGGTTTAGTTTAGATTTGAATAAATGTTGTTACTCACCAGGAATGGCAAGAAATATTATTTCCTTTCATGCTTTGTACAAACAAGGGTTTAACTTTTCATTTAATAATGAAGTTGGTTCTATTGATGCTTTCTTTAATAATGTTCTTTATTTTAAAGCATTACCTTGTGATGGTGTGTATGAAGCTGTATCTGTTGTAGATAACTTAGGAAATAATGTTTTGTGTATTGATTCTACTAATAATAACTTGGATAAAGCATCTTTATGGCATTGTCGTCTTGGACATATAAGCAAGAAACGCATAGGACAACTCCAAAAGGATGGAGTCTTGGAGTCGTTTGATCTAAAGTTAGATGATAGTTGCGAATCATGCTTACTTGGAAAAATGACAAAGTCACCCTTCACAGGTTCGTGTGAGAGGGGTGAAGGTTTGTTGGACCTTATACACACGGATGTGTGTGGACCATTCAAACATGCCACAAGGGATGCTAATCGTTATTATTTGACTTTTACTGATGATTATAGTAGATATGGATATGTCTACTTGATCAAACATAAGTCAGAGACTTTCGAGAGGTTGAAGGAGTTTAAACAGGAAGTCAAGAATCAATTGGGCAGGAACATTAAGATGCTTCGATCCGATCGTGGTGGTGAGTATCTTAGTTCAGAGTTCCTCGACTATCTAAGGGAATGTGGGATAGTCTCACAATTGACACCTCCCAGGACACCACAGTTGAATGGTGTGGCTGAGAGGCGTAATCGAACCTTGTTAGATATGGTTCGTTCCATGATGAGTCGAGCTACGCTACCAATCTCATTATGGGGGTATGCCTTAGAGACTGCCGCCCATATTCTTAATCTAGTCCCTACAAAGAAAGTTGCCAAAACTCCTCACGAGATGTGGACTGGTAAAGTACCTAAGCTAGACCACATCAAGATTTGGGGTTGCGAGGCTTTCGTGAGATGCGAGACTCATGATAAGCTCGAACCTCAAAGCGAGAGGTGTATTTTTCATCGGTTACCCACAGCGATCCTTTGGTTACCTCTTCTACAGACCTAGTGACAATGTGGTCTTTGTAGCAAGAAGAGGAGTCTTTCGAGAAAGAGAGTTTATAAGCCAAGGAGACAGTGGGAGGCAAATTGATCTTGAAATTCAAGAATCAAGCGGTGAAGGAACTTCAAACTCTACCCTCAACTTGAGGACGAAACTCCTGTTGAGCCAATTGACAAATCTGTACCTCTGAGACGTTCCACGAGAGTTAGGAGTGCACCTGAGCATTACTATGGATTCTATATTACTGCAGAAGGTGAGACACTTATTAGTGATGGGACACTAGTAAGTCAAGATGACCCTAACAGCTACGAGGAAGCCATGGCAGGCCCCGAGTCTGCTAAATGGAAAGAGGCTATGGATAGCGAGATACAATCCATGTATGACAATCAAGTTTGGAACTTGGTTGAAAATGTACCAGGTCGTAAGACAGTAGGGTGCAAATGGGTCTTCAAGAAGAAGACCGACATGGATGGTAAAGTACACACTTATAAGGCTAGACTAGTTGCAAAGGGCTTCTCTCAAATTCCTGGAGTGGATTATGATGAGACCTTTTCTCCGGTAGCCAAGATTAAGTCTATTCGGGTTCTGTTAGCCATAGCTGCATTTCATGACTATGAAATATGGCAGATGGATGTCAAAACCGCTTTTCTTAATGGAAAGTTGGCTGAAGATGTTTACATGAGTCAGCCAGAGGGTTTTGTCAGCAACGAGTACCCTAATAGAGTGTGTAAGCTTGAGAAATCCATTTATGGATTGAAGCAAGCACCTCACAGATGGAATCTTTGCTTTGATGAAAAGGTCAAGGAATTTGGCTTTTCTAGGAGTGAAGATGAATCCTGTGTGTATGTCAAGGCTAGTGGGAGTATAGTTAGCTTTTTGGTATTGTATGTGGATGACATACTACTCATAGGAAACGACATTCCAACCCTGCAGGAGGTAAAGTCCTGGCATGGGAAGTGTTTCGCAATGAAGGACCTTGGTGAAGCTGCCTATATTTTAGGGATAAGAATCTTGAGAGATCGGAGTAAAAGACTAATTGGACTTAGTCAGAGTACCTACTTGGATAAGGTGCTGAAGAGATTCAGCATGCAGGATTCCAAGAAAGGAGAGTTACCCATCCAGAGTAACACCAGATTGAGTAAGACACAAAGCCCTAGCACTGAGGCTGAGATAGCAGAAATGAGTCGAACACCTTACGCTTCGGCTGTAGGATCGATCATGTATGCTATGACATGTACTCGACCCGATGTAGCTTTTGCCTTGAGCATGGTTAGCAGGTATCAGGCGAACCCTGGCAAAGCACACTGGACTGCGGTAAAGAATATCCTCAAGTACCTACGGAGGACTAAGGACTGGGTTCTTACCCTCGGTGGGAGTGATGACTTGAGAGTTGTAGGGTATAGTGATGCTAGCTTCCAGACTGATAGAGATAATTTCCGCTCTCAGTCGGGCTGGGTCTTTACCCTAAATGGAGGAGCAATTTGTTGGAAGAGTTCCAAGCAAGAGAAAGTGGCAGATTCTACTTGTGAATCAGAGTATATTGCAGCTAGCGAGGCAGCAAAGGAGGCGATATGGCTGAAGAACTTCATTGCAGACCTTGGAGTTGTACCAGCTATTAAAGGGCCAATGGAAATTTTCTGTGACAGTGAAAGTGCTGTTGCCTTAGCCAAGGAACCAAGGGATCATGGGAGATCCAGACACATCGACAGAAAATACCATTTCATTAGACATCGGATCTAAGAAGGACACCTCATGGCAAAGAGGGTATCATCAGATGAGAATCCGGCAGATCCCCTCACAAAGGGACTGACTCGTGTTAAGCATCTTCAGCATGCTCGGAGCATAGGGCTGAAGGATGATATTAGATTTAGTAGTTAGATAACCCAGAAATTTGTAAAGTGTAATTGACATTAGATGATGAATAAAAGGAGTTTTATTTATGAGTAAAGTGTTGCTATCTCTTGTCGATCCTTTACTATATTTCTTTTGCATGTTTTGACTTCCAGAATAATTTTGTTTGGTATAACATATTATTCAAACCTCCACAGTCGGTCATATGTTGGAAGTAGATATGAATCAAGACTGTCATGTTTGGTTGTAGAGGTCTTGGACAAGGCTACAACGATCATGAGTGCTCATAAGTTCTGAGCATTGGACTCAACCCACGCTCACTGGAATCACTTCATGGAATTCTATCTCGAGTGATCGTGAGACGGTAATATCATATAAGTCTTCAAACCTAGAGATATGATTTGTTACTTACAAGTTGGTTATGCATTGACTATACGAAACCGCATTGGTAACTCGATGTTATAAAACGTACTTTTGTGTGTAATTCAATGAGTGGTAGAACAAACATATGAGTCGAAGTTTATCTGTTCCTTCTTGGATTAGAAGCTGATATCTGGGCCCCTCGATGATTTTGTTTTGACCCATGTACCGGGCCCGGTCAGAACTAAGTTGATGTGTTCAATTAAGTTCTATGTCAAACAAATCGGAAATCGGGAAACAAATGCTGGACAATAAGCAAGACAATGTTCCATGTATTTGGCCGGCTGATATCTAGAACGGAGGATTATATGATCACTTATCTTAAATGGCGTACCATCATCTTCTCAGTTCCGAGAGACCTTGAAAGAGCTACGATTTCCGGTCGGTTCCTGAAGTACTAGAGATATAGTTATTAGACTTATCCAAGTGGGAGACTGTTGGATAAGGTGTCTAAGTCCATAACTATTTCAAGTGTGTACTTGACCCGACCCGGCATGGTCCATTTGGGTTGCATGGCACCATGCAATTGGATAGACTAAATGAGAGAAATAACACTTGGAGATTATTAATATATTATAAGTTCTAATATATTAATAATATTATTTGATTAGTTGATCAAAGAATTAATTTGGAATTAATTAAGTGATCAAAGGATAACTAATTAAATATATGGGTTGATTATGTAAATCATCCATATCTTGTATAGTGGGCTAAGAGGCTCCATGGATTATCAAGTTGGGTTCTACCCATAGGATGCTCCATGGGAGTTACAAACCCATGGGTCATGGAAATGAAGAGTCATGACACATTAGGGTTTACATGGTGTAACCCTAGATGTGTCAACACTATATAAGAAGCATATTCTCCACCAAAATCGGCTAGACTAAGAAACTAGAGGGCTTGGCCGATTTTGAGAAGTGTGTGTTATCTCAAGAGTCTTTCCAAGAGCATTTGGTGTTGTGTGAAGCATTTGAGGCATCATACTTGGGGTGCTAGGCTCACAAGGTTTCAATGAATACAAGCAACAACAAGGTAAGTTATTCTATCTATGATTCAAGTTAAAATTGTTCCCCATGTATGTTAGATAGGAATATAACCTTGGAATTCAACTTTGCATGATAATTAGACAAACATAGATCCAAGGTTATTAGGGTTGCATGTACACTTAGGAAGTGTTAGAATGCTCAAAACCATCAGCTTTAATGATCACAAATCCAAAGAAGTTCGCAAGAAGAAAATTTCCCACCAATAAGAACTGAAATTGGCAGGGAAGTTACAGTTCTGAGAAAATGAAGGATGAACCGAAAGTCTCTTCACTAAAGGTTGAAGAAAAAAAGGAGAACAAGCTTGCAGGAGACTCTGGATATGACTGCAACTATTGTCACGGAAAGTACCATTTTGCCAAAGATTGCATGTTGAGAAAGATAGCTGAGAAAAGAGAGGGTGAAGATGACAAAGCGTATTATATGCGCAAATTAGAAGAAGTCAAGAAGAAAAAGGCGTCCAACAGCTCAATGAATGCATTAATTGTACAAGAGAATGCAGGGGAAGATGAGTTCGGTGGTGTAGAAGTCTGGTCAACTGACTCTGAAGATGAAGAGGTTAGAAGACCCACTCATGGAAAGGAGTTTGCGGCAAAGAATGAAGGTTCTGGTGGAAAGTGCTTTATCGTCACCCATGGTCCATCAACCGAAAATGTAGATACGGAACCGAACCTGACATATAACAAGTGTTTTTCAGCCAAGCCGGTGAGTGAGAAGATCAATGACTGCGATCGATTGATCAAAAGGGTACATTCTACCGTTGAGTCTCTTAAAATTCACAAAACTGAATATCTAGAAGAATTAAATGAATTAAACTTTAAATTTTCCAACCTAAGTAGTAGCCTCATGCAAACCCGCTTAGCAAACTCTAACCTAACTGACCAACTCGACAGGGTGTCTTCAAAAAGTGAGGAAACGAGGATCTGGATTGAGCAGAAGGAAGCAGAATTAGTTAGGGCTAAGGATGAAAGTATTTATTTGCAAAGAGACAATTTAAAATTGCTAAAACAAAGAAATGTTTTCTGTTTAATTGCTAAGCGTCTTTATACTAATATTGCTCAATTACATCTAAATTTTGAGATTGGAAAGAAAATACATAAAATGATTTTATCCTTTCTTGAATTTAAGGAAGATGATGTTATAGCAGAGTGTGAATCAGAAGTATCCTCTGAAGAAACATCCATGTCGTATAGGCTAGGTTTTGATAAGATAGAAACTTTCATCGATTCTAAGGAACATAAAAGTATGTTAAAAGATATCTTAGATGAAAATGATAGTTTAAAGATTAAAACTGAAACTATACAAACATTCGATGAGTCAAATGCCAAAATTGTTAAAGATAATAAAATAAACTTAGATAATTTGTCTGAATTTGATGCGGAGAGTGAAATGAGTGAAATCTTAGTAGAGGATGTAGTTGATTGTTCTAAGTTTGTGAAAAATGAAACCAAGAACGAAAAACCTCTTATTTCAGAAAACTCAGTTGAGTTTGCTCGTCTGTCAAAAGAACAGAAACCAAAACTCAAGGAAAAAGCCTTGGTCTATCAAAAGGTCCAGACCGTGACAAATCAAGTTTATGATGTGACTGGAGTCACTCAAGGACAAACAACAGAATTAAGGATAATGGTTGACGAGGATAATGCTGAAGGATGCGAAGACTATTTCTGGTCTGCTCCCATTGATAATGCAGATGAGACTGTGGGGCTGTCTGAGAAAACCACGTGGAGAGTCAAAGGAAGATACATACCAGAACCCATCAATAAACCTTCCAGTTTCGATATTCCCAGCACAAGCGGAACTAAAGATGTTCCTGAGGAACCATTGGATGAACCTGGTGTTCTAATCAAGAGGGAAGAACCGAAAGGTCTACTCAAGAGACAGGAAGCACCGAAAGTCCAAACTAAGGAGAGTATAAAGGAAGGTAAGACAACTGCAACTCAGAAGGAGAAACTACAGGCCAGCTTCAATGTTCACAAATCTCAGAAGGAGCTAGCCAAACAGAAAAGACTCAGAAATCAAAGATATGCCTCGAATCTGAATGAACGGAAAAGGCATTCGAATTCTCAAAATCCTAACTATAAGCCTCCTAGAAAAGAAACCATGGACAAGGGAAAGGAAAAGATGAAGGAAAATTTAAGCCCAAATTCATTTTATTCCAAGTCTCAGAACCGAAAGTCGACTATCGGTGCAGAACATACTTTCTGTCCTAAAACCAGATTCGGTCCTCGACCTAGTTTTGGTCCCAAAACCAGATTCGGTCCTCGATCTAGTTTTGGTCCCAAAACCAGATTCAGTCCTCGACCTAGTTTCGGTCCTAATTCTGGTTATGGATCCTCCAAGTCTCAAGATGAAACAAATTCTTTAAAGGACATCAAAGGAAAAGGAAAGCTGGAATCAGACTCCGAGAAGGAAAATAAGAGATCTTCCACTAAACCTAGGAATCAAACGAAAAACACTAAACCATCTAAATCAACACCAAAAGACACACTCAAATTTAAAGAAGATAAAACAAAAATCAAGGTGTTTACCATCAAAAGAAAAGATCAAACCACTCTTGTTAAACGAACTTATTTAGTTGATGATTCTATAGTAATTTCTTTCTCTGTGACAAATTCACCAGGACCCCAGAAACTTTGGGTTCCTAAATCTGCTTGAATTTGCAGGTAATCAGTGACGAGCAGTTTGACGACGAATGGTATATAGACAGTGGCTGCTCGCGTCACATGATAGGGAGAAAGGAGGAGCTAAGGGAGTTTCAGTCTCTAAAAGATGGTGGATTTGTGAAGTTTGGAAACAATTCCTATGGCACAATCAAAGGATATGGGATGATAACTAATGGAGACTTCTCTATCAGAAAGGTGGCTTATGTAGAGGGATTGAAGCACAACCTCATTAGTGTATCACAATTAGTTATGGGCACAGGGTTGAAGGTATCATTCGATGATGAGGGGTCTGAGATATTTGAAAAACAAACCAAGAAGGTTCTGTTGAAATCTGCACGAAAAGGAGAAATGTATCCTCTGAATCTTAATCCAATTCGGGGGACACCAGCTATCTGTCTGTTGTCAAAGGTAAACACCGATGAAAGCTGGTTATGGAATCGACGTCTATCTGACCTCAACTTCAAATATATCAAAAAATTAGTGATTGGTGATCATGTTCGAGGTCTTCCTCTTCTTAAGTTCGATAAGGAGCATTTATGTGCAGCATGTGAGATGGGTAAGCAGAGCAGAAAAAGCCATCCTACACGCATCAATCCTAAAATAGTGGAAGCACTTGAGCTATTACACATTGATTTGTGTGGACCTTCTGCTATAGAAAGTATCGGTGGAAGTAAGTACATTCTGGTTATTGTAGATGAATTTTCACGCTTCACTTGGGTTTTCTTTCTTAAACAGAAATCAGATGCAACTCCCAAGCTGAAGATATTCATAAAGAAAGTGGAAGTCCAATTAAAGAAGACAGTAAGAAACATCAGAAGTGACAACGGGCTGGAATTCAAGAATAAGGATTTCGAAGACTTTCTGGCTGATAAGGGGATCACTCACAATTTTCCGGCCCCTTATACACCACAGCAAAATGGGATTGTTGAAAGACGAAACCACTCGTTGTGCGAAGCAGCCAGAACCATGCTATGTTATGCTTCTCTACCTTTATACTTTTGGGCTGATTCCATTGCTGCTGTTTTCTATACGCAGAATTGGTCCTTGCTCAATAAGAGATTCTCCATGACTCCATATGAGATCTTAAACAATCAGAAACCCAACGTCAAGTTTTTCCATATTTTCGGTTCAAGGTGCTTTATCTTTAATTCTAAGGAGAACCGAGATAAGTTTGATGTTAAAGCTAATGAGGGCATATTTCTGGGTTACTCTCTGTCATCAAAAGCATATCGGGTGTTGAACAAGCGTTCTAAAAGAATAGAAGAGACTTATTATGTCACCTTTGATGACAATTATATGAAGAAGGTTCAGAGGACAGAAAGTGCTTCAGAAGACATATTCCCAGAATCCGGACAAGTCTTGGTTCCAATATCCAACTTGTTTGAGGAATACATTCGATTATTCGATGAACCAGAAAAAGCAATTAATTCAGAGGCAACAACAGCAGACAAAAAAGTCGATAATCTAAAGAAGGTCATAGACGAACCTGCTAAAGCGATGGGAAGCGAATCACCAACTCCTACGTCATCAACCAACTCTTCAAACAAAGATTCAACGTTCCAGGGAGAGAGCTCTACCACTTCAAAAATATTCGAAGTTCCTGTTGAGGAGGAGAATCCAAGTTCATCCCCAAAATCTAAAAGTTCAGATGATACAGAAACAACTGATCCAAAACTAACAAGTGAAATTCCAATCGAGGGGGAGAAACCCACTGCAGACTCTGTTGAAGGCAAAGGTTTCACTTCGCCAGTCGAGGGGGAGAAGGAGAAAGCAAGTGATAGTTCTACTGACGAAGGTGAAGGTGGTCAGTCAGATGTTGAAATTGAAGTAGAAGCGGAATTGAATCCAGAATATGATCCAAGCTATCCTCCATTAGTTAAATGGACAAAGGACCATCCCAAAGAGCAAATTATTGGTGAAACTTCTGAAAATGTTCTAACTAGATCTCAACTAAAGGCGAAACAAACTGCATTATTGTCTAAAGTGGAATTTTGTATGTTTAATTCATTTATCTCCAAAATAGAGCCGAAAACTGTAAATGCTGCTCTTGATTATTCTGATTGGGTTCAAGCAATGCAGGATGAGCTTCATGAGTTTGAACGCAACAGAGTTTGGAGGTTAATTCCTACACCAAATGGTGCCTCTGTTGTTGGTCTGAAATGGGTATTTAAAAACAAGCTGGACAAAGAAGGGAATGTCATTCATAACAAGGCTCGGTTGGTTGTAAAAGGCTATTGTCAAGAAGAGGGGATAAATTATGAAGAAACTTTTGCTCCAGTGGCATGGTTAGAGTTTATTCGAATTTTTCTTGCATATGCTGCTCACAAGAACTTCGAAGTTTTCCAAATGGATGTCAAATGTGCATTCTTGAATGGAGAATTTGAAAAAACCGTCTATGTTGAGCAACCGCCAGGCTTTGTGAATGAAAAATACCCGGTTCACTGCTATGTGCTGGATAAAGCTGTCTATGGGCTAAAGCAAGCACCGAGAGCCTGGTATGAAACGCTTACTCACTTCTTAAAATTGTCAAAATTTAAACAAGGTTCGGTTGACCCAACCTTCTTTCGTAAGAAAACAGGCGAGCATTTGATGACTGTTCAGATTTATGTTGATGATATCATCTTCGGCTCCACGAATCCTAGCTTAACAGCTGAATTTAGGAAGTTGATGGAAACTAAATTTAAAATGAGCATAATGGGTCCAATTAATTTTTTCCTTCGTTTGAATATTAGACAGGGACCAGAAGGTATCTTTATAAACCAGGAAGCATACACCAAAAACTTACTGACTAAATTTGGAATGAAGGGTGATTCAAAAGTGAAGGTTCCTATGGCATTCGGCACTAAGCTAACTCCATCCTTGGAGAAACCTGCTGTAGACATAACCCTTTATCGACAAATGATTGAATCCCTTATGTATCTAACAGCTAGTAGACCAGATATCATGATTTCTGTTTGTTACTGTGCCAGGTTTCAAGCCAATCCAAGAGAACCCCACATGCTTGCTGTGAAGAACATTTTTCGATATCTGAACAAAACTTCATCTCTCGGTCTCTGGTATCCCGCAAGATCTGGATTATTCATTCAAGCCTTTTCTGATGCTGATCTAGGAGGATGTGGACTGGACAGAAAAAGTACTACAAGAGGATGTCAATTCCATGACGGAAAACTTGTCAGTTGGCAATCTAAGAAACAAACCTGCGTTTCCTTATCCACAGCAGAAGCAGAATACATTGCTGCCGCATCTTGTACCTCTCAGGTTGTTTGGATTCAAAGTCAATTAAGAGATTATGGGCTTAGCATGAAAAAGATCCCTCTCTATTGTGACTCGGAAAGTGCAATTAGGATTTGTCATAATCCGGTGCAACATTCAAAAACCAAGCACATTGCACTTACGTATCATTTCATCAAGGATCATGTAGAAGACGGGAACGTAGATGTACATTTTGTTCGTTCTGCTGATCAACTGGCTGACATCTTTACTAAAGCCTAGCCAGAACCAACCTTTAACAAAATCTTACAAGGCTTGGGCATGATGGAAGGAGAGTCGGTACCGAATCCTTAAATCTCTCATTAAAAAAAATTAGACAACTGAAATAGACAGACCGCTCGGTCTATCTCTGCTCCAGATTTTTAGGGAACCGAAGTGGACAGACCGCTCTGTCTATCTCGGCTCCGTAATTCTCAGGAACAGAAATGAACCGAATGATCAATCTATTTTGCTTCACTCGTTAAAAGATAAGGTTTCGTTTGTATATAATGTAAATATTTTATCTTTCTGTTTTTATTCTTTTTCAGAAAAATCCAAAAATCCAAAAATATTTTATCTTTCTGTTTTTATTCTTTTTCAGAAAATTCCAAAAATCCAAAAATATTTTATCTTTCTGTTTTTATTCTTTGTCAGAAAATTCTAAAAACCCAAAAATATATTATTTGTTTCGATTGCTTGTTTGTTTTGTTTGATGTCTTTCTTTAATAGGCAAACACAAGTATAACCGACTATGGATCTAAGGCAGGTATGTTTCAAATTTAACACAACCTAGTTAAGAGTCCCTAGAAGCATGCTGATGCATGTTGTCTTAAGCCTCTACGATCTTGACTAGGCCTTACTGATTCGATCGATACCTATCGTTTCTTCCAAATCAGGCTATTTTTCATCACTCGGTCTAGAGCTACCTTAGTCTTCTCATATGAGTTAAGAGTTATTCTGCTCTGTCATGATTATCTAGCAGAAGGTACATTCAATTCTTAAGCCACCTCCTTATATTCTCCATCTACTTTCGGTTCACTAACGTAACCCTTGAGACTCCCGGTCTTTACCACTGAGGTTTATGCTTACACAACATCTGTGTTTATGATCTTGGATATGTTTACCATGTGCTAAGTGAAACCCAAAATCCAACACCAAAAATGAATTGACGGTGAGTGATATACTCAAGAATTTACTGGTTACCTAAGGAAATCTCTTTTTATTTTTTATGCGTAATCTTTTATGAAATTATCTACAGCCAAGACATTTCTTCCCAAAGAGATCCAGTTTGTATTTTTTGAGATTTCTGCTTCCTAGACGTCATTAACTTAATATATCCCACCTACCTGTTCAACAGATCACATTGGTCTCACAGGTACCTCTACCAACAATCGGTTTTATGTTAAAGCTCGATGTTCGGTTGGAGGAAAGCTACCCTATGCCTATGCTTAAAATAAGCCTTTCAATGTTTATTAACAAACAGTTGATCGTATTTTTCGGGAAACCACACAAGCACTTCAAGTCTCTCTTGACTCTGAAGGAAGTGATTCTTGCCCGGAATCCTCTGCTTTCGGTCTTATAATAAGACATCACTCACATCCCATACACTCTTGATTTATTTCTTTATCTTTCACACTCTTATGCATAAAAATTTATATTTTCCAACATTCTTATTGCTGTTTGGTATAAGTTTTGGTTATTGATTGAAACCAAACACAGGGATATTTGGAATTTCAAACGTTAAGTGAAGATAAGATTTAGGTGCGTGATTTTAATCCGTTTCAAAATTCACGCGTGCTGACGCATTCCTGGGATTAACCACACTGTCACATCGCGCTTTTTCAGGTGACGCTTTAGCAACCTTCCAAACGAAAGTCTGGTGAAGGAGAATCTTCTCAATCGAAACTGAAAAAGATAAAGAAGATGGCCAACCGACCCAAGGAGAACTCTCCTCTAGGACCAGATCCTGTTGATGATCAAGATGAAGAAGAGGAGAATCCTCATGTCTCACCCCGAGAGTCCACTCCTCCAAGATCTCCAACTCCACCAGAATCTCCCAAACAGGTCCTCATTCCAACCCTACCCCCATCTCCAAAAACTACCAAAGTTCCAACTCCACCTCCATCACCGAAACAGAAAGCTCTACTTTCTGCTCCTACTGATATTCTACCCATTCTTATAGAAACAACATCTTTACCCACCTCAACCCTAATTACCTCTATTTTTGTCTCTACTATACCCTTATCCACTCCTCTTATAACCGAATCAATAACCACTACAATTCCCAACATCACTGTGGAAGTCAATGTATCTGATACAGGGGCTACTTATGTGATTGATACTCCGGTTATAAACATACCACCATCCTCAACCCCATCCTCTGCTTCTGGTGCAACTCTTGGAGGAGATGATGAGGATTTTGATTCTCTTTATTACAGTCCTTATCGAATTCCAATTGAAAATGATGCTGATGCTCCTGTCACAAGTCAACATATACAAGACATTCATGATAAGTTACATCGACTACTTGTTGATAGTAAAGCTTATGGTAGTGTTGTTTTAAAAGCTTTCTGGGAGACTCCTATTAAGCAATATACAGATGCGATTGATAGATCGACATAAGCAGTTGATAAGTCCGCATTTTCCTGTGCGAAGGCTACAAAAGAAGTTTCTGAGGTTGTTCACACAACTCAGATTTTTCTTGATTCTCTGAAGTCTCATGCTGACACTAATCAAGCCAAATACGAATCTTCGGTGGACTCCTTCTCTCAAACCCTTCGAGATGAAACCACCAAGTTTGAAGCCCTTCGTAATGAACTTAAAACAGAATCAACATCTTTTCTCCAGTCTGTGGATTCTCTTTTTGTTACTCTTGCTGCTGAAAGTACATTGAAGGAGGACTTGATCAAACACCAAGCCACTATCGATATACATAAAATTCAGCTGGCTCAGGCAGAATAGGAAATTTATCTATTAAAGACTCAAAGGGTTGTGTATCAAAGTTGTGCTGGTGATGTCAAAGCTATGTTGACAACTCTACTTGAAGCTCATGATCCCTTCTTAACTTTAACCATCCGGAAGCATCTTTAGTCCAAACTTCTTCCTGCTATTGCAATTCTGAGTGAGATGAAGGGTGTTTCGGAGAAAGTTGTTCATCTGAAACAAGGGGGAGAGGAGACTGCATATCTGAAATCCAAGATAGAATCGAAGGTTAATTTAGCTTTGTATTTCTGGAAAGCAAGCTCAAATTGAAAGTGATAGTGATACTAAGGAGACTATTGTTGAAGCTCTTCAAAGAAAGAAAAGGGACAGAGAGCTCGATGAAACGATGAAAGTGGCCAGAGAGGCAGAAGAGAAAGAAAGGAGGAATAAGGAAGAAGAGGATGCCTTGCAATGCAAAAAGACTATGTTTCCAGAATGGGACAGAGATACACTTATGACTCAGGCGATTGAGTTTCCTTCTGTCTATTGGTTGGAACCAGTTGCTTCGTTTGACTATGATAACTCCAGAGACTTGCAGTTCGACATGCCTATTACAAGAAAAGCATTTACCTTTCATTTCTTTGATGTTACTGCTGAGGTTCCACATCCAAATCTAAAGTTTGACAGAGAATTGATCAATTTCTATTTAAAGAATGGTCAACCGCAGTACTTGACTTGGAGTGCACAGAAGATTACTAAAGTCAAGGTACTAAAAACTTCACCTTCTGGGAGATTTTTGAATGTAAATTTCAAGATCAACCGTGGTTCAGCAAACACGGAACATTTCATTTCTCTAGCAGATCTTCCAAACCTTAATCTGCATGATTGGATTCTGCTATACAACATTCTGCTCTCAAATTTTAAGGAGTATGAGCCGATTCATAAACATCTGAAAAGAATGTTAGCCTCCTATGTCCATGAGCTTGCAACTATGGATCAGGAGATAGCTAAGGTGATGAATAAGAAGCCATCTGTGAAGCCAACATCTAAACATGGTGATGTGAACAAAATGAAGTTGGGGCAGATAGATTCTACAAATTTGACAGTTATGTTCACAAAGGGTGAGAGGCACATGTTTATGTTTGCTTTGGTTGACAAGCATCTGTTTTCAACAGACTGTCTGGAGCATATCATCAATATTATACATCGATGCAATCAGAATTCAGTAGCTGAGAAGAAGTACTTCATTGATATGCTTCGGTGGTATATTACATTTCGACATCATGTTTTGGCCATTATACCGAGAATATTTGAAACAGTAAAGAAGTTCTCTGTTGTGAAAAGAGATTGAAGTTTCTGCTCCAAGGACGCAAATGGGGAAATTGTTAAGTATTTTAGTGTTGCGTCTTGGGCTTTTGAGTTTTGTACTCGGATTGGGCTTATCCATTTGTATCTATCTAGATTAGTTTCACTGTTATCTAGATAAGTTGTTAGGGTTATAATATATATATATATATATATATATATATATATATATATGCATGTATGCGAATAATTTAGAATAGTCTATTACGTTGATTCTTGTAACCCTAAACACCTCTATAGATTGAAGTTTTTTATCGAGCTCTTCTGGGGTGTTATTGCATTAATCATTCGACATATTCAGTGCAATACTTGTATTATTTAATACGTTCTTATTTAATATCTTGCTTAGAATCACACGATCCTGAAAGAACATTGTTCTAACATACTCGCCGAGTCCCAAGAACAACTCGGTGAGTTCATGCCATGCACAAACTAAAGACGACTTCTGAGGTTAGATATGCTCCATCATATCATAGATCTAGCCTCTCCAAGCATGATAATTGATGGGTTTTGTGTATTCTAACACTTCCTACGTGTACATGCAACCCTAATAACCTTGAATCTATGTTTTCTCTATATACATGCAAATTTATTTTTCAAGGTTATTTCCTAACTAGCATGGCATGGGGATTACATAAAATATAAAACTAGTAGAAATACATACCTTGTTGTTGCTTGGATTCCTTCAAGACATTGTGAGCCTAGCACCCCAAATGTTGTGCCGGAAATGCTTCACACAACACCACAAAACTTGGAATAACTTGAGAGAATACTTGTAGCACTCAAAATCGGTTATGCCCTCTCTAGTAACACTCTAGTGCCAATTTTACATGCCATAGGGTTTCTTTTATAGTGTGTCATAATTAGGAGTTACAAATGTAAACCCTAATTGTCATGAGTCTTCATTTCTCATGAACCATGAGTTTGTAACTCCCATGGACTATCCATGGAGCTCCAAATGGTTACATCCATAACCCATAAACCATGGATCATTAATCCACCATAAAAGAATAGATGATTGTCATAATCAACCCTATATATTTAATTAGTCTCACTTTGATCACCAAATTAATACTAGATTAATACTTGATCAATACTAATTAAATTATACTATTATTAATATATTAGAACTTATAATATATTAATAATCATAAGTGCCTTATTCTCTCATTTAGTCTATCCAAGTATTGCAATGCCATGCAACCCAAATGGACCATGCCGGGTCGGGTCAAGTACATACCAAACAAAGTTATGGACTTAGACACTATATCTAACAGTCTCCCACTTGGATAAGTCTAACAACTATATTTTCAAATATAACTTCAAAATCCGAATAGCAATCGTAGCTCTTTCAAAGTCTCTCGGAACTGAGATGATGATGATACGCCATTTAAGATAAGTGATCATATAATCCTCTGTTCTCATGATATACTCTGGACAAACACATGGAACATGGTCTTACTTATTGTCCATCATTTGTTTCTCGATCTCTGATTTGTTTCGACATCGAACTAAATTGAACACATCAATTAGGTTCTGACCGGGCCCGGTACATAGATCAAAACCAAATCATCGAGGGGACCAGATATCGCTTCTATTTCTAGAAGGAACAGATAAACTTCGACTGATATGCTTGTACTAACTACTTGTTGAATTATTCACAAAGGCACATTTTATAACATCGAGTTACCAATGCATTTTCGTACAATCAATGAATAACCAACTCATAGTCAACAACTCATATCTCTAGGTTTGAAGATTTATATGATATTACCGTCTCACGATCACTCGAGATAAATTCCATGAAGTGATGCAAGTGAGCGTGGGTTGAATCCAATACTCAGCCCTTATGAGTACTCATGAATGTTGTAGCAACCATTGCATTGTCTAAAGCACTTTAGACAAATCATACAAGCAAAATTCATGACAGTCTTGATTAATATCTACTTCCAACATATGACTGACT
Source organism: Lactuca serriola (assembly GCF_051521515.1). Taxonomy (NCBI): domain Eukaryota; kingdom Viridiplantae; phylum Streptophyta; class Magnoliopsida; order Asterales; family Asteraceae; genus Lactuca; species Lactuca serriola. Next base: position 304,085,538 of record NC_136415.1, on the reverse strand, counting down.
GTGGATGGTTTGAATAACTTAGTCATTCAGGAAGAACGACCTAGTTATTCTGGAAGTCAAAACATGCAAAGTGAAACACAAGAATAATACTTAATCCTATATGGCCCCAACACTTGGGTGTAAATAAAACAACTTTTATCTAAGCACCATATTGATTACTCATTTATGTTTCGATTTATCAACTTAATACTTGAATTAAAACAATAGTCATGGCATGATCTATGCACACCCAATATGTTTTTCCAAACAAAAGTTATGCCATACTCCAAGTATGCATACTATGTTTACATAAGGTCCTCTCTTTGTGAAATAGATCAATTGACAATATTCCAATGATGCTCATTTCACAATTCCAATCCTTGTTGTAAATGTAAGAATATCAAACTCTTTCCATTTATTGTAATATGTTAGATTCTAAACTTACATGCAATGATCCCCTTGTAATGACTATGCACAGAAGTCACAAAGACCTGGCAACAGATATTACAAAGTAGTCCGATGGAAAACTATTCCATGGAAATGAAGTCTCAAATTTAAAGTACATTCCTTTGAACATCCTTCTTAGCATTAAGTTCTTTAATCTTACACAGATTCAAAGAATAACTTCCACCTATGGAGACAATTCCATATTACCATTTTGACTATCACTTCTGAACAAGAGTTGCCTCTTTTGAAAATATTTCAATATGGTCCTTACTCTATACTTCTAATTGTCAATGAGCAACCAATCTTTGGTAAACCTTAGATTGTCCTCGACAATTTTGCTTAATCATTTTAGTCACATCCAGTTCTAATCCCTTTTCCCTTCTTAATGCCCTAAGCATTAGGAAAATTTAGAATGGATGAATATTATAGTACATGCAATCGATCCTATATCCAATGCATATGGGACACGATTCATGCTATAAAATTTTTATTTGCCATGTTCTCACAATTCAAACTATGAAGAGGTATGCCGTAATCATAATCGAATTTTGAGAACGCAAAATATATAGAAATTCCTTATGTTGAACATAACATTCATATATATCCTTGACTAAAGTTGATAAAACTCAATCTAATCTAAACTGGTAGATTTGGAATGAAGTATAAAATCCTCTCCCTTAATTATAGCAAACCACTTTTCAAAGAAAATTGAAACTTTTGTTTTCTATAATTAACATTGCTAACTTGCAATACTTAACATAATCGTCATGCTCCCACTAGCATAATGATTACCATCATAACACTTTATGCTCCCACTAGCTTTGACATGTACTCAGAAATCAACTGGACTTCTAGAAATCAATACTTTATTGACTTTCTTACCAAAGTTCATACTTCTGATACTAGATTGCTTTGATAAGACGTTATCAAAAACATACACCTTTCCTTAGATAGCTCACATGTTTTTCTAGACTTTTTGCAATTCTCACTAGTTAGTGTGCCGGTTAACCACACACGCTCCACTAACTATATGAGAATGCAAATATCACAACCGCTATCTACTTAAAATATTCTTAGTGGAAGCGTTTTCTCACCATCATTTTCATGAATCGAAGAGAAACCTTACGACACTTAGATTTTATGGTGTATGTGTTCTTTTCCATGTGAATTTTGTCAAAACCATAATCACAAGACTAGGTTAGTGACACTTCCAAATTCATATGGACTGAACTTGTGCAATCTTAATTTCTTGCCACCCGGTAGCACAAGGGCCTACCATTGCTTCCAAGTTGTTATGCAAACAATTTAGAACTCATATAACTCACAAGCATAATCAACTTTTAACTGGAATAGACACAAAAATAAGAATATGTCAACACGATAGGTTACAAACCTCAAGTCGTGGGCTAGTGATTAACAAATCTCTTGACTAGTTCTTGAACCTATCTTAAGATCTTTTTAAGACTCCCACTGACCTCTTGACATATATGATTCTCTTTGTCAAGAACCATTCCTTGACAAAACAAATATTCAAGAGCTAGTGCGGATTCTTATCAAGTTAAACACTTCTCAATATTGGTCTTAACTGGTCTTTGTTTTATCCAAAACATCACAACTTACCAATCTCAAATGTACAAGAATAGGAAACATCTTACTCTACATTTGACCAGTGTTATGAAATTTCTAAAGACTATATCACTCAAGTTACAATCTTGGAGTATAACTCCAAGATTTGCTTTTGGAATGAACTATGAATTATCTTCTGATTCAACCACTTCAACAATTCACGATTCCTCTCCTCAGTCTACAAACACACTAAGGTGTCCTTAGAGGATCAATTGTGATATGGTTCCATAATCACTAAGATAATCATAAAACAAAATACACAAGTACTCTCCCATCTCTTCAGATTAGCGAAACTTTTATCTTTATGCCTTACTTGATTCTTCTTATTCATTCTACCATACATTGAAACTTTCCAATGTTTCAGAATTACACTTAAACTCGTAAGCATAACCATATTTACTAAACATTAGTAAATCATAATGAATAATCTTATCAACCTTTGTGGTGGACCTGATCAGCACACAACCAAGTGTACCCAATCATTTAGTCCTTCACTTGACTCACATGTACATGTGAACAAGGAATTTGTCTTAATTTACCAAAGATGAAAACTTCTCATTCATCATACAATACAAGTTGCATGATTCCAAGTTTCTATCCAACTAAAACCTTGGTGATGAGAATCTTTCCTTATTTGGTAAATTATGACACTACCACTAATGAATGAATCAAATCCATTTACCCATATTGTTTTCAATGGAAACATATAAGCAACAACCTTTTTCACAAAAGCCATTGTACGGATACTTAAAATAAATAAAATCAAAAACATTTTTCTTTTTATATTATAACTTTGCGGAAAAACTTATCCTTACAACCCATATGAAAACCTTGTTGTTATCTATTCCAAAGCAATATGTCTCAACTCTAAAGTAACGGCTCAAAATTCTGATCACCGAACCATGCGATCGAAATCCATCTTCACGATCAGAATCAACATATACTTCCTTTAAGTTTCTTCACTATTCTTTGATTCTTAAAACATCAATATGTGACCCAGTCACATCATGCAATAAGAATCTCAGAATAGAAACTTAATAGAGTTAGACAATGGACTTTACCTGAAATAGAGTCAAATTTATTGACTTTACCATCCTTAAGATCTTTCAGGTAAATTTAGCAGCTTTGTAACCAACGACCCTTCCTTTGGCAATAGAAACATATGGAGTCTTTGAAATGGTAAATGGGGCTATCACAGACTTAGCCTTTCTCTTTACCATTTGGTAAACCGAGTTGACTATGGCCAATCCTTTTCCATTGGGAAGAGAAAGTTTTTCTAGACATCCGATGTCACCATTGTCAATGTCCAAATCGGTTTGGGAAGTAGATCTTCCAGTCTAATTTGCTTTACCAATGCTCCAAATCATTGCTGATTCAGCATCATCAAGCAAATAGACAAGATCATTTAAGGGTCACGTCGTGATCTGTCATCAGGGAGTAACCAAGCCAACAACCAGCTACCTTAAGACTTCGACACCCGACTCTCCCGGCTTGTCAATATGTGACGTAATCTCCAAGACCTAAGCACATACAGACTTTGTTTACCAATAGGGATTGAGTGAATTAGAACTTATCAGGTCTTGAAATTTGTGGGATAGGGAGATTTATTGGAGGAGGTGGAGGAAGTGAAGTCTGATTTTCAGTCCCACTAGTGTACAACAAAGGGATTGATCTTTCACCTTGGTTGCCATTTGGGATATCATCTTCATTAGGAAGCTTGTTCCTAAAGATTTGGGAAGACCATAGCTGTCTAAACTAGACATCTATATTGGGAGAAATTCAAGTTAGTTGATTTAAAGTCCTTAATATAACACCCAATATGAAATATTAAGGCTAGGAGCCAATAACCTATTTATAACTGGAAGAGGGATGCCGTAATCCAAATTATAAAATAGTTAAAGTTAGGTAAATGACGATTTACCAATTTCCACCATAAGAACGAAATATTTTATTATTAGGTTTTATTGGTTTTGAAACTCCTAGATCTTTTGAGATACATTAAACTTTTCAATGGCATGTTTGAATCTCGATTGTGCCCTCTCAAGTTTGTGACTGGGATGCCGAGGATCGCAAACAAGGTGTGAATAACCATACAAATTGACATGGTACCCTTAACAATATTACCTAATCGATGTGCCGGTTAACCATACACGCTCCACCGATCTATAATAATTCAAGTTACCCTTTGCCACTCTTACTAGTCCATGTTAGTGTGCCGGTTAACCACACACACTCCACTAACGACTTCGTAAGGTACAAAGTGTAATTTTATGGGCTAGCACCAATTTCACATTTTCCTAAAGTAACTAAGATTGAGAATTTTTAATGTATGGTTACTTTATAATTCATTATACTTTTAATGAGAATTTAAAGTCGTATCCTACCCGTTCGGCTAACGACCCTCCACCGATCAAGGAAGCGGTGGGTGAGAGTGGACACCCATTAATTCACCATTTTATAGGCAACAACCTTATACCCCCTTATAGACCGGCTTCGTGAATGAGGCCTACTAACGGTAAGAATGACATATTCTTATACATATCTATTTAATAAGATTATAATAATAGTATAAGTGTTGATTTTTAAACTTTTTAAAAATCTAAAGTTTAATTTTGGAATTAAAGTATTAGAGTGTAAGACTTTTCAAATTCCAAAACTTGAGGGCAAGAATTGAAACTATTCCAAGTCTCTTCAATTTGTAACTTATGAGTTTTAATTGTTCATAAAAAATGAAGACTCTTCATTTTAAGAAACCTCTTGAGTTCTTTAATCACAATTTAAAGAAGTGACTTTTGGGTATCCATAACTTGAGGACAAGTTACGGACAGCATCATTGCCATTAAGATCATAAATTAAACACACATGGAGGTTACACATAATTCCTATGATCTTCTAAAAACTCATAAGAACACAAATTCATGTCAAGCAATTTCAAGAAATCATATAACTATATACAATAATTGAAAATTGATAAAGGTCATGTAAAAATGGGTTAGCATAATCATTATCATTTTGAAAAACAGATTTTACAAGTCCAAAACAGATTGGGATAATGATTTTAATCCATTTCTAGCAACAAAACAAGAAAAATCTGCCCAGCACGCTCCTACTCATCGAGTGCATTATCCTACTCGGCGAGTAGGATGAATTTGTTCATGGACTCGGCGAGTCCTCCCCATGAACTCGGCGAGTCCAGTCGACAGTGAGCAGAATTTTCGATTTTCAAGCAGTTTTTTCATCAAGTATACAGAAAACAATCCTAGGCTCTGATGCCACTGATGGGTTTTGAGTATTCTAACACTTCCTAAGTGTACATGCAACCCTAATAACCTTGAATCTATGTTTTCTCTATATACATGCAAATTTCTTTTTCAAGGTTATTTCCTAACTAGCATGGCATGGGGATTACATAAAATATAAAACTAGTAGAAATACATACATTGTTGTTGCTTGGATTCCTTCAAGACTTTATGAGCCTAGCACCCCAAATGTTGTGCCTCAAATGCTTCACACAACACCACAAAACTTGGAATAACTTGAGAGAATACTTGTAGCACTCAAAATCGGTTATGCCCTCTCTAGTAACACTCTAGTGCCGATTTTACATGCTATAGGGTTTCTTTTATAGTGTGTCATAATTAGGAGTTACAAATGTAAACCCTAATTGTCATGACTCTTCATTTATTATGAACCATGGGTTTATAACTCCCATGGACTATCCATGGAGCTCCAAATGGTTACATCCATAACCCATAAACCATGGATCATTAATCCACCATAAAAGAATTGATGATTGTCATAATCAACCCTATATATTTAATTAGTCTCACTTTGATCACCAAATTAATACTAGATTAATACTTGATCAATACTAATTAAATTATACTATTATTAATATATTAGAACTCATAATATATTAATAATCATAAGTGCCTTATTCTCTCATTTAGTCTATCCAAGTATTGCAATGCCATGCAACCCAAATGGAGCATGTCGAGTTGGGTCAAGTACATACCAAATAAAGTTATGGACTTAGACACTATATCCAACAGTCACGTAATGTTTGGATTTTCACACACCAACAACCTCTATTTGCTCTTATATGATGTTTTATCCCCATTTATCACAAACCATGGTCAAAACCCCCAAAGATCTTCATAAAGATTGAAGACTAAGGCCCTCTAGACCTCAATAGATCCAGATCTAACGCCTCAACGCACATAGGGACGGATCGGCCTCAAAACTAGTCAATAAAGGGTCCAAGAAACCCTAAATCCACATCATCATCATAACAACAGAAAAGGAACCGAGATATTATCTTTAAAATGATGCTCTGAGCTCCAAAATCGCAGGATGTCCACTTCCCTTGCTTCCTCTTGGCTAAAACCTCCTTTTTCATTGTTAAAAAAGCTTCAATGTTAACAATGGCCTTCTCTCTCTTCCCAAAACGCTCAAGTGCTCTAGGGTTTCTCTCAAGGGACTAATAGATGCAAATGACGGCCCTAAGGGCCTTTAAATAGGTCCCAAATCCATGAAATTATGGCTTTATTAAACAGCATGGACTCGCCGAGTCCAGACGCGAATCTGCGTGGACATCCGCGACCATACTGGTCGAGTTTATACTCCAACTCGCCGAGTCCCCTCTCAAAATCTAAAATGAAATGAATAAGAAAGAATACCTGGGAACCCAAATGTTACAAATGACTAAGAAAATTTCTGGCACTAGATTCGAAAAGGATGCGAGTATGAGAATTGTCGAGAAGAAACGTACCTGCAGCGACGGTGGAATCGGCGGCTGCCTCTTCCTGCTTCATAGCTAGAACTATCCCGGCGTTGTTGATCGTTGCTTTTTGGGCGGTTTCGCTTGAAATGCCTGACTTCACCGCACCTGTAGCAGGCCTGATCGACACCCGTTCCGGAAGCTTGATTGGTTGGCTGAGTTGGTGTTTTGTAATTTCGCGCAAGGTGGCCATTCTTGCCACAGTTGTTGCAGAGCTTTTCAGGACATGGGTCATGGATACGACGGTGGTAACTGCACCAGTTGCACCAAGGGAGGTTACCAGCATAACTAGTGGTAGGTTCTTGAGCTGTAGGAGCAATGGCAGGAGTAGTAACAGCTTGAACTGCTACTGTTTTTTGCTTCTTGGAGGGTCCTGGTGAACTCTGACCCTTTCGCTTTTTCTAGAAAACCTTTTTACTCTCATTACGCTCATTCGGGTGCTCCTGATCATCTTCATGGTTTTGGGGATCGATGTTATTTACTGGTCCACTGGACCGGCTAGGGTTCAAAAGTGCCATTACAGCCGTCACTACAGTAGTAACAGTTGCCTGAAATAGGATAGGGTCGAATTGAGAAGGATACGGTGGCGGAGAGTTGTTGTTCCTTGAGTTGGGTCCTTTCTTTGGAGGCATGATGATCTGGAATGATTAGGAAAGAGAGGATGATAACTCCTTTACATTGAAATATGAGATATGAAACCAGAGATATCTCATTATGACAGATAAAGGGTTCTATAGGCGATAAGCAAGAAAGAGTTATCAAAGTAGATAAACTATCGCTAAAGAAGGAACGAGTAGCAATACTCGGAATGAATTTCTACGACGTATTCGGTTTTTGGCTAAAATACTCCCATAGTATTTTATGTTCACATGTTGGCCGTGTCTCGAATGAATATAATTGATCAGGCTATATTGACCCTAGACACGACTACATAACTGCCCAGGTTTAACCGCAGCGTACAACACCCAATTACTTATGTTTTGTTCTACTTGTAGATACGGATTCCGGCGGTTAGGTATACTTGTATACTTTTGAAAAACACTTATATTTTTAAGTAAACTTTTAGTTCAGAGCACGTCCACCCCTTAGTGTTTATAGTCTTATACAATGTATGGTTTAGTATACTAGTTCACTATAAACAAGGGCTCTGATAGCAATCTGTCACACCCCAAAACCGATGGCGGAAACGTTCTGGGGCAGAGGACGTCATGTAAAGTATCACAACCAATTTACATAGTAAGCATAGTAAACAGAAAACATTACATTACATAGAATCATTACATTTTCTTGAAAGTAAGGTAATACATGTTTTATAGATATCTGCAAAAGAACTCGGGATGCCTGTCTAAGGAGAACCTGAGAATACAAGCAGTTTGAAAATCAACATAAAGCTGGTGAGTTCATAAGCAGTTTGTTTTCTGAAAATGAACAAGTTTCCTTTAGTTTTCTGAAAAATTTGTTATCCAATAAAATCCCATATTTTCTTATAAGAAAAGTCTAGTTATCCAATGTTACACAGTTTGGTTAAGAACAGTTAAGTTATCCCAAGAAAAAAACCCTTATTTTCCTAAAAGTTGGTGGTTGGTTATCGATCTGGAATGAAGTGTACAAGAAGCTACCATACTTAAAGTGTTTGTGTGAAGTTTTCTGAAAGCCTGGTTATCCTTGAAATGTATGTTAGTTTTAACACGTATATAAAACTACTGTGTGGAAAGTAAACTAAATCTTAAGGTTATTAGCTTACTAAATTCATTATTACCAACAAGTAAATCTCTGTTATCGAAATTGCGAGTTCCATAACCATACGATAGAATAGATATGGCAATAACAAGTCCAATATCATTTTATGTCTTTCGTCACCTTTGAACCTTTCGGTTCGACTGTAGCTAGCAGCTAGGTGCGGGGTAGTCAGCTCCGTATAGATCTATACACTCAAGTCACGCTCTCCCTCCAGGAGATTCTGGTTACAGGGGCGGTCCTCCACTCGCGTATCTCTATGGAGTGTTACAGAGGACGTGTCTCCAATTATTAAGATTAACGAATTTAGAAGTAATAATGCGGAAAAATCCTGTTTTGGATTCAAATTACAAAGGGCGGTCCTCCACTCGCGTATCTCTGTGGAGTGTTACAGAGGACGAACCAAAAGTACTAAACTAATGCCTTTAACAATAATAAAGTGGAAAATCATGTGATAAACAGATAATATAACAATATATAATAAGATTTGAAAACTAAGTCTGCTAGTCAAACTGTTGGTTAATACGGTTTCGATTGTTAAAAGCATGTGGAGTATGAAACATTTCAAATGAAATAATAAATTTGAGAACAAGATATCCTTGTACTTTTGCTTGTATTATCCCCCTGAAAACATTGAAAAACACGGAAAAAGATGTAGGGGTATGAACTCACCAGTCAAGAAATGTGTCGGATGGGAAACTAAGTGTCAGTTCGGGGCTTGATAACACGCGAGGTTCCTATGTAACATGAAGAGATATATAATTGTATCTAATTAGAATTTGAAATACTAATTAGATAAGAATATACACTCTGAGGAACGAAAACATTTCAATTTAAGTGTTAGGAGTGGTCCGGGTAGCATTTAAGGGGGTATATGGCCTAAATATGGAGTTTGCTCTTCAAGAGTAAACTCCTTGAGGAGTTTACGGCCTAGTGACCATATCCCCATGAGTTTACGGCCGTAAACTCATGGGTGGATTGTTCATGGGTGCTAAATGGTCTTACAATGCACAAGAGAAGGTTCTAGGGTTGAATTAAAGGCTTAGGAAGTGATCGGGACTTGAATTGACCTTGGAAAGGAGTTTACGGTTGATGAAGATGTTCTTGGTGAGTTTACTACCTTAAACACATGATTTTATCGTTGTAAACTCATGTTTTACCATGAATTATGTGTTTTGGTGGTTGCAGGTTAAGCATACAAAGTTCTAGGTCCAATTCTAAGCCATACAAGGTGTTAAGGGCACTTTAACACCCTTTGGAGGTGTTTATGGTCTAAGAAGGGGGGTTTACGGTTTTGGTAGACCTTCCCAAACCGTAAACTCAATTGTGACTCATTTGTGTATGTTTTGGTGCATCTCATGAAGGAATATAAGGTTCTATGCACTCATGGAAGCTCATGGAAGCTTTTGGAGGTGTTTAAGGGCAATTTAACACATTAAAAGGTGTTTATGGTTTATGAATGAGGGTTTACGGTCCAAGCAGAGTTCTGGGGCTGTAAACTCATGTTTACTCCTCAAATGGTAAGATTTTGGTGTTCTAAGTCCATTCTTGCAAGTCCAAAGGTCTTAACTAAGCACTAGAAGTGATTTGGATGGGTTTTGGGGATTCAAAACCCTCTTATAGGAGTTCATGGTTTTGGGAGATGTTCCCAAACCATAAACACATATTCTTGATGCATTTGGATGGTTTAAACACGAATTTGAAGCTTGAAAGGGGGTGTTTTTGGATCAAACTCGAGTTTTAGAGAGAGAGAGAGTAGTGAGAGAAAGTGTTTTAAGAGAGTGAAAAAGCTTCAAAATGTGGTCACTCAATCCCTTATATAGGGGTTGAGTTTATGGTCCGGTGGAAACTTACCCGATACTGACGTTAAACGAGGCTTATGGTCGTACCCGATTAATTGTCGATATTACGACTTAGTCGTAACTAAAATTTTACCAAATAAATAACGAGGGTATTTTCACACATTTGTAATGGGTTTGTACACTCATGAGGTCAAAATAAAAGTGTTAATTTCAATAACCTAATCCAAAATGTTAACGGAAAAATTGAAATACAAACGGTTTTACTGACGGAAATGGGTTACCGTGACGGAATAAATTACGGGTTGTCACAATATAAATACAAGAGCCTATATTTAATTGGTCATACTTTTTATCTCTAAATTAATTATAGATTAATTATAGATCAACACTACTTATATAATATGATTTTATATTAATATATTATAACTTATAATATATTAATAAATCATAACTTATACTATTCTCAAAAGATTATCCATAAATTGTTCGGGTGAAGTGCTACCCAATAGACCATGCCTGGTCGGGTCAAGTACATACCAAATATAGTTATGGACTTAGACACTATATCCAACAGTCTCCCACTTCGATAAGTCTAATAACTATAGTTGCAAGTGTGACTTTAGGAACCGATCAACAATCTTAGCTCTTTAAACGTTGTTGAACTATAAAGTGCCATTTTAGATAAGTGATCATATAATCCTCTATTCTAGATATCAGCCAGACTAATACATGGAACATGGTCTTGCTTATTGTCTAACATTTGTTTCCCGATTTCTGATTTATTTGACATAGAACTTAATTGAACACATCAATTTAGTTCTGACCGGGCCCGATACATAGGTCAAAACAAAATCATAGAGGGGCCCAGATATCGCTTCTAATCCTATAAGGAACAGATAAACTTCGACTCATGTTTTTGCTCTACTACTTGTTGAATTACACACAAAGGAAAAATTTATAACATCGAGTTACCAATGCGTTTTCGTGCAATCAATGCATAACCAACTCATAGGCAACAAATGATATCTCTACGTTTGAACACATATATGATATTTTCGTCTCACGATCACTCGAGATAAATTCCATGAAGTGATACCAGTGAGCGTGGGTTGAACCCAATACTCAGAACTTATGAGCACTCATTAGTGTTGTATCCCCGCTTTGTCTATCATCTAAGACCTCTACAAGCCAACCCATGACAATCTTGATTCATATCTACTTCCAACATATGACCGACTGTGGAGAGTTTGAATAATATGATATAAACCATAACATAATTATTCTAGAAGTCAAAACATGCAAAAAGAAATAATAGTAAATGATTGACAATAGATAGCAACATTTTACTAATAAATAACAACTTTTATTTATCATCAAATGTCAATTACATATTAAAAATTTCAAGATTATCTAACTACTAAAACTAATATCATCCTTCAGCCCTATGCTCCGAGCATGATGGATATGCTTAACCCGAGTCAGTCCCTTCATGATGGGATCTGCTGGGTTCTCATCCGATGATACCCTCTTTGCCACGAGGATTCCTTCTTCTATTCGACGTCTGATGAAGTGATATTTTCTGTCAATGTGTCTGGATCTCCCGTGATCTCTTGGTTCCTTGGCTAAGGCAACCGCACTATTGTTGTCACAGAAAATCTCAATTGGCTCTTTTATAGTTGGTACAACTCCAAGGTCTCCGATGAAGTTCTTTAGCCATATAGCCTCCTTTGCTGCCGCGCTTGTTGCTATCTACTCTAATTCACAAGTGGAATTCGCCACTGTATTTTGCTTGGAACTTTCCCAAGTAATTGCCCCTCCGTTTAGGGTAATGACCCAGCCCGACTGAGAGTGGAAATTATCCCTGTCAGTCTTAAAGCTAGCATCACTATACACTGCAACTGTCAAGTCATCACTCCCACCAAGGGTAAGGACCCAGTCCTTAATCCTTCATAGGTACTTGAGAATATTCTTTACCACTGTCCAGTGAGCCTTGCTAGGATTCCCCTGATATCTGCTGACCATGCTCAAAGCAAAGGCAACATCAGGACGAGTACAATTCATAGCATAGATGATCGAGCCTACAGCGGAAGCATATGGTACTCGACTCATCTCAGCTATCTCAGCCTCTGTACTTGGACTTTTAGTTTTACTCAGTCTAGCATTACTCTGGATAGGTAACTCACCTTTCTTGGAATTGTGCATGTTGAACCTTTTCAGCACTTTGTCCACATAGGTGCTTTGACTAAGTCCAATTAGTCTTTTACTCCTGTTTCTCAAAATCATTATCCGTAGGCTATAGGCAGCTTGTCCAAGGTCCTTCATAGTGAAACACTTCCCAAGCCAGGACATTACTTCCTACAGGGTTTGGATGTCATTTCCTTTTAGTAGTATGTCATCCACATACAATACCAAAAAACTAACTATACTCCCACTAGCCTTGACATATACACAAGATTCATCTTCACCTCTCGAAAAGCCAAACTCTTTGACTTTCTCATCGAAGCAATGATTCCATCTGCAAGGTTCTTGTTTCAATCCATAAATGGATTTCTCAAGCTTACACACTCTATTAGGGTAGTCTGTACTTACAAAATCCTCTGGTTGAACCATGTAAACATCTTCAGCCAACTTTCCATTAAGGAAAGCCGTTTTGAAATCCATTTCCCATATTTCATAGTCATGGAATGTAGCAATGGCTAACATAACCCTAATAGACTTAATCTTGGGCACTTGTGAAAAGGTCTCATCATAATCAACTGCCAGAGTTTGAGAATAACCCTTTCCATTTAGCAGCCTCAGGTCCTGCCATGGCTTCCATGTAGGTGTTAGGCTCATCCAGATTTACCAGTGTGTTATCACTGATAAGTGTTTCACCTTCTACAGTAATATGGAAACCATAATAATGCTCAGGTGCAATCCTAACTCTGGTGGAATGACTCAGAGGTACAGATTCTTAAGTCGGATCAACAGGAGTTTCCTCCTCAGGTTGAGGGCTAGGGGTTGAGGTTCCTTTACAACTTGACTCATGAATTTCCTCAAGGTCAATTTTCCTCCCACTGTCTCCTTGGTTTATGAATTCTCTCTCTCTCGAAAGAATCTTCTTCTTGCTACAAAAACCACATTGTCACTGGGTTTGTAGAAGATGTAACCAAACGATTTATGTGGGTAGCCGATGAAAATACACCTCTAACTTCGTGGTTCAAGCTTATTGTGAGTCTCGCGTCTCATGAAAGCCTCACAACCCCAAATCTTGATGTGGTCTAGATTGGGAACTTTTCCGGTCCTCACCTTGTGAGGTGTTTTGGCAACCTTCTTGGTAGGGACTAGATTAAGGATATGGGTAGCAGTCTCTAAGGCTTACCCCCAAAATGAGATTCGTAGATAAGCTCAACTCATCATAGAACGAACCATGTCCAACAAGGTCCGATTGCGCCTCTCAGCTACACCATTCAGATGTGGTGCCCTAGTAGGTGTCAATTGTGAGACAATCCCACATTCCTTAAGATAGTCAAGGAACCCAGTACTAAGATAGTCACCACCTCGCTCAGATTAAAGCATCTTAATGTTCTTGCCCATGATAGGGAGTGCTCTGTCAGCCAAACATTCGTTAATGAGGTTATAAAAGCCTTGTCCCATGTCGTACAGTGGACATTGTCCTTGTTCATTGCTCCTTCGTTTTAGATCTACAGCCTAGAGGGGTGTCGTACCTTGAAAGTTCCATCGGGGGTTTGGTGCTTTCTAGGGAGGATTGTAGACCTCGGGTTTTGAGTTAGTGCCCTTATCATATGCTTCCTCTTCTTCTTCCTCTTCCTCTTCTTTGGGATCCTCTTCTGGATCTTCCTTGGGAAGCTCTTTGGGATCCTCTTCTGGATCCTCCTGGACCCAACCTCTATTGCCCTAGTTTGGGTCGTACGGATTCCCGAGGATATGAAATCCTACAATTTCATCTGATCAAGAATAGAGATAAGAGAATTATATATAAATTTTGAGTGTAAAAAGAAATTTTTATGATAAGTCCTATACCGAGTCCTCCTATAATTACCTAGTGTATACAAATTACATACAATTGAGATGGAATGGACCGTTGGATAAGTAGCTTCACTCTAAGCCCACATCTAAACAAGGAAAAGGACGTAAAGTGCAGTCATAAATCCTAAGGCTATGGAAGCTCAATCAAGTGTAGCCTTAATGTATACACTTTGCAATTATAGACCTGTCAGTGAAGGTTTTTAGTTTTTATTAGCTTAATTTTTATTTAATTAACGATCCTAGTCCTAATGAAATGTCGGGGTTTACTCGCTTTTCATAGTTTTTATAGTGTCATAAATACTCCTATAGTATTTAAATTTGTAAGTTTGATTCTAGTGTTACTTTGGTAAGTTTTTGACTTGTTGCTCACTACGATTATTCCCCGACATACGTTGGTCATATCTCGGATAAATAGTTGATCAGCCTATATTCATCCTAGATCTGATTACATATTCCGAGGCCTAGTCATAGTGTCCAACTTGTCTTAATACTTTTTTATAGCTCTAATTATGACATTAAACTGTTGCATGCATGTATTTGTACATTTATGAAACTAACATTTTAATTTAATGAAGTATGGTTGGTGTGAAAGCGTTTTGTCAGAGAGTTTTAGTCCCTTTGCATTTATAGTTTGTATATCTTATGTGGTTCGATATATTTAGTTCACTATAAACAATGCTCTGATACCAATCTACCACACCCTCAAACCAGAACGACGGAAACGTTCTAGGGCGGATGACTTCATGTAGTATCATAACAGTTGAATGAATAGTAAAGAAAGCAAAGACAACCAGCATAAATATAATATAAAAAGTTACATTGTTGCTTGTAATACATGTTTTAAAATAAATTACATTATGATGATATAATAAGTTTTGAAATTGACGCCTTAGCGTCCCTTCCCAAAAAGTTGTTGTTTACCTATATTACTGAATCCCTGAGAAATACAACTAGTTTTGAAAAAGTGTCAACAATTAAGTTGGTGAGTTCATAAGAGTTTTTGTATAAGAGTTGTAAGACTTTGTGTATAAAGTAACTGAGTTTGTTTCTAGAAAATTCAACATTTTCTATAAATGAATGGTAGTTTTAAAAGTTTCAATACCCGGAATGCATAAGTATTTTCCATACTTATTATAGTGTAAATAGATTTATATATGTATATATAATCACTAAGGAATTTGATAGCCTCGTAAACCAAAATGTTTTAATACTTTATTGGAGTTTTATAACCGTACTACTGACCCAGACTGCTTGTAACAACGTTCTTCAGACAATGGAATGATAAGACGTTTGTCACCCTAGACCTACCGGTCTAACTATAGCTAACAATTTAGCTGCGGGGTTGTCAATCCCGTATAGATCTATACACAACTATCACGCTCTCCCTACAAGAGATTATAGTTTATAACACATGCCTTGAAATGCGTACTTGAAAGTGCGTGAAGTCAAATGTCTCACAAGAGTTAGTAACAAATAGATTTACTTATGAGAAGTCCATTTTTCTTGTAAATGTAAGTGTTTCCTATTTATAGTGTTTATAATATGTAAAATATCATGAATATCTCGTAAACTATACCTATTATAGTTTTTCAAAAAGTTTGTTTCATTTGAGTGATAAACCTTGGTGTATTACCAAATTTACATGTAAAGTATAACATTTGTAATAGCGTTATTTTACTTATTTAATATTTATACACAAAATCTCGATAAAGTATTAGAAACTGTGTTTAATGATTTGCATTTTTAACAATAGTTTTTCTTGCGTTTCACTTGTATTCCCCCCCTAAAATATAGTAAAGATATAGAAACATAGGGGTATGAACTCACTTGGTAAGTTTGATGATTTGAAGAAAACGGTGCTTTGCTCGGACAACACTTCGACCAGAATGAAGTCGATTTCTCAGAAATCTTGGGGCTTCGAACATTCGTCAGAACATGGATATGAAACCGGGATGTCGGGATAGTATTGATAGGTTAGATGTATGAAATTTGGGAGAGAATGTGGTAAATTAGCAACCAAAAGTCGGAGCCTCCACATCTTTTTCATAGGGCTGGAAGGGGTCTCGAACGCTGGGGGTTCACTAGAAGAACGCAGGGTGTTCCTTCATGCATCATGGCTTAAAAACTTCAGACTTAATGGATGATGGGACTGGCTTCTGAGTGTGCGACCGCGGGGCATTCCTTAGGAAAGCAGGGCATTCCCTTCGCACCAGCCTCGTAGTTTGTGCCCCGATCTTTGAAATTCCGTAACTTTCGCGTATGAGCTCCGTTTTTTACATTCTTTAGATCCATGCGTAGGTGAGATTATGCTCTACAAATTTATTTAAGATTCTATCAGATAATTTTAAATTCATTTTTAATATTATATTTTTAACAGGCCGGGACAGGAAAAGTCTGTTAAAAATTCATAACTTCTTCATTTGACGTCCGTTTTCGTCTGTCTTTTTACCGTTGTACTACTATTGTTGAGATCTTTAATTCTCGTTCAGTTTGTGTCTGCTAAATATCGCTCGATCTTTATTTCGAGTTTTTAGCTGTCTACTGCTATTCTGAAACTTAGAAAAATCATAACTTCCTCATACAAAGTCAGATTTGGACGTTCTTTTTATGTACGTTCATGGTTTAACCTAGTCTAAGACTTTCGTTTAGATTCCTAAGGCTGAAAAGTATTTTATTGAAATTTCACTTTTCACACTTAACAGTGTTTTACTGGTTTTGACGTGGATCTTTGATTGGTCATAACTTCTTCGTTATCACTCGGATTTGGGTGTTCTTTATATTTCTAAAAACCTTGACACGATATCTATCATTTTATGTATCCTAAATGAGACTTTTGAACATTTCATTTCTTACGCTATTTTTATTTATTTATTAATTCAAAATTAGATTACAATACTTGACTTAGGTCATTAAATTGACTTGAAACATCGGGTTGTCACACATACAGCATCTCAAAAATAGCGATACTGGAGATCGAGTCTGGATTCACCACGGATTCATCGGAAGCAAGCCCTAGCAGAGAGCTGAAACGTGAATTGGTGATCGATGTTTTCTTGTCAGAGATGTCAAAGGTGATGCATTCTTCTTCCTTGATGTACGATGCAGAAGAATAATCCTTTGAAAGTAGAGATATTGGAACACACTCCACTTTTGTTAAAGTAGTGACTAGTGGGGAATACTTCAAGTATTCGATGGTAGGCAGCATGTATGAGTCGTACTTGAACCGAGACAGATCAAGAATAAGGTTTTGATGTTGTTTGATGGCGAGCAGTGACGATTGAGCGCTTTGATCATGAACAGATGAAGAACCGGCTATTATTGTAGTTGATATAGAAGAAGAATAGTAGAGAGAAATTGTCGTTTAGGGTTATTAAGAGAATTTGAGAGTGGTAAAAGGTAAGGCGTACATCAAAAATCCTTTTATACGATTACGCAGGAGAGAGAATCAATTGAGTGATTTCCTTTGAAACGACGTCTGAAAAGGCTAGATTTGACAACTATAGCCTCAATAAAGGTGTTAGGCGGTGTGATAAGTGGAAGCGTTTCAAATTCCACACACCTAAAATTCGAAATTTTATCCACCAATATCCGCATCATCGTTATCTTGTTCTCATCCTTTTAAACAACATTCATAGCAATAAATAACCATAGAGTTGTTCGCATTTAAGAGTGGGTATCATTGAATCTACAAAACTGAAAATGCCATATGTACCACAAGCAATACTTTAGGAAAATCAAGATGATCTTCATGCGAGAGTGTGCCAAAGAAAAAGAAATAAAGGAAAATTTATATGTGGTATTTTAGTGATGTCTTAAAAGACACGAAACAAAAGATCCTGGGCAACGATCTCTTCCTTTAAAATCAAGAGAGATTAAGAAGTGTATATGTGGTTTCCCGTTGACAAACGATCAACTGTTTGAGAAGAAACATTGAAAGGCATCTTTTAATTAGGCTCAATGGGTGGCTTACTCTCTTACCAAACAACGAACTTGACATACGAACGAATGTTGAATGAAGTACTCGTGTGACCAGTGTAGTCAATTGAACAAGTAGGTGAGAAATTATTTTAGTGACGAAGTGAACTTTGAAATCTTAAAAAAAAAAGAACTGGATCTTTTGGGAAGAAGTAACTTGGTTCAAGAACACCTCATTAAGATCTCGTAACATAAAAAGAGATTCCCTGGTATAAATCAAGAAAGTGGATTTCATTAATTCCATAGTGAAAATCTAGAATATTTAATTGTTCACCGTCAATTCATGTAAGTGTGTTGGATTTTGGATTTCACTCAGTTCGTGGAAAACGAAACAAAGATCATTAACACAGATGTTGCGCAACCATAAACCTCAGTGGTATAGCTGAGAGTCTCAAGGGTTACATTGATGAATATAAAGCTAATGGAGAAATGTGAAGAGGGTTATGGAGAAGTAAATGTACCCCTACTAAACAAAAGTGACCAAGCAGACAACTCTTAACCCAAAGCGAGAAGAGTAAGGTAGCTCATGACTAATGTGAATTTAACAGCCTAATTGGGAAGAAACGATTGGTATAATCGATTCATTAAGGCTTCACATCGAGTCAATAGAGGCTTTAGACAACATAAAACAACATGCTTCTAGGGAGAGTTACCTAATACATAGATAATAATGTTAGCCCTACCCTATCAAACGAATATGTGCCTTCGTGATCTTCTTGTTCTTTGAAATATGTAAAATAAAAGAAATAAAGACAAAAAGAAATAAAATACTTTTGGATGTTTACATTTTCTGAAAAAGAAATAAAAACAGAAAGAAAATATTTTTGAATTTTTGAATAAAATAGAATAATGTACAAATGAAAATAATCTAATATTAAACAAGACAAAAAATAAAATAATAAAAATTTTTGAATGATGCTACTTAGGGCGAACGTTCGTGACAGTTCATGTCCCGGAAAAATCGTAAACGAATTAAAGCGAGCGTTTGTGCCAATTTGCGTAACAAGAATACAAACGAAAAGATAAAAAATATTTTTGGATTTTTCAAACAAAAGATTTTTGAAGATATTAAACAATATACATAACGTACAAAAAGGATATCAGATAGACCGAACCACAAATGAATAGTGGTCGGCGAGTCTCTGCGATCGTTCGCATTGATTCTCGTCAATCACTTTATTAAAGCGAAGGTGGTTTCGGTACAGATTCAACTTCCATCATTCCTAGGCCTTGAAGAATTTTGTTGAAGGTGGTTTCAGGCAAGGCTTTTGTGAATATGTTAGCCAACTGATCAGCAGATCTCACGAAGTGAATTTCAACGTTTCCGTCTTCTACATGATCCTTGATTAAATGACACCTTAGTGCAATATGTTTTATCTTTGAGTGCTGTACTGGTTTGTGACAAATGTGAATAGCACTTTCAGAGTCACATTATAGTGGGATTCATTGCATGTTTAAGACATAGTCATGAAACTGACTTTGAATCCAAATAACTTGAGATGTACATGATGCAGCAACTATATATTCAGCTTAAGCGCTTGACAAGAACATACACGTTTGCTTCTTGGATTGCCATCTAACAAGTTTCCATTTAGAAATTGGCATCCTCCAGTTGTGCATTGTCTAACTAATCCGCATCCACCTAGGTCGGCATCCGAGAATGCTTGTACAAAGAAACCTAATTTTGCAGGGTACCATATGCCAAGTGATAAGGTTCGTTTTAGGTATCTGAAAATATTCTTGACTGCCACCATGTGAGTTTTGCGTGAATTTTCTTGGAACCTAGCACAATAACAAACGGATAACATGATATTTGGTCTACTAGCTGGTAGATACATCAATGATCCTATCATTTGAAGATAAAGAGTCATATCAGCAGCTAGTTTTTCCAGAGATGGTGTCAGTTTCGTTCCAAATTCCGTTGGAACCTTCACTCTAGAGTCTCCCACCATACCAAACTTTGCTAGTAAGGTCTTCGTGTATGCCTCCTGATTTATGAAATTGCCTTATGGTCACTATCTTATATTCAATCCAAGGAAAAAGTTAATTAGACCCATGGTGCTCATGTCAAATTTTGTTGCCATAAATGTTCAGAATTCCGCAGTTAAGTTGGGATTTGTAGAACCGAAAATGATGTCATCAACATAGATTAGGACAATCATCGAGTGTCACCCTCTTTCTTGCGAAAGAAGGTTGGGTCAAACCGAACCTTTTTTAAATTTAGATACTTTAAGGAAGCGACTAAGAGTTTCATACCAGGCTCTTGGATCTTGCTTGAGACCATAAGCTGCCTTATCTCAGTTGTAGCAGTGATTTGGATACTTCTCGTTTACAAACCCAGGAGGTTGTGCCACATATACTGTCTCTTATAATTCTCCGTTTAAAAACACACACTTAACATCCTTCTGAAACACCTCAAAGTTCTTGTGTGATGTGTATGCTAGGAAGATACGAACAAATTCCAAACTTGGAACAGGTGCACAGGTTTCTTCGTAGTTGATGCCTTCTTCTTGACAATATCCTTTAACCACGAGTCTCGCCTTGTCTTTATGACAATCCCTTCTTTATCCATTTTGTTACAAAACACCCACTTTAAACCAACAATCGATGCATCTGCTGTAGTTGGAATTAGCCTCCAAAATTTATTTCGTTCAAACACATTGAGTTCGTCTTGCATCGCTTGTGTAACAACGTAAATTTCAAAGAAAAAATTTCATTTTTGTCACAACCATTTTCACATAAAATATTTTATAAAATATCCAACATTAGTTATCAAAACATATCGTTTCCCAAGATCACAAAAATCAAATCCTTCCTCTAGTGTGTACGAGTCACGCCGGTGCCTTACCACGGTCCTCGCTAGTACCTGAAACACATAACACAACAACTGTAAGCATAAATGCTTAGTGAGTTCCCCAAAACACCCTTAAACACATACGCCTATCCAGGCCATACTCTACATGACCTTTCGGTCCATGTGTCTCAGGGGACTTCCGTCCCAGTCCCAGTAGACCTTCCGGTCCTACTCGTATCGACCTTCCGGTCCATGACTACTTGACCTTCCGGTCCACGTCATAATGCCTTCCGGCCCATATCATACATAGCATACATATCACATACCTAACGCATACAGAACATGCAACGCATATCATACACAACATGCATCTCATAACATACAAGACCTTCCGGTCACACATAGGTACCTCTCCAGGTACAGTATAGTGAGAAGACTCACCTCGTATGATGTCTAGAATCTCACGTGCTTGATATCTCTGAATCTCGAAACAACGACCTAGCCCTGCCTATTCACAACAAATGATCATTCTAATTATTATCGGCTTCCAAGGCTATGCTATGACCTTTTCCACTATCCCGCAGAAGGGTAAAAGACCATTTCACTCCTCCCTGACTCGAAAGTCCACATGTTGACCAAAACCCAAAAAGTCATCAAAAGTCAACAGCAAGCAGTACGCGGGGCGTACCAGCTCCTGTACGCGGGCCGTACCCTTGCTTTCTAGAAACAGAGGACGCGGCGCGTACTGGGATTACGCCCAGCGTACATCCCAGTTTCCTACTTCCTCATTCTAATGTCTTAAACGATTAAGACATAACCCCATATTCCAGATCTGGCCATTTTAATACTTCTTAATCCATTAAGTGGAAACCTTTAAGCATTTACATGGCTATAAAGGTTCCCCACACCTTCTAACACCTTTCCTTTCTCCTCCAAGAGTCTAGATCTCATGCATGGCTCAACATTCACGTCCAAGATTGCATTTTTATGAACATACAACTCATATAGTTCTGGAATATGATAGATCTAGGCCAATGGATACTACTTGTTCATAAAGTCTCCATCTTGGGACCAAAAACCCTAGAAATTGATCCAAGAAGCACACCATATAAACTACAAGACAAGATCTGAACTTTTTACCTCAGGAAGAAGCTCCAACCTTTGTAGTCCTCAGATCTACACTTGTCCACTAAATTCTAGCCTCCACAATGGTCTCCTCTTCTCTTTCACCACCTTGAAAAGGCACTTTGAAGCTTAGAACACTCACACCCAAGCTAAAAATGAAGGAAATGCTCTATTAGGGTTTCTTTCTGAAGGATGGTAGCTGAGGGACAAGACCATCTCATTCCTTTTATAACCCTCAAGTCATATTAGGGTTTTGAGTCTGGGCCGGTTACGCCCGGCGTAACCTTAGGTACGCCCAGCCTACCCGGTTGGACCCGCGTACAAAATAAGCGTGCGAGTACGCGCAACGTACTCCTTGTACGCCCAGCTTACTCACAAGCTTAACACTCAACACAAAGGACCTAATATGACAACTTGGAAAAGATGAAGGGTTAAATGGTTGAACCTGAATTTCGGACTGTTACAATTCTCCCCCACTTGAACCAGACTTCGTCCCCGAAGTCTTATACCGAAAACAAGATGCTGCTACCGCATCTCTGACTCAGACTCCCACGTCAGCTCGGACCCCTTCCGATGCTGCCACTGAACCTGCACCAATATCACCTCCTTGTTCCTTAGAACCATGATTTTCCGATCCCGAATCTCGATTGGTCTCTCGGCATAATTCAGGCCTGCATCCACCTGAATATCCTCCAGAGGCACTACCGCTGACTCGTCGGCTATACACTTCCTCAACTGAAACACGTGGAAGGTATCATGAATCTGGCTTAACTCCGCAGGTAGCTCCAGACGAGATGCTACTCTGCCTACTCTGGCAATCACTCTAAACGGCCCAATCAACCGGGGCCCCAGCTTGCCCCTCTTCCTGAATCGGATCACTCCTTTCCAAGGAGATACCTTCAGGAGCACGAAATCACCAACCTGGAACTCGAGCTCAGATCGTCGCCTATCCGTATAACTCTTCTGGCGACTCTGAGCGGTCAACAACCTCTGCCGGACCTAGTGTATCTGTTCTGTCGTCTGAAGCACAATCTCCGTACTACCCATCACGTGTTGCCCTACTTCTCCCCAGCATATGGGGGTCCGACACCTCCTCCCATACAACAGCTAAATAGGTGGCATACCAACGCTCAACTGATGGCTGTTGTTGTAGGAAAACTCAGCCAAGGGCAAATACGTGTCCCAACTCCCTCTGAAATCCAATACACATGCCCGAAGTATATGCTCGAGCGTCTGAATCGTCCGCTCACTCTGCCCATCCGTCTATGGGTGGTATGCGGTACTGAAATGTAGCCTTGTACCCAACTCCTCATGAAACTTCTTCCAAAATCTAGAAGTAAATCTCACATCTCGATCTGAAACAATCGAGATCGGAACTCCATGACGTGATACCACCTCCCTCACATACAACTCTGCCAGCCTCTCAGCAGAAGAGCTCTCACTAATAGCAAGAAAGTGAGCACTCTTCATCAACCTGTCCACAATCACCCAAATTGCATCGACACCCCTCGCGGTCCTTGGCAATTTGGTGATGAAATCCATGGTAATCTATTCCCATTTCCACTCGGGAATCTCTAATGGCTGCAGCCTACCATGTGGATGCTGGTGTTTAGCCTTAACCCTGCGACAGGTCAAGCATCTCTTTACAAACCATGCGACATCCCTCTACATACAGGGCCACCAATATTCCTTTTTTAGGTCCAAATACATCTTAGTGGCCCCGGGATGGATCGGGAATTTCGATCGATGAGCCTCTTCCATCAAAATGGTACGCGTTCCGCCCACGGACGGTACCCATATACGACCCTAAAAAGTCATAAGCCCCCAGCTATTGGTAACGAATTCCGATACCAGCCCGACAACTCGCTCTCTCTTCTGGCTTTCTGACCTCACAACTTCAGCATGGGCCCCACAGATAGTATCCAACACCGGGGTCGTCACTGTCAATCTCAAACAAACATCCCGCAATGGGGCGCCCTCCGCCCTTCGGCTCAGAGCATCGGCTACAACATTAGCCTTGCCCGGGTGGTACAGGATCTCAAAATCATAATCCTTGACCACGTCCAACCACCTCCTCTGGCGCATATTCAGGTTGGGCTGGTCCATCAAATACTTCAAGCTCTTGTGGTCCGTGTATATCGTACACCGAACCCCATAAAGATAATGTCACCAGATCATGAGGGCGAACACTACCGCTCCCAGTTCCAAATCATGAGTGGGATATCTCGACTCATGAGGCTTAAGTTGTCTCGATGCATATGCTATCACATGCCCCCTCTAAATAAGTAACACTCCCAATCCGGATATCGATGCATCACAATATACCACAAAATCCTCCATCTCTTCCGGAAGGGCTAATACTGGGGCCTCGCATAACTTCTACTGAAGTGTCTCAAATGAGGTCTACTGCTGTAGACCCCATGAAAATGCAACACCCTACCGGGTCATCTTGGTGAGTGGCACAACGATCATGGAGAAAACCTTAATAAATCTCCGATAATAGCCGGCCAATCCCAGAAAGCTCCTGATCTCGGTGGGTGATCTCGGCACCTCCCACCTCATGACTGCCTCAATCTTCGCCGGATCGACCAATATCCCATTCTGGTTGACGAGATATCCCAAGAACTGAACACTTGGAGAATTTGGCATACAGCCTCTCCGATCTCAGAACTCCAAGGATCTCCCTCAAATGTTCCTCATGTTGTTCTCTGGACATCGAATATACCAAAATATCTTCAATGAATACGATCACCGACCGATTCAGCATCGGCCTGCACACCCTGTTCATGAGATCCATGAACGTAGCTGGTGCATTGGTAAGCCCAAAAGGCATCGCTACAAACTCGTAATGCCCATAACGAGTTATGAATGTTGTCTTCTGGATATCTTCATCCCGAACCCTCATCTGATGACAACCCGTCCTCAAGTTTATCTTGGAGAACCAAGATGCCCCCTGCAACTGATCAAATAGATCATCGATCCTCGGCAACGGATACCGGTTCTTGACCGTCAACTTGTTCAACTCCCGGTAATCAATACACATCCGGTGTGAACCATCCTTCTTCTTGAAAAAAAGGACCGGCGCTGCCCAAGGTGAGCTACTCGGTCATATAAACCCCTTCCCCAACAGCTCCTGAAGCTGCGAGGATAACTCCTGCGTCTCTGGCGGCGCGAGGCGATAAGGCGCCTTGGCGATAGGCGCTGCTCCCGGAACCAAATCGATACGGAACTCCACTTGCCCCTCCGAAGGCACGCCCGGTAGTTCCTCGGGAAAAACATCCGGAAACTCGCACACTATCGAAACCTCATCAATCGAACTTGGCCTCCCCGCGGCCACCCGTGTGTCGATCATATATGCTACGAATCCACTGCAGTCTTGCTGCAAACTCTGTCTCGCCTTGGCAGCCGAACAAAACATTGACCCACACGGGGTCCCCTCGCCATATACCGTAAGCACTCCCCCACTAGGGTCTCGTATCATCACCAATTGACTCTTGCAGTCTATAATAGCTCCAAATCGGATCAACCAATCCATGCCCACTATAACACACACGTCCCCCATCGCAATCGGGACCGGATCTATCGGGAACTCCACACCGAAGATCTCAAGGATACACCCTCGAATCACCTCCGACGCAAACACTGCTCGCTCATCAGCTATGTAAACTTGCAGAGGTCGACTCAATGCCTCTCGACTGATACTAATGTGCTGACTAAATGCCTAGGAAACAAATGACCGACTCGCACCCGAGTCAAATAATACCAAAGCAGCTATAGAAATCACAAGAAAAGTACCTACGCATATGATCATATAAGCACAATATCAAAAACCAAAGATAAAATACAGAATACTTACGAGCCACAACATCGTGCGCCACACGGACCTCCTCGTCAGTCAACTCAAAAGCTCTCCCACAAGCTGTGACAACCGTCAACTTCCGGTCAAGTCAAACCGGTCAACTCAACTAACCCTTGTGTACTAGGGTTTACATTGTGTAATTACTAAACAACTCGCTATTCTAAGGAGAGATCATAAATCGAAAAGTACGTACATCTAGATCTCCTTAACCCAAATCTCTCCTAAGTATGAGAAATCTCTCTCAAATATCTCTCTGTATGAGAAATCTCTCCAAGAATGTCAAATCTCTCCCAAATCTCTCTAAGTATGAGAAATCTCTCCCAAATATCTCTTTGTATGAGAAATCTCTCCAAGAATGTCAAATCACTCCCAAATCTCTCTAAATATGAGAAATCTCTCCCAAATATCTCTTTGTATGAGAAATCTCTCCAAGAATGTCAAATCTCTCCCAAATCTCTCTAAGTATGAGAAATCTCTCCCAAATATCTCTTTGTATGAGAAATCTCTCCAAGAATGTCAAATCTCTCCCAAATCTCTCTAAGTATGAGAAATCTCTCCCAAATATCTCTTTGTATGAGAAATCTCTCCAAGAATATCAAATCTCTCCCAAATCTCTCCAAGTATGCTAATTCTCTCCAAGTATGACAAATCTCTCCCAAATCTCTCTCGTAATCTTTCTCAACTTTCTATAATCACTCGGGGCATCCCGACCCTCCAATTTGGCGAAAACAGCCCAAAAACGGAAGTCTACGCGAAAAACGGACTTAAGGAGCCGAAAACCCCTCTTAGGACCCGAAAGTCCTCTTAGGACCCGAAATTCCTCTTAGGAACCGAACCCTTCTGAGCCGAAGGCTGCTGAATCGAACCCGAAAGGTCCTCTCGGGCCCGAACCTCGGATGCCTCACCCGAACCCGAACCTTCGGTCCATTTCGGGTCAAGGTTCCCTCAGACTAGTTCGCTTCTGACCCTTCGGACCGAGCCTTCGGACTGACTCCTCGCCTTCGCTTCTTCTGGTTCGCACACTTCGCTTCCGGCTCGGCACCAGCAAGGACCGAACCTCGGCCTAGGGACCGAACCTCGGCCTAGGACCGAGAGGTCTCGCTGGAATGGCTTTTTCTCCCGGTTTTCGACTAATTTCGCGTTTTAAGCCCGTTTTTAATTGTTTCAACACGGGATCTTCACCCAAAACTTTATTTTAACATATAAAGACCCATAATTATTAAATTATCACATTTTTTAAAGATAAAACCTTATCCAAAAGAGTGGGTGAAGTACAAAGGTGGAGTGTTGACTTCCCTTTAAGTTATGACACAAGCAACCACTCCCATACCCACTCCATGTCACTATTCACCACCAGCCCATACCTTGTCACTTCCTTGTCTTTTTTACCTCTCTAACAAGTTATTCCCACGTTTTTTAGAGCTAGATATTTATTCTCTCTCCTCACTTCTCTCATTTTCTCTCTTTTCACCAAAAAGATCAAACTCCTTTCTCTCTCACTTCCTCCCTCTACAATTCGAGATTCAAGGGCTGATCTTGGGTTTTTCCTCCACATTTGGTAAGCAAAATCCATTCTCCTTATGATTATTTCACTTCTTTCTACTCAAATCATGGATATCTTACACAAACGCCATCATAATTGTGTTAGATCTTTGAATCTTCAAGTGATCCTTCAAGTGTTCTTGGGTTGAACACTTCTCTTCTTCACCACTCATCTTCTGAAATCACTCAAGGTGAGTTCATACCCCTACATTTTCATGTTTTCTCAAGTTTTTAGGGGGGGAATACAAGTTAAAACTCCAAGAACATAACTAAACTTTTCTGACAGCCTTCATCAGAAAAGTTCAACTCCATTCACGGACTGTTTTGGACAACTTAAACATTTTAGTTTTCAAAACTGTTTTAGGTGCATGTAGTTCCACTTCTTAGCTTTCAAATGACTACTTGCACATCTCCATACAATTTTTCTACAATTTATGGTGATTTTTACAAAACTGCCTATCATTTCAAACATCAATGCGGACCAGTCTGTGATTATGGACTTTTTCACACAAGTAAGAGGTCGTTAAAAATTATAATAAAAATTATGAACAAACTAGACTAATTTTCCAAACTCTCAGAAGTTACAGAACTTGATTTGTACATTTTATGATTTTTCTACAAATTTTCCAATAACAGTTACAGAAAATGTTATTAACAGAAAAACACTATAAATTTCATTTAACCTTTTAGCATGTTGAGCAAGGTATACATCATTATGTGATTATGTGTTGTTGCAATATATGACAATTTTGTATTCTTATATAGACATACATCAGAAAACAAATTGATTTTTACCTCCACAAGTATGGTAAATATATAAATGATATTACAAGGCTATATCCATTAAAATACAAACATTGGTAAATTATGACAAGTAAGGCTTATGCTCACTATCCACACAAATATTTAATAAACTATAATAGGTATAGTTTAGGGTTATTTTACATAACAAACACATTATTAAAGGTTTTACACATACAAAAGAGTTATTACCACTATGGATAATTATGATAAACTATAATAAGTATAGTTAAGCCATTATACCCCCACAAACGAACACGCTAGTTATAATCGGTATAGTTATGGCATATATATATTACAAACAAAGTGATAAACTATAATAGGTATAGTTTATGTTTCATCTACACTATGAACTTAATTACAAGAAAGGAATTCACCATCACCACCACTTTTGATATGCTATAATATGCATAGTTCATGTTCACTACCACTATCACTATTTGATGAACTATGATATGTATAGGTTATATTCACCATCACCACCACTTTTGGTAAACTATAATATGCATAGTTCATGTTCACTAGTCACTATCACTATCCGATGAACTATGATATGTATAGTTTATGTTCACAGTCAATATTACTATTTCATACACTACACTAGGGTTTGGTTCCGGTTTCTGGATTTAAGTCCACATTAAATTTTCGCATTGTTAGACTTCAACTATAATCGTTGAGCGTATATGCTTGAGTCATACAAGAATTTAGTCTGGATTGGCTTAGAATTGGTGGTGCCCGCCTCATCTCCTGTTCCTCGTTGGGTTGTGGACCTAGGGCAGACCCACTATATTCAACGTTTTATCTAACCTAAATCTTATATAACTTATATACGTTGGACGATTTTAGGGGAAATCTACGGGTCATTCTAGGGTTCATTAACGCATCATATAGAAATATTCCGTTCATACTTAACTTAGAAAATATTGGATTTTCTGGAAATCAAACTCTATCGATTTTACAAGGAAAATGGTTTCTACTTCAAACAAAACTCTTATGAACTCACCAACTTAATTGTTGACACTCTTTCAAAACTACTTGTATTCTCAGGAAATCAGTGAAACAGGAAAACTTCAGCGCTTTGAGGATGGGACGTTAAACCGTCAACAATTTATTTTTGTCATCATAATGTAATTGATTTTGAAACATGTAAACATATACTTTGGTGTAACTTTTTCAATTATATTTATGATGGTTGTATTTACTTTGAGCACTATTATACACGTTGTTGTGATACTGTACATGAAGTCCTCCACCCCCGGACGTTTCCGCCATCCTTGGTTTGGGGGTGTGACAGATTGGTATCAGAGCATTGTTTATAGTGAAATCAGTATATCGAACCACATAAGATATACAAACTATAAATGCAATGGGACTAAAGTCTCTGATTTAGAGTTTTCAAAGCAACTATACTTTTAGAAACAAATAATTACTCGGTAAAGGTAGGAGCATGTGCACACACACTAGGGTCAGTATCATGGTGAGATGGGACAAAAGTGGTGATTGTTGAACTATACGAGTAGGCTTGGGGATGTATAGTCAGGTCTGGGAATGACATAGCCTGATCAACTATGTCTCAACCAGAAGTGATTAGCATATGCCCAAGAATGGTCGTAGGTGTTGCAACAAGTCTAAAAACTTACCAACACTACCACAATGAAATACCATAGGGGTATTTGGTGTTATTATAATTACTTATCTGAGAACTAAATAGATTTTTATCAATAGGTCAATAATTGCTTAGTGGATACATTAAAATTATATGTATCCAGGACGTCATAGACTTAGAATCTGTGAATCTTTGCTTTACTTCCTGTTCTCGTTGGATTGGGGATTTAGAGTTAGGGTCGCTTGTTCAAAGGCCTATCCTGTCCCAAATACATGTGACTAGTATGCACTAAACAATGTATTGAAGTACCTGATAAAGATCATCTTATAATTATCTAAATAGTACGTCTACTTAGTTACTTCTTATATTCCCTTTTTCTCGCGAAGATATCATGGCTGGATTTTATTCCCATGGCGACCCGTACTACCCTAACCACGGCAATACTGAATGGCTCGGAGAGGAGCCAGAGAATGATTACCCAATCCCTGTGGATGGTCACCAAGCTGAAGGCCTTGCTGATGGTTCTGACTCCGACCCTGAAGTGGAGAACCTACCCCGATGACCCTTGTTCCGAATCCTAACCCTCGTCCGGTTTTTTCAAGGCCCGACGCCTCCTTGGGTAGAGTGCTAGGAAACCTGGAGCGAAGAACACGACCAACCTAGGCTGTTAAATGGAGACATTCGAATCCTCCAGAATCTGGAGACTAGACTATTCAAGGGAACCGTAGCATTGCCCAAGATTTTACTTACGTTAATGAGATGTAGACCTATTTTCCTCGAGCCTTATATTACAAACAATTTACATATGGTAACTCCAAGAAATTCTTAATATATACCAAGTGATTTTAGGAGGGGATCAGGCATGAAACAAATCACAAGTTGCATTTGAGTCACTACCACTAAAATTCATTCATAGGGGCTTTGTAATGAATTACATGCAAAATATTTTTAAGTCAGAACATAATACAGACAAGTCTGGCTTGATAACATCTGACTTGTCACTACTATTAGAAACTTATCATTTGTTCGTCTCTACCAACTTATGACAGGACTATGCCACCAAAGAAAAAGTCTAGACCCTCCGGAAGCACAACACCGCCCCCTCCGCCACCACCTCCGCAGTTTGATCCCATAATGTTTCAAGCTGCCGTAACAGCAGCCGTGGCGGCAAAAATGTCGCAAATGGGTACAAATGGTTCCGGCGGCTTCGGATCCGGGAATACTAACTTGAATCAGGGGGACAGCACAGGGCGTACTAAGGAGTGTTCTTACAAGGACTTCACGAATGGCAAACCCGATCCTTTCGACGGAAGCGGGGGTGTCATCGCGCTGATGCAATGGTTCGAAAGGACCGAAGCAGTCTTCGAAATTTGTGCTTGTCCTGAAGCAAGCAAGGTCAAGTATGCGACATTTACCTTCACAAGAAAAGCTCTTACTTGGTGGAACGGCAGAGTTAAGTCGCTTACTCCTGCAGTGGCTAACTCTATAAGCTAGGAGGATTTAAAAGCTTTAATGCTGAAAGAATATTGCCCAAGAGGCGAAGTGCAAAAACTGGAAGAGGAACTCTGGAACCTCAAAATGTCAGGGACGGATCTCGAAGCTTATACCGCCCGATTCAATGACCTAGCACTCCTCTGTCCTGCAATGGTCACCCTAGAGGAGAAAAAGGTAGAACGATACCTTTGGGGGCTATCATCCCAGATTCATGATAGTGTATTGGCCTCACGACCAACTACCTTCGACAGCGCCAAGGAGTTGGCACAACAACTCATCGACCATCGTGCCAGCCATGACACTACGACAACCACGCCAATTTTGCTATTCATGCTGCCACAACCCTCACCACGCTAACTCCCATGAAACAATACGCTGGAATCCTTCCGAAATGTAACAAGTGTAGCTTCCATCACACTGGGGCTTGTAGAGAATTGCATTGCATGAACTGCAATAGGAAGGGGCACACTACCTGTTTCTGTAGGGCACCGGTACGACCCATCAACCAGTTCCCCGACTTTGGAGTAAGCCCAGCTTGTTACAAGTATGGAGAAACAGGACACTTTAAAAGGAACTGCCCAAGTGCAAGAGATGCCAGTGGTGGTGGAAGGGTGCTTGCGATCACCAAAGGAGAGACCACCCCGGAACTGCCCGCAAATATCAGTACGTGTTTCTAACATCGACGTTTAAATTCCAAATTTCTTTATATGATTAAATCTAGCATCGATTAAAACATGCATAGTAGTAATGCCAAGGATTAAACTGAGAGCGTAAACTATAAGAAATTCCAAGGCCGTCATGTGACATCAGGCGGGTTATTCCTTACCATAATCAATTTCTTGTACTGTAAGTACTTTTAGTTAGGCCTTTAGACGGCCAAAACTCTCCTGCTCCGGATGTAATGTAAGACCCTCTTCAAGGTTAATTTTCCCTAATTTGTTACATCTTAAGCATCAATGACGTTGTCAGTCGGATAAATTCTGTGATACTCTTTGTTCAAATACTCCCATAGGAGTCTATCTGAAACCCACTTTAGTCAAGTTGTTGGACTAGAGTAATTTCGCTCCGGGATCGTTCCCAATTCTCTTTCAAAGGTTGGATCATGTTATTGACCAACCAACGGAACCCGGTTTGAACGAAAAACATCATGAGACCATTCTACGAATTTACTTCTACTCCGTAATAGGACTGCATCATAGGGATGTAGGTCAAACTTTCGAGAACATGCTTCTACTCTATAGGTGAACGGTCGAAATACATCTAGGTTCAATGTTAGCCCTGACTAGGAACTCTAGTTCATTAAGAAGGATTACTAAGAATGTTGTTTGTTGTGATTTCCTCACTTATACATTCCCCAGTTATATATAACGAATACCTGGTAGACAATAGAATGTGAGAATTCTAACTTAGTTTCTTTTCCTCGTTGGGATGTGAAACTGAAGTAGAATCACACATTTTACTATCCGCCCAGTCTTGGTTATATCATAATGTGTATAAGCTAAGTTTTCATGTATAATAACTCATCTCTTGGTCAGAATCAAAATAATGTAGAGCCGACCTTAGTCACTCACAAACTCCTTGCCTGATTTCAATTTTCGGGACGAAATTCCCTCTAATGGGGGGATGATGTGACAACCGTCAACTTCCGGTCAAGTCAAACCGGTCAACTCAACTAACCCTTGTGTACTAGGGTTTACATTGTGTAATTACTAAACAACTCGCTATTCTAAGGAGGGATCATAAATCGAAAAGTACGTACATCTAGATCTCCTTAACCCAAATCTCTCCTAAGTATGAGAAATCTCTCTCAAATATCTCTCTGTATGAGAAATCTCTCCAAGAATGTCAAATCTCTCCCAAATCTCTCTAAGTATGAGAAATCTCTCCCAAATATCTCTTTGTATGAGAAATCTCTCCAAGAATGTCAAATCACTCCCAAATCTCTCTAAGTATGAGAAATCTCTCCCAAATATCTCTTTGTATGAGAATTCTCTCCAAGAATGTCAAATCTCTCCCAAATCTCTCTAAGTATGAGAAATCTCTCCCAAATATCTCTTTGTATGAGAAATCTCTCCAAGAATGTCAAATCTCTCCCAAATCTCTCTAAGTATGAGAAATCTCTCCCAAATATCTCTTTGTATGAGAAATCTCTCCAAGAATGTCAAATCTCTCCCAAATCTCTCCAAGTATGCCAATTCTCTCCAAGTATGACAAATCTCTCCCAAATCTCTCTAGAAATCTCTCTCAACTTCCTATAATCACTCGGGGCATCCTGACCCTCGAATTTGGCGAAAACAGCCCAAAAACGGAAGTCTACGCGAAAAACGGACTTAAGGAGCCCAAACCCCTCTTAGGACCCGAAAGTCCTCTTAGGAACCGAACCCTTCTGAGCCGAAGGCTGCTGAACCGAACCCGAAAGGTCCTCTCGGGCCCGAACCTCGGATGCCTCACCCGAACCCGAACCTTCGGTCCATTTCGGGTCAAGGTTCCCTCGGACTAGTTCGCTTCTGACCCTTCGGACCGAGCCTTCAGACTGACTCCTCGCCTTCGCTTCTTCTGGTTCGCACACTTCGCTTCCGGCTCGGCACCAGCAAGGACCGAACCCCGGCCTAGGACTGAGAGGTCTCGCTGGAATGGCTTTTTCTCCCGGTTTTCGACTAATTTCGCGTTTTAAGCCAATTTTTAATTGTTTTAACACGGAATTTTCACCCAAAACTTTATTTTAACATATAAAGACCCATAATTATTAAATTATCACATTTTTTAAAGATAAAACCTTATCCAAAAGAGTGGGTGAAGTACAAAGGTGGAGTGTTGACTTCCCTTTAAGTTATGACACAAGCAACCACTCCCATACCCACTCCATGTCACTATTCACCACCAGCCCATACCTTGTCACTTCCTTGTCCTTTTTACCTCTCTAACAAGTTATTCCCACGTTTTTGAGAGCTAGATATTTATTCTCTCTCCTCACTTCTCTCATTTTCTCTCTTTTCACCAAAAAGATCAAACTCCTTTCTCTCTCACTTCCTCCCTCTACAATTCGAGATTCAAGGGCTGATCTTGGGTTTTTCCTCCACATTTGGTAACCAAAATCCATTCTCCTTATGATTATTCCACTTCTTTCTACTTAAATCATGGATATCTTACACAAACTCAATCATAATTGTGTTAGATCTTCGAATCTTCAAGTGATCCTTCAAGTGTTCTTGGGTTGAACACTTCTCTTCTTCAACACTCATCTTCTGAAATCACTCAAGGTGAGTTCATACCCCTACATTTTCATGTTTTCTCAAGTTTTTAGGGGGGGAATACAAGTTAAAACTCCAAGAACATAACTAAACTTTTCTGACAGCCTTCATCAGAAAAGTTCAACTCCATTCACGGACTGTTTTGGACAACTTAAACATTTTAGTTTTCAAAACTGTTTTAGGTGCATGTAGTTCCACTTCTTAGCTTTCAAATGACTACTTGCACATCTCCATACAATTTTTCTACAATTTATGGTGATTTTTACAAAACTGCCTATCATTTCAAACATCAATGCGGACCAGTCTGTGATTATGGACTTTTTCACACAAGTAAGAGGTCGTTAAAAATTATAATAAAAATTATGAACAAACTAGACTAATTTTCCAAACTCTCAGAAGTTACAGAACTTGATTTGTACATTTTATGATTTTTCTACAAATTTTCCAATAACAGTTACAGAAAATGTTATTAACAGAAAAACACTATAAATTTCATTTAACCTTTTAGCATGTTGAGCAAGGTATACATCATTATGTGATTATGTGTTGTTGCAATATATGACAATTTTGTATTCTTATATAGACATACATCAGAAAACAAATTGATTTTTACCTCCACAAGTATGGTAAATATATAAATGATATTACAAGGCTATATCCATTAAAATACAAACATTGGTAAATTATGACAAGTAAGGCTTATGCTCACTATCCACACAAATATTTAATAAACTATAATAGGTATAGTTTAGGGTTATTTTACATAACAAACACATTATTAAAGGTTTTACACATACAAAAGAGTTATTACCACTATGGATAATTATGATAAACTATAATAAGTATAGTTAAGCCATTATACCCCCACAAACGAACACGCTAGTTATAATCGGTATAGTTATGGCATATATATATTACAAACAAAGTGATAAACTATAATAGGTATAGTTTATGTTTCATCTACACTATGAACTTAATTACAAGAAAGGAATTCACCATCACCACCACTTTTGATATGCTATAATATGCATAGTTCATGTTCACTACCACTATCACTATTTGATGAACTATGATATGTATAGGTTATATTCACCATCACCACCACTTTTGGTAAACTATAATATGCATAGTTCATGTTCACTAGTCACTATCACTATCCGATGAACTATGATATGTATAGTTTATGTTCACAGTCAATATTACTATTTCATACACTACACTAGGGTTTGGTTCCGGTTTCTGGATTTAAGTCCACATTAAATTTTCGCATTGTTAGACTTCAACTATAATCGTTGAGCGTATATGCTTGAGTCATACAAGAATTTAGTCTGGATTGGCTTAGAATTGGTGGTGCCCGCCTCATCTCCTGTTCCTCGTTGGGTTGTGGACCTAGGGCAGACCCACTATATTCAACGTTTTATCTAACCTAAATCTTATATAACTTATATACGCTGGACGATTTTAGGGGAAATCTACGGGTCATTCTAGGGTTCATTAACACATCATATAGAAATATTCCGTTCATACTTAACTTAGAAAATATTGGATTTTCTGGAAATCAAACTCTATCGATTTTACAAGGAAAATGGTTTCTACTTCAAACAAAACTCTTATGAACTCACCAACTTAATTGTTGACACTCTTTCAAAACTACTTGTATTCTCAGGAAATCAGTGAAACAGGAAAACTTCAGCGCTTTGAGGACGGGATGTTAAACCGTCAACAATTTATTTTTGTCATCATAATGTAATTGATTTTGAAACATGTAAACATATACTTTGGTGTAACTTTTTCAATTATATTTATGATGGTTGTATTTACTTTGAGCACTATTATACACGTTGTTGTGATACTGTACATGAAGTCCTCCACCCCCGGATGTTTCCGCCATCCTTGGTTTGGGGGTGTGACACGAGCCTTCGGAGCCTCGGCCTTCACCGATCGAACCTCGGTAACCCTAGCAGCAGGCGCAGATCCCTGGTGTAGCTGAGGGTACTCGGCCTTCCGATGGCCGGTCTGGTTGCAATGGAAGCAAACCATAAATCCCTTGGGGCAATCCCTAGCGATATGACCCTCCTTGCCACATTTGTAGCAAGCACCCGATCGACAGGCCCCCTCATAACCCTTGCTGCACTTCCTGCAAGTGCGGCCCTTCTGGCCTCCAGTCCTCGAATCAGCGGACTTGGTCCGCTTAGCTGCCGGCTGAGACTGAGTCGGCCGCCGATCCATCCTCTGAGACTCGGCCTCCTCCCTGGCCTGAGTCTCCAACTCAATCTCCCTCTTCCGGGCATTTGCCTGGAGCTCAGCAAATGTCTAGTACGTCGAGTTCGACACGAACTCCCGAATGTCCCTCCTCAGAATATCCAAATACCAGCTCATCCGTGCCTGCTCAGTAGACATCTGCTCAGGGCATAACATCGCCCTCTCATGAAACTTCCGGGTGACCACAGTAACCGAATGATTACCCTGCTTGATGGTCAAGAACTCCTGAACCAGCCGTTCCCTCTCCACCGGGGGAACATACTCGTCTCTGAACATGGTGGTGAACCTCTCCCAGGTCACCGCTGAAATCTCTGCATGAGTGAAGTTCGCTGTCACAAACTTCCACCAATCCTTCGCTCCCAAGAGAAGCTGGTTCAAAGCAAACTGTACCCTTAGATGCTCCGGACATGAACACATATAGAAGCATCCCTCAATGTCACCAATACATCTCATAGCAGTGATCGGATCCCGCGTCGCATCAAACTCGGGTGGCTTCGTGTTGCTGAACTCCCGGAACAACAACAAGTCACCTCCCTGAGGCCTGGCAACAGCCACAGCTGTTGTAGCTGCAGCGGCTGCGGCCTCAGTCACCGCGGCGTACCGCTCATCAAAAGTCTCCAACAGTGTGGTATTGATAGACCCAAACATCTCCGAAATCTCGGCCCTGATCGCCGGATCCACCTCATTGTGGATCATCTGACGGAGCTCCTCGTCACTCACACCGCTCGCCTCAGGTCTGTGGCGTGTCCCAACCATGATGTCTCTGAAATACGGCAAAAATTATCAGAGACTCGATCGAGCATACTCATACTCGATGACGCGACCCTACTCGTCCTTCGTTGTCCAAAAGATTCTTACTTGGAATGTCCACTGATCCGGTGTCTTCAGTGGTACGGGCCCAATACTACTGACCACACCGCATCAGCATTCACTCCAAGTCCTCCTCCTTGGATTGTGGATTACGAGTACTCTACTCTCATGAGCTACTAATTGCTATCTACTCGTTCTCAAAGCATATCAGCAGCAGAAATCTCCTAGGCTAAGGCATCACAAATCAGGCCACTCTAGTCATAATATGTATACCTAGCCTACTCTAGCATGCATAATGTAGCATAACATATCTCATAACATATAATGTAAGGGTACTTTTGGGAATTCACCGTTCGGGCGCTAGCTAATTGTACACACGACTCTGCTCTGTTTGTCTCAAAACTTTTTTTACTCTTTTCAAAAATTTTACTTCATTATCAAATTTTTTCTCAAATCCTCAGTTTGAGTTTAGATACGCCCGAAGGTGCATCCGAATCTCTCAAACCAAGGCTCTGATACCAACTTGTAACAACGTAAATTTCAAAGCAAAAATTTCATTTTTTTCACAACCATTTTCACATAAAATATTTTTTAAAATATCCAACATTAGTTATCAAAACATATCGTTTCCCAAGATCACAAAAACCAAATCCTCTCTCTAGTGTGTACGAGTCACGCCGGCACCTTACCACGGTCCTCGCTAGTACCTGAAACATATAACACAACAACTATAAGCATAAATGCTTAGTGAGTTCCCCGAAATACCCTTACACACATACGCCTTTCCAGGCCATATTCTACATGACCTTCCGGTCCATGTGTCTCAGGGGACTTCCGTCCCAGTCCCAGTAAACCTTCCGGTCCTACTCGTATCGACCTTCCGGTCCATGACTACTTGACCTTCCGGTCCACATCATAATGCCTTCCGGCCCATATCATACATAACATACATATCACATACGTAACGCAGACAGAACATGCAACACATATCATACAAAACATGCATCTCATAACATACAAGACCTTCTGGTCACACATAGGTACCTTTCCAGGTACAGTATAGTGAGAAGACTCACCTCGTATGATGTCTAGAATCTCACGTGCTCGATATCTCTGAATCTCGAAACAACGACCTAGGCCCGCCTATTCACAACAAATAATCATTCTAATTATTATCGGCTTCCAAGGCTATGCTACAACCTTTTCCACTATCCCACAGAAGGGTAAAAGACCATTTCACTCCTCCCTGACTCGAAAGTCCATATGTTGACCAAAACCCAAAAAGTCGACAAAAGTCAACAGCAGGCGGTACGTGGGGCGTACCAGCTCCTCTACGCGGGTCGTACCCTTGCTTTCCAGAAACAGGGGACGCGACCCATTACGCAGCGCGTACTGGGATTACGCCCATCGTACATCCCAGTTTCTTACTTCCTCATTCTAATGTCTTAAACGATTAAGACATAACCCCATATTCTAGATCTGGCCATTTTAATACTTCTTAATCCATTAAGTGGAAACCTTTAAGAATTTGCATGGCTATAAAGGTTCCCCACACCTTCTAACACCTTTCCTTTCTCCTCCAAGAGTCTAGATCTCATGCATGGCTCAACATTCACGTCCAAGAGTGCATTTTTATGAACATACAACTCATATAGTTCTGGAATATGATAGATCTAGGCCAATGGA
Source organism: Lactuca serriola (assembly GCF_051521515.1). Taxonomy (NCBI): domain Eukaryota; kingdom Viridiplantae; phylum Streptophyta; class Magnoliopsida; order Asterales; family Asteraceae; genus Lactuca; species Lactuca serriola. Next base: position 304,045,933 of record NC_136415.1, on the reverse strand, counting down.
GACTACTTGCTCATAAAGTCTCTATCTTGGGACCAAAAACCCTAGAAATTGGTCCAACAAGAACACCATATAAACTACAAGGCAAGATCTGAACTTTTTACCTCAGGAAGAAGCTCCAACCTTTGTAGTCCTTAGATCTACACTTGTCCACCAACTTCTAGCCTCCACAATGGTCTCCTATTCTCTTTCACCACCTTGAAAAGGCAATTTGTAGCTTAGAACACTCACACCCAAGCTAAAAATGAAGGAAATGCTCTCTTAGGGTTTCTTTCTGAAGGATGGTTCCTGAGGGACAAGACCATCTCATTCCTTTTATAGCCCTCAAGTATTATTAGGGTTTTGAGTCAGGGCCGGTTACGCCCGGTGTAACCTTAGGTACGGCTAGTGTAACCTTAGGTACGCCCAGCGTACGCGGTTGGAACCTTGTACAAAATAAGCGCGCGAGTATGCGCAACGTACTCCTTGTACGCCCAGCGTACTCACAAGCTTAACACTCAACACAAAGGACCCAATATGACAACTTGGAAAAGATGAAGGGTTAAATGGTTGAACCTGAATTTCGGGCTGTTACAGATTGCACCCAATCTTAGTGATCAAGAGCAACATTGACAGTTTTGGGTTCAACCTTGGATACGAACGAATTGAACATACGAAATTCTACTTTTGAGAATAATGCAGATTGTTTCGCTTTTATCTGAGATCTAGTATGGACACCTGCAGAGGATTCACCAATGACTTGGGTTTTGGGGTAATCTCTGGTCCTTTTGGATAGTGGAGGATAATTTGGATCATAATAGGTATCTAATTCAGCGTTTACTTCTTCGAATTCAGATTGATCATCCGAATCGTCATTCACATCCTTATTCTCCCCCTCGGATGACGAGTGGTCCTCCTCTATAGGAATTGAATTGTCTCCTATGAATGGAGGTTCGAGATACAATTTGGGAGGTGAGTTGTTTGTATCAGAAGGTGGTTCATTCGAAAGAGACGAGGTGTAATCCTCCCTCTTCAACGGAATGTTTGTTTCTTGTGGAGTTGGTTGCTCCCCTTGAGGACGTGCATTGGAGTCAGAATTCTCCCCTGGAATGAAGTGACCGTGTCTCGAGGTATGTTCGTAGTTGATGGCTGATTGTCCATGTCTTTCGTAGCTTCATCAATTATCTTCTTTAATTCATCCACTTTGTTGTCAGTTGCTTTTGCTATAGATGTGATAGCCTTCTCTGGCTCATCAAAAAGTAGCATGAATTTGTCATAAACATTGGAGATTGGAACAGGGACTTGACTTCGTTTTGGAAAGATTTCCTCCAATTGAATTTCTTTCGTCTGAATCCTCTTCAAGTAGTTATCATCGAAGGTAACATAGTAGGTTTCTTCTATCTTCTTTGAACATTTGTTAAGAACCCTATATGCCTTAGAGGTTAGCGAATATCCCAAAAATATACCCTCTTTAGCTTTTACATCTAGTTTCTTTCGCTGTTCCTTGGAATTGAAAATGAAAAATATGGAACCAAATACATGCAAAAGCATCACGTTAGGTTTACGATTGTTTAAGATTTCATAGGGAGTAATAGATAATTGAATATTCAGAATGGGTCTGTTTTGAGTATAACAATGAGTTGCAATTGCATCTGCCCAGAAGTATAAAGTCAGACATGCAAATGTGAGCATGGTTCATGCAGCTTCACACAAAGTGCAGTTTCGTCTTTCGACTACACTGTTCTACTGCAGAGTGTAGGGAGCAGAGAAATTGTATGAGACTCCCTTTTCAGCAAGAAATTCTTCAAACACTTGGTTTTTGAATTCTAGCCCATTATGGTTGCGAATGTTGCGAACCAGCTTTCGTAGTTGAAGCTCACTTTGCTTTCAAAAGTCTTTTGAGTTTGGGAGTAGCTTCTGATTTCTATTTAAGAAAGAACACCCAAGTGAAACGTCAAAAATGATAAACTATTACAAGAATGTACTTACTACCACCAACACTTTCTATTATTGAAGGTCCACAAAGGTCGATATGTAGAAGTTCCAATGGTTTAATGACTTTTTGGTTTATGATGGTTGGATGACTTTTCCTGCTTTGCTTCGCCATTTTTCAGGCTGCACATAAGTAACCCTTATTGTACCTCAATAGAGGAAGCCCTCACTCATGATCACCAAGCACCATCTTGTTGACGTCGTTGAAATTAATGTGCGAAAGTCTTCTATGCCGTAGCCAGCTGTCATCAGAGTGAGCTTTTGTAAGCAATCATATGGCAAGCTTCCCTCATATTGGGTTCAGATTCAAAGGGTACATTTCACCCTTTCGTTGTGACCTTAAGATAACTTCCTTCGTTTTCTTTTCAATTATCTCAGATCATTCATCGTCAAAGGATATTTTCAAGCCAGTTCCTACAACAAATTGTGAAACACTAATTAGGTTGTGCTGTAAGCCTTCAACATACGCCACCTTACGAATTAAGAAATATTTGTTCATTATCATGCCAGAGCCTTTGATCTTTCCATACGAATTGTTTCCATACATTATGTTTCCACCATCTTTGAGAGAATGAAACTCTCGTAGCTCCTCCTTCCTACCTATCATGTGACGCGAGAAGCCATTGTCTATGTAGAATTCAGTGTCAAACTGCTCATCACGAATAACCTTAAAAAATAAAGCAAATTTAAGAACCCAAAGTTTCTTGGGTCCTTATGAGCCTTTTACAATAAAAGGAAAAGTGATTGAACGATAAACCATATAAGTTCGTTTAACTAAAGTGGTTTCATCTTTCTTAGTTATAGTGAAAACTTTTACTTTAGAATCTTTCATTCTCGTTTCTTTTGAATCAGTTAATTTTTCTTTGTTTTGATTCTTAACCAATTCTTTCTTAACTTTCGTAGGGTTAGTAGTTGATTTCTTGGTTTGAGTTTCAGAATCGGATACTAACTTTCCCTTTCCCTTGACGTCTTTGGGTAAAGCTTTTGTGGGTTATGAATGATGGGATTTTGGTTTCTCAATTGGCTTCTTTGAGAGGAAAGGTTTTTGACCAAAGATCCCTTTAGGTCTCTTTGGACTGAAGGAATGACAATGCGAACACTGACTGGGATTTGCATTCGAACGAGTTTTCGCATTTGATGACTTTTCTCTACAAACATACATAGAATTTTGGGATTGCTAAAATTGTTTCCTTTCATTGAGATTATTCTGATATCTTCTATTTCTTAGACATTTTTGCTCCGAAGTTGTTTTGAGGACTTGTGAATATTTACTTTGGGTTTCGCTTTACTTGCATGAGATTCGTCTTTTTGGAGTTCGCTTGAATCTTCCTGTGTTCCACTCGGACTGCCTTTCTCATAGCTGGAACGATTGTTCAGTAGTTCTGCCACATATCTTCCCTTCACTCTCCATGAGGTTCTTTCAGACAGACCCTTCGTTTCATCTGCATTGTTTATTGGAGCATACCAAAAGTCATCATCGCAACCCTCCTTGTTGTCTTCGTTGACAATGGACGTTAGTTCTACAGTTTGATTTTTGTCCAGTCCTTTAGTAGCAAAAACTTCATTAGGGGTTGTTTGTACTTTGGGAAAGACGGTTGCCTTCACTTTCAATGTTTTTGGTTTATTTTAAGAAATACATACGAATTCAACCAAATTTTCTGAAATCAAATTTTTCACAACATCAGGTTCGTTTTTAACAAACTCTGAGCAATCAACCTCACCTTCTATAGAAATTTCGCTCATATCGATGTCCTCATCGAATTCAGATGTGCTTTCAATATTTATCTTATTTTCCAAACTCAATTTGGCAATCAATGAGTCGAATTTCTTTATGGTTTCAAATTTAATTTGCTTCTTGTCGTTTTCATCTAGAAGTTGTTTTAACATGTTTTTGTGGTCTTTGGACTTAATGTATGATTCAATTCGTTCCAGTCCAACCCTGTATACATAAGAAATTTCATCTGACAAAACTATAGATTCACATTTGTAACAGTCGGCATCTATCTCATCCTCCTTTAACTCAAGAAAAACTAACATCATTTTGTGAATTTTCTCACCAATTACACAATCAAGGATCAACTGAGTAATGTTAAAATAAAGCCTTTTAGCAATTTAACAATAAATGTTAAGTTGTTTAAAAAGAATCAAATTGTCTCGTTGCAAATACATTAATTGATCCCTAGTCTTAGACAACTCCGACTCTATCTTCACAGTCCACATTCTCCGCTCATCACTTTTCGATGAAACCTTGCTGATTCATTCAGTTAGGTTAGCATTTTTCAACCGAGTTCGTTTTAAACTATCACTTATGCTTAAAAAAGTGAATTTTAGGTCATTTAATTCGTTCCCATATATGGACATTGGAATATTTAGAGATTCAAGAACAAGATTTACCTTGTTGATTTGTTGTTCGTAGTCATTGATCTGTTCACCAACTGGTTTTGCAGTAAAACAGCTACCATCCCTTCTTTCACTCCCAGTAGCATTCCCCTACATCTGTGACCTTTCACTTGTCACCATCAAACACCTTCTTGTGAATCTTGTACTTTCCTGTTTTGCAACGATCGCCCTACCATGTGTGGGCTTGCGGACCTTGTTGTCACACCCCAAAACCGAGAATGGCGGAATATGTTCTGGAGTGGAGGACGTCATGTACAATATCATAATAATGCATAATAGTAAAAACAAGCAACAACATCCATTGCATTAATATAGTAATTGTAATACAAGCATGTAATGTACAGTTTGTTACACACCAAAAGTATAATCAAAATAAAGAGGAGTCTCGTATGTGCTCGGTCTTCTCAAAAGCTGCATCTGTACCTGTCTACTAATGACCTGAGAATACAAGTTATTTTAACAACGAGTATCAACATAAACCTGGTGAGTTCATAAGCATTTAGTGTCGTTGCTTGTATAAAAGTGTTTTTAATCGTGTATTGTAAAAGTTGTTATTGAGTTTGAAAATAGTGTGAATCTCTAGAAATCCTATATTTTCCAGTAAAAGTAGTCTTCTGCCAAGACTTGGTTACTTGTAGGTTTGATCCTTTGAGTGTGTAAAGGTTTTCCCAATTAGACTTTCAATTATAAAAATATAGTTTTGGACTTCATTTATGCAAAGTAAATGGGAAGATAATGTATTATTCCAGCAGTGTTACTGCCGGTTGAAAGGAAAATAAACTGCAGACTATAGGTAGTGATAAGTATATAATACACCCCGGGGAGTCTGTTTTACCTTTAGTGATAAGTATATTTCTTAATTTGTTGATTTAGGGATTCGAATGTGGATTTATATGTAACCATGTGGATAGGCCATCGAATGTCTAACGACCATCCAGGTCACACGTAGTGTGGTCACATCTTGTCATCCCTGCGCCTAGACGGCTCGGACTGTAGCTAGCAGTCGGGATGTGAGAGTGTTTGTCCTGTATAGGTCTATACACGTAGTGCCCGCTCTCCCTCCAGGAGACTATGGTTACACGACGAAGGCGCAGTGAAGTGTCGTATAGAGGAATAGTGTGTCACATTCTGTTTTAGTATATTCTCTTGTATTAGTGTATAGTGTACTTCTCGATATTATGTATTTAGTGTTCTTTTGTATAGTATATAGTATTCTTCTTATATAGTACTTAACATGTAGAGACTCATAATAGTACTAACTATGGTAAGTATCATAGTAATGGTACTAAGGAGTGGTAAACCTTAACTATACCTATTATAGTTAAATAGCATGTTGTAGTCTATCTTTGATACACAAAAGTATGGAACTAAGTGAAGACATTCATATCCAACACAAATATATACAATATATAACTAAGAATTCAATGACATTCGGACAGATAACAATATACCCTAAGACCACAATCAAATAAGAATAGGAAATAAGGCGAGCTAGCGGTCCTAAGACCTTCAAGTCTTACATATATAAATATATTGGTTTAGATATAGTTTGGGAACATAAGAAGTTTAAAAAGAGTTTGGAAATAGTTTTTATAACCATTAAACACGAAAAATGAGTTTGATAAACATTTAAAACAGTTTTGATAGTAAAGCGATTAAAAGTATAGAAATCCTTTTCGACTGCAAGTTACAAGTCACATGTGATTGATACTATAATTTGTTGGATTCAACTTGTATTCCTCCCCATAAAAGCATTTAAATACATTTGAAAGGTTAATTAATGGGTATGAACTCACCTACAGTGAGTGGAGTGGACGATATGCCGGGTAGGATGCTAGGTGTCAAGTGAGGACTTGATCACACCCACGGATCCTATGTAACATGTAGTGGAATATAATGATATCTAATTAGTCATTTAATCACCAATTAAGTAATTAAAGACCCTCTAATGCATGAAAAAACTTTGCTTCAAGTGTTAGGAGTGATAAGGGTTGCATCTAAAGAGTGTATGGCCTAACTATGGAGTTTACACTTCAATTGGTCACCTTAGTATGAGTTTACAGTTGAGAGACCATTCCCCCATGAGTTTACAGCTGTAAAATCATGGGATTGGTGATTTTGTGTGCTTAAAGGTCTCTTGCATCACTATGAAGGGTTATATGGTCAAATCAAAGGCTTGAGACGTGATTAGGGTTCAAAAGGGTACTCCCTTGGAGTTTGCGGTCCTTAGACCACTCCTTGGGATTTTACGGTCGTAAACACTAGGGATTATGGCTGTAAACCCTTGGGCATATCATTTCATTCGTGTTTTGTGGTCCTAAGCTCATTCATACAAGTTTCTAGTCCATTAAACATGATAAGGAAGGAGTTAGGGACAACAAAACACCTTTTAAGGTGTTTACGGTTTAGGGAGATTCCCAAACCGTAAACATATGTTCTTGAGGGTTTTGAGGTTCATTCCATGGATTTAACAACCACACTAACTAAACAACTAGTTAGAAAGAGTATACTTACTTCTTGGAGGCTTGTAGAGGTGTTTTAGGACCCAAAAACACAAATGTGTTCTTGGTGTTCTTGGTGATTTGAAGATCCTTGAAAAATCTATGTAAAAATCGGAAATCCATAGATGAGAAGGTGTAGAAACACTAGATTAAGTGTTGTTTGAAAGGATCTAGAAGAAAACTTACATTTTTGGCGGATTTTGGAAGAAGAATGTGATGATACTTGAAAGAAAAAGCTAGTGTTCTTGAGTGGGGAGTAGTAAAAGTGAGGACAAGGTATAAACTCTTGCTACATGCATGAGTTCTTGGGGAGAAGGGTGTTTACGGCCCAAAAATCCCTTGTTTGGCCGTAAACACCTAGCTAAGGTGTCGGGTTGTTCGGTTTGCCACACGTCACTAATTACGTCACTTCTTTTTATTATATCGTTTGACGAAAAATAAAATAAAGCACCAAACGGGTTTAAATCCGCCAAAAATATATTAAAATATCTTTGACTAATATTTGAAGTGTTTGGATGTGGAAATTATACAAATGAAAATTTCGGGTTTTCACATCATCCCCCCCCCCCCCCCCCCCCCGTTAAAGGGAATTTCGTCCCCAAATTAGAGTTCAAGAAACTAAGTTATTACACAATAACTAAGCAAAAAGATGAGGATATTTGAGTTTCATTTGATCCTCGCGCTCCTAAGTGTACTCCGGTCCTCGCTTGGCGTTCCAGTGAACCTTCACAATTCGAATGCGGCTTATTTTCGTTCGTTTGACCTCTCGGTCCATAATCTCCACAGGTTCTTCCATGAAGTTAAGGCTCTCGTTGATCTCGATCTCGTCGAGTGTAATAACGAGAGTCTCGTCGGATAGACACTTTTTCAAGTTTGAGACGTGGAAGGTAGGATGTATGTTTCTGAGTTTGCGGGGTAGATTGAGTTTGTAAGCTATGGGGCCGATTCTAGCGAGAATCTCGAAAGGACATATGTATCTTGGATTCAGCTTTCCATGCTTTCCAATGCATATTGTTCCCTTACAGGGTGAGACTTTCAAAAGGACTCGGTCTCCCACCTGGAACTCCAAGGGTTTTCTTCGTTTGTCTGCGTAGCTTTTATGTCGATCTCTAGCGGCTTTTAATCGTTCACGAATCTATACGATATTCTCAGTCCTTTCTCAAATAATCTTCGGACCCGTGAGAGCACTGTCAGGAATGCGTCCTTTAGCTAACTTAGTGTCACCCACCTCAGCCCAACACATAGGGGATCTGCACTTTCGGCCGTAGAGGGCTTCGAATGGAGCTGCCTTGATGTTCGTGTGATAACTATTGTTGTAGGAAAACTCGACAAGGGGTAAGTGGGTATCCCATTCCTTACCAAAGTCGATCACACAGGCTCGCAGCATATCTTCCTGGGTTTGGATAGTCCTATCACTCTGTCCGTCGGTCTGCAGATGGTAGGCTGTACTCATGTCCAGCCTCGTCCCTAAGGCATTTTGTAGTGATGGCCAAAATCTCGAAGTGAACCTACTATCTCTATCGGAGATAGTAGATATAGGGACACCATGCAGTCGTACGATCTCCTTAATGTATGTTCTTGTGAGTTTCTCCATCTTGTTTGTTTCCTTGATGGGCAGGAAGTGTGCCGACTTGGTCAAATCTGTCGACGATGACACATATGGTATCAAGCCCACCTGTTGTCTTGGGTAGCTTGGTTATGAAATCCATAGTGATCTGCTCCCAATTCCATTCAGGTATCTCCGGTTGCTGTAGTAGACCTGATGGCTTCCGGCATTCGAACTTGACCTTTGCGCAAGTAAGGCATTTACTCACGAAGGTAGCAATCTCTGCTTTCATGTTAGGCCACCAATATGATTTCTTGAGATCCAGATACATCTTATCTGAACATGCGTGAACGAAATATCGATTTTTGTGTGCTTCCTTCATGACCAAGTCTCTAAAACCACCGTGTTGCGGTGTCCAGATTCGTTCCATGAGGTATAAGGCTCTGTCACCCTTGACATCCAATTTCTTATCTATTCCTCGCAGGGATTCTCCCACCACATTTTCAGGTTTCAAGGCTTCGAGCTGAGCCTCCTCAATCTGTGCGGATAGATGCGAATGGATAGTCATTGATAAGGACTTGACTCTTCGACCAGAATATTCCTTCCGACTTAGGGCGTCTGCTACCACATTGGCTTTTCCCAGGTGATAACGAATCTCACAGTCGTAATCTTTGAGTAGCTCGACCATTCTGTCGTTGTCTCATATTGAGATCCTTCAGGTTGACTATGTGTTGGAGGCTTTTGTGGTTGGTATATATCGTGCTATTCGTACCGTACAGGTAGTGTGTCCAAATCTTTAGAGCGAACACAACCGCCCCTAATTCGAGATCGTGTATGGTGTAGTTGACCTCGTGTGTGTTCATCTGTCTCGAGGCATAGGCGATGACATTTCCTCGTTGCATCAAAACACAACCGAGCCCCTGATTGGACGCATCGCAGTTTACCACAAAATCTTCTGTCCATTCGGGGAGGGACAGTATTGGTGCGGTGCATAAAGCTCGTTTCAGGTTTTGAAATGCCTTCTCTTGTTTCTCTCCGGAGTTAAAGGCCATGCCTTTCTGGGTCAATGTTGTAAGGGGTTTCCTGATTCGAGAGAAGTTCTGTATGAATCGGCGGTAGTAGCCACGGAGGCCTAGAAATTGACGAATTTTTGTAGGTGTCTTCGGTGCTGACCAGTTCTCAATAGCTTTAATCTTGGATGGGTCCACGTGGATCCCTTCTTTGCTAACCACGTGCCCTAAGAATTCGACTCTTCGGATCCAAAATTCGCACATAGAGAACTTCACGTATAGCCTCTCCGATCGTAGGGTTTCTAGGACTCGTCGTGGATGATCGCTATGCTTTTCCTTACTTCGAGAGTAGACAAGTATGTCATCAATGAAGAAGATGATGAACTGGTCCAAGTAAGGACGGCACACCCTATTCATTAAAAATCCATGAATACCACGGGCCCGTTGGTCAGTCCGAACGGCATCACTATGAACTCGTAGTGTCCGTAATGAGTTCGGAAGGCTGTTTTCGGGACATCCTCCTCAAGCACTCGTAACTGGTGATACCAGGACCTAAGATCAATCTTGGAAAACTAACTCTCCCCTTGCAGTTGGTCAACTAGGTCGTCGATACGAGGAAGAGGGTATCGATGCTTGACCGTTAGCTTGTTAAGTTCTCTGTCATCGATGCACATACAGAACGATATGTCCTTCTTCTTTACGAACAAGACCGGTGCTCCCCAAGGTGAGAAACTTGGTCTTATGAAGCCCTTGCTGAGCAGCTCGTTAAGTTGAACAGACAGCTCTTGCATCTCAGCAGGTGGTAGATGATAGGGCGATTTGGCTACGGGGGTAGCTCCTGGAATTATGTCGATCCTGAGCTCGACTTGACGTTGGGGAGGTAAACCTGGTAGCTCTTCTGGAAAGACGTCAGGGAAGTCGCATACTAAGGGGAAGTCTTTCAGGTCTTTTGTTTTCTGGCTTGTATCGACGACGTGTGCAAGGAATTCACGATATTCCTTACGTAAGTACTTATGGGCTTGTATACTCGAGGTGATACGAAGACTCGTACTGGGTTTGTCTCCGTAGATTAATTAGGTTTCGTTATTCGGTAGATTTAGGCGAATTGGTTTATAAAGGTTCTTTCTGTCCCACTATCGAATAGGATACAAGCATAAGAGTTATCGAGAAGGAACGTACCGGTGACTACTGTAAGGTCTGCTACTGCTTCATTGTGTCCAATTGCAAGTAGCCTCCTTGTTCCTCCCGCATTCCCCGCTTTCGGCAGTTTTTCATGAAATGCTCCACCTCGCCACAGCCATAACAGGCCTGGCTTACTCCCGACCCGGGGACTTGAGAAACGGGTTTGGGTTGAGATTTGCAAAACTGGGCGGTATGGCCCTTCTAGTCGCAATTAGTGCAGTGCAATTCACGGTAGGGGCTGTTATCATGGAAGGGGCACTTTGGAAACATGGGCAGGTTTCGAGCATAGGATTTTGTTGGTACAGGGGTAGCAGGAGTAGTGGCAGCATGGACAGTCACACTTTGTTTGTTTTTGTAGGAGGATTGAGTTGACTTGCCTTTCTTTCGATCCCACCGCTTCCGCTTGTTGTCGAATGCCTTGGTCTGTGCAGTAGCAGTTGCTGTTGTTGTTGATGGAGTGGAAGGAACTTCATGATCAATCAACCTGTGGGCCAATTCCTTGGCGCTGTCAAAGGTCATAGGATGTGATAATAGAACGTTCCCTCGATACGGGGGCACTAGACCCTAGATGTAACGTTCAATTTTCTTGCTTTCAGAAGGGATCATGTTGGGACATAGGGTTACCAGGTCGCAGAACCTGACTGTATAAGTCACTATATCTGTCCCTTTCATCTTGAGGTTCCAGAGTTCCTCCTTGAGTTTCTGAACCTCACCCCTAGGACAATAGTCCCTTCTCAGAAGGTCCTTCAGTGTATCCCAGCCCATGGCGTTGGCTGTTACCAAAGAGAGTGAACTGACATGGCCATTCCACCATCTCAGGGCCCTTTCAGTGAAGGTGGCAGCACCGAAGTTGATCTTGCTTGCTTTGGGGCATGAGCACATTTCGAAGACGACTTCAGTTCTTTCAATCCATTGGGACAGAGCAAGGATCCCTCCGGTCCCATTAAAGAATGTTGGTTTGCAGTTCATGAAATCCTTATAGGTACACCCCTATGCACACGGGTGGATTTCACCATGTCTAGAGTTGATGCCCATTCCAGCTCCACTTGCATCATAGGAATTCATTTGGTCCATAGCTACAGTCACAACCGTGGTCACATCTGTCTGAAACAACATCGGATCGAACTGCGAAGGAGGAGGTGGTAGAGGTGGAGTTTTAGTCGCAGGTCTGCCTCGGTTCGGGTGCTTGCGAGGAGGCATCTTTTACTGAAAGTTTATAGAGATGATGAAAACAGTAAGAATCAATTGCAAACATGATGAGAGCGTTTCATGGACTAAATCGACATAGTCCAACTATCAGATAAAGTTATAGCAACAGAGTAGGGAAAACACGAAAGCATAAACTTTCCCACGAAGTAAGTAACTGCCAATATTACTGGTATTAATGATATAATATGAGTTCGGGAAAAGTGACCTAGCAGTAGGTCTTACATCAAACCATAAGAGAAAATTTTGGCAGTCTAGGAGTCTAGGTAAGCTACTTTCAGAGTTACAAATGTTTATAGATAAGTGCCCTACTGAGCATAGAAAAGAAAAGGCTATTCCTTAAACAAAAGAGGGATATAAGTTGACATATTCTACTTGCGGTGGGTATCCCTTGGGCGAACCCTAAGATCAGCCAGTTGGCGTACAACTTCTTGAAGATGTCATTCCCGTGCTCTCTGACGCGCTCGGAGTTCCCTGACTTTGGCTCGGGATGCAGGTAGCTATTGCTGCAGAGCCTCATTGGTCCTCCTAGTCCTATCCATGGCTTCTTCCAGTTGGCGGATACGAACAGTGCTAAGGTTAGAGTTGGCATCAATTTCCAAAACTCTGCTAATAGCTGCATGACCTTGCTCGACGTTCCTAGCAATCCTCCAGACCCTGACGGGTGGGGCTCGATCAACCGAGCCACCCTCGCTTATGTTGTAAAAGCTTTGGTCTCCGTTGAAAGGTAAGGACTGACCCTGTTCATTGCTCCATTGATCCAGGGTTTTTGCCCACATGGGAGTGGGACCTTGGAATGCTGGACGGGGGTTGGGTTCGGAGGTACAGGGGGTAGGTTGTTGACTTCTGGTTCGAAGCTGGAGCTATCCGAAAAGCCTTCTGCATGATGATCATCCAATGGGATCGGGTGATTGTCTTCTGACTCCTCCTCGAGCCATACTCCAATGCCTTGGTTTGGATAGTACGGATCGTCGGGATGGTGGAAGCCAACCATGCTATCTACGCGAGAAAGGGGGAAAGAAAGGTTAATAGACGTACTAATCTAGGATACTTATAAGATGATCGTTGTTAGTCGACCCAATACTTGCATAATGCATACCAATTACATGTAACCGAGATAGGATAGACCTTCGAATAAGTGATCCTAACTCTAAATCCACAACCAAACAAGGAACAAGAATTGCAGAATACTCCTATAGTATTCTCGTTCTAACGTTCTTAGGGTAGTGTTGGTAAGTTTTTAGACTTGTTACAACATCACAATCACTCTTAGGCACATGCTAGTCACTCCTAGGAAAATGTAGTTGATCAGGCTACATTCACCCAGACTTGACTAAATGTCTCTAAGACTAATTGTGTTGTTCAACAATCTTAACACTTTTGTTCTGTTCTAGTGTGATACTATCCTTTGTATTAATGGATGTATATATATATATATATATATATATATATATATATACTTAGTTAAATATTTTATTATTTAAAAGTATATATTCTTTGTCAGAGTGTTTTAATCCCAATGTGTTTATAGTTCGTATATCTTTTATGGGTTGATATAGTTGATTCACTATAAACAATACTCTGATACCAATCTGTCACACCCCAAAACCGAGAACGGCGGAATACGTTATGGGGTGGAGGACGTCATGTACAGTATCATAACAATGCATAATAGTAAAAACAAGCAACAACATCCATTGCATCAATATAGTAATTGTAATACAAGCGTGTTCTGTATAGTTTGTTAGACACCAAAAGTATTATCAAAATAAAGAGGAGTCTCGTATGTGCTCCGTCTTCTCAAAAGCTGCATCTGTACCTGTCTACTGATGACCAGAGAATACAAGTTATTTTGAAAACGAGTATAAGCATAAAGTTAGTGAGTTCATAAGCATTTAGTAACATTGCTTGTATAAAATTGGTTTTAATCGTGTATTGTAAAAGTTGTTATCGAGTTTGAAAATAGTGTGAATCTCTACAAAATCCTATATTTTCCAGTAAAAGTAGTCCTCTGTCAAGACTTGGTTACTTGTAGGTTTAATCCATTGAGTGTGTAAAGGTTTTCCCAATTACACTTTCAATAATAAAAATATAGTTTAGGACTTCATTTATGCAAAGTAAATGGGAAGATAATGTATTATTCCAGCAGTGTTACTGCCGGTTGAAAGGAAAATAAACTGCAGACTCTAGGTAGTGATAAGTATATAATACACCTCGGGGAGTCTGTTTTACCTTTATTTCTTAATTTGTTGATTTAGGGATTCGAATGTGGATTTATATGTAACCATAGGGATAGGCGATCGAATGTCTATTGACCCTCCAGGTCACACGCAGTCGGGATGTGAGAGTGTTTTTCCTGTATAGATCTATACACATAGTGCCCGCTCTCCCTCCAAGAGATTATGGTTACACGGTGAAGGCGCAGTGAAGTGTCGTATAAAGGAATAGTATTCTTCTCGGTATTATGTATTTAGTGTTCTTTTAAATAGTATATAGTATTCTTCTTATATAGTACTTAAAATGTAGAGCCTCATAATAGTACTAACTATGGTATGTATCATAGTAATGGTAGTAAGGAGCGGTAAACCTTAACTATACCTATTATAGTTAAATAGCATGTTGTAGTCTATCTTTGATATACAAAAGTATGGAACTGAGTGAAGACATTCATATCCAACACAAATATATTCAATATATAACTAAGAATTCAACGACAGTCGGACAGATAACAATATACTCTAAGACCACAATCAAACAAGAACATGAAATAGGGCGAGCTATCGGTCCTGAGTCCTTCAAGTCTTACTTATATAAATATATTGGTGTAGATATAGTTTGGGAACAAAAGAAGTTTAAAAAGAGTTTGTAAATAGTTTTTATAACCATTAAACATGAAAAATGAGTTTGATAAACAATTAAAACAGTTTTGATAGTAAAGCGATTAAAAGTATAGAAATCCTTTTTGACTGCACGTTACAAATCACATGTGATTGATACTATAATTTGTTGGATTCAACTTGTATCCCCCCCCCCCCCCCCCGCCATAAAAGCATTTAAATACATTTGAAAGGTTAATTAAGGGGTATGAAGTCACATGCAGTGAGTGGAGTGGATGGTATGCCGGGTAGGATGCTAGGTGTCAAGTGAGGACTTGAACACACCCACAGATCCTATGTAACATGTAGTGGCATATAATGATATCTAATTAGTGATTTAATCACCAATTAAGTAAGTAAAGACGCTATAATGCATGAAAACAATTTGCTTCAAGTGCTATGAGTGCTAAGGATTGCATCTAAAGAGTGTATGACCTCACTATGGAGTTAGGGACACTTCAAATGGCCTCACTAAGGTTGAGAGACCATTTCCCCCATGAGTTTACGGCCGTAAACTCATGGGAATGGTGAATTTGTGTGCTTAAAGGTCTCTTGCATTAGGGTTCAAAAGCGTACTCCCTTGGAGTTTGTGGTCCTTGGACCACACCTTGGGAGTTTACGGTCGTAAACACTAGGGTTTACGGCTGTAAACCCTTGGGCATATCATTTCTTTCGTGTTTTGTGGTCCTAAGCTCATTCATACAAGTTTCTAGTCATTTAAACATGCTAACGAAGGAGTTAGGGACACCAAAACACCCTTTAAGGTGTTTACGGTTTTGGGAGATTCCCAAACCGTAAACATATGTTCTTGAGGGTTTTGAGGTTCATTCCATGGATTTAACAAGAACACTAACTAAACAACTAGTTAGAAAGAGTATACTTACTTCTAGGAGGCTTGTAAAGGTGTTTTAGGATCCAAAAATACAAATGTGTTCTTGGTGATTTGAAGATCCTTGAAAAATCTATGTAAAAATCGGAAATCCATAGATGAGAAGGTGTAGAAACACTAGATTAAGTGTTGCTTGAAAGGATCTAGGAAGAAAACTTACATTTTTGGCGGATTTTGGAAGAAGAAGGTGATGATACTTGAGAGAAAAAGCTAGTGTTCTTGAGTGGGGAGTGGTAAAAGTGAGGACAAGGTGTAAACTCATGCTATAAGCATGAGTTCTTGTGGAGAAGGGTGTTTACGGTCCAAAACTCCCTTGTTTGGCCGTAAACACCTAGCTAAGGTGTCGGGTTTTTCAGTTTGCCACACGTCACTAATTACGTCACTTCTTTTTATTATATCGTTTGACGAAAAATAAAATAAAGCACCAAACGGGTTTAAATCCGGCCAGAAATGTAGTGAAATATCTTTGACTAATATTTGAAGTGTTTGGATGTGGAAATTATACAAATGAAAATTTCGGGTTGTCACACTCGTCGTCTTCTGAGTTGGTTGGCCATAATTCAACTCCTCCAAATTCTTTCTCAGTCACATTCTCCTGCATAATCAAAGCAGGCATAGAGTTATCAGAAGTCTTTTTATTTTTAACCTCCTAAAGCTTTCGCATGTGCTAGGACTCATCATCTTCTCGTTCTCTATTCCCATTTAGCCTTTTCAGCATGCAATCCTTGGAAAGATGATTTTTGCCATGAAAATAGCGTCAGTCATGGCCAGAGTCTCTCATGCTCTTTTACTCCTTATCATCCTCTTTCTGATAATTGATTTTGTTCTCCTCTTTCGCCCTTTCTGAGTTGTAGGTACCCTGTCTGTTTCGATTCTTGTTTAATGGGAATTTCTTCCTTGCGAACCTTTTCGGATTTGAGACCACTAAAGCGAACTCCTCGTTCGTAAAATCACATTCAAAATGATTTGATTCAGAATCTTCCTCTGCAACATTTTTGCCCTTCGCAACAAGAGCTAAATACCCTATTCTAGTGACAACTTTAGCTTCTTTCAAAACTCCAGCTTCATGTGCCTTGAGAATTCCAACCAGCTTACCTAAAGTATAACTTTTGAATTGCTCATGCGCTTTGACTGTACAAACCATTACCATCCATTCGGATCTAAGCCTGTTCATGAAAGTAACTTTTCGTTCAACCAACTCGCGTCCAATACTAGGCTTCATCATCTTGCTAAGAAGACGATTGTAACGATTAAACGCCTGGCTCAGATTTTCTTCAGGATTTTGTGCGAAAGCACCAAACTCTGAAAGTAGAAGAGTTTGTATAGAATGTTCAAGATCTGCATCAGTGGAGTAAAGTTCTTTGAGCCTATGCCATATGTTTTTCGCAGCGTCACACAAACTAACTAGACGAAAACTATATGCCTGCAAAGCGAATCTAACGATCCTCATTGTTTTGACATTGCTGATCAGTTTATCTTTCTCGTCTTGAGGATCATCCTTCGTATCAAGAAGCTGTTGGATAAGGTGTCTAAGTCCATAACTATTTCGGGCTTGTACTTGACCCGACCCGGCATGGTCCATTTGGGTTGCATGGCACCATGCAATTGGATAGACTAAATGAGAGAAATAACACTTGGAGATTATTAATATATTATAAGTTCTAATATATTAATAATATTATTTAATTAGTTGATCAAAGAATTAATTTGGAATTAATTAAGTGATCAAAGGATAACTAATTAAATATATGGGTTGATTATGTAAATTATTCATATCTTGTATAGTGGGCTAAGAGGCTCCATGGATTATCAAGTTGGGTTCTACCCATAGGATGCTCCATGGATGCTCCATGGGAGTTACAAACCCATGGGTCATGGAAATGAAGAGTCATGACACATTAGGGTTTACATGGTGTAACCCTAGATGTGTCAACACTATATAAGGATCCCATTCTCCACCAAAATTGGCAAGAAAAAGAAACTAGAGGGCTTGGCCGATTTTGAGAAAGTGTGTGTTATCTCAAGAGTCTTTCCAAGAGCATTTGGTGTTGTGTGAAGCATTTGAGGCATCACACTTGGGGTGCTAGGCTCACAAGGTTTCAAGGAACACAATCAACAACAAGGTAAGTTATTCTATCTATGATTCAAGTTAAAATTGTTCCCCATGTATGCTAGATAGGAATATAACCTTGGAATTCAACTTTGCATGATAATTAGACAAACATAGATCCAAGGTTATTAGGGTTGCATGTACACTTAGGAAGTGTTAGAATGCTCAAAACCCATCAGTGGTATCAGAGCCTAGGCTTGTTTGTTTGTTATTTGTGCTTAAAAGTTGAAGAAAGTCGAAAATCTTGCTGTCTGACTGATGGACTCGGCGAGTCCATGGGGAGGACTCGTCGAGTTCATGTGTATCTTCAACCTACTCAGCGAGTAGGTTTATGCACTCGGCGAGTAGGGTCGACAGAGTGCAGAATTTCGACTTGAGTTGCTGGAAATGGATTAGAATCATTACCCTAAAATGTTTTGGTACTTGAAAACTTGTTTTAGAAGGTGTAATGTCTTTTCTAACTCATTTACAACAACTAGTTATCAAGATTACAAAGATTAAATGTGATTTTGATTCTTGAAAGTGTTCATATTCATATTCTTGTTCTTATGTTGTTTAGATGATCATAGGAATTATTTGTAACCTATGTGGTAGATTAATTCATGATCATAATGTGTTTTAATGGAGTCCATAACTTGTCCTCAAGTTATGGAAAACCAAAAAAGTCTCTTGGATTAAAAACCATTAAAAGAACACAAGAGTTAGGAAAAATGAAAAGTCCTCATTTTATTACTCTATTAAACTCATAAGTTACAAGAAATGAAAAGTTTTGAAAGTTTACAAAACTTGCCCTCAAGTTTTGGAACAAGTAAAGTTAAGTTAAAACTTTAGTTCCAATCCCTAGAATTTTAAAAGTTAAAATTCAACCCTTATACTTATATTATTATGATTTAATAATTATATATATATATATATGTATAAGAACAAAGTCGTCTTACCGCTAGTACGCCTCATTCACGAAGCCGGTCTATAAGGTCGGTATAAGGTTGTTGCCTATAAAATGGTGACTTAATGGGTGTCCACTCTCACCCACCGCTTGCTTGATCGGTGGAGGGTCGTTAGCCGAACGGGTAAAACAAGGACTTATTAATTCTCATTCAAAGTATGATGAATATTATAAAGTAACTAAATGTTTTATTAAATTCCCAATCTTAGTTACTTTAGGAAAAATGTGAATAAGGTGCTATTCCATGAAATTACACTTTACACTTTGATTAAGTCGTTGGTGGAGCGTGTGTGGTTAACCGGCACACTAACTTGGACTTAACAAGGTAGGTAAAGGGTGACTTAGGGTTTATTATAGTATCGATGGAGCGTGTGTGGTTAACCGGCACATCGATTGAGTGATAAACTTTAAGGGTACCAAGTGATTTGCATGGTTACTTCACACCTCGTTTTGTGATCCTCGGTATCCCAGTCACAAAACTTGGAGGGCACACTCGAGATTGAAACATGCCTTTGAAAAGTTCATTGAATCTCAAAGAATCTAGGAATTTCTAAGAACCATTCAAAAACCTAATACTAAAATATTGCGGTTTTCGTGGTGGAAATTGGTGAATCGTCATTCACCTACCTTTCAAATATGATATAGCTTAGATTACGGCATACCTCTTCTAAGTTATATTATATTGTGATTGGATCCTAGCCTTAATACTACATTTGGGTGTTTTATTAAGGACTCTCTTATATCTAAACTAATCTTGTCCTCTTTCCTTCAGATGTCTTTCAACAATGCTTCTGGCTCTAATCCTAATGGCTCCTTTACCCTTATGAACTTGTGTGGGAAAGTCACCTTTGATGGATCCAACTTCAATGAGTGGATCAGAAACATCAGGATGATTACTCGCTACGAGGACAAAGAATATGTCCTTGACAAGGAGCTTAAGGAGATTGATGAGTCCACTGCAACTCCTCAGGAGATCGCTGAATTTCGGGCACATGAAAGGGATGCTACGAAAGTGGCTTGCATCATGACGGCCACGATGACAGCGGAACTCCAAAAGTCTTATGAGGATTTCTACCCTTATGACATGCACCAAGATTCGATGGAAAGATACCATCAAAGTGCAAGACAAGAGAGGTATGAAATCATCTGCTCCACGATAACAACCATAATGAAGGACGGGGAATCTGTCACGAGCCAAATGCAGAAAATGCAAAGGTATGTGGATCGTTTGCTGAAGCTTAATGTGAACTTCCCGGAGGATCTTGCAATAGATATTATTTTGCATTCCTTACCATCGTGCTATGATCAATTCCGCATGACATATCACATGAACAAGGAAGAAGTCACCCTCAGCAAACTTCAGGGACTTCTCAAGACCGCAGAATCAGGTCTTAAGGGGAAGTCGGTTGCTATCACTCCTACTCAAAACTCTACTCCGGTTTTGGCAATTGGGAAGAATCGATGGAGGAAGAGAAAGAGATCCTCGAAGGGTACCAAGGCTTGGACCCTTGATGGCTCTTCTTCAAGTGGAACCAAGAAAGGTTTCATTACTCCTTCTTCTGACCCAAAAGAGGCTGAATGCTTCTATTGCCATGAAAAAGCTCATTGGAAGCGGAACTGCCCAAAATACCAGCAAGATGTGAAGGATGGGAAAGTTAAACCCAACCATGCAGGTATTTAAACTATCATTTCTAATAACTCACCCCATTCTAATTCTTGGGTCCTTGATACCGGGTGTGGTATTCAGATTTGTTGTGACTTGCAGGGACTAAGAAGAAGTGAGGATGTGGAGCAAGGAAGGATAAACTTGATCATGGGGAATAGGAAAGCTATACCTGTTACCAAGATTGGAGTTTATACTTTATCGCTAAGTAGTGGGTTTAGTTTAGATCTGAATAAGTGTTGTTATTCGCCAGGAATGGCAAGAAATATTATTTCCTTTCATGCTTTGTACAAACAAGGGTTTACCTTTTCATTTAATAATGAAGTTGGTTCTATTGATGCTTTCTTTAATAATGTTACTTATTTTAAAGGATTACCTTGTGATGGTGTGTATGAAGCTGTATCTGTTGTAGATAACTTAGGAAATAATGTTTTGTGTACTGATTCTACTAATAATAACTTGGATAAAGCATCATTATGGCATTGTCGTCTTGGACATATAAGCAAGAAGCGTATAGGCCAACTCCAAAAGGATGGAGTCTTGGAGTCGTTTGACCTAAAGTCAGATGATAGTTGCGAATCATGCTTACTTGGAAAAATGACAAAGTCACCCTTCACAGGTTCGTGTGAAAGGGGTGAAGGTTTGTTGGACCTTATACACACGGATGTGTGTGGACCATTCAAACATGCCACAAGGGATGCTAATCTTATTTGACTTTTACTGATGATTATAGTAGATATGGATATGTCTACTTGATCAAGCATAAGTCAGAGACTTTCGAGAGGTTTAAGGAATTTAAACAGGAAGTCGAGAATCAATTGGGCAGGAACATTAAGATGCTTCGATCTGATCGTGGTGGTGAGCATCTTAGTTCAGAGTTCCTCGACTATCTAAGGGAATGTGGGATAGTCTCACAATTGACACCTCCCAGGACACCACAGTTGAATGGTGTGGCTGAGAGGCGTAATCGAACCTTGCTAGATATGGTTCGTTCCATGATGAGTCGAGCTACGCTACCAATCTCATTCTGGGGGTATGCCTTAGAGACTGCCGCCCATATTCTTAATCTAGTCCCTACAAAGAAAGTTGCCAAAACTCCTCACGAGATGTGGACTGGTAAAGTACCTAAACTAGACCACATCAAGATTTGGGGTTGCGAGGCTTTCGTGAGACGCGAGACTCATGATAAGCTCGAACCTCGAAGCGAGAGGTGTATTTTCATCGGTTACCCACAGCGATCCTTTGGTTACCTCTTCTACAGACCTAGTGACAATGTGGTCTTTGTAGCAAGAAGAGGTGTCTTTCGAGAAAGAGAGTTTATAAGCCAAGGAGACAGTGGGAGGCAAATTGATCTTGAAGAAATTCAAGAATCAAGCGGTGAAGGAACTTCAAACTCTAGCCCTCAACTTGAGGAGGAAACTCCTGTTGAGCCAATTGACAAATCTGTACCTCTGAGACGTTCCATGAGAGTTAGGAGTGCACCTGAGCATTACTATGGATTCCATATTACTGCAGAAGGTGAGACACTTATTAGTGATGAGACACTAGTAAGTCAAGATGACCCTAACAGCTACGAGGAAGCCATGGCAGGCCCCTAGTCTGCTAAATGGAAAGAGGCTATGGATAGCGAGATACAATCCATGTATGACAATCAAGTTTGGAACTTGGTTGAAAATGTACCAGGTCGTAAGACAGTAGGGGGCAAATGGGTCTTTAAGAAGAAGACCGACATGGATGGTAAAGTACACACTTATAAGGCTAGACTGGTTGCAAAGGGCTTCTCTCAAATTCCTGGAGTGGATTATGATGAGTCCTTTTCTCCGGTAGCCAAGATTAAGTCTATTCGGGTTCTGTTAGCCATAGCTGCATTTCATGACTATGAAATATGGCAGATGGATGTCAAAACCGCTTTCCTTAATGGAAAGTTGGCTGAAGATGTTTACATGAGTCAGCCAGAGGGTTTGGTCAGCAACGAGTACCCTAATAGAGTGTGTAAGCTTGAGAAATCCATTTATGGATTGAAGCAAGCACCTCGCAGATGGAATCTTTGCTTTGATGAAAAGGTCAAGGAATTTGGCTTTTCTAGAAGTGAAGATGAATCTTGTGTGTATGTCAAGGCTAGTGGGAGTATAGTTTGCTTTTTGGTATTGTATGTGGATGACATACTACTCATAGGAAACGACATTCCAACCCTGCAGGAAGTAAAGTCCTGGCTTGGGAAGTGTTTCGCTATGAAGGACCTTGGTGAAGCTGCCTATATTCTAGGGATAAGAATCTTGAGAGATCGGAGTAAAAGACTAATTGGACTTAGTCAGAGTACCTACTTGGATAAGATGCTAAAGAGATTCAACATGCAGGATTCCAAGAAAGGAGAGTCACCCATCCAGAGTAACACCAGATTGAGTAAGACACAAAGCCCTAGCACTGAGGCTGAGATAGCAGAAATGAGTCGAACACCTTACGCTTCGAATGTAGGATCGATCATGTATGCTATGACGTGTACTCGACCCGATGTAGCTTTTGCCTTGAGCATGGTTAGCACGTATCAGGCGAACCCTGGCAAGGCACACTGGACTGCGGTAAAGAATATCCTCAAGTACCTACGAAGGACTAAGGACTGGGTCCTTACCCTCGGTGGGAGTGATGACTTGAGAGTTGTTGGGTATAGTGATGCTAGCTTCCAGACTGATAGGGATAATTTCCGCTCTCAGTCGGGCTGGGTCTTTACCCTAAACGGAGGAACAATTTCTTGGAAGACTTCCAAGCAAGAGACAGTGGCAGATTCTACTTGTGAATCAGAGTATATTGCAGCTAGTGAAGCAGCAAAGGAGGCGATATGGCTGAAGAACTTCATTGGAGACCTTGGAGTTGTACCAGCTATTAAAGAGCCAATGGAAATTTTCTGTGATAGTGAAAGTGTTGTTGCCTTAGCCAAGGAACCAAGGGATCACGGGAGATCCAGACACATCGACAGAAAATACCATTTCATCAGACATCGGATCGAAGAAGGACTCCTCGTGGCAAAGAGGGTATCATCGGATGAGAACCCAGCAGATCCCCTCATGAAGGGACTGAGTAGGGTTAAGCATCTTCAGCATGCTCGGAGCATAGGGCTGAAGGATGATATAAGTTTTAGTAGTTAGATAACCCGGAAATTTGTAAAGTGTAATTGACATTTGATGATGAATAAAAGGTGTTTTATTTATGAGTAAAGTGTTGCTATCTCTTGTCAATTGTTTACTATATTTCTTTTGCATGTTTTGACTTCCAGAATAATTTTGTTTGGTATAACATATTATTCAAACCTCCACAGTCAGTCATATGTTGGAAGTAGATATGAATCAAGACTGTCATGTTTGGTTGTAGAGGTCTTGGACAAGGCTACAACAATCATGAGTGCTCATAAGTTCTGAGCATTGGACACAACCCACGCTCACTGGAATCACTTCATGGAATTTTATCTCGAGTGATCGTGAGACGGTAATATCATATAAGTCTTCAAACCTAGAGATATGATTTGTTACTTACAAGTTGGTTATGCATTGACTGTACGAAACCGCATTGGTAACTCGATGTTATAAAACGTACTTTTGTGTGTAATTCAATGAGTGGTAGAACAAACATATGAGTCGAAGTTTATCTGTTCCTTCTTGGATTAGAAGCTGATATCTGGGCCCCTCGATGATTTTGTTTTGACCCATGTACCGGGCCCGGTCAGAACTAAGTTGATGTGTTCAATTAAGTTCTATGTTAAACAAATCGGAAATCGGGAAACAAATGCTGGACAATAAGCAAGACAATGTTCCATGTATTTGTCCGGCTGATATCTAGAACAGAGGATTATATGATCACATATCTTAAATGGCGTATCATCATCTTCTCAGTTCCGAGAGACCTTGAAAGAGCTACGATTGCCGGTCGGTTCCTGAAGTACTAGAGATATAGTTATTAGACTTATCCAAGTGGGAGACTGTTGGATAAGGTGTTTAAGTCCATAACTATTTCGGGCTTGTACTTGACCCGACCCGGCATGGTCCATTTGGGTTGCATGGCACCATGCAATTGGATAGACTAAATGAGAGAAATAACACTTGGAGATTATTAATATATTATAAGTTCTAATATATTAATAATATTATTTAATTAGTTGATCAAAGAATTAATTTGGAATTAATTAAGTGATAAAAGGATAACTAATTAAATATATGGGTTGATTATGTAAATTATTCATATCTTGTATAGTGGGCTAAGAGGCTCCATGGATTATCATGTTGGGTTCTACCCATAGGATGCTCCATGGATGCTCCATGGGAGTTACAAACCCATGGGTCATGGAAATGAAGAGTCATGACACATTAGGGTTTACATGGTGTAACCTTAGATGTGTCAACACTATATAAGGATCCCATTCTCCACCAAAATTGGCAAGAAAAAGAAACTAGAGGGCTTGGCCGATTTTGAGAAAGTGTGTGTTATCTCAAGAGTCTTTCCAAGAGCATTTGGTGTTGTGTGAAGCATTTGAGGCATCACACTTGGGGTGCTAGGCTCACAAGGTTTCAAGGAACACAACCAACAACAAGGTAAGTTATTCTATCTATGATTCAAGTTAAAATTGTTCCCCATGTATGCTAGATAGGAATATAACCTTGGAATTCAACTTTGCATGATAATTAGACAAACATAGATCCAAGGTTATTAGGGTTGCATGTACACTTAGGAAGTGTTAGAATGCTCAAAACCCATCAGAAGCAGTTGGTTATATTCCTTATGAGTTTTGATGGTCCTTTTGGTTTCAGTGTGACAGAATGGACCTACAATAATGGCTTCCCATATCAAGTAGCCATTGTCTTCTGAGCCGAGAACAAAATCTTCAAAGTGGAGTGCCCAAACTTCATATTCATGAGGAAAAAGAATCGGGATCGTTGTTGTAGATCCAATACTGCTTGAGATATTTATAGAATATATGTTGGAATCGTCGTGATGCATGATGATATATTCTTTGATACCTGTAAAGAATCAGACGTGTAAACTAAGATTGTTTTTAGGGTAATATCAAGATCACTTCAAGCCGCCAATGTGACAATAAAGATGAATGAACTAGATCCTATATTAACGGAAACCCTAAAACTCTGGAAACAGAAGAGATGCGTCTAGATTACAAAGTCTCCTTTCTGATACCAATTGTTAAGAATAAATCCTTAAAGATCAATTAGATTCATGAACAGATAAACAAAGAACACGATGAAGACTCAATAATATTGAATGATTAAACGTCACACCTCAGAATAACTCTATGATGAATTTCTACTGTAGAGGCGTGTTTAGGGTTACAAAGATAAAGATCAGAGTTAACTAAATGACGATGCATGCATGCATCTTAAATACTCTAACCCTAGAATAAATAATGAGTGGACATGCCCAACTCGATAATACCAAACAACTAAACAAAAGGACCAATGATGTCACATCAAAATACCCAACTGTTTCGAAATTTTCTAAAGCACTCAAATGGTATAACATAATACTAGTTATTAATTTAAAACTTTGATTGCGTCAATTATTTATGTTGGGTAGCGTAGCATAGCATAGCAGATTTATTTTGTATTGCGTCATTGGGCTCGGTTAATAGTCTAAGTTTTGTACTCCAGTTTGGGCCTGTCCAACCGTGAGCTGATAAGGTTTAGTATATAATAATGTGCTTGCATGCATATTAAGTTAACGATCTAGAAGACGATAAAGATTACGATTGTTTATAGATTATTTTCTTCATCGTTCTTGTAAACCCTTTAACCCTCTACAGTAGAAGTTCTTTATCGAGCTCTGCTGAGGATTGTTGATTAATCATTCGACATCTTTGATCCATTCTTGTGTTCGTATTATTTTCTGTTTCATTACTTTACCTGTTTTAAAGATCTAATTGATCTTCAAGTTAATTTTTTAACTTATCAATTGGTATCATGGAGCTGTTTGATGAACCAGAGAAGGCCACTCTCTCTGAAGCCAGTGCAGCAGACAACAAGGTAGATCACATGAAGCAAATTATTGAAGACGCTGCAAGGAGAATGAATGAAGGAGGATCAACTTCTGACGAGCCCCCATCACCCAATGCTTCAGTCGAGGGGGAGAATCCACCATCACCATCTCAGCTGAGCTCACATGTTGAGGGGGAGCTAAGGTCTCAAACTACTCCCA
Organism: Lactuca serriola; assembly: GCF_051521515.1. NCBI lineage: Eukaryota > Viridiplantae > Streptophyta > Magnoliopsida > Asterales > Asteraceae > Lactuca > Lactuca serriola. Next base: position 304,019,444 of record NC_136415.1, on the reverse strand, counting down.
AAAGCACTTTGCCAACCGAAGGTACCACATCAACCGAAAGTGCCTCTCCATCCGAAGGTGCATCAACACCCGAAAGCTCAGCACCACAAGAAACCCCTATAACTCAAGATTCTCAAGACATTCCTGTAAGATCATCTATCAAGGGGGAGCATGCTGATATGTCTTACGACTATGAAAGCCAGTCCGAACCAGAAGAAATGATAAACTCTGAATTAGATCCAACCTTTGATCCAAACTACCCTCCTCTCACCAAATGGACCAGAGATCTGATGGGTTTTTTTGCATTCTAACACTTCCTAAGTGTACATGCAACCCTAATAACCTTGGATCTATGTTTGTCTAATTATCATGCAAAGTTGAATTCCAAGGTTATATTCCTATCTAACATACATGGGGAACAATTTTAACTTGAATCATAGATAGAATAACTTACCTTGTTGTTGCTTGTGTTCCTTGAAACCTTGTGAGCCTAGCACCCCAAGTGTGATGCCTCAAATGCTTCACACAACACCAAATGCTCTTGGAAAGACTCTTGAGATAACACACACTTCTCAAAATCGGCCAAGCCCTCTAGTTTCTTAGTGTAGCCGATTTTGGTGGAGAATATGCTTCTTATATAGTGTTGACACATCTAGGGTTACACCATGTAAACCCTAATGTGTCATGACTCTTCATTTCCATGACCCATGGGTTTGTAACTCCCATGGAGCATCCATGGAGCATCCTATGGGTAGAACCCAACTTGATAGTCCATGGAGCCTCTTAGCCCACTTTACAAGATATGGAGGATTTACATAATCAACCCATATATTTAATTAGTTATCCTTTGATCACTTAATTAATTCCAAATTAATTCTTTGATCAACTAATCAAATAATATTATTAATATATTAGAACTTATAATATATTAATAATCTCCAAGTGTTATTTCTCTCATTTAGTCTATCCAATTGCATGGTGCCATGCAACCCAAATGGACCATGCCGGGTTGGGTCAAGTACACCCCTGAAATAGTTATGGACTTAGACACCTTATCCAACAGTCTCCCACTTGGATAAGTCTAATAACTATATCTCTAGTACTTCAGGAACCGACCGGCAATCGTAGCTCTTTCAAGGTCTCTCGTAACTCAGAAGATGATGGTACGCCATTTAAGATAAGTGATCATATAATCCTCCGTTCTAGATATCAGCCGGACAAATACATGGAACATTGTCTTGCTTATTGTCCAACATTTGTTTCCTGTTTTCCGATTTGTTTGACATAGAACTTAATTTCAACTTAGTTCTGACCGGGCCCGGTACATGGGTCAAAACAAAATCATCGAGGGGCCCAGATATCAGCTTCTAATCCAAGAAGGAACAGATAAACTTCGACTCATATGTTTGTTCTACCACTCATTGAATTACACACAAAAGTACGTTTTATAACATCGAGTTACCAATGCGGTTTCGTACAGTCAATGCATAACCAACTTGTAAGTAACAAATCATATCTCTAGGTTTGAAGACTTATATGATATTACCGTCTCACGATCACTCAAGATAGAATTCCATGAAGTGATTCCAGTGAGCGTGGGTTGAGTCCAATGCTCAGAACTTATGAGCACTCATGATTGTTGTAGCCTTGTCCAAGACCTCTACAACCAAACATGACAGTCTTGATTCATATCGACTTCCAACATATGACCGACTGTGGAGGTTTGCATAATATGTTATACCAAACAAAATTATTCTGGAAGTCAAAACATGCAAACGAAATATAGTAAACGATCGACAAGAGATAGCAACACTTTACTCATAAATAAAACACTTTTATTCATCATCAAATGTCAATTACACTTCACAAATTTCGAGATTATCTAACTACTAAATCTAATATCATCCTTCAGCCCTATGCTCCGAGCATGCTGAAGATGCTTAACCCGAGTCAGTCCCTTTGTGAGGGGATCTGCCGGATTCTCATCTGATGATACCCTCTTTGCCACGAGGTGTCCTTCTTCGATCCGATGTCTAATGAAATGGTATTTTATGTCGATGTGTCTGGATCTTCCATGATCCCTTGGTTCCTTGGCTAAGGCAACAGCACTTTCACTATCACAGAAAATTTCCATTGGCTCTTTAATAGCTGGTACAACTCCAAGGTCTCCAATGAAGTTCTTCACCCATATCGCCTCCTTTGTTGCCTCGCTAGCTGCAATATACTCTGATTCACAAGTAGAATCTGCCACTGTCTCTTGCTTGGAATTCTTCCAAGAAATTGCTCCTCCGTTTAGGGTAAAGACCCAGCCCGACTGAGAGCGGAAATTATCCCTATCAGTCTGGAAGCTAGCATCACTATACCTTACAACTCTCAAGTCATCACTCCCACCGAGGGTAAGAACCCAGTCCTTAGTCCTCCGTAGGTACTTGAGGATATTCTTTACCGCAGTCCAGTGTGCCTTGCCAGGGTTCGCCTGATACCTGCTAACCATGCTCAAGGCAAAAGCTACATCGGGTCGAGTACACGTCATAGCATACATGATCGATCCTACAGCCGAAGCGTAAGGTGTTCGACTCATTTCTGCTATCTCAGCCTCAGTCCTAGGGCTTTGTGTCTTACTCAATCTGGTGTAACTCTGGATGGGTAACTCTCCTTTCTTGGAATCTTGCATGCTGAATCTCTTCAACACCTTATCCAAGTAGGTTCTCTGACTAAGTCCAATTAGTCTTTTACTCCGATCTCTCAAGATCCTTATCCCTAAAATATAGGCAGCTTCACCAAGGTCCTTCATAGCGAAACACTTCCCAAGCCAGGACTTTACTTCCTGTAGGGTTGGAATGTCGTTTCCTATGAGTAGTATGTCATCCACATACAATACCAAAAAGCTAACTATATTCCCACTAGCCTTGACATACACACAAGATTCATCTTCACTCCTAGAAAAGCCAAATTCCTTGACCTTTTCATCAAAGCAAAGATTCCATCTGCGAGGTGCTTGCGTCAATCCATAAATGGATTTCTCAAGCTTACACACTCTATTAGGGTACTCGTTGCTGACAAAACCCTCTGGCTGACTCATGTAAACATCTTCAGCCAACTTTCCATTAAGGAAAGCGGTTTTGACATCCATCTGCCATATTTCATAATCATGAAATGCAGCTATGGCTAACAGAACCCGAATAGACTTAATCTTGGCTACTGGAGAAAAGGTCTCATCATAATCCACTCCAGGAATTTGAGAGAAGCCCTTTGCAACCAGTCTAGCCTTATAAGTGTGTACTTTACCATCCATGTCGGTCTTCTTCTTGAAGACCCATTTGCACCCTACTGTCTTACGACCTGGTACATTTTCAACTAAGTTCCAAACTTGATTATCATACATGGATTGTATCTCGCTATCCATAGCCTCTTTCCATTTAGCAGACTCGGGGCCTGCCATGGCTTCCTCGTAGCTGTTAGGGTCATCTTGACTTACTAGTGTCCCATCACTAATAAGTGTCTCACCTTCTGCAGTAATATGGAATCCATAGTAATGCTCAGGTGCACTCCTAACTCTCGTGGAACGTCTCAGAGGTACAGATTTGTCAATTGGCTCAACAGGAGTTTCCTCCTCAAGTTGAGGGCTAGAGTTTGAAGTTCCTTCACCGCTTGATTCTTGAATTTCTTCAAGATCAATTTGCCTCCCACTGTTTCCTTGGCTTATGAACTCTCTTTCTCTAAAGAAAGCCCTCCTAGCTACAAAGACCACATTTTCACTAGGTTTGTAGAAGAGGTAACCAAAGGACTATTGTGGGTAGCCGATGAAAATACACCTCTCGCTTCGGGGTTCGAGCTTATCATGACTCTCGCGTCTCACGAAAGCCTCGCAACCCCAAATCTTGATGTGGTCTAGCTTAGGTACTTTGCCAGTCCACATCTTGTGAGGAGTTTTGGCAACTTTCTTTGTAAGGACAAGATTAAGGATATGGGCGGCAGTCTCTAAGGCATACCCCCAGAATGAGATTGGTAGCGAAGCTCGACTCATCATGGAACGAACCATATCTAACAAGGTTCGATTACGCCTCTCAGCCACACCATTCAACTGTGGTGTCCTGGGAGGTGTCAATTGTGAGACTATCCCACATTCCCTTAGATAGTCAAGGAACTCTGAACTAAGATACTCACCACCACGATCGGATCGAAGCATCTTAATGTTCCTGCCCAATTGATTCTCGACTTCCTGTTTAAATTCCTTAAACCTTTCGAAAGTCTCTGACTTATGCTTGATCAAGTAGACATATCCATATCTACTGTAATCATCAGTAAAAGTCAAATAATAACGATTAGCATCCCTTGTGGCATGTTTGAATGGTCCACACACATCCGTGTGTATAAGGTCCAACAAACCTTCACCCCTCTCACACGAACCTGTGAAGGGTGACTTTGTCATTTTTCCAAGTAAGCATGATTCGCAACTATCATCTGACTTTAGGTCAAACGACTCCAAGACTCCATCCTTTTGGAGTTGGCCTATGCGTTTCTTACTTATATGTCCAAGACGACAATGCCACAAAGATGCTTTATCCAAGTTATTATTAGTAGAATCAATACACAAAACATTATTTCCTAAGTTATCTACAACAGATACAGCTTCATACACACCATCACAAGGTAATGCTTTAAAATAAAGAACATTATTAAAGAAAGCATCAATAGAACCAACTTCATTATTAAATGAAAAGGTAAACCCTTGTTTGTACAAAGCATGAAAGGAAATAATATTTCTTGCCATTCCTAGCGAGTAACAACATTTATTCAAATCTAAACTAAACCCACTACTTAGCGATAAAGTATAAACTCCAATCTTGGTAACAGGTATAGCTTTCCTATTCCCCATGATCAAGTTTATCCTTCCTTGCTCCACATCCTCACTTCTTCTTAGTCCCTGCAAGTCACAACAAATATGAATACCACACCCGGTATCAAGGACCCAAGAATTAGAATGGGGTGAGTTATTAGAAATGATAGTGTAAATACCTGCATGGTTGGGTTTAACTTTCCCATTCTTCACATCTTGCTGGTATTTTGGGCAGTTCCGCTTCCAATGTGATTTTTCATGGCAATAGAAGCATTCAGCCTCTTTTGGGTCAGAAGAAGGAGTAATGAAACCTTTCTTGGTTCCACTTGAAGAAGAGCCATCAAGGGTCCGAACCTTGGTACCCTTAGAAGAGCTCTTTCTCTTCTTCCCTCGACTTTTCCCGATTGCCAAAACCGGAGTAGAGTTTGGAGTAGGAGTGATAGCAACCGACTTCCCCTTAAGACCTGATTCTGCAGTCTTGAGAAGTCCCTGAAGTTTGCTGAGGGTGACTTCTTCCTTGTTCATGTGATATGTCATGCGGAGTTGATCATAGCACGATGGTAAGGAATGCAAAATAATATCTATTGCAAGATCCTCCGGGAAGTTCACATTAAGCTTCAGCAAACGATCCACATACCTTTGCATTTTCTGCATGTGGCTCGTGACGGATTCCCCGTCCTTCATCATGGTTGTTATCATGGAGCAGATGATTTCATACCTCTCTTGTCGTGCACTTTGATGGTATCTTTCCATCTAATCTTGGTGCATTTCATAAGGGTAGAAATCCTCATAAGACTTTTGGAGTTCCGCTGTCATCGTGGCCATCATGATGCAAGCCACTTTCGTAGCATCCCTTTCATGTGCCCGAAATTCAGCGATCTCCTGAGGAGTTGTAGTGGACTCATCAATCTCCTTAAGCTCCTTGTCAAGGACATATTCTTTGTCCTCGTAGCGGGTAATCATCCTGATGTTTCTGATCCACTCATTGAAGTTGGATCCATCAAAGGTGACTTTCCCACACAAGTTCATAAGGGTAAAGGAGCCATTAGGATTAGAGCCAGAAGCATTGTTGAAAGACATCTGAAGAAAAGAGAACAAGATTAGTTTAGATATAAGAGAGTCCTTAATAAAACACCCAAATGTAATATTAAGGCTAGGATCCAATCACAATATAATATAACATAGAAGAGGTATGCCATAATCTAAGCTAAATCATATTTGAAAGGTAGGTGAATGACGATTCACCAATTTCCACCACGAAAACCGCAATATTTTAGTATTAGATTTTTGAATGGTTCTTAGAAATTCCTAGATTCTTTGAGATTCAGTGAACTTTTCAAAGGCATGTTTCAATCTCGAGTGTGCCCTCCAAGTTTTGTGACTGGGATACCGAGGATCACAAAACGAGGTGTGAAGTAACCATGCAAATCACTTGGTACCCTTAAAGTTTATCACTCAATCGATGTGCCGGTTAACCACACACGCTCCATCGATACTATAATAAACCCTAAGTCACCCTTTACCTACCTTGTTAAGTCCAAGTTAGTGTGCCGGTTAACCACACACGCTCCACCAACGACTTAATCAAAGTGTAAAGTGTAATTTCATGGAATAGCACCTTATTCACATTTTTCCTAAAGTAACTAAGATTGGGAATTTAATAAAACATTTAGTTACTTTATAATATTCATCATACTTTGAATGAGAATTAATAAGTCCTTGTCTTACCCGTTCGGCTAACGACCCTCCACCGATCAAGCAAGCGGTGGGTGAGAGTGGACACCCATTAAGTCACCATTTTATAGGCAACAACCTTATACCGACCTTATAGACCGGCTTCGTGAATGAGGCGTACTAGCGGTAAGACGACTTTGTTCTTATACATATATATATATATATAATTATTAAATCATAATAATATAAGTATAAGGGTTGAATTTTAACTTTTAAAATTCTAGGGATTGGAACTAAAGTTTTAACTTAACTTTACTTGTTCCAAAACTTGAGGGCAAGTTTTGTAAACTTTCAAAACTTTTCATTTCTTGTAACTTATGAGTTTAATAGAGTAATAAAATGAGGACTTTTCATTTTTCCTAACTCTTGTGTTCTTTTAATGGTTTTTAATCCAAGAGACTTTTTTGGTTTTCCATAACTTGAGGACAAGTTATGGACTCCATTAAAACACATTATGATCATGAATTAATCTACCACATAGGTTACAAATAATTCCTATGATCATCTAAACATCATAAGAACAAGAATATGAATATGAACACTTTCAAGAATCAAAATCACATTTAATCTTTGTAATTTTGATAACTAGTTGTTGTAAATGAGTTAGAAAAGACATTACACCTTCTAAAACAAGTTTTCAAGTACCAAAACATTTTAGGGTAATGATTCTAATCCATTTCCAGCAACTCAAGTCGAAATTCTGCACTCTGTCGACCCTACTCGCCGAGTGCATAAACCTACTTGCCGAGTAGGTTGAAGATACACATGAACTCGACGAGTCCTCCCCATGGACTCGCCGAGTCCATCAGTCAGACAGCAGAATTTTCGACTTTCTTCAACTTTTAAGCACAAATAACAAACAAACAAACCTGGCTCTGATACCACTGATGGGTTTTGAGCATTCTAACACTTCCTAAGTGTACATGCAACCCTAATAACCTTGGATCTATGTTTGTCTAATTATCATGCAAAGTTGAATTCCAAGGTTATATTCCTATCTAGCATACATGGGGAACAATTTTAACTTGAATCATAGATAGAATAACTTACCTTGTTGTTGCTTGTGTTCCTTGAAACCTTGTGAGCCTAGCACCCCAAGTGTGATGCCTCAAATGCTTCACACAACACCAAATGCTCTTGGAAAGACTCTTGAGATAACACACACTTCTCAAAATCGGCCAAGCCCTCTAGTTTCTTAGTGTAGCCGATTTTGGTGGAGAATATGCTTCTTATATAGTGTTGACACATCTAGGGTTACACCATGTAAACCCTAATGTGTCATGACTCTTCATTTCCATGACCCATGGGTTTGTAACTCCCATGGAGCATCCATGGAGCATCCTATGGGTAGAACCCAACTTGATAATCCATGGAGCCTCTTAGCCCACTATACAAGATATGGATGATTTACATAATCAACCCATATATTTAATTAGTTATCCTTTGATCACTTAATTAATTCCAAATTAATTCTTTGATCAACTAATCAAATAATATTATTAATATATTAGAACTTATAATATATTAATAATCTCCAAGTGTTATTTCTCTCATTTAGTCTATCCAATTGCATGGTGCCATGCAACCCAAATGGACCATGCCGGGTCAGGTCAAGTACACCCCTGAAATAGTTATGGACTTAGACACCTTATCCAACAAGATCATCCTGTCTCTCAAGTTGTTGGTGATGTATCTGAAAAAGTTCTGAGTCGATCACAACTCAAGGCAAAACAGACTTCCTTGTTTTCAAAAGTCGAATTCTGCATGTTTAACTCATTCGTATCAAAAGTTGAACCAAAGACAGTTAACACTGCTCTTGATCACTCCGATTGGGTTCAAGCTATGCAAGACGAACTGAATAAATTCGAAAGAAACAAAGTTTGGCGACTTATTCCAACTCCTCCAGATGCCTCGGTTGTTGGTCTCAAATGGGTCTTCAAGAACGAAATGGACAAGGAAGGGAATGTTATAAGGAACAAAGCACGTCTGGTAGTGAAAGGATACTGTCAGGAGGAAGGCATTGACTATGAAGAGACTTTCGCTCCTGTAGCCAGGCTGGAATCAGTAAGAATATTTCTAGCCTATGCTGCCCACAAAAACTTTGAGGTTTACCAAATGGACGTCAAGTGTGCATTCCTCAATGGTGAACTCGAAGAAACTGTGTATGTGGAGCAACCTCCTTGTTTCGTAAATGAAAAGTATCCTAATCATTGTTATATTTTGGATAAAGCCGTGTATGGACTAAAACAAGCTCCGAGAGCCTGGTATGAAACGCTGACTAAATTCTTAAAGATGTCCAAATTCAAACAAGGTTCGGTTGACCCAACCTTCTTTCGCAAGAAGGAAGGTAATCACCTTATGATCGTTCAAATTTACGTCGATGATATCATCTTTGGCTCTACGAATCCCAGCTTAACGACTGATTTCAGAAAGCTGATGGAGACCAAATTTGAAATGAGCTCAATGGGTCCTATTTACTTTTTCCTTGGTTTAAATATTAGACAGGGACCCGAAGGCATCTTTATTAATCAGGAAGCTTACACGAAGACTCTCCTTGCAAAATTTGGCATGATGGGAGAATCCAAAGTTAAAGTTCCAATGGCGTTCGGCACCAAGCTCACCCCATCCTTGGACAAACCGGCTGTTGATATTACGCTCTATCGTCAGATGATAGGCTCATTGATGTATCTTACTGCTAGTAGGCCTGACATAATGTTTTCAGTTTGTTACTGTGCTAGATTTCAGGCAAACCCACGCGAACCTCATATGCTTGCAGTGAAGAACATTTTACGATATCTCAAGCGAACTACCTCTTTAGGTCTATGGTATCCTTCCAATTCAGGCTTCTTCGTTCAAGCCTACTCAGATGCAAACCTTGGAGGTTGTGGATTAGACAGGAAAAGCACCACTGGAGGCTGCCAATTCCTTGACGGGAAGTTGGTTAGCTGGCAATCAAAGAAACAAACGTGTGTGTCTTTGTCTACAGCTGAAGCAGAATACATTGCAGCTGCATCCTGTACCTCTCAAGTGATTTGGATCCAGAGTCAACTCAGAGACTATGGACTCAATATGAAAAAGATCCCACTATATTGCGACTCTGAAAGTGCAATTAGGATCTGTCATAACCCAGTGCAACACTCCAAGACCAAGCACATAGCACTGAGGTATCACTTCATCAAAGATCATGTGGAAGATGGAAACGTTGAAGTACACTTTGTTAGAACCACTGATCAATTGGCTGATGTCTTTACCAAAGCTCTTCCTGAAGCCTCATTCAACAAAATTCTACAAGGGCTAGGTATGATGGAATCAGAATCAGTACCACAAACTACCTCTCGATCTCAAACGTAAGAAGCGAAATAAACCGAACGTTCGAGTTCGGTTGAATCATCTGTACTCGCCCATCAATCCAAAGGTAGTTTTCTTGGTTGTAAATTTCATGTACAAAGTTGTTTATCTTATTGTCAAAAGTATTTCCTTTTTGAAAGTCTAAATTCCTTGGTTTTTCAAAAATTTTCAAAACCGAAACCAACCGAACGCTCGGGTTCGGTTTTTCAAAATTTTTCAAAACCCAAACCAACCGAACGCTCGGATTCGGTTTTTCAAAATTTTTCAAAACCGAAACCACCCGAACGCTCAGGTTTGGTTTTTCAAAATTTTTCAAAACCGAAACCAACCGAACGCTCGGGTTTGGTTTTTCAAAATTTTTGTCAACCGAAACCAACCGAACGCTCGGGTTCGGTTCCAAAGTTTTTTTTATGTTTTTTTTCTTTTCCAAAAGTTTTTTTTTCTCTTTCTTTCTTTTATTCTCTTTCTTAGTCTTATTTTTCTTATTATTTATAATTTTTTTTCAAAACTCCAAAAATATTTTGTTCTTTATTTTTTTGTCTTTTATATGTGTGCTCGTTCGTTTATGGGGAAATATTTGATGGATTAGTTAAGTGTCCCTAGAAGTATACTGCTGTATGTGCCCAAAGCCTCATCAGATTCTGAATAAAAGCCTTAATGATTTGGTATACACAAACCTTGTCTTCCTAATTAGGCTATCAAATTTATTCAAATCGAGAGCTACCTAACTGTCTTCTCACATGAGATAAGAGTTTTCTGCTTGGTCCTTCTTTTATAGCAGAGGTACTTTTCTTTCTTACAACATCTCCATTACATTTCTCCATTAAATTCGTTTCATCAATGTAACCCTTGAGACTCTGAGAAATTACCACTGAGGTTTATGGTTACTCAAAAACTGTGTTTATGATCTTAGTTTCGTACCACTACGAGCTGAGTGAAACCCAAAATTCAATACCAAATCTGAATTGACGGATGTATCCTCATGAAATCTCAAGTTTTTCTTTTGTGTGATTCCTATGAAATTGTTAAACACCATAACTTTTCTTCCCTTGGGTTCCAGTTTTAATTTTTTTCGAGATTTTATATTTTCCAAGCTACTTTAAAATTATGTCATGCCTACTTGTTCAACAGACTACACCGGTCTCACAAGTACTTTGTTCACTTTCTATCTTATTTCAAGATTAGGACTGTTGAATCAAAGCTAAAGCCACCCTAAGGAGCCTAATTAAAAGACGCCTTTCAACACTTCTTAATAAGTGTTTGATCGTTATTCAACGGGAAACCACACTAACACTTTAAGGTCTCTCTAGACTTTGAAGGAAGAAGATTCGTGCCCGGGATCATTTGTTTCGTGTCATTAATGACATCACATTTATTCCTAAAAAGATTTGCTTTATTTCTTTTCTTTTTACACGCTTAGCACGAAAATCTTTGATTTTCCAAAATTCTGGTTCTAATAATTACATGTTTTTTCATTGGATTGGTGATTAATTATAAAGAGGTGGTCAAAATTAATCCACGTGGGCGTGTTATTCAAAAGATGCTGTTACAAGGATAAGATGAAGGGTTGCTGACTCAGGCAGGAGTCTAATTGATTTAATTTCAACCGGCGGTAAAAAGGGAACGCATGCGAATTTGAAACGTCCTATCTCTAACTGACGTCGCAGACGCGTGTGCGAATTTGAAACAGTTTCTCTCTGGCACAGAAAGGCGCGTGTGTGAATTTGAAACGGTTTACCAGAAACGGCGCTTGATGGGAGGCGTGTTCCAAGGAATCTGACACTGTCTCTCATGCGTGATCATCGCTTACCTTAACTGTCACGCATCAGTCAAATTCCGGGGAAAACCTTTCGTATTTCGATAGAAGATTTGGAAGATATTTCTCTCTCCTTAAACCCCAGTATAAAAGGCGACATCATCTCCCTTTTACCTCATTACTGCATCAAAATTCCCAAGAGAGCAAAAATTCCCTGAAACCCTTACTGTTCATCATCTTCTTCCCAACTTCAACAATGGCAGAATCATCCTCCGTTCACGCTACTTCCCACATCCTTCCCATTCGCCCTCAACAATGCTTGGTAATCGATTTAACCCCTCAGGCATATGACTCCTACATGTCTCCAATCATCGAATGCCTGAAGTATTCACCAATAGCACCTGCACTTTCAAGGGTGGAATCAGTGCCCATGGAGCTTTTATCGCAGATTTATACGACTGCACATTATGATAAATCGGTCGATAGGATTTTCTTCGAGGTTTCTGATCACAAAGTCTCTATTTCCAAGCAACGATTTGGCTCATTGCTAGGGTTTGCAGCTGACCCTTCAAGGGTTAATCCGGAGACAATTCTGTTGGGGCATCTCTTCAACATGCTCTATAATATGGGGTACACGGAGGTGCTAACTTCCGTCGCAAAGTTCAAAAAGTCGTGTTTGCCGCCACAGTGGAACGGCATGTTCACTGTACTTTTCAAGGGTCTTTCAGAACGGAGCTCAGGTTCAGATGGCTCCAATCGACTCTTTCTGTCCATTATGTATGGAGTTTACAACGGCGTCAACGTCGACTATGGGTTGGTTCTGTGGCAACAACTCATCCAGAGTTTATCTTCTTCTTCACGACATTCTGAGGTGTCGTATGCCAGGTTTTGGACCCTCATTACTAAGTGGGCGATGGATAAGAACGATGTCCCCACTGTTGCCGGCGCATCGATGTCTTCGATTGGTACATTCCATACCACGAAGATTATCGTCTCAGATGCATCGAAGTTTCCTTTCAATGGTTCCATCCCGGAGACCATGTACGCTGATGTTCCAGCTGACAGCAGGATCATCCGGACCTACAAGGAGTTTAAGAGGTCTGGTCCAAGGGATCTCACGCCGGAGATGCTCACAAAGTCTCTATTTCCAAGCAACGATTTGGCTCATTGCTAGGGTTTGCAGCTGACCCTTCAAGGGTTAATCCGGAGACAATTCTGTTGGGGCATCTCTTCAACATGCTCTATAATATGGGGTACACGGAGGTGCTAACTTCCGTCGCAAAGTTCAAAAAGTCGTGTTTGCCGCCACAGTGGAACGGCATGTTCACTGTACTTTTCAAGGGTCTTTCAGAACGGAGCTCAGGTTCAGATGGCTCCAATCGACTCTTTCTGTCCATTATGTATGGAGTTTACAACGGCGTCAATGTCGACTATGGGTTGGTTCTGTGGCAACAACTCATCCAGAGTTTATCTTCTTCTTCACGACATTCTGAGGTGTCGTATGCCAGGTTTTGGACCCTCATTACTAAGTGGGCGATGGATAAGAACGATGTCCCCACTGTTGCCGGCGCATCGATGTCTTCGATTGGTACATTCCATACCACGAAGATTATCGTCTCAGATGCATCGAAGTTTCCTTTCAATGGTTCCATCCCGGAGACCATGTACGCTGATGTTCCAGCTGACAGCAGGATCATCCGGACCTACAAGGAGTTTAAGAGGTCTGGTCCAAGGGATCTCACGCCGGAGATGCTCACAAAGTCTCTATTTCCAAGCAACGATTTGGCTCATTGCTAGGGTTTGCAGCTGACCCTTCAAGGGTTAATCCGGAGACAATTCTGTTGGGGCATCTCTTCAACATGCTCTATAATATGGGGTACACGGAGGTGCTAACTTCCGTCGCAAAGTTCAAAAAGTCGTGTTTGCCGCCACAGTGGAACGGCATGTTCACTGTACTTTTCAAGGGTCTTTCAGAACGGAGCTCAGGTTCAGATGGCTCCAATCGACTCTTTCTGTCCATTATGTATGGAGTTTACAACGGCGTCAACGTCGACTATGGGTTGGTTCTGTGGCAACAACTCATCCAGAGTTTATCTTCTTCTTCACGACATTCTGAGGTGTCGTATGCCAGGTTTTGGACCCTCATTACTAAGTGGGCGATGGATAAGAACGATGTCCCCACTGTTGCCGGCGCATCGATGTCTTCGATTGGTACATTCCATACCACGAAGATTATCGTCTCAGATGCATCGAAGTTTCCTTTCAATGGTTCCATCCCGGAGACCATGTACGCTGATGTTCCAGCTGACAGCAGGATCATCCGGACCTACAAGGAGTTTAAGAGGTCTGGTCCAAGGGATCTCACGCCGGAGATGCTCAAGTCAATTCACGATGCTGATAAGCATGTTCATAGAGGCAAAAAGGCAGACAAAGGGAAGCAAGTGGCAAAAGGGGCTAAAGGCCCTTCTCCTAAAAAGAGGAAAGCTACTAAAGCTGCTCACTCCCCGCAGCAGAAGAGGCGAAAGACTCAACCAAAGCGAAAGCTCATTATCGCTTCCTCTTCCAGTGAGTCGGAGGGTGAGAGTTCGGATTCGGACGACTCTCCAAGAGGCAACACACCTCCAAGGGGCAACACACCACCCAGATCACCTACCCCTGATATGCAAATCCATACCTCTCCACTTCCCTCTCCTACTCACACAATTCCTACTTCCATTCCCACCATAAACCCCACTACCAACATTCCTAAAACCTCATTCACTATACCACCACCCATTTTCACCGATACAACAACAACATCTACTGCAAAGGTTACAACCAACGTATCTGATACGGGGGTTCATACCGATGCACCCGAACCACCGCCAGTAACCGAACCCATACACACAACCGAAACCCAACAACCACCCGAAACCACCCCTACTCAAAAACAAACCGAACCTACACCTACACCTACCCCTACACCCGAAACAACCCAACCAGAACCCACCCATACAACCGAACCACCACCAGCTTCACCACCACCCCTATCTCCCGGTCATGCCTATGACGGAGATAACCCATTCCTTGGCAGGGAGAACATGACATTTGATTCGGTCTATTTCAGTCCGTTTCAGGTGCAAAGCGACGATGATGACGATGCTCCGGTAACAAAGAAGCACCTTAAGGAGTTGCATGAGAAGGTCGACTTGCTCATTGCTTCCTCCTCCAATTCTCAATCATCTCTTTCTGAAGCTGCTCTTCAGAAGATTGTTGATGCCTTCTCCAGGGCTCAGCAAGATTCAGTCGCTTCTGCCACTGCCGCCATAGATGCCTCGACGAAAGCTTGTGAGGCAGCGACCGAAAAAGTCGATAAACTATTCTCTGAAGCGTCTTCCCTGTTAAAGTCCTTACAGGAGAGTGCCGATGCCATAAAGACTACGTTGGAACCAATTGTTCAGCAGATGGTCACGTTTGTCACCACGGAGTTGAAGTCATTTGCCACTCTTCGCCAATCAATCAGTGACGACAACTCTGCCCTTCATACCTCTATCGACGAGCGCCTCTCTAAACTCCAAGAGGATTTGGCCGCCGAAAACTCGTTGATGGACGTTCTAGCAAGTAAGACCACCGCCCTCAAGGTCAAGAGAGCTCTGCTTTCCAACTCTCAGCAACAACTTGACGCTCTTCGATCCGAACGGGAGGTAATCAGGACATGTGTTTCGGATGTACACTCAGCTATATCCAACATTCTCGAAGCACACGATCCGATCCTGAACCATTCTGTGAGGCGAACCCTTACAGCGAAACTCGCTCCTGCCCTGGATCTGGTTAGTAAAATTGAAGGGCTACCCAGTTTCGTGTCCACTCCGAAACAAGGGGGAGAAAAGGAGTCCAGATCGCAACCACCTCCTTCCTCAAAAGCAACTCACACAACCGAACCTCCTCCTACAGGCCAAGCCTCTGGTTCGGGTGTGAAGGATAAAGGCAAGAAACTTGTTGAGGATGAAGAGGAAGAAGACAACGAAACCATTGCCGACTTGCTTAAACGCAAAAGTCATCGCAATGTTGAAGATGACAATGTTCGTGTGGCGAGAGAAGCTGAAGAAGCTGAACGCAAACAGAAAGAAGCCCACGACCTCCTCGAGAGCAGGAAGACTCTTTTCCCTGCTTGGACTCGAGAGAGGATGATAAAGGAGGCAATCGATACTCCGAGCATCTTATGGCTCGAACCGGTAATCTCCTTTGACTGCTACAACTCCGTCGACTCGAAGTTCGACATGCCCTTAACCCGAAAGGCGTTCATCTTTCACGCCTTCGCGAACGTTGCCGAGGTCCCTCATCCTCATCCGGAGGTTGATCGGGAATTGATCGAGTTCTATCTGAAGGCCGCTCAACCCCAGTACCAAACCTGGAGCGCTCATAAGATCATCAACGTTCGGGTTCTGAAGCCATATACTGAAGGGAGATTTATCAACGTTCGGTTCAGGGTGATCAGAGGATCTGCAAAAACCAAACATCTCATCTCTTTAGCAGATCTACCGAACCTCAACCCCCATGACTGGATCGTTCTGCACAACATCCTTCTGACTAATGAAGCTGAATATGGTCCGATCATTGACCATCTCAAAAGGATGTTGGTGTTCTATATCATGGAGGTCGCCCTGATGGATCAGGAGATTGCAACTGTCTTCAAGAAGAAACCGAAGATCTCTCCTGTTGGCTCGGCCAGTGATCTAAACCAGATGAAGATGGGAAAGATTGACCCAAGTCGAAACTCGGTCAAGTTCACTAGGAGTGAAGGACAGAAATGTCTTTTTGCCTTAGCGGATAAACATCTTTATACCACTGCTTGTCTAGAGCATGTGCTAGGGATCATCCACAGGTGCAAGTAAAATACAGCAGATGATATCAAATACTTTGACGACATGATTCAGTGGTACATCCGATTCAGACAGACGATCCTCGCCCTTATTTCTCGTCTGTTTCAGACTATAAAGAAGAAGGTTCCTGTTGCTGCTGGCCCAAGCAAGAAGTAATGATCTCGCTCCAATTTGACACAAAGGGGGAGATTGTTGGGTAGCGTAGCATAGCGTAGCAGATTTATTTTGTATTTCATCATTGGGCTCGGTTAATAGTCTAAGTTTTGTACTCCGGTTTGGGCCTGTCCAACCGTGAGCTGATAAGGTTTAGTATATAATAATGTGCTTGCATGCATATTAAGTTAACGATCTAGAAGACGATAGCGATTACGATTGTTTATAGATTATTTTCTTCATCGTTCTTGTAAACCCTTTAATCCTCTATAGTAGAAGTTCTTTATCGAGCTCTGCTGAGGATTGTTGATTAATCATTCGACATCTTTGATCCATTCTTGTGTTCGTATTATTTTCTGTTTCATTACTTTACCTGTTTTAAAGATCTAATCGATCTTCAAGTTAATTTTTTAACTTAGCAATTTAAAATCGGGTTTTATATATAGAACATTGTTAAAATATGATTTTTTCATAAAATAAGGTTTTTAAAGGTATACCATGGTTTATTGAATGCATGCAATATCCATGATATAACATCTTTTTTAAACTAGAATTGTAAAAACATCAAAGACCCCTTACAAACCTCAAATCTATGCAATCCTTTTTAAAGAACACCCGCACGTTTCTTGTATGCATTGGTAGGATAAAGAATACCTAACTGCTTAGTGTTATCTTTTGATGGCCGAGGTTTTTTCAAGATTTCTATAACCAAGTTATAGGTCGATTACACAAGTTTTTCAAATTGGATGATTTGATCAGAAATCTCTTGTGATAAAGGATACTTAAGCAAGAGAGTTTCGAGGCATATATGGGATCAAACATGCATAATTAAATTTGTTATTAGTGATCCCGTAAATCTAGGAATTATATGGTAAGATATAAGTGATAATTGATATATACCGGGTTGAATTCGGATGAATGGGATAAAGGATACCTAACCGTTTATTTATTTTGCATTTTGGATGCTAGACTTTAATAATTAATGCTTTTCAAAAACTAAAAGGGGTATTATTTATTAAAGTTTAAATACGGAAATTACTAATTGAGTTTTGTTAAAATTTTGTAGATATATAATCCACTCTCATCACCATGAATTGTCATTTCTCTTTAAATGACTTAATGAAATAATAACATTTAATAGATACAACTTCAATGAATGGATTAATGGCTTAAGAGACAATCTCGTGAGAGATGTGAAATTGTATACACTTAAAGGTCCTAACCCTAAACAAATTACTTTGAGTAATAGATCTAAATATGTTATCTAGTAAGGAATCACTGTAATGTTCAAGATGCTTCTAACAACATACTAGGAACAAGTATTCATGACTCTGAGGAAGTTTTGGATAATTTATATATATATATATATATATATATATATATATATATATATATATATTTGATAATATAACAGGTTAAGCAATATTCCATTAAATATAGTGTATGTTTTGTTGGAACAGTGCAACGCTAAAAGAGACACATTGTATGATCTAAAAGGCCCGTGTTTTATGGAAGAAACACCTTTAAGCCCAATAAATCCTACAAGTCCCATATAGATGGATCTTGTTTCTTTTATGAAGAAACTAGACATTGGTAGAGGAACTGCTCCTCTCAGCTAGAAAGAATGTCTGAAAGAGACTAGTACTTCAGGTATCTACTAGATAGAACTCATACTATTCGTAACACTCAAGTACTTGGTACTTAAAAGTTAATCTAATATTTGTAACTTGATTGCAAATATTTGCAAAAGAGTAACTAGCTGAGCATAAGCAAGTTCAAACTACACTCTTGAAGTTTAGTTTATAATTTATGTTGAGAACATGAATCGCTTGTAAAATGAAACAATGTTTGTTTTAAATTTAGCATGTCTAAATATTTATGTATCAGTTATTTATTTAAATGTTTGATTATTTACTAGATCGTTTTTTCATAATGATAATACTCATATTCAGAAATGATTGACTTCTATTTCTGAGGCTAGATCTCTTAATAGAATTACAATGTAAATATCAACATTCTAAAAAAATTAAGCTCTACAGGCAAGCACTTTTGGCTTAAACTTGTTTTAAATTAAACTTATACATGACATTTTTATCTTTATTTTATATATGAAATCCATAAATTGCAACTTCAAGAAAGGGATCTTTGAAGGCAAACAATGCAGTCTAATTGACATATGTGAATCTTATTTATGTATAAAAGATTTCTAATAATATTTTCATAAAGTGTAGAGAAAATAATTAGTAAGGAACTTTACACTTTAGTGTATGACTTTCTTTCTAATGAATATTTATGGTTGAGCACATGATACAACCCAGTAGTACCATCTAAAGCCTTCGTGATGATAAAGGGTGAATTAAACTTTACTTGATATAGTTTAATTTCTAATTGGAATAAATGTTCTCATTTTAAACTTTTTGGGATTATACTTTAATCACTAAAAATTCTATCTACAATACAAACACCAACTAATAAGATAATTGTAGGATATTATACAAGGGCATTAAGATTATTATATTAAAACCCACCAAGAATAAGTTCATTTATTTCTCTGAAAGCTGAGTTAGCAGAAAGCAAGCTTCTAATGAGTAAGCAAGTGGAAGGCATGTGGAACTTGAAGCAGCTCAAGAACCATAGCCAAATATAACAACTGTTGGCACTAGTTTCATCAAGGAATTATTGAACATGAATTGTAGCTATTCATAAACACAAATTGTTCAAAATAATGGGAGAAATCATCTATGACTAGAGAAATGTGGAATATCTCATTGATGGCTTCTTGACGGTTTCTAGTTAGACCATCAACTATCAAAATGTTGTATCAGAATATTCATTTTAATATAAAGATACAAGGTATGCATTTATATCAAAATGAAAAAGGGCGTGTGTGTGTTTACTAAGAACTAGTGGTAGGATAGTGATATTCCTAATCTTTTATGAATGAGACATACTAAATCATTTGAAATGACACACCGACTGTGCTAAGTGGTTTTCACCTTGACTCGGAAAGTATTTCTAAAAATGAAAGATGTACGAATGACAAGATACATTCTTGGAATGTAAAATCTATAAGAGATATATAAAGATGAATGTTAAAGGTTTTAAAATTCTTTTTGTATGAAATGATAATATCTTGAAAGAGTTCAAGATACAAGATAGCATTGGAAGATTCTTGACATTGTCAGATGACACCATTTTTGAGTTTGTATCAAATAGATCTAGCACATAGTTTTTAGGTAGATAAAATGAATTATATGATATTTTATTGACAAATGAATCGATCATTTATGTCATATCGTGAGATACAAAACCGAATACATGGTTAAGTCACTAGATGATTGTAAGAACATTCTAGGAGTACTTAAGAAGAGCTAAGAGAATGTATATGAGATAATTAGTTTAGAATAAAATCTTAATGTAAAGAGCTACATAGGACTTTTATTTCTAAATAAATATAGATAATTATGAATTAAAATTGGATATATGACTTCATTAAGAAATGAATTGTAAGTTTAGTTGGAATGAGATCCAAGTAAAACAAAAATAGCTCTATCTACTAAATAAGAATACACTACTTTTCAGAAGTTGGAATCAAATACAACTGGATGAACTAGATCATTGAAAAACTAGGTTGAAATCTTCAATTTATGGATAACCTAGAAATCTTTTATGAGTAATAGAGTGTTTTTAATCAAGCTAAGAAACTCTATGTCAAATATGGATATGATTGTATTCGCAGAATTCACACAAAATAATTTTAGTTGAACCCATTAACAAAGTCTTTTCTTTTAAGCTAAGTATGAGTGCTCACACTTCAGCAGTCACACCTCTAAACCATAATGGTGGAAATGTCTGGGGGTGGATGGAGTGATTCATGTACAGTAAAATGAAACATGGCAACACAAACAATCATACATAGAGAATTCAAGTTTACATTGTTTACAACACTTTGTTTGTTCAAAAGTTAAATAAAAATATTGAAAAGTAGAAAACATGAAAGGACGACGCTGACCCTCAAGAAAGGTTGAATATATATCTACGGGTTTCCTAAGTATACAAGTGATTTTGAAAAGTCAACAATTATGTTGGGGAGTTCATAAGCATTTTTGTGTGAGAAGGATTAATAACGTTTTCACGTAACATGATTTGTATACTTCTAGAAAATCCAATATTTTCTTAAATGTAGATGTATGTATTTCTGTTGTATCTTTTCCTTGTAAGATAATAATGTATGTTTCTAGAAAATCCAATATTTTCTTTTGTAAATAAAATGTAGTCTTTGGCCATGAGACCAAAAATGTACAAGTTTTATTATGCATAAAAGTTGTGATCCGAAGTATGAAATTCATGTAAGTAGTGTAACCCTTAATGGTTCCATCTATGATAACTTAGTGCATACAAGTTATATATAATTAAGATCGAACGGATAGCCGATTGAATGATTATGCCCTAAGACCACAACCAAAAAATGAACAGGAAGTAAAGCGGAAATCATACATTCGACTGCCTATCAATTCTTAATTTTATATAATCCTAACATATACACTAAGAAATTATAGAGAGAATGATAATGGTCCTATTAGAAATGTAAGTTGCAATGTACTAGAAAATAGTTTAATGTAATTGTATTTGTATGTAATCCTTTTCAATGTATATGTCTAGATTCACCATCTATACTGCAAAATATTGTAATGTAGTTTTACTAATAAATAAAACTAACTGAAGTTGTCTATGTATTCATACACTAATCGTATTGTTAATACCAAATTCTTAGTTATTATAACCATGCTTGATGACATAGGATGGCCTGATATGACGTTCTTCAGGCTTCAAAAAAGATATGACATTTGTCACCCCAGGCATGTTGTCCTAACTGTAGCTAACAGTTTAGGTGAGGGGTTGTCAGTCCCTATAGATCTATACACAAGTCTCACGGTCTCTCTCCAGGAGACTCTGGTTATAATATCAGGTCTTTTGTTGGTACTTATGTAAGTACTTGAAGTGTGTCTCACAAAGCTATATTGATGGTTATGTGTAGAATAAGGAAAAATCTTTCTGTAATGAGTAAATTGTATGTATGTCTCATAAACTATACCTATTATAGTTTATATTTTTCTTTCCGTAATGTATGTCGAACTTAGTGAAATAGTACGTATGTTCCATAACCTATACCTATTATAGTTTACCATGTTTGTTTGTTATGTACATTTAGATAACCATTTATATGAATATGTAGTAATTATCTTGTCTAGTTTCAAAATGTAAGGTTAAAACATTATGTTTTGGGTTGTAACCCACAAAATAGTAACTAGCTAGGATTTACTCCCTTTTTTATGAAAGTTATATTTTAGTAAAAGCTGCAAAACTCGTGTAGTTTAACAATTCATTAATTTCTTATGATTTTATAACATAGATTATACAAATAATATCTTATCTTTAACATAAATATGAAAAACATGTAAATATTTGTATGATAAAAAAAGTTTTACTTGTATCCCCCCCCCCCCCCTAAAAACATGAAAAAGCTTGAAAATGTGGGGGGCATGAACTCACCTTAAGTGGATTTGTGGGTTATTGGAGAATATGGTGTGAAGATTTCCAACCCTAAATCCTCTGATAAGGCTTATGAACTTCTTTGAAATGGTATGATCCTAAAGGTTTTTAACACATAATAATATGTGTAAATAGTATGAAACTAACACGAAAGTGATGGGATTTGAGCATTCTAACATTCTTATGGTGTATATTCAACCCTAGATGCTTTGGATCTTTGTTTTCTCTAATTATACATGCAATATTGTTTCCAAAGCATTAAGTCTACAACTAGCAAACAAATGACATAATCATCATAGAAATGAGTTATAGAATTACCTCTTTGTTGTAGCTTCTTATTTTGGCTTTTAAGAAATTAGCACCAATTGTATGAATGCCTCGAATGGAATCACAACACACTTTTGGACAAAGGATGACCTTTGAAAGAATATCCTCAAACCAAAATCGACTCAATGATCTTTCAAGAACTACTTCATAATTTTGGAGGCTAAGGGGCTTCTTATATAGTGTGGCTTAATTAAGGTTACACCATGCAAACCCTAATGTTCATAACTTTCCACATTCCTTAGGCTCCATGGGTTTTAACCTCCATGGAGTATCCAAGGTTCACCACATGGGTTTAGCCCAACATAAAGTACTATGGATCACAAGCCCACTTTATAAGAATGAATGATTTACCAAATCAATCCCCATTTATTTAATTAGTCTCTTTTGTTCACAAAATTAATTCCAAACTAATTCTTGATCAATACTAATTAAATAAGATGATTTCCTATTAATATATTAGAACTTATAATATATTAACAAACCACAAATGACCTCTTCTCAAAAGTCCATCCTATCAAATTGTCGTGGTGATATGCAACCCAAATGGACCATGCTACTCTCGGGTCAAGTACATACCAATTATAGTAATGGACTTACACACTAATCAAACAGTCTTTCACTTGGATAAGTCTAATACTATTGTTGCAAATACGACTCCACAACCCGACTAGCGATCGTAGCTCTTAAAAATCCATTGTCCAACTCTGATAAAGGATCGTATATTCCTCCATTCTAGATATCATATGGACTGAGACATGGATTATAATCATTCTCTTTGTCCATCTATTGTTTCTTGATTTCCGATCTATGACGACCGACTAATTGAACAAATCAAATCAGTCCAGGCTTGGCCAAGCACTTTGGGTGTCATCACTAAATCATCGAGGGGCAGACAGATTTTGCTTTTATCCGCATGGGGTAAAAGGAATGAATAAACTTCGACCCAAATGATTCCTTGTACTTACTCTTCAAATTACACACAATGATATATTTTATAACACAAAGTTACTAATGCGTTTACATATGTCGATGTGCAACCGACTTGCAACTACAACTCATGCGTCTTAGTTTCAAGAATATACGATATTATCGTCTCACAATCACTCGTGATAAAATCCATGAAGTGATTCAGATGATCATGGGTTGAATCCAATACCCGAATCTTATTCCAGGAGTACTCATGAACACTGCAACTATGTCTAAAACACCTAGACAGACTACAGACCCATTCATGACAGTCTTGCCTCAATACCTACTTCCAAAGTATGATCGACTGTGGATGGTTTGAATAACCTAGTTATTCAGGAAGCCAAAACATGCAAAATGAAACACAAGAATAATACTAATCCTATATGGACCCAAAACTTTTGAGCGCCATATTGATTACTCATTATTCATTATATAATGTTTCGAGTAATCAACTTAATACTTGAATTAAAACAATAGTCGTACCATGCTCAAAGAATGCACACTATGTTTGTCTAAACAATAGTTATGTCGTGCTCCAAGCATGCACACTATGTTTATATATGGTCCTTACTTTGTGAAATATATCAATTGACAACATTTCAATGATGCTCATTTCACAATCCCAAATCCTTACCGTAAATGTAAGAATATCAAATTCTTGCCATTTACTAGTAATCTGTTAGAATCAAAACGTATATGCAATGATCCTCTGGTAATGACTATGCACAAAAGTCACAGAGACGTGGCAACAGACATTACAAAGTATTCCAGTGGAGAGCAATTCTACGGAAAAGAAGTCTCAAATTCAAAGTACATACCTTTAAACATCCTTCTTGCATTAAGTTTAGTAAGTTTATAATCTATTCTTCAACCCAAAATATGGAAACATTCCATATTTTCCATAGGAGAACTCATTATTAATAGACTCCTGTCTATTCATAATAATGTCAATATGGTCCATCCATTACTATACTTCCAACTGTCCTTAAGCAACCAATCCTTGGTGAACCTTATATTGTCCATAACAGTTGTTTAACCATTTTAGTCATATACAGTTCTATTCCTTTTTCCCTCTTAATTCCTTGGGCATTTGGAAAATTAGAACATCAGAATATTATAGTGTATGCAATCGATCCTATACCCGAAGCATATGGGACTCGATTCATAATGTCTAACATAAAGACATGATACTTGATCAACCTTTTTGCTATAATATTTCTATTTGCCATATTCTCATAATTCGAATTATAAAGAGGGATGTCGTAATCATAATCAAAATTTGAGAATGCAAATTATCATTTCCATATATAGAATTTCCTTATGTTGAACCATTCCAACATAACATTAATATATATGTATATATTTGAATAAATATAATTCAAAACTCAATCTAAGCTTTCTGGATTTCTAAATGAAGTATAATTTCCTCTCCCTTAATTATAGCAAAACAACTTTTCAACCCTGTAACTTTGCGATTTGAAACCTTTTGTTTTTATATAATTAAAATTGCTAAGTTGCTACACTTACCATAATAATTATGCTCCCACTAGCATCATAATTATTATCTTACTAGCGTAACATATATGCTCCCACTAGCTTTGACATGTACCCAGAAATCAGTTGGACTTCTAGAGGATTGTCGTAATTGTTTCCTCACAATCATTTTCATGAATTGGAGAAAAACCTTATGACACTTATATTTTATGGTGTATGTGTTCCTATCCATGTGAATTTGTCAAAACCATAATCACAAGACATGGTTAGTGACAAATCCATACCCATATGGACTAAACTTCTTCAATCTTAATTTCTTGCCACCTGGCAGCACAAGGTCCTACCATTGCTTCCAAGTTGTTAAGCAGACAACTGAGAACTCATAGAACTCACATGCATAGTCAACTCAACTAGAATGGGCACAAAAATAAGAATATGTCAACACGATAGGTTATAACCTCAAGTATTGTGCTAGTGATTAATAATAGCTTTACTCTTGATTAGTTCTTGAAACTTTCAAGATCTTTATGACTCCTGCTTACATCTTGACATATAATATTCACTTTGTCAAGATACATTACTTGACAAATAAATATTCCAGAGTTAGTGTGATTTCTTATCAACACAAACACTTCACATAATTGGTCTTAGTTGGTATTTGTCTTATCGAAGACATCACAACTTACTAATTTCAAATGTAAAAGAGTAGAAAACATTTTACTCTACATTTGATAGGTATTATAAACCTTTCTTAAGATTATGTCACTCAAGGATCAATCTTGGACTTTGACTCTAAGATTAGATTTTGGAAGTATGATTCACCTTTTGACTTAACCGTTTCAGAAATTCACGAATCCTTTTCTTAGCCATACAAATACACTAAGGTTGTGTTTGTTATCGTATGACTGGGTCTGAGTCAGACATATGGGCTGACTCGGTCAGACATTGGCTGTTTGATGATACACTTTCTCGGTCAGCCATCTGGCCCAAATGTCTTTCCCGGTCAGCTTTGTAACAAATGCTGACTAGAAACAAGGACGCTCCTACCCCCTCTGTTTCTTTCTTCCCTCGTTACCCTCTTCAATCATAACCTAAAAAAACGCAGCGCACAAAAATCACCACCTCCTCCATCGACAGGTCACTGTTCATCTCGTCGGTCGCCGCCATCTAGCAGCCGTCTCGCCACCATCTCGCCGGCTAAAGAGAAGTCACCATCTCTGATCAATTTCTCTCGCTTTCCTTGTCATTTACTATTCATCAAAAACTGGTAATTCTTCTCCTTTTGTGCTAATAATGTTTGAAATCAGAATCGGTTATCTTTGATGTTATGCAATCTGATGTATAATCTATAAAATTAGAATCTGTTAAATATAAAAAAATAAAATAAGAGTTTGTTCTTGTTTAATACTCAAATTCGATGATAGGAAGAAGAAGAAAAGAAACTTTCTGATCACATGAATTGAATATTCATTATACTGCAAGTATGGAAAAAGAAAACTGCTACTTTATTGATTATCACTAAACACTATACATAGGCTTCAAAATATCCATGTGAATCATGAATTGAAGCCATGCTACGTAGTCCTCCTAAAGAAGGAATGAACCCAAATATCGATTCTAGATAATGACCAAGCACACCTCCATAAAATTCGGTCATCCCAAATATCAATTCTAGAAAATCACCTATTAACTAAAACAAAAATAAAAAAAACATAAAACTTATTAAATTCGAAGTTTCAGCAGCTATCTGAAACCAATTAACCTAACTCTAATAAATCTTAAATTGAAATTAAAAATTAATTACATGTATCTTTAGAAAATCTAGATAAAGAAGGAATGAACAAGAACAATAATTATATCCATTCAAAGGGATCATTCTAGGGGCAGTTTTGGGAATAAAAACCATGGTATAGAAATGACAGCAGCACTGTTCACGTTTTCAGCCTCCTGCTGTCACTTTCCCAGTCACCTTGAACAGCAGGATAAAATGGTCATTTTTCATCACTCGGCCCATTCAGTCAAATGTATAATCAAACAACAGGATTGCTTACTCAGTTAGGATTTCTTACCCAGACAGAACTTTCCCAATCAGCACTTTCTTAGTCAGCAACTATTAAACGGGGCCTAAGATGTCCTTAGATAATCAATTGTGATAGGGTTTCTTAATCACTAAGACTATCATAAAACACGATACTCAAGTACTCTCCCTTCTTCTCAGATTGGAAAAACTTTTATCTTTCAGCCTAATTTGATTATTCTCATTCGTTCTGTCATACATTGAAACTTTTCCAATGTTTTAGAATTATACTTAAACTTGTAAGCACAACCATATTTACTTACTTTTAGTAGATCATGACGAATAGTCTTATTGATCCTAGTGGTGGACCTGACCAGCGCACAACCAAGTGTAACCAATCTCCTAGTCCTTCACTTGACTCACATATACATGTGAACAAGTAATTAATCTTAATTTCCCAAAGATGAAGGTTCTCATTCATCACACATTACAAGTTGCATGATTCCAAGTTTCTATCCAACTGAAACATGGGTGATGAGAATCTTTCCTTATTTGGTAAATTTTGACACTACCACAAACGAAAGAATCAAATTCATATTGCTAACATACAAACATACAAACACAGTTTTTCTAACAATGCAATTACAAATGAAAACTATGTTATTACAAATTTCTAAGTAAATAATCATAACTCTTAAGCAATAGCTTAAAAATCCGATCATCGAACCATGCGACTAAAATCCATCTTCGCGACCGGATTCAACATACTCTTCACTTAAGCTTCCTTCCTTTTGCATGATCCCGAAGCAGAGTCAAACCTTTTTTATTCTAACTTTTCTCAGAACTTTCATGTTACAACTAGAAATTTTGGTGCCTTGTAATCACAACACTTATAACAACTATGAATCAATAACATGAAAGCATGCATGATGCTCATTCTATAACAACAAAACTCCATCAAATACTACATTCTTGCCCAACAAGTGGTCAACAAAGAATTGGAAACCTTAGAAATTCCAATTTGAGTTCACTTTGGACTAGGATTTCCTTATTGGGCCTAATGGACTACTAAGTTTCCAATTTAACTATCTTGAAGCTAGAACTCTCAAATGGTCTCTAATTGGGCCTATATACACGAAACTTAACATTTTGGGCCTTATGAAGCCAAAATAAACTAGATTAATTTTAATGGGCCTTATTGGACCAAAACAAATTTATATTAGCCCTAATAGGTCATAAAAATCATTCTTTGATTTTTATTGGGCAAAAAATCACCTAACTTAACCATAAAATGGACTTAAGCATTCAAGGCCCAAATTTTCTTTTCTTCCCTCTCCATTCTCGGCCCAAGCCCACCATGGAAGGAGAAGTTGACTTTTGCTTGCCACCTCATTTTTAAATGGAGGTTTTCCATGCAAAGTCTCATGCTTCCATGCACCATCTCATCACTCACTCTCTCTTCTCTTCCTCTCTCTTTGCTCTCGGCCGATCCCAAACACACACACACACACACTTCAGTCAAAATTCACTCAAGGAAACTCTCTCCACTCCCCTCCAAATGTTCGAGATCCAAGAGGCTTTCAAAGAGACACTTCCACAAAAATCATCATCCAAAGTAAGTTTATGTTTGGATCCATGATCTAGCTACTTCATTTCATCCAAAAATCTCTTCTAAAGCCATTCAATCTTGTAATCTTGGACCTTAGAAGCATCTAAACTCGAGATCTACCAAGAGGACTAGCTAGGATCAAAATTCTCTTCCTTCTCTCTTCAAAACCGAAACTACAACTCAAGGTTAGCTTCATACCCCTCTATTTTCGGTTTTCACATGTTTTATGGGGGAGAATACAGGTAAATGTGTAGATCTATGTGTATGTGTATGCTATGTGTGATTTTATGCATGTATGTGTGTGATGTTATGTGTTTTTATGACAAATATGTAACAAAAAGGGATGATAATTCGAGATCTATGACATGAGAAAAGAAACAAACCAAAACTAAGTTCTTTTACACTAAGCTAGTTAAGAAAAATAGCTTATAAGGTTATGAGGAACATACTTTAACATAAAACCCATTTTTGGACTTAAAATGCTAAAAATACAAAACTTGGGGTAAAAACTATCAAGTCATGGTTTCTTGAGGGTCATAAGAGTCAAAATAGTTTTTGCAATCATTTTTCTGAATATTAGAATTTTCAAAGGAATTAAAATGCAAAAATTTGAGTTATTGGGCTAAATATGGGCTTTTCGGCCCAACAAGCCCAAAATTGCGAAAATTGAAGTTTTTAAGGGGCTGAATTGTAATATTCTGTAAAACAGGGGACATGAAGTGAAATAAAACTATTTCTAAGGTCAAAAATGCTTTTAAACTCCAAAAAGGATCAAAAATGTAAACTTTTTATATTTTGGGCCAAAACTGTAAAAATTGTGAAATTCGGGGTTCTATCCGAGAAACACCATTATGGAAGGGCTAAAACTATTTACTAAATATAGTTTGGGTTAAAAATGTCTTTTCAACAAGTTTATGATACAAAAGTGTCAGGAAAATGTTTATGAAATTCGACTAGTGACAAAACGAAAAACAAATACACCTTCAATACCAAATATCGTTATAAACGAATTGATTCGGTCTCGAATCAGTACAAAACAACAATCGCTAAAATAAAACTCTCCAATAGATATGTGATGACTAAAAGGAATAAATCTACAAACTTTGGGCTTATGAGTTTCAAATCATGCTTGTTGGGCCTTGCAAGCCCACCAACATGATCTTTGGGCCCAAAGGGATAACGCTTATATGTTATTAGGCCTTCAATGACCCAATATTTTATAAAAGGACTTTCAATAGCTTTATGTGTTAGTGGGCCAAAGTGTCCAATTAGAAAAGCTAGTAAGGTCATAGTAATCAAGTGCGAGTTGGACCATTGTGTCTTTCGCATCCCCGACAGCCTAAGGTTCTTATGATAGTAGTGGGACATAATGCCCCTTTCTCTTCATTTGTTAAGGCTTACGGAAAATCAAAGTAGACAATAATTAGGACGATATACAATATGGATTAATCAATACTCATTCGTTAAGACAATACAAAAATCAGTAATTACAAATACATTTCAATATCGGAAAACATCGGGCTTTCCGGGGAATTTAATACTACTCGTTCGAAACTTGATAACAATATTACAAAATACCCTTCGTGTATATATATATATATATATATATATATATATATGTATGCATATATGTATATATTTTTAGAACCATTCATGCATCAACTTATGGATCTCACGCTTTGATAAACAAAAGTCTTTTTTAGAAAATATCGGATTTTCTGGGTTTTTACAAAACTGCACAAACCATTTTATCACAACATTTCTTATGAACTCACCAACATTTCATATGTTGACGTTTTTCCAAAATAACTTGTATTCTCAGGTAATAGGTAAGCGGAAGAGTATTATGAAGTAATGTTATATGTTATGTTGTTAAAAACACTCAAACTATTTAAGTTATGAATGTGTAATGTTAAAACAATGTACTTGATGTGAACTGTTACAGTTGTAATATATTGATGCATGGTGACGTTTATGTTATGATTCATGTATATTCATTGTGATGGTATTCAATTAAAGTCAGGCGAGCCCTCGGACGTTTCCGCTGTCTGGTTCGGGGGTGTGACAGGTTGGTATCAGAGCATTGTTTATAGTGAACTAGCATATCTAACCACACATTGATATGCAACTATAAACCTAAAAGGGACTAACCCAACTCTGAACAAAACAAAAAAAAAAACACAAATATAAAACATCTTTGCTTGTGTGAATTAGGAAACAGAACATAAAACCAAACCAAACAAGATAATGCTAGCATCTCAGTTAAGCCAGGACTGTTCATAGTTGTATCAAGGAGTGGATGTAGCCTGATCAACTATATTCCTCCAAGTTACAACTATCATATGTCCAGAGGAAATCGTGATGACTAGGGAACCTAAAAGCATACCCCTTTAGTACCAAAAAAAATAACAACTTAATCTATACAATAATAGAAGCGTCATAGGAGTAATGATAGTTCATTTGTATACCTCCTCTCAGTCGCTATGGAAGGGGAGCAGCAGGGCATTCAGTTTCATCAAGCCCAAGTAGCCCACGGGAAGGTCAAGGATGAGCCAGAGGTAGATCAAGGAAGGGCACACGACATTGGACCTGAAGAGGAATAGGACGAATACGTGATGGTTGATTTCGAATATGATGAGTTCGACCAGAAGCCAAACGATGATAAGGGCGTAGAGGAGGCGTGTAGTGAACCTCACCAATTGGAAGCCCCCTCAAATTTCCGCATGTTTCAAGGGGTGGATACAGACTACCTACGCGCTCTCGAGGAGGCAGTTATCAGCCTGAAGCTTCAACTCATCATGGCCAAGGCAACGGCTGCGCGAGCCGAGCGTAAAGTAGAGGTAATCACCAAAGAGGCGGATGAACTGGCTGAACTTCTGGTGCGTCACCTCGACGATTGAGCGTCTTCGTCATCCTTACTAATAGGACCTACTCTACTACCTGCTATATAGAACTCACCACGACTAGGACTAGTCATGCCCGTCTTTAGTACTATGTCACTAGGATCTATGCTATGTACCCTGACTCTATGTTTAAGTGATTACACTACTCATAGAGCCGTTATGCTGCCGAAATTGCACTACTTATGTATTTCACTTCCGAGCAAAATTTTCATGTCTCAAAAATGCAGATAATACTAATGAAAAGACTTATGTGTTCCATTGTGATGTTGTAATCTTCTATGTGTTATATATATATATATATATATATATATATATATATATCCATGATTGTATGCTAAAGTGTGAAATTGCTTAACTTCGTGCCACACACCTCGTTTATAGGATCACCATCTCACGAAACCATAGGCACTCAACATCTTTCCGTTCCATGACAGAAAGATGCCTCGACAACCAACTCGCTGTAACCCTGGACCAACACCTCCAGAGGTTGACTCAGCTGCATTCCAAGCACCTGTGTCTGCTGTGGTCACCGCAGCTATGGCACAAATTCACCAAGGGAACAATGGAGGAGTCAACGGACAAGGGGCGGGAAGTTCAAACAACGGGATAAATCAAGGACCGACCAAAATATGCTTCTACAAGGATTTCACCCAATGCCAAGCCGCGAACCTTGAATGGCACGGGTGGTGTCATAGCCTTGAAAAAGTGGATAGAGAAGGTGGAATCGGTGTTCGAAATATGCGAATGCCCCGAGGAAATTGAAAGTGAAGTTTGCCGCTTGCACCTTTGTCGACAGGCTCTCACCTGGTGGAATAGGCATATAGAGGCCATGACTCTCCCTGTAGCCAACTCGATGCCATGGACGGAGCTGAAGGAAATGATGATGGCTGAGTACTGCCCTCGCGGCGAAATTCAGAAGATGGAGCAAGAGCTATGAGATCTCACCTTCCGAAACTCTGATATATAGATGCATATATATCAAAGTTTAGCGAGCTATCATTCTTTTGCCCTAGCATGATTTCGTCTGAAGGAAAAAAAATCGAACGATTCATCTAGGGACTGACCTCCCCCATTCAAGGAAATGTGATCGCTTCAAAACCTGAAACGTTCGACAGCGCCAAGAGATTGGCCAAGAAGCTGTAGGACCACAACAACAAAAAGGGCGAGAAGCCAGCGGAAATCGAGGGCAAGAAAGAGAATGACAACAAGAAAGGGAAGAACCATAAGAGGAAAGGACGACAAGGCTCGGAATCAGCAAAGAAGCAACAAACAGTGATGGTCAACGTTGCAACCACTCAAGTACCCTTCACACCACATGCTCTAGCCTCAGCTAATCCAAGTGCTCCGAGGCAGTATTATGGGAATCTCCCAAAGTGCAACTACCACCATAACGGCGACTGCATGGAAATGCATTGCACCGGTTGCAATCGGAAGGGTCACACTGCAAAGTATTGCAGGACCTATCCTCCCCATAATCAACCACAAGGAAACAACAATAACAACGGCAACCGCAACAACAACAACAACAACACCAACAACACATGATCAAGCCCCACCTGCTATGGATGTGGGAAGACTGGGCATATCCATCGCAACTGCCCCAACACCAACAACCCTGGGAACGCGGGAACAGGAAGGGTGCTAGCTATGGGTCAGGGAGAAGCAGTTCAGGATTCCACTGTTGTTACTGGTACGTTCCTCTAAACCACACTTATGCATGCATCCTATTTGATACCGGAGCAGAACGAAGTTTCGTGAGCAATAAATTCAAACACTTGTTAAATCAACAACCCTAGAAGCTTCATGAAACCTTCACGGTGGAAATGGCTAATGGGAAGACAAAATCCACTGGGGAAATCTATATCGGATGTACCCTAACCATAAATTACAATGTCTTTCAAATAAACTTAATGCATGTTTCCATTAGGAGTTTTGATGTGATTATTGGCATGGATTGGTTAAGCCCCTACCATGCTGAAATTATGTGTCACGAGAAGGCCGTTCGCCTTCATCTCCCAAATCATGAAACCCTAGTTATTTACGGAGACAAACCCAGTACGAACCTTCATCCTATCTCGTGCATTAATGCGCAGAAGCACCTACGAAAGAAGGACTTAACGTTTCTAGCTCACATAGTAGACAAATCCAAGAAAGAGGTCAAAATTCAAGACATTCCAGTAGCTCGTGAATTCCTAGACGTCTTTCCTGATGATCTTTCAGGGATACCCACAGAAAGACAAGTCGAGTTTTGAATCGACCTTGTACCAGGAGCTACCCATATCCCCAAATCGCCCTATAGATTGGCCCCCGCAGAGATACAAGAGTTGTCCAGTCAACTCAGTGAGCTTTTGGATAAAGGATTCATCCGACCCAGTTTCTCACCTTGGGGAGCTCCAACTCTCTTTGTCAAGAAGAATGACGGTACATTCAGGATGTGTATCGACAACAAAGAACTTAACAAACTTACTGTGAAAAACCGATATCCACTTCCACGAATCGACGACCTATTCGACCAGCTCCAAGGAGCTAGCCACTTCTCAAAGATAGATCTGCAGTCTGGATACCACCAACTCAAGGTACAAGAGGAGGATATTCCAAAAACCCCCTTTCGAGCTCGATACAAACATTATGAATTTGTCGTAATGCCCTTCGGTCTAACGAATGCTCCTGCCGCATTCATTGACCTAATGAATCGAATTTGCCGACCTTTTCTTGATAATTTTGTAATCGTTTTCATCGATGAAATCCTAGTATATTCCCGAAGCAAAGAAGAACATGGCCAACACCTTCGAAAAATCCTAGAAATCATGCAAACCGTAAAGTTGTACGCAAAACTCTCCATGTGCGAGTTTTGGCTCCAAAGCGTGAACTTTTTGCGTCATGTTGTTAGTCAGGAAGGAGTACATGTGGATCCTTCTAAGGTCAAAGCCAACGAAGGATGGGCAATCCCAACAACACCCATAGAAATTCGCCAATTTCTAGGTCTCGTGGGCTATTACAGAAGATTCATCCGGAACTTCTCTAAGACCGCCAAGCCACTTACCTCGCTTACACAAAAAGGTGTACCCTTTGTATGAACGGACAAGCAGGAAGCCACGCTTCGATCTTTGAAGCAAGCACTCTGCGGTGCGCGGGTGCTATCACTACCCGAAGGAACATAAGACTTTATAGTCTATTGCGATGCATCAAATCAGGATTTAGGTTTTGTACTCAAAAGAGTCAAAACAGTTTTTACAATCATTTTCTGAATATTAGAATTTTCCAAGGACTAAAAATGCAAAAATTTGAGTTATTGGGCTAAATATGGGCTTTTCGGCCCAACAAGCCCAAAATTGCGAAAATTGAAGTTTTTAAATGGCTGAATTGTATTATTCTGTAAAACACGGGACATGAAGTGAAATAAAACTATTTCTAAGGTCAAAAATGCTTTTAAACTCCAAAAAGGATCAAAAATGTAAACTTTTTGTATTTTGGGCCAAAACTGTAAAAATTGCGAAATTTGGGGTTCTAACAGAGAAACACCATTCTGGAAGGGCTAAAACTGTTTACTAAATATAATTTGGGTTAAAAATGTCTTTTTAACAATTTTATGATACAAAAGTGTCAAGAAAATGTTTTTAAGGACTAAAAATGAAATTCTTTTATATAAAGGACTAAAAGTGTTATTTATATAAAAGAAAGGTGGTGAAAAGGTCAAAGTCATACTTCTAAACAAACTAATTCATTAAGACAAAATACAAGATATTCGACTAGCGACAAAACCAAAAACAAATACATCTTCAATACCAAATATCGTTATAAACGAATTGATTCAATCTCGAATCAATACAAAACTACAGTCGATAAAACAAAACTCTCCAATAGATATGTGATGACTACAAGGAATAAACCTACAAACTTTCAGCTTATGAGTTTCAAATCATGCTTGTTGGGCCTTGCAAGCCCACCAACATGATCTTTGGGCCCAAAGGGATAACGCTTATATGTTATTGGGCCTTCAATGACCCAATATTTTATAAAAGGACTTTCAATAGCTTTATGTGATAGTAGGCCAAAGTGTCCCATTAGAAAAGCTAGTAAGGTCATAGTAATCAAGTGCGAGTTGGACCATTGTGTCTTTCGCATCCACGACAGGCTAAGGTTCTTACGATAGTAGTGGGACATAATGCCCCCTTCTCTTCATTTGTTAAGGCTTACGGGAAATCAAAGTAGACAATAATTAGGACGATATACAATATGTAATAATCAATACTAATTCGTTAAGACAATACAAAAATCAATAATTACAAATACATTTCAACATCCGAAAACATCGGGTTTTCCGGGGAATTTAATACTACTCGTTCGAAACCTTATAACAATATTACAAAATACCCTTCGTGTATATATATATATATATATATATATATATATATATATATATGTATATATATATATATATATATATATATATATATATGGTTTTTTAAAATCATTCATGCATCAACTTATGGATCTCACGCTTTGATAAACAAAAGTCTTTTTAGAAAATATCGGATTTTCTGGGTTTTTACAAAACTGCACAAACCATTTTATCACAACATTTCTTATGAACTCACCAACATTTCATATGTTGACGTTTTTCCAAACTAACTTGTATTTTCAGGTAACAGGTAAGCGGAAGAGTATTATGAAGTAATGTTAGATGTTATGTTGTTAAAAACACTCAAACTATTTATGTTATGAATGTGTAATGTTAAAACAATGTACTTGATGTGAACAATTCCAGTTGTAATATAGTGATGCATGGTGACGTTTATGTTATGATTCATGTATATTCATTGTGACGGTATTCAATTAAAGTCACGCGAGCCCTCGGACGTTTCCGCCGTCTGGTTCGGGGGTGTGACATTTCAGCTAGTCAGGGTAGCTTTGCTTCCAATGTCCTTTCAAATGGTAGTAGAAAAAACTGACTTCTTTTGCATTGGCACATGAGACAATGATAGACTTAGACTTTCTCTTTACCATTTGGTCAACTAGGTTTACTATGGACGATCCCTTTCCATTGTGAAGAGAAATTTTTTCTTGACTTCCAATGTTACCAATGTCCATGGAAGTTTGAGAAGCAGATCGTCCAATCAAATTTTCTTTTCCAATGCGTCAAATCGTTGTTGATTGTTTAGCACCAAGCAAATAGGTAAGATCAATAAGGGTCATGTCCTAGTTTGTCACATAGTAGTCCATAATGAACTCACTATATAACTCACGAACTAACTGAAGAACCCAGTCAATAGCCAACTTCCTTCAGAACACGACACTCAACATTCTCAGCCTATCAATGTGTGACTTCATATCCAAGAGATGTGCACACACAGACTTTCCATCATTGTGTTTACTTGCTAAAAGGGCTTTAGTGACCATGAATTTTTCAAGTCTTTAAACTTGTGGGTCAGGGAGAATAATTGGAGGAGGTGGAGCAAGTGAAGTATGATTTCCATTTCCACTAATACACGACAAAAGGATTAATCTGTCAACATGACCACCACGTGGGATAACAACTTCAAGAGGAAAGCTTGTTCCAAAAGATTTGGGAAGACAATAGTTGTCTGAACTAGACATCTACAATGGGATAAATTCAAGTTATTTCATTTAAGTCCATAATATAACACCCAAATGAAATATTAAGGCTAGGACCCAACACAATATTTTATAATTTGGAAGAGGGATGCCATAATCCGAATGCAAAATATTTGAAGGTAGGTAAATGACGATTTACCAATTCCCACCATGAAAACGAAATTTATCATTAGTTTTTAAATGGATTAAAACCCCTAGATCCTTTAATATTCATTGAACAATTCAATCGCATGTTTAAATCTCGATTGTGCCCTTCAAATTTGAGACTGGGATGCCGAGGATCATAAACAAGGTGTGAATAACCATGTAAATTAGCTTGGTACACTTAATGTTACAACCACCTAATCAATGTGACAGTTAACATCACACGCCCCATTGATCATGATTAACATCAAGCTACCCTTTTCCACGCACTGTCAGTCCCAGATTAGTGTGTCGGTTGACCACACACACTCCATTAATGACTTAACAAGGTGCAAAGTGCAATTTCATGGGTTAGCACCAAATTCGCAGTTTCCAAAGTAAGTAAGATTGGGAATTTATAAGTGTTTAGTTACTTAGTATTTCATTATACTTTTAATGAGAATTTAAATGTCATGTCAAACCCGTTCGGCTAATGACCCTCCAACAGTCAAGGAAGCAGTGGGTGAGAGTGGACACCCATTAAACTGTCATTTTATAGGCAGTAACCTTATACCCCCTTATAGACCGGCTTTGTGAATGAGGCCTACTAACGATAAGACTAACTTATTCTTATATATATATATATATATATATATATATCAAACCTATAATATTGTAAGAGTATAAGGGTTGAATTTTAAACTTTTAAAATTTTAGGGTTTGGAACTAAATGTTTCAAAGTAAGACTTTGCATTTACAAATTCCAAAACCTGAGGGCATGTTTTTAACTATTCAAAAACTTTTGGTTTCCATAACTTATGAGTTTAACGTAGATTTTAATGAAACAACTCTTAACATTCCATAACTTGAGGACAAGTTATGGAGTTCATAAAAACGTTTATGTAAAAGTCTCTTCAAGTTCCATAACTTGAGGGCAAATTATGGAAGACATAAAACCACTTAATATGACATTAAAAAAGAGAGACTCTTCACTTCCCGTAACTTGAGGACAATTTATCGATTTCATTAAAAAAATAGATCAAAAGTTTTCACAATAAAATCAAACAATTTGCATATGATCTAATTAAACTCGTAAGTTAAGATAATTCATATCAAACAAGTTTCAAAATATTAGGCTAATCTTTGAAACTAATACAAATCATGAAAATTTAACAATTATCTTTTAAATTGGATAAGCATGATCATTACTACTTCCAAATTAGGTGTATAAGATCAAAAACAGCTTTGGGTAATGATCCTAGTCCAATTCTAGCGAAAAACCTAGAACATCTACATTCTGGACCACCAACTAGTCGAGTGCATGAACTAACTCAGTGAGTTGGTCAATTTTTTGAGGGGACTCGACGAGTTCCCCAGTGGACTCAGCGATTCCACTGTCCAGAAAGCATAAAATTGATTTTTTTCAAGCTTTGAAAACAAGTAGCATCAAGTATAATGGAAAACAACCTTGGGCTCAAATACCACTGATGGGTTTTGAGCATTCTAACATTCTTAAGGTGTACATGCAACCCTAAATGCTTTGGATCTATGTTTTCTCTAATTATACATGCAATATTGTTTCCAAAGCATTAAGCCTACAACTTGCATACAAATGACATAAACATCATATAAACGAGTTATATAATTACCTCTTTGTTGTAGCTTATAGTTTTGGCTTTTAATAACTTAGGACCAATAGTATGAATGCGTCAAATGGAATCACAACACACCTTTGGACAAAGGATGACCTTTGGGAAAATATCCTCACACCAAAATCGACTCAATTATCTTTCAAGAACTAATGCACAATTTTGGAGGCTAAGGGGCTTGTTATATAATGTGGATTAATTAGGGTTACATCATGCAAACCCTAATGTGCATGACATTCCACATTCCTTAGGCTCCATGGGTTTTAACCTCCATGGAGTATCCATGGTTCACCACATGGGTTTAGCCCAACATAAAGAACTATGGATCACAAGCCCACTTTATAAGAATGAACGATTTACCAAATCAGTCCCCATTTATATAATTAGTCTCTTTAATCACAAAATTAATTCCAAACTAATTCTTGATCAATACTAATTAAATAATATGATTTTATATTAATATATTAGAACTTAAAATATATTAACAAATCATAAATGACCTCTTCTCAAAAGTCGGTCCTATCAAATTGTCGTGGTAATATGTAACCCAAATGGACCATGCTACTATCGGTTCAAATACATACCAATTATAGTTATGGACTTACACACTAATCCAACAAAAAGTGTAAAAAAAATACTAAATCAACAAGAAAACTTACCAAAAATACTAAGGTTAAGCCTTAAGATTTAAATCTTTTGGAGCTTAGAAATGGATTCTTTGAAAGAAGAAGGACCATTAATTAGAAAGCAGAATGAAGAATGCTGGGTTTTGGGCGCTTCCTGCGGCGTTTAAGAAGGAAAATGTGATAAGACTCATGCCTAGTTATTTGTTGGATAATATGTTTATGCATTGGATGTTTTCTTGGAAGACTGCCACCTGTGCATGGGAAAATGAATTAGGCATCAAATCATAAATTCAACACCTCATAACTACTTTATTTGACCGAAAACTCCATGGAAATTCTTAGCATGGCGTAAATGACATGTGATTTCGGCCTAGGATTTTAGGTGGTGTTCATTTCAGTCCAAATAGGGCTCCAAGGTAGTGTTTTCGGCCTTAGTGGGTTCAAGGTTGTTGATTTCGGTTTTGGGTGTTCTAGGGTGGGTGGGGTACTAAGTCTAAATACTAATAAACAATGTTTTAAATCCTTGATTTCTATTCCAACTATTTGACCATTCTTGCTTTATTAAAGCTTGTTTACTTTTAAGAGGTTATCGTAAATATGATTTCCAAAGTATATATACCCATATATGTATACTTATCTTGTTTTGGTTATCAAGGTTTTATTGTAATAGGGTTACAATTTAGACCTTGTTTGATCCAAATCTTTCGGGTTGTCACATCAACCATAAGACTTTTAGTATTCTAGTAATGGGATTTTGATTTGAATTTAGTATTTGGATATTGGAACATTATAACAACAACTATTACATAATGTTTTGATATAATAGGATATGATCATTCATTAATACTTGTTGTGTTCTACATTAACATGGTTAATCCATGAATAATCTTATTATTCTAAAGGTTTATAGTCAGTCATGATTGTGGGAGAAATTATGAAGTAAGACTAATACGAAAAGGATTGGTTGACTCTCACCAGATGAAAGTAGGCAAGAAGTTTTAACCAACTTTCATAGCTACTTGTCAGAAAACTAGTACTGAACGGACCCACATCAAGATCATCTCATAGATCACAGTTATGAGTGATACTTGATGAAAAGGTACTATCATTGTATCCTTAACACCTGAGATACATAGTGGGACATTAGTGTCGGGAGTGTTGTGCTTTGATATGACCAAATGTTATTCCTTGATCGGGCAGTTAAAAAACTCATATTAGGGTATGGTGTGAACTATGCAAGAGGCTTATGTAGTAAATATGGGATTTGTTCCTCTTATGTGTTGAAAGTTAGACATCTAACGCGCGTTACCCAAAGTTGCGTTACAAATGACATTGATTGTGATCCAAGGCTCAAGTTCAATAGGATATTTGTAACAAAGGGATAATTGATAAACTTACCTTAATACATCAATGAAGCTTAAAGCTTTTGGGAATTGGATGTTGATGAATGGCGTTCTTCATCATATATTATTGGGGGGAGTGAAGTGTTGCTAGACGTTCATCACTTTCTATATCAATCTATGATGAGTCTTGTGCAAGTGGGAGATTGAAATATCTAGTATGCCCAATAGTCATTATAGAATGATATTGCTAATAATATATGATCCTATAGGATCACACCATATAGCAATTTACCTTCAATTGATTATTTATTAGTATAATTTGATTATTAATAAATATATAAACACTTGTATTTAATTGGAAAATTATTATTTCATGGAAATAATATATTACTAATTTGGAAATTATTATTTGTGGAAATAATATTTATTAGAGAAATAACAACTTATGAAATATATCATCAAGATTATTGATAAGTTATATTTATATGTTAATAAACTAGTTAGAGTTTATTTATATAAAAGGTAGTTTTATAAAGAAAAAGATTGTCACACCCCGAAAACCGAAGGCGGAAACATTTTTGGGGCTGACTCCACGTTGAGTATCAAATCCAATGCACATAGTAAGTAAAGTAAAACAGCCATTACATTACATATAGAAAAGTTTATATTTGTTTCAAGAGTAAATTGTACAAGTGTGATACATAGTATATATGAACAAAATGAGACGAGTCTTCTACGCACTCCGTCTTCGCCAAAACAGATCGTCGGGTACCTGTCTAATGCGGACCTGAGAATACAAGCGGTTTGAAAATCAACATAAAGCTGGTGAGTTCATAAGTGGTTAGTTTTCTGAAACTGTATGAGCTCCTTTAGTTTCCTGAAAAAGTCGTTATCCAAGAAAATCCCATACTTTCTTAAACGTTGGTTACCAAATCCCAGATGTAATGTAAAAGATGCACACTGAAAACATGGTTGTTCTTGTGAATTGTAAAGTTTAGTTATCTAACTTGTAACGCTTTTCTAGTTACGTACTACTGTTACCCAGGAAAATCGTACATTTTCCTACATGTGTGTGTGAACTGTTACCGATTTTGATTATGTTCAATGTTATCCCCAGGAAAATCCCATATTTTCCTGAATGTGTATGTGTGAATTCTCCTGAAAGTTTGATTATCCTTAAATGTACATTAGTTTTAACACATATATATAAAACTAATAATTAAGTGTGAAGTGTTCATAATCTTGATTGCGAGTCCTTAACCATACTTCAGACTAGATATGACTCGGGCCAGGGCCAATATCCTTTTTATGACTTTCGTCACCCTTGAAACTTTCGGTTCGGCTGTAGCTAGCAGCCAGGTGCGGGATTGTCAGTCCCGTATAGATCTATACACTCAAGTCACGTTCTCCCTCCTGGAGATTCTGGTTACAAGGGTAGTCCTCCACTCTCTCGTGCCAAGGAAGTGTTACAGAGGACGTGTCTCCAATCATTAAGATTACTCTTTACTTCTCGTGCCTAAGGGAAGTAATATCTATGACTGACTAAGTTCTAATGGTGCCTGTCCTTTACACTCGAGGCTAGGTGTTTCATTAAGGACATTACAAATGTTTTATGTTTTTTAATGGTGTCTGTCTTTTACACTCGACCCTAGGGTGTTTTATTACAGACATTACAAATGCTTTATGATCACTATCATTATAAGTGTGAACAATCAATTGTGAAACATAACAGTATATAATAATAATAATTGAAAATTGGTTTGAACAATCAACTCTGCAAGTTAAAACAGTTTGTTAGTAGGTTTTCAATTCTTAAAAGTGTGCGAATTATGAAACCATTTAAGTGAAATAATGAATTTAAGTACAAGATATTCTTGTACTTTTGCTTGTATCCCCCCCTGAAAACATTTAAAAACCATTGAAAAAGGGTAGGGGTATGAACT
The DNA here is from genome assembly GCF_051521515.1 of Lactuca serriola. Classification (NCBI taxonomy): domain Eukaryota; kingdom Viridiplantae; phylum Streptophyta; class Magnoliopsida; order Asterales; family Asteraceae; genus Lactuca; species Lactuca serriola. The sequence continues at coordinate 303,976,600 of NC_136415.1, read as the reverse complement.
CATCAGACGAGAAAACGCGACATTTCGGGTGCTAAGTGTCGATTTGAGGCTTGATAACAAGCGAGGTTCCTATGTAATATGAAATGGTATACAAATATATCTAATTAGATTTATAAACTCTAATTAGATCTATACACTCAAGTCACGTTCTCCCTCCTGGAGATTCTGGTTACAGGGGTAGTCCTCCACTCTCTCGTGCCAAGGAAGTGTTATAGAGGACGTGTCTCCAATCATTAAGATTACTCTTTACTTCTCGTGTCAGTCCCGTATAGATATGATATTACACTCCAATGAACGAAAACACTTCAAAACGAGTGTTTGGAGTGACCCGGGTGACATCTACAGACGTGTATTGATGCGTGGGACTTGGGAATTGAGTTTACTCTTCAAGAGTAAACTCCTTATGGAGTTTTCCGCCACATACCCCACACATACATGAGTTCATGGCCATGAACTCGTGTTTGGAGGTTTTAAGGTGCTAAATGGCTTGATTACTCATGGGAATGGATTTTTCTAAATCTTTGGAATGGATTGAAAGTGCTTGAATATCATTTTTGGGAGTTCACGACACTAAACATGGAGTTTACGGCCGTAAACTCCCCCCCCCCCCAATTTCAAACCATAATTATTTTGAGAGGCTAGGACAATCACATGTGATTCCAACTAATTTTCCAAGCCTTGGTATGGATTTAGGGTACCATTTAACATGTTAAAAGGAGTTTACGGCCCTGGAACATGTTCTTGGGATGTCATGGCCGTAAACACCTAATTGGAGGGTGTTTGACATGTTTAAGGTCCCCAAACTATTTTTAGATGATTCTAGGATTTATTCCAAGGCTATTGGTGGAGTTATATGGCTTTTTAACATGCAAAAATGAGTTTATTCCCCATGTATGAGGAGTTTACGGCCCAAGCATGATCTTGGGCAGTAAACTCATGTTTACTCTTCAAAATCCATGTTTAAGGCATTCTAAGTCCATTCCATTAAGTCATCTAGCCATATCTAAGGTCTAATTGTGGTTTGGAAGGGTTTTGTTGCTCAAAAACCCCATTTATATGAGTTTACGGCCTAGGACTGTTCTAGGGTCGTAAACTCATGATAATGGTCCTAATACATGGTTTAAACACGAATTTGAAAGCTAGAGGGGTTGTATAACAAGTTAGGGAAGTTACCTTGAAGATTTGAAGCCTTAAATTGGTGTTTTGGACCTAGTTCTTTTGGTTGAGGAGAGAGGTTAGAGAGAGAGTTGTGAGATGAAGCAAAAGCTTCAAATGGAAGCTTAGAACACTTTAAATAGTGTTTGGGATTTGGACACGGTGGAATTCTACCCGATACCGACCTTAAACGGGGCTTTTGGTCGCACCCGATTAAGTTGTCGTAATCCGGCGTGAACGGTTCTAAAAGTTTTCAAATCAATAATTTGGGCCAATTTCATGAGTTCCTAAGAGGTTTGGACACTCATTAGATTATAATAATCATGTGAGTTTGAATAAATTAGCCCAAAAACAAAACCGGAGCGAATTTCTAAAAACGGGTCTTACGGACAACAAGGGTTTCAGCGATGAATAACTTCGGGTTGTTACATTATCCCCCCGTTAGAGGGAATTTCATCCCGAAATTCAAAGATTTGAATACAGATCATGAAGTGAAAAGATAGATGAGAATGAATCTATTGCTTCGGGTCTTCACGCTCTTAAGTGGAATCGGGTCCCCGCTTGACATTCCAGCGAACCCTCACTGTTTGGATGCGGCTTTGTTTCGAACGGTCAACCTATCGATCCATGATCTCAATTGATTCATCCATGAAGGTTCGTACTTCCGTTGGTTTCGATCTCATCAAAGGAATTACTAAGGTTTCGTCAAGTCGGCACTCCTTACGAACAAAGATGTGGAATAACAGATAGTTGCTGCTGATTTCTGAAGATAGCTCGGAGAGGGCTACGGAATCGATTACTAACGAGGATCTCCAAGGGTCTAATGTTCCACGAGTTAAGTTTTCCGCACTTCTCAAGGCGTACTATGTCTTTCCAGAATATGACTTCCAACAAGTGGGTACATTCTCACATGGCAGAGTAGCTAAGGGTCCGATGGTGCTAAAGGAAATTTCTAGGTGGGTCTGCGATTATAGCCGACGGAACCCAAGAATTGACGGGTTTCTATGGGTACCTCCGGTGCCGACTAATTCTTTATTGCCTTAGCTTTTGGAAAGGTCCATGTGTATGACTGGTTTACTTATCTACATGATCAGGAAAATGGTTTGACCGAAGGGCACCACTACTACCTTGTAGTGATCATATCAAGCCCTGGTTGCTGTCTTGGACACATTGTTCTCACTAAGGTTTTGGCTACGAGATAATTGCAGGGATTAGGTCGATGCAAGACTTGACAACATGTTCGGAAAGAATTCTCAACAATTCTTCGGAAAGGACATCGGGGAAAGAGTTGCAGACTTCTCGTTTCTCGATGATCACACAGACGAGGAATACATAGGAAAAATTTTTAAGCTTTGATGTACGAAGATCGGGAGAGCCGGGTTGGAGGAAAGTTAAGACGAATGGCTTTCTCGAAACCAGGAATAACAGCACGAATGAGGATCGGTCATTACATGCTAAAGATGACATCAAAGCATTTCATGAAAAGTTCGCCATTAGATCGAACGGAAAAGAATATTTGTCTGGATTGAGGATACAATCTATGAATATGACGTTAACGTTCTCCTTCTCACTTGATAATTATCTTAACAGTATACGTTTTCGATTACTAATGAAGGACAGGGTTTAGAAAGATGTTTGAATGGATGGTTAGCAAATTTCTTTCAGCAATAAAATCGAAAAGAATCATAGGCATAAGATTCAACGAGGGGAAATATACCTGTAGCAACGGTGGGATCAGTGGCTGTCTCCTCTTGTCCTATCGCTAGAACTCTTCCGGTGTTGCCAGATGTTACTGCCTTGGGGCAGTTTCGCTTGTAATGTCCGACTTCTCCACAACCATATCAAGCCTGACCAATGCCCGCTCCGGAAGCTTGACTGGTTGATTGGGTTGGTGTCTTACAGTTTTTCGCCATGTGACCCTTTATGCCACAACTATTGCAAAACACCTATATACATGGACTGGAAGGGATGTGATGATAGTTGTACTTGTCACAACTAGGAAGGGTTCCAGCATACCTACTGGCAGGTTTTCAGGATGAGGATCCAACAACAGAAACAGTTGCAGGGGAAGTGGCAGCGTGAACTGCCACCGTTTCCTGCCTCTTCGAAGACTCCTGCGATGTCTGACTTTTCTCCTTCTTCCCAATTTTTCTTTTCTCACCACTCCTCTTTGTCGGCTTAGGAGTGGTAGTTGTCTCATCAGGGTCATCACTATGATCGATAAAGATTTTTGCTAAGCGTTTGGCGCTATCGTATGTATCCGTCCTCGCAGCTATGACGTTTCCTTTTGTTGGCTGGGTCAGCCCCCAGATGAATCTCTCTATCTTCTTACTCTCCAGGGTAACCATTCCCGGGCAGAGTAATGCTACGTCATCGAACCTGGAAGTGTAAGCAATGATATCGGAACCCTTCATCTTCAGGTTCCAGAGTCCGTGTTCTAACTTTTGCACTTCGCCCCGAGGGCAGTACTCAGCCGGCAAAAGTTCCTTCATGGCTTCCCAACCCATGGCGTTGGCTACAGGTAATGTTAGGGTTTTGACTCGGCCGTTCCACCAAGTCATGGCTTTGTCGATAAAGGTGCAGGCGGCAAACTTCACCTTGTCAGATTCTGAGCAGGCGCAAATTTCAAAGATGGATTCGATCTTCTCGAAACATCGGGTGAGGGAAATGACACCTCCAGTGCCGTCAAAGGACGTGAGTTTCGCGTTCAAGAAATCTTTATAGGAACCCTCTTTTCGGTGTCCCTGACTACTTTCTTGGTTTTGGGTTTGGGTACCACCTCCCGAACTACCGTAACCGCCAGAGTTCCGTTGAGACATGGCAGTTGCCACTGCGGCTGTAACAGCTGCCTGGAATACTACAGGATCAATTTGGGGAGGAGGTGGTGGTGGAGGGTTGTTGGTCTTAGAGCTGGGTCTCTTTATTGGAGGCATCTTGATCTAATAAGATCAAGGAAGAGAGGATGATAAGTCCTCTGAATTGAATCAAGAGATATGACAGATATATGCTAACAAGCGATAAAGCAGGAAAATTATCGCTAAGGGAATGATCAAAGAACAATGCATGAACGAGGATTTCTACCAAGGATTAGCTCGAGAAATACTCCCATAGTATTTCATGATTCGTTACGACACAGGCTCGATGATTGTGGTATTAGGGTAAGTTTTAGGCATGCCGCAAACCACAATCACTCCCAAGCACATGTTAGCCGTGTATCGAATGAATATAGTTGGCCAGGCTATATTGATCCTAGACATGACTACATAACTACCCAAGTTTAACCGCAGCGTACGACATCCATTTACTTATGTTTTGTTCTACTTGTAGTTACGGATCTCGACGGTTCGCTATACTTATATACTTTTGAAAATACTTATATTTTGAAGGATACTTTTCGTTCAGAGCACTTAGGCCCCTTAATGTTTATAGTTTTATACCATATAAGGTTTGGTATAATTCATTCACTATAAACAAGGGCTCTGATACCAATCCGTCACACCCCGAAAACCGAAGGCGGAAACATTTCCGGGTTTGACTCCACATTGAGTATCAAATCCAATGCACATAGTAAGTAAAGTAAAACAACCATTACATTACATATAGAAAAGTTTATATTTGTTTCAAGAGTAAATTGTACAAGTGTGATACAAAGTATATATGAACAAAATGAGACGAGTCTTCTACGCACTCCGTCTTCGCCAAAAGAGATCGTCGGGTACCTGTCTATGCGGACCTGAGAATACAAGCGGGATGAAAATCAGCATAAAGCTAGTGAGTTCATAAGCAGTTAGTTTTCTGAAAATGTACGAGTTCCTTTAGTTTCCTGAAAAAGTGGTTATCCAAGAAAATCCCATATATTCTTAAAACTTGGTTACCAAATCCCAAATGTAATGTAAAAGATGCACACTAAAAACATCGTTGTTCTTGTGAATTGTAAAGTTTAGTTATCTAACTTGTTACACTTTTCTGGTTACGTACTACTGTTACCCAGGAAAATCGTACATTTTCCTACATGTGTGTGTGAACTGTTAACGATTTTGATTATGTTCAATGTTATCCCCAGGAAAATCCCATATTTTCCTAAATGTGTACGTGTGAATTCTCCTGAAAGTTTGATTATCCTTAAATGTACATTAGTTTTAACACATATATAAAACTAATAATTAAGTGTGAAGTGTTCATAATCTTGATTGCGAGTCCTTAACCATACTTCAGACTAGATATGAATCAGGCCAGGGCCAATATCCTTTTTATGACTTTCGTCACCCTTGAACCTTTCGGTTCGGCTGTAGCTAGCAGCCAGGTGCGGGATTGTCAATCCCGTATAGAACTATACACTCAAGTCACGTTCTCCCTCCTCGAGATTCTGGTTACAGGGGTAGTCCTCCACTCTCTCGTGCCAAGGAAGTGTTACAGAGGACGTGTCTCCAATCATTAAGATTACTCTTTACTTCTCGTTTCAGTCCCGTATAGATATGATATTACACTCCAATGAACGAAAACACTTCAAAACGAGTGTTTGGAGTAACCCGGGTGACATCCACAGACGTGTATTGATGCGTGGGACTTGGGAATTGAGTTTACTATTCAAGACTAAACTTCTTATGGAGTTTTCGGCCACATACCCCATACATACATGAGTTCACGGCCGTGAACTCATGTTTGGAGGTTTTAAGGTGCTAAATGGCTTGATTACTCATGGGAAATGATGGAATGGATTTTTCTATAGCTTTGGAATGGATTGAAAGTGCTTGAATATCATTTATGGGAGTTCACGGCTGTATACATGGAGTTTACGGCCGTAAACTCCCCCCCCCCCAAGTTCAAACCATAATTATTTTGAGAGGCTAGGACAATCACATGTGATTCCAACTAATTTTCCAAGCCTTGGTATGAATTTAGGGTACCATTTAACATGTTAAAAGGAGTTAACAGCCCTGGAACATGTTCTTGGGATTTTAGGGCCGTAAACACCTAATTGGAGGGTGTTTGACATGTTTAAGGTCCCCAAACTATTATTAGATGGTTCTAGGATTTATTCCAAGTCTATTGGTGGAGTTATATGGCTTTTTAACATGCAAAAATGAGTTTACTCCCCATGTATGAGGATTTTATGGCCCAATCATGATCTTGGATAGTAAACTGATGTTTACTCTTCAAAATCCATGTTTAAGGCATTCTAAGTCCATTCCGTTAAGTCATCTAGCCATATCTAAGGTCAAATTGTGGTTTGGAAGGGCTTTGTTGCTCAAAAACCCCATTTATATGAGTTTACGGCCTAGGACTGTTCTAGGGCCGTAAACTCATGATAATGGTCCTAATCCATGGTTTAAACTCGAATTTGAAAGCTAGAGGGGTTGTATAACAAGTTAGGGAAGTTACCTTGAAGATTTGAAGCCTTAAATTGGTGTTTTGGACATAGTTCTTTTGGTTGAGGAGAGAGGTTAGAGAGAGAGTTGTGAGATGAATCAAAACCTTCAAATGGAAGCTTAGAACACTTTAAATAGCGTTCGGGATTTGGACACGGTGGAATTCTACCCGATACCAACCTTAAACGGGGCTTTTGGTCGCACTCAATTAAGTTGTCGTAATCTGGTGGGAACGGTTCTAAAAGTTTTCAAATCAATAATTTGTGCCAATTTCATGAGTTCCTAAGAGGTTTGGACACTCATTAGATTATAATAATCATGTGAGTTTGAATAAATTAGCCCAAAAACGAAACCGGAGCGAATTTCTAAACCGGGTCTTACGGACAACAAGGGTTTCGGCGATGGATAACTTCGGGTTGTTACATATATATATATATATATATGTATATATATATATATGAATAGTTGTTTGAATATAAGAATCACTTTATATAAATAGCCTTTTATATAAAGTTGGTATATATATATATATATATATATATATATATATATATATATATATATATATATAGACACACACACACTAGAGATATAATGATGGAACATCCTTTGGTTCCATACATTAGCCATAGGGCTGAAATATGGGAGGAGAAAAGGCATGCATGTGTTGTCTAATCTACCTCCATGCCTTGTCTATTCAACCCATGCTTGACAACCTAGAAGGTATGGTCTCTTCTTGCTTTTTTTACCTAGATAAATGAGAGACTTTCAAGGAATAAGTAGTAGTTCATTGTCTTGCATCTTCTTCTTCTTTGACCCTCCAAAACCATGAGCACAAGTGCTCCCAAGAGGCTGCCAAATTTCGAAGATTAATGCATCCCTTTCTCCTCCATTCTTTTGCATTTTATGCTTCAAGAACGTCCCTTTGTAGCTTCACCTTTGAACTTATATTTGGTATATATTTCGAAGGCTTATGGATAACAAATTACAAGTGAATACTATCATGTTTTGATGGTTCTACTCTTGCTTGGTGGATACTTGTAGAGAACTCTTGTTTTAGAGTTTCATGCCACACTTCATCAACATCCAACCTCCCATGAGGATTAAAGTCTTAAAATTTTGTTATGATTTCCCTTCTATGGTTGTTTTAATCTTTCTAACTCTTGCAAAATTATCCTTGGTAGGTAAAATAGTTTTAGTTTTATTCAACAGTTTTAAAGTTTTCGTCGTCATTTTTACTGGTTGTGAAACCGGATTTTTGAATAAAAACCCAAAACTTGCTGCCCATTTTCGAGATTCAAACTAGCCCATATATTTCTACTTTCAAGCACTTAAAACCCCAGAGAAATTTGCCTTTCATCTCTCAAAAAGCTTGTGTTTTGAACCACCTTTTGGCTACATACTTTCGATCCAAGTCAAAGTTGGGTATATTCTTAATTTTTACTCTTTCCTTTTATCATAAAGTCCACTTGTTTTAAGTGATTTAAGATATGATAAAATTCTAACTTAGATGTAAATATATGTCTTTATGTGTTAAGACATCCAAAAGAATACCGAAATCACGAGCTTCAGTGGAACCGGAAACCGCACGAATCGTTCTCAAAATGAATAACTTTACGTAATAAAAGTGAGTTTTCTACGGCCCTCTTTTATGTTTTACAAGTTTTGGGGGAGAATACACACTTAAAAAATTATATTTGGTTGATTTAAAGGTTTTGCTAACTAAAAATACAAGTTATGTCACTAAACATATCTAAGCTTAAATTTCAACTTTTATAAATAGTTATGGTATGTTCAAAGATAGTTTTGCACTTCTTAAACCTTATGGTTTTCAAAACTGGATGATATGAAAATAGTTCAGGTCCATACCTTTTCAAGGACTACTCGCACCCATTCATACGATTTTTCTACAATTCATAATGATTTTTACAAAACTGCATATCATTTCAGAACATTTTCAGACCAGTCTGTACAAAATGAACATTTTCACTCTGGTTAGGAGCCAGTTAAGGTCAGGGAAAAATTATGGACAAAATAGACGGATTTTCTAAGCTCTGAGACTTTACGGATCCTAATTCCGAACTTGTGATGATTTTTCTATAATATTTCTAAAAACGGTACATATATACCCTTTTGATTAACCTTGATGTTTGGTCTTTCAAATATATACACAAGGATTTGTTGTAGATAAGAGAAACACAACGTATGACATTGTTTAATTCACACACTTTAGGATCAAAAAAGTTTTAATGATAACAAGTGTTTCTAATATGATCATGTTGAAAACCTTATGGCATAAAATGATTTGAAACATGTTGGTTTTGGTCACTCATAGTCGGGTGTTGTATAAACAATTGCTATGGTCACTTACAGTCGGAGTACTGTCTAATATTTTTATGGTCACTTACATTTGGAGTACTGTCTAAACATTTATATGGTCACTTACAGTGTCTAAACATTTGTTATGGACACACTTACAACGACGTGCTATTTAAACTCATGCAAAGACACGGACATCTGACATGTTGTTTAAACTCATATAAGGACACATACGCCCGTTGTCCTGTTAGAACTTTGGTAGCTTTACATTATCAAGTGTTACAACCAAAAGTTTTCTAACATAAGCAATTGGGAATTATAACAAGATCTCGGATACAAAAATACTAATACAAACTAGGATGAGGTTGTATGTAGTATAAATATTGTTTGTAGAATGTTAAACCGATTAGTAGTGTTTCTTTATATAAGCACCTAATATTTTTCTTCACAAAAATATGTTAACATTTACTTTTATCATAAGTATTTTAAGATGGATACTCGTATCGGATTTCAAGTATCGGGTGTTACACGAAGCATATTGGTAACATTGTTGACCATGTTTTGCATAACTTATTTTGTTAAACATTCCATGTTTTATAAATATTTCTTTTTATAAAACTCACGGAGTCAAAACCTGTGAAACTCACCAACAATTTTTGTTGACGTATTTTAAAAATGTGTACTCAAATGTAACTAAGAAGTTGGATGTAGGACATCGATTCTAAGGAAATTATAGTTCCTTTCTTTGGGGAATAAACTTGGCTTGCTTTAATTTATCGTTGTGTGTTTTAATTATGAAGATGTAATTTCAAATCCAAAACTTAAAGGTTTGTAAAACATTGATTCAAATATGTTAAGTGTTTGATATATGTTGTTGACTATGATCCAATTGTAACACGTTGCAACCCCGGCGTATTCCGCCGTTGGTCGGAGTGTGACAAAACAAGCCATTAGAAAATTTTTGGTTATCATTTATGTATTTGTATGATGATGTAATAGAAGAATAGGTACTATTTCATTTGTCCATTTTTATATGTAATAAATAAGTTTTTAGACTAGTTATATTTTATTTTTTCTAAAAATACAACAAGATGGAGCAAGAAGATCTTATGAAGAAAGGGAGCCTTTTGAAGACTTTGAAGTGTCATATTAACTACCTTAGGAAATGACTTAATATTTGTTGTGATGGCTCACGATAAATACTACTAGAAAATGGCTATGTTATACACTTTAAAATGGAGGCTTGTAATGTTTATTTTCGGTTGTAATAAATTGTTGTATGTAAGTAAATGTGTTTGTCATGCTAAAAATATTTTCACAAAAATAACATCAAACTTGGGTTTAAACTATTTAAATAAATGTTTCCAACATAAGATGTCAAAATGAGTTTTAATTTTTTTTTACGACACTTAAATAGACAAACTTTTAAATATTAAAAAGGTTTAAAATACTTTTTTACAACTTAATCTAAACTACGTAACAATATAATAAAATGATGTTTTATTAAAAAGTTAAAAATCGGTTACTATCGTTATAAAGTCGAAATAAAATTGAATAAAAAATTTAACCAGTAAAAATTGTATATAAAATAAATTCAACTTTGTAAATTTTGGAATAATTTAAAATGTACCATGGAATATTTTATGCATGAAACATTCATGATAAAAAATGTTTTAAAATGCTAGAATAATAACACATTTATAAAATTCTTTATTTCAAAACTTCAATTCTACGCAATCCACTTAAAATCACTTAGCATTTTTGTGCAATTCTTGTGGATTTTTAGGTCAACTTATCTATTTAGGTTGTCAAAAATGGCCAAGGTATTTTATATTTATTTAGGGGATAAATGTCACCTAACCACTTGTGAAATATAAGTCACAAGTTTTTTAAATGGATGATTTGATCACTTTCTTGTGTGATAAAGATCAACTAAACATAAAAGATTCGAGACATGAGATTTGTAGTTGGTCATTGCGACCTACAGATCAACAAAATGACTTGTGTAGTGGGTCACCGCCTCAAGATATTTTAGGTGATGTTAATCATAGATTTTCAAATTTATTTTAAAGGGTAATTAAATTTAAAAGAAAGTATACCAGAGATATTTAAATGAGTCTTATAATTTTGTAGATGACTACCCCAACTGTAACCACCTCATCACGCACCATCTGATCCATCCTCGAAAAAGAAAAACTAAGTGGACCTAACTTTCTTGATTTGTTCAGACAACTAATAATTGTCCTCAAGCTTGAAAAAAGAGACTATGTCCTTAATGAACCTATCCTAGAATAGCTCCCAGCCAAGTGTCTGTGTGTGTATGTATGTATGTCTATATATATATATATATATATATATATATATATATATATATATATATATATATGTATATATATTGTTGGGTTCTTATTCATAAACCATTTCAAAAACACAAGATTAGCAACGAAAGACTTTAATTTTGAATAACATAAAAATAATTTTATTCCCATCAAATTATCGACTTGCAAAGTTTCGAACAAAAACAACAATCGTAGAGGAGTTAAAATATGAACAACCTTTGAAGTCCTTTGAGTCATCAAGGGGAGACTTGATAGTTAATGAAGAAGGAAAAGCTCCAAACAAGAATCTCTTTATACATGTCTACCCAACAAGTCACCATAGCAACCGATGGATGCTAGTCCTTCACTTTTATAGAGTTGATCTTAAGCCTTTAAGAGTTATTTATAATAGCCTTCAAGTGAGAGTAAACTCAATCACCAAAAACTAGCAACTTACTTTGCAAAAGGGAATAAGAATGAGGGAGGGATGCTTTCGGCTTTTCTTGCCAAAAGGAAAGATGAAGATTAAACTTGTTTAACTTATCTCTCCTTTATATACTTCCACTTATAAATAAGATCCCATACTTTCATTTATTAAATTTAAAACTTGCAAGCAAACTCTATGTGTAATAAGTAAAGTGAAAGAAGAAAAAGGACAATCCTCTTATCCTTATGGATGGTTCTAAGCAAGAAGAAAAAGAAAGAGTGGATGCCACATCATCTATCATATAAATTTTACATAACATATATTACTAGACTACTATAGGTCCAATATAATGTACATACCATTTTAAACATACAATATGACTTAAATGTAACTAGTTATACTCCTTATAATTGTTATTTAAAAAAATAATGCCCAATTAAATACAAGTGATGAATTAGTTTATTAATAATTATATTACTTAATAAACAATCATTTAGTGTTTATTTGGTATATGGTGTGACCATATAGGATCATACATTATTAGCAAATATCATTTCATAATTAGAATGACAAATGGAAATGACACTCGAATGGAAGGTGGGGATACACAAGTTAAAATGAAAAGTGGGTCTACACAAGTGACATTAGAGAGTAAAAATGGACAACTTCCTCAAGTTATTAGGAGGAAAAAAGTTAAAGGATCATCAATAATAAATTAAAAAAAAATTATAGAAAAAAATGGAGAGGGAAACACTTCATATAAACCTGGTAATTTCAATTAGGTTATGCATTGGATGCATGCGGAGTATTTTATCAAGGTACTAATTAACAAATTTTTATTATACTAAGAAACATATTCATATGTCAGATTTAAAAGACTTTATTATCCTTATTTATATGCAATGGTTTGTAGTGACTTGTGTATAATTCTAATGTCAGTTTTATTATTTACTTATGCATATGCGTTAACACAAAGTTTGAAGGTGTCATGTACAGATACCCTTGTTTTTGGTTCTTTTTGTTTATGTTGGTGGACCACTTTAACACGTGATGGGGTTTGATACATGAAAAAGTAAGTTTTTTTAGAAAATTTGGTAATGGAAGCTTTAAAATTTTGTAACAATATTCTAGTATATAGAAAAAGCGTAACCATGAAGGATCCTTTTAAAGAGGTTAGAATAATATTAAAGAAAACAATAGGGTATTTTAGAATGAAAACTTGTGAAGCATTTGGAACCACTTGGATTTGGGGTGTTGAACTAGATGATAAGAACAAGAAGCTTGATCTTCTCTACAAGTAATCCACAAACAAGATTAAGGTACACAAAATGCTAGTTTTCTTCTTGTATTACTTTGTTCTTTAAGGTTTTAAGTTCTTAAATAATTAATCCCTAAAGGAAGACACAAAGTCGGCACCAAAAATAACCACTAAACTTCAAAAGAGAGAACTTCTTGGAGTCTTAGAAATGCACAACTTTTTTTCAAGAAAGAGAAGAAAAGGAGGCCAAAAAACTAGCTAGTTTTTCATGCCAAGAGTCTCCTTTTATATCCCATGAAATGTAAACCCTTTTCATTACTATACTCTAAAGTATTATAAGGCATAAAGGTAAGGGATACAAGGCATGGATGCAAGACATGGAGTTTCAGAAGCAACCTCCATGCCCTCTTCATACTTTCGGCCACTAGTTCAAAAGGAAGATGACAAAAATGTTTGACTAGTTATCTTAAGCAAAGATCATTGAAATGACTAAACGTTGGTTAACCATAGTGTCCAAACTTTGTACATGAGTTATTATATCATACCATATGATATAATGACTAGTTTCTTGTTTCTTTTGTTATTATTTTCATAACACAATAATTTTTCTCTAATTAAATACAAGAGTTGAATTTATTTATTAATAAAAAAACTACTTAACAGATATTCAATAAGTACCAAATTGATTAAGGCGTGACCCTATAGGATCATATGTCTATAGCAATATCATTCAATAATGATTCTTAGGCCTATAGATCCAATAATCTCCCACTTGAACATGATTCATTGAAGACTTACATAGACAGTAGTTGGCGTCTAGCAATCAGCTACTGCCCCTAATAACACACGAGGGATTGCCATGCAATGTAATCATCCTAATTTGCCATAAAAAATTTAAGTAAGGAGCTTTAGATATCTAACGTTGAACACATAAGATGAACAAATCCCATCTTGACTATATACACAATCTCATATTGTTCATGCTATACATAACGAAAGCTTTGTTTACTGAACAATTACAAATAACGTTTAACCATGTCAAAGTATAACAATTTCCATGCTAGAGTTTGCCAATATGTATCTCAGGTTGAAATACATAAAGATATTTACCTGTGCTCAACATCGACTTATGATAACGATCCATCAAGTGGCTGTTGACACGGTTCATATGCAATAGTTGTTCACTAATAAGTACATATGAATTTGGATGCAACACTTTGCTAGTTCACCACTTGAAATCATCCAAGCCAACTCTTATTAGTCTTAATTCATTCTTGCTCCCACAATAGTGACTGACTATCGAAAAATTTGAATAGCTACAATATTAATGGATTAAATAACATGCTATTATAGAAAATAATAATACTTAACATAAAAGAGATATCTCATATTTCAAAAGAGATTACATATCATTTCTACATAATTCTGAATATCCAAATATTGGTAAAGTACAAATTTAAATCCGATCACTAGCTAACCGAAGAACGATTCATTTTCCAAGACTCTCAAACTTGTGTTGAAAAAGAGGATTCTTGAATGGGTCTTTAAGATTATCATCCATAGGAAGCTTCTCATCGTGTACATTTCCAATTCCAATTCCTGATGAATGAAATTGAATTTTCATTTAATATGTATAGTCTTGTTGGAAACCATTGGGTATCTTATAGCACCAATGTTCTCACAAATCATCTCAATGGGATTTTGATCCTTGGAACAACATCCAGATCATCGATGAATTTATTCATCCGATTAACTTCTTGAGTTGCCTCACACACAGCTCTACCCTGATTCCGTTGTAGAAAGTGCGACCATTTCTTGCTTTGAACTCTTCTTGGCAATGACTCATCCATTAAGCGTGAATACGTATCCCGACTATGATCGTGAGGTATCTCGATCAGTATTAAAACATGCATCAATGTAACATATTACAATAACCTCTTCTTTAACTCCTCCATAAACCAGAAACATGCCTTTAGTCCTTATTAAGGACTTAAGTATGTTTTTAACCACCATCCAATGTTTCTTACGTGGATTAGCTTCATAACTACAAGTTAGAATAATAGCATAAGCTACATCTGGCCTTGTACATTTCATATCATACATAATTTAACCTACCATTGAAGAATATGGTATGCGACTCATTCTTTTGATCTCATTTTCAGTACTAGGGAAGTCAGCCTTAGAAAGAATGGTGCAAGGCAATATAGGTACAATTCCTCATTTTGAGTTATCCATTGAAAAGTGTTTTATTACTTTTTCAATGTATGTAGTTTGACTCAAACCAATTAGTCTTTGGGATTTATCTCTATAGATCCTAATACCAAGTATGTATGCAACATCCCCTAGATCTTTCATCTTGAAGGACTTAATAAGGTAGGCCTTAGTCTCCTTCAATGTTGGGATATCTTTCCTGATCAGTAATATGTCATCAACATATAGAATTAGAAAAACAGTTTGGCTCCCACCTGCTTTGATGTCTAGACATAGTTCATCAGGACTTTATGGGAAAGCAAAACTTTTGATGTTCTCATCAAAATGGTGATATCGGGACCTAGATGCTTATTTAACTCAATAAATGGACTTATTTAGTTTACACACCTTCTTTGGGTTATTTGGTTTGAAAAAACATTCAGGTTGTTCCATATAGACATCTTCCTTAAGATATCCATTAAGGAAAGCGGTTTTGACATCCATTTTCCATATCTCATAGTCATAATATGAAGTTATGGCCATGATAATCCTAATAAATTTAATCTTGGCAATTCGAGAGAAACTATATTTATAGTCAAAGCCTTGAAATTGAGTATACCCCTTCAAGATAAGTCGTGCTTTCCATGTTTGAACATTTATGTCCATGTTGATCTTCCAATTGAAGATCCACTTGCTTCCAATAGCTCCGCTATTAGGAAGTAAGTGAACCAAGTCCCATACTTGATTTTCATTCATGGAATGAATGTCAACTCTTGTGGCTTCAATCCATTTATCAAACTCTGGGTCTGTAGTAACTGTCGGGTAATTGATAGCATCTCATTGATTCATCAAGAAGACTTCCTCTTTAGGAATGACAAATCCAAATTTGTCAGGTTCTTGACGAGGTATACTAGAGTGTCCTACAATTGGTGTGATTTTTGGAATCTAAACGATAATTTTAGCTTCAAAAATGCTTTGTTGATTATCATTCTCAACTACAGGTTGTGTCTCTCGATTTTCTTCATGATCAATGGGGCTCCTATTTGCTTTATACAAGATAAGGTCAAGTTCAAGAAACACTACTTGTTGGGCTATGAACACTTAGTTCTCTTCTTTCTGGAAGAAGGAATAACACATGGTTTCTTTTGGGTATCCCATAAAGATACACTTTTGAGATCTAGGGTCATGCTTGTTAGAAGTCTCTCTTTTAACATATGCTTCACAACCCCATATCTTTAATTAAGACATTAATGAAACTTTTCCATGCCATAAATCATAGGGAGTCTTACTAACCTTTTTATTTGGACCGTGTTTACAGTTCGAGCTGCAATATTGAGGGCATAATCGTAAAAAGAACGAGGAATGGAATTATCACTCATCATTTTCCTACGATATCAAGTATAGTACGATTTCTCCATTCCTAAACACAATTATGTTGTGGTGTTCCCGGTGGAGTGAGTTGTGACACTATGCCATAATTCTAAAGATGTTTACCAAATTTGTAGCTTAGATAATCTCCACCACGATCTAATCATATGGATTTAATCTTTTTACCCAGTTGATTATGTACTTCATTTTGGAATACCTATAAGACATCTAATGCTTCATGTTTGTGTTTCATGAGATTCATATATCTAAATCTATGGAAGTCGTCAGTAAATGTAATGAAGTATCTTTCACTACTCCTGGTTATTGTCATAAAAGGTCCACATGAATCAATATGTATGAGTCCTAATAGGTCCAAATCTCTTTGACAAACACCGATAAAGGGAGCTATGGTCTTCTTGCCACACATACATGATTACCAAACATCAAAAGACTCTGAGCCTTCCGATTCTAAGATTCCATCCTTTTAAAGCTTAGTAATGCGAGTTTAGTTTATATGCCTATGTCAACAATTCCATAAGTAAGTTTTATTTATGTTCGAATTTTTTTTCTTATTTAACTTGTAGATTGAATTTTCCTTTTGGTATGAACCATTTAAATCAATTTTATATATTCCATTATTGGTACATGTCTGAAAATAGAACACATTATCTTTAAACGCAGAGATGTTTTCAAAATCAAAGTCAAAATTATAACGAAAACCTTGCTAATACAAACGAGAACTAGAGGCAATATTCCTAGTTATACTAGGTATATAAAAATAGTTATCAAAATAAGATTAGGAACATTTGGAAGCAAAAGATGATATTGTCCTATGGCTTTTACAGCTACTCGAGTGATATTGCCCTCATGGAGTTCCATATCTTCATCTCTAAGGTCTCTAACACTCTTTAGTCTATGCAAATCATTGTAAATGTAGTACCACATCCAGTATCGAATACCCACGAATTAGTATGAAATGCATATAATTCAATCACATATATACCTAAGGTGCCAACCTTGTTGGCCTTTTTTTTCTTAACTTCCTCTAGGTAGTTAGGGAAATTGCATTTCTAGCATCCCCTTTCATTGCAGAGTCAACATCTGGTTTGGGCTTGGGAGTTGGGTTGGTAGCAGGAGGCTTCCCTTGAACTTGTCCTTTGCCTTTTCATTTCTTGGCAGCTTCGCCTTTCCATTTGTCGTTATTATTACCGATTTTCTTCTTGGAGATTTAAACCTTGCGAAATACCGAGACTTGATTATTCCCAGATTTCATGATGTTTGCCTCAACATTCTTGAGCATGTTATGAATCTCATTAATGCCTATCTCCTAGTTATTCATAGTGAATTTCATATCAAATTTGTTGAAAGACTTAGGCAATGAGGCTAGGATCACATTGGTTGCTAGCTCATCCCTAAAAGGGAATATGAAGCAGGCAAGCTACTCAAAATAATCTTTCATTTTGAGTACACGTACATTCAAAGGAGTTCCCTCAGCCATCTTGCAACCAATGAAAACATTGAAGTAGGATCGGCAACACGGTAGATTCGGGGTGGGGCATTGTTTTACAAATCCCATCCGATATCATTTGTGTATCTTGTCGGGGCACCCCATCGCGTTTCGGTTTTCCCGTCAGGTTTCGGGTATCTTATTGGGTTTACAAAAATTCATAACAAAATATTTATTTCGTTTTAGGGTACCTTGGTGTTTTATTAAAATACATGTTATAGTATCTCCTTTAAATTAAAATTATGATGCATCACTTTAATAAAATAAATCCAAAGTAATTGTCACACCCCAAAACCAAGAACGGCAGAAACGTTCCGGGGTGGAGGACGTCATGTGAAGTATCATAACAGTGTAAAGTAGTAAACAAGCAACAACATCATCCATTGCATTCAAAGTAAACTTTTAATACATGTGTGTTCTTTCATAATGTACAACACAAAAATGAATAATGAAAATAAGGCGAGTCTTGTCTGTGCTCCATCTTCTCAAAAACCTGGCCATCGTACCTGTCTAACGGATGACCTGAGAATACAAGTTATTTTGAAAGCGAGTATCAGCTTTAAAGCTGGTGAATTCATAAGTATTTAAGTGTCAGTGTCTTGCTTACTAAAAGTTTTTTTAAAAGTCACGTAAACCTTTAAATGAAAATGTTGATGTAAGTATGAAAAGCCCTAGAAAATCCCTTATTTTCTATTAGTTTGAGATGTAGTCTTCTACCAAGACCCGAATGTTTTGTTATGATAATGTAGTCTTCTACCAAGACCCGAATGTTTTGTTATGATAATGTACTCTTCTACCAAGACCCAAATGTT
Organism: Lactuca serriola; assembly: GCF_051521515.1. Taxonomy (NCBI): domain Eukaryota; kingdom Viridiplantae; phylum Streptophyta; class Magnoliopsida; order Asterales; family Asteraceae; genus Lactuca; species Lactuca serriola. The sequence continues at coordinate 303,957,877 of NC_136415.1, read as the reverse complement.
ATGTAAGTAAAATGATAGTTTTTCCTTTCTACTGACTAGTACTAAAAGTACTTAGTCTAACTCTTTGTTTAGGTTAATGTATCACAAAATAAAGTAAAATAGGAAAATGATATGATAGTCTTCTACCAAGACATAAGTGTTCTGTATGTAAAATGACAGCTTTTCCTTTTCTATTGACTAGTACTAAAAGTGCTTAGTCTAACTCATCGTTTATGTGAATATATCACAAAATAAAGTAAATAGGAAAATGATATGATAGTCTTCTACCAAGACTTAAATGTTCTTTAAGTAAAATGATAGTTTTTCCTTTCTATTGACTAGTACTAAAAGTGCTTAGTCTAACTCATCGTTTATGCGATTATATCACAAAATAAAGTAAATAGGAAAAATATAATCATGTAAGTGTTATCCCTGGGTGACCAGGTTTAACACGACATCGCCGAAGCGAAAGGTATACCCTAATGAACATCCGAAGATTGTCCACTCATCCTCTGTAGCGGCAGTAGGGTGGAGGGAGGGTTAGTCCCGTAGCCGACTCCTAATATAAGTAGTAACCTAATGATCATCTGAAGATTTTTATCTCATCCTTTGTTGCAACAGCAGGATGGAGGAATGGTTAGTTTCGATATCAATCTATCTATTATAAGTGATAACCTTAGACATCCGTAGATGTTCATCACCCAGTGTTGCTAACAGTTGGGTTCCGGAATGGTAAGTCCCGTCTAGACATCCCATCGAACAGGGATAGGCAGGAAAATTTACACAGAAGGTATGAATAAATCTTCCTAACATAAGTGATAACCTTAGACATCCGTAGATGTTCATCACCCAGTGTTGATAACAACTGGGTTCCGGAATGGTTAGTCCCGTCTAGACATCCCATCGAACAGGGATAGGCAGGAAAATTTACACAGAAGGTACGAATAAATCTTCCTAATAACTCTAGGTACAAGTATCCAGGTAAGTGAATACAGGATAATGTATCTATGTAACAGTACTCAGGTATGATATTCATGTAAGTGTATTCAGATAAATGTATCTATTTAAACGTACTCATGTATCATGTAATCCTAGGTAAATGTACTCATGTATCATGTAAGCATATGTAAGTGTACTGGTATAGACTCATGAATGAACTGACTCCTGTGTGATTCCTTGTAATAGGAATAATGTTTGATATCTTCTAACTATCCCTATGATAGTTAACTGAAAGGTAATTGGTTGTTCAATTAGGTTTATACACTCTTGCTACCCCAAAGTGTTGGAAACTAAATGAAGGGTGTAAACTATAACAACAATAAATATATAAGATTATAAGTGTATATGCATAGTTTAGTTCAAGGATGTAAAATGGTTTTGTTAGACATCTAAGGGTTTTGAAAAAATATAAAAGTGACTTGATGTCATTTTGATAACCATCTCAAAAGTAATACATTTGATAACAATGTATTTTAATGATAGAAAACCATTTCATGCATCGCATTTTGTAGTATGTGAAATATGGTGAACGAAAACACAGTTATAAAAAAAATATAGATGATTTAATAACATGCTATTTTCTACTTGTATCCCCCCCCCATTAAAGCATTTAAAATCATTTAAAACATTGATTAGGGGTATGAACTCACCTGTAGATGGTGGTTCGGATGAACTGGACGGTGTAGGATTGTTAGGTGTCAAGTGAGGACTTGTACACACACTACGATCCTAATGAACATATAATCACACATATATGCACTCAATTAGTCTTAAATTACTAATTGATAATGTTAAGACATCCTAGAACATAATAAGCACTTTATATAAGTGTTTTAAGCCCTAAGGATTGCATCTAAGCTATTGTGGGACAAGGCACTTGGGTTTAGGGTTCCAAAGGACCCTATACTTGAGTTTACTCTCCAAATAACCTCACACATGGAGTTTACGGTTGTAAACTCTTGAGTTTATGGCCGTAAACTCCAAGACTTAATGTCTTTGGTTGTTTTAAGGTGTTAACTAATCCCAAGAAGCATTCCAACTTTGTGGGTTAATTCTTGGAAGGGTTTAAGGCATTGAAACACTCTTTCAAGGAGTTTACGGCCTTAAGGCCATTTCCTTTAGAGTTTGTGGCCATAAACTCTTAAGGATGGGTGTTTTTGATGCTTTCAAGTCTCTTGTACATGTGGTATAGGTCTTCGACTTTTATCCTAAACATATGAAGCCCTTTGACACACTTTGGTGCCCTTTAATCAAGTTTACGGCCCAAGAACCATGTCATGGCCGTAGACTCACTTTGGAAGGTGTTTTTGATGGTTTAATGTCCTTGATTTATGTAGGAGTAACCCTTGGTAATCGTCCAAGACTTTAGGAGTGCCAAAAGCACTCTTTGGTCCATGATTTTGGAGTTCACGGTCCAAGATCTTCTTTGGCCGTGAACACCCAAAACATGGTGATTCTTTGTTGTTTTCATGTCCCAAATACACTTCTATACAAGCCCAAGGTAGTGTCATTTCACAGGGGAAAGGCTAGGCTTTGTTTCGGGAGTTTACCGCCCAAGAACACCTTGGGGAGTAAACTCCTAAATCTAGTTATTTAGCTATCTAAATCATGTTATAAACACATAATAAGCTATCTAACACTACTAGCAAGAGGTACTCACGTTCTGGGATAAAAACCCGAAGATCTGTGAGAGAGAAAATGGCTTTTCTCTAGTTGGAAATGCGAATAATGAATGAATTTGGTTCAGAATTCTATTTATAGTCCTGAGATATTTTTGGCAGAAAATATTTTTATTCCTGAAATGATTTCTAATAAAACACAGTGTTGGAATAACAGTGTTGCACAAAAACCTAGTGCATCCACTCTCCTAATATCTCCTGAAGTGTAAACCCTGAATTACTCAAACTTACACGAAAAAGTCTGAAAATTAACTGTGACTGCTATAACTTCTATTGAAGTGATATTGTTTGTACAAAATGGAAATTTTGGGTTGTCACATCATCCCCCTGTTAAAGGGAATTTCGTCCCTAGATTAGAATTTAGGCAAGGAAATTGGTAAACGTGATCGAGTCGTTAGGTGAAAACTTCCTAATCGATTTGCTCTCGCACTCCCAAGTGAAATCGGGTTCTCGATTGGTATTCCAACGAACCTTCACTAATGGGCGACGACGTTACTTCGTCCGCTTGACCTCTCGGTCGAGGGTCACTATGGTCTTAATACGAGGATCTCGACAAGTGGACTTACGAGAGTCTTAACGGGAAGGTGTGGTTTCACGATCAAGACGCGAAGAGTAGAATGTACGTACTGAGTTCGCGGAGTGGGTCTAGTCGGTGAGATACAGGACCGATTCTGGTAAGAATCTCGGAGGTCCTAACTATATTGGATTTAGCTTTCCACGCTTTACGAAGCGTATTTAAGCCATTCCCAGAGTAAGGTTTCTTAAAGAATTTGGTGTTTCACTTGGTATTCCAAAGGTTCTTTTTATTGCTTAACTTCCCAGTCAAGGGCCACCCCTCGCTGGGTCAAAGTCAAAAGGGTTTCTGAAATTTGTGAGGGATTCCGAATGGACTATGATAGTAGGTCTTTAAGACCTAGAATTTGGCGAATTCTCCGTCGGTGACTACGGTGCCGACAAATTCCCAATGGTTTTGGATAACTTGCCAGAGTACTCAAGAATTTCCACATCACTAATAGTGTGTTTCAGGAAATGTGACTCTTAAGTCCAAAACTCATGTTCAGAGAACTTTGCGAAAAGTATCTCCGAGGGTAATGTTCCCATGGGTTCTTTCTTACTACACGGGTAGATAAGTAAGGCATTACATGGATAAATGACGAACTGATCTCAGTAAGAAATACGTACACCACTCATTCAGCTCATGAATAATGTGCGCGTATTGATCCTATCCGAGGGGTATCACTACGGACTTGAAATGTCCGCATCGAGTTCGGAGGATAGTCTTTAGGACATCCATCCCTATCACTCGAACTGATGATATTCGGATCTCAGGTCCACTTCTAAAAGTAACTCTTTCCCTGTGTTTGCTCAGTCAACTCGCCTAAGCGAGGCAGAGACAACGATTTCTAAAGGAAATCGAAATGAAGTCTCCGGTCTTCGAGGTACATATGATGCAGTCCTTCGACTTCTGGTACGAATAAGACCGGAGCTCTCAAGGGTGAGAAGCCTGGTCTTCTAATTCTATTGTTGAGTAGTTCGCTGTGTTGTCCGGACTGTTCTTGTATCTTCCGTAGATGTTACACTGAAAGGCGTTCTGGTTATAAGAGTTATATTGGGTTCTAAGTTTGTTCACATGCTAAATGCAATTACTCGTAGTCTTAGGCAGTCTCCGTCGTGAAGTTCATCTTATAATTCATACCTGGTTCAATGATCACAATTTCGTGTATACGAGTCGTATATAACTAAGGTTGAAAAGGTAGTCGAATAACTAATTCTTCCTTAACCTCACATCCCACCGAGGGAAAAGAAGTTATAGTGAATTCATCAATTCTAAACCTGTAGAACATTGATTATATATCACTCTCATGTATACATTCTTCAGTGATAGGTCATCCGTATGAATCCTGGAGTTGAACTTGATGTACTGCACGAGTAATACTGTGAGGATTCCTTCGGAAAGGAAAGGAACTATAAGGTACTTCATGCACGAGTACCCCGGTGTTCCGATATGATGGCTTCGCTAAAAGACGCTTACTGAGAAAGAGATGTACTTATGAAACTGGCATTGCGAGGATCTAATGGAATCAAGTCGTATGATAATGCCGGAATCATACAGAAACTTAAAGACATTAGATTGGAACATAAAACGTTCACAGACAAAAACAACTGTGCAACCACTAACAGAGTTACTGAACTTAGGATTTACTACAAGACTATTGCTGCGAACAAGGTATACTACAAAAGACAAGTATACGCATCACGAGCATCCCTAAACGGATGGGATCTCGCAAAAGATAAGACTCTGGTTGCACTAGTTTTGGGATGGTTCATAAATCTATTACAACGAAACGCCTAAATTACATTAACGTGGGTCCGGAGTAGACTCTCCCGCGACGGTGGTCGGTAGCATACTGTCGTGTGTGCCAGCATTTGCTGCCTCTGGGCAGTTCCTTTTGTAATGACTTACCTTGCCATAACCGTAGCAAGTTTGGTTCACACTGGTGTTTGGCACTTGGGCAGGCAGAGCTGTTGGAGTCTTGCAGTAACGGGCTGTATGCCCCTTCCTGTTGTAGTGTGAGCAATGCATCTCCCTACAAGGTCCATGGTGGTGAAAACTACATTTAATGCATTTTGGGAGACATCCAGCATAACGTTTGGCTGGTTTGGGGATCATTGGGACACCAGAAGGAATGGTCGTAGGAGGTGCAGATGTCGTAGCTGTGAAAGTTGTTACTGGTGGTTGTTTCCTGTTTGCCCTTCGAAGCGACTTGTCCTTAGAGTTAGTCCAAGACTTTCGTTTGATACTCTTGGTCTTAGGACTTGGGGTATCGTGGTAGGTTGTTGCTTGCTGAGGTACTGGATTGTTACTTGGGTTGGAAATGTCGTTAACAAACCCGCTAACACTTGCGTTGTTAGCGTTTAGGTGCGTCAGAATAGCTGACACGGCAGCCGAGACTACAGCTTGAAAGGTATTTGCATCAATCTGAAGAGTTGGTGTTTGGTTGATGGGATGATCATTTTTCTTGGGCGACATGATTCTCTTATACGGAAAGAAAATGAATTTGTGAGCGGGAATGGTTGAACCTAGATGTAGTTCGATCGCTCCTGTAAAGAATAGAAGTATGTTCTCTAAAGTTCGACCCACATCCCTATGATGCAGTCCTAGTATGGAATGGAAGTATGTTCAGGAAAGTTCGACCTACATCCCAATGATGCAGTCCTAGTAAAGATCGGAAGTAAGTTCTTACAATGGTCTCAAGATGTTTGTGGTTCTAGCCGAGGTATCGTTGGTTGGTGAATAAAATGATCCAACCATTAAAAGAGACTTGGAGATGTCTCCAGAGTTAAATTGCTATAGTCCGATGACTTGACTAGAGCATGTTTCAAATAGACTCTAATGAAAGTATGATAATAGTATTTGAATAAAGAATGACACAGAAGTTAGCCGACTGTCAATACCTTTGATATTCATGACGTACAAGTTTGGGAAAATGACCTTGTAACAAGGCCTTACATCATATCCAGAGAAGATAATTCCTGATAGCATAAAGACCTAACCAAAAGTACTTGCAATACAAGATAGTTTCATAGAAAATGCCACATCGGGCATAGACAGAAACACGATTCCTTTCCAACAAGGAATATAAAGTAAAGCATCTACTACTGGCGACGGTCATCCCTCTGGTGAACTCTCAGTTCAGCCAGTTGGCGTTCCACATCAAGTAGGTGTCTTTCGTACACTCTCTGGCGTGCTCTAAGTTCTATGACTTCGGCTCGCGACTCAGCCAGTGCTTGCAGCAGGGTTTTATGGTCTCTCTCAGACCTCTCACGAGCATGTTCAAGGCGAATGGTGTGAAGCATATACATTCCTCCATTTGTATCAACTTCTGAGATACGTTGTAGAGCTGTCCTGCCCTGAATTTCATTTCGGGGAACTCTTCGGATCAGAATTGGCATGATTCTGTCTGCTGAGCCCCCATTGCTCAGGTCATAGATGCTTCGGTCACCATTAAATGGCATGGGCTGATCTTGTCCTTGGATCCATGTTTCCAAACATTCCACCCACTCAGGGGTCGGGCCATGAAAAGCCGGACGAGGGTTAGGAATTGGAAAGGGAGCTGCCTGTGGAAGGTTCATAACCTCGGGTTTGGAGATGGCATCGTCTGAAAGGTCGTCAGCATGGTGATCATTCAGAGGGATTGGATGATCATTATCTGGCTCTTCCCCAAACCATCCAGCAATAACCGCGTTCAGAAGGAATAGGTTGTCGTAGGGATGGAATCCACCCATGTTATCTACGCGAGAATTTGGGGTAAGAAAATAATTATTACACGAACTATCTAGATAATTATTTAGGAAATCTTCATTAGTTCCATCGCTATTTGTAAAGTGCATACCAGTTATATGTAATCAACACAGGATAGGCCTTCGAATAAGTGACCTCAACTCCAAATTCACAAGGAATAGGGGTAAAGCAAAATTTTCACTTATTCTAAGTCTATAACATCCTAGTTACATATAACTTTAGCGTATCCACTTAGCAATTATCAACTTAGGAATGAAGATTCCATTTTAGTTCTCAAGTATAAAGTACTTATAGTAACACAAAACACCCCTATGGTATTTTAGACTTAGGTTTTGTTATAATGTTCCCATTGTGGTAATGTTGGTAAGTTTTTAGACTTGTTGCCATATCACAACCATTATTGGGCATGTGCTAATCACTCCTTGGAACAGCATAGTTGATCAGGCTATGCCACTCCCAAGACTGAACATACATCCCCGAGCTTAATTGTGATATTCAACAATCGTAATACTTTTGTTCTTGTCATTGTGACGCTGATTTTAGTATGAATTGAGGCACGTATACTTACTTAAATATTTTATTATTTAAAAGTATAACTCTTAGAAAGAGTGTTTTAAACCCCATGTATTTATAGTTAGTATATCTTTTATGGGTTGATATACTATATTCACTATAAACAATGCTCTGATACCAATCTGTCACACCCCAAAACCAAGAACGGTGGAAACGTTCCGGGGTGGAGGACGTCGTGTAAAGTATCATAACAGTGTAAAGTAGTAAACAAGCAACAATATCATCCATTGCATTCAAAGTAAAGTTTTAATACATGTGTGTTCTTTCATAATGTACAACACTAAAATGAATAATCAAAATAAGGTGAGTCTTGTCTGTGCTCCATCTTCTCAAAAACCTGGCCATCGCACCTGTCTAACTGATGACCTGAGAATACAAGTTATTTTGAAAGCGAGTATCAGCTTTAAAGCTGGTGAATTCATAAGTATTTAAGTGTCATTGTCTTGCTTACTAAAAGTTGTTTTAAAAGTCACGTAAACCTTTAAATGAAAATGTTGATGTAAGTATGAAAAGCCCTAGAAAATCCCTTATTTTCTAGTAGGTTGAGATGTAGTCTTCTACCAAGACCCGAATGTTTTGTTATGACAATGTAGTCTTCTACCAAGACCCGAATGTTTTGTTATGACAATGTAGTCTTCTACCAAGACCCTAATGTTTTGTTATGATAATGTAGTCTTCTACCAAGACCCGAATGTTTTGTTATGATAATGTAGTCTTCTACCAAAACCCGAATATTTTGTATGTAAAATGATAGTTTTTCCTTTCTACAGACTAGTACTAAAAGTACTTAGTCTAACTCTTTGTTTAGGTGAATGTATCACAAAATAAAGTAAAATAGGAAAATGATATGATAGTCTTCTACCAAGACTTAAATGTTCTGTAAGTAAAATGATAGCTTTTCCTTTCTATTGACTAGTACTAAAAGTGCTTAGTCTAACTCATCGTTTATGTGAATATATCACAAAATAAAGTAAATAGGAAAATGATATGATAGTCTTCTACCAAGACTTAAATGTTCTATAAGTAAAATGATAGCTTTTCCTTTCTATTGACTAGTACTAAAAGTGCTTAGTCTAACTCATCGTTTATGTGATTATATCACAAAATAAAGTAAATAGGAAAAATATAATCATGTATGTGTTATCCCTGGGTGACCAGGATTAACACATCGCCGAAGCGAAAGGTATACCCTAAAGAACATCCGAAGATTGTCCACTCAGCCTCTGTAGCGGCAGCAGGGTGGAGGGACAGTTAGTCCTGTAGCCGACTCCTACTATAAGTAGTAACCTAATGATCATCTGAAGATTTTTATCTCATCCTTTGTTGCAACAGCAGGATGGAGGAATGGTTAGTTTCGATATCAATCTATCTATTATAAGTGATAACCTTAGACATCCGTAGATGTTCATCACCCAGTGTTGCTAACAGTTGGGTTCCGGAATGGTTAGTCCCGTCTAGACATCCCATCGAACAGGGATAGGCAGGAAAATTTACACAGAAGGTATGAATAAATCTTCCTAACATAAGTGATAACCTTAGACATCCGTAGATGTTCATCACCCAGTGTTGATAACAACTGGGTTCCGGAATGGTTAGTCCCGTCTAGACATCCCATCAAACAGGGATAGCAGGAAAATTTACACAGAAGGTACGAATAAATCTTCCTAATAACTCTAGGTACAAGTATCCAGGTAAGTGAATACAGGATAATATATCTATGTAACAGTACTCATATTCATGTAAGCGTATTCAGATAAATGTATCTATTTAAACGTACTCATGTATCATGTAATCCTATGTAAATGTACTCATGTGTCATGTAAGCATATGTAAGTGTACTGGTATAGACTCATGAATGAACTGACTCCTGTGCAATTCCTTGTAATAGGAATAATGTTTGATATCTTCTAACGATCCCTATGATAGTTAACAGAAAGGTAATTGGTTGTTCAAGTAGGTTTATACACTCTTGCTACCCAAAAGTGTTGGAAACTAAATCAAGGGTGTAAACTATAACAACAATACATATATAAGATTATAATTTTATATGCATAGCTTAGTTCAAGAATGTAAAATGGTTTTGTAAGACATCTAAGGGTTTTGAAAAAATATTAAAGTGACTTGATGTCATTTTGATAACCATTTCAAAAGTAATACATTTGATAACAATGTATTTTAAAGATAGAAAACCATTTCATGCATCACATTTTGTAGTATGTGAAATCTGTTGAATGAAAACACAGTTATAAAATACATATAGATGATTTAATAACATGTTGTTTTCTACTTGTATTCCCCCCCCCCCATTAAAGCATTTAAAATCATTTAAAACATTGATTAGGGGTATGAACTCACCTGTAGATGGTGGTTCGGATGAACTGGACGGTGTAGGATTGTTAGGTGTCAAGTGAGGACTTGTACACACACTACGATCCTAATGAACATGTAATCACACATATATGCACTCAATTAGTCTTCAATTACTAATTGATAATGTTAAGACATCCTAGAACATAATAAGCACTTTATATAAGTGTTTTAAGCCCTAAGGATTGCATCTAAGCTATTGTGGGACAAGGCACCTGGTTTTAGGGTTCCAAAGGACCCTATACTTGAGTTTACTCTCCAAATAACCTCACACATGGAGTTTACGGTTGTAAACTCTTGAGTTTACGGCCGTAAACTCCAAGATTTAATGTCTTTGGTTGTTTTAAGGTGTTAACTAATCCCTAGAAGCATTCCAACTTTGTGGGTTAATTCTTGGAAGGGTTTAAGGCATAGAAACACCCCTTTGAGGAGTTTACGGCCTTCAGGCCATTTCCTTTAGAGGTTGCGGCCGTAAAAGCTTAAGGATGGTTGTTTTTGATGCTTTCAAGTCTCTTGTACATGTGGTATAGGTCTCAGAATTTTATCCTAATCATATGAAGGCCTTTGACACATTGGTGCCCTTTAATCATGTTTACGGCCCAAGAACCATGTCATGGCCGTAAACTCACTTTGGAAGGTGTTTTTGATGGTTTAATGTCCTTGATTTATGTAGGAGTAACCCTTGGTAATTGTCCAAGACTTTAGGAGTGCCAAAAGCACTCTTTGGTCCATGATTTTGGAGTTCACGGTACAAGATATTCTTGGGTCGTGAACACCCAAAACATGGTGATTCTTTGTTGTTTTCATGTCCCAAATACACTTCTATACAAGCCCAAGGTAGTGTCATTTCACAGGGGAAAGGCTAGGCTTTGTTTCGGGAGTTTACCGCCCAAGAACACCTTGGGGAGTAAACTCCTAAATCTAGTTATTTAGCTATCTAAATCATGTTATAAACACAGAATAAGCTATCTAACACTACTAGCAAGAGGTACTCACGTTCTGGGATAAAAACCCGAAGATCTGTGAGAGAGAAAATGGCTTTTCTCTAGTTGGAAATGCGAATAATGAATAAATTTGGTTCAGAATTCTATTTATAGTCCTGAGATATTTTTGGCAGAAAATATTTTTATTCCTGAAATGATTTCTAATATAACAGAGTGTTGGAATAACAGTGTTGCACAAAACCCTAGTGCATCCACTCTCCTGATATCTCCTGAAGTGTAAACCCTAAATTACTCAAACTTACACGAAAAAGTCTGAAAATTAACTGTGACTGCTATAACTTCTATTGAAGTGATATTGTTTGTACATAATGGAAATTTCGGGTTGTCACAGTAGTTATATTAAAAATTATATGATTTAAGTTTAGTGTAATACGTCAAAATATAAAAAATGATCATTCACACCAAATTGTTAATAATTATAAAAAGTTGTTCACAGTAAGTATTTTATCTTTGAATGCATGCAATTAACATCAAAAAGATTCAAACATATACATACATATATATATATATATATATATATATATATATATATATATATATATACACACCCCTTAATAAGCATTTAGCATGTTTTGCTGAATTTTAAAGAGGTACAAGGGTTATTGCAACATATACAACCATTTTATGCATTGAGATCTTTTATTTGGTTAATGAAAGTCAAATAGTCAAAGTTCAATCCCTGTTTTATCTTATTAGTTGTTAGTTTTATTATTTTGACGATTCTTTCTCAGCATTTCTCCCATATCCTATCTTGGCATTCTCCGTTGCTTAACCCACTCCTATCTCGGTTTGGTATATCGGTCGTTTCCTTATTTTTTTCAGAAGTTGAATGTTTCCCCTGTCACATTAGGGTTGTAAGTTGTAACTATCCATGGAATGTTTCCGCTTGAAAACTCTTCTAAAACATGAATTAGTCAAAACTGTATCGATCCTCACTTTATTCAGCCTATTAATTTGGTTGACATGAGATACATGCCTTTACCATTCTCCATAAAACCACACCTTTGTCATTCTCCATAAACCCGACACTCTTTCACCCCATATCGCCGCCCTCATCCATACTCGCCCATAGTCGGATTCTTACAGGTAAAGATTCGGTTTTCGTTTACCTCTAGACTTCCTGTGCAAAGAAATTCTAATTTATTGCCCAAAAGGTCATATTCCAGGTTAGTTGCTGCTTTTATCTCTAGAAAACATCATCCTTTCGTTTCTTCTCCTTCATACTTTCTCCATATCTATCAAATCTCTATCATAGGTCGAACTCCAAAGAGAAAAAATCGACAGGTATTGTTTCTGTAAGAAGAAAAGTTGCACTTTTTTGTTGATTTTTTGTTTGATTTCCAATCGGGAGAGACAAAGGTGGAGAGAACACACACTGGTGTCTATGTTGAATCTTGAGATTCTTGCTGCATCTCTTCCCCATATATCGTTCAATTCCCTGTTTTTATGGAACTTTAAATTGATCAACCACTTATCCATATGCACCATAAAATCAAATTCAAAATTCAAAATCATCTTGCTATTTAGGTTTCTCTCCACCGCCACCCGCCCTGAAATCGATGGTAACAACACTTCCATTATGAAATTCGAGAGAGCTTCTCTAAAGAGAAACCACAAGTCTCTTACTTTTGTTGACTCATGACCATGTAGATCAAAAAGGTACTCTAATTAAACCATGATTTCTCCTAAATAATTATTAAATATCCTAATCAACCTCTTTTTCCTCTTATTGCAGTCTTTATAAGCATAGACTATGGTAGCAACATGTATGACAAAAAATATTTGCTAAAATCAATACATATCTTTTCCAGTTTCAGGTTAAATCAATACCATTTGTTATAATTCCTTGAAGATAGATTCCATTCCTCATTTAGCCAGAAAATGATTAAATATTTAATATGTTGTTGTCTTATAGGGATGATATCTTCGTATTCTTGTTGAGTGCATAGCCTCACCTTATACTTAATTTTGTTTTATTTCTGCAGTGGACAAAAAAATAATGGTAATATAATACGAGTTTCAAGATGGTTGTCATGAGAATTCAAAATGTGGTTGGAATATGTGGGTTTGATTTCCTGGTATAAAAACTAATTTTGTGTATTGTTTGTGTTTGTGTTTAAAAACTAATTTTCAAAAAGAATAACAAAAAGCTTAATTTTGTGTATTGGCTTTGGTGGGAAACAAAGTTTTGTGAGCATGAGTATTTATTTATGCTAATGTTAAATCTACATGTTGTGGTTCTTTCAAAAAAAATTCTTAACTTCATCTGATTTTGATTCAAATGCAAGGGTGGGAATTGTTTTGGAAATCTGAAGAACATAAGCAGGATTCTAGGGTGTTGATGAATGAAGAACATAAGCAAGTTGAATATTCATTTTTCTACCAGGAAATTATTCCATTAGACTGATTAATGGAAGCCATGTAAGACTGCTCTTTTGAAAATCGATGTTGGCAGCTGTTGCAGTCCAACTATGACCAATTCACCATCTCTTGGTATGTTTTCGTCTACTCTAATTGAGTGTCATCCAATCCTGAATTGGCTTTGACTTTTAATGACAATTTTGAGTAGTTTATTTTTTGCAATATCTTTAATTTAACCACATTTCAGTAGCTATAATGGTTTTGTAAAGCTTCACTAGTTTCTATCATTGTGTGTAAGTCACAATCCCCCTCTATAAGGTTGTAACTTTATGACCTATGAGATCGACAGTCAAGTAGCAGTGTTATAACAATATGCAATACTTATATTTGATACACGTGTTATCTCAATTGCTGAACTGGCAATAGCAATGATTTTTTTTCTCAATTTTGATTTTGGGTGTTTAAATAATTTACCAAACAAATGGTGAGTTTCAATTTTCAAATATTTCCTTAATAAGTACATTTTTAGTTTGATTTTGATGTGTCATTTTACACATTGGCTGCGGTTGGTAATATGTTTGCTAATGTATGGAAGAAGACATATGATTGACTACATTTACAAAACATTTTGATCATCACAATTGACCTCCAAACTTTATCCTTTTGGCATAAATCTAGTGTTAGTGGGCATTTTTATGGACTAATCAAGTACTTGACACATACATGTAAAGTACACCAACCAAATACATAGGAATTTAGTGGTTATGTATGATTTTTTTTCGAATATCTCTATTTTTTTTCTTCTGATCGATGTTTTGGACTTTAAAGTTTAAACATATTCCTTTTTGTATTTCAGTTTCCATAGCTTTGAAAGATGCACTGATGGAGGAGAGATCAAACATATAATATATGTCAAATTATGGACCGTTGATGAACTTCCCTTCATCATACTCATCAAAACAATAGTGTGTAAGTCCCCAAATCTACTTGTGTGTCAATCAGATCCAATTGATGGTGCGGAATCCCAATTAATTGGATGATTTCAGATCAAAATATAATAGAAGGAGAAGAAGAATAACTTGAATCTATGATGTATTCAATGTTGGAATGAAGCACATTACATATAGATTCATACACACACACACACTCTTCTATCTAACTTTCTCTCACACCTTACAAACACACACTTAAGCACCTGGAGAATTCTTATGTGCAACCTCCATCAAAATCACTTTGAACTGTCAAATTTGTGAAATTGTGCTCTTCAGCCACACTGACAGTTTGAGCAGCAGCAGTTTCTTCCTCATGGTCTGAAACATCGATTATATCATTATTTACATTTGCATAATTTGATGATGCATGATTAGTTGAAGTCTGCTCAGGTGACCCATGGGATTCCGAAGAGTCGGTCAGCTCGGCAAATTTTTCTAAATTTCTCGAAAGGGTAATTTCCTTGGAACATGATTTTCCTTTTTCAATTTTGCTTCATCAGACTGATTGTGTTTGGTCCAAAAGCCTTCATGTCGAGAATCTCTCCCGTCTTGGCAAGGTCTGTAAAAAATCAGTTCAGAAAAATCTAGATGAACCGAGGATAAAGCATGAAGTGGTCCTTCGCCTTCTTTTTGAGATTAGTGACCCTTTCTTCTAAGATAAATCTTGAGAAGTTGAAGTCGATTCCTGCTATCAGTGCAATAATAGCTTGAGTATTCCTTGAAGTGATCTCATCCGCTCCACCCTTACGCCCTGATATACAGTTAACAAACACATGAGCCAGAAGCCTCCAGTATGGAGGTAGCAGCTTCTTGAGGGTCGGTGGGAAAACGCCTTCATATCCCATCTTTTCAAGGTACTCATCAACAAATCGCAGATCAATGTCGGTAGGATAAGTAGCCTTGTCATCAATCTTCAATGTGTCTCTGATAAACTGCTTAGTGATGACTATTTTACGTCCTTTGATAGTTGCTTCAATTGTCTACGCTCCGTTGCTTTCATTTCTGATGATGGCTGAACTCTAAAACTCATTGATTAAATCCATGTAGACTATGGGGTTCGAACTGAGTGCTGAGAAAATGCAGCATTCACGCAACCCAAACATCATTGACTTGAATTCACTGTGCACCATAGGAGTATCATCAAACAAAATGGAAACATTGTGACTTTCTGCAACCTTGAAACTTACCATTTTATATGCACAAAACAGACCAAATGAGAAATCTTTTGATTAAAATGCATTGATTTTATTTCTTAATTTAATTCCTTTAGTTTGGTCATTTTAATTGATTTTATAAGTCAAAGATTAGGTTCTCGGTCAATAAAATCAAACCAAAAACCTAAGGACCAACACACAAGTTAAGATCAAAAGACAGAGTTCACACCAAAAATAAGCTAGACCGAAAGCCAAGAAGGAGAATTCTCAGCTGGACCGAAAACCTTCTGAACTGGCTCGAGCGAAAATAACTCGGCTTGGACCGAAAGTTGTTTGAGCTGGCTTGACCGAAAACGGCTCGGCTTGGACCGAAAGCCGTCCGGACCGAAACGCTGACAGTTAATATATTCATGATTTCCCATTGATTTCATGGTCGATTTGAAGAAAAAAATGCATAGCAATGATCGGAATTAAAATACCTTTGATGATTTGAGGTCGATTGAACAAAAGAACACAACAAAATTTTCGAGACTTAGAGAGGAAAAAAGAGGTTTCGGTATTCTGTGAGAGAAGAGGAACTGAAAACTGATTCCATTTTCCTCTTTATACCCGGTTCAAGATCTGGTCCAAACCTGGATCCCAAACCCAATTTCCAAACACTAATGTGCTGCAAAAATTTTATTTAAAAAATGGTCCAATACCCAACACTTTATTAAAAATAATACTCTTTGAGGATTAAATCAGAAAAATAAAATGGAATAAAATTTCCTAAGATTTATAAATCCTAAAGAATTAAAAATAGAATAAAATAAAAATTGAAATAAAATTTTAAAATGCTAAAATTTTAATTCAAACGTAAAATTAAGTCTTAAACTAAAATTAATAATTTTCGTGATTTTGGGATCATAGTTTTTAGACAATCATTTGCCATTTATCAGTACCTCTCCTTTCATGAATAGATCTGGTCGATCACCAGTATTGTGGTCCACGTGCACTTAAGCACGAAAAATTATGACAAATTATGGAACTGCTATAGATGACATGATATAATATTTCCTAAGGACCATTCATCTGACGACGACCAAGGATATTGTTGTCCACCTAAATTGAGCAGCGAGATCTACAAACAATCTAGAATTGTTCATTTTAGATGTACTAGAACATGTTTCCTGCTTCCTGATATACCCCAATAATCAAGAACTTCCGAGATACTCCTTACTTTACGTGAGCAGACTATTATTCATAGAGAGGATAGATTTAGATTATGATTAATTATAGTTATAGAGGGATTGAGAAGTAGAAGGTTGCATATGATGTGTACTAGGTCGGATTGTTAATCACACAAAGGAGACAGCATATGGCTAACAGATAGGAAGAATTTCATAGATATAAGATACAGAGAAATAGATTTGCATATGTTGAAGTCTAGGTCGGATCTCTTCCAATCACGTAAAGGAGGCAGCATATGACTAACAGTAAGAAAGAAAGAAAATAATTTTCTACAGACCTACTTTATCAGAATTCCCCAGTCGCCGTATCAATACTGGAATTAAGGACAGAAACCGTACATCTAGATACGGGTTCTTTAGTGTGACTGGTGGATTCTCATGTATATCTCCCTGCTCAACCTATCCGAGCGTCATATTGTCAGGCTAAACAGAACTATCTAGGTCAAGATTTATCAATTCTCTAGATTCCTTAAATTCATCTTCACCTAGTCAAGTCCGTTAAATTCTTTGTGCCTACCAGCGCATCGCACACAGAGCCTAGACAATTCAACTTTGGTACTTTACACTGACTTAGAGTGCCCGTTATCACTTGTTGATATCACTTCCCAAACCATCACTTCTCAGAAATATTTTTGATTTTTTTGTTTTTCTAATGTTTTTGGATTTTTCTGATTTTCTATTGTTTTTGGATTTTTAATTTTCTAATTTTTGTTTGGTTTTTGTTTATTTCTCCCCCTACTTTTGTGCATGGGTGAGAATAAATAAAAATACGCAAATTTAACCTAAAAAAAATTAATCCTGGAAGCGAATCATTTTCAAAAGATTGACCAGTGCATCGAATTGAGCTTTGTTGAACGGCTTGGTGAACATGTCCGCCACATTATTGGGAGTGGGGACCTATTCTAGCAGAATGAGCGAGCGCTCAAAACAATCTCGGATAAAATGCACATTGATATCAATGTGCTTGGTTTTTGAGTGTTGGACCGGATTTTTAGTGATTTGGATCGCAGCCTCATTATCACAAAATATAGGCGTTTCTTGAAAATTCAAATTGTAGTCCAACAGTTGATGTTGGATCCATATAACTTGAGAACAACATGCAGACGCATCGACATACTCCGCTTCTGCTGTTGAGGTTGAGACGGTATGCTGATTCTTGCACTGCCAAGAGACTAGTCTATCTTCCAGAAATTGGCATCCTCCTGAAGTTGTTTTTCTATTAAGCTCGCACCTACCATAGTTGCTGTCTGCAAAAGCATAAAGGTAAAATTCTTGATTTTTCGGATACCAAAGACCTAGTTTTGGTCAACCTTTGAGGTACTAAAAAATCTGTTTAACAACAATAAGATGAGAAAGTTTAGGATTAGCCTGGTAGCGTGCTCATTGACAGACCGCAAACATTACATCTGGGCGACTAACAGTCAGATACATGAGCGATCCGATCATTGATCGATAGTACGTCTGATCTATGGATTCGCCTTCAAGATCAGGAGCCAGTAAAGGTCTCTCCGCCATGGGTGTAAGACCAGGTTTCGCGTCTCGGAACCCGAACTTCTCCAGCATATCATCCACATACTTTGCTTGGTGAATAAGGATTCCGGTTAAACATTGTTTGACCTGAAGCCCCAAAAACATGGTCATTTCCCCAAGAGAACTCTTCTCGAACCGCTTCATCATCACGTCTTCAAATTCTTTGCAAAGTTGTTGGTTTGTCGACCCGAATATAATGTCGTCCACATAGATTTGAACAAGAATTTGATCCGGACCGACATGTTTGATAAATAAGGTCTGATCAATGGTGCCTCGGGAATAGCCGTGATCGAGCAAATGCTGAGTTAGGGTAGCATACCAAGCTCTAGGAGCTTGATGCAGCCCATACAAAGCTTTGACTAACTTGTAGACATGGTTGGAAAGCTTTGAGTTAACAAAACCGAGAGGTTGGTCAACATAAATATCCTCTTTGACCTTGCCATACTAAAAAGCCGTCTTGACGTCCATCTGGTATACTGTGAAGTTCATGTAGGAAGCATATGCGAGGAAGATACGAATAGCCTCCAAGCGTGCCACCGGAGCATAAACCTCCGTATAATCAAGACCATCAATTTGCCGAAACCCGCAAACCACTAATCTCACCTTGTTACGCACGATGACACCTAAATCGTCTTGCTTGTTTCGAAAGACCCATCCGATATCAAGAGATTTCTTTCCTTTGGGCAGCTCCACCAACTTCCAAACCCCAAGCTTCTTGAATTTATTAAGTTCGTCATGCATGACGTCAACCCAGATGGGCTCATTCAGAGCCATTTCGACATTCTTGGGCTCTATCTGGGAAATAAATCAGGAGTAGAGACACGTATTGACGTCTCCACTTTGACTTCGCGTTTGAACACCGTCGCCCAGCATGCCAATGACATTCTATATAGGATGGTCGCACTGAATGCGAGCAGAGATCTCGTGGCTGATGTCATTGATAGAGACTGGAAAATTATGGATGTTAACCACTCCTTCATTTGCTGAATGATCCACGGTAGATGAACTAGGATCTTTTGTCGGATCTGCTACAAACTCATCAGCGATTATTTCCGGAAAGAGAAGTTCCATCAGATTTGAAGTTACAACGGAAGTCTCTTGGTTCATGAACTCTCTTTCCACTGGAGTTAGAGGAGTAGAATCAGCATTAGGAGAAGGTTGTTGAGGGGAGGACTTAGAAGAATCAGTTTGAACAGAAGACACCGCCGGAGGATCAGAAGAAACCAATGGTGGCCTATAGACAACTTCTTCCTCTTCGTCTTCAATAATGATTTTTGAACTAGACGTAGACCCTGCTTGATTATCTGACGATACACTGAATGATTTTAAAAGAGATGTGTATTCAAATAGCCAATCTGGACCCACTCTAGCGTCTGTCTCATTCTCTTCAAGCCAAAAAACATCAAAAGAATCCACAATGTGTTTTGTCTTCTTGTTATAAACCCTGTATGCAGTACGAGCAGCGTATCTGACAAAATAGCAGACATCGGCTTTTGCATTGAATTTGGGGTTCGATTCCAAGTGGAGAAGAGTGCAAGGGTAGCCAAATACTCTAAAATGGCTGACATATGGCTTGTGTCTGTATAGAATTTCGTACCGTGTTTTCATTTTGGCTTTGTTGATCAACACGCGATTCTGAACATAGCACGCCGTGTTAATCGCCTCCGCCCAAAAGAACACAGGAAGTTTGGAGTCACACAGCATCGTCCATGCGGCGTCTTTAAGAGTTCAATTCCTCCATTCAGCAACACCATTTTGTTGTGGTGTGCGAACAGAACTGAATTGATGCACAATCCCTTTCTCAGCGCAAAAATGGTCAAGAACAGCGTTCTTGAACTCCGCTCCATTGTCAGTATGCAACACTTTCACTCGGTTGTTGGTCTGATTCTCTGTCATCACAATGAACTTCTTGATGAGGTCAGCGATCCCAGCTTTGTTGGATAGAAAGAAAACCCAACTGAAACGAGAGTAGTCGTCTATCACAACGAGGCAGTATGAATTGCGATTGATACTGAGAACGTTAACCGGACAAAATAAATCCATATGTAACAACTGGAGCACTTGACTAATGGAGTTAACCTGCTTTGGAAAGTGTGGTTTCCGATGATGTTTTCCTTGAGCACATGAAACACACTTTTCAAACGTAATGAAATCTCTAACAGGAAAACCTCGGACCAATTCGTTCTTTGCAAGCCGATTCAGATTCTTTGCATTTTCGTGACCGAGACGACGATGCCACAACATCGCAGTTTGTTCTGAGACTTTGGAGAATAGTCAAGTGACTTCGTCGGGAATATTGTTGTTCATGTCTATGATGTAGGCATTCCCATCCCGCTTAGATTTTACAAGAATCCACTCCTCCGGAATGACAATGCCCGACTTTAAAATAAGACATTCTTTGTCGATAAAATGCGTCGAATACCCTTTGTCGCAAATCTAAGTGACGCTCAACAGACTGTGCTTCAATTCAGGAGCATAGTTGACATTTTCAAAACTAAGCACTCCGTTCGATATTGTTCCTTTCTAAGTTATTTTTCCACCTTCACCGCCCGCAAACGAGACCTAGCCCCCATTAAATGTTTGAATGTCATGCAGTTGGGAGATATCTCCTGTCATGTGCCGGGAGTAGCCATTATCGACGTACAAAGGTCTGACGATATTCCTCTGTGACTGTCGTTGCACAAGGAGCGAATTTATTCAGATCTGGTAACCCAGGTCATCACAATCTCGGGTTTACCCTTCACTTTCATAGATTTTGATGGGTTTTGGTCCTAAGAACATCCTATGTGCTCATACAAACCCTCATGCTTGGATCTAGGTTTCTCTATTGTACATGCAAGTTATCCAAGACTATAAACCCTAATTCTAGAATACAAGTAATCATATTAACATAAGAATAGGTTTAAGATGTTACATTGATTGTTATGTAGTAATAACAATCCCAAATCTCCTTGTATTGACTTTAGAAAGCTTAGAGTCACAAATGTCACTCCTCTAATGGTTCACAAACACCATAAGCAAGAGGATGAAGAGGAGAGAAGAATGAGGCTGCCCTAAAATGTGTGAAACCCTAAGAGAAGTCTTAGCCACGTTTTTGGGTCATAAGGGATGTATATATACTTAGGCTATTAGGGTTATCTAACAAGGAAACCCTAATTTGGATGCTTAAGCCCTAAGCAACCCATGGATCCCTTTCCTAAGACCTTGGACGATTTCCTTATGGGTTTCCCCATAGAATTCGTCCACTCCTTAATATAAGGCAATCCATGGCCCAAATTGCAATTATCTTATAATTACAATTCCAGTCCCTTAAGTTTAATTAATCTCTTTTGGTCACAAAACTAATTACCAATTAATTATTGACTAATATTAATTAAACAATATGATTTCTCCTTTAATATATTATTCTCATAATATATTAATAAATCATATTTAATCCTTTCTCTCCATAATTCATCCTATCAAGTTGCTTTGGTGAAGGCAACCCAAAAGGACCATGCATCATCGGGTCAAGTACTTACCAAAATAGCTATGGACTTAGACACTAATCCAACAGTCTCCCACTTGGATAAGTCTAAAAACTATTATGCGTATGACTTCAGATCCTGATCTGCAATCGTAGCTTTCCAAAGCTGTTGTCAACTCTGATCCTATCAGATACGCGTGTCCTTTAGATAAGGGATCATATATTCCTCCATTCAAGATATCGTAAGACATGATTTCTAATCATTCTCTTTGTACTATTTCTCGAATTCCGATTTATGACGACTGACTAATTGAACAAATCAAATTAGCCCTAGCCCGGCCGAGCATTTACGTTTGTCATCACTAAATCATCGAGGGTCCCAAATATATCGCTTTTATCCTTCTTTGGATAAAATGAACGGATAAACTTTGATTCAATGCTCACTTGCACTCACGCACCGAATCACACACAACAATATGTTTTATAACACCAAGTTACTAGTGCGTTTACATATTATCAATGTGCAACCGATTCAAAAGATACAACTCACACAACTCGGTTTCAAGAATATAAGATGTTATCGTCTCACCAATCACTCGTGATACAATCCATGGAGTGATCCAAGTGAGCGTGGGTTTAATCCAATGCTCAAATCATATTCATAAGCACTCATGAACGTTGCAGCAAACATTTGCTTATGTCTAATACTCTTTTAGACAATCTACACACCAATTCACAACAGTCTTCTTTCATATCTACTTCCAACATATGAATGACTGAAGCCCGTTTAAATAATTTGACTATTCTTAACCAATTAAATTATTCTAGAAGTCAAAACATGCAAAGTGAAACACAAGAATAATACTAATCCCATATGGCCTCAAACCTTTGAGCATAAATAAAACACCTTTTATTTATCACCATATTGATTACTCATTATTTGTCGTTACGGTTAATCAACTTCTTACTTGAATTACAACACTTGTCCCATGCTCCTAGCATGCACACAATGTTTACCTATGGTTCTTACTTTGTGAAATAGATCATATTGAACACATTTCCAATCATTTTCATTTCACAACTCCAAATCCTTTTTCCATAAGTGAAAGAATATCAAATTTCTGCTACTTATAGAATATGCTAGATTCTAACATTTTATGAAATGATCCTTTCATAATATCACTGCACCAAAGTCACAAAGACTATTGCCAATGATATTACAAAGTTCTCTATCGGATATTGTTACAATACAATTCCTATGATGTCTCTCACTCAAAGTACTTTCCTTTGGACATCCTTTTGCATAAAAGTTTCTAATCTAGTCATAGATTTTCAGTATTCAATTCCCAATATGGACATGTTTCCATATTTTCCATATGACAACTCATTCTTAATAGAATCTTACCTATTCATAATAATGTCGATATGGTCCATCCAATATGGAAACATTTCCATATTTTCCAATACTATACTTCCAAGTACTCACAAGCGACCAATCCTCGGCGAACTTTGGATTGTCCTTTGATAGTTGTTTAATTATCTTAGTCAAACCGATTCTTGTCCTTTTTCCCTCTAAATGCGCTAGACATTTGGAAATTTTTAGAATGGTCAAATATTATAGCCTATGCAATCGATCCTATACGCGAAGCGTATGGGACACAATGCATAAATATTTGATACTTCATCAATCTTTTTCCATAATATTTTATTTGCTATGTTCTCAAAATTCGAATTGTGAAGAGGAATGCCGTAACCATAATCAAAATTTTAAGAACACACTATGTACCTTTGACTAAATTTATTAACATTCCACAACCTAAGCCTTTAGATTTGAAATGAAGCATAATATTCTCTCCCTTAATTATAGCAAAACAACTTTACAACACTTACGACTTTGCAAGGTATAACTATTGTTTTTCTATAATTAATATTGCTAACTTGAAATACTTACCATAATAATCATACAATCATAACATTTATGCTTCCACTATCATGATGATTATTATAAACATAACACTTATGCTCCCACTAGCTTTGACATGTATTCAGAAACAGCTTAACTTTCAGAAAAACAATGCCTATTGAATTTCTTAAGTTCATGTTTCTAATACTTAGTGCTTTGATAATCTTTTATCAAGGCTTCTTGAACTTATACACCTTTGCCTTAGATAGTTCATATGTGTGTGTAAACAATTGCCAAACCTCACAATTCAAATTATTGAAAGGGATACCGTAACCATAAGCGAATTCGAGAATGCAATTTTACAATCACTATCTTCTTAAAATCTTTCTTAGTGAAAGCATTTCCTCACAATCATTTTCATGAAGGAGGAAATCTTATGACACTTAGATTTAAACGGTGTATTTGTTCCTATCCATGTGAATTTGTTAAAACTAAAGTTTACGACAAATTCAAACTCATATGGATCGAACTTTCTTAATCTCGATTTCTTGCCTTATGGTAGCACAGCTGCCTACCATGTCTTCCAAGTAGTTAAGCAGCTCACCCTTTCCTATCAATGTACCTTTCATTAATTAAGGTGCCTTGCCTTTTATGCGTTCAAAATGAGAACTCATAGAACTCACATGCATAATTAACTTAATCGGAACAACACAGAAACAAAATAATGTCAACACGATAGGTTGTAAACCTCAACTCGTGTGCTAGTGATGATCGATAAGGTCTATTTTGATTTGCTCTTGTAACCTCTCAAGACCTTTAAGACTCCCACTGACTCCTTGACATATAAGATTCTCTTGTCAATAACCATTTCTTGACAAACAATTATTCAAGAGTTAGTGTAGCTTTTATCAAAACACTTCATAAATTGGTCCTAGTTGGTCTTTGTCTTATCCAAGACATCACAACTTTTCCACATTTGATGAATGTTATAAACCTTCTTAATACTTGTCACTCAATGTCACAATCTTAACTTTAAGACTTGTTTTGGAACGAATTATGATTGACTTATTGATTTAACCATTTCTTCAATCCTTGATTCCTCTTCTTAAACATACAATTGTACTAAGACTCACTTAGAGGATCAATTGAGATATCGTTCTTAATCATTAAGACCTATCATAAAGCATAAAAGCTACTCTCCCTTCTTCTTAGAATGGAGAAACTTTTATCTTTCTGCCTACTTGATTCTTCTTATTCGTTTTGTTATTGATTTAAACCTTTTTAATCAATTCCGAATCACACTTAATCTTATAAGTATAATCATATTTACTAAACATTTTGTAAATCATGACGAATATTTTGTTACTCTTATGGTGGACTTGATCAACACACAACTTGGTGTACTCGATCTCCTAGTCCTTCACTTGACACTTTGTCAATGAAATAGTCTAATTTCCAAATATGAAATTTCTCATTCATCGTGCAACCAAGTTGCATGATTCCAAGTTTCTGTCCAATTGAAACTTGGGCGATGAGAAACTCTCCCTATTTGGTAACTTCTCGACGTTTCCACAAACAACATAATTAAGAATCAATTCCATTATTGCTAACAATAGAAACATTTTAACATCAATTTTCATACACGCCATTGTAAGGATAAATAAATAAAATTTAAAATCAAAATTTATTTTATTGCGGAAAAATTTGTCCTTACAATGCAATTCATTGAAAAACTATGCTAATACATCTTTCTTAGCAATCTTATTCTAACTCCAAGTAGTAGCTCAATAATCTAATCTTCGAGAAATGCGATCGAAATCCATTCCTTCACGGTTAGATTCTGCTCACTTCTTCCCTTAAGCTTCCTTTCTTTTCTTCGATCCTACAAAACATCAATTGTAATCTTATCACATTATGTATTAAGAATCTAGAATAGAAGCTTAAAAGAGTTAGTTAATGGATTTTACCTATGTTAGAGCCATACGTTTCGACTCTCACATCTCTTAGATCTCTTAGGTAAATGGGGCAGCTTCGTCTCCAATGCCCTTTCTCTTGGCAATAAAAGCAAATTGACTCTTTTGGAACATGACATGGAACTACTTCAGACATTGCCTTTCTCTTATGATCAAAATTTTCGATCACATCATGTCTTTCGTTGCCATTGTCTATATCCATAGAGGTCTCGAAGGCAGATTCACCAATCAACTTTGCTTTTCTATTGCGCCAAACCATTGCTGATTCAGCAGCAATAAGCATATAGGTGAGATCTATAAGGGTCACGTCGCGGTTCATCATGTAGTACTCTCTTACGAACTCACTATATGAGTTAGGAAGTGACTGAAGAACCCAATCAACAGCCATTTCCTCACAGACAACGGATCCCGACATTCTTAACCTATCAATGTGTGACTTCATCCCTAGGACATGAGCACACACTGACTTTCCTTCTTTATGTTTACTTGCCAAAAGGGCTTGAGTGATCTTGAACTTTTCAAGCCTTTGAACTTGTGGGTTAGGGAGAATAATTGGAGGAGGTGGAGGAAGTGAAGCATGATTTGTTGTTCATCGATTGAATCGTGGAATATCATCTTCATGTGGAAAGCTTGTTCCACGGGATTTGGGAAGACCATAGTTGTCGAACTTTGACATCTACAAAACGGGAGAAACAAATTCAAGTTAGTTGATCGATTGAGTCCTTAGTAAATCACCCAAATGAGATACTAAGGCTAGGACCCAACACAATATGCTACAACTCGGGAGAGGGATGCCTTAACCCAAATTGCAGAACATTTGAAGGTAAGTGAATCACAATTCACTAATTTCCACCATGAAAAACGAAAAAGAAATTTTAGTTTTAAATCTATGAAAACTCCTAGATCCTATGAGATTCATTAAACATTTCAATGGCATGTTTAAATCTCGATATGCTCCTCTTGTTTGTGACTGGGATGCCGAGGATCACAAAGTGAGTGTGGATAACCATCCAAACTTACATGGTGCCCTCACATGTTACAGTCACCTATTCGATGTGACGGTAAACCACACACGCTCCACCGAACTATGACAAACATTGAGTCACCCTTTTCTACCTTTGCTTAGAACCATTTAGTGTGCCGGTTAACCACACACGCTCCACTAACGTCTTCGCAAGGGCATAAAGTGTAATTTCATGGAATTGCATTAATTCACTTTTGCCTAAGTAACTAAGATTGGGAATTTGTAAAACATTTAGTTACTTTTGTAATTCATTATACTTATAATGGAAGGTTTCGTCCTATCCTACCCGTTCGGCTAACGACCCTCCACTAGTCAAGAGTGCGGTGGGTAAGAGTGGATACCCATTCAATCGCCATTTTATAGGCAATTTCCTTAAACACCCCTTATAGACCAGCTTCGTGAATGAGGCCTACTAACGGTAAGACTAACTTTTACTCATACATATATATAATGTTAGACTTTTAATGTTATATATAGTATTGGGTGTATTTTACACTTTTAAAATATTAGGTGGTTAAATTTAACAATTATACTTTTAATTCAATTAAATTGTAAACCAAAACTTTTATGGATTTATTAAACTTCTTTTAATTATACACCTTAATTAATTAATAAAACCATAAGGGTGTGATTTGAACTTTTCAAAACAATACTAGGGTTTTAGAATTTAACATTCCTAATTAAACTTTTAATCAACTTTTAAATTCCAAAACTTGAGGGCAAGTTTTGAAACATTTCAAAACATTCGGGTTTAGAATTTAAATATACATCAAATTAAACTATTAATCCAAAATTTTAAATTCCAAAACTTGAGGGCAAGTTTTGAAACCATTTTCAAAACATTAGGGTTTTAACTATATAAATTTCAAAACAACAAAACTTTTGGGTTCATATTTAAACTATAAAACCTAAAGGGAAAATATGAAAACTTTTCAAAGCACAAGAATCAAATAACAAATAATCTAAATTAACATATAATCACATAATTATCCATATTTGATTTATTTAATGATTTCTTGCAAAACAATTTACCAATTTAATCAAAATAATTAATCAATTATCACATAAGGAAACAAATATTTTATTAATTGATAAATATCTTCAATTAGATCAATAATATAGTCAAATATATCATAAAATCGGATTCATATTGATCTAATATGATAAGGCAACTATCCTTAAGCAAAAACAGCAAGAAATCCCGAAGTATGCTCCATCTGACGAGTTGACTTGTCGAGTCAAGCATGGACTCGTCGAGTCAACATGGACTCGGCGAGTTCAGCTATGGACTCGGCGAGTCCAGCCTCCATAAACCAAAAAATCGAATTTTTCAAACATATAATGCATCAATACAATAGAAACCAGTCTAGTCTCTGATACCACTGATGGGTTTTGGTCCTACGAACATCCTATGTGCTCATACAAACCCTAATGCTTGAATCTAGGTTTCTCTATTGTACATGCAAGTTATCCAAGACTATAAACCCTAATTCTAGCATACAAGTAATCATATTAACATAAGAATAGGTTTAAGATGTTACCTTGATTGTTATGTAGTAATAACAATCCCAAATCTCCTTGTATTGACTTTAGAAAGCTTTGAGTCACAAATGTCACTCCTCTAATGGTTCACAAACACCATAAGCAAGAGGATGAAGAGGAGAGAGGAAGGAGGCTTCCCTAAAACGTGTGAAACCCTAGGAGAAGTATTAGCAATGTTTTTGGGTCATAAGGGATGTATATATAGTTAGGCTATTAGGGTTATCTAACAAGGAAACCCTAATTTGGATGCTTAAGCCCTAAGCAACCCATTGATCCCTTTCCTTAAGGCCTTGGACGATTTCCTTATGGGTTTCCCCATAGAATTCGTCCACTCCTTAATATAAGGCAACCATGGCCCAAATTGCAATTATCTTATAATTACAATTCCAGTCCCTTAAGTTTAATTAATCTCTTTTAGTCACAAAACTAATTACCAATTAATTATTGACTAATATTAATTAAACAATATGATTTCTCCTTTAATATATTATTCTCATAATAGATTAATAAATCATATTTAATCATTTCTCTCCATAATTCATCCTATCAAGTTGCTTTGGTGAAGGCAACCCAAAAGGACCATGCACCATCGGGTCAAGTACATACCAAAATAGTTATGGACTTAGACACTAATCCAACAAATTTTTCATTTGATTCTTTCTTTTCATTAGGTTTTGAGGTTAATGGCGACTGATCTGAATTCAATTTTGGTACCCACTTAAAGTTAGGTTTTGAAACTTTGATAGTGTTCTTCGAGTCGGTGGATTTTCTACTCAAAGAGTTTGAGCATCCGGTCTTGCCCTTTAACAAACTCGACTTAGGATTAGCCTGAGTTGATTTTGACAAACTATTATTGAATTTATGGAAAACATGTTTATTCTTTTGAAAATTGGCCATTTTCTTGTTTGGAGTTATGCTCAAGTCACCATCCCGAGAACGAATTCTGGGGGATTTTCTAGTTAAAGATCGTCCCCGAAATTCATTCTCTCCTCTTTTTGATGTGTGAGATACAAGTATTCGGTTTAAACAGTTTCTTGCAATGTGTCCAGCAGTGCCACAGTTTTGTTTATTATCATTGGTTTTGACACTGCTTTTGACAGATTTCTTTCTTTTGTTTTTATTTCTACCACTTTCACATTTGCAAGAACAATCACAGGATTTTGAAGCAAATCTGGAAGGTGTAGAAGCATTTGAATCAGACAAAGATACATTCTCATACAAAGCATTATCAGTTGCAATGTTATCATCAGTAAAAACAATACCTCCAGACACAAAATTGTTTAAATTCGAATTTAATGCAGACTCATTTCACAGACTGACACCAAACTTTGACACATCATAATTATTAGACTTAAGAACATCAGACTTTTCATCTCTCTGCTCCCCGTGAGCTATGGACTTATCTGCACTCAAATTTGAAATGTTAGTATCCAAAACATTTTGGTTTGAAAATGTAACTTGTTCAGAAGCAGATTTTCCATAAAAAAGAAGAGGTTCTCGATCTATTTCTTCTTGAGGTAATGGAATAGCGGTATAATTGTGATTTTAAGGAGGAGGGACACTCTCAAAACCTAGTCCTACTTTCTTTTGGTTCTCGATCTATTTTCGCAACAACGTCGCTTGACCCAGCAAATTTTTTAAAATTGAATTCAACATTTTCAAAATGTGTTTTCAATGAGTCAAGTTCAGGAGTCACAACTTCAAATTTTTGTTTGATATGGTCATAGTTCTCACATTTGTTGCTGTAATCCTCTTGTAATTTCCTAAAGTCCTTTATTTTATTTTCTAGTTGAGTCTTTAAGGGCTTTTGGTTTCTCCTAATTGTGTATCCCTCATATTTTAAGTCCTCATTCTCTCTCTTGATTAACTCTATTGATTCTCTCAAAAATATCGTAGTTTTAGCTCAAGATGGAGAGAAACCAGATTCACTTACCTCGGGCTTAGATGGCTCAGAAGTAGTTTGCACCTTACACATAGATTCATACACACACACACACTCTTCTCTTTAATTTTCTCTCACACCTTACAAACACATACTTAAGCACCTAGAGAATTCTTTTTACTGCACCCACCTAACACCTATATATACATGGGCCACAAACTCAAGGCCGCACCGAAAACTCTATGGACCGAAAACCCAATGCTAGACTAAAAACTCATGGGTTTTCGGTCCAAGCTACAATTAATCCCAATATTAGTTTTCGGCACAAATGATAAAACAATAAATGCTTATAAAGGCAAAGTATAAACCAATTTTAGACCCAACAATCTCCCCCTTGTTTTATAGCTTTCTTTTCTAATTGACCCAACAAGCTCCCCCTAAAAAGTAGCTGGCACTTCTTGTCAATCTTCATTGGGTGCTTGGCTTCAGCTATTATCTTCAAATTCTTCATAGCATCAGGATGAATATATGATTCTTATATGAATGACTTCATCTTGAGCAATTGGGCTTTTCTTCAAGATTTGACTCTGAACGCACATTGGGTGAGGAAACTTTATGTATTGATTCTTGAAAGATAGCGCTCTCAGCTTGAGAATCTTTAGAGAGAATATCTGAGAGAACTAATCTTCTAGATCACTTCAGCAGGTTTAAGATAGCAGCAGACTGATTGAGGAGGCTTTAATGCAATCCATGACATAATCTTCAATTTCAGCTTCACCTTGCTTCTGGGGTTGAAAGATTGAATGTCGAAAGATTAATCTTCATTTCTTGTTCCTTCGAATGAGAATTCTTCGATGTTCACGGATGAAGCATTGGCTCAGAAATTTTCGACACAGTCTCCATGAGTTTTATCTATACCTGCAATCACATTTCAAGACAAAACAAAACTAAAAGAAAACATAGCACACAAAAAAATATTTTTGATTTTTGAATTTTTTTTTATTTTTGTTTGATTTATGAATTTTTTTTTAATTCTCCCCCTAAATTTGTGCTTAAAGGAAAAATATGAACAAATTTAACAGAAACAAAAATATTTGGGATCAAAGTTGTGAGACAGTCTGTACTCGTTTATTAGTACCTTCACCTTCATGAATAGATCTAGTCAATTGTTGGTATTGTGGTCCACTTAAACACAAATGATATCGACAAAATTTTTCTAAATAAATCATTTAGCTGACGACGACCACGGCTATTGGTGTCCACTTAAATTAAGCAGCGAGATCTACAGAAAACCTCTAAATGGTTCAATTTTAGTTGCACTAGAACGTGTTCCCCACTTCCTAAGGACCCCTTACTTTAGGTGAGTAAACAATTATTAAGGAGGAAGTCAGATTTACAAATAGGTGCATATGTTGTGTCCCAGGCAGGATATATTTCAATCACGCAGAGGGGACAACATATGGCTAACAGAGATAGAGGGATTGAGAGGTAGAATGGTGCATATGCTGTGTTCCAGGTCGGATATGTTTGAATCACGCAGAGGAGACAACATATGTCTAACAGATAGAAAGAATTTCACAGATAAAGAGGTGCGTAGAATTAGAGTTGCATATGTTGCATTCCAGGTCAGATCTTTTCCAGTCACGCAGAGGAAGCAACATATGACTAACAGATAGAAAGCAAGAAAATAATTTCCTACAGACCTATTTTATCAGAACCCCCAATCGCCCTATCAGAACCAGAATTAAGGACATAAGTCCGTACATCAAGGAAAAGTTAAGGCACAGTTCTAGATGTATATTAATTTAGTGTATCTCGTGGGTTCCCATGTTTATCTCACTGCTCAATCTACCTGAGCGTCGTATGGTCAATCCAAACAATCCTATCTAAATCCACACTTTCAAATCCTTCGTGCCTACCAGCACATTGAACACATAGTCTAGACAATTCAGATTCAGTCCCATACACAGGTTTGGAATGCCCGTTATCACTTTCTTGGTATCACTTCCCAAACAATACTAACAAAAAACTATAAGAAAATGAAAAAAATTATCTTCAAAATGAATCAGATAAAGATAAATTCAGGAGTATAGAGAAGAAAACTCTAACCGTAATTCACCGATTGAATTTGCATCAGAAGGTCTGAGAACAACACACGTAACCTCATAACAGGTCCAAAAATTCTTCATGTCGTTAAGCACAAACCCTATGAGTGACCCCTTCCTTTCTTCCTGTAACACCGTAAATTTTCAAACAAATTTTTCATTTCAAAATATAGTATTTTCATTCAAAACAAGGCATAAACATTTCAAGTGTCATGTCAAAATACAAATCATCTAAATCCCAAGATCACAAAACATCTTTCAGTGTGTACAGATCACGCCGGCGCCTTCCCACGGTCCTCGCTAGTACCTGAAACACATACATAACAACTGTAAGCATAAATGCTTAGTGAGTTCCCCAAAATACAACTTACGCACATACGCCTTTCCAGGCCCTGACCTTCCGGTCCATGTGTTTCAGGGGACTTCCGTCCCTGCTGGGTAAACCTTCCGGTCCTACCCACGCCAACCTTCCGGTCCACAACACAACGCCTTCCGGCCCATAACATATTCGCCTTCCGGCCCATATCAAACATATCATACATAGCACATATAACAATTACCTTATCACATAAAACACATATATCTCATATCATATCTGACCTTCCGGTCATACAGTCAAACCCTTCCGGGTACAGTATAGTGAGAAGACTCACCTCGTGAATGTCGAAAGCTAGCAAATCCCGAAATCACTCGTACTCGATCCGCCGAGCTACAATCTCCCTATAACATCATACATCTCTTATTAACACTTTTCTATTCTAAGTTTGGCTATCCCTAAGAAGTCAAACATAGGTCAACTCTGGTCAACGGTCAACGGTCAACTTGACCTGACTCGGCGAGTGCTAGGGCGACTCGGCGAGTCTAGACGTCCTCACCAATTCTCTAAGATTCCCTTTCTACTCGTCGAGTATCCTCCTTGACTCGACGAGTTCCTCCTGGAAGAATCGTGGGGCCACCCCGACTCAACTCGCCGAGTCTGAAGAACAACTCGGCGAGTCCCAGTAAATCTTCAAGCTACTCGCCGAGTCTGTTCATCGGACTCGGCGAGTCCATGCCATGCAACCGCTCAAACTGCTTTCTAAGGTCAGATCTGCTCCGACCCTTCATAGGTCTGGCCTTCCTAGACTGATTCATCACGTAAGGCCCTCATTTCGGTGCTCAAAATACACCCCATGACTCATAATTTACATTTTGACCTAATGCATAAGGATTCCAATCCAAAACCTCCATTGATTCCCGAAATGCCCAGGCATGGGACATTCTGGACTTCCAAAGATCCCAATACAGGGTTCCAATCGTTTGGGGGACTAAGGTAACACTCAATCTAGCCACAAAAGGGTTCAATAAACCCTAAATCCATATACACATCAACATAGAAGAATGCAACTCGAAATATTACCTGAATAACGTGCTCTCTGTGTCCCCAATCCTCATAATGTGGCTTCTCTTGTTGTTCCCTTAACCAAGCCTCCTCTTCCTTGCAAAACAACACTTCCAAAATCAACAATGGCCTTCTACCTTGCTCTAGATGCTCTCAATCGAATTAGGGTTTCACTC
The DNA here is from genome assembly GCF_051521515.1 of Lactuca serriola. Taxonomy (NCBI): domain Eukaryota; kingdom Viridiplantae; phylum Streptophyta; class Magnoliopsida; order Asterales; family Asteraceae; genus Lactuca; species Lactuca serriola. Next base: position 303,924,255 of record NC_136415.1, on the reverse strand, counting down.
ACAGGACTAGGGTGAACAATGACGGCAATAAGGTCCCTCATATACGTCCCAAACCTGAACGGTTAGGGTTTTCGCTAAACAGCGCAGACTCGCCGAGTCCATATCCGGACTCGTCGAGTCCAGTCGCGAACCCGCGACCAGATCCGCGATCCTACTCGGCGAGTCTTGGCTCCAACTCGCCGAGTCCCCTCTTAAAACACCCAAAATCATAAATATAACAATACCTGAAATTCCGGGCTGTTACAACTCTCCCCCACTAGGACTAGACTTCGCCCTCGAAGTCTCACTCTGAAAATAGCTCCGGATGCTGCTCCCGCATCTCACGCTCCGGCTCCCAAGTCATTTCCGATCCCTGCCGGTGTTTCCACTGAACCAACACCAGAGGTACCTCCTTGTTCCTCAAAACCTAAATCTTCCGATCCCTGATGGCCACTGGTCTCTCGGCATAATTCAGGCTCGCATCCACCTGAATATCCTCTAATGGAACCACTGCCGACTCATCGGCTATACACTTCCTCAATTGCGACACATGAAAAGTGTCGTGGATCTGCCCCAACTCTGCTGGCAACTCCAAACAATAGGCTACCCGGCCTATCCTTGCAATCACACGAAATGGCCCAATATACCGGGGTCCCAACTTGCCCCTCTTCCTGAATCGAATCACTCCTTTGCAAGGAGAGACCTTCAGAAGAACGAAGTCGCCGACTTGAAACTCAAGCTCGGATCGGCGTCTATCTGCATAACTCTTCTGTCGGCTCTGGGCGGTCAATAACCTTTGTCTAACCTGCTGAATCTGCTCTGTCGTCCGAAGCACGATCTCTGTACTGCCCATCACTCTCTGTCCCACCTCTCCCCAGCAAATGGGAGTCCGACACCTCCTACCATACAACAGCTCAAAGGGTGGCATACCAATGCTCGAATGATGGCTGTTGTTGTAGGAAAACTCTGCCAAGGGTAAATACGCATCCCAGCTACCCCCGAAATCTAACACACACACGCTCGAAGCATGTCCTCCAGCGTCTGAATCGTTCGCTCGCTCTGACCGTCTGTCTGGGGATGGTATGCGGTACTAAAATGCAATTTAGTACCCAGCTCCTCATGGAATTTCTTCCAGAATCTGGAAGTGAAGCGCACATCACGGTCTGAAACAATCGAGATCGGCACCCCATGCCGAGATACCACTTCTCTCACGTATATCTCCGCCAACTTCTCCGCTGAAGAACTCTCACTGATGGCAAGGAAGTGAGCGCTCTTCGTCAACCTATCCACAATCACCCAAATTGCATCGACTCCTCTGACAGTCCTCGGCAATTTAGTGATGAAATCCATAGTGCTCTGTTCCCACTTCCACTCGGGAACCTCCAATGGCTGCAACTTGCCATGCGGTCTCTGGTGCTCGGCCTTAACCCTACGGCAGGTCAAGCACCTCTCCACGAACCATGCGACATCCCTCTTCATACAGGGCCACCAATACTCTTTCCTCAAATCCAAATACATCTTCGTAGCCCCGGGATGGATCGAGAATTTCGATCGATGAGCCTCTTCCATCAAAGTAATACGCGTACCACCCACGAACGGTACCCAAATCCGACCCTGAAACGTCATAAGCCCTCGTCCATCCGTAACGAACTCTGAAACCAAACCGACAACCCGCTCTCTCTTCTGCATCTCTGGTCGCATAGCTTCGGCCAGTGCCCCACGAATATCATCCAATACTGGAGCTATTACAGTCAATCTCAAACATACATCTCGCAGTGGAGTGCTCCCCGCCCTGCGGCTCAACGCATCGGCTACCACATTAGCCTTGCCTGGGTGGTACAGGATATCACAATCATAATCCTTGACCACATCCAACCATCTCCTCTGACGCATATTTAGGTTGGGCTGATCCATCAAATACTTCAAGCTCTTATGGTCCGTGTATGTCGTACATCGAACCCCATACAAGTAGTGACGCCAGATCTTGAGAGCGAACACTACTGCCCCCAACTCTAAATCATGCGTGGGATATCTCGCCTCATGAGGCTTCAGCTGCCTCGACGCATAAGCTATCACATGACCCCTCTGCATCAACACTGCACCCAGCCCCGAAATCGATGCATCGCAATATACTACAAAATCCTCCATCCCTTCCGGGAGAGCTAATACCGGAGCTTCGCACAACCTTTGGCGAAGTGTCTCAAAGGAGGTCTGCTGCTCGGGTCCCCATGAGAATGCAACCCCCTTTCGGGTCAATCTAGTGAGTGGCACTGCAACTTTGGAGAAGTCCTTAATGAATCTCCGATAATACCCTGCCAATCCAAGGAAACTCCTGATCTCAGAAGGTGACTTCGGCACCTCCCAACTCATCACCGCCTCAACCTTGACCGGATCGACCAATATCCCTTCCTGATTAACAACATGTCCTAGGAATTGGACCTCCCGCAACCAGAAGTCACACTTGGAGAAATTTGCATAAAGCTTCTCCGATCTCAAAACCCCAAGGACCTCCCTCAAATGTTCCTCATGCTGCTCTCTAGATCTCGAATACACTAGAATATCGTCGATAAATACAATCACTGACCGATCCAACATCGGCCTGCATACCCTGTTCATGAGATCCATGAACACAGCCGGGGCATTGGTGAGCCCGAAAGGCATCACCACAAACTCATAATGCCCATAACGCGTCCTAAACGCTGTCTTCTGGACGTCCTCATCCCGCACTCTCACCTGATGGTACCCCGACCTCAGATCGATCTTGGAAAACCAAGATGCTCCCTGCAACTGGTCGAATAAATCATCGATCCTCAGTAACGGGTAACGGTTCTTGACCGTCAACTTGTTCAACTCCCGGTAATCAATGCACATCCGGTGTGAACCATCCTTCTTCTTGACGAACAGGATAGGCGCTCCCCACGGCGAGCTGCTCGGTCGAATGAATCCCTTCCCCAGCAACTCCTGAAGCTGCGAGGACAACTCTTGCATCTCTGGAGGTGCAAGACGATAAGGCACCTTAGCAATAGGCGCGGCCCCCGGAACCAGATCGATACCAAACTCTACTTGCCTCACAGGAGGTACTCCCGGCAGCTCCTCGGGGAAAACATCTGGAAACTCACGCACCACTGGGACCTCCTCAACTGATCTCGGTCTCTCGGAAACCTCCCGCATATCCATCACATACGCCACAAAACCCTTACAGCCCTGCTGTAGACACTACCTCGCCCTAGCGGCCGAACAAAAAGCTGATCCCGAACGGGTACCCTCGCCGTATACCGAAAGAACTCCCCCACTAGGGTCTCGTATAGTCACCAGCTGATGCTCACAGTCGATGACGGCGCCGAATCGGCTCAACCAGTCCATGCCCACAATGACACAGACATCGCCCATCACAATAAGAATCAGGTCAATCGGAAACTCAACCCCGAAAATCTCTAACGCACATCCCCGGAGAACCTCTGTGGCACAAATCACTCTCTCGTCAGCTATAGAAACTCTCAGAGGCCTACTCAACAACTCACGACTAACGCTGATATGCTGACTAAAAGCCAAAGATACAAAGGACCTACTCGCACCCGAGTCAAATAACACTAAAGCAGGCACAGAGTTCACAAGGAAAGTACCTATGCATATCATAACATAAGCATAACATCTTGACATCAAAATAATTACATGAAATAAAGCATACCTGCCACAACATCGGGCGCAGCGCGGACCTCCTCTGCAGTCAGCTGAAAGGCTCTCCCACGAGCCCTCGGGGCCTCGGCCTTCACCGATCGAGTCGCAGTAGCCCTGGCAGTAGGTGCAGATTCCTGAAGAAGCTGAGGGCACTCAGCCTTCCAATGGCCTGTCTGGTTGCAATGAAAGCAAACCGTAAACCCCTTGGGGCAATCCCTAGCAATGTGCCCCTCCTTTCCACACTTATAGAAAGCACCAGATCGACATGCCCCATCATGACCCTTGCCGCACTTTCCGCAAGTGCGGCCCATAGGACCTCCCGTCCTCGAATCGGCGGACTTAGTCCGCTTGGCTGCCGGCTGAGACTGAGCCGGCCGCCGGTCCACCCGCTGAGACTCGGCCTCCTCCCTGGCCTGGGTCTCCAACTCAATCTCGCGCTTCCTGGCATTCGCCTGAAGCTCAGCAAAGGTATGATAGGTGGAGTTTGACACAAACTCCCGGATATCCCTCCTCAAAACACCCAAGTACCGACTCATCCGAGCCTGCTCTGTGGACACCAGCTCGGGGCAGAACATCGCCCTCTCATGAAACTTCCACGTGATCATCGCAACCGAATCAGTACCCTGCTTGAGGGTCAAGAACTCCTGAACCAATCGTTCCCTCTCCACCGGGGGAACGTACTCGTCTCTGAACATAGAGGTAAACCCCTCCCATGTCACTGCTAAAATCTCTGCCAAAGTGAAGTTCGCCGTCACGAACTTCCACCAATCCTTCGCTCCCAGACGGAGCTGGTTCAAAGCGAACCGTACCCTCAGATGCTCTGGACATGAACAAGTGTAGAAGCACCCCTCAATATCAACGATCCACCTCATCGCAGCAATCGGATCCTGCGTCCCATCAAACTCAGGTGGCTTCGTGTTGCTGAACTCCCGAAACAGTTGCAGCGGCCACAGCTGCGGTAGCTGCAGCGGCTGCAGCCTCAGTCAATGCGGCGTACCGCTCCTCAAAATTCTCCATCAAGGTGGTCTTAATAGACCCAAACATCTCCGCAATCTCAGCCCGGATCGCTGCAGCCACCTCCTCGTGAATCATCTGACGAATCTCCTCGTCACTCACACCGCTCGTACTCGCTCCGTGGCGTGGTCTAACCATGATGTCTCTGAAATATAACATAAAACTATCAGAGACTCCATCGAGTATAATCGCACTCGATAACGCAACCCTACTCAGTCTCCGATATCCAGGGATTCTTACTTGGGTCTCCCACTGACCCGGTGTCTTCGGTAGTACGGGCCCAATACTACCGACCACACCGCATCAGCATTCATCCCAAATCTTCCTCCCCAAACCCCGGATAGTGAGTACTCTACCTCTGATATGCACTATCTATCTGCACGCTATCAAAGCATCTCATATCGGCAAACCTCCCTAGACTAAGGCATCACAAATCAGGCCACTCTAGTCCTATCATGAATACCTAGTCTTCTAGCATGCATAACAATTCATATCATAACTTATCTCATAACATAACATTGTAAGGTATTTTGGGGATCTTTACCGTTCGGGCGCTGACTGATCGTACACACTGCTTCTTTCTTGTTTACCACAAAATCATTTATAAAATTTTATGCCTTTATTTTAAAAATTTTCCTCAAATCCTCGGTTTGAGTTCAGTTACGCCCGAAGGTGCACCCGAATCCCTCAAACCAAGGCTCTAATACCAATTAGTAACACCGTAAATTTTCAAACAAATTTTTCATTTCAAAATATAGTATTTTCATTCAAAACAAGGCATAAACATTTCAAGTGTCATGTCAAAATACAAATCATCTAAATCCCAAGATCACAAAACATCTTTCAGTGTCTACAGATCACGCCGGCGCCTTCCCACAGTCCTCGCTAGTACCTGAAACACATACATAACAACTGTAAGCATAAATGCTTAGTGAGTTCCCCAAAATACAACTTACGCACATACGCCTTTCCAGGCCCTGACCTTCCGGTCCATGTGTCTCAGGGGACTTCCGTCCCTACTGGGTAAACCTTCCGGTCCTACCCACGCCAACCTTCTGGTCCACAACACAACGCCTTCCGGCCCATAACATATTCGCCTTCCGGCCCATAACATAATGCCTTCCGGCCCATATCAAACATATCATACATAGCACATATAACAATTACCTTATCACATAAAACACATATATCTCATATCATATCCGACCTTCCGGTCATACAGTCAAACCCTTCCGGGTACAGTATAGTGAGAAGACTCACCTCGTGAATGTCGAAATCTAGCAAATCCCGAAATCACTCGTACTCGATCCGCCGAGCTACCATCTCCCTATAACATCATACATCTCTTATTAACACTTTTCTCTTCTAAGTTTGGCTATCCCTAAGAAGTCAAACATAGGTCAACTCTGGTCAACGGTCAACGGTCAACTTGACCTGACTCGGCGAGTGCTAGGGCGACTCGGCGAGTCTAGACGTCCTCACCAATTCTCTAAGATTCCCTTTCTACTCGTCGAGTATCCTCCTTGACTCGACGAGTTCCTCCTGGAAGAATCGCGGGGCCACCCCGACTCAACTCGCCGAGTCTGAAGAACAACTCGGCGAGTCCCAGTAAATCTTCAAGCTACTCGCCGAGTCTGTTCATCTGACTCGGCGAGTCCATGCCATGCAACCGCTCAAACTGCTTTCTAAGGTCAGATCTGCTCCGACCCTTCATAGGTCTGGCCTTCCTAGACTGATTCATCACGTAAGGTCCTCATTTCGGTGCTCATAATACACCCCATGACTCATAATTTACATTTTGACCTAAGGCATAAGGATTCCAATCCAAAACCTCCATTGATTCCCGAAATGCCCAGGCATGGGACATTCTGGACTTCCAAAGATCCCAATACAAGGTTCCAATCGTTTGGGGGACTAAGGTAACACTCAATCTAGCCACAAAAGGGTTCAATAAACCCTAAATCCATATACACATCAACATAGAAGAATGCAACTCGAAATATTACCTGAATAACGTGCTCTATGTGTCCCCAATCCTCAGAATGTGGCTTCTCTTGTTGTTTCCTTAACCAAGCCTCCTCTTCCTTGCAAAACAACACTTCCAAAATCAACAATGGCCTTCTACCTTGCTCCAGATGCTCTCAATCGAATTAGGGTTTCACTCATAGGACTAGGGTGAATAATGACGGCCATAAGGTCCCTCATATACGTCCCAAACCTGAACGGTTAGGGTTTTCGCTAAACAGTGCAGACTCGCCGAGTCTATATCCGGACTCGTCAAGTCCAGTCGCGAACCCGCGACCAGATCCGCGATCCTACTCGGCGAGTCTAGGCTCCAACTCGCCGAGTCCCCTCTTAAAACACCCAAAATCATAAATATAATAATACCTGAAATTCCGGGCTGTTACACTTCCCTTCCCGTAAAGGACACATACTCTCAAATAAAATTCCGAGTGTTGTACAGTTGAGAGATGCCTTCTATCATGTGCCTGGAACAACCACTATCAACAAACCGAAGTCTGATGATATGCCTCCATAGCTGCTCCGACACATAGCGGGATCAGTTAGTCTTTGGAACTCAATCCATTTTGAAACTGGGTCGACCTTTGTCATCTTTTGCAAGGTACTTTCTCCCATGACATATCCGGTTTATCACAAATAGAAAATGTAGAAATATTAGAAGCATTAAATGATTTGGGAGATTGAACCTTCGGTACCCATCTGTAGTTGGCTTTAACCCATTACTTTTTCGATCCGATGGGTGCCTCGACACTTGATTTTGAACTTGAAGCCGGTCGTCGAGATGACTTTGACCTACCCGGTCTTGGCTTCGCTGGAGCATCTTTTGGATTGGACTTCTTGGTCGGCATTCCCTTCTTGACCTTGGGATTTGATTTCTTGGCCTTGGGAGTTGAACTCTTGCCCTTGTTGGCATTCCAGTCACCATTTTGTGATTGTGACCTCGAAGGGCTTCTTTTGGGGTATCTCCCTCTTGGCACATTTTGCCATCCTTGTGCGTAGTAGGGAACGTAAGCGCGATTTGGACAATTTCTCGCAATGTGTCTAGGTGTTCCAAAGTCAAAACAAGTCTTTTTCTTCACTGGGAAATTGTTTCTTCCTGCCCCTGGTGGCGTATCCTTACCTTGTCTCTGGTTGTTCACACATGCACACTTGCAACAAGTCGTCGGCTTCGCTTGTTTTGGAGGCCTTTATTTCTCAATAGCAGGTTGATCAGAAGCAACTCAGTTCGAAACAACAGATTCAGATTTCAAGGAGTCATTGGATTGTTCAATAGTTTTCTCCTTGTTCTCATCTTCTGCTACTTTACCTGCACATGAAGTAGAAGCATTAGTATCGTTCAGCTCAACACCCTCAGTTGCCTGTTCAACAGCAGGTTTACCGTATACCATAAATGGTTCTCGGTCAATCTCTTCCTGAGTCAAAGGTATGGATATATAGTTATGATTGAAAGGGGGAGGAACACTATCATACCCTAAACCCTTGTTTTGATTATCTTTGAATTTTAATTGGTTTTCAAATAAGGACTCGACTGTCTTACTTGACGCAATGTAATTTTTGAAACTAACATCTGTTTTTCCACACTTTATTTTCAAAGTGTCAAGTTCTTCAGTTACAACAACAAGTTTTTTTCTTAATGTGATCGTAATTTTCACACTTGTTGTTGTAATCTTCTTGAAGCTTTCAGAAATCCTTGATTTTGGCTTCTAATTCTGCTTTTAAGAATTCATTGAAAATAAGGAAGGAGAAGAAAATGAAAGAGTTGATCTGTCCGGCTATGACAGAGATGATATTGTTGTACAATTCACTGTACTTGAGTACACCTTGTCATATGAAGATCTCGACGACATCTTCAATGATATCGATGATGGTGCCAATCCAACACCGAAGATAAGGAAAAATGTTGACAATCAAGAAGTTGAGCCTCCTGTTCCCGTTCAAGCGGCTGATTCTTAAATTCAAATGGAGACCTCTTCAGGGATTCCTCCCCTTGAAAGGGTGATTTCTACATCTGAGCCAATTGTGAGTGAAGCTCAGACAAACCTGACCTCCCCAGCCCCCGATGAAAAGACGAAGAACTGATCCAACGGTGGGAGTTATTTTTCCTGACCTAACTCAAACCACAGAGACTCCTCCACTCACAACTGTTGCCTCTTCTTCATCCATGTCCATTCAGGAAGGCCCCAACTTGATTCATGAAGTTGGTGGCTAATGTGTTGGCTTGAGTTCGTCTCCTCCAAGGCCTCATCATGATGTTCCTCTAAAAGGCTTTCCATGCATTTGGCTCAAAATTTAAGTCCAACACACTCCTCACGCAGAAAAGGTATATCCTTTGAGGAGAATATATCTGGAGATGATGACACCTTAGTGCCTGATTTGAGAAAGGAGATTAGTGTGCTAAACCAGAAAAATATCGAGCTTAATATCAAAGTTGCAGATCTTCAAACTAAGAACATCAAGCTCAATAATCAAGTTGTTGATCTTCTCAAGGAAAACGCTAAGAAATCAAAGCAGATCACCGATCTTGAGACGCACTTTGGTCTGTTGACCGCCAGTTATTATGATCTAAAGAAGAAGTTGGAAGAAGAATTTGGTGACAAGTTTAAATCATCCGTCAGTGAGCCCAGAATCTATCTTCCTAATCAAGACGCTCCCGTAGTTCCACCTCCTACAAAATCAACCAGGTTTGTCAACCGTTTTGAAAAAGAACCAGTGCAGGCTCCTCATATCGTGGAGTTAAAACGTGCTAAACAAGACAAAGTTGCTGAGAAGGGTCAACTATTGTTCAAGAAGAACTCGGATCAGAATGCTCCCATGAATTGACCAGAGATCACCGTTACTGACCTTGGAGAAAATCGCTTCGGAGATATTTATGGTGATAGGTCCGGGATCGTCTCATGGGGATTCCATGACCCTTTGAAAACGTGGATTGTTAAAAGGAAGAGTGGAAATATTGAACTGTATAAAGATGCTCACGATTTCAATTCTTGGACCAGGGTTGATCTTACGGAATTGTCTAAAGTCCCGTTTTCAAATCCAACAAACGAACCCAAGGCAACACAATTCAGGTTGTTTTTAGAAGGTCAAGTGGCAAAGGGATTTCCCTTATGAAAACAGCATCGGCTATCATCAAGATTTACCCAAATGTCATAGATCCCAAAACCAATCAGCCTATTCGCTCTGTGATGTAGCCCACAACCAATCAAGTAAAGCAGATGCCTATCCTTCAGTATCATCAAGATGGATCTCCGAAATCCATGTTATACTGGGTGTTTGATGAAACTACAGCTTCTGCTTTCATCAAACTTAAAAATGGATGTATTCGTTTATATGACAAAAAGGATTCGCTACAATTCGGAAAGTGGGATATACATCAACTTTCTATTCATCAGATCATGGTGGCTAAAGATATTTTTGAGCCTGCTGCTAAGGAATACATAGCCATGGTTGCTGACATTATACAAAAGGAGATGTGGTATGGAGCTATGGAAACGTCAGATATGCTTGTGGTTGATAAAGACTAAATCTTGCTAGCCCCAAACCAAGGGGGAGATTGAAGGGCCAATATATTTGGTTTGGGCTAGGCATTAATGCATGGATGGTTTAGGGTTGTTATTAATGTGTTTTGGACATCTTTTGTGTTTGTATGAGTTTTCAGTCTACGTAGGTTTTCGGTCAGGCTTTGACCGAAAACATGTTTTCGGTCTGATGTGTATTGCTATAAATTGTTGTGAGGTTGTCAGAGGCAAGTTTTAGTCGTTCTGATAAGTTTTCGGTCTATCCAAGTTGTATCCAACATTTCTAGTTGAATTGTATGCAATCTTGGTTGTTTAATCTTCTTCTTCTTCATTTCTATTGCAATTGATTGATCATTAGATAGATCCCACAGATTTGGGACCTAACAGAGTGTTACCCCACCATTCTAGACAAGAATACCCTGTCAATCCCATAACAATTTAAGAAAAAAAAATAGCTTCATAGTGATGCGTAAAAACAAATTTATTGGTCGTAATTTACTTACATTAAATCCACTTCCAATAACAATTAAACAATTAAAAATGGAGATATCGTTGTGTATTGAAGCCATATAATAAGAAAAATACAATAGATATTGAAGCCATATAACAAGAAAAATACAATAGATAGGTAACCCCTATATATATGATCGGTTAAATGTAATTTCATCCCCATGGTCATTTTTACCCACTCTACAATCTTAAATCTTTAACATAAACCTCAAATACCAAACCCCAAATATAAATGATATTGATAACTAATTTGATACAAATACGAACGGTAAGCAATATATTTCTCATTAAGTATGTATAACTTATAGTATAAAATGTAAATAATCAAAAAGGTATAATAATAAATTAATATTATATAGTAATGTATAAATGCTAAATAAACAAATGCAGGAGAAATACAAAAAAAAATAGAAAACCACCAAATATTTATCATTTTTTCGGTTTAAACAAATTTTTGTATTTCTAATTAGAGTCAATGTAAAAAAATTTCCATCACAACCACTAGGATCTTCTATTACTATGAGCTTCTATTACCGATTTAGTTGCTCAAATCTTGATGCATCTCAAAAATTGTCAATCTTCAACGTAAAAAAAATCATAAAATTAGATTTTACATGTAAATTGTTTGTGGCCACAATTATGAAACTAAATCAAACCAACATGGTTGGTTAGATCTGTTAACCATTTGTGTTTGATTTTATTCACCACTCAATGAAATTAAGGTACTAATTGTTGGTGATTTTATCACCAAATTTATTTTAGTGTAATGGACTTAACAAGTGTTTCAGGAATAATGTTTTAGTTATAATACAAATTAGGAGGTGCGGGAGTGCACATTTGTATTTACTAAATATTATTAGTATTGAACCCTGATCTACTCTCATTCTTGAAAAGACATTAGAATGTCTGATTTGTAATTCTTAAAAGATAGAAACTGGTGTGACTTATCCGTTGATTGGATAAACCTATGAAAACGGTTATTGAAACACATAAGAAAAATGCAGAACGTTCTTTCACTTCATCTTCTTCTATTGTTCTGATTTTGTGCCTTAAATCAGAATTGTTGCATCAGGATTATCCCAAGTATGGATTTCGTGATACCCAAAGCATACAGGGTCGAAATATCAAACAAGGAAAGTGTTAACATGATTCCTGTTTGTGATCCAGAATTCCAATAACCCTATTTCGAATTTCCCCAACACTAATTGTTGTTTGAAAACCATTTGCAGAAATAAATCTAATAGTCCTCGCCATATTGCCAAGAGGATATTTTTCCAAAGATTCCTCTATGTCCGTCTAAAAACTATTTGATGAGAAAACAAACATATTCGATAATGTTTCATTATAACAGTCAATAAAGTTTAGGGACTAATAATTTCAAATGTAGGTATTTATCTTCTATAACTAGTTTTCTCTTATGGTTTACTTTATGTGACATTATCTAGAGAGATCTCATGTGGAAATACTTAATATTAGTGATGTTGGACGGAAAATTCGAAGGTAATGAAGTTTATACAATTAATAATGTAAAATCAATCATATGTTCATGTATATTTGTAAACAATCCAAACTTTTCATTTTAATTTTTATTGATTTCATTTGTACTAGCATGATTGTTATTAATAATTGTTTAGATGTAGCAAACTATTGGCGTAAAAGAACTAATTGACTCTAGAAATTAATTTTTGGAAAAATTTATTGGAACCCGTCGTTTGGCGCGGGTAAACGGCTAGTGTATATATATATATATATATATATATATATATATATATATATATATCATGGTTGTAAATATGGGTCTAGGCGGCCGATTAATCGGCGCCTAGACGCTTGGCGGTCCCCAACCGCCTACGAGTAAGTGTTTGAGGGTTGGCTACGCGCTTTGGTCAATATCGGTCAAATTCGGACCAAATTGGTCCAAATCAGACATAATCGGCCAACTCGGACATCAAATCGGTCCAAATCACTCTAGCCCACACTAAAGAACTCGTTGGCCCAATGGAGCCAACTAGCCAAAAGCTCAGCTGATTTTATTTTTAAAAGAGATAGATGCCCTTTTTATAAGGTATTTATGCCTTCTTTTATTTTCCCACCATCGATATGGGATATGTGCAATACATTTTTTTGTGTAAACTTCCCCTGCTACACCTACTTAGTTGATTATCACCAATTGCCAGCCACCATTACTTGTTCAACTTCACAGTAGAGAAATCAACGTCACCACCTTCATCCGCCATCACCACCGTATACCATCCTCACCATAGTCCCACCGAACCACCTCAAAACAACTGAAAGGTCATTTCCTAAACATTTCCATAGGAGCAGCCTCCTTACAACCACACAAACCAAGAAATAAGAAGAAAATGGAATAAGGAGGTTGGCTTGTTGTCTTTATTTCAATAGGAAGACAGGAAAGCCATCGGCATGATCCTTGTTGTTGCAGGTTTCCTTATTTAAGACGATGAATAGTGGTAGTAGGTTGTAAGCTCGGATGAATTAGGTTGCACAGGTGGTGGGCTCTATGAAGGGAAAGGTAGAGACAACCCCTTATTTTCGTGGGTAACCAAAAACCAAGGAATCTAGTTTCTTTCCTTTTGTTTCCTTTAATCGAAAACTTCATAAAACAATGAGATGAAATATCCTTCCTCATTTGTTCTTTCTTTATCTCTTTCTGGTTCGAGGTTTAGATTTTCTGTCTCGGTTGTAACAGGTAGGGCAGAAGTGGTGGTGATGTTGGTGTTGGGTTTTGAGCATTCTAACACTCCTAAGTGTACATGCAACCCTAAATACCTTGGATCTATGTTTTCTCTATTATACATGCAAATAAGAACTTCCAAGGTATTATACTAATCTAGCATACAAAACAATGAATGTAACAAGATAGAATACATACCTCTTTGATGTAGAAAGTCTTCATGAAGCTTGAGTGCCTAGTGCCCCAAGTGTGACACCTCAAATGGTTCACACAACACCAAATACACTTGGAATAACTTGAGAGAAATCTACAACTCATGAAATCGGCTAGCCCTCTCTAGAATCATACTAGTGGCCGATTTTGGTCAAAAATAAGATGCTTATATAGTTAGGGTTACACCATGTAAACCCTAATTGACATGGCCTTTCATTTCCATGATCCATGGGTACAAATACACCATGGAGCATCCATGGACCATCCTATGGGTTTTAGCCCAACCTAATTATCCATGGAGCATTAGCCCACTATATAAGTATGGATGATTTACATAATCAACCCATATATTTAATTAGTCTTCTTTTGATCACTTAATTAATCATAGATTAATTCTTGATCAATACTAATTAAATAATCTTATTATTCTTATTATTAATATACTAGAACTTATAATATATTAATAACCATAAGTGTCTTCTTTCTCTCATTATAGTCTATCCAAGTGCATGATGCTATGCAACCCAAATGGACCATTTCGGGTCGGGTCAAGTCTTACCAATTATAGTTATGGACTTAGACATTAATCCAACAGTCACCCACTTGGATAAGTCTAAAACTATTATTGCGTATGACTTCAGGAACCGACCGGCAATCGTAGCTCTCAAAAGCTTCTGTCAAACTCTGACCTTGTCGATGAACTCTGACCTTTGTCAATGACTTGTCCATTAGATAAGGGATCATATATTCCTCCATTCTAGATATCATATGGACTGAGACATGGATTATAATCATTCTCTCTGTCCATTTGTTGTTTCTCGATTTTCGATTTATGATGACTGACTAATTGAACAAATCAAATCAGTCCTGGCCCGGCCGAGCACTTCCATTTGTCAACATCAAATCATCGAGGGGCCCACAGATATCGCTTTTATCCCAAAGGTAAAAGGAATGGATAAACTTCGACTCATATGGCTTGTTCTACTACTTGTTGAATCATACACAAAGACACGTTTTATAGCACCGAGTTACCAAATGCGTTTTCATGCAATCAATATACAACCAACTCATAGTAACAACTCATATCTCTAGGTTTGAAGAATATAAGATATTATCGTCTCATGATCACTCGTGATAAAATCCATGAAGTGATTCCAATGAGCGCGGGTTGAATCCAATACTCAGAACTTATGAGCACTCATGAGTGTTGTAGCCCTTTGTCCAACACCTTAGACCTCTACAAGCCAACCCATGACAGTCTTAATTCATATCTACTTCCAACATATGACCGACTGTGGATGGTTTGAATAACTTAGTCATTCCGGAAGAATAACCTAGTTTATTCTGGAAGTCAAAACATACAAAATGAAACACAATAATAATTGAATCCAATATGGTATCAAAACCTATGAACATAAATAAAACACCTTTTATTTATCACCATATGATTACACATTATTCATTGTATACTGTTTCAGCTATCAACTTCATTCTTGAATTTAAAACAATAGTTGTCCCATGCTCCAAGCATGTACACTATGTTTTTCTAAACACTAGTCATGCCACACACCAAATATGCATACTATGTTTTTCTATGATCTTTACTTTGTGAACTAGATCAATTGAACATAACTTCAATGATTCTCTTTTCAAACTCCCAAATCCTTACTGCAAATGCAAGAATTCCAAATTCATGTCATTTACTGAAATCTGTTGGATTCTAAACTTATATGCATTGATCCTCTTGTAATGATTATGCACAAAGTCGAAAAGACTTGACAACAATCATTATAGAGTATTCCAAAGGAGATCAGCTCCTTGGAAACATCCTTCTTGCATTAAGTTTCCTAATCTTAAACAGATTGAAAATTCTAACTTTGAAACATTTCCAGATTCCATTTTTACTATCACTTCTGAACAAGAGTTGCCTCCTTACAGATTATGTCAATATGGTCCTTCCAGAATTATCATTATACTTCCAACTGTCCTTGAGCACCCAATCTTTGGTAAACCTTAGATTGTCCTCGACAATTGTTTAATCCTTTTAGTCATATCCAGTTCTAAACCTTTTCCCTTCTTAATGCCCCAGGCATTTGGAAAATTTTAGAAAGGATGAATATAGCACATGTAATCGATCCTATATCCGAAGCATATGGGAATCGATTCATGATGTCTCACATAAAGACTAAACCAGTCTTTTGCTATAACATTTCCATTTCAAATTGCCAAGTTCTCATACTTCAGATTATGAAAAGGGATGTCGTAATCATAATCGAATTTTAGAACGCAAATAATGGACTCATATACAAAATTTCCTTATGTTGAGCCATTCCAACATGAAATTCATATATATCCTTGACTAAATGATTAAAACCTCACGATCTAAGCTTATAGATTTGAGATGAAGTATAATTTCCTCTCCCTTAATTATAGCAAAACAACTCTTTCCCAATTGAAACTTTTGTTTTCTATAATTAACATTGCTAGCTTGCAATACTTATCATAATTATCATGCTCCCACTAACATGATGATTATTAGCATAACACTTATGCTCCCACTAGCTTTGACATGTACTCAGAAATTAGTTGGACTTCTAGAAATCAATACTTCATTGACTTTCTTACCAAAGTTCAGATTTCTGATACTAGATTGTTTTGATAAGACTTTATCAAAATCATACACCTTCCCTTAGATAGCACACTTGTGTGTCTAAACAATTATGAAGAGGGATGCCGTAATCATAATGGTTAGACCTTTTTTCCACTTCTCACAAGTCCAGGTTAGTGTTCCGGTAAACCACACACGCTCCACTAACGATTTTGAGAATGCAAATATCACAATTGCTATCTAGCTAAAATCTACTTAGTGAAAGTGTTTCCTCACCATCATTTTCATGAATCGGAGAGAAACCTTATGACACTTAGATTTAATGGTGTATGAGTTCTTATCCATGTGAATTGTCAAAACCATAGACACAAGACAAGGATAATGACAAATCCAAACTCATATGGATTGAACTCAATCTAAACTTCTTGCCACCTGGCAGCTCAAGGGCCTGCCATTGCTTCCAAGTTGTTGTGCAACAAATTGAGAACTCTAAGAACTCATATGCAAAGCCAACTTTAACTGGAATGGGCACAAAATATGTCTACACGATAGGTTATAAACCTCAAGTCGTGTGCTAGTGAAGAAGTTCAGGTTTTATTCTTGATTAGTTCTTGAAACTTTCAAGACCTTTAAGACTCCCACTGTCCTCTTGACCTATAAGACTCCCTTGTCAAACATCCAAGAGATAGTGCGGATTCTAATCAAGACAAACACTTCACACAATTGGCCTAAGTTGATCTTTGTTTTATCCAAAACATCACAACTTACCAATTTCAAATGTACAAGAGTAGAAAACTTTTACTCTTACATTTGACAAGTGTTTTAAACCTTCTTTAAGACATGTCACTCAAGTTACAATCTTGGAGTATGACTCTAAGACTTGTATTGGAACGAAGTATGACTCATCTTCTTGATTTAACCATTTCAACAATTCAAGATCCCTCTTCTTAGTCATAAGAATGCACTAAGATTTCCTTAGATAACTAATTGTGCTATGGTTTCTTAATCATTAAGATGATCACAAAACTGATACTAAAGTACTCTCCCATCTTTTCAGATTTGAGAAACTTTTATCCTTCTGCCTAATTTGATTCTTCTTATTCACTCTGCCATACATTGGAACCTTTTCCAATGTCTCAGAGTTACACTTAAACTTGTAAGTATAATCATGTTTACTGAGCTTCAGTAAACTATGACGAATTTTGTGGTGGACTTAATCAGTGCACAAGAATGTGTACTCGATCTCTTAGTCCTTTACTTGACTCACACATCCATGTGACCGAGTAATTAGTCTTAATTTTTCCAATACTTGAAAGTTCTCATTCATCATGCTATACAACTTGCATGATTCCAAGTTCCGGTCCAATTGAAACTTGGGTGATGAGAATCTTTCCTTATTTGGTAAATTTAGACATTACCACAAATGAAAGAATCAATTTCATATTTCCACTCTTGCTATTAATGGAATCATATAAGCAACAATTTTTCCTCAAATGCCATCGTAAGGATATAAATAAAATCAAAATTTTTCTTTTATTTTAAAACTTTGCGGAAAAACTTATCCTTACAATCCATATGAAAACTTGTTGTTATCTATTCCTAAGCAATATCTCATAACTCCTAAGAAGTAGCTCAAGAATCCGATCTTCAAACCATGCGATAGAAATCCATCTACGTGATCAGATTCAGCATATTCTTTCTTTAAGTTTCTTCACTTTTTCTTTGATTCTTAAACATCAACATGTGACCCAGTCACATCATGTATCAAGAATCTCAGAATGGAAACTTAGCAGAGTTAGATGGTGGACATTACCTGAAGTAGAGTCAAACTTATTGACTTTAACATCCTTAGGTAAATTTGGTAGCTTCGCAATCAATGCCCCTTTCTTTGGCAATATAAACATATGGACCCTTTGATAATGGTACACGAGACTATCACAGACTTAGCTTTTCTCTTTACCATTTGGTCAACCGAGTTGACTATGGCCAATCCCTTTCCATTGGGAAGAGAATGTTTTTCTGGATTTCTTGTGTCACTATTGTCAATGTCCATCAAGTTTTAAGGAAGTTGATCTTAACAAATAGATAAGATCATTAAGGGTCTTGTCATAGTATGTTTCATAGGTGTCCCAAAGGAACTCACTATGTGACTTAGAAAGTGATTGAACCACCAACTTGCTCAAGACTTTGACACCCAACTCTCCCGGCTTGTCAATATGTGACTACATCTCCAAGATGTGACCACACCTAGACCTTGCCTTGCCAATAGAGCCTGAGTGACCTTAAACTTTTCAGGAACTTGTGGGTTAGGGAGAATAATTGGAGGAGATGGAAGAAGTATGATTTCCAAGGGACATCATCTTCATTTAGGAAAGCTTGTTTCAAGAGATTTGGGAAGATCATATATGTCTAAACTAGACATGTTTTTGGGAGATATTCAAGATAGTTGATTTTAAAGTCCCTAATATGACACCCAATATGAAATAATAAGGCTAGGACCCAACAAAATATTTTATAACTTAGAAGAGGGATGCCGTAATCCAAGCTATAAAATATTTGAAGGTAGGTGAATGACGATTCACCAATTTCCACCAAGATAAACGAAATGTATTATTAGGTTTTGATTGGTTTTGAAACTCCTAGATCTTTGAGATTCATTGAACTGTTCAATGGCATGTTTCAATCTCGAGTGTGCCCTTCAGGTTTTGTGACTGGGATGTCGAGGATCACAAAACAAGGTGTGAAGTAACCATGCAAATTACTTGGTACCCTTAAGTGTTTACCCCTCAATCGATGTGCCGGTTAACCACACACGCTCCATCGATACTATGATAAACATTAAGTTACCCTTTTCCTACCTTGTTAAATACGAGTTAGCGTGCCGGTTAACCACACACGCTCCACTAACCGACTTAAACAAAGTGCAAAGTGTAATTTCATGGATTAGCACCTTATTCACATTTTCCTAAGTAACTAATATTGGGTATTATTAAGAGTTTAGTTACTTAGTATTTATCATTAATACTTTTAATGAAGGGAGAATTATAGTCCTGTCAAACCCGTTCGGCTAACGACCCTCCACCAGTCAAACAAGCGGTGGGTGAGAGTGGACACCCATTTAGTTGCCATTTTATAGGCAACAACCTTATACCCGCCTTATAGACCGGCTTCGTGAATGAGGCGTACTAGCGGTAAGACTGACTTTACTTTTATACATATATATATATATATATATATATATATATATATATATATATATATATATATATATATATATTATTAACTTATAATATTATAAAGTATAAGGGTTGAATTTTAAATCTTTAAAATTCTAAGGGCTAACTTGGAATTAAAGTATTCATAAGTGAAAACTTTTCAAATTCCAAAACTTGAGGGCAAGTTTTGAAACTATTCAAAACTAATTAATTACATAACTTATGTGTTTAAAGTAGTTTTAATCCAAAAACTCTTCAAGTTCCATAACTTGAGGACAAGTTATGGAAGACATTAAACGAATAAAAGAATTAACTTTTCTTTATTTTATAACTTATGGAATTAATTAAGGTTACATTTTATTTATTTATTTATTAATGAAGTAACTCTTGAACATCCATAACTTAAGGGCAAGACTCTTCATCTTTTGTAACCATTGCCAACTTTTATGAGTTTTATGAAACTTAAAATGTGACTTTTCATATAAATTGAGGACAAGTTACAAAAACACATTTTAGAATCAACTCTTAGATTAATTTGGATTGAAAACAACTATTTCACTCAACTTTTCTATTAATCTAAGCAACTCATAAGAACAAGATAATTCAAATCAAACTTTTTCATGTAATTAGTCTAAACCTTAAACTAATACAAAACATGAATCTATTGACAATTATCTTTGAAATTGGATTAGCATGAACATTACCACATCAAAAACAAGTTTATAAGTTCAAAAACAACTTAGGGTAATGTTCCTAGTCCAATTCCAGCCAAAAAAGTCGAGTTTATGCTGTCTGGGGGTCCAACTCATCGAGTGCACGAACCAACTCGGCGAGTTGGATGTTTTTTGCCTTGGACTCGGCGAGTCTGCTGGGCAGACAGCATCAAAACTCGTTTTTCCAGCTTCTTTTGCAAGTATAACAAGAAAACAAACCTGGCTTTGATACCACTGTTGGGTTTTGAGCATTCTAACACTCCTAAGTGTACATGCAACCCTAAATACCTTGGATCTATGTTTTCTCTATTATACATGCAAATAAGAACTTCCAAGGTATTATACTAATCTAGCATACAAAACAATGAATGTAACAAGATAGAATACATACCTCTTTGATGTAGAAAGTCTTCATGAAGCTTGAGTGCCTAGTGCCCCAAGTGTGACACCTCAAATGGTTCACACAACACCAAATACACTTGGAATAACTTGAGAGAAATCTACAACTCATGAAATCGGCTAGCCCTCTCTAGAATCATACTAGTGGCCGATTTTGGTCAAAAATAAGATGCTTATATAGTTAGGGTTACACCATGTAAACCCTAATTGACATGGCCTTTCATTTCCATGATCCATGGGTACAAATACACCATGGAGCATCCATGGACCATCCTATGGGTTTTAGCCCAACCTGATTATCCATGGAGCATTAGCCCACTATATAAGTATGGATGATTTACATAATCAACCCATATATTTAATTAGTCTTCTTTTGATCACTTAATTAATCATAGATTAATTCTTGATCAATACTAATTAAATAATCTTATTATTCTTATTATTAATATACTAGAACTTATAATATATTAATAACCATAAGTGTCTTATTTCTCTCATTATAGTATATCCAAGTGCATGATGCCATGCAACCCAAATGGACCATGCCGGGTCGGGTCAAGTCTTACCAATTATAGTTATGGACTTAGACATTAATCCAACAGTTGGATGGAATGAAAACAAAAAAAAAGCATGAAAAACGCACACAACCTATTTGATGAAAATCCTCAAAGAGTTTATTGTTGTTCTTGGATTAAGAATAGGGGTTGTTTGAACCATACTTTTTGCTAGAGTTTATTGAACATGGATGCTGATAGGAGAATTATGTTGGGTTATTTGTTTAACGAAAATTTTCTTACCAAATTGAATCTTGTGGACTGATTATCAACATTCTAATTCGTGATTGTCTTTAACAATCAAGTTTAGTTCTTCTTTTGTTTTCAATTTTAATATGTCTTGCTAGTATCACCATTTAATGTTATATTCTTAGGATATTTATTAATTTTTTAATAATTTGTTTAATATTTAATGGTCCTCGATTAATCTCCGCCTAGCCGATTAATCCCTTGACCCAGTCCACCGCCGAGCCTACGTCGAGCGTTTTCTGCAACCTTGATATATATATATATATATATATATGTGTGTGTGTGTGTGTGTGTGTGTGTGTGTGTATATATATATATATATATATATATATATATATATATAACTTCTATTATCTGGTCCTAAGGAGAATTTTGGGCCAACATATGAAAAGAATGAATGATTATGATCATAAAGTATGTTATTAAAATGTAATAACATGTATCAATAAATAACAAACATTTCATTCTAATGGTATTTTAGTAATTTGAACTAGATTTAAAAAGGATAATTCAAGATTTTAGGGTATAATAGATTCTATTAATTTCAAAAATATGATTTTAATGGATAATGATTTTCTTAATTTAAAATTCAGACAAAATATGTTGATTATTATGGTGTCTATTTTGAAAAGAATATGATTACGAATATGAAATTAATTTTTTATTTTTAAAAAATATTCATTCTTGGCAGGATGTAATAGTCAAACACATTAACTAAACTAATAATATATCAAATAATTACATTATATGAACTAGTCTACTTCAAAAAAAAAGGTGAAAATCTTATAAACAATAAAAATTTATATTTTGCATTCATGAAGAAGGAAATATATAACAACATTATTGTCATATACCATGAGTTGAATAATAAAAACATTATTACACATTAGTTAATGAATAGTAACTTGTGATGATGAACAATGCTTTCTTTTTAGAAGATCAACAACCATTGCTTATCTTCATACTATACTCCTTGTGAATTCATTCATTCTTACAATAAATCTTGTTGGAATCTAAAATTTAACATCAATAAATCACTAAAATTGTTTAAAAAAAATAGTGATGACCTATATCAAATTTCAAAGAATATATACTTAAAACATAAGTCTTAAATAGCAATTTAAGACATTTTATTTTATAAATATTTTGTCATAATAGTTCTATAATATTCTATAAGAATGGTATTGTAAATATTCTATTAGAACGGTTATGAAGGCATGTAATAATTAATATTTATTATTGTTTCTATCAGAGTAATACTGTAAATATTCTATCAGAATGGTTTTGAAGACATGTAATAACAAATATTTATTATTGTTTCTACCATAAATGATTAAACTTTTTTGTTAAATTTCTAACAAACTTCAAATTTCAAAATGAAAAAACACTAATAAATATTCATTCTTATCCATAAATAAAGGGTTAAAGTTATATTAGTATAAATCATTTTGGTAGAATATTTATACAATGACGTTATGTTAAAATGACATTCCATGAGAAAAAACACCAATCAAACTTAAACTTATGGTGTGGACCATCATTTTTTAATCGAATAAAAGAACACTAGAAAACATCAAATGCATCCGCATTAAAGAATTGAAATTTATCACAAGATTGTTGATAAAACATTATATATTTAATCAAGCTGAAATTTACGAAACACTATTGAATTTTTTTTCACATCCAAACATTCAATCTTACCCTTTTACATATTTTCTATCAAACTATTAATAATTATCAATTAATATAAATATATCAAAATGGAATTACATAAGTTGCTACCTCCTTGTCGAATTTCCATAACTTTTTGTTGAATTTCAAAAATGTAAGAAATAGAACCTTTAAATTGAGGAGGAGATAATTAGGTATACATGCACCAAATAATAATACTAAGAGCATCTTAAATGATTGCATTATTTTATCACTTAAAAAAAATGTCATATTATCGTATAATTGATCTTGACCTTTAAATAAGTTACCATTCCAATGGTTAAACTTATTTAAATAGCTTTTTTTTTTTAATATAACTAATTTAACCTTGTCTATTAAAATGTTTTATAACATCTCCACATTTGATTAGTTGTTTTTAAACATGTTTTAACTATATATGAAATATTTTAGATTATATTATCATTACAAATTAGTATATAAACATTTAGTGAATAAAAAATATGATAATAATAATTAAATAGTTAAACTAAATAGAAAATATATAAAACTAGAATCATTCCGGTAAAAATAAAATATAATAAAAATAAAAAGGGTTACATGTCTAAAGCTTTATAATATATTGATCACTCACTATATATTTTGAGTTGTTAATGTAAATACACACAAAATCAATCCACTCCAATTGTATTAAATGAAAATAAGCTTCAATCAAAAATAAAAAGCTTTAAAATAAGTCTTCGATGGTCTAAGAATAAATGTTAAAATTAATAAAGAGCTCTCAAAATATAAAGAGTAATTGATGAAGATTGATGTTCACTAGTTTAATCTAAGATACGATGACTCGTTAAAAAGACTCATAATATGATTAATGTGTGAATAAACGAAAAGTATCTAGGAATGAAAATTTAAAAAAGGAAAAAGAGTTATTAAGTTGAAAACACAAAAAAGTTTTGGTTATTTTATATATATATATATATATATATATATATATATATATATATATATATATATATATATATATATATATATATATATATATATATATATATGTTTTTTCGTGAGACATGGGAACCAAATCTTAATCAATCATCTTTTAGATCAAAAAAATCTAAAATGCTAAATAAATTGAAAATTTTGGATATTTTTAAATAATATTTTCGTCATTTATGTATTCAGAAAAGATTTAAAAAATAAATAAATAAATTACCGTATTTTGTATATATACTAGATTATGACCCGCCTTAAAGACGGAGATTATAAAATTAAACACACATCACATTGATAGATGGTATTGTTTTAGGTGAAATTTAAATAAAAAATGTTAGTTAGATTCATTTTGAGTTTTTGAACCAAATTTATTAAATAAAAATATTTAATATTTATATTAGAGGAATTTGTTGTTTTAATACAGTAATTTTTAACATAAATGATCCACGTGATATTTGTTTTATCACAACATGATGTGACTCAATTATTAAAATATGTTTTGTAGTAGCTTTATGAATTTACTTTGTTCGGTATAATAACCCCTATGAAGGCTCATATGACACTTTTCATATTGGTCATGTAAAACCAAAAGCAACAATAAGTTGTTATATGTACCAGCAACGTTAAATTCTGTAAAGAAATTCGATAAACATAACAATTAAAGTGCATTGCCATAGTCATAAACATCAAACTCAAACATTGTAGTTTAGTCAATTTCTAAAATATTTTTTCCTTGTAAGAATTAAAATATGATTTTTCAGGCTACACCTAATCAGATATACATATCTTCCGATCAAAGAAATTATTACAAAAAAAGCCTTGTTTTGAACAAAAATATAATATTAGTTTCATAATTTGCCAAAGGTTAACACTAATGAATAATAATGAACTTTCAAAAATCTTGCATTTTAGTCACTGCATCTAACTAACAAATGAATTTCAGTTTAGAGGATTGATTCAAGAAGTGCATCCATGACTTCTTGTAGCTGAATTTGGGGGAATGCTAAGACCTATTAAGATATGTGGAAATGGTCTATGAGACTACAGTTGGTTTCTAGAGGGCAATACAAATTCAAAATGTAAGCATGTATCTTTCCTTTAGTAGATTTATTAATTTTCTTGTTACATCTCTACGGGAATATAGTAATAACACGTAATAAGAATAGAGTAAATGCATTAAATTAGAGAAGAATGAGACAGGGTAAAAAAAGAACTTGTAAAAAAGAAATGGAGAAGAAGACCATTGAAGAAGAGCATTATAAATCGTACGTCTCAATCCAAAATCGTAAGAATAAAAATTTCAATGTAATTATATATATATATATATATATATATATATATATATATATATATATATATATATATATATATATAGTATTTTTGAATAAGGAAATCGTTATCTTCCAAAAAATTGGAATCCTAAGATATCAATTTAGAGATTTTCGATTATTCATCTGAAAAAAAAAGATATCAATTATATTGATTTAAAATTTCAAATTAATTAACTTGCTTATTTAATGAGTTTTAAAATTCAACCGTTATGTCAAATTGATTCATTTTACGTGAGATATACTGGAAAGTAAATTATGAATAATATTGACTTTAATTTTGACTCACAAATATTTTGCTGATTTAATGGGATTGGATTAGATTTTGTGGGTTAATAACCGAATTATTGATATGCTTATTTAATGAGTTTTTTCAAAAAAAAAAAAAAAAAAAAAAAAAAAAAAAAAAAAAAAAAAAAACCTAAATGGATTTGAATTTTGAAGGCAAAAACTATAAATAAGGGAGTTAAATTATAAACAATATTAATTATAAAATCTGATATTTCGTATATAAATAGAATGATATGCTTCAATTGATAACATAATTGCTAAATTTAAAGATTTTTATTTGAGAAAGATGATGTCAACAATTTGATCTAAGGGTGGAAAACATATGATTGAAACAGAATCAAGGGTCCTGATTGCTTCATTGGTGAATTAATGGTTCTCTTGTAATAATATTTAGATATGAATGAAACTAATATGTTTAAAGTAGATTGATTAGTTTTTTTCATGACCTCTCAACAGGAATACATTAATAACATGTAATAAGAAGAGAGAGTAAATGCAAGAAATTGAAGAATGAGAAGGCGAACAAAGTAAAGAAATAACATAGAAAAAAGAATTGAAGAAGAAAATTGTTAAAGAAGAACACTGTAAATTGTAGGAATCAATCCAAAATTGTAAAAATAATAACTTCAATGTATTCGTACATATAGGGTGTTTTTGAATAATCAAATCATTATCTTCTAAAAAAATGGGATCCTAAGATATTATCTTGGAGATTTCCAGCTATTAATCTAGAAAAAAAAATCAGTTATATTGATTTAAATTTACAAATTAATTGACTTGCTTATTTTATGAGTTTTAAAAATTCAAATCATTATCTCAAATCGATTCATTTTATGTAGAATATTCTGTGAGATAAATTATGAATGATAGTAACTTTAATTTTGACTCTCAAATATTTTTTGGAGATTTAATTGGATTAGTTTAGATTTTATAGGTTAATAACCAAATTAATGATATGCTTATTTAAAGAGTTATTTAAAAAAAGGGATTTAAATTTTGAAGTCAAAAGCTATAAATAAGAAAGTCAAATTAGAAACAATATTAATTATAGAAATTGATATATTATATAAATAGAATGATATGTTTCAATTAGTAACATGATTGTTGAATTTAAAGATTATATAATTAAATGTAATTGTGTTTGAATTCTATTTGGAAAGATGATGTCATCAATTTGATCTAATGGTAGAAAACATATGATTGAAATACAATCAAGGGCCCTAATTGTTTCATTGGTGAATTAAGGGTTCTCTTTTAATAATATTTAGAGATGTGATATATTCTAATAGAAATTTATGTGTAATATTCTAGAAAAATATATAACATATTCTATCATTTCTAGCCGATTATTTAAATATTTTAACAATTCATGTATGATATTAGTATATTATAACAATTTTGTTTGAATACTTATAGTGTAATATGTCACACCCCCGGACCAGATGGCAGAAACGTCTGGAGGCGGGTGACTTCATTGTGCAGTATCATAACAATTGAATATAAATGAAACAGAGCAATCCAAACATCATACATTGAGATGACAAACGTATATTTTTTACATATTGTATTTGTTCTTCGGATTACACAAAAGGTACATAAGTAGAAAACTTCGACTACAGCTAAGTGATCTTGCATTAGTGTCCCTTGTTTCCTGCTTACTAGATCCCTGAGAATACATGTTGTTTTGAAAAGCGTCAACTAAAAAGTTGGTGAGTTCATAAGCATTTTTGTTATAATAGTTTACACTTGTTTAAAATCGCTCTCATTGTACTTTCAGAAAATCCAACATTTTCTATGAAATCGTTTGAAGTCTTGCCTTGAAAATCATGGATATATATATATATATATATATATATATATATATATATATATGTATGTCATCACTTTCATTCATCCTTATAAGGAGTGATTTTGAAAAGTAGTGTGATTTGTAAAAGCGAGCTGTATCCGATAATGGTTCTTTTGAATAGTAACAATCAACCGTTTCAAGAAAAATCTCTTATTTTCTAAAAGGAAATATGGTTGAAAATCATGTTCCTCCTATCGAGTAAAATTGAGTGTGTGTGTTCTAGTTTATTGTTATCGAAATCGTAGAAAAATCGTTTTCCCCAGAAAATCATATATTTTCTGCTATAAAATAATCGTAAGTTCTACTTTCCAACTATGTATATGTGTGGGCTAGTTTATTGTTATCAAAATCGTTTACAAACGTTTTCCATAGAGTCCTATGCTTTTTAATTTGTAAAAATAGCAGTATTACGACTCTATACTTGAGAAAGAACCAACATGGCTATTGTGGACATTCTACACGATGAAGGACAGTCGACACAACAAATGCAGACCATCACCTATCACGTGTAGGATAGTCAACACAACGTGCCAATATTTATTTATGAGGTTTTCCTTACATAAATTTCTAGTTAATATAACATATTCTAGTGAGTCGTTATAACCATACTAATCTGACGGAGTGCCTGTTTTGGCGTTTCTCAGGCGCCCTCGGTTTGGAAAAGACATTTGTCACCCTAGACTGGCATGTCTAGCTGAAGCGAATAGCAAAGGTGCGGGGTGTCAAACCCGTATAGATCTACACACAAATTCCCGCTCTCCCTCTAGGATACTCTGACTATAACTCCTTACAGGACTTAGACGTACACTAATATTTTCATATTAGTTACTTTTGAGATTTGTCTGACTAGAATATTAACAACCTTTTGAGCAATCGTTAGAGATTCATTATTTGTTAGATAAATAATGAAATTCGTACTTGTTGAATAAAAATATTGTTCTCGTTCCATATCGTTGATTGGGCTCGTTAACTAGGTGCTTGTGTTCATTCCTTTTCATTTATTGAGAAATAAGTCAGTTTAGTCAAGACAAAAAGTGTCAAGTTATAATTTGTATAAATTTATAACTGCCGGTTATGAAACGCATTTTCTGTTTTATGATAGCAGCTCATGACATGCAAATGTTTCTGTCATAAAGGCTCTATTTGTATATTTTCTTGACGCAAACTTTTATGTTGAATATTTATAAAATACTCCCTGATAGTTTGCAAAATAGTCACAAAGTTTCTATTTTCGACAAATCACTAAAATAAGTGTCAACTTATCAAGGTTCCTTTTTATAAGTTTTATTTCTAGACATGAAAGCATAGATAAAAGGCTTAAGTTGGACACATCCAATAGTTGGGAGACTCTTTTGTACAAAGTATCCTCTGTTCTTTTTGAAATTGAGAATTCTTACGTTCATGAGTATATTACTAAAATACTAATTTAATAATATTTCACACACACATACAAACATACGTATATATGAAAGTATTCAAGTATTTAGACAAGATTTGACTTGTACTCTCCCCCAGCAACACTAAAATAATTAAAAGGTGGGGTGTGAAGCTCAGCTTGAGTTGGTTGAGGAGTTGTTTGGAGTTATGGAGTGAAGATCTCAAGCTTAAACTCTTGCTGAGATGAGGAACTTCCCAGGGGGAGATGCTTTCCTAAGGGTGATCATCACATATTATGAATAAAATAATATGGATTCATCTTGAAATATTATAGAATATTAGATGGGTGGAGGAATTTACCTTACAACTCCAGGGAGAATTTGAGAATTTTGTTTTCAACAAGTTCTTGTTCTTGCTTGGAGATGAGTTTTGAGAGGAAATGAGAAAAGTGAGAGAATATGTGCAGTCTAACCCCTTCACTGTCATTGCTTTGGAGTATAAGAAAAGGAAAAGAATCTCTGATGCATGGGGATCTGGTGGTCCATGCATGGATATTTGGTGGGTAAATCATGGAATACCGTGATTTTCATGGGAAATGAGGAATTTCATCAAATCACAAAGTTAAATTCCTTGTCCTTCTTCTTGATTTAGGGTAAGGTTTTCCTACTTCCCAAACTTTTTATTTTATGTAAATATAATTTAAATAATTAAATTTGGCATGAAATAACGATTTTAGGGGTCTTAGCTAAGAAAAACACGAGTTTGGTGGGATTCCCGACCTCAAAATACCCCAAAATGAAGAAAATGTCCGAAAGAGTCCAAAATTCGGGGCTAAATAGTGAATTCAGGAGCTCTAGGGTAATTTCCGAAGTCCTTCTGAAATTTCCAGAGCATTTCTAAAAGTTTCGGAGCCTCTTAGGAAAATTTGGAGTCAATTGGGTCAATTCCGAAGCTGTTGGGTAGGTTCCGAAGGCGCTGGACAAGTTTCGAAGCAAACAGTGCTTTCCGGAGTCATCAGAAGGAGTTCCGAAGTTAGGAGGCGATCAGGGGCGAAGCGGGTAAGTCTGGACCGAGGCATTCCGAGATGCGAAGTTGTCCGGTGCAAGGCCCTTCCGGAGCAAGCTTTAGTCTTCCGGAGGCACTTCAGAGGTTCCGAAGATGCTTCCTTTTGGCCCCTTAGAAGGCATTCCAGACTAACAGGTTCCAGACTAGGAGGGTTCCGGACCAAGAGGATTCCTGCCAAGAGGTTCAAGACCAAGAGGGTTCCGGACCAAGAGGTTCAGGACCAAGAGGAGTCTGGACCAAGAGTTTCCAGACCAAGAGGGTCCTTTTGGGGTTTCCTCTTCCGGTTTTGAGCTGTTTTCGACTGAGGAAGGTACTTACGGTGATTTGAGAGAGATTTGAGATATGTGGAGAGATTTGGGACAGATTTCACATACTTGGAGAGATTCACTATTCTTGGAGAGATTTCGCATACTTAGAGAGATTTGGGAGAGATTCATTATTCTTGGAGAGATTTGGGAGAGATTCACTATTCTTGGAGAGATTTCTCATACTTAGAGAGATTTGGGAGAGATCCACTATACTTAGAGAGATTTGGGAGATATTTACTATACTTCAAGAGATTTGCGAGAAATTCACTATACTTGGAGAGATTTGGGAGAGATTTACTATACTTGGAAAGATTTGCATTCTAACACTTTATGGCTCCTTAGGAACTCATATTGAACACTTAGGAGTGTTAGCACTATCTCACAATAGTCCTTACTTACCTGAGGACGGAATTTCCTTGGAAAAAGTGCTACTTGTGACATAATATTTAAAATCTTACAATACTCTAACAATTCTAATTTTTGAATAAAATGTAAAAAAGAGGTGAATACTTTTATCTTTTTATATATATATATATTTTTGATAACAGGTGTAAAGAAAATAAAATTTAAATTTTTTTTCAAAACTTTACATTTATTTTGCATATTAGAGTATTTTTTCATCTACAAAATAAGTGTCTAGGATTACGTTTCATGTCTCATAAATACTCATGGGCTCATTTGTGTGTGTGTGTACACACACACACACATAGGAGAGGGTTCATGAGAAAATACATGAACCCTAGAAGAAATCATATCGAGAACCATATCGGAATTTACATTTGATGGTGATGGCGATGGTGATGGAGAAGAAATCATAGGAGCGAAGAGGAGGAACCAGATTAGAGTTTACATTTGATGGTGATAGCGAAGAAATCATATCGAGAACCATATCGGAATTTGAATTTAGGTTTTCATGTTCATCAATTTGGATAAAACACATTGTTAAACAAATTTTCAAAACCAAAAAATTCACGTGATGAAATAGACATGGATGGTAAGGTTCATGAGTTGCTAAATCGATTCTCTTCCTGAAATTTGGACCTTTGTTCGCTTCCAAAGATGAAGACCAGAAATAAAGGGAGAGAAAAGCATGTCTAAAGGGAAAATTGGTTCTATTAGTATGGTTCAGTCATTCCAATTATGGTTATGGAGTCAGAATCAATCAAGTCTATGAAACTTCGAATTCAAAGCTACAAAGAATTATCGAGTCTGTGAAACATCAGGCACAAACTACAGTGTTTTAGATAGGTTTAATTTCCGAAATCACCTTCTAGAAAACCGAACCAATGTGGAATTTAGAAATGGATTTCACATGTTTTCTGCCTAATCATTTCTCGGGTGGTGTTGGGATAATGGAAAAATATGATTTGGTGTGAAAGAAAACAACATGAGGTTATCGAAGGTAATATTAACTTATAGCCCACGAGTGGCTGTCGGATGTGATTGTGTGGTTGATGAGATGAGAGAAGAGAAAGATGTAGTGTCAGGAAAAAAAGAGGTAGGTTGAGTCATTTTAACTGTGACAGGACTAAACCTGAATAACATCAAAACATAAGGATGGTCTGAGTTTAAAAAAAAAAATCAAACACAAAAACAACCCCAAAACAACACCATTCATGTAATTTTATAAGGGTATAAATATCATTTTATGTTTAATAGGGACTAAGTATGAAAAATATTAAAAAAAACCTTCTATAAAGGATTTACTAGTAAAAACAATAGTTACAAACTAGACATATAATTTTAATCATGTATCGCTTTATTATTGGTTCCAATATTTGATGACTTTAATTACACAATTTTTTATGAACCTCACACTCAGTGTGTGTGTGTGTGTGTATATATATATATATATATATATATATATATATTAATGTTGTATAAATCCTAATTAATCTCTAATTATTTAATAGGTGCTAGCTGACCGACTAAAAGACGTCTAGCGATTAAATTTTTTTCTACAAAATGTGAAAAGTACTGGCAAAGGAAGAAATTTTTTTACTTTGAAGAACTTTTATATTAATAGATACTATTTGATGAATAATTAGTGTTTATTAATCATATTAACTGATTGTTCATGATATAAATTGTACTCACAAACTTTGTTATCATGTTGTCCATATTTAATTTTTTTAAATTCAGTGAAGTTACAATTTAAACTCTACCTTTAATCCCATGATTAATCTCTACCTATCTGACTAATCCATTAACTCAAGTCCACCAACTAGATAGCGTCCTACGCATTTTACAACACACACACACACACACATATATATATATATATATATATATATGTATATATATATATATATATATATATATATATATATATATATATATATATATATATATATAAGTTGTAAAAAGCATTCGACTAAAGTTAAGGGATTAGTTGGCTAGGTAACGATTAATCGGGGATATATATATATATATATATATATATATATATATATATATATATATATATAGGTAAAAAATCAAATGAGGACCACTAAAGGTTAGAAACCGTAGGAACCACTTATTTTTAGCTTATCATTAAGGGCATTTTTGTCTATTCTAATATATTGATTTTTAATCTTTTGAAAAATACCCAGAAATCAATAAGGGCATAATAGTTATTCTTAATTTTAACGTAAAATATCAAACATCTAAAAATATTGAAACATTTTTAAACTTCTTTTTGCAAGAAAACTCTCTCAAACTCTCCCTAAAACACCGTAACTACCTACCTTCACTACCTGTCACTTACCATCATCATCATCATCTACCGCCTTTCATCATTGGAATATCGAGAAGCCAAGGTTTTTCGCTTTGGATCCACCATCGACTGCCATTGATTTCATAATTGGAGTGAAAAGTTCCATTAGCAAATGCACCAGCCAAAGAACAACACCACCTCCACTACTGCTGCGGTCCGTTTGATCTAGTGAAATGCGACAAGATCATATCTATGATCCCTTGTTGGGATACATATTTGTATAGATTTGATGATATATATATATATATATATATATTAGTCATATTTTAACTAGTCATTGTAGAGTGTAAATAATATAACTTAGACAAGCTGGTGTGTCATAGTTTGTTTAGTTAGTTGATATGAAGATATGCTAATGGAAGTTCATATTTCAAAGACTGAAGATCATCCCCTGATGAGCAAAAGACACTAAAGACACTATCAGCACCAAAGGCACAAAGACACCATTCAATGAACAGTGATCATTATGTCCATACACTGAAGGTCCTACACTGATGACACATTGATCAAGTGATAAGTGATGGCCCACACTGATGGTTATTCACTCTAGCTAAAGCTGAAGCTGATCGGCATGACTCCTTAACGTTGACACTGGTGCTCTTATGTGCTAGTGTTGATGTCCGAATTTGGAGCAGATTAGAATTACCTGGAAAAGATATATTATAAATATTTGATTTGATTTATTCCTTAATATACAATATCTACATTTATCTTAGAAGATTCAATCCCATCAAATCAGGGATTTAATATAATAGAATATCTGGAGTATCTACAAAATTATTATCTCCTAGGTTTAGAGTAATATTTATACTAGCCTCTCTCATTAGTTGAGTGTTAATGATTTGTACTTTATTAGGAGAGTTACAGTTTCTATAGAGATAAATCTGAGAGTTATTGGTGAGTTCTTATATTATACCCTTTATCTTTGTGACCTTCTTTGTGCACTCGTTCTCTTTGTGAGAATCTTTGTTAGTGAAAGACATATTTGTCATAATTCTATTTTTCTTAATTGTATGTATCTGATCAACAAACCTTTAAGTGGTATCAGAATAGATTTTCTGATACATTCAGTATTCAGCAACTCAAATATATTTCATAAACTCGAAAATAAGAAGAAGAAGAAAAAGAAGAAAAAGAAAAAGAAATCTTGTACAAGTCATCCATATATGAAGGATAGTTCAGAATCAGAGAATATATAATATGTTATTTTCCCTTATCTTTGTTTTTATCTTACTGTATCTAGTATGCTTTGTCCTTATAATGTCTCTCAGATGAGAGAATAATTTTTAAATGGAAGGATCAATAAAGATACAAACATTTTTTATGAAGAAGAAAACAAGAACAGTTTGAAAAATAAATGGGTTGTCGATGTAAGTCATTTATCTTGTTTTCCCGAACTAATTTATTATCCAAAGGCACCTCTATTAGTGTTCTTCATTTTTGAATTGGGTCTGGAAGACAAAGTCATTAATAAGAGCCAAAAAATATAGAAGACTTGAAGAAACTAATAGAAAAGGAGAAACTGATATTTGATCTATAGGAGAAGGTTAAAGAAAAGGAGTTCAGAAGAAAAGCTTGTTATTTGTATGTGTTCAGATAGAAGATGTACATGAGGAACGTTCATCATCAAGAAACTCTAGCTTTCACTTTGATTAACATCACAATACTTGTTGCACTGACAAACTTCATGTTGAGAAACATCAAGCTGCTAATCAAGCTTCGTATTCACAAAAGGCTTAATCTGAACTCATTACCATTCTTAAATGACCTATTCCCTCAGATTCATTTCACACTGAAGAGTCAATTCACACTAACAATCTTGTTCACACTGCCAACACGTCTCAGCTTGTCAAGACTCAAGCTTCAACTCCATCTTCAAACATCAAAATAGCTTTTACTAGTAAATTCTTTGATGTTTGTTCTTGTTTAAATAACTCTTTTTACAAGTTAAAACACTCAAAGAAAAAGGAAGGTAAATCACACAAATCCATAGAACATATGGGTTTTAAAGAATCCATCTCCAAAACCAAGGAAGATGAAGTAAGTCTAGGTTATCAAAAAAATATTTTCACAACCTGAAACAAAGCCTACAAATGAAATTGGAAAGAAGCATTTCAATCAAATGTTTACTAGAAAGAAGAGAAGAATTGAAAAACATGGAAAATTATCTCCTCATCTAATCAAAGGCATTCAGAAGTGAGGTATATTCCAACCCACAATCTTAAATATGTGCCTATGTGATTTTGTTAAATCTGAAAATTTAAGAGATTCTAAAATTTTCAAATTTCATATTTTGATGTCTCTCTCACATTATGCATAAAGCGTGAAAAGGTGCGTCTATATGGTTTTTTTTCCGAAAATATTTTAGTACAAGATTTTTTCACAAGTAGATTTAAATAATAATAATAATAATAAATAAATAAATAAATAATAATAATAATAATAATAATAAATCCATATTTTTTTTATTAATTTCTCTTAAGTAAAATTGTTTATATAATTTCATTTCTAGTTTTTGAATGTATTTCTATTCAATTCATTTAAATTTTTTAAATGTATTTTGTTTTTCATGTTTTGTTTTAAATAAAAATAAAAATAAAAAATGTGTGTAGTGCAAGTATTCTTAGTAAGGATAACAAAAAAGAGTCAATTAGTAAATTATGGGGGGACAAATTTTAATGTTTTGTATGGTGTTAAAATTATCCATGAGCATCATAAATTATTTACCACCTAAATTTTATTTAACCCCTAAAGTTCTAGCAATGATATCTTTATTATGTGTTCAAATTTATTTGGTTTCAGACACTGATATACAGTTAAATAAGAGATAGCATGGATGCTTGATCATGTGATGTTTTTAGATAGTTTCAAGTAGGTCTTGGTGACAGTCGACCTAATGTGTCATTACATATTTGGTTCAAGACTTGCAAATTCATTGTACCACTTCAATGGAATTCATGAGAAATCTAATGCTTTATGATCATACATTGTGCCGACAAGTGTCTAAAACTGTTGAAAGAAATGAACCACAAGCTTAGGGGATAAATCAAGTTTGACAAAGGCAACTAAGCTGAAAATTGAAATACATATAGTAATGATTTTTGAAGCTAAAACATATGATTCATCTGGTATGGTAACTCATTCTAAAATCATTATACCTTTAATGTTTTGTCGGTGGCATGCCTTGAGCCAAGTATGTAACTTTTGACTAGATACTGTCCCTAGAAACATGTTGTTGTATGTGCCCAAATCTCTATATGTATCTCATTAGCAAGACCATTTGTGAAGATGACATTGAGTCACCCACTCACGTTGATTGTCTAGCATTGTCTAAACTTTCAAAGTGAGATTGCCTACTCCTAATTAGAAAATTATTGTAAGGCTTGGGTGTTTATTTTCTTGATTAATCGTTTCTTACCTGACTCCGTCCCTGGAAGCATGCTTACCGTATTCATCATGTCTCATGTTCTACTGAAACATCAAACATTACCTAGTGGCTTACCTTGATTGCATAGTCATCAACGTAAGAGATATTTGTCTTGTCCTTAAATGACAAAAGGTTTTTCATGTAACCATGTCCTTGACCTCCTATTCTAAGGTATGGCATTGTACCATTTATGAATTGAAGATGGATAAGTACAAAGATTTTAACTACTCCTCTCTATAAATCTTCTAATATAGAACTTAATGATTCGCTATATAATACCATACACTGATAAAAGTTCGAAACTTTTGTGACCATGGTTAAGCTATCTACCGTGTTTATCACATGCACTTACCAACTCTTGCCCTTTTCTCTTCTAATAGAAGTGGTTAACGATTTGGCGTATAAAATCAAACACTGATAAGACTATGAAAAATTATATCAATGATATACTATTGCAAAAAAACGATAATGTGATACGCCAATCATATCATTTAACTTTATTTGATGATTTCTTTTCAGTTCTGGTTACTTGATGTCTTCTTTAAAAAAATCAAAAAAGATTGTAGTGTTTATTGATGCTGTCAAAAAGCGGGATAAATGTTTAGTTCTGCTATGTTGTCACTTGATCATTTATACAATAGTGGACACTCTTGAAAGATTGAGGTTATTTATCCCATGGGGAGTAAAATCTAATGGGAAGTAGAAATCAACATATTACTTCAGTTATGTTTATTCATTATTTCGTTCTCTGTTAGTTTGGTTTTGACATCATCAAATAGGGGAGATTGTTGGGACACATATTTGTATAGATTTGATGATGCAAAATATATACATAATAATTATAGTTTATTTGCTTACTGTTGATAGAAATTCTTGTCTAGGTAAGTGTAAATCATATAGCTTAGAG
The DNA here is from genome assembly GCF_051521515.1 of Lactuca serriola. Classification (NCBI taxonomy): domain Eukaryota; kingdom Viridiplantae; phylum Streptophyta; class Magnoliopsida; order Asterales; family Asteraceae; genus Lactuca; species Lactuca serriola. The sequence continues at coordinate 303,886,923 of NC_136415.1, read as the reverse complement.
AAGTTGATTTGTCAGAGTTTGTTAAGTTAGTTAATCTGAAGATATGCTAATGGAATTTCATATGTTGTAGGCTAAAAATCATCTCCTAACTAGCAAATGACACTGAAAACACTATCAATAACAAAGGCATGAAGACACCATTCACTAATGACTTATCAGTGTGTCCATACGTTGAAGGTCCTACACTAACAACACACAAATTAGGTGATACACCGATGACACATGTTGATGGTTATTTATTATAGCTGAAGTGGAAGCTGATCAGTGTGACTCCCAGATGCTGACGCTGATGATGATCAGGATGACTCCCTGATACTGACGTTGATGCTCTGATGTGCTGGTGCTGATGTCTAAATCTGGAGCAATTCAAAATTAATTGGACAAGAAGTATTCTAAAGATCTGATCTGATATGTTCCTTAATATACCAACTCTACACTTATCTTATAAGATTCAATCTCGTCAAATCAATGATTTTATATAACATAAAATCAGGAGTATCTATAGAATTCTTATCTCTTAGGTTTAGACTAGTATTTATACTAGCCTCTCTCATTACTTGAGAGTTGATGATATGTATTTTATTTTAAGAGTTATAGTTTCTATAAAGATAGGTTTGAGAGTTCCTCGTGAGTTCTTAGACTATACTCATTGTCTTTGTGACCTGCTTTGTGTAATGTTCTTTGTGTGAGAACCTTCCATAGTGAAATACATATTTTTGATAATTCTATTGTTCTTACTTGTTTGTATCCGATCAACAAACCTTCATTCATGTAACAAAACACTTCTTTGTTGTATCTTTTGAACGTTTTGCTTTTGTTAAAGTGGGAATTCGATGTTTTAATCTCTAATTTGTCGTCTACTTTTGTTAATCTTAGTTTTAGCATCTATTAAGTTGTGAACATATAATTTTTTAGTTAAACTATGAATTTATTGTATTAATTTGTGAATTTCTATTTTAAACGATGTATTCACTATATTAAGAGTTTTAAGTTGATAATATGGTTGTAAATACTACTTTTTTGTATTAAAATGTGAATTTGTTGTATTAAATCGTGAATTATTTAAATTAATCTATAATTTTTGTGTTTTAAACTATGAATTGATAGCATTAAGATGTAGGTTTTCTTTTAAAATGTGAATTGATTACATTAAGCTATGAATTTTCTGTTTAATTTGTGAATTGACTATATTAAGTTGTGAATGAGTATTTAACTACAAATTTGTTGTATTAGGCTGTGAAATTTGTGTATCCAACTGTGAATTGGCTGTATTAAGAGTGTTGATTTGATAATATGGCTGCCAATACATACTTTTGTGTATTAAACTATGATTTGTTGTATTAGGCTATGGATTGTTAATGAATTTTGTGTTAAAATATAATTATTTATGTACGAATGTTCATATTAATTTTCTTGTGAATATATTTATTTTTTGTGTTTCATAAATAAGTAAGATTGTATTAGCTTTTATAATTATTTTACATTAAACTCTTAATAAGTGAATTAATTTTTTACTACAGTATTTAAGTTTTCAGTCAATGGTTTTTTATACAAATCTGGTTTAAAAGACAGGATGAGTGTGTCGGTGACATAAGTGTTTAGTGGTGACATATGGTAGTTAGTGGTGGTGGTAGAATTTATGTTTGACTTCATTAAATAGATGAATTCATATATAATAATTTTTATTATGTTATGTTGTGAATTATATGTATTAAACTAAAGATGAATTGTATTAAACTGTATATTTTCTATAAATATTGTGTTAAAATATGAATGAATATATTCATCAAAATATCAAATTCTGCATTATTGAATTAATATGTTTATTAAACTGTGAATATGATATTTTAGATTTTGAATATGTCTTATACACGATATGCATTTTAAATAAATTTACAATTTAGAAAATAGAAAATTGAATTTTTCAAGGAATAGTTCTATTTTTTTTATTAATATTTTGTATTTTTGGGTGCAAAAATGAAATAGTATGTGTTAAAAAGTATTACCAAATAAACGAGAACAATAATGCTTTTTCTATTAAGTTGTAAATACAACTACAAAAATGTAATTGAATTTGGTGTTAGTCTAGCGATCATCCCATGGTGGTTTGGCGGCGGTTCGGAGGTGGTCTGATGGCCATCCAACAACAAATGACAACTAGTTGTAAACTATGTTATGTAAAAATATAATTAATATAATATTAACTAGTAAAAAAGCCTCAGGGTTTTTTAAAACTCTCCAACAATGCTAAAATGGATATGAACTTTTGGTATAGTATGATTTTAGTATTAAAAATGTAAAATGTTATCTTGATAGCATTTTTATTTTAATATTTTCTATATAGTTAAATGTAATCCACCATATTCTCTATTCTATAATTCATTCGTTTCCCGTTGATCGTTTTAAATTCCAACGTTTTAAATTAGTTCTTTGGTTCATTGATTACTAATAGCTCTCTATTGAACGTTTATATATATATATATATATATATATATATATATATATATATATATATATATATAAAGAGAGAGAGAGATGTAAATTGTATTGAGAAAAATAAATATGTTGAGAATTGATGAATTATTCTCAGCCACTCATTTATATTTGCCGCAAAAACATCTATCGTACCAGTGAAAATGGGAAATGAATGCATATGTTTTATCCAACAAAACATATTTCTGAAAAAGAATGCTAATCATTAACTTAATATATATTTAAAAACATTTTTTTATTGTTTTTTGAATTTTTAAGGAACTATTTTTATCGAAAAATGATTTTAAATATATCAAAATTCATATTTTTTTTATTCTCTATAAATAGACATCCATATTGTTATATTTTTAAGGTAAAGTAATGTTTTTTTTTATAGTTTCAACTACCGTTACTCATAAATGAATAAAAAAGCATTTGATTTTTACTATAATAAATTTGTGATTCACTTATGAATAAAAAAATATGAGTAATTCTTTTGCAGTTTAAATATTATTTATATATAAATATAACATATAATAAACTTTTTATAGTTTACGTCAACTCTTGTAACATGTTATATTTACATATGAATAAAATGTGTATTAGTTTTTCGCACAAGTTATATTAATATACCAAGAAAGATGAAATAAAAAATATACTTTAGATAATAAAACTTTATTACGTGTTATATTCATATATGAAGGATACATAAACTGTAAAAAAAGTGAAGTATATGTTTTAATCATAAGTGAATAAGGAATGTATTGGAATAAAAATCCGATGCATTTTTATTCACTTATAAATAACAAGATTTGAAACTTAAAAAAAAAATTATTTTAAAAATATATCAGTATGGATGTCTAATTATAGAGAATAAATAATTATGAATTTTGATATATTTAAAATAATTTTTCGATAAAAATCGTTTTCTAAAAATAAAATAAAAACAAAAAAATATGTTTTGTGTATATTAAGGTAATGATTAGCGTAGATTAAGAAAACATGTTTGGTTGGAAACACATTTGTATTGGTTACCATTTCCGCCGATATACCAAAGAGTTTTACAACAAAATAAATGTGTGGCTCAGAATTATTCCCTTATTCTCAACCTTGATATATATACTAGGTTACAACCCGTGGGAACCACGGATAAAAAAATATTGATGATTAAAAATGATAATATAAAATTAAAGAGTTATAAACTTTTTTTAAAGTAGTTTATTAATAACACGATAGTAAAAAGTTATTTAGTAAATAATAATGTATATATAAATGTATATTAAATTTAAAACAAATAAATAATTAAGACGTTTATATATATTTATTTATTTTTAAATTTGAGTTCAACACTCTCATTTCCTCAAGTATCAATTAAAAATTATAATTTAATAGAATATGTTGCATAAAGAAAATATTAACATCACGTATAGTACTTGTTTAAATTAATTGGAAAACCATTAATGTTATAACAGTATGTTGTCAAAAATTTAAATTAATTATAAACTTTTAACTTTTTTTTTGTAGAAAAACTATAAAACAGGACCATTTAAGTCAATTAAGATGTTAAATCAGGGATTATATATGTAAAAAACTGAATTTAGATAAAAAAAACCGAATTGAATTGAATATTGAATGAATGCTGGGTATAACTGAAAATTCATTTTGATGTAAAATGCTTGGTGAAAGTGACATGTGGACAAAAGGTTTCGTTTATTAAATAGGAATATATATATATATATATATATATATATATATATATATATATATATATATATATATATATATATATATATATGTTCAGGTTCATTTGAAACCATATTAATTTTGTGAAACCGTAAGAACAAATCTAAATATAATTTTAAAATGCAAAATAAAAGAAAAAATCCAAAAATTATGTTTTAATTATTATTTTCAGAACTTTAAAAACCTAAAAAAATAAAAAAAAATAGAAAATTTTTACCGTTTTTTTAAATACATGAAATATTCTAATTGAATATTATATTGTAAATATTCTATTTTGATTTTTAAAATGTTAGAATATTTTACTAGATGTGTCAGTTATGAAGAATATTATAATATTTTACTGTAATATGTAAAAAAATGTATTTATTTTTGGTATTTTTTTGGAAAATATAAATTCCAAAAATAATATTTGAAAATTTTTTTTCGAAAATTTTTAATTATTCTGAATTTTAAAAATATTTTTTTTATCTACTAAATGAGTGGCTATAATTGCGTCTTACAATATCACAAAATTTAGGGTGTCTCAAATCAACCTAACCCTATATATATATATATATATATATATATATATATATATATATATATATATATATATATATATATATATATATATATATATATATATGTGTGTGTGTGTGTTTTTTTTTCTTTTTTGTTGGCAAAACATTGTGTATGTACTTGAATTATGTGTATACGTACCACAGAATTGTACCAATGCGGCTAATAATCGATTGTTGGTGGTTTGGTCCACACACACTAAATAATTGGCCATGTCAACGGGTCAAATAAAGGACAGAACAGTAAATCCTTATCTACCTTAATTAATTACATTGTTAAAAGGTAAAATACTTTTTCCGTCCTAAAATTAATGACGTATTTTAAATGGTTGTAAAAATCGACATTTCAAGAGGAGTGTAGAGCGATAATACAAAGTAAATATAAAGGGGAAGGTGACGATGCCATCTACTTGAATGGGTCAAAATTCATTGTCTCACATTGTCGATCAATTATAAGTTTTTAACACTTCTAATATTTCTTATATTTTCATGTTAATTTCTGTTTTCTTTTTTATTTTTTTTTTCAATTTTATTATTTTTTTTCATTTAAAAATTAAAAAAGCCCTAAAATACTTCTGTTTGTATATGTATTATGTATTAAAGGCAATTAACATGATAACAAATTACAATCAATATATTTCTTTCCTCCTTATTATAAATTCTAATATTAAGGGATTTCTATATTTATATTCCAATATAATTGGTTACATAATAAAAATCAATTTTTTTTAATAAAATTACAGTAAACTTAGCAATATGACATTATGTTATAAAATGTTTTTGGAAATTTGTTATTAAAACTATTATTTAAAATATATCAATATACTTTTTATTAGTATATATATATTGAATTTCTTATTTATTTATTATTCCGTTTATATTTATTTAAAAATTTGTTTAAGAATTTGTTTACGTTTACGCATTGATATTTTACATTTTATTCATCAACTTGTATACAGTACGAGTTTCACACCTTTTTAAATAATTAAATAAAACTGAAATGAGTTACTCACCTCCCGAAGTAATATGAGATATTAACTTAAACTCACACTATTATAAAAGAAAATTAAGTAAATTAACCCTTATAATTTTTAAATAAGTTATTTATTAATAATAATTAGTTTTATGAATTTTGGAATTAAGAGAACTTTCTCGAGAATAGTTCATTCTAGAGAAGCACTATTCATTATAGAGTGTGTGATGGTAGGTGTTGCTTCAATTCCATAATTTGACACTGTACATTTCGGACTTACAAAGTCAATTCTGAAGACGGTAGCTAAAACCGTACATGTAGAACAGCCATTTCGAACTTACAAACACATATTCCAGACATATATTCTGAACACGCATTTTAGACATTAGAAACTATGTATTTCTTCCCTACATAACATGTGGTATTTCATTTACTTATTCAAGTATTTCCGGTCATCCATACTTTTTTATTATAACTGCTTGAAAATGAGTTTTTCAGACAATGACCATGAACAAAGCTTTACCAACTTGCCTATTTACCTACACAACCTTGGGTGGATGAACACTCATAGATACACGAACATCAAAACCGATGTTACTGATTATTTCCATCTCTATTTTATGGCTATTCAAGCAGACCCAAATTGATCAATACATCAAATGTGGGAGACCGGTGACAACAATGTCATCCTTAAATATTACCCAAAACTGAATGAGTGTGATCTCTTCTTCTAAAGTCCATGACAGGGATTAAACGTCATACAATCTAATGCATACATTCTGGAATGACACTTCAAGTGTCAAATCAATTGTATAACAACACTACACACAATCAAATACATAGATTCTTAACACATATATTTCGAACTCACGGACCCATATTTTAGATTCACATTCCAGATACACATTACTTTGTTAAAACATAATAGTAGTAATATACATCTATGATCCATCATAAATGAAGTATATTAGAAAACTAATAACTTGAGAATGAGTTCATATGAATTTGGTGTTTGGCATTCTGAAGAAAAAGATTGTTATGATTGTTTGAATAATAACCCATTTTCTGAAGACATAAATTCCCCACTCCCAAATAAAATGGTTAATAACATTTTCCAAGCTATGATGGATGCCAAAGAAGTTAACATAAGGGACTCTGAAATAAGTTGGAAAATTTGTAAAAGTTCAGACGATTAAGCATAACATGTAAATGAAAAAGAAATATGGGTAGATGCAACTCGAAAAAAAAAAGTCAAAGATGATGAGAAATGGATTCGAGTTGCAAATATGGAGATTGATAAGCTTTAGGCAGAATGGGAACATCTTACATATGTTATTAGAATTAGAGGAGATTTTATTAACTGCAGACAAAATGTTTATCGCTTACAATTTCATAATTTTTGGATGTCAATTTAATTATGTAATGGCTTTTGTAATGACTACTTAAGTAATGTAAATGAAAAACACTGCCATGTATGAAAACCATACTATTTCTTTTACGTAATTAAGTTCATAAATGACATTACAACATCAAAAATAAGAATTCATTCTAGGATTGTAACACCGTAAATTTCAAAACAATTTTTCGCATTTATGAAAACACAAATCATTTATCATTCATAAAAACATTAATGTTTGAAACTCAATCCATGCCATATAAAAATCCCAAGATCTAATAACATAAAAATCCCATGTGTGTGTACTGATCAAGTCGGCGCCTTCCCACGGTCATCACTAGTACCTGAAATAAATAACACCAACACTGTAAGCACAAAGCTTAGTGAGTTCCCCAAAATACCACACATAACACATATTAGCCAGTCGAGGCTATAACTCTGTGGGTCCGTGGACCCTACTATGTGAACCCTCTGGTTCTAACTCTGTGAACCTTCCGGTTCCAACTCTATCAACATGCACATCATAAATCACATAGAAATAATGCAGTACAACACATAACATACATATAGCATACAAATACTCTGTCACATCACTCTGATCACCTACTCAAGGTAAAGTATAGTGAGAAGACTCACCTCGCGTATCTTGATAACTCGCAAATCCCAGAAATCACTCGCGCTCGATCCCCCGAGCTATAATCCTCCTATAACACAATATATCTCTAATTAACACTTTCACAACTAAGGTTGACTATCCTTATAGAGTCAACACTGGTCAACTCTGATCAACGGTCAACAATCAACTTTGACCGGACTCGGCGAGTGCACTAAAGCGACTCGGCGAGTCTATACGTGTTCACTGACTCCCTAGGATCCTCTCTTCACACGTTAAGTACTTCCCTAACTCGACGAGTTCCACCTGGCATGAATCGTGGGGCCACCACGACTCAACTCGCCGAGTCTCAAGAACAACTTGGCGAGTTCCAGCTTGACTCAGTCCACCCGTTAACCCTCTCTGACTCTCCCTGACTCACTGAGTCAACCCCTTAACTCGGCAAGACCACTCGCTGAGTGGTTATGGACAATCTTCATGCTACTCGCCGAGTCTGTTCTTCGGACTCGGCGAGTCTATGCCATGCATAAACTCAAACTCACTCCTGAGGTCAGATCCGTTCCAATAACTCATAGATCCAGTCCTTCCAAGCACATACATCACGTAAAGTTACTATCTTGGTGCTCATGCAAAGGTTCAAAGGCCTTATTTGATGATATGTGTTGGAATAGTGTCTAAGGCTGTAACTATATCCGGTTGTGCATGGTCCTTTTGGGTTGCCTTCACCATAGCAACTTGATAGGATGATTTATTAAGAGAGAATAAATATTATTAATATATTATGGGAATAATATAATGAATAATATATTTGTTATTTGATTAATATAAGTCATAGAATTAATTAGAATTAATTTGGTGACTTAAAGAGATTAATTAAATAAAGGGGTATAAACTGTCAATTGTTTGATAGTTAAGCTTTAAACTGTAAATCCATTTGGATATACTATGGACGAATTCTAAGAGGATTAGGATAGCTAAAATCGTCCATTAGAGTTATCCAGGAATGGATTTGGATAGCCTTAAGAGAAGATTATCTGATAGGGACTTATCTGTAATCCTTAAGGAGTCTACAAGTATAAATAGACCCCATGGCATAGGGAATTCGACACTTCTGAAAAAGCAAGAGAACTCTGGTCGAATTCCTCCCCTCTCCTCTCTCCTAAATCATTCTCCTTGCTATTGGTGTTTGTAAGCCATTAGAGGAGTGACATTTGTGACTCTAGAAGCTCCAAGACCTCAAGATCAACAAGGAACTCAAAGGTATGATTCTAGATCTGTTTTAATGTTGTTATTTAACCTAATTAGTAATTAGAAGTCTTGGATTCAAAGCATGTTTATTAGAAAGCCTAGATCCAAGCATTAGGGTTTTGCATGCGCACATAGGAAAGTTCTTATGGCCAAAACCCATCAGTGGTATCAGAGCCTAGCTTGGTTTTCTGTAAATTGTTGCTTGATTAACTGAAACAAACCTGCAAAATTCGATTTTTTGGTTTCTGAGTCATGGACTCGGCGAGTCTCAAAGTGGACTCGGCGAGTAGGCCTGACTCGGCGAGTCCCTTTGTGCACTCGGCGAGTCCAGGCGTCAGGAATGGCCAGATTCGGGATTTCTTTGTGTTTATCTTATCTTAACTTACCATAAACTAATTAGATCAATATTAATTCGTATTTCTGATAAATATAACTATTATCTTGATCTAGTTAAAGGTAATTATCAACTAATTAAATATTTAATTTCCTTATATGATAATTAATTGATTATTTTGATTATTTTGGTAATTATCTTAAAAAGAAATCTTGAATAAATCAAATATAGATAATTAGGATATTAATTGTTAATTGGAATTATTTGTTATTTGATCCTCCATGTTTTAAATGTTTAAAACCTACCCTCATGTTTTGAAATTTACTTTTGTGATTAAAAGCTTTAATTTAGACAACTTAAATTTCAAGCCCTAGATTTTAAAAGTTTTAAAATACAACCCTATACTAATATGATATTACTAGAATAATATATATATGTATAACTAAATGCTAGTCTTACCGTTAGTAGGCCTCATTCACGAAGCCAATCTATAAGGTGGGTATAAGGTTGCGGCCTATAAAATGGCGCTTAATGGGTGTACACTCTCACCTACCGCTCGCTTGATTGGTGGAGGGTCGTTAGCCGAACGGGTAGGATAGGGCAACCTCATCCTCTCATTAAAAGTATAATAAGAAATACAAAGTAACTACACATATTTTAAAATTTCCCAATCCTAGTTACTTTAGGAAAAGTGAATTGATGCAATCCCATGAAATTACACTTTGCACCTTGCTAAGATGTTAGTGGAGCGTGTGTGGTTTACCGGCACACTAATTGGTTCTAAGCGAAGGTGGCAAAGGGTGATTCGTTGTTTATCATAGTTCGATGGAGCGTGTGTGGTTTACCGGCACATCGAATAGGTGATTGTTACAATGAAGGCGCCATGTGAATTTGCATGGTAATTCACACCCGCTTTGTGATCCTCGGCATCCCAGTCACAAACAAGAGGGGCATATCGAGATTTAAACATGCCATTGAATAGTTTCAATGAATCTCATCCGAACCTAGGAATTCTCAAAAACACTTAGGACTAATAGTTTAAGTTTCGTGATGGAGAATTAGTGAATCGTCATTCACTTACCTTCAATTTATTTGCATGTTAGATTACGGCATCCCTTTTCTAGTATGTAAATGTTATTGTTGGATCCTAGCCCTAATTTTCTTATTGGGTGATAATTAGGGATTCTTATTCTAATCTATCTTTGTCCTTTTCTAATTATAGATGTCAAACGCAATCAACGCTGCTGCTAGTTCTTTCACGTTGATGAGCCTTTGCCAAAAGGTCACCTTCGATGGAACGAACTTTAGCGAATGGATAAGATACATTCGCACCATTGCTCGCTATGAGGACAAAGAGTATGTCCTTGATGAGAAGCTCGAGAAAATCAATACCGAAATCGCTACTCCAGCCGAAATCACCGCCTTTGAAATTCATGAGCGAGATGCAACGAAGGTACATTGCATCATGATCGCCACCATGAACTCCGAATTCCAAAAGTCCTACGAGGACATGTACCCGTACGAGATGCACCAAGACCTATTGGAGAGGTACCACCAAAACGCGAGACAAGAGAGGTACGAGATTTTCACTAACATGATTTTCGCGAAGATGGGTCATGGAGAATCTCTTACCGTGCACTTGCAAAAGATGCAAAGGTATGTCGACCGCCTTCGCAAGTTAAATGTTGACTTCGGTGAGGATTTGGCGATCGACATGGTGCTTCACTCTTTACCTCCGATGTACAACCAATTTAGGATGACCTACCACATGAACAAAGAAGAGGTCACCCTAAGCAAGCTCCAAGGTCTCTTGAGGGTTGCTGAGAGCAACTTCAAAGACAAGTCTGTTGCACCTACTCCCAATCCGCCCGCTGCTCCTGTCTTGGCTATTGGACAAGGGAAGGGAAAGAAGAGGAAAGCTTCATCGAAGAACTATCGCAAGGTGAAAGCCCGAGATGGTGCCTCTTCTAGTGGGACCAAAGTTGATCCCGCCAAGCCCTGCTCTAACCCGAAGGAGGCAGAGTGCCACCACTGCCACAAGATAGGACATTGGAAGAGAAGCTGCCCGGATTACCTGCAAGCAATCAAAGAAGGAAAGATCAAGCCATCTTTCGCAGGTATATATACAATCAAATCTAACGATTCTAATCATGCTATTTCTTGGGTTCTTGATACCGGTTGTGGTTATCACATTTGTTCTAATGTGCAGGGACTAAGAAGAAGTAGGGATGTGGAGCAAGGAAGGATCAATCTAATCATGGGGAACAGAAGATCGTCGCCTGTGACCAAGATTGGAGTGTATTCCTTAGTGCTTAGGAATAGTTTAGTTTTAGATTTGAACAATTGTTGCTATTCGCCAGAAATGGCAAGAAACATCATTTCATTTCATGGTTTATATAGACAAGGTTTTAGATTTTCTTTTAATAATGAGAATGGTTCTATTTTGGCTTATCTAAATGGTGTCTTTTACTTTGAAGCTATACCATGTAATGGAATATATGAAACTGTTATGATTGTTGATGACTTTGGAAATGATGTTTTGAATATTGATTCTTCCACTAGTATGGATAAAGCATCCTTGTGGCATTGTCGTCTTGGACATGTCAACAAGAAACGCATAGCCCAACTCCAAAAGGATGGAGTGTTGGAGTCATTCGACCTTAGGGAAGATGACACATGCGAGTCTTGTTTGCTTGGAAAGATGACTAAGTCGCCCTTCACGAGTACTTGTGAAAGGGGCGATGGTCTATTGGACTTAATACATACCGATGTATGTGGACCGTTTAGATCAACCACGAAGGATGGGAACCGCTTCTATGTGACTTTTACCGATGACTATAGTAGATATGGGTATATCTACTTAATGAAGCAAAAGTCAGACACCTTTGAAAAGTTCAAAGAGTTCAAGAATGAAGTGGAGAATCAATTGGGCAGGAAAATCAAGATGCTTCGATCCGATCGAGGAGGAGAGTACCTAAGTCTTGAATTCCACGATTATCTCAAGGAGTGTGGAATAGTTTCGCAATTGACGCCTCCTAGGACACCGCAGTTAAATGGTGTGGCAGAAAGGCGTAATCGAACCTTATTGGATATGGTTCGCTCTATGATGAGTCGTGCTTCACTACCAATCTCTTTTTGGGGGTATGCCTTAGAGACTGCCGCCCATATCCTTAACCGAGTCCCTACTAAGAAGGTTGCCAAAACACCTCACGAGATGTGGACAGGGAAAGCTCCCTCGTTGGCACATATCAAGGTTTGGGGTTGCGAGGCTTTCATAAGACGAGATACTCACGACAAGCTTGAACCTCGAAGTGAGCGTTGTATTTTCATCGGCTACCCGCAGACATCCTTTGGATATCTCTTCTATAGACCGAAGGACAATGTTGTCTTCGTTGCAAGGAGAGGAGTTTTCCGAGAGCGAGAACTCATAAGCCAAGAAGACAGTGGGAGGCAAATCGAACTTGAAGAGATTCAAGAGTCGATGGATGAAGGAACCTCTACCGCTGGCACTCAACCCGAGGAGGAAACTCCGGTTGAACCAATTGACGAATCCTTACCTCTTAGACGTTCCGATAGAGTTAGAGTTCATCCCCAGTTCTATGGCTTTCATATTACTACCGAAGGGGACACGTATATTAGTGATGGTACACTAGTAAATCTTGATGAACCTAATAGCTACAAGGAAGCCATGGCAGGCCCGGAGTCTGTAAAGTGGAAAGAGGCAATGGATAGCGAGATCCAATCCATGTATGATAACCAAGTTTGGAATTTGGTTGATTACGTGCCCGGACGTAAGACCGTTGGGTGCAAATGGATCTTCAAGAAGAAGACCGACGTGGATGGGAACGTACACACATATAAAGCGCGATTGGTCGCGAAGGGCTTTACTCAAACTCCCGGAGTTGACTATGATGAGACCTTCTCACCAGTTGCGAAGATTAAATCTATTAGAGTGATGTTAGCAATTGCCGCATTTCATGATTATGAGATTTGGCAAATGGATGTCAAGACCGCTTTCCTTAACGGAAAGTTGGCTGAGGATGTTTACATGGCTCAGCCAGAGGGGTTTGTGGATCCGAAGCATCCGGATAGAGTGTGTAAGCTTGAGAAGTCCATTTATGGACTTAAGCAAGCATCTCGCAGATGGAATCTTTGTTTCGATGAGAAAGTCAAAGAGTTTGGATTTGTACGAAGCGAAGACGAATATTGTGTATATGTCAAAGCCAGTGGGAGTATAGTAAGCTTCCTCGTTCTATATGTCGATGACATATTACTCATAGGAAACGACATCCCGACTCTGCAGGAGGTAAAGTCCTGGCTCGGGAAGTGTTTCGCTATGAAGGACCTCGGAGAGGCTTCTTACATTTTGGGAATAAGGATAGTAAGAGAAAGAAGTAAGAGACTAATTGGACTTAGTCAGAATACTTACTTAGAGAAGGTACTAAAACGTTTTAGTATGGAAAACTCAAAGAAGGGAGAACTACCGATACAAAGTAATGCCAAATTGAGTAAGACTCAAAGTCCGAGTACCGAAGCTGAGATAGCAGAAATGAGCCGAGTACCATACGCTTCCGCAGTTGGCTCAATCATGTACGCTATGACTTGTACTCGACCTGATGTAGCCTTCGCTTTGAGCATGGTTAGCAGATATCAAGGGAATCCTGGCAAAGCGCATTGGATTGCGGTGAAGAATATCCTTAAGTACCTTCGGAGGACGAAGGAATGGTTCTTAGTCCTCGGAGGAAGTGATGACTTGAAGGTGCGAGGGTATAGTGACGCCAGTTTTCAAACCGACAGGGACAACTACCGTTCACAGTCGGGTTGGGTCTTTACCCTAAATGGAGGAGCAGTGACATGGAAAAGTTCCAACCAGGAAACCGTAGCTGATTCAACGTGCGAATCAGAGTACATTGCAGCGAGCGAAGCGTCGAAGGAGGCAATATGGCTAAAGAACTTCATCGGTGATCTTGGAGTCGTACCTGCCATAAAGGAGCCAATGGAGATTTTCTGTGATAATGAAGGTGCGGTTGCCTTAACCAAGGAACCGAGGGATCATGGTAGATCAAGACATATCGACAGAAAGTATCACTTTATTAGACATCGTGTAGAAGAAGGACAACTCGTAGTTAAGAGGATATCATCAGAAGATAACCCAGCAGATCCGCTTACGAAGGGACTGAGTAGGGTTAAGCACTTGCAGCATGCTAGGAGTATTGGGCTGAAGGATGATATTAGCATAGATTAGATAGTATTAGAAACGTGTAATAGATAAATGTAATTGACATTTGATGATTAAATAAAGGAGTTTTATTTATGAGTAATGTTACTATCTCATGTTAATTGTTTAGCTATTGTTTCACTTTGCATGTTTTGACTTCCAGAATAATTGAAATTATTAGGAATAATAGAATTGTTCAAATGGTCCACAATCATTTATATATTGGAAGTAGATATGAAAGAAGATTGTCATGAATTGGTGTGTAGAATGTCTAAATGGTGTTAGAAATAGCAAAGGATTGCTGCAACGTTCATGAGTGCTTATGAACTAGTTTTGAGCATTGGAATAAACCCGCGCTTGCTGGAATCACCTTATGGAATAAGATATAAAAGGTGATCGCAAGACGATAATATCATATAGTCTTAAAACCTAGATATATGGTTTATTATTTGTTAATTGATTGTACATTGATAATACGAAAACGCATCAGTAACTTGATGTTATAAAACGTATTGTTGTGTATAGTTGGTAAATGAATAAGTAAATGCATATAAGTCGAAGTTTATCTGTAACTTTTATCTAAGAAGGTAAAAGCGATATCTCGGCCGCTCGATGATTTGATTTGACTTATGTGCCGGGCCCGGTCAGAACTGAATTGATGTGTTCGATTAAGTTCTATGTCAAATAAATCAGAGATCGAGACACCTAAATGCTTGACTAACCATTCCATAGGATTGTCAGCATGATATCTAACAGAGGACTGTACGTTCCCTTATCTAAAGGACAAGATTGATTAGATCAGAGTTGAAAGCGTCTTTGAGAGCTATGATTGCAAACCGAATTGTACTTGTTACTAGACTTATCCAAGTGGGAGACTGTTGGAATAGTGTCTAAGGCTGTAACTATATCCGGTTGTGCATGGTCCTTTTGGGTTGCCTTCACCATAGCAACTTGATAGGATGATTTATTAAGAGAGAATAAATATTATTAATATATTATGGGAATAATATAATGAATAATATATTTGTTATTTGATTAATATAAGTCATAGAATTAATTAGAATTAATTTGGTGACTTAAAGAGATTAATTAAATAAAGGGGTATAAACTGTCAATTGTTTGATAGTTAAGCTTTAAACTGTAAATCCATTTGGATATACTATGGACGAATTCTAAGAGGATTAGGATAGCTAAAATCGTCCATTAGAGTTATCCAGGAATGGATTTGGATAGCCTTAAGAGAAGATTATCTGATAGGGACTTATCTGTAATCCTTAAGGAGTCTACAAGTATAAATAGACCCCATGGCATAGGGAATTCGACACTTCTGAAAAAGCAAGAGAACTCTGGTCGAATTCCTCCCCTCTCCTCTCTCCTAAATCATTCTCCTTGCTATTGGTGTTTGTAAGCCATTAGAGGAGTGACATTTGTGACTCTAGAAGCTCCAAGACCTCAAGATCAACAAGGAACTCAAAGGTATGATTCTAGATCTGTTTTAATGTTGTTATTTAACCTAATTAGTAATTAGAAGTCTTGGATTCAAAGCATGTTTATTAGAAAGCCTAGATCCAAGCATTAGGGTTTTGCATGCGCACATAGGAAAGTTCTTATGGCCAAAACCCATCAATATGGTCTCTAGAATACTATTCTAAGCTCATGGCCTCCATTAACACTCATAAAGCTTGAGGGAAAAGAGTCTCTGGACCTCTTTGGGTTCATATCTAAAGAACCAACACGAGAAGAGGCCAATTACTCCATGGATCATTCCACAAAGAAACCCTAACTCTAAGATTTACACCAAGGACTGAGAAAGGAACGAATGGTTACCTCAAATAAAGTCTCTGAGCTCCGGAATCACTAGATTAGCACCTTCTTTGGTCTCCTCTTGCCTTGATCCTCTTCTATATGCAAAAACACCCACAAATAGTCATGGATCTTCCTCTTCTCTCTCACAAAACGCTCAAAGACTCTTTAGGGTTCTCTCTGGGGTTGGTGGCTGCAAATGACGGCCATAAGCCCCTTTAAATAGATCTCATACCCTGGAAATTAGGGTTTCATTAAATAGCGTGGACTCGCCGAGTCCACCTTTTTGACTCGCCGAGTCCGGACGCGAACCCGTGCCCAAACCGCGATCATACTCGGCGAGTTTGAGCTCCAACTCGCCGAGTCTCCTCACAAATCACCAAAATTATAAGAATAAATAATACCTGGGAATCCGGGCTGTTACAATTCTCCCCCACTAGAACTAGACTTCGCCCTCGAAGTCTCGCTCTACAAATAACTCCGGATGCTGCTCACGCATCTCACGCTCTGGCTCCCAAGTCATCTCGGACCCCTTCCAATGCTGCCACTGAACCAAAACCAAGGGTACCTCTTTGTTCCTCAGAACCTTGATTTTCCGATCTCTGATTGCCACTGGTCTCTCAGCATAATTCAGGCTCGCATCCACCTGAATATCCTCTAATGGAACCACTGCTGACTCATCGACTATAAACTTCCGCAGTTGCGACACATGGAAAGTGTCGTGAATCTGCCCCAACTCTGCTGGCAAATCCAAACGATAGGCTACCCGGCCTACCCTCGCGATCACTCGGAATGGACCAATATATCGGGGCCCCAACTTGCCCCTCTTCCTGAATCGAATCACTCCTTTCCAAGGAGAGACCTTCAGGAGTACAAGGTCGCCGACCTAAAACTCAAGCTCGGACTGGTGTCTGTCTGCATAACTCTGTCTGACCTGCTGGATCTGCTCTGTCGTCTGAAGCACGATCTCTATACTGTCCATCACACACTGTCCAACCTCTCCCCAACAAATGGGGGTCCGAAACCTCCTCCCATACAACAGCTCAAAGGGTGGCATACCAATGCACGAATGATGGCTGTTGTTGTTGGAAAACTCCGCCAAGGGTAAGTACGTATCCCAACTTCCACCGAAATCCAACACACATGCCCGGAGCATGTCCTCGAGCGTCTGAATCGTCCGCTTACTTCGCCCATCCGTCTGGGGGTGATATGCGGTACTAAAATGCAGCCTAGTACCCAACTCCTCATGAAACTTCTTCCAGAATCTGGAAGTGAAACGTACATCCCGGTCTGAGACAATCGAGATCGGCACCCCATGCCGAGATACCACTTCCCTCACGTACATCTCTGCTAACTTCTCTGCGGAAGAACTCTCACTGATAGCAAGAAAGTGAGCGCTCTTCGTCAACCTGTCCACAATCACCCAAATTGCATTAACTCCCCTGGCAGTCCTTGGCAATTTGGTGATGAAATCCATGGTGATCTGTTCCCACTTCCATTCGGGAACCTCCAACGGTTGCAACTTACCATGCGGTCTCTGGTGCTCGGCCTTAACCCTACGGCATGTCAAGCACCTCTCAACAAACCACGCAACATCCCTCTTCATACAGGGCCACCAATACTCTTTCCTCAGGTCCAAATACATCTTAGTGGCCCCAGGATGGATCGAAAATTTCGACCGATGAGCCTCTTCCATCAAAATGGTACGCGTTCCTCCCACAAACGACACCCAGATACGCCCCTGGAATGTCATAAGCCCCCGACCATCGGTAACGAACTCTGAAATCAATCCAACAACTTGCTCTTTCTTCTGCATCTCAGGTTGCACAGCCTCGGCCTGTGCCCCACGTATGGCGTCCAACACTGGAGCTATCACGGTCAATCTCAAACATACATCCCACAGCGGGGTGCTCTCCGCCCTGCGGCTCAATGCATCGGCTACAACATTAGCCTTGCCTGGGTGGTACAGGATCTCACAATCATAATCCTTGAACACATCCAACAACCTTCTCTGTCACATATTTAGGTTGGGTTGATCCATCAAATACTTCAAAATCTTATGGTCCGTGTATATCGTACACCGAACCCCATACAGGTAGTGACGCCAAATCTTGAGGGCGAACACCACTGCCCCCAAGTCTAGATCATGGGTGGGATATCTCATCTCATGAGGCTTCAGTTGCCTCGATGCATATGCTATCACATGCCCTCTCTGCATCAGCACCACCCTTAACCCCAAAATCGATGCATCATAGTATACCACAAAGTCCTCCATCCCTTCCGGGAGGGCTAACACCGGGGCTTCGCATAACCTTTGGCGAAGCATCTCAAAGGAGGCCTGCTGCTTGGGGCCCCATGAAAAAGCGATACCCTTCCGGATCAACCTGGTGAGTGGCACCACGATCATGGAGAAGTCCCTGATAAATCTCCGATAATAACTCGCCAACCCTAAGAAACTCCTGATCTCGGAAGGAGACCTCGGCACCTCCCAACTCATCACCACCTCAACTTTGGCTGGGTCGACCAATATCCCTTTCTGGTTAACGAGATAACCTAGGAACTGGACCTCTCACAACCAGTAATCACACTTGGAGAATTTGGCATAAAGCCTCTCCGATCTCAAAACTCCGAGGATCTCCCTTAAATGCTCCTCATGCTGCTCTCTAGATCTCGAATATACCAAAATGTCATCGATGAATACAATCACCGACTGATCCAACATCAGCCTGCACACTCGGTTCATGAGATCCATGAACACTGCCGGGGCATTGGTGAGCCCGAAAGGCATCACCACAAACTCGTAATGCCCATAACGCATCCTGAACGCTGTCTTCTGGACGTCCTCATCTCGCACCCTCACCTGATGATATCCAGACCTCAAATCGAACTTGGAGAACCAAGATGCTCCCTGTAACTGATCGAACAAATCGTCGATCCTCGGCAACGAGTAACGGTTCTTGACCGTCAGCTTGTTCAACTCCCGGTAATTAATGCACATCCGGTGTGAACCATCCTTCTTCTTGACAAACAGGATAGGTGCTCCCCACGGCGAGCTGCTCGGCCGAATAAACCCCTTCCTCAGCAGCTCCTGAAGCTGCGAGGATAACTCTTGCATCTCTAGAGGTGTAAGGCGATAAGGCACCTTAGCGATAGGCGCGGCCCCCAGAACCAAATCGATACGGAACTCCACTTGCCTCACAGGAGGCACATCCGATAACTCCTCTGGAAATACATCCGGGAACTCACGCACTATCGGAACCTCCTCAACTAACCTCGGTCTCTCGGAATCCACCCGTGTATCCATCACATACGCCACAAAACCCTTACAGCCTTGCTGTAGACACTCCCTCACCCTAGCGGCCGAACAAAACGCTGATCCAGAACGTGTACCCTCGCCGTACACCGTAAGAAATCCCCCACTAGGGTCTTGTATGGTCACCAGCTGTCGCTCGCAGTCGATAACCGCACCGAATCTGCTCAACCAGTCCATGCCCACAATGACACAGACATCACCCATCGCAATAGGAACCAAATCAATCGGGAACTCAACACCGAAAATCTTGAACACGCACCCCCGGAGAACCTCCGTGGCATATATCACCCTCTCGTCAGCTATGGAAACTCTCAGAGGCCGACTCAATGCCTCACGACTAACACTGATATGCTGACTAAAAGCCAAAGATACAAAAGACCGACTCGCATCCGAGTCAAATAACACCAAGGCAGGTACAGAATTCACAAGAAAAGTTCCTACGCATAACATAATATATGCATAATATCTCGACATTAAAATAAATACACGAAAGAATACATACCAGCCACGACATCAGGCGCTTCACGGACCTCTTCCACGGTCAACTGAAAGGCTTCCCCTCATGCCCTCGGCGCCTCGGCCTTCACTGGCCGACTCTCGGTAGCTCTGATAGCGGCAGGGGCAGATCCCTGAGGTGCTCCCTGAGCTGATCCCCGCAACTGCGGACACTCCGCCTTCCGGTGTTCGGTCTAGTTGAGTGGAAACACATTGCAAACCCCTTGGGGCAGTCATTGGCCATATGCCCCTCCTTGCCACATTTGTAGCAAGATCCAGCTCTACATACTCCGTCATGACCCTTGCCGCACTTTCCACAAGTGCGGCCCTTCTGGCTCCCCGATTTGGGATCAGCTGGCTTGGCCCGCTTGGCTGCCGGCTGGGACTGTGTCGGTTGCCGATCCCTCCCCTGAGACTCCGCCTCCTCGCTGGCCTGAGTCTCTAGCTTAATCTCCCTCTTCCGGGCATTTGCCTGAAGCTCGACAAATGTCCGATACAAGGAGTTCTCCATGAACGCCCGAATGTCTCGCCTCAAAATACTCAAATACCGGCTCATACACGCCTGCTTAGTGGACACGTGCTCAGGGCAGAACATCGCCCTCTCGTGGAACATCCTGGTAATCACCGTAACAGACTCAGTACCCTGCTTGAGGGTCAGAAACTCCTGGGCCAAATGCTCCCTCTCCACCTGGGGAACGTACTCATCTTAGAACATGGCAGTGAACCTCTCCCAGGTCACTGCCGCAAGCTCAACAGGCATAAAGTGCACCGTCACAAACTTCCACAAGTCCTTCGCTCCCAAGCGAAGCTGGTTCAGCGCGAACCGAACTCTCAAATTCTCAGGAGATGAGTAAGTGAAGAAACACCCCTTTATGTCAGAAATCCATCTCATAGCCGCCACTGGGTCCTGGGTCCCATCAAACTCTGGCAGTTTTGTGTTGCTGAACTCTCGAAACAGCAACGCATCACCACCCTGCGGCCTCACGGCAGCAATAGCTGTGGTGGCCGCTGCAACAGCAGCCTCAGAAAGAGCGGCATAACGCTCGTCGAAGGTCTCAATCAACGTGGTCTTAATAGACCAGAACATCTCTGGTATCTCTACCCTGATGGCCGCAGCCACCTCCTCATGGATGATCTGGCGGATCTCCTCATCACTGGCCCCACTGCTCTCAGGCATAAGACGTGTCCTCACCATGATCTACCTCTGAAATACAACATACGATAAATTAGAATCCATTCGAGCATACTCACACTCGACAACTCATTCCTCCTTGATCCTTGGTATTCCAAAGATTCTTACTTGGGCTATACACCGCCCCAGTGCTTTCAGTAGTACGGGCCCAATACTACTGTCCACACCGTATCAGAATACACCCCAAGTCCTCCTCTTCGGATCCCAAATTCCAAGTACTCTATCATGCATAATCCACTCTCTAACAGATCTCTCATAAGCCCCTAACTGCTACCTACTCACTCTCTAGCATCTCATAGCAGCCCACCTCTCCCTAGGCTAAGGCATCACAAATCAGACCACTCTAGTCCTAATAGGAGTACCTAGCCTACTCTAGCATGAGAATACATCATATCAATATCAATATCATATAACATGAGGGTATTTTGGGAAATCACCGTTCGGGCGCGGACTGATCGTACACACAACTCTGCTCTGCATTTTTCCAAAAATCTTTTACTCTTTTTGAAAATACTTCTCAAATCCTCAGTTTGAGTTCAAATACGGCCGAAGGTGTACTCGAATCCCTCAAAGCAAGGCTCCGATACCAACTTGTAACACCGTAAATTTCAAAAAAATTTTTCGCATTTATGAAAACACAAATTATTTAAGATTTTTAAAAACATTAATGTTTGAAACTCAATCCATGCCATATAAAAATCCCAAGATCTGATAACATAAAAATCCCATGTGTGTGTATTGATCAAGCCGACACCTTCCCACGGTGATCACTAGTACCTGAAACAAATAACACCAACACTGTAAGCACAAAGCTTAGTGAGTTCCCCAAAATACCACACATAACACATATTAGCCACTCGAGGCTATAACTTTGTGGGTCTGTGGACCCTACTCTGTGAATCCTCTGGTTCTAACTCTGTGAACCTTCCGGTTCCAATTCTATGAACATGCACAGCATAAATCACATAGAAATAATGCAGTAGAACACATAACATACATATAGCATACAAATACTCTGTCACATAACTCTGATCACCTACTAAAGGTAAAGTATAGTGAGAAGACTCACCTCGCGTATCTCGATAACTCGCAAATCCCGGAAATCACTCGCGCTCGATCCCCCGAGCTATAATCCTCCTATAACACAATATATCTCTAATTAACACTTTCACAACTAAGGTTGACTACCCTTATCAAGTCAACACTGGTCAACTCTGGTCAACGGTCAACAGTCAACTTTGACCGGACTCGGCGAGTGCACTAAAGCGACTCGGCGAGTCTATACGTGTTCACTGACTCCCTAGGATCCTCTCTTGACACGTCGAGTACTTCCTTAACTCGACGAGTTCCACCTGGTATGAATCACGGGGCCACCACGACTCAACTCGTCGAGTCTCAAGAACAACTCGGCGAGTTCCATCTTGACTCAGTCCACCTGTTAACCCTCTTTGACTCTCCCTGACTCACTGAGTCAACCCCTTAACTCGGCAAGACCACTTGCTGAGTGGTTATGGACAATCTTCATGCTACTCGCCGAGTCTGTTCTTCGGACTCGGCGAGTCTATGCCATGCATAAACTCAAACTCACTCCTGAGGTCAGATCCGTTCCAATAACTCATAGATCTAGTCCTTCCAAGCACATACATCACGTAAAGTTACTATCTTGGTGCTGATGCAAAGGTTCAAAGGCCTTATTTGATGATATGGTCTCTAGAATACTATTCTAAGCTCATGGCCTCCATTAACACTCATAAAGCTTGAGGGAAAAGAGTCTCTGGACCTCTTTGGGTCCAGATCTAAAGCACCAACACGAGAAGAGGCCAATTACTCCATGGATCATTCCATAAAGAAACCCTAACTCTAATATTTACACCAAGGACTGAGAAAGGAACGAATGGTTACCTCAAATGAAGTCTCTGAGCTCAGGAATCACTGGATTAGCACCTTCTTTGGTCTCCTCTTGCCTTGATCCTCTTCTATATGCAAAAACACCCACAAATAGTCAAGGATCTTCCTCTTCTCTCTCACAAAACGCTCAAAGACTCTTTAGGGTTCTCTCCGGGGTTGGTGGCTGCAAATGACGGCCATAAGACCCTTTAAATAGGTCTCATACCCTAGAAATTAGGGTTTCATTAAACAGCATGGACTCGCCGAGTCCGGACGCGAACCCGTGCCCAAATCGCGATCATACTCGGCGAGTTTTAGCTCCAACTCACCGAGTCTCCTCACAAATCACCAAAATTATAAGAATAAATAATACCTGGGAATCCGGGCTGTTACAAAGATAAATGGGAACTTGCATACGGTTAAACTAGTAGTGTCTACATGATTTTCAAACAATTTCATGTAGGTCTGAATTAAGCAGAACACAATATTAATAATTTTCACTCGTTATTCTATTATTGCACTTGTCCTAAATGCTTCTTCGATGATATCCATTGTGCTAACAAATCTTCGTATATCTTCAAACATCGTAATGAGGAGCATTTTCATATTATAGAATGCAAGTTTTTATGCTCCTCGACGGAAGAAGGTGGTAATGAGATTTCCAAAATTACCATTCGTTCTTTCGCACATTGATAATCACGAATCAATTTTAATGATGTCGTATCATCAAGACGTCGTTGCTCATCTTCAATACATAGTATTTCATATTCTATTGGCAACACATCCTCATCATTGAAGTCATTGAATATCGGAGACTGCGATAAAAAATATAAAAAAACATATTAAATACTACTCCCAAAAAGACCAAATTGTAGATAAATATCCATAACAAAAATAAAAAATTAAAAACTAGTCTAAAATAACAGGTTTGTCTAAACTTGCACCGGTCTCACATTTCAGAGTTTTATCTAATTTCAATTTAAGCTTTAACACCCTCTCTAATATCCTTCTTAATTTCATAGGCGCCGTTGGTGGTTTACTGTTTGATTTTTTTTCTTAATTCAACATCTAGTATTTTGATTTGCAAAAAACAATCCATCAACATTTAAATATATTACCATAGAAAATATGTATATTTTCAAATTGAAATTTACCTTCATGAGGCCAACTCTAAAAGCTCTTGTACATGGAAAATAATTTATTCATCCATAAAACCCACTTTTTAAAAAAAAATCCATGCAAATCGATCTTTGAATGAACTAGTTCCTATTTCGAACTAATACAGGGTATTGGTTTAATGCAAATCAATTTAAAATTTGCATTAACAATATAAGGAAAAAAAATATGTTCTTCGTATTTCGGATTGTTAGTACCATTCTGTATTGTTACTACCATTCCGTAAATGATCTTCGTATTCCGTATTATATTCTTTGTATTTCGGACGTCTAGTACCATTTCAGAGTCCCTTTTAATAGGTAATCTAGACTAATTTTCTCTCCAAGGAGTAGTTCTAAAAAATTTTAAGGTACTTATATGGTTATGGTTATAATGGCTTAAAGTAAAAATAACTACAAAAATATTAAGTAATTTTGGACTTGTTTCTCGATTCTATAATTGTTCTTGGCATTCCCGGAGTACTAAAGTTATTTATAAACTTAGATTAAAGTAAAGTAAACAGTAGAGCTCAATCAATTGGTGGAATCCATGGTGGGTGTCTTAAAAACGTGTGTCTGAAATTTTTATAGCAATAGGTTCGGAATTATAGTTTCTGAAATCCTTATTCTGGTTTTTAGGTGTGATCCCCCCCCCCCACACACACACACATATATATATATATATATATATATATATATATATATATATATATATATATATATATATATATATATATATATATATAATTGAACCATAATAGTGGACTAGCCCATTTTTGCCTACTCTAGAATGCTTATTCTGGAGAAAATGGTTACTTTTAAAAAAAATTATGATTATTATTTAAAAAATCCTAAAATATGGTTAGATTACTTAATTTCCAAAAAAGAAATTACCAATTTCGAACCAAAGATTAACGTCCCTAAAATAATAATAAAAGTAAACATCATAAGAGTTAAGTCCGTTCAGGGATAGATGATAGGATAGGAGAGGAAGTTCTTGGTTTAAGGTGGAGTTCAAAGAGTACTCAAGTCATGGTGGATATTATTAAATGTGACTTGAGCATTTAGAGCATTTACAAGGAGCATTTGGTAGTAATGGAGCACTTAGAGGGAAGGAAACACATAATAAAGGAATGAAGCACCTAGGAAATGAATGGAGCACTTAATATGGAAGTGGATCACCTATGAACGAAGTAGAGCACATAATAAGGGAATGAAGCATCTGAGAAGAGAATAGCACGTCCTTGATGAGCCATAAAGCAAGGATATGCCATTTTGAAGGAGATTGTGCAATTTATAGAGAAGATATGTCATATTAATTCATGGTACTCCGTATTGGAACTTGGTGCGTAACTTTGGAAGTTAGATGTTCAATGCAGAGAAGGATGAGCCATCTATTGACAAGATACGCCACTTGGGAGTTGGATGTGCTATCTTGGGAGAAACGTATGCCATTTATGTTAAAGATACACCACCTTCATACAAGGTATGACACTCTAGCATGCATTCACATACTCTTAAGTATTGATGTGTTGCTGATGCATTACTAAAGCATGAATGTGCCATTAATGATCATGATGAGCCATTAGCTGTGTTGATGCACCACACATATTCTTGATGAGACATGATGCCCCTTAATGTGCCACTTAGGTTTTGATGTACACTAGGATGCTTAATATTATCCAAGGATTCTAAGAAGTTAATGAGTTTCAACATGGATGCCCTAAATGGAATAATGTGTCACTTTGTTTGCCGATTCTTCATCATGATGTGCCATGGTGATCAAGGTGGATGCCCTAAAATGGACTTGGATCGAAATCAAGATCATTTTGTGTTTAACTTTCGGTAATGCACAATAAATGTCTAACTCAAAACACATCAGAGGAAAAAATCCCATCTTGACTATATATTCCTCTTGCATAGTTCATACCACGCATGATAATGACCTCTATAACTACATGATTAACGATCAACATTAGACCACATCAAAGTATAACACTCCCTACATTTAAGTCATACCATGTATCTCATGTATTCAATTTACAAAGATAGTACCTTTTATCAAGTATCACTCATGATAGTGATCCATGACGTGATCTTGATACAAGCCAGTCCAATACAAGTTCTCTGACAAGTACCTATGAATCTTGGTTACAACCTTTTGCCTATATTTATCTTATAAGAGTTAACCAATACAAATCATATTAGTCTTATTTCATAATTGATAGCACTATTATGATCAACTATGAACTTTTAGAATAATTAAATTATTCATTGATTAAACATGTTAATATAGAACATAACATGTATTAATGTTATGATCATAACCAAACATATCAAGACAGTACAGTAGTTGTGGATACAATGTCCCAGTATCAAAATACTAAATCTAAATCGAATCCCATATCTAATATAACAAAGTATTATAAATTGAGCTTGACCTTTCATGAATATCTTAAAGGAAAGACTTTACTAATGGTCTGACCAAATTTAATTTGCGTGAATTCAGTAAATACAATCATCTCCATATTTGAGTTTATTCTATGTATAGTTAAATATATTGGATAAGATGATTGGTGTTCTGATGTGATTTAAAATAACTTAGCTTGATTAAGTATATTCTTGAAGTCATAAAAGATTTATAAGTTATTTTTGAATGGAAGGAATCAACTTCGTTTTTCAATAATGTCACACCCCCGAACCAAAGAGTACAACAGAACCGTCCGGAGGTTGAGGTGACTTCATCTTGTAATATCAACACAGTGAATATAATTGAAACAAAGCATGCATCATCATCACACGATAAATAATACAACAATACTGAGTTTACATCACTGTAATTGTTTACAAGAGTTACATCCCAAAATATCAATGTTTATAATAGCAATAGAATACTACAAATTTCCACATGATCTTGATGTCCACCTGTTTAACGATTTCCTGAGAATACATGTTATTTTGAAAACAGTCAACATATATAATGTTGGTGAGTTCATAAGTATATTTGTATGAAAAGTTTGTATCACTTTGTAAACACTAGAAGATCTAATATTTTTTTGTAAATGAAGTAAATGGTTTGAACGCTTTGTATCGAATCTTGTGTTAATGGATGTGTGTTTTGAAAAGGTATAAGAAAAGTATTCCAGAAGATCCCATGTTTTCTGTGTAAGTATAAAGTGATGTATAGGGTAAGTTTTCCTCAGAAAATTTGATATTTCTCCTTGTAAAAGTGTTATAGTATTAATACCTAAAGACCGTAAGTTGGTGTTTGTAGAATATTGTAATTGCAGAATTGTTTATGTATTCCGGAAATTTATAGTGGGGTTAATCTCTTTGTGAGTCGTTATAACCATACTTGATAATGACTGATCCGCCCGTCATGACGCTTTTCAGATGCCGACTTGTTTAAGGTAAGGTTTGTCACCCTAGACAGGCCTAGTCTAACTGTAGCGAACAGCTCAGGTGTGGGGTTTCAACCCCGTATAGATCTATACACAAACTCTCACTCTCCCTCTAGGGGACTCTGGTTATAACTACAGGCTACAGTTGTACAGTAAATAGGTGCGAACAAACGAAATGTCTCATAAGAGCCTTAACTGAATTTACGAGAATATTGAATTGCACAGTATATATTATTTCCATGTATGTTTTTAGCTTTCAAGGCCCAACGAGTATGTACGTGAATGTATGAAGCCAACAAGCATGTAGATGGACCACAAAGGCCCAATAAACATGTAATGTATATTATAGGCCCAACAAGCATGTATATGGGCTACAAAGGCCCTTATATTATGTGTTGTGAGATATGATATGATATGATATGTTATGCATGTTAGAGTAGGCTAGGTATTCATATTAGGACTAGAGTGGCCTGATTTGTGATGCCTTAGCCTAGGAGATTACTGCTACTATGAGATGCTTGAGAGTGAGTAGGTAGTAGCGAGGAGCTTACAAGAGGTCTGCTGGACATTAACCTATGCATATCGAGATTAGAGTACTTGTGATCTGGGACCTAGGAGGAGGAGTTGGGGTGAATACTGATGCGGTGTGGACGGTAGTATAGGGCCCGTACTACTGACGACACCAGATCAGTGCGCAGTCCAAGTAAGAATCCTTAGGGTACTAGGGAGCAAGTAGGGTTGAGTTATCGAGTGCGAGTACACTCGAACGAGTCTCTGATATTTTTATGTTGTATTTCAGAGACATCATGGTTGGGACACGCCACAGACCAGAGACGAGCGGCGTGAGTGATGAGGAGCTTCGTTAGATGATCCATGATGAGGTGGCAATGGCTATTCGCGCAGATATACCAGAGATATTTGGGTCTATCAAGACCAACTTGATTGAGACGTTTAACGAAAGATACACAGCGGTTACTGAAGCTGCGGCTGCTACAGCTACTGCGGCTGTGGCTGCTGCTAGACCTTTGGGGGCGACTCGTTGCTCTACCGGGAGTTCAGCAACACGAAGCCGCAGGAGTTTGATGCGACGCAGGATCCGATTGCTACGATGAGATGGATTTCTGATATCGAGGGATGCTTCTACACTTGCTCGTGTCACGAGCATCCGAGGGTTCAGTTTGCACTGAACCAGCTTTGCTTGGGGGAAAAGGACTGGTGGAAGTTTGTGACGATGGACTTCACTACAGCAGAGCTTACCGCGGTGACATGGGAGAGGTTCACCATGATGTTTCGAGATGACTATGTTCTCCCTGTGGAGAGCGAATGTTTAGCCCAGGAGTTCTTGTCCCTCAAGCAGGGAACTAAGTTTGTGACAATGATTACAAGGATGATTCATGAGAGGGCGTTATTTTTCCCTGAGCGTGTGTCTTCTGAGCAGGCACGTATGAGCCGGTACTTGAGCATACTGAGGAGGGATACTCGTGAGTTCGTGGCGAACTCATCATACCAGACATTTGATGAGCTCCAGGAGAATGCCTGGAAGAGAGATATTGAGTTGGAGACTCAGGCCAGGGAGGAGTCCGAGTCTTAGAGGAGGGATAGACGACCGGCGCAGGCTCAGCCGACAGCCAAGCGGGCAAAGCCCGCTGATTCGAGATCTGGGGGTTCGAAGGGCCGCACTTGTGGGAAGTGCGGCAAGAGCCATGAGGGGGTGTGCAGAGCTGGGGTATGTTACAAGTGCAGGAAGGGGGGGCATTATGCGAGGGATTGCCCCAAGGGATTTACGGTTTGCTTTCATTGCAACCAGACCGACCTTCGGAAGGACGAGTGCCCTCGGTTGTTTCAGGGATCACCGTAGGGATCTGCACCTGCTGCCAGAGCTACCGAGACCCAGCCAGTGAAGACCGATGCACCAAAGGCTCGCGGGAGAGCCTTCCAGTTGACAACGGAGGAGGTCCACGCAGCGCCCGATGTCGTGGTTGGTATGTATTCTTTTGTGTATTTATTTTGAGTTTGAGATACTGTTCTTATATTATGATATGTGTAGGTACTTTTCTTGTGAGTTCTGTACCTGCTTTGGTGTTATTTGACTCGGGTACGAGTCGATCTTTTGTGTCGTTAGCCTTTAGTCAACACATCAGTATCCATCGAGAGGCGTTGAGTCGACCTCTACGAGTTTCCACAGCTGACAAGCAAGTTATGTATGCCATTGATGTGATTCGAGGATGTGTACTTGAGATCTTGGGTGTTGAGTTCCCGATTGATCTAGTACCGATTGTGATGGGGATGTCTGTGTCATCGTGGGCATGGACTGGTTGAGCAAATTTGGAGCGGTTATCGACTGCGACCGACAGCTGGTGACCATACGAGACCCTAGTGGGGGAGTTCTTACGGTGTATAGTGAGGGTACCCGTTCTGGGTCAACGTTCTGTTCGGCTGCTAGAGCGAGGCAGAGTCTACAATAGGGCTTTAGTGGGTTTGTGGCCTATGTGATGAACACACGAGTAGCCGCAGAGAGGTCGAGTTTGGTTGATGATATACCGATGGTGCGAGTGTTCCCGGATGTTTCCCCTGAGGAGTTGCCGGGTGTGCCTCCCAAGAGGCAAGTGGAGTTTCGTATCGATTTATTTCCGGGAGCGGCGCCTATTGCCAAGGCATCCTATCACCTTGCGCCGCAAGAGATGCAAGAGTTATCCTTAAAGCTCGAGGAGCTGCTAAGGAAGGGGTTTATTCTACCAAGTAGCTCGCCGATCCTTTTTGTCAAGAATAAGGATGGTTCACACCAGATGTGCATTGATTACCAGGAGTTGAACAAGTTGACGGTCAAGAATAGTTACCCCTTACCAAGGATCGATGATCTGTTCGATCAGTTGCAGGGAGAGTCTTGGTTCTCCAAGATTGATTTGAGGTCTGGATATCATCAGATGAGAGTGCGGGATGAGGATATCCAGAAGACGGCGTTCATGACTCGTTATGGGCATTACGAGTTCGTGGTGATGCCTTTTGGGCTCACCAACGCACCGACGGCGTTCATGTATCTCATGAACAGGGTGTGCAGGCCAATGTTGGATCGTTCGGTGATCGTGTTCATCGATGACATATTGGTGTATTCGAGATCCAGAGAGCAACATGAGGAGCATTTGAGGGAGATCCTCGGAGTTCTTAGATCGGAGAGGCTTTACGCCAAATTCTCCAAGTGTGATTTCTGGTTACGAGAGGTCCGGTTCTTGGGGCATCTCGTCAACCAGAATGGGATGCTGGTCAATCCGGCCAAGATTGAGGCTGTGATGAGTTGGGAGGTGCCGAGATCCCCCACCGAGACAGGAGTTTTCAGGGGTTGGATGACTATTATCGGAGATTTATCAAGGATTTCTCCAAGATTGTCGTTCCTCTCACCAGGTTGACCCGGAAGGGCATGGCTTTTAGTTGGGGTCCTGAGCAGCAGGCCTCATTCAAGGCACTTCTCCAGAGATTATGCGAAGCCCCGGTGTTAGCCCTTCCGGAGGGGATGGAGGATTTTGTAGTGTATTGTGATGCATCGATATCGGGATTGTGTGATGTGCTGATGCTGAGACGGCTCGTGATAACATATGCATCGAGGCAGCTGAAGCCTCATGCGACGAGGTATGCCATCCATGATCTAGAGTTGGGGGGCAGTGGTGTTCGCCCTCATGATCTGGCGTCACTATTTGTATGGGGTGAAGTGTACCATATACACGGACCACAAGAGCTTGAAGTATTTGATGGATCAGCCTAACCTGAATATGTTCCAGAGGAGATGGTTGGATGTGGTAAAGGATTATGATTGTGAGATCATGTACCACCCGGGCAAGGCTAACATTGTAGCCGATGCCCTGAGCTGCTAGGTAGAGAGTGCCTCAATACGAGACATTTGTGTGAGGTTGACGGTGATGACTCCGTTGTTGGACACCATTTGGGCAGGTATCTGAGTTCGTTACCGATAGCCGAGGGCTTATGACCTTTCAGGGTCGGATTTCGGTGCCGTTTGCGGGTGGTACACATACCATTCTGATGGAGGAGGCGCACAGGTCGAGGTTCTCGATTCATCCCGGGGCCACTAAGATGTATTTGGAACTGAAGAGAGACTATTTGTGGCCCTGTATGAAGAGGGATGTTGCGTGGTGCGTTGAGAGGTGCTTGACCTGTCGCAGGGTCAAGGTCGAGCACCGGCGTCCGCATGGAAAGTTGCAGCCACTTGAGGTTCCCCAGTGGAAGTGGGAACATATTTCTATGGACTTTATCACCAAATTGCCAAGGACCGCGAGGGGTGTCGATGCTATTTGAGTAATCGTCGACCGACTGACGAAGAGCGCTCACTTCCTTGCTATCAGTGAGAGCTCGTCTGTAGAGAGACTAACGAAGTTGTATGTGAGGGAGGTAGTATCATGGCTTGGAGTACCGATCTCGATTGTGTCAGATCGAGATGTATGTTTCACTTCCAGGTTCTAGAAGACGTTTCATGAGGAATTGGACACGAGGCTGGATTTCAGTACCGCTTACCACCCCTAGACGGACAGACAGAGTGAGCGGACGATTCAGACACTCGAGGACATGCTTCGAGCATGTGTGTTGGACTTCGGAGGAAGTTGGGACACGTATTTGCCGTTGGCTGAGTTTTCATGTAACAACAACCACCATTTGAGTATTGGTATGCCTCCCTTCGAGTTGTTGTATAAGAGGAGGTGTCGGACTCCCATCTACTGGGGAGAGGTAGGGCAGTGAGTGATGGACAACACTGAGATAATGCTTCAGATGATAGAGTAGATACAACTGGTTAGACAGAGGTTGCTAACAGCTCAAAGTCACCAGAAGAGTTATGCAGATAGGCGACGGTCCCGGCTCGAGTTCCAGGTGGGAGACTTCGTACTCCTGAAGGTATCTCCTTGGAAGGGAATGATTTGATTCCGGAAGAGGGGTAAGCTGGGACCCCGATACATCGGTCCTTTCAGGGTGACCGCTAGGGTGGACATGGTAGCATACCGTTTGGAGCTGCCTGCGGAGTTGAGCCAGATACATGATACCTTCCACGTGTCCCAGTTGAGGAAGTGTATTGTCGACGAGACGGCAGTGGTACCGCTGGAGGATATCCAGGTGGATGCGAGCCTAAATTACGTTGAGAGACCAATCGCAATAGTGGATCGGAAGATCAAGGTTCTAAGGAAAAAGGACGTGCCCTTAGTTCTGGTCCAATGGCAGCACTGGAGAGGGTCCGAGCTGACTTGGGTGTTGGAGTTGGAGATGCAGGAGAAGCATCCAGAGTTGTTTTCGGCATGAGACTTCGAGGGCGAAGTCTAGTTCTAGTTGGGGAGAATTGTAACATTCTGAAATTCAGGTGCATCTCTTTTACCCTTCTTCTTTTAAAGTTGTCAACTTAAACCCTCCTATGTGAAAGTGTTGCTAGTAAGTACACATGGCGTACTGATGAGGTACGCTGTGACATCCCCATTTTCACGGCCAGAAAAGACCGATTTTGTTTATGCTTTATAAAAATCAGAGTATCTCTTTTAATCAAAATGTTGGGGAATTTGTTCCCAGTAAAACATGATAAATATGTTATCAAAGCATTTCCGAAGAAAAGTGTTTTTATTCATTTTAAAACATTTGGGATATCATTGTCAATACAGAAACATAAGCATAAATAGAACTTACATTCATTATCACTAGTGATCTATATCTCCTTAATCTCTCAGTATAATGTGACTTCATATCAACACCTGTGATATAAATAAACTTAGTGGGTCAGGTTGGGAAACCTGGTGAGTACATAGGGTTTTCAACCCACAATAATATAATTATTATGTTTAATCGTCAAACAGTTAACCCAATTACCCATCCCCATTATCTTCTTTACTCTTAAGGGTCTACCCTAAGAATCAGCTACTCCTCGTTAATTCATTCCTAAGGATCATCCTAAGGAATCGACACGAAATCCATCGTTGCCAGGTTTTACTCAACAGGCACTAAATCCATAGCTTCCAGGGCTATTCCGTTTATCGACAGTATCCGCTCGCAATACATGTCAATGGGTTTTTAGAATACACCGGTAAACACATCGTTCACAACACCTACAATTTGCGAGCCTGCTAGTGTTCCATTGGACTGTCTAGAGTAGTCCGTGGTTGTCATCTATACTCTACTGAATGACGGGGCGATCATTTGGGAAAAAGGCTTCTCACGTCGTCCACCTCTCACCCTCACTTCACGGTCTATGTCACCTTTCAACGCATCATCCAACTCATACTCCATCTATTACATCTACCCATGTTTTACCCCAACATTATCATAGATATAAAATACATATACAATTTAAATCATTTAAAACATGTATAAAATCATTCATCCAACATAGATAGCAATTATACAGATAATTTTCACACATAGCACATAGTTTATATAAAATACTTCATATCTATGTGTAAGATGAAAGTAACTATGCACTCACTGGATACGGTGGCGATTCCGAACTCAGACAGCGCTTCGTTATCTCAAAACAATTTTCCTCGACAAAACCTAGTATCAATACCACTAGGGTTTAGTTTTAACGTTAACCGCGACTAATTAACAGTCTAGCTAATATTATTATCATATATACAGTAAATAACACTCAATATAACTAATAATAATAGCCCAAATAATTATTTTAAGGTCCTAATAATGTTACTATAATTAAATAAAAGGTATATCTAATATAGTATATGCGTAGCTCACATACAACGGGTTTTTATTAAAAAACCGAGCTTCGCTGGAGCAACGTTTCCGATCCGAAAGCTTTTCTTCTCGGAGCCGTTGGGCGCTCCGGGGCTTTCTTCTTGTGCTAGGGAGGTTCCCTACACTTGGGAGGGGTTTAGGGAGGCTAGAGAGAAGTTAGAGAGAGAAAGAGAGGCTTATGGTGTGAAGAAATTATGAAGAGTTCATCTCTTATTTATAGGAATTTTATAGTAAAGTAGTCTCCAAGTATCGTCTGTATCTTTTGCGTACGAGCTCTGTTTTCTACGTTCTTTATATACACACATTGGTATTTATGAGTACTACAACTTTCATTTAGACCCCGTTGGCTAATTCTCCTTCTATCTCATATTTACAAAAACTATATCGAATTCGTCGCGCTCGAAAAGTAGAGACTAAGCTTCGTACATAACTTTCACATATATTCTCCGTTTTTGTCGATATTTATATCCACACATTGGTAAAAATAAAACCTACAACTTTCATTTTTACTCCGTCGGCTAATTCTCGACCGATCTTAAATTTAACAGTATGAGGTGATTACACTGTTAAATGTCCGCGTAAAATTCATAACGTTTACATATGCACTTCGTTTTTATCTGTCTTTTTGTCTTTGAGTTCCTATTAATGAGATATTAAAATATCAATTAGGTCGCGTAAGCCAAAAACCGCTCGAACTAAAATTTGAGTTTCGGGCCATGCACCGCTATGCCAAATCTTAGAAAAATCATAATTTCCTCATACAAAGTTAGATTTGGGCGTTCTTTTTATGGACACTCTCGGTATAATATTTTCTATGACTTTTGTTTAGTTCGCTAAGGCTAAAAGTTGCTCTATTGTAAATTCACTAATTACACTTCCCGGTGTCGTGCCGGTTCCGTCGTGAAACTTCGACGGGTCATAACTTCTTCGTTATAACTCGGATTCCGGTGCTCTTTATATGTACGGAAACTGTGTAACATATACTACAACTTGGTTAAGATTATTTATTCTAAATAATATTTTTCTGAAAAATCGTTTTCGACCCCTATATCTCTAAATTGACTAGCCCGGATCTACGGGCATTACAATTATCTCCCCCTTAGGATGATTATGTCCCAGAATCATCAAAGAAACAGGGCTCACATGATGACTCCATACATTATCTCTTCATCCTAAGTAATAACCGTAACTTTTGATGTTTCTTCAAACGAGTATCTAACTCTAAGATTTCCTGACAACAGGCGGTGACCGATCTTGGACCCGCTCCTATCTCATGTTGGACTCCCAATTATGACCTTCAAGTCACAATCTCCATCCTTACTGGAGACTGCTTCTTCCTCTTAACAATCTTAGGATTACTACCATAGACCGATGTGTCGTATTGTAATGACCTAACATCGTATGTTGCAACTTTTAGACTCGGGTCTTTTAGAGTCAAATTTCCAGAACAGACTATACCTTCCTTTATGTTCTAACCACATCTTAAAAGGTAGCATTTCTAGCTACAAGTAACTTTTCGCGATACCTCTACAGATCATTTTTTATTTAAATCTTCCGTCTTAAGTCAGATGTTACATCGAACTTGATTCTCTGAACCACATAACATACTCAGCGTAGTCGGACTCAATTTGATATGACCACTAGGGTCAGAATAACAATCATCTTCTTAGTCATTACCGAAACGATGATAACAACATACTTGAATAAAACGAAATCAATTACTAGCTTCTTGGTAACCTTGTGACTTTCGCTGATCCAAGCGTGAGTCCTGTGCTTCCGGTAGTATATACATCTACTACCTTTCACACCTACTCATACTCGTCCCAAGTATTGTCTCTCAGTCCCCAAGTCCTAAAATCACAAACCAATTTAATACATACGAGTGTTACCAAATAATCATAAAAATTTCCCTAGACTCTACTAGGACTTCTTCCATGCATATCTTCAATCATCAATTCTGCTTCAACTCGGTTGGTGATGGGCATTCCAGATGATAGGACAAGTTTAGGAATTACACCAATCGTTCTATCATCCCGCCAATCAAATGTGTACATTCAGATGTACCCTACTTCTATAGACGTACTGCTATTTTATCAGACGTATTCTAAAGGCAAGATCCCACTCTTAAAATGTCTTCCGATAGGTATCATTCACCATTGTAAGCCTTATCATTTCCTCCATTTGCTCAGTCTGCTATGAGTCCTTATCATGACATTCTATACACCAAAGCCGACGTTCGGTGTATCGAGATGAGAATATAGATAGAGGAAGATTTAGACGCGTATTCCACCGTATTACTCCGAAAAGTTACATGTCAGTTCTAATATTGTAATTAAACGTTTAGAAACGTGAGCACATAAAATTTCCACATCTGGTCGGCAACAGACCATAGATCCGATCAAACAATAGCATAAAGCATCACAAATCATTTAGCACATAAAAGCATTTGAGGCATCATCCCTAATTAAGCTAGTGCTTGTATCTGTTCAAGTGTACTTCCTAAAATATATTAGACACACTCCTCACGATCATCACTTAGCATTCTAAGTTTATGTCTAGAAATAAATCCTTATTACTAGTTCGCTTAAACTAATGCTCTGATACCAACTGTGACATCCCCATTTTCACGGCCAGAAAAGACCGATTTTTTTATGCTTTATAAAAATCAGAGTATCTCTTTTAATCAAAATGTTGCGGAATTTGTTCCCAGTAAAACATGATAAATACGTTATCAAAGAATTTCCGAAGAAAAGTATTTTTATTCATTTTAAAACATTTGGGATGTCATTGTCAATACAGAAACATAAGCATAAACAAAACTTACATTCATTATCACTAGTGATCTATATCTCCTTAATCTCTCAGTATAATGTGACTTCATATCAACACATGTGATATAAATAAACTTAGTGGGTCAGGTTGGGAAACCTGGTGAGTACATAGGGTTTTCAACCCACACTAATATAATTATCATGTTTAATCGTTAAACAGTTAACCCAATTACCCATCCCCATTATCTTCTTTACTCTTAAAGGTCTACCCTAAGAATCAGCTACTCCTCGTTAATTCATTCCTAAGGGTCATCCTAAGGAATCGACACGAAATCCATCGTTGCCAGGGTTTACTCAACAGGAACTAAATCCATAGCTGCCAGGGCTATTTCATTTATCGACAGTATCCGCTCGCAATACATGTCAATGGGTTTTAAGAGTACACCGGTGAACACATCGTTCACAACACCTACAGGTTGCGAGCCTGCTAGTGTTCCACTGGAATATCTAGAATAGTCCGTGGTTGTCATCTATACTCTACTGAATGACGGGGCGATCATTTGGGAAAAAGGCTTCTCACGTCGTCCACCTCTCACCCTCACTTCACGGTCTATGTCACCTTTCAACGCATCATCCAACTCATACTCCATCTATTACATCTACCCATGTTTTACCCCAACATTATCATAGATATAAAATACATATACAGTTTAAATCATTTAAAACATGTATAAAATCATTCATCCAACATAGATAGCAATTATACAGATAATTTTCACACATAGCACGTAGTTTATATAAAATACTTCATATCTATGTGTAAGATGAAAGTAACTATGCACTCACTGGATACGGTGGCGATTCCGAACTCAGACAGCGCTTCGTTATCTCAAAACAATTTTCCTCGACAAAACCTAGTATGAATACCACTAGGGTTTAGTTTTAAGGTTAACCGCTACTAATTAACAGTCTAGCTAATATTACTATTATATAAGCGTTAAATAACACTCAATATAACTCATAATAATAGCCCAAATAATTATTTTAAGGTCCTAATAATGTTACTATAATCCAATAAAAGGTATATTAAATATAGTATAGGCGTAGCTCACTTACAACAGGTTTTTATTAAAAAACCGGGCTTCGCTGGAGCAACGTTTCCGAGCCGAAAGCTTTTCTTCTCGGAGCCGTCGGGCGCTCAGGGGCTTATTTCTCGTGCTAGGGAGGTTCCCTAGACTTGGGAGGGGTTTAGGGAGGCCAGAGAGAAGTTAGAGAGAGAAAGAGAGGCTTATGGTGTGAAGAAATTATGAGGAGTTCATCTCTTATTTATAGGAATTTTATAGTAAAATAGTCTCCAAGCATCGTCTGTATCTTTCGTGTACGATCTCCGTTTTCTACGTTCTTTATATCCACGCATTGGTATTTACGAGTACTAAAACTTTCATTTAGACCTCGTTGGCTAATTCTCCTTCTATCTCATATTTACAAAAACTGTATCGAATTCGCCGCGCTCGAAAAGTAGAGACTAAGCTTCGTCCAAAACTTTCGCACACGATCTCCGTTTTTATGGATATTTATATCTATGCTTTGGTAAAAATAAAACCTACAACCTTCCTTTTTACTCCGTCGGCTAATTCTCGACCGATCTTAAAATTTAACAGTATGAGGTGATTACACTGTTAAATATCCGCGTAAAATTCATAACTTTTACATACAGACTCTGTTTTCATTTGTGTTTTTGTCGTTGAGTTCTTATTAATGAGATATTAAACTCTCATTTAGGTCACGTAAGCCAAAAACCGCTCGAAATAAAATTCGAGTTTCGGGTCATACGAAGTAAGATTTGGGCGATCTTTTTATGGACAATCTTGGTATAACATTTTCTACGACTGTTGTTTACATTGCTAAGGCTAAAATTATCTAACGTAAATTCACTATTTACACTTCCTGGTGCCGTGCCGGTTCCGTCGCGAAACTTCGACGGGTCATAACTTCTTCGTTATAACTCGGATTTCGGCACTCTTTATATGTACGAAAACCTTGTAACATATACTACAAGTTGGTTAAGATTATTTATTCTAAATAATATTTTGCCAAAAAATCATTGTCGACCCTATATCTCTAAACAGACTAGCCCGGATCTACGGGCGTTACATACGCTGCACGTACTCATGGGCCTATTATGGACGCAGACTCCACCTGGTACGCTGGGCGTACCTTAAACTACGCTAGGCGTAGCAAGCCAAGACTCAAAACCCTAAAAGATACTTGTGCACTAAAAAAGGAATGATAAGGCCGTTACCCCAGCCACCATACTTTAGTGAGTGAAACCCTAAGAGAGCAAAAACCCGTTATAAGCTTGTGTGTGTGTTCTTAAGCTTGAAAGTGCCATTTCAAGGTAGTGAAGGAGAAGAGGAGGCCATTATAGGAGCTAGAAGTTGGTGGAAAAGAGTAGATCCGAGTTCTACAGAGGTTGGAGCTTCTTTTAGATGTAAAAAGCTCAAAGCTTTCCTTGTCATTTTTGGTTTGTGCTTCTGGGACAAATTTTTAGGGTTTTGGTCCCAAGGTGGAGACTTTATGAGCAAATGGTCTCCATATGCTTAGATCTGCCCTAT
Source organism: Lactuca serriola (assembly GCF_051521515.1). Lineage (NCBI taxonomy): Eukaryota > Viridiplantae > Streptophyta > Magnoliopsida > Asterales > Asteraceae > Lactuca > Lactuca serriola. The sequence goes on along the minus strand of NC_136415.1, from coordinate 303,847,009 downwards.
TCTAGTGTATTAGGAGTTGAAGGTTCATAAAAATCCAATCTTGGATGTGAATATTAAGTCATGCATGAGATATTGGCTTAATGAGGAAAGAGGAAAGGTGTTTAGGGTGATTGGTGATCTTTAAAGCCATGAAAAGGCTTAAAGGTTTCAACTTTATCGATTAAGTGACTTTAGAAAAGTCAGATCTGGAGTTTGAGTTTATGTCTTAACTGTTTAAGACCAAAAATCCATAAGAACATGAAACTAAGACTTACGCTGGGCATAAATCTCAGTACACGCAACGTAAGGGTTTGAGACCCCGATTCTGGATCGCCGGAGTACGCCCCGCGTACAAGAGCTGGTATGCGCCGCGTACTGCCCCCTGTTGACTTTAGTTGACTTATAGGGTTTTAGTCAACATTTGGACTTTTGGGTCAAGGAGGGGTAAAATGGTCTTTTACCCTTCTGTGGGATTGTCGAAATGGATTTAATCTAGCCTTTGAGAGCCATTATTTATTTGAGGATATTGTTTATGAGATTAGGCGGGGCTAGATCAGTATATTCGTGTGCGAGATTATCCGAGTTACCCAAGGTGAGTCTATTCACTATACATTACCTAGAGTGGTATCTATGTGTAGACCGGAGGGTCTTGTGTGCTATGTGTATGTATGAGATTATATGCATTGTGATATATGTATGCTATGTGTTGTAAAGACCGGACCGGAGGGTCCAACGATATAGATCGGACCGAAGGGTCCAACGATACAGACCGGACCGAAGGGTCCAACAAGCTATGATCGGACCAGAGGGTCCAACGAGGTACGGGACTGGAAGGTCCTGCTGAGACACATCGACCGGAGGGTCGTACAGTAGCCTCGAGTGGTGTATGTGTTGTATGTGGTATTTTGGGGAACTCACTAAGAATTTATGCTTACCGTATTGTGTATTATGTATTTCAGGTACCAGTAAGGATCGCGGGAAGGCGCAAGGATGACCGTACATACATATGGAGTTTTATTTACATTGAGATCTTGGGATTTGTTTATCGAGATGATGTTGTAAATGGATTTTGATATTACATATGAATTGTGTTATATTTTGAAATGGAAAAATTGTTTTGAAAATTTACGTTGTTACACATATACATGCATATACACATAGATCTACACAAAGCAACTTGTATTCTCCCCCAAAGCCTAGTAAAAACCGAAAATAGGGGGTATGAACTCATTTTGGGGTTTGGACCGGTTTTGATGAAGAGATATGAGAGAGAGAGATTTCGGCCCTAACAAGCACTGTTGAGTAGATCTTGAACTTATGGGGTTTTTAAGGAACATGGATCATGAAATGGAGTGATAAGGAGTGAATAATTTATCATAAACTGAAGTTTACCATCTTGTTTCGATAGTAGCTTACCCAAAAGTGATGATCTTTGAAGAAGTGTTCTTGAATACCACACAAGCACACATGAATTTGGAGGGGGAAATGAGGTTTTCTTGAGAGCTCTACAGAGAAATCTTTGGGTGAGTTTGAGAGTAAAAATGACGGTAATGGGGTGGTGGTCTCGACTGAGAGTTTAAGGAGGAAAGAGGTGGGTTAGTTTTTGGGTAATACATGGAGAATTAGTGTAATAACCCTAGAAGTATGTGATGTAATATGAATTTATATCATAAAAATCTGATTTATATCATAAAAATCTGATTTATATCATAAAAATCTGATTTATCTTTAATTTTGGCAAAGATAATCACCCAATATCATAAAAATTATCTTTAATTTTGGCAAAGATAATCACCCAATATCATAAAAATCTGAATTATATCAATAAAAAACGTTTTGGTAACTATCCCACAGCCAAAAGAGCACAAAATCCCGATTTTCCCTCTTTCTGACCAGCTAACTCATCGAGTCAGGCATGGACTCGGCGAGTTCAGCCCCCATAAACCCTAAATTTCGATCTTTAAGCAAGGATAATTCACAATAGCATCAAATACATTAAACAAACAGCCATGTCTCTGATACCACTATTGGGTTTTAAGCAAAACATCAATCCTATGGTGTACATGCAAACCCTAATAGCTTTTGGGTCTAGTTTGTCTAATGAACATGCAATTGAATATCCAAAGATATAAACCCTAGATCTAGCATACAATTAATCATATTAACATAAGATTGAGGTTTAGATCTTACCTTGATTGTTATGTAGCAATAACAATCTCAAATCCTCCTTTGTAATGGCTTTAGAAAGCTTAGAGTCACAAGTGTCATTCCTCTAAAGGCTCACAAACACCAAGAGCAAGAGGATGAATAATGATAAGAGAGGAGGCACCCAAAAGCGTGTAGAAACCCTAAGGAATCAGTTGGCCACGTTTTTGGTGCCCTAGGGGTCCTTAAATAGTGAGGCTATTAGGGTTATCTAACAAGGACACCCTAATTTCACTGCTTAGGCCCTAAGCAACCCATGGACTCCCTCCTTAGAGGCCTTGGACGATTTCTAATGTGTTTCCCCATTGAATTCGTCCACTCCATCCTCTATGGAGTCCATTAGCTCAATATTCAACTATCACTCAATTGACAGTTCTAGTCCCCTTTATTTAATTAATCTCTTTTAGCCACAAAATTAATTCTTATTAATTATTGACTAATATTAATTAAACAATATGATTTATCCTTTAATGTATTATTCTCATAATATATTAATAAATCATAATTACTCCTCTCTCTCCATAATTCATCCTATCAAGTTGCTTTGATGAAGGCAACCCAAAAGGACCATGCACCATCGGGTCAAGTACATACCAAAATAGTTATAGACTTAGACACTAATCCAACAGCGATGTCATTTCCTATGAGTAGTATGTCATCCACATACAATACCAGAAAGCTAACTGTACTCCCACTAGCCTTGACATACACACATGACTCATCCTCGCTTCTCAAAAAACCATACTCTTTGACTTTCTCATCGAAACAAAGATTCCATCTACAAGATGCTTGTTTCAATCCATAAAAGGATTTCTCAAGCTTGGACACTCTATTAGGATACTTTACATTGAAAAAAAAACCTCTGGCTGACTCATGTAAACATCCTCAGCCAACTTTCCATTTAGGAAAGCAGTTTTGGCATCCATTTTCCATATTTCATAATAATGAAATGTAGATATGGCTAGCATAAACTTAATAGATTTAATCTTCGTTGCTGGTGAGAAGGTTTCATCATAGTTAACACCTGGAGTTTGAGTAAAGCCCATCGCAACCAGTCGCGCCTTATATGAATGTACTTTCCCATCCATGTCGGTCTTCTTCTTGAAGATCCATTTGCACCCGACTGTCTTATGACCCGGTACATTGTCAACCAAGTTCCAAACTTGATTGTCATACATGGACTAAATCTCATTGTCCATAGCCTCTTTCCATTTAGCAGACTCGGGGCCTGCCATGGCTTCCTTGTAGCTGTTAGGTTCATCCAAATTTATCAGTGTGTTATCACTAATAAATGTATCACCCTCAGATCTTATATGGAAAACATATAATGCAGAACACTAACTCTACTGGAACACCTTAGAGGTACGAACTCGTCAATCGGCTCAACAGGAGTTTCCTCCTTAGGTTGATTGCTAGTGTTTGAGGTTCCTTTAACGCTTGACTCTTGAAGCTCTTAAAGATCAATTTTCCTCCCACTGTCTCCATGGCTAATGAGTTCTCTCTCGCGAAAGACTCCTATCCTCACAATGAAGACAAGATTTTCACTTGGTATGTTGAAGAGATATCCAAAGGATTTATGCGGGTAGCCGATGACAATACATCGCATACTAAACGGTTTGAGCTTGTCATGAGCCTTTTGTCTCACGAAAGCCTCGCAAGCCCAAACCTTGATGTGTGCAAACAAGGGAGCCTTCCCTGTCCAGATCTCATGAGGTGTTTTGGCAACCTTCTTAGTTTGGACTAGATTAAGGATATGGGCAGGAGTCTCTAAGGAATACCCCTAGAATGAAATAAGTAACCAAGCTCAACTCATCATGGAACGAAGAATGTCCAACAAGGTTCGATTGCACCTCTCAACCATACCATTAAGTTGTTGTGTCCTACGTGGCATCAATTGTGAAACAATCCCACATTCCTTGAGGTAGTCTTGGAACTCGATACTAAGATAGTAATCACCCCGATCAGATCAGAGCATCTTTATCTTCCTGCACAGCTTATTCTCGACTTCCTATTTAAACTCTTTGAATCTCTCAAAGGTTACTTAATTATGTTTGATTAAGTAGATATAGCCATATCAGCTGTAATCATCAATAAAAGTCACTTAGAAGCGGTTAGCATCCCTTGTGGTGGTTCTGAAAGGTCCACACACATTGGTGTGTATGAGATCCAACAAACCTTCACCCCTTTCACAAGTACCAGTGAAGGGTGACTTGGTCATCTTTCCAAATAAGCAAGATTCGCAAATGTCATCCGACCTTAAGTCGAATGTCTCCAAAACTCCGACCTTTTTGAATTAACCTATGCGCTTCTTGCTGACATGTCCAAGACGAAAATGCCACAAGCATGCCTTCTCCAATTCATTGGAAGAGTCAATGTGCAACACATTATTTCCTAAGTTGTCTACAACCATCACAATTTCATATACACCATTATAAGGCAATGCTTTAAAATAAAAGACACCATTATAAACAGCATTAATAGCACCAATTTCATTATCAAATGTAAAACTAAAACCTTGTTTATACAAACCATGAAAGGAAATAATATTTCTCGCCATTCCAGACGAGTAGCAATAATTATTCAAATCCAATTCTAACCTTGGTGATAGGTGAAAACCTTCCTCTTGCCCATGATCAAGTTCATCTTCTCGTGCTCCACACCCTTACTTATTCTTAGTCCCTGCAAATGAAAACAAATGTGAAATCCATAACCTGTATCAAGGACCTAAGAATACGAAAGTGATGAGTTATTAGATAGAATAGTATAAATACCTACATGGGTGGCCTTAACCTTCCCATCATTGACATCCTGCAAGTATTCAGTGCAGCTTCTGTCACACCCCAAAACCAGAACGGCGGAAACGTTATGGGGTGGATGACGTCATGTCAAGTATCACAACATATGCAGTATAGTAATCAAAGTACAACAACCATTGCATTGATAGTAATAATTTTACATCGATTACATGTTATAGTAGTATCAAAGTAATTACATAACATAACATAGATGCAGCTCGGTACTAGGCTGTCTTCACAAAAGCTCCTGGGATGTACCTGTCTATTGCTGACCTGAGAATACAAGTTATTTTGAAAGCGAGTATCACCATTTTATAATGCTGGCGAGTCCATAAGTATTTAGTGTCATTTGTATAAATACGCATTTTTATTCAAAATAACTTTATGAAAAGTAGTAGTTTAGAATCTATAGTGTAATAGCGTCCTTTCCAGAAAATCCTATATTTTCTAAATAACAACAGTCTTCTACCAAGACTCGACAGAGTTATGTTTTCAAGAGTAATTTTCCCTTAAATACTATCATTACCAAAATACGATATTTGACTTTAAAGAACGTAGGAGAATATCACTAGTAAAAATACTAGGGGAAAATAACATATGCCTCAGCAGTTATACTGCTGACCAAGGCAAAAGAAATCATAGACTCCAGGAGAGTATCAAATAAATGATACGCCAGGCTCAGTCTAACAAAAGGAAACACAGACCCCAGACGTTATCAAATGAACGATACGGCTAGCAAGGTCTAAAACAAAGAAACACAGACCCCAGATAGTATCAAATGTACGATACAGCTAGCAAGGTCTAAAACAAAGAAACACAGACCCCAGACAATATCAAATGAACGATACATCTAGCAAGGTCTAAAACAAAGAAAAATAGACCCTAGACAGCATCAAATGAACGATACAGCTAGCAAGGTCTAAAACAAAGAAACACAGACCCCAGACAGTATCAAATGAACGATACAGGTAGCAAGGTCTAAAACAAATGGAAATCCTAAGTGGGTGGTCTCAAGAATACCGTGTTAATTCTCGTTCCCTTAAGGCCATGAATTATAAGGTAAACATGGAGATACTCGTAACCAGACAGATTGACACTAGAGTACTTGACGCCCTGCAAGCGTCGGAATAATTGTGACATTTGTCACCCCTTGGCTTGGTAGGCCAAGGACTGTAGCTTGCAGTCAGGGTGCGGGACTGTCAGTCCCATATAGATCTATACACACAATGCCCACTCTCCCTCTAGGAGACTTTGGTTACCAACTTGACAATGGGAAAATCCCTGTCCTGAAGATGCATCTCGTATTGTGAATTCTATTAGAGGCGCTGGAATAATGATATAGACTCACAAATGAACTGACTCCTTTGGAATTCTCGTACTAGAAAGAGTGAATAGAATCTCCTAACTATTCCTATAATAGTTACTAGTGTCTCTAATCTATGAATGATGAATGGAAGGATGCCCTTGCTTCCCAAGGGAAATGAACTGGTCGATGTAAACCTTTATGTCTATGCATGTATACATGATATATAACTAATGTTTAAACAACCTTCGGACGGAGATCCGATACCCACCATACCACATCCCAACAAGGAAAAGGAAATAGGGCGAACTAGCCTTCCTAAGTCCTTTAAACATTATTTATATAACTATACAAATACAGGCACGCATTTAACGAAGTAGAAGCATAGAAGCATAAAAGAAAACTTTGGTAAAACCTTTGGAAAAACTTTAAAAATATGAATATACGACTTGATGTCGTTATGTAAAACAAGCTTTGAAAACCTTTGGAAATCCTTTGAAAAACCTTTCATAAACAACTTTGAAAAATGGTTTGTATAAAATGGTTTAAGTGAAGAAAACCTTTGATAATAAATCACGACTAGATGTCTCTTGAGTAAACAAACTTTGAAAAACCTTGGATTACCTTTAATGATCTAAAAAGGGATATTCATACTTTAACAAGATTTGAAAACCTGATTTTGGAAACCTTTAATCTGGATAAATAGTTTAACATGAAAAATCTATTTTGCTATACAGTTATTAATCACATGCGATTTATCTAATAACTGTACAGTTCAACGTGTATTCTCCCCCTATAAAAGCAGTTAAAATCATTTAAAAGGTTGATTCAGGGGTATGAACTCACCTGTCGTGGGCGATTCGGATGAATGGACAGTATAGAATGCTAAGTGTCAAGTGAGGACTTGACCACACACACGCGAATCCTATTTAACATGTAATGATACATTTAAGTATCCAATTAGTCATTTAATAACTAATTAAGCAAGTAAAGATGTCCTACTACATAAAAACACTTTGCTACAAGTGCTAGGAGTACCAAGGGTTGCATATAAGGTGTGTATGGACTCACATTGGAGTTTACTCTTCAAATGATGGCCCTTATGCGTGTTTACGGTTTCAAGACCACTTCCCCCATGAGTTTACGACTGTAAACTCATGGTAGTGGTTTCATGGAATGTTTAAAGGTCTTATCTCACTCATAAAATCATGCTAGAGTCGAATCAAAGGCTAAGGAAGTGATTGGGGCTTGAAATGGACACTTTATGGAGTTTACGGTCCTTGGAACACTCCCTTGGTAGTTTACGGCCGTAAACACATGAATTTATGGTCGTAAACTCATGTTATTCGATTTCTCTTGTGCTTTGGTGGTTCTAACTCATGCATGCAAGTTTCTAGTCACTTATATGGGCATAGGAAGGTGTTAAAGGCACTTAAACACCTTGGAAAGGTGTTTACAGTTTTGGGAGACCTTCCCAAACTATAAACTCATGATTTTCCCTTCAATTCATGTTCTTAGGGCTCTTAGATCATTCATGTAAGGTTCCATTCCATTACACAAACATTAGAAGGCATTAGGGGCATCTAAACACCTTTTGGAGGTTTTTACGGTTTTGGGATGAACTCCCCAAACCGTAAACTCATATGAACATGGGGAAATGATGATTTTCAAGTGCTAAGCTCATTTAGGAAGGGATCTATGCTAGTTGTCAAGGCTTTGGATGAACCAAGGCACACTTTGGCACCCATTTAAGGGTTTACGGTCCGAGGATGTTCTTGGACCGTAAACACCTTGTTCTTGGTGTTCTTTAAGGTTTTGACATGTAATCAAATCAAACAACTAGCTAGGAGAAGTATACTTACGTATAGGAAGCTTGAATGATCGATCTTGGCGGATTTGACATGATGAATTTATGATAGTTAAGAGGATTTCTTGGGTGTTCTTGAGGTGGAAGTTGGAAAAATGAGAGAAAATGACTAAGTGTCATATTTATACTCTCGGGGGTTCGCGGTCAAAAAATCCAAGTTTTTGTTCGTAAATTTCTAATTTTTTGGAGTTCCGCGACTTACGCTAAACACGACAACTCTAAACTTACTTCCTTATTTTTGGTTCGCTTGACGAATATTATTTAAAATACTCCAACGGGCTTAAATCTGGTCAAAAATATTTTTGGGATAAGTTTGGCTAATTTTTGACGTGCTTAATTTCGACGTTGAAACTAACGGAAATTTTGGGTTGTCACAGCTTCCCTTCCAGTACCCTTTCTGATGACAATATAAACACTTTGCTTCCTTAGGAATAGTAGAGGGAGCAAAAGAACCATCCTTGATCCCACTTGAAGAGGATCCATCAAGAGAAATTCCCTTGTGGCTCTTAAAGGGAGCCTTCCTCTTCTTCCCCTTCCCATGTCCAATTCCCAAGACAGGTGCAGTAGTTGTAGGAGTAGAAGTAGATTTACCTTTGAGACTACTTTCAGCAGTCCACAAAAGGCCTTGAGGCTTGCTAAGAGTGACCTCCTCCTTGTTCATATGATAGGTCATGCGGAACGGATTATAATATGGGGGTTAGGAGTGTAGAATGATATCTATAACCAACTCCTTATAGAAGTTCACATTCAACTTCAGCAAGCGTTCCAAAAACCTTTGCATTTTCTGCAAGTGGGCCGTGATGGGTTCACCATCCTTCATCTTTGTTGTTATCATGAAGGTGATGATTACATACCTCTCTTGACAAACACTTTGATGGTATCTTTCCATGAGTTCTTGGTGCATCTCAAAAGGGTATAGGTCCTCATAGGACATTTGGAGTTCAGCTGTCATGGTAGCCAACATGATACAAGACATATTGGTGGCATCCTTCTCATGAGTCCTGAAATCAGTGATGACTCATCGATTTCCTTAAGCTCCTTATCGAGGACATATTCCTTCTCCTCATAATGAGTGACCATCCTGATGTTCCTAATCCATTCATTGAAGTTGGTACCAACAAATATGACTCTCCCACACAAGTTCATGAGAGAAAAGGAGCAAGAAGTAGGGTTGGAAGACATTTGAAAAAGAAACACAATGTTTAGATTAGATAAGAGTCCTAAATATAACACCCAAAATGAAATATTAAGGCTAGGACTCAACACAATATTTTACAATTTTGAAGAGGGACGCCATAATACAAATGCAAAATAATTGAAAGTAGGTAAATGAAGATTTACCAATTCCCATAATGAAAAATGAAATTTATTATTAAGTTTTAATTCGATTGAAATTCCTAGATTCCTTTGAGATTCATTGAACTTTCAATGGCATGTTTAAATCTCGATTATGCCCTTCAATTTTGTGCTTGGGATACCGAGGATCACAAAAAAGTATGAATAAACATGCAAACATGCTTGGTACACTCAATGCGATTTATCACCTAATCAATGTGCCCGTTAACCATACACGCTCCATCGATCTATGACAAACATCAATCTACCCTTTGCCATCCTTACTAGTCCAAGTTAATGTGTCGGTTAACCACAGACGATCCATTAACCACTTGGTAAGGTGCAAAGTGCAATTTCATGGATTAGCATCAATTTCACATATTTCCTAAAGTAACTAAGATTGGGAATTAAATAAAACATTTATTTACTTTATAATTTCATTATAATTTTAACGAGAATTAATGCCCTATCCTAGCGGTGGGTGAGAGTGGACACCCATTAAACTGCGATTTCATAGGCAATAACCTTATACCCCCCTTATATACCGCTTCGTGAATGAGGCCTACTAATGGTAAGACTAACTAGTTTTATACATATATACAATTATTAAACTTTTAATATTATAATAGTATAAGGGTTGAATTTTAGACTTTTAAAATTCTAGGGTTTGGAATTACAATATTCATAAGTGCGACTTTACAGAGTCCAAAACTTGAGGGCAAGTTTTGAAACTCTACAAAAACTTTTCATTTCCAAAACTTATGAGTTTAATGGCTTTTTAAAGAAAAGTCCTTTCATTTTCCATAACTTGAGGACAGGTTATGGAGTCCATTAAAAGCATATAGATCATTATTTTAATTAACACAATAATCAAATAATTCATACATGATCTAATTAAACTCATAAGAACAAGATAATTCATATCAACAATCTTCAAGAAATTAGCCTAATCATAATAACTAATAAAAATCTTGAAATTATGACAATTTTCTTTTAATTGGACAAGCATGATCATTACAATATCAAAAAACATATTTCATGGTTCAAAAAATTGTTTGGGGTAATAAGCCTAATCCAATTATGGCCGAAAACTCGAAATTTTGCACACAGGAGCACCAACTCGGCAAGTGCAGGAACTGGACTCGTCGAGTTGGTCATTTATGAGTACACTCGTCGAGTCAACCAGTGGACTCGACGAGTTCACCAGTCAAAAATGCAGAAAAATGATTTTTTTTCAACTTTGAAAACCAAGTAAGCATCAAGTGTAATAGAAAACAATCCTAGGCTCTGATACCACTGTCGGGTTTTGAGCACTCTAACAACATTATGGTGCATACACAACCCTAAATGCTTTTTATCTATGTTTTCTCTAATTATACATGTCATTTGATTTTCCAAAACATTGCCCTAACTAGCATACAAAGCATAGGTACTTGAATAACAAAAAGTAGTTAGATGACTTACCTTTTGTTGTAGCTTGTTAACTTGGAACTTTAAGAGCCTAACATCCCAAATTTGATTCCTCAACTGCTTCACAAAACACCACAAATAACGGAGGACTTGAGAGAGAATTACTTGGACAAAATCGGCTCTTATGAATTCCTTGAACCACTAGCGCCAATTTTACGAGCTTAAGGCTTCTTATATAGTGTGGCAAAGTCTATGGTTACACCCATGTAAACCCTAATGGACATAACCTTTCATATTACTTAGGATCCATGGGTTAAACCTCCATGAACTATCCATGGAGTAACGTATTGGTTTAGCCCATCGTAAATAACCATAGGCCCATACTATAAGAATCATTGATTTACTAAATCAATCCCCGTACATTTAAGTAGTCTCTTTTGATCACTGAATTAATTCCAAATTAATTCCTGACCAATACTAATTAAATAATATGATTTCATATTAATATTTTACAACTTATAATATATTAATAAATCATAAATAACCTCTTCTTAAAAGTCCATCCTGTCAAATTGTTTTGGTGAAATGCAACCCAAATGGACCATGCAACTCTCGGGTTAAGTACATAGCAATTATAGTTACGGGCTTAGACACTAAGTCCAACAGTTTCCTTCAAGATTTGGAGACATTATCTTTATGGGGTATGTTGTACTGTTTACAAGGATCAGAAGAGTTTTAGATATCTTATGGATCAGCAGAACCTGAACGTGAGGTAGCGTAGGTTACTAGACATGGTCAAGTATTATGACTACAAGATCCTTTACCATCCGGGTAAAGAGAATGTGGTAGCGGATGCTTTGAGCCGTAAGTCGGTTGGGTCTTCAGTTAGGGATATTTGTATGACGATATCCATTGATTTTCCATTGACGGGTTTGATCAGTGAGGCGTAGGCAGAGGGAGTTCGGAAAGAGAACTGGAAGCAGGAGAGGATCAGGGATGAGATCGACAGGTTTGTCACTGATAATTGAGGGTTATTCACCCGGTGTGGTTAGGCTTGGGTTCCCGTTTCTGGTGGGATCAGTCAGTCAGTGTTGGAGGAGGCTCATAACTCTCATTTTTCTATTCACCCGGGAGCCACCAAGATGTATTGGGATTTGAGATTGGGCTACTAGTGGCCCTGTATGAAGAGGGAGATAACTTGGTATGATGAGAGGTGCTTGGCATGTAGGATGGTCAAGGCCGAGCACTAGAGGCCGCATGGGAAGCTGAAGAATTTGGAGGTTCCCATGTGGAAGTGGGAGCAGATCACTATGGATTTTATCACCAAGTTGCGGAGGACGGCTAAAGGTTTTGATGCTATATGGGTCGTCATGGATCGATTGACCGAGAGTGCCTACTTTTTTCATATCCTGGAGATCTCTTTGGCTGAAAATTTGGCAAATGTTTACGTCCGGGATATCGTTACTCGTCAAGAAGGGGTTTCAGTTTCCATTGTTTCCGATCAAGATGTTCGGTTCACATCTCGATTTTGGCTGAAGTTCCATGATGAACTAGGCACGAGGTTACATTTCAGCACCACTTATCGTCCGCAGACTGACGGTCAAAGCAAGTCGACTATCAAGACCCTTAATGATATGTTATGGACCATTGTCATTGATTTTGGTGCGAGTTGGGATTCCTACATACCTCTAACGGAGTTCTCCTACAACACCAGTTATCAAACCAACATTGGTGCCCCACTTTTTGAGCTCTTGTATGGATGAATATATCACACTCCGATATGTTGGGGAGAGGTTGGTCATTGGGTCATGGGAAGGACTGAAGTAGTCCTTCAGACCATGGAGCTTATTCAACAGATCAGTCAGAGACCGCAGACCACTGATTGTCAGCAAAAGAGCTATGTCGACCGGCACCAATCAGAGTTGGAGTTTCAGGTCGGCGATAAGGTGCTCCTGAAGGTCTCTCCATGGAAAGGTTTGATACGCTTCAGGAAGAGGGGGAAATTGGGTCCCCCAATATATTTGAAGAAGAAGGTGGTGGTAAAGCTTGCAAGCTTGTAGAGGCTTTAGATCTGGGATCTTCATCATCCTAGCAACCTCTAGGAAGAATAAAGTTCTGAACTTGATCATCATATCTCAAGATTTTGCCTATGTTAAAAGTTTTTGCTTATTAGCCCCATTTTCTTGGTATTTTTGGGTAGAGGCTACCTTTGACCAAAGGAGTTGTCCTTTTGTACGTTTTATGGTAGACTAAGTGATAAAAATGTGGTCTTGGACATTCCTTTCACTCCATGGAAGTTTTGAGGTGTCTTAATGGGTTAAAGAGTTTGAGTTTTCGCTTTTGGGCTCATTGTAGCCACGCATGGCCATAAAGATTGCATGTTTTTGGATTTAGACGTTCCATTATATTTCGATCTGAAGATTGGACTAGATATCTTAAGCCATTAAGCCATTGGTTTGGAAGTTGGTGAACTACAACAAAACATTAGGCGTTTGCATGGGAACGCCCAACGTTCAGACGCCAGACATCTTAAAAAGGAACACCAAGCGTTCTGTGATGAATCCCAATGGGTTGATTTTTGGGCCTTGGGCCATTAGGGGTTTGCGCTTTGGCTAGCATATTGGGCTTCCTTGGATTCTAGGCCCATGATGGGTTTGGGCCCAATTTCGAAGATTAGGTCATATATATATATATATATATATATATATATATATATATATATATATATATATATATATATATATATATATATATATATATATATATAGGGAAAAGTGAATATAACCCTTAAGGGTATATAAGCTTAGGTACCCAAAGCCTCCATAATACGTCTTTTTGTTTGATATATTCATTATAATGTTCTTAAACTTTAACCCTGACTTGATTTACTTTCAAAATTTTTGAAATTCATTATTATTTTTCTCTTACATCACATCTATTTGAAAATTTTGAAATTCATTATTTACTTTCAAACTTTAACCCAGGGCTGCCCTGATAGACTAAAGGGCTTTGAGGTGGACCAGTCAGGCCAAAGGCCCTGAGAACTTTCCAGATAGGCTGAAAGCCCACTGAAGCAGTCCAGTTATGCTGAAGGTTCTATATGCATGTTGTTTTTTTTATATTTATTTGGTGGTACTTTGGGGGAACATACTAAGTGTTGGCTTATAGTTTTGGTTTATGGTTTCAGGTACTTCAGATGATTGCGGGAAGGCGAATGCTTGACCATACACATCCTCTTGTCTATGGCTTATGATTTTTGGAGACTGTGATATTTTGAAAACCATGATTATTAAACAACTTATAATTTTGGGTTGATTTTAAAAGTTTTTAATATCTTGTGATTTTTATGGATGTTACACCTGGGCATTTGTTTATGTCGATAACCTTTCACCTGAACATGGGGGCGACTCCAAACATGAGCCTCAAGCATTGATGCCAAACCAACATATCGGTCTCATCTTGCTGGTCAACATTCATATTTTTGATCCAACCGAGATCTTATTAGTCTCCTACTTTCCTACCAGTTATTCAAAGTACTAGAATTCCAACTGGTTGATTAAATTGTCAGCTTCTCATGCGAACCGTACCATGAGAATCTAATCAAGAGTCTAGTTGGAAAAAACTACCCTAGCATCTTTGCCAACGTGGTTCGAATAGCCTTCCTCTTCTATCTAGGGACAACATAACAAACAATCACATGAGTGCTTCATATTCCATTGTATTCCATGTGAATGTTACTGGCCTAAATGTAGTCTTACATCGCGATCAGCTCGAAATCGGCCTATAACCTGCCTCAATACCATGATTGATGTGGCCCACCCACAGTCTTAAAACCAACCCCGCGATGGTCTAACTCAACTTAGTGAAGGATATTTTCCATACTGTAAACCTTCAACAATTCCATAACTGCTTAACAACTTAGTGAATGCTACAGGCTACCCCATAGTCTTACAACACTTGTACCGCAACCTACCAATCTGGTGAATCCTATGGGCCACCCCACAGTCTTACAACACTTATGTTCCGCCATAGACCCAACGAATGGTCTTGCTAACTATCCCTAAGAATACTTAGCCAAAAATCAATACAAGCAAAACCCTCGACTTGCCATACCCCTATCATGCATTCTTATATTTGATTCTCTAAATAGATAGAAATTCATGAAAAATAACAATCAGTTAAGAAAATTCCCCAAACATTTTATAATACTGCCATTACACATAATTAAGCTGAGAAAAGTATAAAAATCGATGTATAAATAGTTTAACCCGATTTTATGATTTTTGTGCTTTCATTCTAGCAATAATGTAAATAATTAGAATAAAGTTTCCAAAATTGCCAGAACTTTTTGTAACACTGTTATTATACATATAGAATCTACAAAAAATATAAAAGGTATTTTTCAATTAGTTTTGCTATTTTTCATTGTTTTATTCATTTTAATAATAATTAATTGGTGAATAAGTATCAAACAGTTAATGTAAATTACCAAAAATTTTATAAATTTCATTTACAGTGTACATAATCTGGGAAAAATACCAATGGTGATTATTTATATAGTGTAATCCGATTTTGTGTATTTAAGTGCTTTTAATCTTAGAAAATAGGAGAAAAATAGTATAATGAATAGAAAAATCATAACAATTTTTATTTAGTGTTCTAACATAATATAAGGTCTTCTGGTAAATGTTCATGAATTTTGAATGAGTACAAATATTTTTCCCATTATTAGACCATTATAAATACAAAAATCGGGAAAAAATAGGAATGCATTTTGAAAAATTCTTAAAACACTTTTCTGAGTACCTCACATTAGGTAGGAGCTGCGACAATTATTATATAGACTTTTCAAAATCCTTAAACTGGTTTTATGATTTACTTGAATTAAACAAAAAGAAAATTAAAAACCATAGCAAATAGTAACAAAAATCGATGAAACTCGCTAAGATGTCATCATTCACTTTTGGAGTTATTCAAGAATTTATTTATGATTTATAGACCTCAGAAAGTATTTTATACGAATTATTGACCTATTTTCTTGAAATAATTATAGTAATTCGAGACAAATGATTTATTTTTTGAAAATTTGTATAACATCACATTCTGTTGATGGAATTATGGGAAAAATCGGATTTGTTCATAAAAGAAGTTTTAGATATTTATTTGAAAATAAATCCTTTTATGAACCTATTTGAATGTTTTTTTAACAACAAACTTTCATGATCAAGCCTCTAAGCTTGAAGATCATCACATGCATGTTGGTTTTTGGGTGAAATACTACCTCCGACATCATAAAAATCATGGTTATGTAGATATGATTCATAAACCATCCATAGAATGGTGTAGAAGAAGAAGATATGTAAGAAAACATGAGATTTTGAAGGAATAATGAAGTAGAAATCGAGTTTACCTTCAAGAATACCACAAGATGATGAAGATTTAGAGTTCAAGGTGAGTTCTTGGACTCATTTTCCGGAATAAAATTTGTGGTTGAAGGAGAGAGGAAGAAAGAATAGAGAGAAAATGAAGTGGAGGTGTAGGAAAAATGAGAGAGAATGAGGGAAATGGAGTATTAGTTTTGTGTAAATGTTTTGGTAAGAGGGGAAGTGTATTGGGAAGAGGGTGAAAGGTTTTGAGGGTATTATGCCCTCTTTCTATTTTCATTTTTATAAAAATATTCAATTCTTTATTAAATATATCAAACTTTTTATAAAATGTACACCTTAACCAAGTTTTTGCTCATGAAACCTTGATTTTTGACTCATAAATTAAGGGTAATTGTTAATGACTTAATTCCTTGAATGCATTTTCAAAATTTTAATTATTATAACATCATATTATATGCTTTTTCAAATTCTATTTTCATTTTTAGGGCTTTTAAGGGTTTTGATGAATCTGTAAGTCTTTGGATATCAAAATTAATTAAATTTTGAGACTTCAAACCATTTTAGAGTTTTATAACTCTTATTCAAGTTAGAAATAACATTTGTAATTTGTATTTGCCGGTTTATTGGCATTCTATGTAGTGATTTCGAGACTCAAGCGAAATTGAGGAATCAAGTATACTAGTCCTAGTTTTCAACTTTAACTTAAGTTCCTACGAGACCCAGACCTAATTTATACCACTAGGTCAAGTGCATGATGTGTGTATATGGTTCATAAAAAGGTGTTCGAGTCAAAGAGTGACCCGAATATGGATAATCACTACAGTTAAGTAGTTGTAGAATTCACATATCAATGTGAAATCTAAGTATACTATCCATTGATTCTAATTGTTTCCAAGTTTCTAGTAGATTATAACTTAATTTCTAGTTACTAAATCTAGTATTTGTCGTGCCTACATGTACAACTAAGTTTATCAAATCTAGAACCAACTCTAATTTTGACAGTTGTCACAGTCTCCCCCGATTGAAAGAATTTCGTCCCGAAATTCAATTCGTGACATATTCTATTAGAAATTAGTCGAACACAATTGTATAGTTGGAAAGGTGGTGAGTTGAATATCTCTTTGATTACTCTGGTTTAATTCCTCACGGAAATATGCCAAGTCTTTAGCTATCAACAATTTAGTGTTTCCTTAATTCGAGTTCTACAGCCTAGATTGCGAGAAAATTAGGATCATGGGAATCATGTTCCAACCATGGCAACCTAGTTGAAAAGATTATTTAATTAGATATTATCTGAATTAAGTGAGCGCTATAAGTTTGGTTGAAGCACCAACTACATTGAGTGTTAAATCTGCATTGATTCTTAAGTCGCATTCTAAATCAGCACTAATTGTAAATTCGCCACCTAATAAATAAGGGATTAAGAACAACTGGTTCACTTCTGGGATGGCTACTAAATCTGAAAAAAAAATACATATTCCGAAATAAGAAGGGGTAGCATGAATGAAAAAGAAGCGATCGAGGGTAAGTTCCTAAAGATACGTACTAAGGGTAAGCAACGAAGTTTTGGTACCTCTCGAATGTAAAGGCTATTTAAGTGTCGTCTACAAAATAAATTACGAAACGATCGAGGTTTTCCGAAGCAATATTTACTACTACGGTTACTCTTATTATAATAAAACAATATTCGAAGAAAGAATATATATATATATATATATATATATATATATATATATATATATATATATATATAGAGAGAGAGAGAGAGAGAGAGAGAAAGAGAGAGAGTCATAGTCGCAAATGAAGGCGATCCAAGTTTATGATAACTTAAATCACCTTGTCTAGATAACAATTTGAGTGTTAAGAAATGATAACTAATCTCACTATTATCAAAATGTTTAATAATTCCAAGATAATGAAGATACATGAGTGATAATCAAACAAAGTAGTAAAATAATAAACATATAAATTAAAGTTAAAGGTTTAAGTCGTCATTAAAGGAATTTTTATAGAAATATTGATATTACGCTTTTTGAAAAATTTACTAACTGTCTAAGTCAACACAAAAACAAGTTTAAGAGGAGTCAGAGTATTTATGAAAACAAGTTTGAGAGTTTACGAACTCACTAAAAATTGCAAAGTATAATTCTATTTTAAGAAAGGTGTAAAAATGTCGATTGTTGAAAATAGTGCATTATTTATTTAGTGATCATACAAAAGCAATCATTTGAAGGATAGATAATCGTAACATTTAAAACTTTTTATGTTAATTAGAAGAACATAAGAAAATATATTCTTCACATATACTTTCTGGTTTTAGAAAAATGGTAAGCACAAAGGTATTAACCTTGTGTATCAATTGTAAGCAAAATACAATGGAAATTAAATTTTAAATCAAAGTCATAAATTCAGAACAAAAGAATAAATGTAAATATGGATCACTTGTTTATAGTAGATTTCAAAATAAAAACAAAATATATATGATAAAAGGCGTAATTGAATATATTAAAGTTGATTAAATCAAAATTATATCTTATGACTATACACATATTAATTGCTCAAAACAAAAGGTTAGACTTCTAGTCTGCATGTGTAAGAACATGGTACCAAGAGAAGCAAAATAGACAAAAACAAAGTTAGACAATATATTATGTTATTATTCTGGGTGTTCAAGATCTGAAATCAGAAGGAGAGCAAGAAATCAAGTGTGGGGGAAAGAAAAGGAAGGAAGTAGCAGTGATTACTATTGTTAATATTTTAAGATCAATAATTATATGTAGATTTAAAACTTAGGTTGAGATATATTTCAATCTTCAATAATTGATGTATGTTGATGATTAAATAGACATGTGGAAGTTTTAAAGTGAACACTAAGTTTTGCAATTCTTTAAATTTTAGAAACTTTACAAATTATAAAACTAATTTGAAATAAATTAAACAAATGAGGTATGTTGGAAATGTAGGAATTAGAGATTTCTTATAAACTTGTTTAAATTAGAAAGTTGTAAAAATACCATGTTGGGTTTCAAGAAAACACATTTAGGTAAAGTACAATGCCTAACTGAGAAAGTGGTCAAAAAGTCAAAACAAAAGTGGTTTAAAGATCCAATGAAGCTTTTACCCATGACATGAACATCGATGTCATATATTTAAGTTTTATAGAATAAAGTCTCAACACTTTTATAAAAGAAAATGTTTCTAAGTTTTTCGAAAACATGATAAAATGGTAAGCAAGGTTGAAAATGGCTTATATGCCCTTAAAAGCACATCTATCCATTGAAATGTATTTTAAATGAAACTGAAATCGCAAGGTTAAAATCAATACTGGTTAAATTGAGTTTTGAAGAAAAGTGTTAAGTTAAAGCAAGTTGTCAAAACATTTTAGTGAGTTAAATAAAACCGATGAAGTGAAATATCTTTTTAATGGAAGATTAAAGGAACATGTAGATTAGTGTAGCTGATTGTACCTAAATACTAAGGCAAGTAACGATGTATTTTCCCCAAAATAACGGACAAGATTTTTTTTTTAAAAACGTTTTTAAGTGTCAATGCAATTTCAGTCCTTTTATAGATGTTAAAGGGATATCCTATGTTAAGTTTTAAGCTCAAGTAGGAACAACCTAAAGCTAAATTTGTAGCGTAGTAGAGAAATCTCACGTATGGGTTAAACATTCGTGTCTCCTCGTGAGTCAAACCCGTAATGCCTGCCAATGGTATCCAAGTGATTACTTAGTGGCGACTCGTCTACCTCCTTACGTGATGTTCCCATTTTCATCCTTGTCGTTATCGGAACGCCTTCCTAGTTGTAACTATAGTACGAAGACGATGAAGAGGTACAGAGGTATAATTGGTATAGGTTTCGACTTAAGATTATTACTAGTGTTTTTCTAGCTGTTAACCTTACATCTAAATTCAAAAGCTACCAAGGAATACTCATTCTCAGTGGTAAGTGCATTGCTCCTAGAGTGGCTAGAGATATAACGTAAGTGGTTAACCTAGCACTTAATAAGGGATAAGAATATTTCTGAATAAAGGCATTGTTATAAAAGTGCACTTAGTTTCTAAGTGTATCTAGATGAATGCCTATAATATGCAATGCCCGTACGCACACCGAAAAATTTTGTTTTTCAAAAGTTTAAGTTGAAAATTATTTTAAACATAATTCTACTATAACCGTTCTAGCCTCACATTAACTTTCCTTAATTAAGCATAGTTGGTCACGCTATACATAATTAAAGTCTAATAATGTGTCCTCGAATTAGTTATACTAGTAGTATGTTCAGTATTTTAAAAACATTTTGAAATTTTTTGGCTATAGTTGTGGTTCTCCAAAGGAAAACCGGTATTCTCTATAACCTTCGGCTCTGATATCATTTTGTCACACCCCGTTAAAGCGGAAATACGAGGTGTGGCAGTATAAAGGGTCTCATAGAAAAAGTTTAAAGATAATACCAACCATAGTATTAGAAATCATTACAAATTTACAAAGAGTTGAACAACTTTTAAAAGAAATTACAATGTAAATTGAATTACAACGCATGCGAATGCTCCTAAAAGTGATGTGTCCCCAAGTGTCACTAACTCAATGATTCATGAAAAAGCATGTAAAACGAGCGTCAACTATACAAATACTTGGTGAGTACTCACAGATAAAAAAAATATTGGTTCCATGAATCGAAATGAAAGTTTTGATAAAAGTTTTCATAAATAAAAGTATATTGTTAAAATGAGTAAATAAACTATGTTGATAAAAGAAGTATACAAGTGTCGTTGCTAACTTGAGAATACAAGTTTTGTATGTGAATAAAGATTCCATTCATGAGTTCACAACCCAAGCCTAATGACCGAGAGTGCCCTATTGACTACTATGTGTATCGCAAACATAGTGTATAAAATGGTAAAATGCCCTCAAGCGAATCGTGCGAGTCAGGAGTTGTCTACCTCCTGATAGCGCTATCCATAATGACCGTGGGATCAAATTAGTTAATGAGTTGTGTATAATGATTCCAGGGACTTAACCACGATACGGTCCTCATGAATAAAAGTAACATACACATTTATGAAAAATATAGCAACCAATTCTGATACGTGTCAAAATAAATTCAATGAACATAAATACTTTAGGACATGCTTTTCCACCCCAAAATATTTAAAAACCGAAAATAGAGGAGTCGTGAATACTCACTATATGTATTGAGATGATGCAAATTGTCCCTTGAACTATGCTCCACTCGTACCACTATCGATTCCTACACGATGTTACACACTAATGAGTCTCTAATAGAAAGCTAATACTAGTATACTTGCTACACAATAGAATTATGCCAATATTGTGTCAAAATTTAATATTGTTAACTTACAAACATTTTTCTGTGGAAATTAAATTTCAAAGAATCAGTTGTTATAAAACCATTTAAGTGGAAAATTCTCATTATTGAAATGTTAAGATTTAACGTTTTAAGGGGTGTTGCAATGATTAAATATTCAAAAACTAAATGAATTTAGTTCTAAAATTTCCCAAACTTTGCATTTCAGTCTTAATTGAAGTCAAAGACCTTAAGATATATTTTCTTGAATTTTTGATTTGTCTACTATTTTTCACCATTTTAGTTTCTTAAATAACCATAAAATCATGAGAAATACTAGGCAACTAATAAAAATTACCAAAAATCAGATTTTGGTTCTAACTTCATTAGAACACTTCCAGATAAATTTTCATGGATTATAGATATCTATAACCATTTTTCTTATATTTGATTCTCTAAATAGATAAAAATTCATGAAAAATAGCAATCAGTTAAGTAAATTACAAAACAGTTAAAGTAAATTACCAATGTTGGGTACATAATCATTAATAATCATTAATTGGTGCATAATTATCAAACAATTAAAGTAAATTACCAAAATTTTTGTAAACTTCATTTACAGTGTACATAATCTGGGTAAAGTACCAATGGTGATTTTATATAGTGTAATCCGATTTTGTGTATTTAAGTGTATTTAATATTAGAAAATAGGAGAAAAACAGTATACTGAATAGAAAAATCATAACAATTTTTATTTAGTGTTCTACTATAACTTAAGGTCTTTTGGTAAATTTTTAAGAATTTTGGATGACTACAAATATTTTTTCCATTATTAGTCCATTATAAATACAAAAATCAGGGAAAAATAGGAATGCGTTATGAAAAATTCCTAAAATAGGAATGCGTTATGAAAAATTCTTAAAATACTTTTCTGCGAAAATTATTAGATAGACTTTTCAAAATCCTTATAGTGGTTTTATAATTTTTTTTGAATTAAACAAAAAGAAAATCCAAAACCATAGAAAATAGCAACAAAAATTGATAAAACTCACTGAGATGTCATAATTCACTTTGGGAGTCATGCACGAATTTACCTATGATTTATAGACATCAGAAAGTATTTTATATGAGTTATTGACATATTTTCTTGAAATAATCATAGTAATTCAAGAAAAATGAATTATTTTCTGAAAATTTGTATAACATCTCATTTTGTTGATAGAATTCTGGGAAAAATTGGATTTGGTTATAGAAGAAGTTTCACATATTTATTTGAAAATAAATCGTTAATGAACCTATTTGAATGTTTTTTAACAACAAACTTTGATGATCAAACCTCTAAGCTTGAAGATCATCACATGCATGTTGGTTTTTGGGTGAAACACTACCTCCAACATCATAAAAATCATGGTTACGAACATATGATTCATAAACCATCCATAGAATGGTGTAGAAGAAGAAGATATGTAAGAAAACTCGAGATTTTGAAGGGATAATGAAGTAGAAATCGAGTTTACCTTCAAGAATACCACAAGATGATGAAGATTTAGAGTTCAAGGTGTGTTCTTGGTCTCATTTTCCGGAATAAAATTCGTGGTTGAAGGAGAGAGGAAGAGATAATAGAGAGAAAATGAAGTGGAGGTGTTGGAAAAATGAGAGAGAAGGAGGGAGATGGAGTATTAGTTTTGTGTAAATGTTTTGGGAAGAAGGGAAGTGTATTGGGAAGAGGGTGAATGGTTTTGAGGGTATTATTCCCTCCTTCTGCTTTCATTTTTATAAAATAATTCAATTCTTTAATAAATATACCCAACGTCTTATAAAATATACACCCTAACCAAGTTTTTGCTCATGAAACCTTGATTTTTGACCTATACATTAAGGGTAACTATTAATGAATTAAAATTTATTTTCCTTGAATGCATTTTCAAAATTTTAATTATTATAACATCATATTATAAGGTTCATGTAACAACGGAAATTTTAAAACAAATTTTTAATTTCTAAAAATGTATTTTCATCCAAAACAAGGCATAAATATCCAACATATTATGTCATAATATAATCACATAAATCCCAAGATCATAAATCATCCATCAGTGTGTACAGATCACGCCGGCGCCTTCCCACGGTCCTCGCTAGTACCTGAAACACATACGCAACAACTGTAAGCATAAATTCTTAGTGAGTTCCCCAAAATACAATCCTACGCACATACGCCTTTCCAGGCCCTGACCTTCCTGTCCATGTGTCTCAGGGGACTTCCGTCCCTGCTGGGTAAACCTTCCGGTTCTACCCATGCCAACCTTACGGTGCACATTACAACGCCTTCCGGCCCATAACAAGCGTATCATACATAGCACATATAACAATTAACTTATCACACATAGCACATATGTCTCATACCATATCCGACCTTCCGGTCACACAGTCAAAACCCTTCCGGGTATAGTATAGTGAGAAGACACACCTCGAGAATATCGATAGCTAGCAAATCCCGAAATCACACGTGCTCGATCGTCCGAGCTACAATCTCCCTATATCATCATACGTCTCTTATTAACATTTTTACCACTAAGGTTGACTACCTTTTTTAAGTCAACACTAGTCAACTCTTGGTCAACGGTCAATGGTCAACTTTGATCGGACTCGGCGAGTGCACTATGGTGACTCGGCGAGTCTAGACGTTTTCACCAAACGCTCTAGGATTCCTTTTTGACACGTCGAGTACTCCCCCTGACCCGACGAGTTCCACCTGGAAGAATCGCGGGGCCACCCCGACTCAACTCGCTGAGTCTCAAGAACAACTCGCCGAGTCCCAGTTCAACTCAGACCACCTGTCAACCCTCTCAGACTCGCCCTGACTCACTGAGTCAACCCCATGACTCGACTGGATCACCCACTGAGCGATCTGAGGGCAATCTTCAAGCTACTCGCCGAGTCGGATCATCAGACTCGGCGAGTTCATGCCATGCAACCACTCAAACTTGCTTCTAAGGTCAGATATGTTCCAACAATTCATAGATCTGGCCTTCCTAGACTGATTCATCACGTAAAGTCCTTATCTTGGTGCTCATAACACACCTCATGGCTCATAAATGGCATTTTGACCTAAGGCATAAGGATTCCAATCCAAAACCTCCATTGATTTACAAAAAGCTTTGGGAAAAGGGACACTCTGGACCTCCAAGGGTCCAGATCTATGGTCTGAATCGCTTAAGGGACCAAGGGAGCACTAGATCTAGCCACAAAAGGGCTCAATAAGCCCTAAATCAATGCAAACATCAACATAGAAGAGGATAGCTCGAAGATATTACCACAATAGCGATGTTCTGGACTCCAAACTCTCAGAAAGTGGCTCCTCTTGCTTTCCCTTAGCTGATCCTCCCTTTCCCTTGCAAGATGACACCTCCAAGATCAATAATGGCCTCCTACTTTGCTCCAAATGCTCACACTCGATTAGGGTTTCACTCAAGGGACTGGTGAACACAAATGACGGCCATAAGGCCCTTTAAATAGGTCCCAAACCCGAGAAATTAGGGTTTCATAAAACAGCGCAGACTCGCCGAGTCCATACCCTGGACTCCCCGAGTCCAGGCGCGAACCCGGGTTCAGAACCGTGATCCTACTCGGCGAGTCTGAGCTCTAACTTGCCGAGTACCCTCACAAAACAACAAAAGTTGAAAGCATAAAAGATACCTGGAAATCCGGGCTGTTACAACTCTCCCCCACTAGAACTAGACTTCGCCCTCAAAGTCTCGCTCTATAAATAGCTTCGGATGCTGCTCAAGCATCTCACGCTTTGGCTCCCAGGTCATCTCTGATCCCTTCCGATCTTGCCACTGAACCAACACCAAGGGTACCTCTTTGTTCCTCAGAACCTTGATTTTCCGATCTCTGATGGCCACCAGCCTCTCGGAATAATTCAGACTCGCATCCACCTGAATATCCTCTAACGGAACCACTGCCGACTCATCGGCTATACACTTTCTCAGCTGTGACACATGAAAAGTGTCGTGAATCTGCCCCAACTCTGCTGGTAAATCCAAACGATAGGCTATCCGGCCTACCCTCGCAACCACACAGAATGGACCAATATACCGGGGCCCCAACTTGCCCTTCTTCCTGAATCGAATCACTCCTTTCCAAGGAGAGACCTTCAGGAGAACGAAGTCGCCGACCTGAAACTCAAGCTCGGACCGGCGTCTGTCTGCATAACTCTTTTGTCGACTCTGAGCGGTCAACAACCTCAGTCTGACCTGCTGAATCTGCTCTGTCGTCTGAAGCACGATCTCTGTACTGCCCATCACTCGCTGCCCAACCTCTGATCATGCGTGGGATATCTCGTCTCATGAGGCTTCAGCTGCCTCGATGCATATGCTATCACATGCCCCCTCTGCATCAGCACCCCACCCAGCCCCAAAATCGATGCATCACAATATACTACAAAATCCTCCATCCCTTCCGGGAGAGCTAATACCGGGGCTTCGCACAACCTTTGGCGAAGTGTCTCAAAGGAGGTCTGCTGCTCGGGACCCCATGAGAATGCAACACCCTTCCGGGTCAATCTGGTGAGTGGCACTGCGATCTTGGAGAAATCCTTGATAAATCTCCGATAATACGCTGCCAACCCAAGGAAACTCCTGATCTCAAAGGGTCACTTTGGCACCTCCCAACTCATTACCGCCTCAACCTTAGCCGGATCGACCAATATCCCTTCCTGATTAACAAGATGCCCTAGGAACTGGACCTCCCGCAACCAGAAATCACACTTGGAGAACTTTGCATAAAGCTTCTCCGATCTCAAAAACCCCAAGGACCTCCCTCAAATGCTCCTCATGATGCTCTCTAGATCTCGAATACACCAGAATATCATCGATAAATACAATCACCGACCGATCCAACATCGGCCTGCATACCCTGTTCATGAGATCCATGAACACCGCCGGGGCATTGGTGAGCCCAAAAGGCATCACCACAAACTCATAATGCCCATATCGCGTCCTGAACACTGTCTTCTGGACGTCCTCATCCCGCACTCTCACCTGATGATATCCCGACCTCAAATTAATCTTGGAGAACCAAGATGCTCCCTGCAACTGGTCGAATAAATCGTCGATCCTCGGTAACGGGTAACGGTTCTTGACCGTCAGCTTGTTCAACTCCCGGTAGTCAATGCACATCCGGTGTGAACCATCCTTCTTCTTGACGAACAAAATAGGTGCTCCCCACGGCGAGCTGCTCGGCCGAATAAATCCCTTCTCCAACAACTCTTGGAGCTGCGAGGATAACTCTTGCATCTCTGGAGGTGCAAGACGATAAGGCACCTTAGCGATAGGCGCCGCCCCCAGAACCAAATCGATACTAAACTCCACTTGCCTCACAGGAGGCACACCCGGCAACTCCTCGGGAAATACATCCGGAAACTCGCACACTACCGGAACCTCGTCAACTGAACTCGGCCTCTCGGAATTCACTCGTGTATCCATCACATATGCCACAAAACCCTTACAGCCCTGCTGTAGACACTACCTCGCCCTAGCGGCCGAACAAAAAGCTGATCCCGAACGTGTACCCTCACCGTACACCGAAAGAACTTCCCCACTAGGGTCTCGTATAGTCACCAACTGACGCTCACAGTCGATAACCGCACCGAATCTGCTCAACCAGTCCATGCCCACAATGAAACAGACGTCACCCATCGCAATAGGAACCAGATCAATCGGAAACTCAACCCCGAAAATCTCTAATATACATCCCCGGAGAACCTCCGTGGCACAAACTATTTTAGAGTTTTGATGAGTCTGTAAGTCTTTGGATATCAAAATGTTAAATTTTGAGACGTCAAACTATTTTAGAGTTTCATAACTCTTATTCAAGTTAGAAATAACGTTTGTAATATATATTTACCGGTTTATTGGCATTCTATGTAGTGATTTCGAAATTCAATCGAAATTGAGGAATCAAATATACTAGTCCTAGTTTTCAAATTTACCTTAAGTTCCTACGAGACTCAGACCTAATTTATACCACTAGGTCATGTGAATGATGTCTGTATATGGTTCATAAAAAGGTGTTTGATTCAAAGAGTGACCCGAATATGGATAATCACTACAGTTAAGTAGTTGTAGAATTCACATATCAATGTGAAATCTAAGAATACTATCCATTGATTCTAATTGTTTCCAAGTTTCTACTAGGTTATAACTTAGTTTCTAGTTACTAAATCTAGTATGTGTCGTGCCTACATGTACAACTAAGTTTATCAAATCTAGAATTGACTCGAATTTTGACAGTTGTCACACACACTTTTCTTAAGAATTATCATGAATACTCTAAGTTACCTTCTCAAACTGGTACTTTAAGTGCTCAACAAACAGTGCATCCAAACCCACTAAAACATTTCCTAGGCTCTCCTAGGTTTTCGACCTTACCCTGCCATTAGTTGCTGAAGAACTCCCACTTATGTTAGTTTACTACTTCATGAATACCATTACATGAAACAAATCTTAGATAATCATTCAATAAAAATACTCAACCCTAAAACGGTTAGAATCAGACGAGAGTTGTGTAATAAGGCCAAACCCATAACTCTGGAATTATTTAATCTTTCTAGCATGTAACTTAACATATTCACTTAATAGTTATCGCATATCAACAAGTGTAACAGCCCGGATTCCCAGGTATTATTTATTCATATATATTTGGTGTTTTGTGAGGGGACTCGGCCAGTTGGAGCTCAAACTCGCCGAGTAGGATCACGGTTTTGGACGCGGGTTCGCGCCTGGACTCGGCGAGTCCAGGGAATGAAATCGGCAAGTCCGTGCTGTTTAATGAAACCCTAATTTCCCGGTCTTGAGCCTTATTTAAAGGACCTTATGGCCCTTCATTGCGGCTACCTTCGACCTTGAGAGCACCAGAGTAGCTGAGAGTTCTTGTGAGTGAGATAAGAGGCCATTATTCACCAATTTTGTGTGTGTTTGGAAGAAAGGAAGAGGAAGGTCAAGCTAGGAGAGTTGGAGGCTTGGATCTACTTCCATTTCGACAGAAGAAGCTACTTGAGGTATCATTCAGAGCTTATTCTCGTGTTTTTGTTGTTTTGGCCAAATCTAGGGTTTCTTCATGCCTTGTTTGCCTTGTATTTGGAGTGTGAGAGGTCCCTTTGGGAAATGGTACCTAGATCTGGACCTTAGTGGGTCCAGAGAGTCCCAAATGCCCTGCTTTATGCCTTTCCTTTTGAGTTGGGGACTTAGGTTACCATTTTAGATGTTATTTCATCAAAATAAGCCTTGTAGGCGTTGCATGGTAGCCAAGGTGGTAACTTTACGTGATGAATGTGCTTGGGAGGGCTAGATCTATGAGTTGTTGGAGCGGATCTGACCTCAGAAGCGAGATTGAGTTGATGCATGGCATGGACTCGCAGAGTCCGAAGAACAGACTCGGCGAGTAGCATGAAGATTGTCCTTAACCACTCAGCGAGTGGTCTTAACGAGTTATGGGTTGACTCAGTGAGTCAGGGAGATTTAGAGAGGGTTGTCAGGTGGACTGAGTCGAGCTGGAACTCGCCGAGTTGTTCTTGAGACTCGGCGAGTTGAGTCGTGGTGGCCCCGCGACCAGGTGGAACTCGTCGAGTTAGGGCTGTACTCGACGTGTCAGGAGAGGATCTTGGGGAGTCAGTGAACACGTATAGACTCGCCGAGTCGCTCTAGTGCACTCGCCGAGTCCGGTCAAAGTTGACCGTTGACCATTGACCAGTGTTGACTTGATAGGGGTAGTCAACCTTAGTGGTAAAAGTGTTAATTAGAGATATATGATGTTATAGGAGGATTATAGCTCGGAGGATCGAGCACGAGTGATTTCCGGGATTCGCGAGTTATCGAGGTATACGAGGTGAGTCTTCTCACTGTACTTTACCTTGAGTAAGTAATCAGAGTTATGTGATAGAGTATTTGTATGCTATATGTATGTTATGTGTTGTACTGCATTATTTCTATGTGATTTATGTTGTGCATGTTTATAGAGTTGGAACCGAAAGGTTCCCAGAGTTAGAACCAGTGGGTTCACAGAGTAGGGTCTACGGACCCACAGAGTTATAGCCTCGAGTGGCTAATATATGTTATGTGTGGTATTTTGGGGAACTCACTAAGCTTTGTGCTTACAGTGTTAGTGTTTATTGTTTCAGGTACTAGTGATGACTGTGGGAAGGTGCCGGCTTGATCAGTAGACACACATGGGATTTTTATGATATGTGATCTTGGGATTTATTGTATGACATTGATTGGAGTTTCAAATACTGATGTTTTATGAAAATTAAATGAATATGTTTTTAAATTATGCGAAAAATTGTTTTGAAATTCACGGTGTTACAAGTTGGTATCAGAGCCTTGGTTTGAGGGATTCGAGTACACCTTCGGGCGTATTTGAACTCAAACTGAGGATTTGAGAAGTATTTTCAAAAAGAGTAAAAAGATTTCTAGGAAAACACAGAGCAGAGTTGTGTGTACGATCAGTCCGCGCCCGAACGGTGATTTCCCAAAATACCCTCATGTTATGTGATATTAGTATTGATATGATGTATTCTCATGCTAGAGTAGGCTAGGTACTCCTATTAGGACTAGAGTGGCCTGATTTGTGATGCCTTAGCCTAGGGGGAGGTGAGCTGCTATGAGATGCTTGAGAGTGAGTAGGTAGCAACGAGGGGCTTATGAGAGATTTGATAGAGTGTGGATTGTGCATGATAGAGTACTTGGATTTTGGGATTTGAAGAGGAGGACTTGAGGTGTATTCTAATACGGTGTGGACAGTAGTATTGGGTCCGTACTACTGAAAGCACCGGGGCGGAGTACAACCCAAGTAGAAATCTTTGGAATACCAAGGATCAAGGAGGGATGAATTGTCGAGTGTGAGTATGCTCGAATGGATTCTAATTTATCGTATGTTGTATTTCAGAGGTAGATCATGGTGAGGACTCGTCTGATGCCTGAGAGCAGTGAGACCAGTGATGAGGAGATCTGCCGGATCATCCACGAGGAGGTGGCTGCGGCCATCAGGGCAGAGATACCAGAGATGTTCGGGTCTATTAAGACCACAATGATTGAGACCTTTGACGAGCGTTATGCCGCTCTTTCTGAGGCTGCTGTTGCAGCGGCCACCGCAGCTATTGCTGCCGCGAGGCCGCAAGGTGGTGATGCGTTGCTGTTCCGGGAGTTCAGCAACACAATACCGCCAGAGTTTGATGGGACCTAGGACCCGGTGGCAGCTATGAGGTGGATTTCTGATATAAAGGGGTGTTTCTTCACTTGCTCATCTCCTGAGCATTTGAAGGTTCGGTTCGCGCTGAACCAGCTTCGCTTGGGAGCGAAGGACTGGTGGAAGTTTGGGACGGCGCACTTTACACCTGCTGAGCTTGCGGCAGTGACCTGGGAGAGGTTCACTGCCATGTTCCGAGATGAGTGCGTTCCCCAGGTGGAGAGGGGGAGTTTGGCCCAGGAGTTTCTGACCCTCAAGCAGGGTACTAAGTCTGTTACGACGATTACCAGGATGTTCCATGAGAGGGCGATGTTTTGCCCTGAGCACGTGTCCACCGAGCAGGCACGTATGAGCCGGTATCTGAGTATTTTGAGGAGAGACATTCGGGAGTTCGCGGCGAACTCCTCGTACCGGACATTTTCCGAGCTTCAGGCAAATGCCCGGAAGAGCGAGATTGAGCTAGAGACTCAGGCTAGGGAGGAGGCAGAGTCTCAGGGGAGGGATCGGCGACCGGCACAGTCTCAACCGGCAGCCAAGCGGGCCAAGCCCGCTGATCCTAAACCAGGGAGCCAGAAGATCCGCACTTGTGGGAAGTGTGGCAAGGGCTATGATGGAGTCTGTAGAGCGGGATCTTGCTACAAGTGTGGCAAGGAGGGGCACATGGCCAAGGACTGCCCCAAGGGGTTCGCGGTGTGTTTTCACTGCAATCAGACAGGACATCGGAAGGCAGAGTGTCCGCAGTTGCGAGGATCATCTCAGGGATCTGCCCCTGCCGCCAATAGAGCTACCGAGAGTCGGCCAGTGAAGGCCGAGGCGCCAAGCGCACGAGGGAGAGCTTTTCAGCTGACCGTGGAGGAGGTCCGCGCAGCGCCCGATGTCGTAGCTGGTATGTATTCTTTCGTGTATTTATTTTGATGTTGAGATATTATGCTTATATTATGTTATGCATAGGTACTTTTCTTGTGAACTCTGTACCTGCCTTGGTGTTATTTGACTCGGGTGCGAGTCGGTCTTTTCTATCTTTGGCTTTTAGTTAACATATCAGTGTTAGTCGTGAGGCGTTGAGTCGGCCTCTAAGAGTTTCCATAGCTGATGAGATGGTGATATATGCCACGGAGGTTCTCCGAGGGTGCGTAGTCGAGATTTTCGGTGTTGAGTTCCCGATTGATCTAGTTCCTATTGCGATGGGTGATGTCTGTGTCATTGTGGGCATGAACTGGTTGAGCAGATTCCGTGCGGTTATCGACTACGAGCGACAGCTGGTGACCATATGAGACCCTGGTGGGGGAGTTCTTTCGGTGTATGAGACCCTGGTGGGGGAGTTCTTTCGGTGTACGGCGAGGGTACACGTTCAGGATCAGCGTTTTGTTCGGCCGCTAGGGCGAGGCAGTGTCTACAGCAGGGCTGTAAGGGTTTTGTGGCGTATGTGATGGATATGCGGGTGGATTCCGAGAGGCTGAGGTCAGTTGAGGAGGTTCCGGTAGTGCGTGAGTTCCCGGATGTATTTCCCGAGGAGTTGCCGGGTGTGCCTCCTGTGAGGCAAGTGGAGTTCAGTAACGATTTGGTTCCGGGGGCCGCGCCTATCGCTAAGGTGCCTTATCGCCTTGCACCTCCAGAGATGCAAGAGTTATCCTCGCAGCTTCAGGAGCTGCTGAGGAAGGGGTTTATTCGGCCGAGCAGCTCGCCGTGGGGAATGATTACCGGGAGTTGAACAAGCTGACGGTCAAGAACCGTTACCCGTTGCCAAGGATCGACGATTTATTCGATCAGTTGCAGGGATCATCTTGGTTCTCCAAGATCGATTTGAGGTCTGGTTATCATCAGGTGAGGGTGCGGGATGAGGACATCCAGAAGACAGTGTTCAGGTCGCGTTATGGGCATTATGAGTTTGTGGTGATGCCTTTCGGGCTCACCAATGCCCCGGCAGTGTTCATGGACCTCATGAACCGAGTGTGCAAGCCGATGCTGGATTGGTCCGTGATTGTATTTATCGACGACATTATCGTATATTCGAGATCTAGAGAGCAGCATGAGGAGCATTTGAGAGAGGTTCTCGGAGTTCTGAGATCGGAGAGGATTTATGCCAAATTCTCCAAGTGTGATTTCTGGTTGCGTGAGGTCCAGTTCTTAGGACATCTCGTTAACCAGGAAGGGATATTGGTCGATCCGGCCAAGGTTGAGGCGGTGATGGGTTGGGAGGTGTAGAGAATTCTTATCGAGAATGAAGATGTGAAACAATTGATTTGAATGATGAATGATAAAGAACACACGAAGTAAACACTACTAGAAAAAAGGCCTTTACGACGCTCATTGCGCGTCGTAAAACGCTCGGACGACGCGCAAATGCGTGTCAAGGAAGGCCCTGTCATAAAGAGAGACGACGCGCATTTACAACGCGCATTTATGACGCGCATTTACGACGCGCGGTTACGACACGCATTGCGTATCAAGGAAGGCCCTGTCATAAAGGTAGACGACACGCATTTGCGTGTCGTAACCTTACGACGCGCGTGTTTATGACACGCAATGCGTATCAAGGAAGCCCCTGTCAAGAAAGGCCATGTCATAAATGAAGATGACACACATTTTTGCGTATCATAATTTTAAATGTTCTAAAAAAATATTTATATATTTATTAATTTTTAAATTAAATTTGCATTTAATGTCTCATAATAGAAATAAAATATCATATACAAAAAATACAATCCATTGCATAAAATTTAATGTCATACAATTCTATTTTTTACAATATCTAAATTTGCATCTAATCTACTCTCTACATCAAATTCCAACTAAGTAAAGTTGCATCTTGCCTTTCATAATTCTTTAAGACTAATGCTGCAAGATTTGAATCAAGTGGCTTCATATTCCTTTCTTCCACCAACTTTACCTGATGCACAAAATACACATAAACAAAAAAACATTGTAGAGGAAGGGGTAATTTGGGAAAATGTGAGGGGTATCCTCTACAAAACAAAACAAAAAATATCCTTTGCAAGATTTGCTCTTTAGTATCCTCTGCAAAACAAAATAAAAAAATATATATCAAAAAATTAATTTTTTTATAGTTTTATATTATAATTATGCCTAGAGTATTGCATACCTGAAGAACCATTTGTTAGCTCTACAACACTTTTTGAATCTGATGTTGTATGTTGATATAATAAACAAATAACTAAAAGTAGGTTGCTATTTCTTAAAAAGTAATTCAACTTTGGCATATTATAGCTTACCTTCTCTGTTGGTGGCAACTGCAATGAGTTCTTTCACGGCTATATCAGAAACAAGATAAAACTACAGAAAAAAAATGTAGGTTAACTCAGCAAATGATAAACCAATAGTTGGTAATTTACAATCTTTCTTTCATCATACAATCTTTATTCTTTAGGTATAATGTATTTATTAATCCAACAATATTGACATTATGCATAACTTGAATTCAAATATAAATTGGACAAGATATAATGTCTTTCTTAAGCAAATAGTTCAATATGCTACCCCACTATCGTTGACTATTAAAGAAATTAGGGCCAAATCTAACAGTAGAATGTTTATGACAATTAAGGCCTCATTTGGAAGCAGCAACAGTAATACAAGCTAGAAAAGAGGGAACAAGTGGTGTTTTTAAGTTATAATTTTGAATAGAAAAGGCAAAACTTCTATAACAACTACTAAAGCAACTGAAGTTAATATCATGATGCCTTCCTCAGATCCTGATGCTAATCTGGTATGCTTGCTTCCAATTTATTTTTCTTAAAAAACTTTCTAGAGGTAGTTACGTCATTTGCACACACAAGAGATTGAAAACAAGTCCTGGTCAAAGTTTCTGCCAAATATACAAATTTTGTATGTTATTATCGTACAAAATATAGAAAAAGAGGTGAATATCTAATTTTTATTAGCTGATTCTTTCTATATCACATGTCTCACCTGTTATCAATAAAATCTAAAACCTAAAATGATCAATTTTTAAATAAACGAATTGAAATTGGGACGTGTAAAGAAGTGTAAATGCAAACAATAAGAATGTTATAATTGGGTAAAGTTTTCAAAATACAATGCCTTGATAAGAAAAAAATTTGAAAATAGAATGTCTTAAAAAAAGAAATGAAAGTATGGTGCAATATAATACACAAATAAATGAACCATATTCAAAGGAATGGGAATTTGAAGGATCTGGAATCTCAAGAAATTAGATTCTCTCACACATTTGGTTGATAAGAAATAGATTGGAATTTGTAAACAATATGAAGAGGAAAAGTAAATGGAAATGCAAGAGATATGTTTACTTGTGAGATATAGGGTTAAAAGGGTAGTTAGAGTATTTACTATTTATAAAGAGACAGTGTTGCAAACATGATGCGGTATTAGAGTAGAATCGAATTCCAGTTCCAATCCGAATTCCAATTCTGGCCAAATCACACAGAATATGACATAAAGGTGACTTAGACCACAAAACATCATAACTCAAGTGTAAAAGAAATCCAAATAATTTAGGGTTCTGTGACTTCTTTATCAATTTGATTCAAAACTACTTCTAATCAGATTTGTCTAAAATCCAGACATTTTTATCTATATTTGCATCAAAGTCTTATTGAGAAGAGGGGAAACAATACTTTTGAATCAAAAAACCATTTATTTGTGATAGAAAGAAATGAAAAGTTTGTTTACCTTGGTGGAATAGGGAGGAAGCTTGAGGTAGTTGGCACATGCCATGACACTTGGCAAATCATCATCTGCAGATTCCGACACTCCACCCGCAGCATTTGATGCAGTGTTGTTGGAACTTTGAAGAGCGTTGTAATTAATAAAGGGTTAGTGACTGAGGAGGGGCAATTTCGTAATTCACCTAGATAAAATTTTGAAAACAAGGGGTGGTTGAGGGGGTTTTTTTTTACCTTTTTGACAATGGTCAACTTAGGGTTCAAGACAGCCAAGCCACCTGGAGGAAGCTGAGGTGCACCAGTAACAAACTGACAGAATGCCCTTTGCTGTTCTGGATTGAACTCTCCCATTATCTCAAGCAACTAACAAAGAGACATAAACAAAATTATTAATATTAACTATACTATAAATTTATAAATCTTCCATGAATATCGCTAAAAAAAAAATAAATTACTCACATTAATTACTACAGGGCTCTTGGATGTGTATCCATGGTCGAATTTTATGTGTTCCACAAGTGTATCAGCCTGCATTTAAAAGAAACATGAATTCTCTACATCATATCATTTCGAAAAAAAATACATGTTATGTTTAAGTAGAAAAAAGATGAGCAAATTACCTCCCACATTTCTCTACGCCCACAGAGTAACATACACACGAAAGTCGTAATTTGTAAGTGGTTGTATATCATTTGATGCCTGAAGCACTTTGAAGGTTGTTCTGATGAAGTAACTGGATTTGTGAAGTTATATACTGATAGAACAGCCATGTTGGCTTGTTGGAAGGAATTTAACTTTAAGTTGACTCACACCTCTATGTCTTTAGAGTTTATGTTAAATATGGCTTTACTTTTATAATAATCTAGAAGACATGGAAGATCCAAAAAAGAAGTTCCCTCTGGATGCAAAGGATTACAAGTTATATGAGGAAATTGGTGAAGGAGTCAGTGCATCCGTGTACAGAGCTCTTTGTGTTCCACTAAAGGAGACGGTTGCAATCAAGGTTCTTGATCTGGAGAAGTGTAATAATGACCTGGTATGTTAGTTTCTCTCTCTATGTCTTTCATCTCACCATTTGGTCATGTTTTATGTATTACATGCACAAACACATATATGTTGATGTATCTATACATCTAGGACTCTAAAATGGAATGGTATAAAAGAATGTTGACATTGTAGTTACATCTAGGACTCTAAAATAGGAACACCCTACAATTTGTACCTGTTGAACTAGTCACCAAAATTGTAAGAATCACGATCCAAATACTTGGAACGCTGGATGTCATCTTCACAATGGAAAAGGGAACATCCTATAATTTGTCATATGGATTAAAACAACTATGTTTGTACAAGAAAAAATCACAACCTAGGGAAGTGTTATTACACTTGTTGCTAAATGGTTTATCACCACCTTTAGGCCATTTAAAGATCAAATCCACTAAAGCTTTTATGCCACCAACTTCTCCAATAGCTCCCTGAAACAAAATTATCCATGTTATTAAGATATGAAATAAATAAATAAGAAGTCAAAGGTTTGACATTTGACAAACAAATATAACCAAAAACCAACCTTGTGTTCTTCCCCAACAGAAAGATTCCAAAGCCCTCCAGCAGCCTCTTCTGCCACTAGTCTGTTCATAGATCTTGCTAAGCCTGCAAGAATGGTGATGCCGCCACCTGCCGCCACAGCTTTTGCAAAAGTAGGATTCACTGAAAGATTTGCTACTGCCTACAAAATATAAAATTAAATGTTAAACTTTTATGTTCTAGCTGCAATCAACTCATCAAAAAGACTGCATTTTTTTCAAGAAAACATGAAAAAGGGTTTAAAGATTCAACCTTTGTGGCTTCAGATTGAAGACCCTCTTTCCAAGATCTTGCTCACATGTAAAAAGTAGTTTAAGCTAAAACATAATTAAGGTGATTAACCCGTCTTTTGATCTATTTTTTTCTTTTAAGAACTTTGGAAAAGTTCAGCTTTTTTTTTTTCCTGTTTTTTGATTAAATAATAAGCTATTTTTCCTGTTAATCACTTAAATATTAAGTTGTTTCTTTCTAGCAAGCACTTACCTTTTTAGACGTTTTTTCTATTAAGATATATTTTAAACTATTAAGATAATATTTAACAATTAATTTGTGTTTTAACTACTATTACAACCAATCAATGAGCATGTCAAACCTGTCAAGACACCCCTAATAATGTGTGAAGCCAAATCAATCTACACCAACATAAACCGACAATTTAATATTAGTAGAAAAACATCGGCTGCAATACATCACAAAATTTTGATCCCAAAATGCAGCACATCAAAGTCTTATGCAAAGGGGGGCATCAGTTTAGTTAGAAAATGCAAGCCTAGATATGAAATCCAGGTAGTCCTTCTCACATTCAACTTTCAACCTCGTCATTGCTCTTTTGTTTCCATTCACATCCAAGTCCCATGTGCTCTCAAAATCATCAATACAATAAGTCACCATACGACACTACTAGAAAAACAACCTTCAAATATATCATAAGGCAAGGGTACATCAAGCCAATAACAGAAAGATTGAAAAATACAATATGTAATAAAAAGAAATGAAAGAGTTATTTAGCCCTAAATAATATTTGGAGTACTTGTTGTGTATACATACCTTCAGATATATCAGAAGGCAAGGGTACATCAAGCCAATCATAGGATTTAACTTGCATTGATCCATAAAGAAGCTTGCTTAACACAGTCATTCTAGGATGATTGTGAAGGGGAATGATAGAGGAAGACGGCATGCAGAATATCCCCATCTATAAATTTACATAATTCATAATTTCTCATAATGGAAAACAATGTCAACGAGTCCATGTTAATATGTTATTATAACTTTTAACTTATAGAAAAGCTTTTAGATTCATGAATATGAATCTAAAAGTCACAATGAAAAGGAAGGCTTGATTTTATCTACAACAAAAAAAAAATCAAAATGCATCAAGAGATTGAAAGTAGAAATATAATTCAAGAAGAAAACAATGGAAACAGAATTCAAATTGATAAGTCACAATGAAAAGGAAATCCATGGAGGTTGATGATGAGATCTTCAGCCCTTATGCAACTAAATAATCAACATCCACGAAAAGGAAAAGAAGTAGATTATACGGATATAAACATAGAGGTTCTTCAATTTTCCAATGAAAGCCAAATAAGTGAAGAAAATTATAGAGTTCTGTTTCAAATTTGGTACTTTACCACGAACCAGAAACCCTTACAGAGTAAGCATAGACACAATCTTAATTTGACGATTTGGAAATATAAAATTTATCAATTTTGTGCCCTTTAAATCAAACATCATCAATTTTGCATTTTGACTCAAACGTTATCCACTGAGCGACCTAAATTACAAATTTAAGATAACCAATTTTGGAAATTCCAATTTGGGTGTACAATAAGAAACATTCATCCAGAGGTGAACAAGCGTCTAATCTATTTCAAATAACAGAATTCATCTGAATATAATCTTACCAGCTTCTCTACATTGTTTGAAGAAGTGCATTTAAGGTTGGGTCGTGTCGATTGGGGAGCCAAGTCGCAGAAAATGGAATGAAGCCATTAGGAATGTTGGTTGGGTAGCTCTGCATTAGCAAATATAATTGATTAGAAAAAGGAATCAATCAGCAAATCGAAGTGCATATACACATCTTTTATGAAAAAAACCCTAAGTCGTCGGTGTCTTAGTCGATACCTTGTACCAAAAAACCCTAAATCGTTATGAGAGAGGAATGACGCCTGAATCACTTTCGTGAGACTCACCGAGAACAACACCGAGCAAAACCCTAAATCTTCGAGGAGTCGCAGTCTCCATAACATCCGCCGCACACAATAACATATTCATGAAAGACGGATTTTATATGTTGATAAGGGCGACATTGGACGGCGAGACACTGGTTCTCATGGAGAGATTTTATTTTTAGAACATGTTGAAGGCGCTAGAGATGGTATCATCGTCGTGCACTCCTGAAGATTCAGTGTGCGTTGGAGGTAGTGGAGGTGGGTGAGGGGCGGAGACAAAGGAGAAGAAGAAAGCAGTGTTTAAAATATTTGGGGATTTCATTTTCCCTCTACAAGGAGAGACGCGCGTTTCTTAAAAAAATATAAAACGACGTTCATATAGGACGCACGTTTTAGATAAAGTGCCCTCTGTGTTTTTAATATTTTTACATGAGACACTAATTTAAGGGCACTTAGTAATGCGCGACCTAAATCCTTAAAATTTTTGAAGAGATGACACTTTTTTAATGTCGCTCTCTAATGCGTAACATAAATCAAAGAGCGTCGTGTTTTGCGCGTCGTAAAAGGCCTTTTTTCTTGTAGTGAAATGATAATCAGATCTCGTTTTATTAAGACTGATTACAGAATAAGCTGAAGAGAGTTTTTGTGTTTTCAATCTCTTTTTCTACTTCAAGCCTACGTCCCTATTTATAGGGAACTTACAAAAAATATACTAAGTCTAATACATTGAAACTTCGCATGCTGCACTTCGCATTTAACATTGACTTAGTAAAATACATACAAAATGCGAATCATTACAAGACACTATTCGACTTTTACAACTTAACACCTACATTCTCCCCCTTTGTAAACAGTCGATACAATTCAACCTAAAAGCATTTGAATTGCAGAGTGAATTGTTCTTCGCACTTCTCCATACCAGGAGATCACCTTCTTCAAGTCCTTCTTGTCACCTTCGTTGTTTTTCTTGCAATTATTCATACGTACAATGAAGTGAGTATATTGCGAAGAATTGTATCTTTCGATTTCTGAAGCTTTGAACAAGAACTTCTTCGGTTTGCCCTTAGTGTCTCTTCCCGAAAACACCATGCCAAATGGTTTAAGGAAAATCTCACCCACTACATACTTCGACAATGTTGATTGTGTCAAAGTATCTTCCCATGGAACCTTCACTTCTCTTCCAAGCACATTCGCCAACTCCTCATCAGTCAGTGCAAGACAATCGAAGTAGTTGTCGATGTAAGTCTTCACATGTGCGAAC
Source organism: Lactuca serriola (assembly GCF_051521515.1). Lineage (NCBI taxonomy): Eukaryota > Viridiplantae > Streptophyta > Magnoliopsida > Asterales > Asteraceae > Lactuca > Lactuca serriola. The sequence continues at coordinate 303,806,490 of NC_136415.1, read as the reverse complement.
CCGACTTTGAAAACATCAGTCTCTGAGCCTTTAAGTTTGTTCTCTTCCATGTGCTTCAGAATCAAAGCTACTTGAATAAGATCATTGCAGTTCATTAGTGGGGAGTCAGCAATAGTGAAGTCATATTGTTTGTTGTCTGCTCTGATGACGCGGAGGTACGATCAGCCGGAGCCAGTAAGTAACCCCAAGATACCATACATGATATTTGTTTTATTGAGCTTGATAGAACAGCATGCTAGAGTTAGGCTAGGGATCTTCAGGAATTCATGATAATGTTGCCTGATTTGTGATGCCTGTAGACTAGGGTCCCTTATGGGATATTCTCAGTGTTCCTCTAGTGGTGAGGGTTGATAGTTGTTATGCATGTTCTCTAGGGTATTGTGGTAGTACTTCATACAAATATGGGTAGGTGTGGAAGGTAGTATGGGCCCGTACTACTGAAAGCACAGGACCCATACGCGTATATGGGAAACCATGATCTCTAGGGTAGGGTTGCGAGAGTTGGATCCCAGGATTGTAGGAAGTATCTGAGATTGGTATGGTGTCTTCGGTATGGAGATTTTGAGGCATGATGATAGTGGATCCGGATCAGGATCGGGAGCTGGAGAGTGAGTTCCGGGTGGATCGGTGCTGTCGGAGGTTATCGATTAGACGAGCACGAGCGAGCGGGATGCGAGGATTCGCGAGATCCTGCGTGATGGGGTTGCTGCATTGTTCCGGGCTGAGTTGCCGGAATTGTTTGGGTCGATCAAGACCGCCATGATTGAGTATTTTGATGAGCGATATGCGGCTCTCGCAGAGACGGCTGCCGCGGTGGCTACAACGGCTGTAGCAACGGCAAGGGGAGGAGCTAGTCGGAGTTTTCAGTATCGGGACTTCTATTATATGAAGCCTCCCACGTTCGATGGAGTTCAGGACTCGATTGTTGCTATGAGATAGTTATCAGACGTGGAGGGGTGTTTCTCCACGAGTTTATGCCTTGCTGATCAGAGGGTGAGGTGTGCTCTGAACCTATTGAGGCTCGGGGCGAAGGATTGGTGGAGATTGACTACGGGGTCATTTTCCGATGCACAGAGGGCTGCGGTTTCATGGGATCAATTCAGAGAGATGTTCAGTACTCGCTATGTTCTGCGGGATGAGAGGGAGAGATTGGCTCGGGAGTTCCTTGAGCTGAAGCAGGATTTGGAGTCGGTGACTGAGATCACCAGGATGTTTATTGAGAGGGCGATGTTTTGCCCTGAGTTCGCTTCGGAGCAGGCTCAGATGTCCCGATATCTGAGTATGCTCAAGGGGGATATCAGACAGTTCGTGTCTGCGTAGAGGTGCGAGACCTTGTTAGTGTTGCAGGAGGCCGCCATGCGGCGTGAGTTAGAGGTTGAGTTGCAGTTGCGTGAGCTGAGGCAGGCTCCGATGCAGTCGCAGCCAGCGCCGAAACGGTCCAGTACCGTTGATGTTAGAGTGGGGGATCAGAGCGGCCACACTTGTGGGAAGTGTGGGAGGGGTCACACCGGAGTTTGCTGGTCCGGTGGTGCATGCCGCAAGTGCTGAAAGGAGGGGCACGGTGCACGGGGTTGTCGGCAGTCAGTGCCGATTCGGGATTTGAGGATTTGTTATCATTGTCGGCAGGTTGGACATTTGAGGGTCAACTGTCCACAGCTTTCTGCAGGACCGGTGCAGGGTCTAGCACCGGCCACCTTGAGAAGTTCAGGAGGAGGACAGGATGGAGCGGAGCCCCAAGGGCTCAGGGTCGTGCTTATCAGCCTGCGGCAGAGGGAGACGGAGCAGTGCCGGAGGCAGCTGCGGGTATGATGCTTTCTTGATGTCTTGATTATCTTGCGTTGATTGTGGCGTATTGTTTGTGCTGGTACCTTGTGTGGATTTCGACGCGGTATTCGTTGTTTCGCGGGTTTGGCATGGTTATGGATTGGTGTTTCAGGTTTTCGCTTTGGCATTCGTTGTTCCCTGATGGTTTGGTATGGTTATAGTTTGGTGTTTTGGTGCCGGTATCCTTGTACGGTTTTCGATGCGGTATTCATTCTTTTGTAGGTTGTGGGTTTGGTTATGGGTTATTGTTTGGGAATTCCGTTGGTTATCATTCGTGAAGGTTGATAGTGGAGATGCGGCACTGGGTTGAATGTCGGGTAGCATCTGCAGTCGTGGAGTGGATAATTGAAAGACCGGATTCTTTTGAGTGGATCGATCAGGGAGGAGATGTATTTTGCTGAGGGTTGCGTATGCTTGTGGGAAGCAGTCAGTGTGTAAGTGTTCTCTTTGTGCGGGGTTGTTCTGGAAGGTCGTTAATGGCGATCGGTGGCTGTGAGTCAGTGCTTTAAGTGGGGGAGAATTGGAGAATTCTCCGGGAGATCGATGAGTATGTGAGGGTGCTTAGCTGTTGGGATTCAGCAGTGTTCTGTCAGCCCAGAGTATAGGCTGACGAGAGCGAGTGTCGGGTATGCGGGGCGGGATACAGACCTAGGGCATTTGATTGTGGAGGCCTGGGAGCAGGCCGGGATCATGTTTGAGTAGGTAACCGGGGTTATGCGATCAGAGTATTTGTATGCTTGATGTACGTGATGGGTTGTACTGCATTAATCCCACGGGATTTATGTTGTGCATGTTTCTAGAGATTGAAACCGGAAGGTTCCCAGAGTTAGAACCTGAGGATTCACAGAGTTTGGGTGTATGGACCCACAGAGATATAGCCTCGAGTGGCTAGTGTGTGTTATGAGAGTCGGTCCAGTCAGGCTGGGGACTCTGATGGTATTGTTGGATCAGTTTGAGATTTCGGATTTTGTATGTTGCAGTGTGATTACATTGGAAGGTCTGGCCCCGGGTTAGTGATTTTGTTTAGTTGAGGTAGTGATTTGATGGAGTGGAGAGAATGCATGGGCTTGAGAGCCCCTGCAATGAGAGCCAGAGTATGTGAATAGCGGTTACGCAAAAAGGGTGGTGTCGCTTGGGGCGAGCACCGTGGCACCGGTTGGGGTGGCATTATGGCCAAGAGGGTTCCTTGGAAAAGGAAAAGAGAAGGGTGTGTAACTCCGAAGGGGAGTGCAAGTTCACGAAAGTGAAAGCTGCAGAGCAGAGTTATGGTTAGAGTATTTCGAGTATGGTTTTGAGCATCGTGTTCGCGGCAGTGAAGTAGGAACCCATCCGGTTTGGGATGTCTGTCGAGGCTCAAAAGGGATGCAGGGGGAGAGAGAATCTTGAATTCTTAGTGTGATTCTGATCAGGGTATAGGGTGGATATTAGTGGTTCATCCTGTGAGATGTTCGAGGATATCATCAGTGTATCGGGTCTTCCAACCTGCGGGCGTTGGGGGCTAGTTCAGCATGTGTATGTGATTGCAAGAGGAGAACTCGTGAGAGTTGCTCTGAGAGTGAGAATGGGTCTCTCAGTCGGTCCGGAATGGACAAAGTGGGCTTTGGATCGGGGATCCGGTGGTTCATGGTTTCCTAACACTTATGGGTTGAGTGATCGTTGAGATTTAGAGCAGAGTTGCATCTTGGGTAATTCTCGGTTATAGAGAGTGATGGGCAGTACAGAGATCGTGCTTCAGTCGACAGAGCAGATTCAACAGGTTAGACAGAGGTTATTGACCGCCCAGAGCCGACAGAAAAGTTATGCAGACAGACGCCGGTCCGAGCTTGAGTTTCAGGTCGGCGACTTCGTACTCCTGAAGGTCTCTCCTTGGAAAGGAGTGATTCGATTCAGGAAGAGTGGCAAGTTGGGGCCCCGGTATATTGGGCCTTTTCATGTGATTGCGAGGGTAGGCCGGGTGGCCTACCGTTTGGAGTTGTCAACGGATTTGAGACAAATCCACGACATTTTTCATGTGTCACAATTGAGAAAGTATATAGCCGATGAGTCGACAGTGGTCCCATTAGAAGACATTCAGGTGGATGCGAGCCTGAATTATGCCAAGAGACCAGTGGTCATCAGAGATCGGAAGATCGAGGTTCTGAGGAATAAGGAGATACCTCTGGTGTTAGTTCAGTGGCAGCACCGGAGGGGATCGGAAATGACCTGGGAGCCGGAGCGTGAGATGTGGGAGCAGCATCCGGAGCTATTTTCAGAGTGAGACTTCGAGGGCGAAGTCTAGTCCTAGTGGGGGAGAGTTGTAACAACCCGGAATTCCAGATATTGCTATAATTATGATTTTGGGTGTTTTAAGAGGGGACTCGGCGAGTTGGAGCCTAGACTCGCCGAGTAGGATCGCGGATCTGGTCGCGGGTTCGCGACTGGACTCGACGAGTCCGGATATGGACTCGGCGAGTCTGCGCTGTTTAGCGAAAACCCTAACCGTTCAGGTTTGGGACGTATATGAGGGACCTTATGGCCGTCATTGTTCACCCTAGTCTTCTAAGAGAAACTCTAATTCGATTGTGAGCATCTGGAGCAAGGTTGAAGACCTTTGTTGATTTTGGAAGTGTTGTTTTGCAAGGAAGAGGAGGCTTGGTTAAGGGAACAACAAGAGAAGCCACGTTCTGAGGATTGGGGACATAGAGAGCATGTTATTCAGGTAATATTTCGAGTTACATTCTTCTATGTTGATCTGTATATGGATTTAGGGTTTATTGAACCCTTTTGTGGCTAGATTGAGTGTTACCTTAGTTCCCCAAGCGATTGGAACCCTGTATTGGGACCTTTGGAAGTCCAGAATGTCCCATGCCTGAGCATTTCGGGAATCAATGGAGGTTTTGGATTGGAATACTTATGCCTTGGGTCAAAATGTAAATTATGAGTCATGGGGTGTATTATGAGCACCAAAATGAGGACCTTACGTGATGAATCAGTCCAGGAAGGCCAGACCTATGAATGGTCGGAGCAGATCTGACCTGAGAAAGCAGTTTGAGCGGTTGCATGGCATGGACTCGCCGAGTCCGATGAACAGACTCGGCGAGTAGCTTGAAGATTAACTGGGACTCGTCGAGTTGTTCTTCAGACTCGACGAGTTGAGTCAGGGTGGCCCCGCGATTCTTCCAGGAGGAACTCGTCGAGTCAAGGGGGATACTCGACGTGTAGAAAGGGAATCTAAGAGAATCGGTGAGTTGAGGGCGAGTGGACTCAGAGTTGTTGAACTCGGCGAGTCTCGGGGTGACTCGGCGAGTTAGATCGCGGGTTGAGTGAAGTTATGAGTATGGGGACTCGGCGAGTAGGGTCAGTCAGGGGTTGACTTTGACCTTGGCTTTGACCAAGGATTGACCAGTGGTTCCAGGGGTATTTTGGTAATTGTTGTTTATTGTTTGAGTTCAGTGCATTGGTGGCTGTCCAGAGGTGGAAATCGTATCAGTGATCGGAGCAGCTTGAGCTATCGGTTCAGTCAGCAGTTTCGAGGTGAGTTATCCTCACTATATCGCTAGGGTTTATGGCACCAAGGCCGACCCTTTTATCGGATGGAAATCCGGGTAGTTGTCATTACATGTTATGGGCAGGAAGGCATTGCTATGTCGACCGAAAGGTCATGGCCTGGAAAGGCATATGTATGCATTTAGTATGTTGACTGATTTGTAGGGTAATGTTATGCTAGTGACTGACTAGACCGGTATCTTGTTTAGAGTAATGCTATGATATGTGATCTGTTGATCGATTGTTGTCTGTGAACTGCTATATGATTATGTGTTATGATTGCTAGATTTGGGGTGTGACCCGGTATGTAGGGTCGTCCTATGATTTGTTATGTTATGTATGTATTTTATGCTATGGGCCGGAAGGCAATATGTTATGGGCCGGAAGGCAATATGTTATGGGCCGGAAGGCAATATGTTGTGTTGTGGACCGGAAGGTCGGCGTGGGTAGGACCGGAAGGTTTACCCAGCAGGGACGGAAGTCCCCTGAGACACATGGACCGGAAGGTCGTGGCCTGGAAGGGAGTATATGTGGTTGGTATTTTAGGGGTATCTCACTAAGCTTTCGGGCTTACAGTTGTGGTTTTATGTTTCAGGTTCTCAAGAGTCTGTGGCAAGGCAAAGGCGTGATCGTACCGTTCCTCGCGTTGGTGTTTTATGATATGAACCTGGGAAAATACTCTGTTAAATAATGTATTGAAAACCTTTTGTAACAACGTGATTAAAATGAGTGTTTTTTTTGAAAAGTTTTAATTGTTTTGAAATTTTGGACGTTACACTTTTGATCATCAGCAACAGGAATGTTGTTGAGTTTGTGTAGTTGAGACGAGATTTCCACAACATGCTTATGAAGATCTTCTTGTCGTGTATTTACTGCTTGTAGATCCTTCGCAATTTCAGACTTCAACTCTTGAATTTTGAAGTTGACGTCTTCACGAACTTTTTTACATATTGGATAAAGAGAAGATGTCTTTCTTTGTTCGCAGCTTTAAGATCTTTAAGGGTAGTTGTGAAAGTATTCCCTTGAGCTTGCACTCGGAGTTCGTTATTTTTGTCAGACGGATCAACTTTCTCCAAAATGCGTTTCTCAGCCCCTTTTATCATTATATCCACCTCCATTGCTGAAATCGAAGACATTCTCCCTGAATCTACTTGTGATTGAATAATGGCCTTCAATTTTTGATTAAGAATTTTGAACTGTTTTCCTGTCATCAGCATATGATCAAGAATTTCTTCTTCATCAGAATCAAAAGAAATGTCATCAAGGATACCACCAAAAGCACCTCCTTCGACTTCTGGATCTGGAATTTGTTGCGAAGGTATAGGATTTTCAGGTGATTGGGATGGGAAAAGGGTGGTGAATGGGTTCTGAAGGGCATGGTCGTATATGGATGAAGTGGTGGTGATGGGTAGATTAGTTACAACACTCGGGATAGGTGCCCCCATATCAGATACGTTGACAACCGTATCCGAAATAGGTACCTCCTCATGAATTGATTTGGTAAGATCTATTTCGAGTAGTTGAGTTTGAGAAATAGGTGGTGAAATTTGTGAAGGTTGAGAAATAGGTGGTGAAATTTGTGAAGGTTGAGAAATAGGTAGAGGAACAGTTACCATGGTTGTGATAGGTTGAGAAATAGGTGGAGTTTCAGGGACAACTTCGTCATCTGATAATTCATTGTGAATCACCATCTTCCTCTTCTTTCCCAGTGTGCGTTTCATATTCTTCGCAACATCTTCCGCCCTTTGTCTTTTCTGCCTAGGAGAAACTGGTGCAGGAATGTTGCGAATAGTATCTCCCTTACTACTCACCTCTACCTTGCGAATTTGTTTTAACACTCCAGATTTGGAGTGTAAAACAGCTTTCTTCACCTCTTCGTTTTGAACAGTTGGTGAAGGTGAACCCTTCGCATGTTTCTTACTCCCTTCTTCTTCTTTGATGGAGAAGCAACATCAGGTAAGACACCCGACTGATCAGCCATTCAATGGTTCGCAAATACCTCACCAACACTTTGTGAGTAGGAGACACTTTGCGAAGCATCGCATCCGGAATGCGAGCTACCCTGGTGAATATGGCTTCATCATCTTCTACGACTTTTGGAAATTGGTAAAGTGAAAACTCAGCCACTTCGACATCTGCTTCGACCGGAATTGGTTCTTTTTCGTAGATTTTCTCCAAGATCAGACTCCAGTACCTAGCACATGATATCCCCTTCTCCGAATTCGTGTTTTCAAGACTTTTGACGAATTCCTTCCACAGTTGAGTTGTGTAATCAACATTGATGTCATAGTATATACCCATTACCATGGCATACACTTCGACTCTTCCTCTGTCTAGACCAACAGATCTTCCTGTAAGACACCTGAGGAAAATTCCAAATAGAAAATTCCAAATACAGGGTAATCCCGACTTCCGGAAATCACTGATCTTCTCCAACTCCGGTTGATGGCCCATCTCGTTAAACATGTGGATAATCTGAGAGTTGACCGGTTTCACAAAAGGTGGGTTGTTGGGAATCTCCAAGAACTCCACGAACAAGTTCTTGGACAGTTTCACCCTCTTGTTGTTAACGAGGTTGAAAGTAATCACATCCGCCGTGTGATTGTAGGAAGCCGTGGATGCAGCACGGGATAACCAGATCATTGGAACTGGGAAGGATCGGAACATGGAAGTTGACAACGGTGATCGTTTCAAAGCCACAATGAGCATCTTCAATTCTTCTGGGTAAGCGGATACTTTGGGATCAACCTGATAGTTTGTGCTCTGAATCTTCATTAGGGATTGAGAAAGGACCTCATCAGTGTTTGAGTTTGTGACTGCCATTGTAGGGTTTGAAAGAAATTTGAAGTATAGAATCAAGATGAAAGCTTTGAAGGTTTGTGAGAATTCTTGTTTGCGTAACCGTACACAGTGTTCTTCATGCCCCTTTTATAGGTTACTCAAGCTTTGATTTGAAATTAAAGCGGGATGCATTTAATGTAATCCGATGTGGCACCTTGAATCTCGGATCATCGCTGTAAAAGAGTACTTTGCTGTAAAAAGTAACTGTCACATCTCCTCGAAAACCGGATAGAATACCAACCATTTTTAGTAGACAGCCTGTCAAGTAACCGTTATAGAATGCGAACCGATAAAACCCTTCGCATGGAAGCAAGGCTCTTTCACTTTTGGGATTTAAAGCAAAGTCATTTGCCAGTCTTGCGAAATCATCAGCCTGAGTTGGTTTACTCAGAGCCTCAAGGATTTCGTGTGTGCATTGTGCCAATGAAATAAGATAAGAATCAAGATATTTTTGGAATGTAGTGATGTCAAAAATTTAATTTGACATGAATGCGGTAAAACCCCAGGCAAAGGTTGCTTCGTTAATTATCAAGAGAGATAATCAACAGCTTGTGTAGGTTCCCGTGAAATACAATCGAATACTTGTAAAGAAGTTTCGAAGGGCTTCTTTTAAAAGTCATTTTGGGTTGGTTTAAAATTTCATTACATATCAGCCTTAATATAAGGTGAGAAATTGTAAATGAAATTACTTGTTTGACCAGTGTAGTCAGTGACAAGTTGGCTTGTGAAATTATTTATCATGACAAGAATTTGTGAATGAAACTTACACTGAAATCATATTCAAGAAAAAAATTGTTTTGGATCTTGTTGGGTAACAAATATTCTTGGTTGTAAATATTTGATCAAGACCACGCATGCGAATTGAATATGATTTGAAGTTTCGAAATTTTTGATACTGAAACAAAGGTTTCGTAAAAATCTGGAACAAAGTTCCCCGTCAATTCCTTAAAGGTGTATGATTGTTGGGTTTCACTTCCATCACGGTCTCATGATGTTAGATCTTAAACACAGAGTTTTGATTTGTCTAAGTTTTGATTGGTTTTACCAAAGACCTCAAGGACAAATCTTTTTCAAAAAAATTTTTGAATTTGAAGAACATTTTGGTTTAAAAAGTTTGTTTAAGTATCAATTGTACCTCTGTTATTATATGGACAAAACAGAAAACTCTTAGCTCATTTGAGAAGAGTAAGGTAGCTCTTGTTGATTTATGCGAATACAAGCCTTGTTGGGTAGAAATGTTCATGTGATAATTTCATCAAGACTTTCATTTTCCACACATAGAATCATTCGAGGCTTGAGGTCTACATACAACAGCATGCTTCTAGGGACATCCTAACTAGTTAAAAAAAAATTAATACCTTCCCATAGAAACATAAATGTATGACCTCTTCGCATTGTATTCCTGTATCAAATTCTCAATACACAATTTAAAGAAAAAAAAAATCTTTTTGAATTTTTAACTTTACAAATTTAAAGAACAAAAACATAAAATCTTTTTGGATTTTTAAATTTTTAAAAGAAAAAATCTTTTTGGATTTTCGATTTTTCATAACTAAAACATTAAGCGTAAACCTTACCATAGTATTTTGGAACCAGATGCGAAAAACTGTGGTTGCGAAGTCATGCGAAGCGTTCTGAATGAACAGTAACCTCTGAATGATTTCGACTCTGAGCTGCTGAACAAAGCTTTTACTCTTGTGTTGACAAAATTGAATTCGCATTAATCATTCCCAAACCTGCTAGAATTCGAACAAAGGATTTTTCATCAAGAGGTTTTGTAAAAATATCAGCAAGTTGTTCAGTTGTTTTGACAAAATGAATTTCAATATTCGCATCTTCCACATGATCTTTAATAAAATGATATCTAAGAGCAATGTGTTTTGTCTTTGAATGTTGTACTGGATTGTGACAAATGCGAATTGCACTTTGCGAATCATAATACAAAGGAATCTTTTTCATGTTTATTGCATAATCACGAAGTTGACTCTGAATCCATATAATTTGCGAAGTACAAGCAGCTGTAGATATGTATTCTGCCTCAGCGGTTGATATAGCCACACAAGTTTGTTTCTTTGATTGCCAACTCACTAACTTTCCATCCAAAAGTTGACATCCACCAGTTGTACTTTTTCTATCCAAAGTACATCCTCCTAGATCTGAGTCTGAAAAAGCTTGAATGAAGAATCCTGTTTTCGCAGGATACCATAGTCCTAAAGAAACAGTTCCCTTGAGATATCGAAAAATATTTTTCACTGCAATCAAATGAGGCTCTCTTGGATTAGCTTGAAATCTAGCACAACAACAAACCGAAAACATAATATCAGGTCTACTTGCAGTTAAGTACAATAAAGACCCTATCATGCTACGATACAGTGTTAGATCAACAGCAGGAGCATCTAACGAAGGAGTTAGTCTTGTTCCTACTGCCATAGGTACTCTGAGCTTTGTGCTATTGATCATTCCAAACTTTTCAAGCAAGTTCTTTGTATATTTTTCTTGATTGATTAAGATTCCTTCTCTGTTCTGCCTTATATTTAAACCAAGAAAATTATTAACTTTTCCCATCATGCTCATTTCAAACTGACTTTTCATTAAATTTTCAAATTCAATTGACAATGCTGGATCAGTTGAACCAAAGATAATATCATCAACATAAATTTGAACAAGCATTAGATGACACCCAACTTTCTTGCGAAATAATGTGGGGTCAACTGATCCTTGTTTAAATTTAGATTGTTTCAAGAAATTTGTAAGTGTTGTGTACCAGGCCCTTGGTGCTTGTTTTAATCCATATACAGCTTTGTCAAGGACATACACATGATCAGGATACTCATTGTTTACAAACCCTGGTGGTTGTTCAACATACACTGTTTCTTCGAGCTTTCCATTTAAGAATGCACATTTAACATCCATTTGATAAACATCAAAGTCTTTGTGAGCTGCATAGGCTAAAAATATGCGAACTGCTTCAAGTCTTGCAACAGGTGCAAATGTTTCTTCATAGTCAATGCCTTCTTGTTGCGAATAACCTTTTACCGCTAATCTTGCTTTATTTCGAATAATATTGCCATCTTTGTCGGTTTTGTTTTTGAAAATCCATTTTAATCCAACAATTGAAACATCAGAGGGTTTAGAAACTAATCTCCAAACCTTGTTTCGTTCAAATTCTGCCAATTCAGATTGCATAGCAACTACCCAATTTGAGTGTTCCATAGCATTCTTGACAGTTTTTGGCTCTATTTTCGAAATAAAAACATTAAACATGCAAAGTTCTTGGTTTGCATTCAGTACCTCATTTTTCGCACGAAGTTGAGCTCTAGTCAACACACCTTCTTGTAGATTTCCAATTACCTGTTCTTTTGGATGTTTTCTTGTCCATTTCTCAAGTGGTGGAAAATTTGGATCAAATTCTAATGGTGCATCTTCAAACATATCTTCATTGTCAGATCTTGCAACAGAAAAATTATCATTAACTTCATGAAATTCGGCATTATTATCAAGATTAATTTTCTCTGTTTCATCATGCTCCCCCTCAACATGATCTTTATCTTGATATTCTTGTTGATTTTGTAAATGCTCCTCCTCAACTTGATGTGCTTGTTGATTTTACGAAGGCTCCCCCTCAACTTGATGTTCTAGTTGATTTTGCGAAGGCTCCCCCTCAGCTTGATGTTCTAGTTCCTTGTGAATATCTGATGTGCTTTCACAAGTTATCATTGATTCATTAGTATGTTTTGAAGATTCTGATGTTTGATTATCAGGAGCATTACTTTCAGCATCAATGGCCCTGTCAGGAATCCCAAAAATCAAGTCATAATAAAAATTATTGATTTCAGAATTATCAATTGGATTATGTGAATCTACAAGTATTGATTTATTCTCAAATTTACTATCAATCTGTTTAAGATAGTAATCATCAAATGTTAAATTGAACGTTTCTTCAATTTTTCTTGTTCGTTTGTTTAGTACTCTGTATGCAACTGAATTCTGTGAATATCCTAAAAAGATGCCTTCATCAGCTTTAGCTTGAAACTTGGACAAATTATCTTTTAGATTCATGATAAAGCACCTGCAACCAAAAACATGAAAGAATTTTACATTAGGTTTCCGATTATTGATTATTTCATATGGAGTAACATTAAATCTTCGATGAATGAATGATCGATTTTGAGTAAAACATGTTGTGGACACAGCATCTGCCCAAAGATATTGAGGTAGATTCGCATATGTCAACATTGTTCTGGCAGCTTCGCATAGAGATCGATTTCTTCTTTCAACTACACCATTTTGTTGTGGTGTCTATGGTGATGAGAAGTTATGTGAAATGCCTTTGTTTGTGAGAAATCTGTCAAGAGTTTGATTTTTAAACTCAGAACCATTATCACTTTTAATTTTTCGCACATTCTTCTTCAGACTAACTTCAATCTTTTTGATAAAATCAATCATCGTCTGAGCAACTTCAGATTTCAAACTGAGAAAAAACACCCACGTGAATCTAGAGAAATCATCTACAACAACTAAAATATACCGTTTTTTGTTTATTGTTGCAACAGTTGATGGTCCACATAGATCAATGTGAAGAAGTTCTAATGGCTCTACTATTTTTGAATCTATCACAATCGGATGACCCTTTCGATGTTGTTTTCCTTGTTCGCAAGCTGCACACAAAGTATCATTATCAAATTTCAGTATTGGCAATCCTCGAACTAAATCTTCAGTTACAAGTTTATTTATATTTCGAAAGTTCAAATGTGAAAATCTTCTATGCCAAAGCCAACTAAGATCGTTTGATGCTTTTGATAGTAAACACACAGCTGGTTTTCCCATAATCGGTTTGATGTCCAGTGTAAACATATCACCATATCTTTTGGATTTGAGAAGTATTTCATTCGTCTTGACATTTGAAATGATACTACCTTCTTCATTGAATACAACTTGATTTCCAGTACCCACAACAAGTTGTGATACACTTATCAAATTATGTTGAAGTCCTTCAACATATGCCACTCTGTTGACTGTGAAGTTTCCATTTGTGACTTTCCCATATCCTTTCACTTGACACTTGTGATTATTTCCAAATTTGACAACTCCAGCATTTTCAAGCTTCTGTAATCTCGCAAATTTTCTTTCCTTCCAGTCATGTGACGAGAGCAACCACTATCAATGTACCATTTCATGTCATATTGCTCGTCACATATCACCTGCCTTTATTGAAAAAATTTAGGAACCCAAGACTTTTTGGGTCCATCATTAGTAGAATGAAACAAATTTTTGGAATTTAAGAACCATGTTTTCACTTTGTTTGTAACTGAATCAATAATATCAACATCATCAGTTCTAGATTTTGAAAGATAATCATTCAATAACTTTGGATTTTCATTAATTGTAATCTTATCCTTCACAACATTCGCATTTTTGATAACTGGTTTTCATTTTTGAACTGGAACTTGCGAATTATTAGATGATGTACTCTCAGTTGAAGAATTATTTGTATACTTCTCAAATGCACTTTTGATTTGTTCTTCTAAAAATTTGCCATTTTGATATTTCTGTCCTTTTCCTTCAAACTAATGATTGAATGTTCTAACATCAGATTTTCCTTTTGTATATAAAACTTTGTTTGGTTTTGATATTGAAGGATTTGGAAAATTTGGTTGTTTTGGTGAAAATTTCTTTTTGTCTTGAGTTGAGTTCTTCAAACTTGATGAAGTATTCGTGAATTTGTCAACATTGTGAAACTTTTGATTATTTGCAAATTTTTGCGAATTCTCAAATTTTCGTTTGTTGTCATATTTGCGAACATATGGAACCTTGTCAACAGAGTTGATTTGTTTATGAAAACTTGATGATGTTTTTGAAATTTGCTCTTTTTCATCTTTTGTTTTTTCTTTAGACACAACTTGCCAGAATATTGCTTTTCTTGCTTTTCTTTTTGAAACATTATTTTCTGTTGAAAATTTTCCAACCATCAATTTGAATTTATGAGAATTTAGTTTCACTTCAACCTTTGATTTTTCATCTTTTTCAAAAACTTTGTTTGAGTTTTCACCTTTAGCCACCCATTTTTGTGTTGATTTTTGTTTTTGAAACACATAAGGATTTTTAGTTAAATTGTTTTCTTCTGTGCTTTGATTTGCGAAAAAACCTTCAGTTGTAGACTTTTGATTATCTTTTTCAATCATTTTATTAAAATCAGGATGAACTTTCTCAGCATTTCCAGTAGTGACAAAAATTTGATTTGGGAAAATTTTGTTATCAGTACATACAAAATTTGGATATACCACAGTGTTGGTTTCCAAATAATGTGCGCCTTTATCATTTAAAATTTTATCAAATTCTTTTGTATCTTCAAACACTTGATCAACAACAATCCTTTGAGGTGTTTCAGTTGAAACTTTCGTTTCTTCTTTATTTACATCTGTGTCATCAGATTTCCAGCTTTCAATTTCCACATTATCAAACATACAATGTTGCGAAGTTGAAGGTTTATTAATTTCATCCTCTACTATTGAATCAACTATTATTTCTTTACCTTTGATCTTATATGTGATATTAATGATTGACAATTGAGAACAATCAACCTCTTCTTCCTCTTCTATCTCACTAATTTCACTCATATTATCAAAATTTTCATCAATATCAGCATAATTCAATTGTGAGACAAGCTTTGAATTTTCAGTTTTCTTTACGATTTTCACTTGTTCACTCTTTGTCAAACTTTCATTGACAATGTTAACCAATTCATCAGCATTCAGAAATTCATCAATTTTGACAATACCATATGCATATCTATCATCAGGTATTTTGTCAAATTAAGCAATTGTGCTTTCGCAATCATAAGAAACAACATCAACTTTTTCACGTTCATACTCAAGAAAAGGTAAAAGTTTTCTATGTTGTTCTTTGCTAATATCAGAAGAGTGATGTAAAGCTGTTAATTTTGCATACAATCGTTTTGCAGAATTACAATAGATGTTTCTCTGTGCCAGTAATAACCTAACATCATTAGTAAGATTATTCCTATCACAATCTATATTTTTGACTTGCAATTCTAATTTTTCAACTCTGCTCTTCTTTATTTCTAACTCTATTCGTGTCTCACTAAGTTGCACATTTAATTTCTTAGCTTCATTACTAGCAGACACAATAACAGAATCAAAATAAGCCACAGTATCATCAAATGAAACAATTTCAGCATCATAAGCAAATAAAGGAATATTAAAAGATTCAAGAATTGTACGTACCTTGGTTGTCATGGGTGATTTGTCAGTGGATTTTGACACAAAGCATTTCCCTGAAATATTCGCTTCGCATTCCTCAAAGCTTGCGAACATTGCTCCATGTGTGGGATGCCTCATTTCTTCATCATCAGATCCTGAAGACCAGATCTGATAAGTTCCACTCTCTTCTTTAGTAGTTTCTCCTTTCGCAACCAATGACACTCCTTTGGTCTTTGCACGTAGCTCTTCAATCTTCTCAGAATAGTATGCCTCATCTTTGACTTTTTCTTTCTTCTCTTCTCTCTTTCGCAACATACAGTCAGCTGCGAAGTGGTTCGCACCATTGCAATAATGACAATAGATTCCTGAATCACCTTTCAACTTTTTCTCTTCATTCGCATTTTTCGGTTTTTCCTCTATTTTCTCCATCTTCTTCCTCTCATCCCCTCCAGTCCTTGTCGTAACATTCTTCGCATCATTCATCTTCCCTTTTGGATTAAAAGGCTTTTTGAAAAACTTTTTAACTTTATTGTTTGAATAAAATGTCACAGCTTCATCATCAGAATTCATCAAAAATCCTTCATCATTTGATCCATCTTTTTCATCATTTTCAGATACCTTTGAAACTAGAGCCAAAGGACCACCAATAACGAGTTTTGATTCTTCATACATTTCTGAGACCTCAGATTCATGTGTTTTCAGTTGATTGTAGAGATCATTCAATTTGGTTGAATCAAAACTTTGTTGATTCGTAATCATCATGCTCACACTTCGCCACTCCTTGCGAAGACCCATTATGAAAGTTAAATTGAATTCCATGATAGATCTAGTGATACCGTACCTGTTGCAGCGAAACACAAGCTCATTCAGACGATCATAGTAACTTTCGAGAGTTTCTGCATCCTTCTGTCTGAATTCCTTCAGTTCAATCAGACATTGCTTCACAGAATTGATCTTCGTCTTTTCGCTACCTTGATACTTCTCTTTTAGAGTATTCCAGATGTCTTTTGCTATTTTACAACTACGAATGTAATTGTAAACCACAGGAGGAAGAGCACCTCTTAGTTCCCTCATGCATCTCTTTTCGTTATCCTTCAGACGTTTTCGTTGATCTTCAACATCAGGAGATCCAGTGGATGAACCAATTTGTTGAACATTTGCAGGAGCTTGAACTGTTCCATCAATACAATTCCAAAGTTCTTCATCAATTCCATTTAAGTAATCTTCCATTCTATCAGCCCACTGATCATAGTATTCTGGAATCAACATCGGAATTTTGGTTGAAGAACCAAGCAAATGGGAGAAAGAAGTCGTCGTGTTCATATTGAAGTTCGCCATTGATGAACAAACAAAAATTTCAGAAAACTTGAGAATTTGATGAATTTCAGAAATCGATCAAGTGAATTGATCACAAATCGCTAATCAAATACTTGATTTAACAATTCAAGTGCAGAATCAATTCAAATCTGAAGATCAAAAGTGATTTTCAAAATCAAAATTGCGCAGAAAATTTTGAGTAAAATTTATAACTCAAAAAGCAATTGATTCTTATACGAAAATCAGATCTAAGTAGTTTGAATCCTGCTCTAATACCAATTGTAGAGAATTGTTATCGAGAATTAAGATGTGAAACAATTGATTTGAATGATGAATGATAAAGAACACACGAAGTAAATAATAATCAGATCTCGTTTTATTAAGACTGATTACAGAATAAGCTGAAGAGAGTTTTTGTGTTTTCAATCTCTTTTTCTACTTCAAGCCTACGTCCCTATTTATAGGGAACTTACAAAAAATATACTAAGTCTAATACATTGAAACTTCGCATGCTGCACTTCGCATTTAACATTGACTTAGTAAAATACATACAAAATGCGAATCATTACAAGACACTATTCGACTTTTACAACTTAACACCTACAGGAGGTGCCGAGGTCACCCTCCGTAATCAGGAGTTTCCTAGGGTTGGCAGGGTATTATCGGATATTTATCAAGGATTTCTCTAAGATCGCAGTACCACTCACCAGGTTGACCCGGAAGGGTGTTGCTTTTTCATGGGGCCTCGAGCATCAGGCCTACTTTGAGACACTTCGCCAAAGGTTGTGCGAAGCCCCAGTGTTAGCCCTCCCGAAAGGGATGGAGGACTTTGTGGTATACTGTGATGCATCGATTTTGGGGTTGGGAGCGGTATTGATGCAGAGAGGGCATGTGATAGCATATGCATCGAGGCAGCTGAAGCCTCATGAGATGAGATATCCTACCCATGATCTAGAATTGGAGGCAGTGGTGTTCGCCCTCAAGCTTTGGCGTCACTACTTGTATGGAGTTCGGTGTACGATATACACAGACCATAAGATTTTGAAGTATTTGATGGATCAGCCTAACCTAAATATGCATCAGAGAAGGTGGTTGGATGTGGTCAAGGATTATGATTGTGAGATCCTGTACCACCCAGGCAAGGCTAATGTGGTAGCCGATGCATTGAGCCGCAGGGCGGAGAGCACCCCGCTGCGGGATGTATGTTTGAGATTGACCGTGATAGCTCCAGTGTTGGACGCCATTCTTGGGGCACAGGCCGAGGCTGTGCAAACTGAGATGCAGAAGAGGGAACGGGTTGTTGGTTTGGTTTCAGAGTTCGTTACTGATGGTCGGGGGCTTATGACATTTCAGGGGCGTATCTGGGTGCCGTTTGTAGGAGGGACACGTACCATTTTGATGGAGGAGGCTCATCAGTCGAAATTCTGGATTCATCCGGGGGCCACTAAGGTGTATTTGGATATGAGAAAGGAGTATTGGTGGCCCTGTATGAAGAGGGATGTTGCGTGGTTTGTTGAGAGGTGCTTGACCTGCCGTAGGGTTAAGACCGAGCACCAGAGGCCGCATGATAAGTTGCAGCCATTGGAGGTTCCCGAATGGAAGTGGGAACAGATCACCATGGAATTTATCACCAAATTGCCAAGGACTGCCAGGGGAGTTGATGCAATCTGGGTGATTGTGGACAGATTGACGAAGAGCGCTCACTTCCTTGCTATTAGCGAGAGTTCTTCAGCAGAGAAATTGGTAGAGGTGTATGTGAGGGAAGTGGTATCTTGGCATGGGGTGCCGATCTCGATTGTTTCAGACCGAGATGTGCGTTTCACTTCCAGGTTCTGGAAGAAGTTTCATGAGGAGTTGGGTACTAGGCTGCATTTTAGTACTGCTTGTCATCCCCAGACAGACAGTCTGAGTGAGCGGACGATTCAGACGCTCGAGGACATGCTCTGGGCATGTGTATTGGATTTCGGGGGTAGTTGGGACGCGTACTTGCCCTTGGCAGAGATTTCCTACAACAACAGCCATCATTCAAGCATTGGTATACCGCCCTTTTTGCTGTTGCATGGGAGGAGATGTCGGACCCCCATTTGTTGGGGAGAGGTTGGACAGTGGGTGATGGCCAATACAGAGATTGTGCTTCAGACGACAGAGCATATCCAGCAGGTCCGACAAAGGTTATTGACTGCTCAGAGCCGACAAAAGAGTTATGCAGACAGACGTCGGTCCGAGCTTGAGTTTCAAGTCGGCGACCTTCTACTCCTGAAGGTCTCTCCTTTGAAAGGAGTGATTCGATTCAGGAAGAGGGGTAAGTTGGGGTCTCGATATATTGGTCATTTCCGAGTAATCGCGAGGGTAGGCCAGGTAGCCTATCGTTTGGATTTGCCAACAGAGTTGGGGCAGATTCACGACACTTTTCATTAGAGGATATTCAGGTGGACGCGAGCCTGAATTATGCTGAGAGACCAGTGGCCATCAGAGATCGGAAAATAAAGGTTCTGAGGAACAAGGAGGTACCCCTGGTTTTGGTTCAGTGGCAGCATCGGAAGGGGTCCGAGATGACCTGGGAGCCGGAGCGTGAGACGCGGGAGCAGCATCCGGAGTTATTTGCAGAGCGAGACTTCGAGGGCGAAGTCTAGTTCTAGTGGGAGAGAATTGTAACAGCCCGGATTCCCAGGTATTATTTATTCATATATCTTTGGTGTTTTGTGAGGGGACTCGGCGAGTTGGAGCTCAAAATCGCCGAGTAGGATCGCGGTTTTGGACGCGGGTTCGCGCCTGGACTCGGCGAGTCCAAGGAATGGACTCGGTGATTCCGCGCTGTTTAATGAAACCCTAATTTCCCGGTCCTGAGCCCTATTTAAAGGACCTTATGGCCCTTCATTGCGGCTACCTTCGACCTTGAGAGCACCAGAGCAGCTGAGAGTTCTTGTGAGTGAGATAAGAGGCCATTATTCACCAATTTTGTGTGTGTTTGCAAGAAACGAAGAGGAAGGTCACGCTAGGAGAGTTGGGGGCTTGGATTTACTTCCATTTCGACAGAAGAAGCTACTTGAGGTATCATTCAGAGCTTATTCTCGTGTTTTTGTTGTTTTGGCCAAATCTAGGGTTTCTTCATGCCTTGTTTGCCTTGTATTTGGAGTGTGAGAGGTCCCTTTGGGAAATGGTACCTAGATCTGGACCTTAGTGGGTCCAGAGAGTCCCAAATGCCCTAATTTATGCCTTTCCTTTTGAGTTGGGGACTTAGGTTACCATTTTAGATGTTATTTCATCAAAATAAGCCTTTTAGGCGTTGAATAGTAGCCAAGGTGGTAACTTTACGTGATGAATGTGCTTGGGAGGGCTAGATCTATGAGTTGTTGGAGCGGATCTGACCTCAGAAGCGAGATTGAGTTGATGCATGGCATGGACTCACCGAGTCCGAAGAACAGACTCGGCGAGTAGCATGAAGATTGTCCTTAACCACTCAGCGAGTGGTCTTGTCGAGTTACGGGTTGACTCAGTGAGTCAGGGAGAGTTAGAGAGGGTTTTCAGGTGGACTGAGTCGAGCTGGAACTCGCCGAGTTGTTCTTGAGACTCGGCGAGTTGAGTCGTGGTGGCCCCGCGATTCATGCCAGGTGGAACTCGTCGAGTTAGGGCTGTACTCGACGTGTCAGGAGAGGATCTTGGGGAGTCAGTGAACACGTATAGACTCGCCGAGTCGCTCTAGTGCACTCGCCGAGTCCGGTCAAAGTTGACCGTTGACCGCTGATTAGAGTTGACCAGTGTTGACTTGATAGGGGTAGTCAACCTTAGTGGTAAAAGTGTTAATTAGAGATATATGATGTTATAGGAGGATTATAGCTCGGAGGATCGAGCACGAGTGATTTCTGGGATTCACGAGTTATCGAGATATACGAGGTGAGTCTTCTCACTGTACTTTACCTTGAGTAGGTAATCAGAGTTATGTGATAGAGTATTTGTATGCTATATGTATGTTATGTGTTGTACTGCATTATTTCTATGTGATTTATGCTGTGCATGTTTATAGAGTTGGAACCGGAAGGTTCCTAGAGTTAGAACCAGTGGGTTCACAGAGTAGGGTCTACAGACCCACAGAGTTATAGCCTCGAGTGGCTAATATGTGTTATGTGTGTGTTGGGTCGTGTTTTGTGTAATGTATTGCGTCAATTGGGCTCGTTATCTAGTCCATTTTGTATCTCCGGTATGGGCCTGTCCATCCGTGAGTTTAGTAGGGTTTAGTATATATAGGAGCTTGCATGCTTCCTAGAGAGTAACGATAGAATAGAACAATCAGAGAATTATTTTAGCAAGTTTATTGTTATCGTTCTTGTAACCCTAAAATCCTCTACAGCGGAAGTTCTTAGTCGAGCTCTGCTGAGGATTGTTTGATCTAATCATTCGACACATATTGATCCATACTTGTGTTATTTACTGCTTTTACATCCATCGCATTACCTGTTAAGAAGATCTAATCGATCTTTAAGTTTATTAATAACTTAACAATTGGTATCAGAGCAGGAGGCTGTGTAATTCATACACATCTTTTCTGTGAAAAAGGTTGTGATTAGGGTTATTCCGTATTAACTAATATTTATTGAGCCGTCATCCCATAATTGACGTAACTCAGCATTTATTTGTTTTGCCATAATCTTATATATATTACGAGTCTGATCTTTCAAACAGGTTATGATCAATCATGGATGAGTCACAATCAAATGCCATAAACATCTCAAATAGCATTGGATCAACGACGAAGATTCCCATCCTTTACATCGAGGATTACGAAGTCTGGGCACATCACTTAGAAGATTATGTCATTGAATCTGAAGACAATGGATACCTTATCTGGGAAGCAATCGTGTCTGGACCATTCGCTCATTCAGCAACGTCTAGAATCAGTAAAACACAGAAAGAGTATAATGATCTGTTGAAGGACGTAAAAGATATTGCTCAAGACGAAAAGGATAAGTTTCAGTGCAATATTAAAGCATTGAGACTAATCAGATTCGCTCTTCAGTCGGGTACTTTCAGGCTTGTGAGTTCATGCAACACTGCCAAAGAAATATGGGATAGGCTACGAGAGTTATATTCTACAGACGAAGATCTGGAACATTCCATTCAGACCTTACTCTTGTCTGAGTTTGGCGAATTTAAGCAGAATCCCGAGGAAACTGTTACTCAAACATTTGATCGCTTCAATCATCTTCTCAGTAAGATGATTAAACACGATATTTGAAGGAAGTTGATTGAACAAAAAGTTACATTTTTGAATGGTCTTAGATCTGAGTGGAGAGCGGTTGTGTTCACTGTTAAAGCTCATGAGCAATTCAAATCTTATTCGTTGGCTAAGCTGGTAGGAATTTTGAAATCCCAAGAAAAGATTGTCTTGCAGGAGAAGAATGTGGTTTCAAGATTGGGTTCCTTAGCTCTTCTTTCTAAAAGCTAAAGTGTGATGGAAGATGAAGACCTTAACTTAGAAGACTATGACCTTACCTCTGAAGACTATGCAATGATGGTGTCAAATCCAAAAAGGTTTATTCAGAAAAGGTTTCCTACCAATAAGAACCGGAATTGGCAGGGAAGCTATAGTTCTGAAAAAAGTGAGGGAGGAACCGAAGGCAGAAGAAGCAAAGAAAGAGCCGAAAGCTGAAGGGGATTCTGGGGTGAACTGCTACTACTGTGGAGGAAAGAACCACTATGCTAAAGATTGTGTCCTAAAGAAAATGGCAGAAAAGGATGAAGAAAAAGATGAAGAAGCTGTGTTGATGAAAAAGCTCGAATAGATCAAGAGAATGAAAACTGTTGCTAACCCTTCTATGAATGCTTTAATTGTGCAACGTTCGGTAGCGGATGATGACTTTGGTGGCGTGGAGGTCTGGTCAACCGACTCTGAGGATGATGAAGTCAGAAAGCCATCTCATGGAAAGGCTTATGTTGCGAAAGGAGAAGGAAGCGGTGGAAAGTGTTTGATGGTGTCGGATGTATCTCAAATGAGGGGATACAACACAGACAGTGGGAATGAAGACACGAAGGAGCGAGAGGACTTGTGCTTCACAGCAAAACCTCTTAGCGTGCAGTTTAATGAGCTTGATGAATTAATCAAGAAGGTACAATCCATTTTTGTTTCATTCAAAGTCCCACAAAAT
Organism: Lactuca serriola; assembly: GCF_051521515.1. Classification (NCBI taxonomy): domain Eukaryota; kingdom Viridiplantae; phylum Streptophyta; class Magnoliopsida; order Asterales; family Asteraceae; genus Lactuca; species Lactuca serriola. The sequence goes on along the minus strand of NC_136415.1, from coordinate 303,783,620 downwards.
TCATATGAAAAAGAAATAAAAAATGTAAATTCAAGAGTCTCTCATCTAGACAACAGTTTAACTCAAACACGGGTCACCAATTCTAACCTGACTGACCAATTAAGCAGGGTGTCTTCAAAGAGTGAGGAACGGAGGATGTGGATAGAGCTGAAGGAGTCGGAGTTGATCAAATCCAAAGACGAAAACATTTATTTACAAAGAGACAATTTAAAACTTTTGAAACAAAGAAATGTGTTTTGTTTGATTGCTAAGCGTCTTTATTCTAACATCACTCAACTTCATCTTAACTGTGAAATAGGACATAAAATTCATCGCATGATTTTTCCCTTTGTTGAGTTTAAGGAAGATGAAATTGACGCAGAAGCATATAATTGCGAAAGTGTAGTTTCGTCTGAGGATGTAAATCCGATGTATATGTATGGTCTAGACAAAATCGAATCTTTCATAAAGTCCGAGGACCATAAGGACATGCTGAAAAATCTTTTGGATGAAAATGACAAACTGAAACTAAGGACCGAAACCATACAAAAGTTTGACTCATTGAATGCCAAGTTGAGCTCAGAAAATAAAATTGATGTTGAAAATGCATCTGAGCTTAATGAGGATGATGATATGAGTGAAATTTCTGTAGAGGATGAAGTTGACTATTCTGAGTTTGTCAAGAGCGAACCCGAAAACCACAAAAATCTCATTTCAGAAAATTCTGTGGAGTTTGCTCGTTTGTCCCACCAAAAGTCCCCGATCCTTGAAGAAAAAGCTGTTGTATACCAAAAGGTAAGGACGATTCCAAATCAGGTGTATAAGGTCACAGGGGTAAGCGAACATCAGACAGCCGAACTCACATCCATTGTAAATGAAGATAACGCTGATGGATGTGATGAGTTCTTCTGGTCTGCCCCCATCGACAACGCTGATGAAACCGTTGGTCTATCAGAACGGACGTCCTGGAAAACCAAAGGCAGATATGTGCCAGAGCCTTTGAACAAGCCTGATAATTTCAACATACCAAGTACTAGTGGTACAAAAGATGCTCCAGAAGAAAAAGGAGTTCCTGCAAAAGATGTCACTCCTTCAAGCGAAACATCATTAGTTCAAAGTGAGCCAGCTAATAAGAAGCAAAAACAAAAAGCCAACATCCATCGACAGCCGAAGCAAGTAAAGAATCAGAAGCAGCAAAGGAATCAGAGATACAAGAAAAATATCTCTGAACGAAAACATTTTTGGCGATCTCAAAACGCCCATTTCTCTTATCATGACAGAAATCCAACGTCAGAGAAAAATGCTGTTAGGAAGCAAGAAAGTAATAATAACCGAAAGGAAAGGTTCAGTTCAGAGAACACCAGCTACCGAAAGCAAAAGTTCAGTTCCGAGAGCAAAAGCAATCAAGGTTCAAGGTTCGGTCCCACTAATAATCAAAAACAAAAAGGATACCTAGAACCTCAAGTCAAGCAAAGTTCTCAGTCTAACTTCTCTCATTCTAATTCCTCTCAACCTCATTCTAAATCCAATTCTGTTCATACTCAAAATCCAAAATCTTCAACAGATTTGAAAGGAAAATCGAAGGTTTCCTCAGTCAAGACTGATCAAAAGCATTCCAATGTCCTAGTGCCTAAACCTGAATCCAAACCGTCTGTAACAAATCCAAATAAAATTAAGGTTTTCACCATTAAAAAGAAAGATGAAACAGCTTTAATAAAAAGAACATATCTTGTTGACATCTCTCTTACTATTCCTGTTCCTGTGAAAGGCTCACGTGGACCCAAGAAACTTTGGGTTCCTAAATCTGCTTAATTTTTGTAGGTTATCAGTGACGAGCAGTTTGACGAAGAATGGTATATTGACAGTGGCTGCTCACGTCACATGACAGGAAGGAAGGAAGAGCTGAGGGAATTTCGGTCTCTTTCAAACGGTAGAAATGTCAAGTTCGGGAACAACTCATTCGGCACGATAAAATGCTATGGAATGATAACAAATGGAGATTTCACAATCAGAAAGGTTGCATACATTGAAGGACTACAACACAACCTCATTAGTGTATCTCAGCTTGTTGGAGGAACCGGTCTCAAGGTCTCTTTTGACGATGAGGGTTCAGAGATAATTGAAAAGAAAAAAAAAGAGAAATTCTCAAATCGGAGCGCAAAGGCGAAATGTTTCCCCTGAATCTAAAACCTATCAAAGGAAATCCAGCTACCTGCCTGTTATCCAAAGCACAATCTGATGAAAGCTGGCTGTGGCACCGAAGGCTCTCTCATCTCAACTTCAAGGATATCAACAAACTTGTTACAGGTGGTCATGTTCGAGGTCTTCCATTGCTCAGATTCGATCGAGAACATTTATGTGCTGCATGTGAAATGGGGAAGCAGAGTCGTCAAAGTCACCCATCGATTGTAAACACTAAAGTTGTTGAACCATTAGAGTTAATTCACATTGACTTGTGTGGTCCATCATCTATCGAAAGCATCGGCGGTAGCAAGTATATTCTTGTTATTGTTGATGACTTTTCACGTTTTACATGGGTGTTCTTTCTGAAGCACAAATCTGAAGCAACTCTCAAGCTAAAGACGTTTATCAAGCAGGTTGAAGTGCAGCTGAGGAAAGTCGTTCGCAACATCAGGATTGACAATGGGCTGGAGTTCAAAAATAAAGAATTCGAAGACTTCTTGGCAGAAAAAGGAACCAGTCACAACTTCGAAAGACGAAACCGATCTTTGTGTGAGGCGGCCCAAACCATGCTAAGTTTTGCTTCTTTACCTTTATACTTTTGGGCTGATGCTATTGTTGCAGCATGTTTTATGCAGAACAGGTCCTATCTCAATAAACGCTTTAATCTCACTCCTTATGAGATCATCAACAATAGGAAGCCAAATGTCAAATTCTTCCACGTATTCGGCTCACGGTGTTTCATCTTCAATTCTAAACAACATCGTAACAAGTTTGACGTAAAAGCCGATGAAGGGATATTTCTGGGATACTCTCTCACTTCGAAAGCATACAGGGTTTTGAACAAACGTTCGAGGAAAATTGAAGAAACTTATTATGTGACTTTCGATGACAGCTATATCAAAAAGCTGAAGGCCAGTGAAGACACAGTTGGAGAAATTTTTTCTCAAACAGGCCAAGTCACAGCCTCGATTGCAAACCTATTTGAGAAGTTTGTAGAGTTATTCGATGAACCAGAGAAGGCCACTCTCTCGGAAGCTAGTGCAGCAGACAACAAAGTAGATCATTTGAAGCAACTCATCAAAAATGCTGCTAAGCAAATGAATGAAGGAGGATCAAGTTCGAACGACCCTCCACAACACGATGCTTCAATTGAGGGGAAGGATCCACCTTCTTCTTCACAGCCGGGCTCACATGTTGAGGGGGAGAACTGCTCTCCAGCTGCTCCCGAACACCCAGCTATACCCGAAAGCCAATCTGTACCCGAAAGTCCTGTGGTACCCGAAAGCTCAACAACACCCGAAACTCCTGTAGCTCCGGAAAGTAAAGATATACCTGAAAGATCATCTGTCGAAGGGGAGAATGCTGATATGTTTTATGACGATGATAGTCAATCTGAGTTAGAAGAGATGGTAAATGCTGAATTGGATCCATCCTATGATCCAAATTACCCTCCTCTTGTCAAATGGACCAGAGATCATCCTGTTTCACAGGTTGTCGGTAATGTCTCTGAAAAGGCCCTGACCCGATCTCAACTAAAGGCAAAGCAAACTTCCTTATTTTCAAAAGTAGAGTTCTGTATGTTTAACTCCTTCGTCTCAAAAGTTGAACCAAAGATAGTTAACACTGCTCTTGATCACTCCGATTGGGTTCAAGCTATGCAAGACGAACTTAATGAATTCGAAAGAAATAAAGTTTGGCGCCTCATTCCAACTCCTCTAGATGCCTCGGTTGTTGGTCTCAAATGGGTCTTTAGAAATAAAATGTACAAGGAAGGCAATGTGGTTAGAAACAAATCTCGTCTAGTGGTGAAAGGATACTGCCAGGAGGAAGGAATCGACTATGAGGAAACTTTTGCTCCTGTGGCTAGGCTGGAATCTGTTCGGATATTTCTTGCCTATGCTGCACACAAGAACTTTGAGGTCTACCAAATGGACGTAAATTTTGCATTTCTAAATGGAGAGCTCGAAGAAACGGTGTACGTGGAGCAACCTCCTGGATTCGCCAATGAAAAATATCCCAACCACTGTTATGTTTTGGAAAAAGCGGTATATGGACTGAAACTAGCACCGAGGGCCTGGTATGAAACGCTAACCAAGTTTTTAAAGATGTCTAAATTCAAACAAGGTTCGGTTGACCCAACCTTCTTTCGTAAGAAGGAAGGTAACCACCTTATTATTGTTCAAATCTATGTCGATGATATCATCTTTGGCTCTACAAATCCTAGCTTAACGGCTGAATTCAGAAAGTTGATGGAGACTAAATTTGAAATGAGCTCAATGGGTTCAATTAACTTTTTCCTTGGTTTAAATATTAGACAGAGACCCGAAGGCATCTTTATTAACCAGGAAGCTTACACAAAGACTCTCCTTGCTAAATTTGGCATGATGGCATACTCAAAGGTTAAAGTTCCAATGGCGTTCGACACCAAGCTCACTCCATCCTTGGAGAAGCCAGCAGTCAACATTACACTATATCGCCAAATGATCGGTTGTTTAATGTACCTTACTGCTAGCAGGCCTGATATAATGTTTTTTGTTTGTTACCGTGCTAGATTTCAGGCGAATTCCCGTGAACCTCACATGCTTGCAGTAAAGAACATACTCCGGTATCTCGAGCAAACTACCTCTCTCGGCTTATGGTATCCATCTAACCCAGGTTTCTTCGTTCAAGCCTATTTAGATGCAGACCTTGGAGGTTGTGGACTAGACAGGAAAAGCACCACTGGAGGCTGCTAATTCCTTGAGGGAAAGTTGGTCAGTTGGCAATCAAAGAAACAGACATGTGTGTCTCTATCTACCGCTGAATCAGAATACATCGTAGCTGCCTCCTGTACTTCTCAAGTGATTTGGATCCAAAGCCAACTCCGGGACTATGGACTCAATATGAAAAAGATCCCACTATATTGCAACTCTGAAAGTGCAATTAGGATCTATCATAACCCAGTGCAACACTCGAAGACTAAGCACATAGCACTGAGGTATCACTTCATTAAGGATCATGTGGAAGATGGGAACGTCGAAATACACTTTGTTCGAACCACTGATCAACTGGCTGACATCTTCACCAAAGCTCTTCCTGAAGCATCTTTTAACAAAATACTGCAAGGGCTAGGTATGATGGAATCAGAGTCAGTACCAAAAGTTACCTCTTAAAGCTCCAAAGCAAGAAGCGAAATAGACCGAAAGTTCGGGTTCGGGTCTTGTGCTAATGTACTGAAATAAACCGAACGCTCGGGTTCGGTTGCATTATCTGCTTTTCGCTCATTACTCAAAGGTAGTTTCCTTGGTTGTAGATCTTATATATAAATTTTCCAAATTCATTTCTCTTATTGTCATAGTTATTCTCTTTTTCAAATCTATTTTCTTTGGCGACCGAAATCAACCGATCGTTCGGGTTCGGTTCCAAAATTTTTCTCAACCGAAATAGACCGAACGCTCGGGTTCGGCTCCAAAGTTTTTCTCAACCGAAATAGACCGAACGCTTGGTTTCAGTTCCCAAATTTTTTTTGTTTTGTGTGTCTTAATTTTTTTTTATTATCAAAAATATTTTTTTTTTCTTTCATAAATTCAAAAACTCCGAAAATATATTTTTTTATATTTAGCTTGGCTTTCATTTTTTTTATTTATTCATTTTTTTGTGTGGGTATATAATTTCATTAGCTAAGTGCCCCTAGAAGCATGTTGCTGTATGTGTCCAAAGCCTCACCTGATTCTGAATAATAGGCCTTACTGACTTGGTATAAACAAACCTTGTCTTCCCAATTAGGCTTTCTTATTTATTCTAATCATGAGCTACCTAACTCTCTTCTCACATGAGATATGAGTTTTCTACTTGGTCCGAATCTTTATAGCAGAGGTACTTTGATTTCTTTACACCATCTATGTTGCATTTCTTCATCATATTCGCTTCACAAACGTAACCCTTGAGACTCTCAGAAATTACCACTGAGGTTTATGGTTGCACAATTTCTGTGTTCATGATCTTAGCTTCGTGTCACTACGTGCTAAGTGAAACCCAAAATTCAATACCCATTATGCATTGACGGTGAACAATTAATTTGCTCAAGCTTTCACTAATGAATTGATGAAGGTACCACATGAAATCTCTAATTTTCTTTTGAGTGATTCCTATGAAATTGTTAACACCCATAACATTTCTTCCCTTTGGATCCAGTTTTAATTTTTGTTGAGATTTTATAAATTTCCTTGCCAAATTAAAATTATCTCCAACCTACTTGTTCAACAGACTACACCAGTCTCAGAAGTACTTCGTTCGATTTCTATCTTATATCAAGATTACGAATTTTGAATCGAAGCGATATCCACCCTCATCAGCCTAATTAAAAGAAGCCTTTCAACACTTCTTAATAAGTGTCTGATCGTTATTCAATGGGAAACCACACAAACACTTTAAAGTCTCTCTTGACTTTGAAGGAAGAGATTCGTGCCCGGGATCATTTGTTTCGTGTCTTTATTGACATCACATATTTTCCCAAAAGTGTTGCTTTATTTCTTTTCTTTTACACCCTTAGCACGAAAATCTTTGATTTTCCAAAAATCAGGTTCTATTAATTACAAGGCATTCTAAATGGATTGGTGATTTATTAAAGGATGTGGTAAATATTGATCCACGCGGGCGAATTTTTTTTAAAGATGTTGTTTTATTCTAAAGGGATAAGATGACGACATGATGACTCGGGCGGGAGTCTAATCGATTTGATTTCAAACGGCGCAAGAGGGACGCGTGCGAATCTAAACCGTTTCATCTCCAAACGGCGCCTGATAGGAAGGCGTGTTATTAGGGGCCTGACATTCTCTCTCATGCGTGTTCATCGGCAACCCCAACTGTCACGCATCAGTCAACTCCGAAAAACCCTTCGTTTTTCAATAGATGATTTGGGAAGATCTTTCTCTCTCCTTAAACCACAGTACAAAAGGCAACATCCTCCACCGTTTACCTCTTTACTGCAATTCAAATTCCCAGAGAGCAAACAATCCCTAAACCTTCTCTGTTCATCATCTCCTCCACTTTCATCATAGCAATGGCAGATTCTTCCTCAGTTCATGCAACATCCCACATTTTGCCCATCCGCCCACAGCAAAGCTTGATCATCGATTTAACTCCTCAATCGTATGACGCATTCATGTTCCCCATCATCGAGTGTCTGAAGTTTTCTCCAATCGCTCCTGCACTTACCAGGGCTGAAACTGTTCCGATGGAATTCTTGTCACAGATCTTTGCCACCGCTCACTACGACAAGGTTGTCGACAGAATATTCTTTGATATCTTTGAACACAAGGCGTCGATTTCAAAGCAGCGATTCTGCTCATTGTTAGGGTTTGACGCAGATTCTTCCAGGGTCAATCCGGAATCCATCCCCATGGGTCATCTGTTCAACATGTTCTACAACATGGGATACATGGAGGTGCTTACTACGGTGACGAAATTCAAGAAGTCGTGCCTACCTCCATAGTGGAATGGGATGTTCACTGTTTTGTTCAAGGGTTTATCTGAACGAAGCGCCGGGTCTGATGGAGGTAGCCGTTTATTTCTCTCCATCATGTATGGTATCTACAATGGCATCAACATGGACTATGGGTCCGTTCTGTGGCAACAACTCATTAAGAGTCTCTCCTCCACTTCCAAACATTCAGAGATTTCGTATGCTCGATTCTGGACCATTATCACGTAATGGGTGATGGACAAGTACCACGTCCCCATTGTCGATGGTGCTCCAATGTCTTCGATTGGTACCTTCCATACCACGAAGATCATTGTGTCAGATGCTTCAAAGTTTCCGTTCAACGGGTCTATTCCGGAAACGATGTATGGTGATGTTCCGGCTGACACCAGGATCATTCAGACGTATAAAGAGTTCAGAGGTTCTGGTCCGAGGGATCTTACTCCGGAGATGCTGAAATCCATTCATGACGCCGACAAGCCTGCTCCAAGAGGCAAGAAGGCTGATAAGGGAAAAAAAGTGGCAAAGGGGGCGAAAGGCCCGTCTCCAAAGAAGAGGAAACCCACCAGAGCTACTCAGTCTCCACAGCAGAAGAGGAGAAAAACCCAACCGCGACGAAAGTTGATTATCACTTCCTCCTCAAGCGATTCTGAGGGTGATAGTTCTGATTCTGAAGGCTATCAACGTGGTAACACTCCACCACGACCTCTAACCCCTGATGTTCATGTCTCTACTTCACCAATTTCCTCTCCACCTAAAAGTATTCCTATTTCTATTCCCCCTATAACTTCAACTACTCACATACCATCCACTTCCATCCCAATACCACCACCAATATTCACCGAAGCAACCACAACAACCACTGTCGATGTTAGAACCAACGTATATGATACGGGGGTTCATACTGACGCACCTAAATCTACCCCAGCACCCGAAACCACCCCAACACCAGAACAAACAACACAACCCGAACCTACCCATACTACCGAACCACCAGCTTCACCACCACCATCAGAGGGAGAAGAACCATTCCTTGGCGGGGAGAATATGACTTTTGACTCGGTCTACTATAGCCCGTTTCAAGTACAAAGTGACGACGATGACGACGCTCCTCTCACCAAAAGGCATCTCTAGGAGCTCCATGATAAAATTGACTCACTCATCGCCTCTTCTTCTACTTCTCAGTCATCCATATCTGAAGCTGCTATTCAGAAAATTGTTGACGCTTTCTCCAAAGCTCAGCAAGCCTCACTTGCTTCTGCAACCACCGCCATAGGTGCCTCTACCAAAGCCTGTCAGGCAGCGACCAAAAAAGTCGATAAACTATTTACTGATGCCTCTTCCCTGTTGAAGTCTTTACAGGAGAGTGCCAACGCCGCCAAGACTACGCTGGAACCGATTGTCCACCAACTGACAACATCAGTCGCAACTGAGTAGAAGTCCTTCGCTTCTCTTCGTCAAACAATTTCTGACGACAACTCAGCTTTCCGAACAACCATCGACGAACGTCTCTCCAAGCTTCAAGAAGATTTGGCTGTCGAGAACACTCTCATGGATGCTCTCGCAAGGAAGACTACTGCTCTGAAAGTCAAGAGCATTCAACTCTCCAACTCTCAACAGGAGATTGAATCTCTTCAATCTGAAAGGGAGGTCATCAAATCGTGTGTTTTGGATGTCCACTCTACCATATCCAACATCTTAGAAGCACATGATCCAATTCTTAACTACACTGTGAGGCGTGACCTTGCAGAGAAGCTCGCTCCCGCCCTCTCCTTACTCAGCAAAATCGAAGGGCTCCTTGATTTCGTGTCCATTCCGAAACAAGGGGGAGAGAAGGAAACAATGTCTCAACCACCTCCTACTTCCACAGCAACTCACACTACCGAACCTCCTCCAGTATGACAACCCTCTGGTTCCGGTGTGAAAGACAAAGGCAAAGATATTGCTGAGGAAGAAGAAGAAGATAAAGAAACAATCGCCGACTTGTTGAAGTGTAAAAGTCGACGCAATGAGGCTGACATCAGTGCTCGTGTGGCAAGAGAGGCTGAAGAAGCCGAACGTAAACAGAAAGAAGCCCACGACCTTCTTGAGAGCAAGAAAACTTTGTTTCCTTCCTAGACTCTTGAGAGGATGATTAAAGAAGCCATTGGCACACCGAGTATCTTGTGGCTGGAACCTGTGATCTCTTTAGATCGTTCCAATACTGTCGACTCACAGTTCGACATGCCACTGACCCGAAAGGATTTTATCTTTCATGCCTTTTCCAACGTTGCAGAATTCCCTCATCCTCATCCACAGGTTGATCGGGACTTAATCAATTTCTATCTGAAGGCTGCTCAACCTCAATATCAGACTTGGAGCGCTCAGAAAATTGTTAACGTTCCGGTCTTGAAGCCGTACAGTGAAGGTAACTTCATCAACGTTCGGTTCAAGGTACTTCGGGGATCTGCCAAAACAGAACATACTATTTCCCTTGAGGATCTTCCAAACCTTAATCCCCATGATTGGATTATCTTGCACAACATCCTCCTCACCAACGAAGCTGAATACGGTTCGATCATCGACCATTTCAAGAGGATGCTCGTGTGCTACATCATGGAAATTGCATTGATGGATCAGGAGATTGCGAGCGTATTTAAGAAGAAACCTACAATATCTCCTGTTGGTCTGCCAGTGATCTCAAACAAATGCAGATGGGGAAGATTAACTCGAGGAGGAATTCGGTCATGTTTACCAGGAACGAAGGACAGAAATGTCTTTTCGCCTTGGCTGACAAACATCTCTATACCACTGCATGTTTGGAGCACGTTTTGGGGATCATCCACAGATGCAAGCAGAACACAGCGGATGATATCAAGTACTTTGATGATAAGATTCAATGGTACATTCGGTTCAGATAGACTATTCTCGCTCTTATCACAAGTCTGTTTGATACTGTAAAGAAGGCTCCTGCTGCTGGCCCGAAGAAGAAGTAGTCTCACTCCAATTTGACGCAAAGGGGGAGATTTTTGGGTCGTGTTTTGTGTAATGTATTGCGTCTATTGGGCTCGTTAGCTACTCCATTTTGTATCTCCGGTATGGGCCTCTCCATCCGTGAGTTTAGTAGGGTTTAGTATATATAGGAGCTTGCATGCTTCCCAGAGAGTAATGATAGAATAGAACAATCAGAGAATTATTTTAGCAAGTTTATTGTTATCGTTCATGTAACCCTAAAATCCTCTACAGCAGAAGTTCTTAGTCGAGCTCTGCTGAGGATTGTTTGATCTAATCATTCGACACATATTGATCCATACTTGTGTTATTTACTGCTTTTACATCCATCGCATTACCTGTTAAGAACATCTAATCGATCTTTAAGTTTATTAATAACTTAACAGTGTGGTATTTTAGGGAACTCACTAAGCTTTGTGCTTACAGTGTTGGTGTTTGTTGTTTCAGGTACTAGTAATGACCGTGGGAAGGCACCGGCTTGATCAGTACACACACATTGGATTTTTATGATATGTGATCTTGGGATTTAGTGTATGACACTGATTGGAGTTTCAAATACTGATGTTTTATGAAAATTAAATGAATATGTGTTTAAATTATGCGAAAAATTGTTTTGAAATTCACGGTGTTACAACAAGGGTCCCACAAAGCACAAAGCAAGCAGTAGTCGTCTAGTAACACTTCAAGCCACAAATCAATCAAAAGGCATCCCTAACTCACTTGCTACCGCCATGCTAGGAAAAACCACTCTTACTGTTGGTTGCCTTATAAATGCAAGTTATACATAATACAAGATCAAATAGACTGCCAAATCAATAATTCTACCCTAGAACCACAACCAGACAAGGAACAAAAAATAAGTCTAAATTGATCATTCTAGGGCTATATGATCCTAACCGTATACAATTTTTAAAGAATACACTTAGTAATCACTTCTACAAATATATATTCCAAATCTATCATAGCATCCAATTCCTCCTAGGCTACAAGGCATCCCAATCAGGACAATCAATGATGCAATTCCTGAAGGTATCCTTAGCCCCATCCTATGATGCAAACATTCCATATCACATAACATTTTAACATGTGCCCCATTCTCCTTTATAAAAATCTTTTTAGAAAACTTCTTTTCATTTATTTTAAAAAGATTACCAATTCCTAAGTTTGAGTTCAGTCACACCTAAGAGTGTGCACGAATCCTTCAAACCAAGCCTCTAATACCAGCTTGTAACGTCCAAACAATTCAGGGAAAAGTTTTCATTTTAAAAAAACAATAAACAATACAAATTAGTTGGTCAAAAACTAATTAAAGTGATTATATTATTTAAACATCATAGTAAAAATCATAAAATGCCAATGTAGAAAAAATTTGGGGGATGTTGTGCAATCACGATGGGCCCTTCCTCTTCGTACCGGAAGTACTTGAAACCATAAAAATGAAATTGTAGGCATGAAGCTTAGTGAGTTCCCCAAAGTACTACATACCATACATACAATAGAGATTGTTGTGTGCCATCCATAGTCTTACAATTTCCATTATGCCATGCATCATATAATGTCCTTTCCTTGCCAAGACAGGGGCCAAAAACCGGGTCTTACAGACAAGTGCCAAGAGCCACCTCTTGGTCATCCATGCAAGTATAACAAAGACAACTAGCATGCCACATATTGATGGGTTTTGAGCATTCTAACACTCCTAACTGTACATGCAACCCTAAATACCTTGGATCTACGTTTTCTCTATTATACATGCAAATATGAACTTTCCAAGGTATTACCCTAGCATACAATACTTGATAATTGGGTAATCAAATGGATATAATACATACATTTGTTTGATGTAGCTTGTCTTCATGAAGCTTGAGTGACTAGTGCCCCAAGTGTGACACCTCAAATGGTTCACACAACATCAAATGCACATGGAATGACTTGAGAGAAAAAGAAACACTTCTTGAAATCGTCTAGCCCTCATACGCACACATTAGTGCACGATTTCTTGAGCCATGGGATTCTTTTATATTGTGGCTATTAGGGTTACACCATGTAACTCATAACTTTACCCATTCCTTATGCTCCATGGATTTTAACCTCCATGGAGTATCCATGGGTCACCCCATGGACTTAGTCCAACATAAGGAATCTTGGATCACAAGCCCACATATATAAGAATGAATGATTTACACAATCAACCCATATATTTAATTAGTCTCCTTTTGATCACATAATTAATTCCAAATTAATTCTAGATCAATACTAATTAAATAACCTTATTAATATATTAGAACTTATAATATATTAACAAACCTTAAGTGTTATTTCTCTCATTGTCACACCCCAAAACCACAAACGGTGGAAACGTTCAGGGGTGGAGGACGTCATGTACAATATCACAACAGTGTAAAATAGTAAACAAACAACAACATCATCCATTGCATTATAAGTAAAGTTTTAATACATGTGTTCTTTCATTGTAATAAGACACCAAAAATATATAATCAAAATAAAAGACGAGATTTGTCTGCTCCGTCTTCTCAAAACCTGGCCGCCGTACCTGTCTACTGATGACCTGAGAATACAAGTTATTTTGAAAGAGAGTATCAGCTTTAAAGCTAGTGAATTCATAAGTATTTAAGTGTCATTGTCTTTCTTTTTAAAGCTGTTATGAATGTCATGTAAAATGTTTAAGTAAGACAGTTGATACAAGTATGAAAAACCCTAAGAAATCCCTTATTTCCTACTAGTATGAAATGTAGCCTTCCTCCAAGACCCGAATGTTTTGTTATTACAATGTAGTCTTCTACCAAGACTCGAATGTTTTGTTATGACAATGTAGTCTTCTACCAAGACTCGAATGTTTTGTTATGATAATGTAGTCTTCTACCAAGACCCGAATGTTTTGTTATGACAATGTACTCTTCTACCAAGACCCGAATGTTTTGTTATGACAATGTTGTCTTCTACCAAGACCCGAATGTTTTGTTATGACAATGTAGTCTTCTACCAAGACCCGAATGTTTTGTTATGACAATGTAGTCTTCTACCAAGACCCGAATGTTTTGTTATAACAATGTAGTCTTCTACCAAGAGCCGAATGTTTTGTAAGTAAAATGATTTTTTTCCTTCTTTTTGACTACTACAAACAGTAATTAGTCTAACTCATCGTTTATGTGAATATAACACAAAATAAAGTAAATAGGAAAAATATAAGCATGTAAGTGTTATCCGGGGATACCAGGACTAACACGCCATCGCAGTAAGCGATATGTATAACCAAATGAACCTCCGAAGATGGTCCAATTGTCGTCTATAGCAGCAGCAGGTTGGAGGAAGGGTTAGTCCCGTAGCCGACTCCTAATATAAGTGGTAACCTAATGATCATCCGAAGATTTTCATCTCATCCTCTGTTGCAACAGCAGGATGGAGGAATGGTTAGTTCCGATATCAATCTATCTATTATAAGAGATAACCTTAGACATCCGTATATGTTCATCACCCAGTGGTGCTCACAGCTGGGTTCCAGAATGGTTAGTCCCGTCTAGACATCTCGTTGAACAGGGATAGGCAGGAAAATTTACGCAGAAGGTACGAATAAATCTTCCTCATAACTCTAGGTACAAGTATCCAGGTAAGTGAATACAGGATAATGTGTCTATGTAAGAGTACTCATGTATGGTATTCATGTAAGCGTATTCAGATAAATGTATCTATGAAAACGTACTGATGTATCATGTAATCCTAGATAAATGTACTCATGTATCATGTAATCCTAGATAAATGTACTCATGTATCATGTAATTCTAGATAAATGTACTCATGTATCATGTAATGTACTGGTGTAGACTCATGAATGAACTGACTCTTGTGTAATTCCTTCTAATAGGAATATTGTTTTGTATCTTCTAACTATCCCTATGATAATTAACTGAAAGGTAATTGATTGCTCAAGAAGTTAAAGGTAATGGTTTTGCAAGATATCTAAGAGTTTTGAATAATAATTAAAAGTGACTTGATGTCATGCTAATAAACAATTCAAAACTAATACTTTTGTTTATCAAGGTATTTTAAGATAGAAAACCATTTCATGCATCACATGTTGTAGTATGTGAAATCTGTTGAATGAAAACACAATTATAAAATACACATACATGATTTAATAACATGTTGTTTTCTACTTGTATTGCCCCCCATTAAAGCATTTACAATCATTTAAAACATTGATTAGATATATGAACTCACCTATAGATGGTGGTTTGGATGAACTGGACGGTGTAGGGTTGTTAGGTGTCAAGTGAGGACCTGTACACACACTACGATCCTAATGAACATATAATCACACATATATGCACTCAATTAGTCTTAAATTACTAATTGATAATGTTCAGACATCCTAGAACATAATATACACTTTATATAAGTGTTTTAAGCCCTAAGGATTGCACCTAAGCTATTGTGGGACAAGGTACTTGGGTTTAGGGTTCCAAAGGACCATATACATGAGTTTACTCTCCATATAGCATCACACATGGAGTTTACGGTTGTAAACTCTTAAGTTTACGGCCGTGAACTCCCAATCTTGGTGATATTTTGTGTTTTAAAGTCCCAAATGATCCCTAGAATTATTCCAATTTGGTTGTTTAATTCTTGGAAGGGTTTAAGGCATAGAAACACCCCTTTGAGGAGTTTACGGCCTTAAGGCCATTTCCTTTAGAGTTTGCGGCCGTAAACTCTTAAGGATGGGTGTTTTTGATGCTTTCAAGTCTCATACACATGTAGTATAGGTCTTAAACTTTTATCCCAAGCATATGAAGGCCTTAGGCACACTTTGGTGCCCTTCTTTGATGTTCACGGCCCAAGAACCTTATTAGGGCCGTGAACTCACTTTAAGGGGTGATTTTGATGTGTTTTGGTGCATCATTTAAGTGGAAACAATTTCTAGTAAATGTCTAAGGCTTTAGGTGCCTTAAAAGCACCCTTTTGTCCATGATTTTGGAGTTCATGGTCCAAGATCATCTTGGGCCATGAACACATAAACTTGGGTGATTCTTTGTTGTTTTCTAGTCCCTAATACACTTTTGTACAAGTCCAAGGTAGTATCATATCACTAGGGAAGATCTATGCATTGTTTCGGGAGTTTACCGCCCAAGAACAGCTTGGGGAGTAAACTCCTAAATCTAGTGATTTAGCCATCTAACTCATGTTATAAACACATAATAAGCTTTCTAACACTACTAGATAGAGTTACTCACGTTTTGGTATAAAAACTCGAAGATCCGTGACAGAGAAAATGGCTTTTCTCTAGTTGGAAATGCGAATAATGAATGAATTTGGTTCAGAATTCTATTTATAGTCCTGAGATATTTTTGGCAGAAAATATTTTCATTCCTGAAATGATTTCTCATATAACAGAGTGTTGGAATAACAATGTTGCACTAAACCGTAGTGCATCCACTCTCCTGATATCTCCTGAAGTGTAAACCCTGAATTACTCAAACTTATAAGTCTGGAAGTTCTCTGTAACTGTTCTGACATCTATTGGCTTGATACGGTTTCTTCAGAATGGAAATTTCGGGTTATCACATCATCCCCCTGTTAAATGGAATTTCGTCCCGAAATTAGAATTTAGGCAAGGAAGTAGGTAGAAGTGATCGAGTCGTTAGGTGAAAACTTCCTAATCGATTGGTACTCGCGCTCCCAAGTGAAATCGGGTTCTGGGTTGGTATTCCAACGAACCTTCACTAATGGGCCACGACGTTTCTTTGTCTACTTGACCACTCGTTCGAGGGTCATTACGGTTCTAACACGAAGGCAAGGATCTCGTAAATCTCGATCTCGTCGAGAGGGCTTACGAAAGTCCTAACGGAAAGATACTGTTTCAAGTTCGAGACTCGAAGGGGAAAATGTTGTTGGATATAGTGTCTAAGCCCATAACTATATTTGGTATGTACTTGACCCGACCCGGCATGGTCCATTTGGGTTGCACTTCACCCGAACAATTTATGGATAATATTTGAGAATAGTACAAGTTATGATTTATTAATATATTATAAGTTCTAATATATTAATATAAGATCATATTATTTAATTAGTAGTGATCTATAATTAATCTAGGATTAATTTAGTGATCAAAGATATTACTAATTAAATATGGGCTTCTATATTTATATTGTGTGGGCTAATGCTTATTTAGAATGGGCTAGGCTTGGATGGAAATGTCCATGGATACTCCATGGAGCTTTGACCCATGGATCTCATGGAAATGAAGAGACATGGGTATTAGGGTTTACATGGATGTAACCCTAATCCACCACACTATATAAAGGAGGCTTTGGTTCTTGAAATCACACTAGTTGACACTTGTTGAGGTGAGGCCGATTTCAAGATAATAGTATTTATTCTCTCAAAGTTCCAAGTTTGTGGTGATTTGTGATTTCCACTTGAGGCATCCACACTATTGGTGCTAGGCTCTAAAACTCCAAGCAATCAACTACAACTTCAAGGTAAGCATTTCTACTAGCTTTATTTGATTCATGTTCCCCATGCCATGCTAGTTAGGATATGTACCTTGGAAAAATAATTATTTGCATGTATCTTAGAAAAACATAGATCCAAGGTTTATTAGGGTTGCATGTACACTTAGGAACTGTTAGAATGCTCAAAACCCAACAAATGTACGTTACTGAGTTCGCGGTGTAGGTCTAGTTTGTGAAATGCAGGACCGATTCTTGTAAGAATCTCGGAGGTCCTAACTATATTGGATTTTAGCTTTCCACGCTTTACGAAGCGTATTAAGCCCTTCCCAAGAGTGAGGTTTCTTAAAGAATTTGTTCTCTCACTTGGAATTCGAAAGGTTCTTTCTCTCGCTTACTTCCCAGTCAAGGGCCATCCCTCGCTACGTCAAAGTCGAAAGGGTTTCTGAAATTTGTGGGGTGTTCCGAATGGGCTATGATAGTAGGTCTGTAAGACCTAGAATTTGGCAAATTTTCTGTCAGTGACTACGGTGCCGAAAAATTCCCAACGGTTTTGGATAATTTGACAGAGTAGTCAAGAATTTCCACAACACTAATAGTGTGTCTCAGGAAATGTATCTCCGAGGGTAGATAAGTAAGTCATTACATGGAGAAATGACGAACTGATCCCAGTAAGAAGGCGTACTCCACTCATTTTGCTCATGAATACTATGGGCGTATTGGTCCTATCCGAGGGGTATCACTAAGAACTTAAAGTGTCCGTATCGTGTTTGGAGGGTAGTCTTTAGGACATCCTTCTCTAACACTCGAACTGGTGATTTTGATTCTTGTTTTAGATGGAAATGGATTGGAAACATTACTCTAAACTGTTTTGGTGCTTGAAAACTTGTTTTAGATGGAGTAATGTTTTTGCTAATTCATTTACAACAACTAGTTATCAAAATTACAAAGTTTTATGTGATTTTGATTCTTGAAAGTGTTCATATTCATATTCTTGTTCTTATGATGTTTAGATGATCATAGGAATTATTTGTAACCTATGTGGTAATTTAATTCTTGATCATAATGTGTTTTAATGGAGTCCATAACTTGTCCTCAAGTTATGGAAAACCAAAAGTCTCTTGATTTAAAAACCATTAAAAGAACATAAGAGTTAGAAAAATGAAGAGTCTTCATTTTATTACTCTATTAAACTCATAAGTTACAAGAAATGAAAAGTTTTGAAAGTTTACAAAACTTGCCCTCAAGTTTTGGAACAAGTAAAGTCAAGTTAAAACTTTAGTTCCAACCCTTAGAATTTTCAAAGTTAAAATTCAACCCCTATACTTATATTATTATGATTTAATAATTATATATATATGTATAAGAACAAAGTCGTCTGACCGCTAGTACGCCTCATTCACGAAGCCGGTCTATAAGGTGGGTATAAGGTTGTTGCCTATAAAATGGTGACTAATGGGTGTCTACTCTCACCCACCGCTTGCTTGACTGGTGCAGGGTCGTTAGCCGAACGGGTAAGACAAGGACTTATAAATTCTCATTCAAAGTATGATGAATATTATAAAGTAACTAAATGTTTTATTAAATTCCCAATCTTAGTTACTTTAGGAAAAATGTGAATAAGGTGCTAATCCATGAAATTACACTTTACACTTTGATTAAGTCGTTCGTGGAGCGTGTGTGGTTAACCGGCACACTAACTTGTACTTAACAAGGTAGGTAAAGGGTGACTTAAAGGTTTATTATAGTATCGGTGGAGCGTGTGTGGTTTACCGGCACATCGATTGAGTGATAAACCTTAAGGGTACCAAGTGATTTGCATGGTTACTTCACACCTCGTTTTGTGATCCTCGGCATCCCAGTCACAAAACTTGGAGGGCACACTCGAGATTGAAACATGCCTTTGAAAAGTTCATTGAATCTCAAAAGAATCTAGGAATTTCTAAGAACCAATCAAAAACCTAATATTTAATCATTTCGGTTTTCGTGGTGGAAATTGGTGAATCGTCATTCACCTACCTTTCAAATATGGTATAGCTTAGATTACGGCATACCTCTTCTAAGTTATATTATATTATGATTGGATCCTAGCCTTAATATTACATTTGGGTGTTTTATTAAGGACTCTCTTATATCTAAACTAATCTTGTTCTCTTCTTTTCAAGATGTCTTCAAGTAATGATGCTTCTGGCTCGAATCCTCATGGCTCCTTTACTCTTATGAGCTTGTGTGTGAAAGTTACCTTTGATGGATCCAACTTCAATGAGTGGATCAGAAACATCAGGATGATTACCCGCTACGAGGACAAAGAATATGTCCTTGACAAGGAGCTTAAGGAAATCGATGAATCCACTGCAACTCCCTAGGAGATCGTTGACTTTCATACTCATGAAAGAGATGCTACCAAGGTGGCTTGCATCATGTTGGCCACAATGACAGCTGGACTCCAAAAGTCTTATGAAGATTTCTACCCTTATGAAATGCACCAAGATTTGATGGAAAGATACCATCAAAGTGCACGACAAGAGAGGTATGAGATCATCTGCTCCATGATAACAGCCATGATGAAGGACGGGGAATCCGTCACGAGCCACATGCAAAGGATGCAAAGGTATGTGGATCGGTTGCTGAAACTTAATGTGAACTTCCCTGAGGAGCTTGCAATAGATATCATTTTGCACTCCTTGCCATCGTGCTATGATCAATTCCGGATGACATATCACATGAATAAGGAAGAGGTCACACTCAGCAAACTTCAGGGACTTCTCAAGACCGCAGAAACAGGTCTTAAGGGGAAGTCGGTTGCTATCACTCCTACTCCAAACTCAACTCCGGTTTTGGCAATCGGGAAAAGTCGAGGGAGGAAAAGAAAGAGCTCTTCGAAGGGTACCAAGGTTCGGACCCTTGATGGCTCTTCTTCAAGTGGAACCAAGAAAGGTTTCATCACTCCTTCTTCTGACCCAAAAGAGGTTGAATGCTTCTATTGCCATGAAAAGGCTCATTGGAAGCGGAACTGCCCAAAGTACCAGCAGGATGTGAAGGATGGGAAAGTTAAACCCAACCATGCAGGTATTTACACTATCTTATCTAATAACTCACCCCATTCTAAATCTTGGGTCCTTGATACCGGTTGTGGTATTCATATTTGTTGTGACTTGCAGGGACTAAGAAGAAGTGAGAATGTGAAGCAAGGAAGAATAAACTTGATCATGGGGAATAGGAAAGCTTCACCTGCCACCAAGATTGGAGTTTATACTTTATCGCTAAGTAGTGGGTTTAGTTTAGATTTGAATAAATGTTGTTATTCACCAAGAATGGCAAGAAATATTATTTCCTTTCATGCTTTGTACAAACAAGGGTTTACCTTTTCATTTAATAATGAAGTTGGTTCTATTGATGCTTTCTTTAATAATGTTTTTTATTTTAGAGCATTACCTTGTGATGGTGTGTATGAAGCTGTATCTGTTGTAGATAACTTAGGAAATAATGTTTTGTGTATTGATTCTACTAATAATAATAACTTGCATAAAGCATCATTATGGCATTGTCGTCTTGGACATATAAGCAAGAAACGCATAGGCCAACTCCAAAAGGATGGAGTCTTGGAGTCGTTTGACCTAAAGTCAAATGATAGTTGCGAATCATGCTTACTTGGAAAAATGACAAAGTCACCCTTCACAGGCTTGTGTGAGAGGGGTGAAGGTTTGTTGGACCTTGTACACACGGATGTGTGTGGACCATTCAAACATGCCACAAGGGATGCTAATCGTTATTATTTGACTTTCACTGATGATTACAGTAGATATGGATATGTCTACTTAATCAAGCATAAGTCAGAGACTTTCGAGAAGTTTAAGGAATTTAAACAGGAAGTCGAGAATCAATTGGGCAGGAACATTAAGATGCTTCGATCCGATCGAGGAGGTGAGTATCTTAGTTCAGAGTTCCTCGACTATCTTAGGGAATGTGGGATTGTCTCACAATTGACACCTCCCAGGACACCACAGTTGAATGGTGTGGCTGAGAGGCGTAATCAAACCTTGTTGGATATGGTTCGTTCCATGATGAGTCGAGCTACGCTACCAATCTCATTCTGGGGGTATGCCTTAGAGACTGCCGCCCATATTCTTAATCTAGTCCCTACAAAGAAAGTTGCCAAAACTCCTCACGAGATGTGGACTGGTAAAGTACCTAAGCTAGACCACATCAAGATTTGGGGTTGTGAGGCTTTCGTGAGACGCGAGACTCATGATAAGCTCGAACCTCGAAGCGAGAGGTGTATTTTCATCGGCTACCCACAACAATCCTTTGGTTACCTCTTCTACAGACCTAGTGATAATGTGGTCTTTGTAGCAAAAAGAGGAGTTTTTCGAGAGAGAGAATTTATAAGCCAAGGAGACAGTGGGAGGCAAATTGATCTTGAAGAAATTCAAGAGTCAAGCGGTGAAGGAACTTCAAACACTAGCCCTCAACTTGAGGAGGAAACTCCTGTTGAGCCAGCTGATGTGCCTGTACCTCTTAGGCGTTCCACGAGAGTTAGGAATGCACCTGAGCATTATTATGGCATCCATATTACTGCGGAAGGTGAGACACTTATTAGTGATGAGACACTAGTAGGTCTGGATGAACCTAACAGCTACACGGAAGCCATGGCAGGCCCCGAGGCTGCCAAGTGGAAAGAGGCAATGGATAGCGAGATAGAATCCATGTATGACAATCAAGTTTGGAACTTGGTTGAAAATGTACCAGGTCGTAAGACAGTGGGGTGCAAATGGATCTTCAAGAAGAAGACCGACATGGACGGTAATGTACACACTTATAAGGCACGACTGGTTGCAAAAGGTTATTCTCAAACTCTGGGAGTTGATTATGATGAAACCTTTTCACCAGTGGCCAAGATAAACTCTATTAGGGTTCTGTTAGCCATTGCTGCATTTCATGATTATGAAATATGGCAAATGGATGTCAAAACCGCTTTCCTTAATGGAAAGTTGGTTGAGGATGTTTACATGGTTCAGCCAGAGGGTTTTGTCAGTACAGAGTACCCCAATAGAGTGTGTAAGCTCGAGAAATCCATTTATGGATTGAAACAGGCACCTCGCAGATGGATTTTTTGCTTTGATGAGAAAGTCAAGGAATTTGGCTTTTCAAGGAGTGAAGATGAATCTTGCGTCTATATCAAGGCTAGTGGGAGCATAGTCAGTTTTTTGGTACTGTATGTGGATGACATACTACGCATAGGAAATGACATCCCAACATTGCAGGAAGTAAAGTCCTGGCTTGGGAAGTGTTTCGCTATGAAGGACCTTGGTGAAGCTGCCTATATCCTAGGGATAAGGATTTTGAGAAACAAGAGTAAAAGACTAATTGGACTTAGTCAAAGCACCTATGTGGACAAAGTGTTGAAAAGATTCAACATGCATAACTCCAAGAAAGGTGAGTTACCTATTCAGAGTAATGCCAGATTGAGTAAGACACAAAGCCCTAGCACTGAGGCTGAGATAGCAGAAATGAGTCGACTACCTTATGCTTCAGCTGTAGGATCGATCATGTATGCTATGACGTGTACTCGACCTGATGTAGCCTTTGCTTTAAGCATGGTTAGCAGGTATCAGGGGAACCCTGGCAAGGAACAGTGGACTGCGGTAAAGAATATCCTCAAGTACCTGCGAAGGACTAAGGACTGGGTCCTTACCCTCGGTGGGAGTGATGACTTGAGAGTTGTAGGGTATAGTGATGCTAGCTTCCAGACTGATAGGGATAATTTCTGCTCTCAGTCGGGCTGGATCTTTACCCTAAACGGAGGAGCAATTTCTTGGAAGAGTTCCAAGCAGGAGACAGTGGCTGATTCCACTTGTGAATCAGAGTATATAGCAGCAAGCGAGGCAGCAAAGGAGGCGATATGGCTAAAGAACTTCATCGGAGACCTTGGAGTTGTACCAGCTATAAAAGAGCCAATGGAGATTTTCTGTGACAGCAATAGTGCGGTTGCCTTAGCCAAGGAACCAAGGGATCACGGGAGATCCAGACACATCGACAGAAAATACCATTTTATCAGACATCGAATCGAAGAAGGACTCCTCGTGGCGAAGAGGGTATCATCGGATGAGAACCTAGCAGATCCCCTCACGAAGGGACTGAGTAGGGTTAAGCATCTCCAGCATGCTCGAAGCATAGGGCTGAAGGATGATATTAGATTTAGTAGTTAGGTAACCTCGAAATTTGTAAAGTGTAATTGACATTAGATGATGAATAAAAAGTGTTTTATTTATGAGTAAAGTGTTGCTATCTCTTGTCGATCGTTTACTATATTTCTTTTGCATGTTTTGACTTCCAGAATAATTATGTTTGGTATATCATATTATTCAAACCTCCACAGTCGGTCATATGTCGGAAGTAGGTATGAATCAAGACTATCATGATTGGTTGCAGAGGTCTAAGGTGTTGGACAAGGCTACAACAATCATGAGTGCTCATAAGTTCTGAGCATTGGACTCAACCCACGCTCACTGGAATCACTTCATGGAATTCTATCTCGAGTGATCGTGAGACGGTAATATCATATAAGTCTTCAAACCTAAAGATATGATTTGTTACTTACAAGTTGGTTATGCATTGATTGTACGAAAACGCATTGGTAACTCGATGTTATAAAACGTGCTTTTGTGTGTAATTCAATGAGTGGTAGAACAAACATATGAGTCGAAGTTTATCTGTTCCTTCTTAGATTAGAAGCTGATATCTGGGCCCCTCGATGATTTTGTTTTGACCTATGTACCGGGCCCGGTCAGAACTAAATTAATGTGTTCAGTTGAGTTCTATGTCAAACAAATCGGAAATCGGGAAACAAATGCTGGACAATAAGCAAGACAATGTTCCATGTATTTGTCCGACTGATATCTAGAACAGAGGATTATATGATCACTTATCTAAATGGCGCGTTCTAGTTTAACAGAGTTTAAAGAGCTACGATTGCTGATCGGTTCCTGAAGTTATACTTGAAAATATAGTTACTAGACTTATCCAAGTGGGAGACTGTTGGATATAGTGTCTAAGCCCATAACTATATTTGGTATGTACTTGACCCGACCCGGCATGGTCCATTTGGGTTGCACTTCACCCGAACAATTTATGGATAATATTTCAGAATAGTACAAGTTATGATTTATTAATATATTATAAGTTCTAATAGATTAATATAAGATCATATTATTTAATTAGTAGTGATCTATAATTAATCTAGGATTAATTTAGTGATCAAAGATATTACTAATTAGTAGTGATCTATAATTAATCTAGGATTAATTTAGTGATCAAAGATATTACTAATTGAAATCATACTAGTTGACACTTGTTGAGGTGAGGCCGATTTCAAGATAATAGTATTTATTCTCTCAAAGTTCCAAGTTTGTGGTGATTTGTGATTTCCACTTGAGGCATCCACACTATTGGTGCTAGGCTCTAAAACTCCAAGAAATCAACTACAACTTCAAGCTAAGCATTTCTACTAGCTTTATTTGATTCATGTTCCCCATGCCATGCTAGTTAGGATATGAACCTTGGAAAAATAATTATTTGCATGTATCTTAGAAAAACATAGATCCAAGGTTTATTAGGGTTGCATGTACACTTAGGAAGTGTTAGAATGCTCAAAACCCAACAAATGTACGTTACTGAGTTCGCGGTGTAGGTCTAGTTTGTGAAATGCAGGACCGATTCTTGTAAGAATCTCGGAGGTCCTAACTATATTGGATTTTAGCTTTCCACGCTTTACGAAGCGTATTAAGCCCTTCCCAAGAGTGAGGTTTCTTAAAGAATTTGTTCTCTCACTTGGAATTCGAAAGGTTCTTTCTCTCGCTTACTTCCCAGTCAAGGGCCATCCCTCGCTACGTCAAAGTCGAAAGGGTTTCTGAAATTTGTGGGGTGTTCCGAATGGGCTATGATAGTAGGTCTGTAAGACCTAGAATTTGGCAAATTTTCTGTCAGTGACTACGGTGCCGAAAAATTCCCAACGGTTTTGGATAATTTGACAGAGTAGTCAAGAATTTCCACAACACTAATAGTGTGTCTCAGGAAATGTATCTCCGTGGGTAGATAAGTAAGTCATTACATGGAGAAATGACGAACTGATCCCAGTAAGAAGGCGTACTCCACTCATTTTGCTCATGAATACTATGGGCGTATTGGTCCTATCCGAGGGGTATCACTAAGAACTTAAAGTGTCCGTATCGAGTTTGGAGGGTAGTCTTTAGGACATCCTTCTCTAACACTCGAACTGGTGATATTTGGATCTCAGGTCCATTTCTAAAAGTAATTCTTTCCCTGTGGTTGCTCAATCAATTCGTCTATGTGAGGCAGAGACAACGATTTCTAAAGGAAATTTTAATGAATTCTCCGGTCGTCGAGGTACATAAGATGCACTCCGTCGACTTCTGGTAAGAATAACACCGGAGCTCTCAAGGGTGAGAAGTCTGGTCTTCTAATTCTATTGTTGAGTAGTTTGCTGTGTTTTTCGGTTTGTTCTTGTATCTTCCGTAGGTGTTTAGAAGGTAAAGCGATTTGGTTATAAGAGTCATACCGAGTTCTATGTTTGTTCCTATGCCAATGCAGTTACTCGTACTCTTGGACAGTCTCCGTCATGAAGTTCATATTAGAATTCATACGTGATTTAATGATCACAATTTCATGTATACGAGTCATATATAATTAAGACTGAAAAGGTAGTCGAATAACTGATTCTTCCTTAATCTCACATCCCATCGAGGGAAAAGAAGTTAAAGTGGAATCATCAATTCTAAACCTGTCGAACATTGATTATATATCACTCTCATGTATACATTCTTCAGTGATAGATCAATCGTATGAATCCTGGAATTGAACATGACGTACTGCACGAGTAACATTATGAGGATTCCTTCGGAAAGGAAAAGAAATATAAGGTACTCCTTGTATGAGTAGTTCGGTGTTCTGATATGACGGCTTCGCTAAAAGACGAATTCTGAGAAAGAGATGTACTCATGAAGCTGGTATTACGAGGATCGAATTTACTCGAGTCATATGATAAAGTCGGAATCATATGGAAACAAAAGACAATAGATTTGAACATAAGGCGTTACAGACAAAACACAACAGTACAACCATTAACAGAGTTACTGTACTTTTAGATTTACTACAAGACTATTGCTGCAAACAAGGTATACTATAAAAGACAAGTACACACAGCACGAGCATCCCTAAACGGACGGGATCCTGCAAAAGATAAGACTCTGGTTGCACTAGTTTTGGGATGGTTCATAAGTCTGTTACAACGAAACGCCTAAATTACATTAACGTGGGTCCGGAGTAGACTCTCCTGCGGTGGTGGTCGGGAGTATACTGCCGTGTGTGCCAGCATTTGCTGCCTCTGGGCAGTTCCTTTTGTAGTGACCTACCTTGCCACAACCGTAGCAAGTTTGGTTTACATTGGTGCTTGGCACTTGGTTGTTCAGCCTTGCTAGGCTCTTGTAGTAACGCTTGGTGTGCCCCTTTCTGTTGCAGTTTGAGCACTACTTCTCCCTACAAGGTCCATGGTGATGAAAACTACATTGGATGCATTTTGGGAGACTTCCAGCATAAAGTTTGGCTGGTTTAGGGACAATTGGGATGTCCGAAGGGATGGTAGTTGGAGGTGCTGATGTCGTGGCTATGAAGGTTGTTACTGGTGGTTGTTTCCTGTTCGCCCTTTCGAACCACCATCTACAGGTGTGTGCATACCCCTAATCAATGTTTTAAATGATTTTAAATGCTTTAATGGGGGGGGGATACAAGTAGAAAACAACATGTTATTAAATCATGTATATGTATTTTATAACTGTGTTTTCATTCAACAGATTTCACATACTACAAAATGTGATGCATGAAATGGTTTTCTATCTTCCAATACCTTGATAAACAAAAGTATTAGTTTTGAATTGTTTATTAGCATGACATCAAGTCACTCTTAATTATTATTCAAAACTCTTAGATATCTTGCAAAACCATTACCTTTACCTTATTGAGCAATCAGTTACCTTTCAGTTAATTATCATAGGGATAGTTAGAAGATACAAAACAATATTCCTATTAGAAGGAATTACACAAGAGTCAGTTCATTCATGAGTCTACACCAGTACATTACATGATACATGAGTACATTTTTCTAGGATTACAAGATACATGAGTACATTTATCTAGGATTACATGATACATAAGACATTTATCTAGGATTACATGATACATCAGTACGTTTTCATAGATACATTTATCTGAATACGCTTACATGAATACCATACATGAGTACTCTTACATAGATACATTATCCTGTATTCACTTACCTGGATACTTGTACCTAGAGTTATGAGGAAGATTTATTCGTACCTTTTGTGTAAATTTTCCTGCCTATCGCTGTTCTACGATATGTCTAGACGGGACTAACCATTCTGGAACCCAGCTGTTAGCAGTACTGGGTGATGAACATCTACGTATGTCTAAGGTTATCTCTTATAATAGATAGATTGATATCGGAACTAACCATTCCTCCATCCTGCTATTGCAACAGAGGATGAGATTAAAATCTTCGGATGATCATTAGGTTACCGATTATATTAGGAGTCGGCTACGGGACTAACCCTTCCTCCAACCTGCTGCTGCTACAGAGGACAATTGGACCATCTTCGGACGTTCATTAGGTTATAAATATCGCTTACTGCGATGGCGTGTAGTCCTGGTATCCCCAGATAACACTTACATGGTTATATTTTTCCTATTTACTTTATTTTGTGTTATATTCACATAAACGATGAGTTAGACTAACTACTGTTTGTAGTAGACAAAAAGAAGGAAAAAATATCATTTTACTTACAAAACATTTGGGTCTTGGTAAAAGACTACCTTGTCATAACAAAACATTCGGGTCTTGGTACAAGACTACATTTTCATAATAAAACATTCGGGTCTTGGTAGAAGACTACATTGTCATAACAAAACATTCGGGTCTTGGAGGAAGACTACATTTCATACTAGTAGGAAATAAGGGATTTCTTAGGGTTTTTCATACTTATATCAACTGTCTTACTTAAAGGTTTTACATGACATTCATAATAGCTTTAAAAAGCAAGACAATGACACTTAAATACTTATGAATTCACCAGCTTTAAAGTTGATACTCTCTTTCAAAATAGCTTGTATTCTCAGGTCATCAGTAGAAAAGTACGGTGGCTAGGTTTTGAGAAGACGGAGCAAACAAGTCTCGTCTTTTATTTTGATTATATATTTTTGGTGTCTTATTACAATGAAAGAACACATGTATTAAAACTTTACTTATAATGAAATGCATCATGTTGTTGCTTCTTTACTATTTTATACTGTTGTGATATTGTACATGACGTCCTCCACCCTTGAACGTATCCGCCGTTCGTGGTTTTGGGGTGTGACAATGAGAGAAATAACACTTAAGGTTTGTTAATATATTATAAGTTCTAATATATTAATAAGGTTATTTAATTAGTATTGATCAAGAATTAATTTGGAATTAATTAAGCGATCAAAAGGAGACTAATTAAATATATGGGTTGATTGTGTAACTCATTCATTCTTATATATGTGGGCTTGTGATCCAAGATTCCTAATGTTGGACTAAGTCCATGGGGTGACCCATGGATACTCCATGGAGGTTAAAATCCATGGAGCATAAGGAATGGGTAAAGTTATGAGTTACATGGTGTAACCTTAATAGCCACAATATAAAAGAATCCCATGGCTCAAGAAATCGTGCACTAATGTGTGTGTATGAGGGCTAGACGATTTCAAGAAGTGTTTCTTTTTCTCTCAAGTCATTCCATGTGTATTTGATGTTGTGTGAACCATTTGAGGTGTCACACTTAGGGCACTAGGCACTCAAGCTTCATGAAGACAAGCTACATCAAACAAAGGTATGTATTATATCCATTTGATTACCCAATTATCAAGTATTGTATGCTAGGGTAATACCTTGGAAAGTTCATATTTGCATGTATAATAGAGAAAACATAGATCCAAGGTATTTAGGGTCGCATGTACCGGTTGTATTCATGTACCTGATGAACCGGGTGTGTCGTCCTTTTCTGGACAAGTTTTTCATTGTATTCATTGACGATATACTTGTCTATTCTAGAAGCGAAGAAGATCGCAAACAACACTTGAGGTTAGTGTTGGAAACCCTTAGATCCGAAAAGCTGTACACGAAATTCTCCAAATGCGAATTCTGGATTTGGAAAGTAGCCTTCCTTGGTCACGTGGTAAGCGATGATGGTATACACATAGACCCTTCCATGATCAAAGAAATAGAGAATTGGTCGGCACCGAAGGCACCCACAGAAATCCGTCAATTCCTGGGTCTCGCCGGCTATTATCGGAGATTAATTCATAATTTTTCCAGAATTGTCAAACCCTGACTACTCTGACACAGAAAGGTGTACCCTTTTGTTGGAGTGAAAAGCAAGAAACTGCATTCCAAACATTAAAGCAAGCTTTGTGCAGCGCACCTATCCTGTCCCTGCCCGAAGGGACAGATGACTTCGTTGTTTATTGCAATGCGTCCAATCAGGGTTTAGGCTGCGTGCTTATGCAGAGAGGAAAAGTTATCGCTTATACCTCGAGACAGCTGAAGGCACACGAAGTTAACTACACGACTCATGACCTGGATTTAGGAGCAGTGGTCTTCGCACTGAAGATTTAAAGACATTATCTCTACGGAGCTAAGTGCACAATCTTCAATGACCATAAAGGCCTGCAGCACATCTTCAATCAGAAAGACTTAAGCATGAGGCAGCGGCGATGGGTAGAGTTGCTCAGTGATTACGAGAGTGAAATCCGCTACCATCCCGGCAAGGCCAATATGGCAGTAGATTCCCTTAGCCGAAAGGAGAGTTCAAGCCGCAAGGCAAAGACATTGACGATGACTATCCATTCCCACTTATCTGTACAGATCCGAGAAGCCAGTTGGAAGCCCTAAAACCAGAGAACGTGTTGAATGAAGCCTTGATGGGAATGGATAAGAAGCTTGAGATCAGAGGTGACGGAGTCTATTGTTTCATGGATCAAATCTGGACCCTAAAGTTCGGAGGTTTCAGGGAGGTTGTCATGAACGAAGCTCACAAGCCCAAATACTCTGTTCAACTGGGTTCGGAAAAGATGCACCTGGACCTCAAGGAACAATACTGGTGACCAAACATGAAAGCCGAGATAGCTACCTTCGTGGGCAAGTGTCTGACTTGCGCCAAGCTAAAAGTCGAGTTCAGAAGCTGTGACAACCCGAAAAACTTCTTGCATACACTCTTCAATTCTTTCCAATATTAGACTTATTTTACTAATATACTAGTACCCTTTAGAGTCTAATGAAGCGTTCTAAATATGATATAATTAAGGTAGGAGTGTTAAAAAGGGTTAAATCGAAGTGTAGGAATCAAAACCGGGCCAAACACTCCAACACATGGAGTGTGCGGCTACACACTTGAGTGTGCGGCCACACACTCTTGTTTGCGGCCTCACACCTTCCCAACCGCACACTCTACATATATATGCCACACTTAGATCATTCTTGAACACTTCCTTCACTTCTTCAAGCATAGAACGCGAAAAACCCTCTCAAGTATCATCCATTCTCCTTGAAGATTTTCATAAAACGTACCAAGAACACCAAGAACACCAAGATCTTCATCTGGCAGCACACAGGGCAGCACACACCACCTGGAAGCACACATGGCCGCACACAGGGCGGCACACATGTGCTGGCAGCACACTAGGCCACACACCTGGCCGCACACACACATATAGTATGTATTTTGGCCATACACCCTCTTGTATAGCCTTATAAACCCTCATTCAATCATATATGATTATAACACTTCATTATAAGTGTTTACTAGTCCCTAAGGTGGTCCCAAAATCATCAATTAGTTGTTCATAACACTAATTAAATCTATATATGTGCCAATATATGCTAAATAGGATTCGTGTGTGTACTCTAGTCACCACTTGACACCTACCAGCAAATCCAACATTTTCATCAGAACCACTCACTACAGGTGAGTTCATACCCCTAATCAATATTTTAAATGATTTTAAATGCTTTAATGGGGGGAGGGATACAAGTAGAAACAAACATATTATTTAATCATTGATATGTATTTTATAACTATGTTTGTCACTTAACAGATTTCACATGCTACAAAATGTGATGCATGAAATGGTTTTACATCTTAGAAACACATTGTTACCAAATGTTTTACCTTTGAAATGTTTATTAAAAATGACATCAAGTCATTGCTAATTATTGTTCAAAACCCATAAGATGTCTTACTAAACCATTTTTTTTACATTCTTGAACTAAACTATGCATATACACTTATATTCTTATATATGTATTGATGTTATAGTTTACATCATTCATTTAGTTTCCCACACCCTTGAGTAGTAAGAGTGTGTAAACCTACATGATCAACCAGTTACATTACAGTAAATTATCATAGGGATAATTTGAAGATATCAAACATTACTTCTATCACAAGGAATCACACAAGAGTCAGTTCATTCATGAGTTCTTACTAGTACCTTACCTGATACATGAGTACCTTTACATATGCTTACATGATACATGAACACATTACAAGAGTACCTTTACATATGCTTACATGATACATGAACACATTACAAGAGTACCTTTACATATGCTTACATGATACATGAACACATTACAAGAGTACCTTTACATATGCTTACATGATACATGAACACATTACAAGAGTACCTTTCCGTAGATACCTTTACCTGGGTATACTTATTTGAATATTTGTATCTCGAGTTGCGAGGATGATTTATTAGTACCTTCTGTGTAAATCTTCCTACATATCCCTAGTACCTCGTGATATCTAGACACAACCCTATCCCTAGTACCTCGGGATACCAAGATGGGTCCCTATCCCTAGTACCTCGGGATATATGGACGGGACTAACCATTTCGTAACCCATCTGTTAGCAACAGTGGGTGATGAACATCTACGGATGACTACGGTTATTACTTATACTAGGAGTACCTTTACAGGGACTAACCCTTCCTCCACCCTGCTGCTGCTACAGAGGACAACTGGACAATCTTCGGATGTTCATTAGGTTATAAGTCGTGTTAGTCCTAGTACCTTGGGATAACAGTTACATATGTTGTGTTAGTCCTAGTACCCAGTGACAATACTTATAGTAGTACATTTTCCTGTTTAGTTTATTTTGTGATACATTCACATAAACGATGAGTTAGACTAAGCACTTTTAGTACTAGTCAATATAAAGGAAAAACTATCATTTTACAACCAAAACATTCGGGTCTTGGTAGAAGACTACATCTCAAACTGATAGAAAATAAGGGATTTTCTAGGGTTTTTCATACGTACATCAACATTTTCATTTAATGATTTACATGGCCTTCATAACAAATTTTCACAAACAAGGAAATGACCCTTATATACTTATGAATTCACCAGCTTTAAAGCTAATACTCGCTTTCAAAATAACTTGTATTCTCAGGTCATCGTTAGACAGGTACGGTGGCCAGGTTTTGAGAAGACGGAGCAGACAAGTCTCGTCTTTTACTTTGATTGTATATTTTTTTGGTGTCTTACTACAATGAAATAACACACATGTATTAAAACTTTACTTATAATGCAATGGATGATGTTGTTGGTTGTTTATTATATTACACTGTTGTGATACTGTACATGACGTCCTCCACCCCTGAACGTTTCCGCCGTTCTTGGTTTTGGGGTGTGACAGATTGGTATCAGAGCATTGCTTATAGTGAATAAAGTATATCAACCCATAAAAGATATACTAACTATAAATGCATCGGGATTAAAACACTTTGTCTAAGAGTTATACTTTT
Source organism: Lactuca serriola (assembly GCF_051521515.1). Lineage (NCBI taxonomy): Eukaryota > Viridiplantae > Streptophyta > Magnoliopsida > Asterales > Asteraceae > Lactuca > Lactuca serriola. The sequence goes on along the minus strand of NC_136415.1, from coordinate 303,750,610 downwards.
AAATAATAAAATATTTTACAAAGTATACGTGCCTGCATTCATACAAAAATCAGTGTCACAACGACAAGAACAAAAGTATTATGATTGTTGAATATCACAAGTAAGCCTGGGGATATATAGTCAGTCTTGGGAATGGCATAGCCTGATCAACTATGCTGGTCTGAGGAGTGATTAACATATGCCCAAGAATGGTTGTGATGTGGCAACAAGTCTAAAAACTTACCAACACAACCATAAAGAAATACCATATGGGTATTTGGTCTTACTGTAATTATCTTAGTCAGTTCGTCTATTTTAGCCATTCCTTCTGTTGTTGGGCTATGGGGATTTAGTCCATGAGACACATTCATTAATCATTCATTCTTATCCATGTTGTCATCTTTTAAACATATAGTTAAAGATGCCGCCGCGCAGAAGTACAAGACGTAATCCAAACAAAGAAGCACCGATACCACCACCTCCACCACCGCCTGTACCTGTTCAATCACCTAACCCTTTTGATGCCAACATGTTCCAGGCAGCTTTCACAGCAGCAGTTGCAGCTGCTGTGTCAGCAATCAACGCTCCTATCCCTAGTGGATCAGGACAGGTGCACCACCCTCGAACCACGGCGAAAGCCGTGGGCACCCTCGGGAATGCACCTATAAGGACTTCACAAATGCCAAACCCCGCAGCTTCAATGGTATTGTAGGGGTTATGGTGTTAAGACAGTGGATTGAAAAGATGGAATCTGTCTTCGAGATCTGCGGATGCCAAGAAGGCAACAAGGTCAAGTTTGCAGCTTGTACCTTCTCTGACCGAGCACTAACATGGTGGAACAGCCATGTTAACTATCTAACTTTGGTGGTAGCGTATTCCATCGGCTGGGAAAAGTTGAAAGACATGCTGATGAAAGAATACTGTCCTCGAGGTGAAATACAAAAACTGGAGCAAGAATTCTGGGGTCTACAAATGGTTGGATCCAACATCACTACCTACACAAATAGGTTTTGTGATTTGGCAAACTTATGCCCTGATATGGTTGCTCTCCAGAGCAAAAAGATCGAGAGATATATCTGGGGACTGTCGCCCTAGATCCAGTCAAGTGTGATCGCTTCCAGGCCTATTACTTTTGATAGCGCCAAGGAACTGGCACAATCCCTCGTCGATCACCGGAAACCTCAGAACACAACAATCCCTAAACCTGTACCATAAAAGATCAACCCCGATCCCAACAACAAGAAAGGGTGGAATAAGAGGAAAAGAGGGGCTTTGCAAGGATCCTCCAATAAACAACTTGTGGCGATCAATGCTGCCACAGTGACTCCTATTGTCCCTGCGAACCCCTTACCAGCAAAAACTTATGATGGAACTCTTCCGAAGTGCAACAAATGTAGTTTCCACCACCACGAACCTTGCAAGGAGATGTTCTGCTCTAACTGCAACAGGAAGGGGCACACCACCCGTTACTGCAAGGCTCCAACAGCTCAAGCTGCCCAGGTCCCAAACGCCGGTATGGGCCAAACTTTCTACGGATGTGGAGAGGTGGGCCATTACAAGAGGAAATGCCCTAAAGCGGGGATGGCTGGCGGAGTAGGAAGAGTTATGGCCTTAGGCCACGAGGAAGCAGTAGCTGATCCTACGATAGTTACTGGTACGTTCCTCCTCGATAACTCATATTCTTACATACTTTTCGATAGTGGAGCCGAGAAAAGTTTTGTAAGTCACAAATTTGCACACCTAGTTAAACAAAAACCATGTGCATTAGAAAATTCATTCACAGTAGAAATGGCTAACGGGAAAACAGAGAGTACAAACTGTATATACGTAGGTTGTACCTTAACTTTAGATGGCCATACTTTCAAGATAGATATCATGCCAGTCACAATTAAATGTTTCGACGTTATCATCGGTATGGATTGGTTGAGTCTTCTTTGTGCCGACATTATGTGCTTCGAAAAAGCAGTTCGTCTTAACCTTCCTAACAACGAAACTTTAATTATCTACGACGACAAACCTAGTACGAGCCTTCGCATCATTTCGTGCATTCAAGCCCTGAAGTGCTTGTGGAAGGAGTACCATGCATTTCTCGCACACGTCGTCGATACCGGTCAAGAACTGAAAGACATTCAGAAAATCCCAGAAGTACGCGACTTTCCCAACATATTCCTAGAAGAACTTCCCGGTTTACCACCACAACGCCAAGTCAAGTTCAGTATCGACTTAGTGCCAGGGGCTACCCTCGTAGCCAAATCCCCGTATCGTTTGGCACCGGCTGAAATGCAGGAACTTTCCAGTCAACTTAACGAACTTCTCAAGAAGGGATTCATTCGACCAAGCTTCTCACTATGGGGAGCACCATTCTTGTTCGTCAAGAAGAAAGATGGATCGTTTCGCATGTGCATCGACTATAGAGAACTCAACAAACTTACCGTTAAAAATCGTTATCCCTTGCCCTGCATTGACGATTTGTTTGATCAACTTCAAGGAGCCAACTACTTCTCGAAGATAGATCTACAATCCGGATATCACCAACTACGAGTGTTAGAGGAGGATGTTCCCAAGACAGTCTTCCGAACTCGTTATGGGCACTACGAGTTTGTAGTGATGCCGTTCGGATTAACTAACGCGCCCGCAGTATTCATGGATCTGATGAATAGGGTGTGACGCCCTTACTTGGATCAGTTCGTTATTGTCTTCATTGATGACATACTCATCTACTCTCGAAGTAAGGAGGAACATAGTAAACATCTCTGTAAAATCTTAGAAACATTGCGATCGGAGAAGCTCTACGCGAAGTTCTCCAAGTGCGAATTTTGGATTCGGCGAGTCGAATTTTTGGGCCATGTGGTTAGCGAAGAAGGTATACACGTTGACCCTTCCAAAATTAAGGTCATCGAGAACTGGTCAGCACCAAAGACACCTACTGAAATTCGTCAATTTCTAGGTCTAGCTGGCTACTATCGCAGGTTCATCCAAAACTTCTCCAGCATAGCAAAACCTCTTACAACCTTGACCCAGAAAGGCGTGGCCTTTGACTGGGAAGAGAAACAGGAATGAGCGTTCCAAACGCTCAAACGAGCCTTGTGCACCGCCCCGATACTATCCCTTCCCAAAGGAATAGAAGACTTCATTGTCTATTGCGATGCATCCAATCAAGGACTCGGATGTGTTCTGATGCAGCGAGGTAAAGTCATCGCTTATGCCTCGAGACAGCTGAAGACACATGAGGTTAACTACACAACCCATGATCTTGAACTAGGAGCAGTTGTGTTTGCTCTGAAGATCTGGCGACATTACCTATACGGTACAAAAAGCATGATCTTTACAGACCATAAGAGTCTACAACATATTTTCGACCAGAAAGAGCTCAACAAGAGACAACGACGGTGGGTCGAACTACTTAGTGATTACGAGTGCGAAATTTGTTATCATCCGGGTAAAGCCAATGTAGTAGTCGACGCCCTAAGTCGGAAAGAATATACGGGTCGTAGAGTCAAATCTTTGACTCTAACTATCCATTCACACTTGTCCACGCAAATAAAGGAGGCTCAACTCGACGCATTGATACCTGAAAACGTGGCGGGTGAATCCCTTAGAGGGATGGATAAGAACTTGGATGTCAAGGGTGGCGGAGCCTTATACCTCATGGATCGGATCTGGACACCGAAACACGGTGGCTTCAGAGACATGGTCATGACCGATGCTCACAACACTCGTTATTTCGTCCACCCAGGTTTAGATAAGATGTATCTGGATCTTAAAAAGTTATACTGGTGGCCTAACATGAAAGCAGATATTGCTACCTTTGTGAGTAAATGGGTTACTTACGCAAAGGTCAAAGTCGAATACCTGAAACCCTCCGGTCTTCTACAACAACCAGAGATACCAGAATGGAAGTGGGAGCGAATCACTATGGACTTCATAACCAAGCTGCCCAAGACGACGGGTGGACTTGATTCCATATGGGTCATCGTCGATAGACTGACCAAGTCTGCACACTTCCTACCGATCAAAGAAACTGACAAGATGGAGAAACTTACTAGAACATACATTAGGGAGATTGTAAGGTTGCACGGTGTTCCTTTATCTATCATCTCAGACCGAGATAGTAAATTCACTTCGAGGTTCTGGCAGTCATTACAAAGTTCCCTAGGAACTAGGCTGGACATGAGTAGAGCCTACCATCCACGGACCGACGGGCAAAGTGAGAGAACTATCCAAACCTTAGAAGATATATTGCATGCCTGTGTGATTGACTTTGGAAAAGATTGGGATACTCATTTACCCCTTGTTGAATTTTCCTACAACAACAGTTATCATACGAGCATAAAGGCAGCTCCGTTCGAGGCCCTCTATGGCCGAAAGTGCAGATCCCCTCTGTGCTGGGTTGAAGTGGGTGATACCCAGTTAGCTAAGGGACGAGTTCCTGAAAGCACTCTCACAGGTCCGGAAATCATTCGGGAAACGACGGAGAGGATCGTTCAGATCCGTGAACGATTGAAAGCCTCCAGAGACCGACAGAAAAGCTACGCCGATAAACGTAGAAATCCTTTGGAATTTCAGGTGGGAGACCGGGTCCTTCTCAAAGTCTCACCCTGGAAGGGCTTGATACTCTTCGGAAAGCGTGGAAAGCTAAATCCAAGGTACATTGGACCTTTCGATATTCTCGCAAGAATCAGCCCAGTGGCTTACAAACTTAATCTACCGAACGAACTTCGTAACGTAGATTCTACATTCCACGTTTCCAATTTGAAAAAGTGTCTATCCGACGAGACTCTTGTAATCCCACTCGACGAGATCGAGATCAACAAGAGCCTCAACTTCGTGGAAGAACCCGTAGAAATCATGAACCGTGAGGTCAAACAGACGAAGCAAAGACGTATCCCGATTGTGAAGGTTCGCTGGAACGCCAAGCGCGGGCCGGAATTCACTTGGGAGCGCGAGGACCAGATGAAACTGAAATATCCTCATCTTTTTAGTTAGTTATTTGTAATAATCTAGTAACTTCAACTCAAATTTCGGAACGAAATTCCCTTAACAGGGGGATGATGTGACAACCCGAAAAACTTCTTGCATGCACTCTTCAATTCTTTCCAATATTAGACTTATTTTAATAATATAGTACTACCCTTTAGAGTCTAATGAAGCGTTCTAAATATGATATAATTAAGGTAGGAGTGTTAAAAAGGGTTAAATCGAAGTGTAGGAATCAAAACCGGGCCAAACACTCCAACACATGGAGTGTCCGGCTACACACTTGAGTGTGCGGCCACACACTCTTGTTTGCGGCCTGACACCTTCCCAACTGCACACTCTACATATATATGCCACACTTAGATCATTCTTGAACACTTCCTTCACTTCTTCAAGCATAGAACGCGAAAAACCCTCTCAAGTATCATCCATTCTCCTTGAAGATCTTCATAAAACGTACCAAGAACACCAAGATCTTCATCTGGCAGCACACATGGCAGCATACACCACCTGGAAGCACACATGGCCGCACACAGGGCGACACACATGTGCTGGCAGCACACTAGGCCACACACCTGGCCGCACACACACATATAGTGTGTATTTTGGCCATACACCCTCTTGTATAGCCTTATAAACCCTCATTCAATCATATATGATTATAACACTTCATTATAAGTGTTTACTAGTCCCTAAGGTGGTCCCAAAATCATCAATTCGTTGTTCATAACACTAATTAAATCTATATATGTGCCAATATATGCTAAATAGGATTCGTGTGTGTACTCAAGTCACCACTTGACACCTACCACCAAATCCAACATTTTCATCAGAACCACTCACTACAGGTGAGTTCATACCCCTAATCAATATTTTAAATGATTTTAAATGCTTTAATGGGGGGAGGGATACAAGTAGAAACAAACATATTATTTAATCATTGATATGTATTTTATAACTATGTTTGTCACTTAGCAGATTTCACATGCTACAAAATGTGATGCATGAAATGGTTTTACATCTTAAAAACACATTGTTACCAAATGTTTTACTTTTTAAATGTTTATTAAAAATGACATCAAGTCATTGCTAATTATTGTTCAAAACCCATAAGATGTCTTACTAAACCATTTTTTTTACATTCTTGAACTAAACTATGCATATACACTTATATTCTTATATATGTATTGATGTTATAGTTTACATCATTCATTTAGTTTCCCACACCCTTGAGTAGTAAGAGTGTATAAACCTACATGATCAACCAGTTACATTACAGTAAATTATCATAGGGATAATTTGAAGATATCAAACATTACTTCTATCACAAGGAATCACACAAGAGTCAGTTCATTCATGAGTTCTTACTAGTACCTTACCTGATACATGAGTACCTTTACATATGCTTACATGATACATGAACACATTACAAGAGTACCTTTACATATGCTTACATGATACATGAACACATTACAAGAGTACCTTTACATATGCTTACATGATACATGAACACATTACAAGAGTACCTTTATATATGCTTACATGATACATGAACACATTACAAGAGTACCTTTACGTAAATACCTTTACCTGGGTATACTTATTTGAATATTTGTATCTCGAGTTGCGAGGATGATTTATTAGTACCTTCTGTGTAAATCCTCCTACATATCCCTAGTACCTCGGGATATCTAGCCACGACCCTATCCCTAGTACCTCGGGATACCTAGATGGGTCCCTATCCCTAGTACCTCGGGATATATGGATGGGACTAAGCATTCCGGAACCCATCTGTTAGCAACAGTGGGTGATGAACATCTACAGATACCTACGGTTATTACTTATACTAGGAGTACCTTTACAGGGACTAACCCTTCCTCCGCCCTGCTGCTGCTACAGAGGACAACTGGACAATCTTCAGATGTTCATTAGGTTATAAGTCATGTTAGTCCTAGTACCTTGGGATAACAGTTACATATGTTGTGTTAGTCCTAGTACCCAATGACAACACTTACAGTAGTACATTTTCCTGTTTACTTTATTTTGTGATACATTCACATAAACGATGAGTTAGACTAAGCACTTTTAGTACTATTCAATATAAAGGAAAAACTATCATTTTATAAACAAAACATTCGGGTCTTGGTAGAAGACTACATCTCAAACTGATAGAAAATAAGGGATTTTCTAGGGTTTTTCATACGTACATCAACATTTTCATTTAACGATTTACATGGCCTTCATAACAAATTTTCACAAAAAAGGAAATGACCCTTATATACTTATGAATTCACCAGCTTTAAAGCTGATACTCGCTTTCAAAATAACTTGTATTCTTAGGTCATCAGTAGACAGGTACGGAGGCCAGGTTTTGAGAAGACGGAGCAGACAAGTCTCGTCTTTTACTTTGATTGTATATTTTTTTGGTGTCTTACTACAATGAAAGAACACACATGTATTAAAACTTTACGTATAATGCAATGGATGATGTTGTTGCTTGTTTATTATATTACACTGTTGTGATACTGTACATGACGTCCTCCACCCCTGAACGTTTCCGCCGTTCATGGTTTTGGGGTGTGACAGAAGCCCTCGAGTCTACTCCAGCAGCCCGAGATTCTTGAATGGAAGTTGGAGATCATTACCATGGATTTCATCACCAAGTTACCCAGCTCTCCGAGTGGGTACGATAACATTTGGGAAATTGTCGATCGTTTGACAAAATCCTCTCACTTCATTCTGATCAAAAAATCATTCAAGATGGAAAGACTCACGCGAGTCTACATCCAAGAGATAGTCTGACTCCACGGTGTACATGTGTCCATTATCTCCGACCGAGATAGCAGGTTTACCTCAAGGTTCTGGCAGTCCCTTCAGAAAGCTCTTGGAACTAAGCTAGATATGAGTACAACTTATCATCCTCATACAGATGGACAGAGTGAGAGAACTATTCAGACCCTGGAAGACATGCTAAGAGCATGTGTCATCGATTTTGGAAAGTCGTGGGACATCCATTTACCTTTGGTCGAGTTCTCGAATAACAACAGCTACCACACAAGTATCAAGGCTGCACCGTTCGAATCCTTCTACGGTCGTAAGTGCAGATCCCCTCTGTGTTGGGCTGAGGTAGGGGACATGCAGCTAGCCAAGAGTCGAGTCCCCGACAGTGCTCTCATTGGTCCTGAAATCATCCGCGAAACCTCCAAGAAGATCATCCAGATCCGAGAACGACTGAAAGCTTCACGAGACAGACAGAAGAGTTACGCTGACAAACGACGAAAACCTTTAGAATTCTAGGTTGGAGATCGTGTCCTGTTGAAGTTGTCGCCCTGGAAAGGCATGAAACGCTTTGGAAAGCACGGAAAGCTTAACCCAAGGTACATAGGGTGTAACAGCCCGGAGTTTCAGGTATTTCTTTAAATTATTTTTGGGCACATTTAAGAGGGAACTCGGCGAGTAGGTGCATGACTCGCCGAGTAGGGCCATATCTTGGTCGCAGTCGCAGATACGCGACTGGACTCGACGAGTCCAAGTAAGGACTCGGCGAGTCGACGCTGTTTCAGCTGAACCCTAGCCGTTTCATTTCTGATCGTATATAACGATCTTATGGCCGTCATGTCGCGTCTTTTGGCCGGTTGAAGATCCCCTGGGAGTGTGTGAGCATCTGAAGCAAGAGAGAGGACTTGAGAAGGCTTGAAGAGATTGTTAGACAAGGAGGAGCAAGGTGGTGATCAAAGGAATCGAGTACTGGAGGTTTGGAGACACAGGGAACACGTTTCCAGGTAATCTTCGGATCGAAATCCGTAACTTTTACGTTGTATGCGAGTTTAGGGTTTAGGAAACCCATTTAAGGATTTGTTAGATTATATTGTTGTTATAAGTGTTAAAAACCCCTGTATTAGTATATGTGAAAGTCCAGGAAGCCCTATATCTATATACTTCGAAATCATGCGAAATACAGGAGGCAGCGGATTGACTGCATGGCGAGGACTCGCCGAGTCCAATGATCAGACTCGGCGAGTAGCTTGAAGGTTCACTAGGACTCGCCGAGTTGTTCTTCAGACTCGGCGAGTAGCTTGAAGATCTACTGGAACTCGTCGAGTCGTTCTTCAGACTCGGCGAGTGGTGTCAGGGTGTCTATACTCGTCGAGTTACCCTTTGCACTCGACGAGTCCGGTCAAGATTGACCGTTGACCTGTATATAACTTAGTAGGGTCAGTGGTCTTGTTTGATAAGATCATTAACAAAGGATGCGGTATTATAGGGAACCTGCGGATTTGCGGATCGTGTGCGAGTAGCTCGAAGAGTTTATAGCTTGCATACTACGAGGTGAGTCTTCTCACTATACTTCACCCGGAAGGGTTTGACTGTGAGACCGGAAGGTCGTATGTGTTATATTCATGCTATGTCTAGAGAGGTAGATGCTTTATATGTGAAGTGTGCTTATATGTGATGTATGCTTATACGGGCCGGAAGGCGAGACTCTATGTGATAGAAAGGACGGTATGATGTATGATTTATGTGTTATGTGTATTATGTTACATGTGTTATGTTTTATACTATCGTGGGCCGGAAGGCAAAATACTATGGGCCGGAAGGCAATCTAATACGGGCCGGAAGGCGATATATATTATGGGCCGGAAGGCGATTATATTACGGGCCGGAAGGCAACGTTATGGGGACCGAAAGGTCCGGGCCGGAAGGCGTATGTCGGTAAGTCGTATACTGGGGAACTCACTAAGCATTTATGCTTACTAGTTGTGTTTATGTTTTTCAGGTACTAGTGATGACCGTGGAAAGGCGCCGGCGTGACACGTACACACTGCCACTGTTGAAGATCCTGGAGATTTATTATTTATATTGTTGAAATAAACTTGGAACAATCCCTTTTGTCGAATAACGATGTTTTGTTTTTAAATGAAAAATTTATTTGAAAATTTGAGCTGTTACAATTGGTATCAGAGCCTTGGTTTGAGGGATTCGGGTGTACTTTTGGGTGCAACTGAACTCAGACCGGGGATTTGAGGAAAAACTTTTGTCTTGAAAATAATAAGGACATAACATTTTATAAAGGGCAAGGCGGTAAAAACAAGGGTGGAACAGTGTGTACGAGCAGCCAGCGTCCGAACGGTAAAGATCCCTAGAATACCTTACGATGTTGTGTTATGCACTGAATTATGAATTGTTATGCATGCTAGAAGACTAGGTATACATGATAGGACTAGAATTGCCTGTTTTGTGATGCCTTAGTCTAGGGAGATTGCTTATATGAGATATTTGGTAGCGTGCAAGTAGATAGTGCATACTAGAGGTAGAGTACTCATTATTCGGGATTTGGGGAGGAAGATTTGGGACGAATACTGATACGGTGTGGTCGGTAGTATTGGGCCCGTACTATCGAAGGCACCGGATCAGTGGAAGACTCAAATAAGAATCCCTGGAAATCGGAGGCTGGGTAGGGCGCGTATCGAGTACAATTGTACTTGGTGGAGTCTCTGATGATTTTATGTTGTATTTCAGAGACATCATGGTTATCACACGCAATGGGGCGAGTTCGAGCGGTGCGAGTGACGAGGAGATTCGTCAGATTATTCAGGAAGAGGTAGCTACGGCGGTCCGGGCTGAGATCCCGGAGATGTTTGGGTCTATTAAGACCACGTTGATGGAGGAGTTTGAGGAGCGGTACGCCGCACTTACTGAAGCTGCAGTTGCTGCCGCTACCGCAGCGGTGGCTGCTGCCAGGCCGCAAGGGGGTGATTCATTACTATTCAGGGAATTCAGCAACACGAAACCCCCTGAATTTGATGGGACGCAGGATCCGATTGCAGCTATGAGGTGGATCGCCGACATCGAGGGGTGTTTCTATACTTGCTCATGCCCGGAGCACTTGAGGGTACGGTTCGCCTTGAACCAGCTCCGTCTGGGAGCGAAGGATTGGTGGAAGTTCGTGACAGCGAACTTCACTCAGGCAGAGATTTCGGCGGTGACATGGGAGAGGTTTACGGAGATGTTCAGGGATGAGTACGTTCCCCCGGTAGAGAGGGAGCGATTGATTCAGGAGTTCTTGACCCTTAAGCAGGGCACTGATTCCGTGGCAGTGATCACACGGAAGTTTCATGAGAGGGCAATGTTCTGCCCCGAGCTGGTATCTACGGAGCAGTCGCGAATGAGCCGCTATTTGGGTGTTTTGAAGAGGGAGATTCGGGAGTTTGTGTCAAACTCCACCTATCGTACTTTCACTGAGCTTCAGGCGAACGCCAGGAAGCGCGAGATTGAGTTGGAGACTCAAGCGAGGGAGGAGACTGAGTCTCGGCAGGTGGATCGACGGCCGGCCCAGTCTCAGCCGACAGCCAAACGGACTAAGTTCGTTGATTCGAGGATGGGAGGTTCGAAGGGTCGCACTTGCGCAAAGTGCGGTAAGAGTCACGAGGGGGCGTGTCGAGCTGGTGGTTGCTACAAGTGTGGCAAGGAGGGACATATTGCCAGGGATTGCCCTAAGGGGTTTATGGTTTGCTTTCATTGCAACCAGACAGGCCATCGGAAGGCCGAGTGCCCACAACTTCGTCAGGGAGCTACACCTACTACCCGGACTACTGAGACCCGACCGGCGAAGGTCGAGGCCCCGAGGGCTCGCGGGAGAGCCTTTCAGCTGACTGCGGAGGAGGTCCGCGCTGCGCCCGATGTTGTGGCAGGTATGTTATCATTCACGTATTTAAATAAAGGTCGAAATGTTATGCTTATGTTAATGTATGTGTAGGTACTTTCCTTGTGAACTCTATGCCTGCTCTAGTATTATTTGATTCGGGTGCGAGTAGATCGTTTGTATCGTTAGCTCTTAGTCAGCACATCGGCATTAGTTGTGAGCCGTTAAGTCGGCCCTTGAGCGTTTCTATTGCGGCTGAGAGGGTGATTTGTGCTACGGAGGTTCTTAGGGGATGCGTGCTAGAGATCTTCGGGGTCGCATTTCCGATTGACTTAATTCCTATTGCGATGGGTGATGTCTGTGTCATCGTAGGCATGGACTGGTTGAGCCGATTCAGCGCTGTCATCGACTGCGAGCGTCAACGGGTGACTATACGAGACCCTAGTGGGGGAGTTCTTACGGTATACGGCGAGGGAACCCGTTCGGGATCAGCTTTTTGTTCGGCCGCTAGGGCGAGGCAATGTCTACAGCAGGGATGTAACGGTTTTGTGGCGTATGTGATGGATACGCGGGAGAGTTCCGAGAGACCGAAAACATTGAAGGAGGTTCCAGTAGTGCGCGAGTTTCCAGATGTTTTTCCCGAGGATTTGCCGGGAATACCTCCTGCGAGGCAAGTGGAGTTTGGTATCGATCTAGTACCAGGGGCTGCGCCTATTGCGAAGGTGCCTTATCGTCTTGCACCTCCAGAGATGCAAGAATTGTCCTCGCAACTTCAAGAGTTGTTGGGGAAGGGATTTATTCGGCCGAGTAGCTCGCCGTGGGGAGCACCGATTCTGTTCGTCAAGAAGAAGGATGGTTCACACCGGATGTGTATCGATTACCGGGAACTGAACAAGGTGACAGTTAAGAACCGCTATCCGTTACCAAGGATCGATGATCTATTCGATCAGTTGCAAGGGGCATCTTGGTTTTCCAAGATTGATTTGAGATCAGGGTACCATCAGGTAAGGGTGCGGGATGAGGACGTCCAGAAGACAGCCTTTAGGACGCGGTATGGGCATTACGAGTTCGTGGTGATGCCTTTTGGGCTCACCAATGCCCCAGCAGTGTTCATGGATCTCATGAACAGGGTATGCAGGCCGATGCTGGATCGGTCTGTGATTGTATTCATCGACGACATTCTGGTGTATTCGCGGTCGAGGGAGCAGCATGAGGGACATTTGAGGGAGGTCCTTGAGGTACTGAGGTCGGAGAAGCTATATGCAAAATTCTCCAAATGTGACTTCTGGTTACGGGAGGTTCAATTTCTGGGGCACGTTGTAAATCAGGCAGGGATATTGGTCGATCCGGCCAAGGTGGAAGCGGTGATGAGATGGGAGGCACCGAAGTCACCTTCGGAGATCAGGAGTTTCCTTGGGTTGGCGGGGTACTATCGAAGGTTCATTAGGGACTTCTCCAAGATCGCGGTGCCACTTACCAAATTGACCCGAAAGGGTGTTACATTCTCATGGGGACCCGAGCAGCAGACTTCTTTCGAGACACTTCGTCAGAGACTGTGCGAAGCACCAGTATTAGCTCTTCCGGAAGGGATGGAGGACTTTGTCGTATATTGCGACGCGTCGATTTCAGGACTGGGTGCAGTGTTGATGCAGAGGGGCCATGTGATAGCCTATGCATCGAGGCAGCTGAAGCCTCACGAAGCGAGATATCCCACGCATGACTTAGAGTTGGGGGCAGTAGTGTTCGCCCTCAAAATTTGGCGTCACTACCTGTACGGGGTTCGTTGTACCATATACACGGACCATAAGAGTTTGAAGTATTTGATGGATCAACCCAACCTAAACATGCGTCAGAGGAGATGGTTAGACGTGGTTAAGGATTATGACTGTGAGATCCTATACCACCCAGGCAAGGCTAATGTGGTAGCCGATGCATTGAGTCGTAGGGCGGAGGGTACTCCATTGCGGGACGTATGTTTGAGATTGACGGTGATGACTCCGGTATTAGATACTATTCGTGGGGCACAGGCCGAGGTTGTGAAGTCTGGGATGCAGAAACAGGAGCGGGTCGTCGGGTTGATTTCAGAGTTCGTTACGGATGGGCGGGGACTTCTGACATTTCAGGGTCGGATCTGGGTGCCATTCGTGGGCGGTACGCGTGTTATTTTGATGGAGGAGGCACATAGATCGAAATTCTCGATCCATCCCGGTGCTACGAAAATGTATCTGGATTTGAAAAAGGAGTACTGGTGGCCTTACATGAAGAGAGACGTTGCCCGGTTCGTGGAGAGGTGTTTGACCTGCCGTAAAGTTAAGGCCGAACACCAGAGACCGCACGGTAAGTTGCAACCTTTGGAGATCCCTGAGTGGAAGTGGGATCAGATCACGATGGATTTCATCACCAAATTGCCGAAAACTGCCAGGGGAGTCGATGCGATTTGGGTGATTGTGGATAGGCTAACAAAGAGTGCACATTTCCTTGCCATTAGTGAAAGTTCATCAGCAGAGAAGTTGGCGGAGTTGTACGTGAGAGAGATAGTATCTCGGCATGGAGTGCCGACCTCGATTGTTTCGGATCGCGATGTACGTTTCACTTCCAGGTTCTGGAAGAAATTTCATGAGGAGTTGGGTACTAAGCTGCATTTTAGTACCGCATACCATCCCCAGACCGACGGTCAGAGCGAGCGGACGATTCAGACATTGGAAGACATGCTTAGAGCGTGTGTGTTAGACTTCGGGGGTAGCTGGGACGCGCATCTGCCGTTGGCTGAGTTTTCCTACAACAACAGCCATCATTCGAGCATTGGTATGCCACCTTTTGAGTTGTTGTATGGTAGGAGGTGTCGGACTCCCATTTGCTGGGGAGAAGTGGGACAGAGAGTGATGGGCAGTACAGAGATTGTACTTCAGACGACCGAGCAGATTCAGCGAGTGAGGCAGAGGTTATTGACCGCCCAGAGCCGACAGAAGAGTTATGCGGACAGACGTCGATCCGAGCTCGAATTCCAGGTCGGCGACTTCGTTCTCCTAAAGGTTTCTCCTTGGAAAGGGGTAATTCGGTTCAGGAAGAGGGGCAAATTGGGGCCCCGGTTCATAGGTCCATTTCGGGTAATTGCAAGGGTAGGTCGGGTAGCTTATCGGTTGGAGTTGCCAGTGGAGCTGAGTCAGATTCACAATACCTTCCACGTGTCGCAGTTGAGGAAGTGTATAGCCGATGAGGCAGCAGTGGTCCCGTTAGAAGATATTCAGGTGGATGCGAGCCTGAATTACGCCGAGAGACCAGTAGCTATCAGGGATCGGAAGACCAAGGTTCTACGGAACAAGGAGATACCTCTGGTGTTGGTTCAGTGGCAACATCGGAAAGGATCGGAGATGACTTGGGAGCCGGAAAGAGAAATGCGGGAGCAACATCCGGAGTTATTCGCAGAATGAGAGACTTCGAGGGCGAAGTCTAGTTCTAGTGGGGGAGAGTTGTAACAGCCCGAAATTTCAGGTATTTCTTTAAATTATTTTTGGGCACATTTAAGAGGGAACTCGGCGAGTAGGTGCATGACTCGCCGAGTAGGGCCATGTCTTGGTCACAGTCGCAGATACGCGACTGGACTCGACGAGTCCAAGTAAGGACTCGGCGAGTCGACGCTGTTTCAGCTGAACCCTAGCCGTTTCATTTCTGATCGTATATAACGATCTTATGGCCGTCATGTCGCGTCTTTTGGCCGGTTGAAGATCCCCTGGGAGTGTGTGAGCATCTGAAGCAAGAGAGAGGACTTGAGAAGGCTTGAAGAGATTGTTAGACAAGGAGGAGCAAGGTGGTGATCAAAGGAATCGAGTACTGGAGGTTTGGAGACACAGGGAACACGTTTCCAGGTAATCTTCGGATCGAAATCCGTAACTTTTACGTTGTATGCGAGTTTCGGGTTTAGGAAACCCATTTAAGGATTTGTTAGATTATATTGTTGTTATAAGTGTTAAAAACCCCTGTATTAGTATATGTGAAAGTCCAGGAAGCCCTATATCTATATACTTCGAAATCATGCGAAATACAGGAGGCAGCGGATTGACTGCATGGCGAGGACTCGCCGAGTCCAATGATCAGACTCGGCGAGTAGCTTGAAGGTTCACTAGGACTCGCCGAGTTGTTCTTCAGACTCGGCGAGTAGCTTGAAGATCTACTGGAACTCGTCGAGTCGTTCTTCAGACTCGGCGAGTGGTGTCAGGGTGTCTATACTCGTCGAGTTACCCTTTGCACTCGACGAGTCCGGTCAAGATTGACCGTTGACCTATATATAACTTAGTAGGGTCAGTGGTCTTGTTTGATAAGATCATTAACAAAGGATGCGGTATTATAGGGAACCTGCGGATTTGCGGATCGTGTGCGAGTAGCTCGAAGAGTTTATAGCTTGCATACTACAAGGTGAGTCTTCTCACTATACTTCACCCGGAAGGGTTTGACTGTGAGACCGGAAGGTCGTATGTGTTATATTCATGCTATGTCTAGAGAGGTAGATGCTTTATATGTGAAGTGTGCTTATATGTGATGTATGCTTATACGGGCCGGAAGGCGAGACTCTATGTGATAGAAAGGACGGTACGATGTATGATTTATGTGTTATGTGTATTATGTTACATGTGTTATGTTTTATACTATCGTGGGCCGGAAGGCAAAATACTATGGGCCGGAAGGCAATCTAATACGGGCCGGAAGGCGATATATATTATGGGCCGGAAGGCGATTATATTACGGGCCGGAAGGCAACGTTATGGGGACCGAAAGGTCCGGGCCGGAAGGCGTATGTGGGTAAGTCGTATACTGGGGAACTCACTAAGCATTTATGCTTACTAGTTGTGTTTATGTTTTTCAGGTACTAGTGATGACCGTGGAAAGGCGCCGGCGTGACACGTACACACTACCACTGTTGAAGATCCTGGAGATTTATTATTTATATTGTTGAAATAAACTTGGAACAATCCCTTTTGTCGAATAACGATGTTTTGTTTTTAAATGAAAAATTTATTTGAAAATTTGAGCTGTTACATAGGGCCTTTCGAGATCCTCGCTAGGATCGGTCCTGTAGCCTATAAACTATGATTACCTCAAGAACTTAACAACATCCATCCTATCTTCCACGTCTCTAATCTTAAAAAGTGTTTATCCGATGAGACCTTGTGATGACTCTTGATGAGATCGAGATCAACGAAAACCTGAACTTTGTGGAAGAACGGATTGAAATCATGGATCGAGAGATCAAGCGTACGGAACAAAGTCGCATCCCGATAGTGAAGGTTCGTTGGAATGCCAAGCGGGGACCCGAATTCACTTGGGTGCGCGAAGACTCGATGAAACATAAATATCCGCATCTCTTTCCAAATCCATGATTTTTATCTTAATTTTAAATTTCGGGATGAAATTCCCTCTAACGGGGGGATAATGTGACAACTCGTAATTTATTCTGTCACTATAAATCGTTCCCGTTAATAAAACCGTTCGTATTCCAATTTTTCTGTTAGCTTTTGGTTCAAATTAATTAAATTGGAACTTTTATTATGACCTCATGAGTGTCCAAACCCATTAGAAACGAGTAAAAATACCCTCGTTATATATTTGGAAAATTTTAGTTACGGCAAATTAATCGGGTAACATTTTAAACCCCGTTTAACGTCGGTATTGGGTAGATTTCCACCGGGTCTCAAACCCAACCCCTATATAAAGGTTGAGTGGTCATCTTTGAAGAATTTTACCCACTCTCACAACTTTCTGTCTCTACTCTCTCTCTCTAAAACTCGAATTTGAGCCAAGAACACCTCTTTCAAGCTTCAAAGTGGTAAGAAATCTATTCTAGCATGTTTCTAAGCTTGTTTAGCATGAAAATCTATGTTTAAACTACCCAAAACCATCAAAAACTTGTGTTTACGGTTTGGGAACATCTCCAAAAACCGTAAACTCCCTTAAAGGGGTTTTGAAGCCCCAAACCCTTCCAAGTCCCTTCTAGTGCTTAGATATGTTTTAAGGACTTGCATGCACGAGATTTGAACACCAAAATCATATGATTTGGGTAATAAACATGAGTTTACGGCCCAAGAACATTCTTGGACCGTAAACACATCTGCAAAGACCATAAACACCTTTTAAGGTGTTAAAATGCCCCTTAAACCCCTCCAAAAGCTTCCATGAGTGTCTAGAACCTTATATTCCTTCATGAGATGCACCAAAACATATACAAATGTGTCACACTTGAGTTTACAGTTTGGGAAGGTCTCCCAAAACCGTAAGCACCTTCAATGGGGTGTTTAAGTGCCCTTAACACCTTATATGACTTAGATTTGTGTTTAAAACCTTATATGCTTAACCTACAACCACCAAAGCACATGATTCATGAACAAGCATGAGTTTACTGCTGTAAACTCATGTGTTTACGGTAGTAAACTCCCCAAGTGCTATTCAAGAATTGTAAACTCCTTTTCCAAGGTCAAATAAGTCCCGATCACTTCCTAAGCCATGGAATCAACCCTAGAACCTTCCTTTGTGCATTGTAAGACCTTTAAACATCCAAAAGCGCACCACCCATGAGTTTACGGCCGTAAACTAATGGGGACATGATCTTTGGACCGTAAACACTCCTAAGGGCTTACTCTTGAAGAGAAAACTCCTTATTTAGGCCATACACACCCTTAGATGCTACTCGGATCACTCCTAACACTTGAAATAGAGTGTTTTCGCGTCTCGCAGTGTATTGTCTTACTTATTTGGTAGTTGAAAGTCTAATTAGATACAATTATGTATCTCTTCATATTACATAGGAACCTCGCGTGTACTCAAGCCTCGATCTGACACTTAGCATCCAACCGACACATTTCTCGTCTGGTGAGATCATACCCCTACACCTCTTTCTATGTTTTAAATGTTTTCAGGGGGGAATACAAGCAAAAGTACAAGGAAATCTTGTACTCAATATTTCGTATGCTTTCAACATTGGAAATCGTATTAACCTATTGGTTAACTTGCAGAGTTAGTTTTCGAACTGTTTGTGAAACCCATGATAAAATGTTGTATTTTATCTTCACAAATAAGTTTTTCACATTATCACTGTTAAAAGCATTCGCTTAGAACTTTTGAAACGTCCTTGGTAACACTCCCCTAGATAAGTTTTTCACATTATAAAATGTTGTATTTTATCTTCACAAATAAGCTTTTGACATTATAAAATGTTGTGTTATATTTCATATGCTTTCAACATTGGAAATCGTATTAACCTACTGTTTAACTTGCAGTTAGTTTTCGAACTGTTTGTGAAACCTATTATAAAATGTTTTATTTTATCTTCACAAATAAGTTTTTCACATAATCACTGTTAAAAGCATTCACTTAGAACTTTTGAAACGTCCTTGGTAACACTCCCTCTAGATACGAGAGTGAAGGACTTCAACACTTTAGACCCGTCCTTAATGACACTCCCCTTAGTTACGAGAGTGAAGGATTAATAAACAAAGTTTTCCATATTATTACTTTTTAAATGTCCTTGGTAACAATCCCCCTAGATTCAAGAGTGAAGGACTACTTTTAAAATTTATTAATCTTAAGATTGGAGACACATCCTTGGTAAAACTCCCCTAGTTACGAGAGTGTAGGACTACCCCTATAACCAGAATCTCCTAGAGGGAGAGCATGACTTGATTGTATAGATCTATATGGGATTGAGAACCCCGCACCTAACTTCTAGCTACAGTCGGATCGAAAGGTCTAAGGGTGACAAAAGTCAAAAAATGATATTGGCCCCGTTTCGAGCCGTATCTAGTCTATTGTATGGTTATGGAACTCGCAACATAGATTATGAATACTTTTCTACTTACTTATTAGTTTTATATACGTGTTACAACTAATGTACTTTCCAAGGATAACCAGATGTTCAGGAAACTTTACATAAACACTTTAAGTATGGTAGATACTTGTACATTGCATTCCAGATCGAAAACCAACTTTTAGGAAAATAAGGGTTTTTCCTGGGATAACTTAACTGTTCATGACCAAACTATATAACATTAGACAACTAGACTTTTCTTATAAGAAAATATGGAATTTTCTTGGATAACAACTGTTTTCATAAAAACTAAAGGAAACTTGTTCTTTACCAGAAAACAAACTGCTTACGAACTCATCAACTTTATGTTGATTTTCAAACTGCTTGTATTCTCAGGTCCACATTAGACAGGTACCATATGATCTTTTGAAGAAGACGGAGCGTTTAGAAGTCACGTCTTAACTTTTGTTTATTTTGGGATGTATATATAAACATGTATAACTTTGTTTTCAAACAAATGTAAATACTTCTATGTAAAGTAATGGTTGTGTTTACTACGCTTACTATATACATTGGTTGTGATACTACATGACGTCCTCCGCCCTGTAACGTTTCCGCCATCGGTTTCGGGGTGTGACAACCTTACCTCCTGTTCCTTGTTTGCTTGTGGACTTAGGGCAAATGTGCACAATCAATTGATTGTTTACTCTGAGCTTTATATAACTTGTATCCATTTAGTACTCATAGAAAGGATTGTAGAATCATTTTTATGTATCATTCATCAAATTAAGAAATATAGGATTTTCTAGAGGAACAGGCGAGCTTTTCTAAAACAGAACTTATAACCTACTACATTTTAACTACATTTTTCAACAACTTTCTACAACCTACATACATCAGTAAAATCTTATGAACTCACCAGCTTATTTGCTGATCAACTCTTTCCAATAACTTGTATTCTCAGGAAACTAGTAGACAGGCACTTGCACTGGTAATTCAGAAGATGGAGTGGTATAGCTTCAAGTCTTGTTTTGTTATTTGCATATGTATTCTATGTTTTGTGAACACACACATTGTAAACACTATCTTTCTAATGAAATGGTTGTTCATTACATTGCTTACTATGATGCATGTATTGTGATACTAAACATGACGTCCTCCACCCCCGAAAGTTTCCACCGTTCCGGTTTTGGGGTATGACAAGAACCAAACCATGGGACTAAAAGCATGTAAATATCAAAAGTTGTCTTGATCTAATCTATATGACCATAAAGGTTTTAGATTTACACCTTCTGAGGATTAATTACTTTTAAAATTAATTTATATTGGAATAAGATTTATATTGGTTTATATACAACGAGGACCTAACAAACAATGGGATGTGTGCTATCCACCTTACCTCCTGTTCCTTGTTTGGTTGTGGACTTAGGGCAGATGCACACAATCGATTGTTTCTTTACTCTGAGTTTTATATAACTTGTATCCATTTAGTACTCATAGAAAGTATTGTAGAATCATTTTTATGTATCTTTCTTCAAAATAGGAAATATAGGATATTCTAGAGGAACAGGCGAACTTTTCTAAAAGAAAACTTATAACTTACTACATTTCAACTACATTTTTCAACAACTTTCTACAACCTACATACATCAGTAAACTCTTATGAACTCACCAGCTTAATTGCTGATCAACTCTTTCCAGTCACTTGTATTCTCAGGAAACTAGTAGACATGCACTCGCTCTAGGAATTCAGAAGATAGAGTGGCATAGCTTCAAGTCTTGTTTTGTTATTTGCATATGTATTCTATGTTTTGTGAACACACACATTGTAAACACTTTATTTCTAATGAAATGGCTGTTCATTCCTTTGCTTTCTATGATG
Organism: Lactuca serriola; assembly: GCF_051521515.1. Lineage (NCBI taxonomy): Eukaryota > Viridiplantae > Streptophyta > Magnoliopsida > Asterales > Asteraceae > Lactuca > Lactuca serriola. The sequence goes on along the minus strand of NC_136415.1, from coordinate 303,729,334 downwards.
CCTGTATTGTGATACTAAACATGACGTCCTCCGCCCCCAAAAGTTTCCGCCGTTCCGGTTTTCGGGTTTGACAAGAACCAAACCATGGGACCAAAAGCATGTAAATATCAAAAGTAGTCTTGATCTAAGCTATATGACCATAAAGGTTTTATATGTACACCTTTTGAGGATTAATTTATATAGGTATAAGATTTATATTGGTTTATATACAATGAGGACCTAACAAACAATGGGATGTGTGCTATCCACCTTACCTCCTGTTCCTTCTTTGGTTGTGGACTTTGGGCAGATGCACACAATCGATTGTTTTTTTACTCTGAGTTTTATATAACTTGTATCCATTTAGTACTCGTAGAAAGGATTGTAGAATCATTTTTGTGTACCTTTCATCAAATTAGGAAATATAGGATTTTCTAGAGGAACAGGCGAACTTTTCTAAAACAGAAGTTATAACTTACTACATTTCAACTACATTTTTCAACAACTTTCTACAACCTACATACATTAGTAAAATCTTATGAACTCACCAGCTTAATTGCTTATCAACTCTTTCCAATAACTTGTATTCTCAGGAAACTAGTAGACAGGCACTGGCTCTGGGAATTCAGAAGATGGAGTGGTATAGCTTCAAGTCTTGTTTTGTTATTTGCATATGTATTCCATGTTTTGAGAACACACATATTGTAAAAACTTTCTTTCTAATGAAATGGTTGTTGATTACTTTGCTTACTATGATGCATGTATTGTGATACTAAACATGACGTCCTCCACCCCTGAAAGTTTTCGCCGTTCCTGTTTTGGGGTGTGACAAGACCCAAAACCGTGGGACCAAAAGCATGTAAATATCAAAAGTAGTCTTGATCTAAGCTATATGACGATATAGGTTTTAGATTTACACCTTTTGAGGATTAATTACTTTTAAAATTAATTTATATTGGTATAAGATTTGTATTGGTTTATATACAACGAGGACCTAACAAACAATGGGATGTGTGCTATCCACCGTACCTCCTGTTCCTTGTTTGGTTGTGGACTTAGGCCAGATGCGCACAATCGATTGTTGGTTTACTCTGAGTTTTATATAACTTGTATCCATTTAGTACTAATAGAAAGGATTGTAGAACCATTTTTATGTATCATTCATCAAATTAGGAAATATAAGATTTTCTACAGGAACAGGCGAACTTTTCTAAAACAGAACTTATAACTTACTACATTTTAACTATACTTTTCAACAACTTTCCACAACCTACATACATCACTAAAATCTTATGAACTCACCAGCTTAATTGCTGATCAGAAGATGGAGTAGTATAGCTTCAAGTCTTGTTTTGTTATTTGATTATGTATTCTATGTTTTGTGAACACACACATTCTAAACACTTTATTTCTAATGAAATGGTTGTTCATTGCTTTGCTTTCTATGATGCCTGTATTGTGATACTAAACATGACGTCCTCCACCCCCAAAAGTTTCCGCCGTTCCGGTTTTCGGGTTTGACAAGAACCAAACCATGGGACCAAAAGCATGTAAATATCAAAAGTAGTCTTGATCTAAGCTATATGACCATAAAGGTTTTATATGTACACCTTTTGAGGATTAATTACTTTTAAAATTAATTTATATAGGTATAAGATTTATATTGGTTTATATACAACGAGGACCTAACAAACAATGGGATGTGTGCTATCCACCGTACCTCCTGTTCCTTGTTTGGTTGTGGACTTATGCCAGATGCACACAATCGATTATTGGTTTACTCTGAGTTTTATATAACTTGTATCCATTTAGTACTCATAGAAAGGATTGTAGAATCATTTTTATGTATCTTTCATCAAATTAGGAAATATAGGATTTTCTAGAGGAACAGGCGAACTTTTCTAAAACAGAACTTATAACTTACTACATTTTAACTATACTTTTTAACAACTTTCTACAACCTACATACATCACTAAAATCTTATGAACTCACCAGCTTAATTGCTGATCAACTCTTTCCAATAACTTGTATTCTCAGGAAACTAGTAGACAGGTACTCGCTCTGGGAATTCAGAAGATGGAGTAGTATAGCTTCAAGTCTTGTTTTGTTATTTGATTATGTATTCTATGTTTTGTGAACACACACATTGTAAAAACTTTACTTCTAATGAAATGGTTGTTCATTACTTTGCTTTCTATGATGCATGTATTGTGATACTAAACATGACGTCCTCCGCCCCCAAAAGTTTCCGCCATTTCGGTTTTAGGGTGTGACAAGAACCAAACCATGGGACGAAAAGCATGTAAATACCAAAAGTAGTCTTGATATTAACTATATGACCATAAAGGTTTAAGCTTTACACCTTCTGAGGATTGCAAAAAGGGATGGAAGTTTTGGATCTTCAAGCTCCAAGCTCACCAATGCTTCTTTAATGGATTCCTTCTTTAATGGTTCGAAATGACTGCATTTGGTAGAGTGGAGGCTAAGTATAAATTAGCCTCAAGCGACTAAAGATGTTTAAATAGGATCTCAACCTTAAAATTTAATGTTTTGGAATCAACACGAGTTTTCACCTAGTACTCCTTATGTATTACCAACATACTCAATGAAGTCCCTGTCATCTTTAGTGAATTATGCCATGTGTACACATAAAGTATTCCCCCTTCTCTCTCTCTATCTCTCTCTCTCTCTCCCTCTATTTCTCTCTCTTGTCAGAACAACCATTGTGTTTTCGCATCGAAATACCCATCGCAATGACTACCCTCATTAATATTTGATCCCTCATTCGCATCTGAATACTCATTTTGGATACGATCACTCCTGTTCGCATCCACTCACATCCAAACTCTCCCATTCGCATCCAGTCGCATCCGGATACACCCTTTCATATCCAAAACCCTCACATTCACATCTAATATCATCTGGATACTCCCTTTCACATATAAACACTCCCATTCGCATCCAATCGCATTTGGATGCTCCCTTTTGCTCTCGTTCGCACCCAATCACATCTAGATGCTCTGTTTCCCATTCAAACACTCTCGATCAATAAATCTTGGAAAACAGGTGTTACAAATACTTAGTAAACATAAATTTTATCTTCATTTTGATATAAAAGCATACCTTTACTTTTTATATTAAAATGACGATTCCAACCTTGAGGTGTTTCCTTTATATATATATATATATATATATATATATATATATATATATATATATATATATATACCCACAAATGGAACTTATGGATTACACATTTTTTTAGGATAACTTGTACTAACAAAATCTCCAAGCTTTGCTATATATATATATATATATATATATATATATATATATATGTATATATATATGTATATATATATATATATATATATATATATATATATATATATATTCTCAAAACGGTTTTTCTTGAAATCTGTTTTCCATATCTCAGAAACAAAATATGTAGTTATGGTAAATAATATCCTTGTTGATCTAATCATAGTACTTGAAGAAAAGTTGATCATAGTCATTGGCATGAGTATGAGTAAAGCCTTTAATAAAAAATCTTGCTAAATGTGTAGAAATCACCATTTATGTATTCTTTTTAAAAGAAATGCTTACTCTATCTAGACTTGCTATATGGAGGAAGATTAATCAATCCCATAGTTGATTGTTAGATATGCATTACATTTCAATGTTCATGACTCTAACTCGATTCTCGAGTACAATATATGATATAGCACTTTAGTAGTTGATATATTTACCTTAAGCTATTAAGAAAACTCATGAATGAGAGATTCCATACTTATAAATTTATAGATGATTTCTACCATATATACAAGGACAATTTGTGTTTATGAATATCTGTGATTCATGTTCAACAATTCCTTGTTGAAACTAGTACCAACTAGTGCTAGATCAGGCTATGGTTCTTGAGTTGCTTCAAGTTCCATGTTCCACCTACTTGCTTTTTTATTGGAAGGTTGCTTTCTGGTAAATCAAATTTCAAAGGAATAAGAGAAATTATTATTGGTAGGTTTGTATAAATAATCTAAGAAAACTTTAAGAGTATTATATTAATATGTAGTTAGTGGATTTTAGGTTTAGAAGCTGTAGTCTAACATAGGCTTCAAATTCACAAAACATTAAGTAAGATAAGGATGAAGCCTTTCCATATTAAACCTTTCAAAGTGTTTATCTACTCATTTGGTTTTTGTATTCAAGTATAAGTGATAGTGATTAAAAGCATAATACCAAAAGAATAAAGGAAGATAATTTCCTTCGATTTGAAAGTAAACAATATCTAGTAAAGTTTAATTCATCATTTATTATCACTAAGGCTTTAAGATGGTTCTACCGATCTGTATCTCAACTTTATATTTAATAACTTTGAACAACGTTTCACAATTATGCTTTAACATGTAAAATAAAATTACAACGACTAAAATTGTTAATAAAGTTGATTTGCTACCTTGTGTTAAATCTTAGACATTCATTAGAAAGGAAATCATATATCTCGGTTTATAGTTCCTTAATAATCATTTTCTCTATAGTTTAGAAAAAATATCATTAGGAAGCTTATACACACACACACACACATATATATATATATATATATATATATATATATGTATATATATATATATATGTATATATATATATATATATATATATTAAAGATTAACATATGTCAAATAAACTCTATTATTTGCCTCCAAAAATATATTTCTTGAAGTTGGAATATGTGGATATCATTTACATTATAAAAATAACTTTATCTTAGATAAGTTTGATTCAAGAAAGTTTAACTCAAAAGTGTTTTCATTTAGAACTTGTTACTTAGAAAACATTGATATTTACTTTATAACTTTATTTAAGAGATCTAGTTCTCTAAAAGAAAATTTAATCATTACAGGATGTGAAGGTGGTCGTTATGAAAACAATGAAGTAAATGATAAATTATCTAAACAATTAAGTAAATGATAAATTATGTAAACAGTTAATTGAGATAATATTTAAATATGCTAAATTAATACGTAAAATCTTCTAAGACAAATAGTATTTTACAATACAATTATTTGACGTTCTAAGCATAAATAATAAACTAAACTCCAAGAGTGAAGTTCCAACTTGTTTGTGCTAAGTTGGTTACTCTTGATAAAATATTTGTATGCCATTTACAAATATTAGATTGACATTAAGTACCAAGTACTTGATTGTCATATGAAAATAATAAGTTCTATCTAGTAGGTACTTGAATTACTAGTCTCTCCAGATTTTCTCCTCAAATATAAGGGAAAATTCCTCTTACAAAAGTATTGTATCTCCACAATAGAAACAAGATCTACCTCTATGAGCCTTTGTAGATTTCTTGGGATTATATGTATCCTTTCCGTGAACTTTTGGGTCTGTAAGATCACACAGGGTGACTCTTTTTTGCTTTGCATTCTTCCTGTGTTTAAACTAGCTCAAAATAAATAGATTTTTATTTTAGGTGTACTTGCTACACCTAATGAAATATATGCCATGCTTCTAAATTCATTAAGACTTCCTGGATGTCCAGAAGATACGGTTCCCGGAATGATGTTAAAAAGCATCTTCAACATCACATTAATGTTTCCATAAAGCGTCACGATTCGTTCTACTGGTAAGTGTAGGTTCTTTAGGATAGGGTCCCTATGTTTTACCAACACAATTTTAGTCCATAAAAATATCTTTTGATACTAATGGTCCTTATGGTTTCTAAATTTACACGAACGGTCCTTGTAGTTTTAAAAACTTCCATAAATGGTATTTTAGCTATATAAAATGACTTTTTTTAACCCTTTTATAATTACTCTTATCTTTTTTTATGAGGAAAATATAATTATTAAAAAAACAAATAGGCCCCTATCTAACCCAAATCCCACCGTCACTCCCTCACGATAATGTTTCATTTATTTTCTTTCTTCCTCCCTTACTTCTCTTTTCCTCGACTAATCTAGCCACACCCATATCCCCGTCCTTATGAAAATTTTGTGGTCCAGCAACCAACTATAAGCAAAAATCATATTTCAAAATATGAACCAAATATAGACTACATTAACCATCATAGTCAACTAGGAAAGAGATATCAAGTGGAAGTTGTTTGTTTTTACATGTATTAACGTAGATAAATCCTTAAAACTTAAGGGTACATGCAACTTAAAGATCCATGTCATAACACTATTGAAGTAATATTCTATTGACCAACAAGAAACCTATGAACCCTAGGCATTTTCGAATTTTGACAAACAAAATAGAAATTACATACCTTTTCGATTGTTGTAGTAAACAATAAAGAATCCTTTCTTGTTTGATTTTAGAAGCTAGCACCACAAGTGTCGTGCCTCTGATGGTTCACACCTAAACCCTAGCAACCAAGGAACTTGAAGAGGTAAAGGAGAGTGGAAAGAATTTTAGCCTAACCATTCCAAAGAAGTCATCGCTGGAAGTTAGAGATATAGGGGTCCTTATATATTGCAACTTGGAAACCATAGATAAACTCAAAAAAAATATAATAATATTATCTTGGATTGTTAATTATCCAGCTTCATAATTATCCTCCAAGGATAATTCTAGAACTCTAAATCCCTATTAAAACTGTCCATGGCTTCTAGGAAGGATCTAGAATGCATCTTGCATAACTATTAAACAATTACACTTTAACCCCTATACTTTTAATTAATTCCATTAATCTCAAAACTAACTCTAATTAATTTCTGATTAAATACTAATTAAATATTAGTATTTCTAATTAATATATTATTCTAATAATATATTAACAGATCATTTATTTTGATTTCTAATCAATTTAATAATCATATAATAAATTAATAAATCAGTTTCTCTCTTTAAAAGTTATCGTATTCAATTACTAGGTTTAAGGGCAACCGAAAAGGACTATGCTACTATCAATTCCAGTTTATACCACTTATAGTTATGGGCTTAGACACTCAATCTAACAATCTTCTACTTGGATAAGTTTGTGTTGGGTTTTTAGCATTCTAACACTCCTAAGTGTACATGCAACCCTAAATACCTTGGATCTATGTTTTCTCTATTATACATGCAAACAAGAACTTCCAAGGTATTATCCGAATCTAGCATATAAAATAATGAATATAACAAGATAGAATACATACCTCTTTGATGTAGAAAGTCTTCATGAAGCTTGAGTGCCTAGTGCCCCAAGTGTGACACCTCAAATGGTTCACACAACACCAAATACACTTGGAATAACTTGAGAGAAATCTACACTTCATGAAATCGGCTAGCCCTTCTATTACTCACACTAGTGGCCGATTTTGTCAAGAATAAGATCTTTATATAGTGTTACAATTAGGGTAAACCCTAATTGTCATGACATTCCAGTTCCTTGGATCCATGGGTTCAAATACACCATGGAGCATCCACGTACCATCCTATGGGTTTTAGCCCAACTTGATTATCCATGGAGCATTAGCCCACTATACAACTATGGATGATTTACACAATCAACCCATATATTTAATTAGTCTTCTTTTGATCACTTAATTAATCCTAGATTAATTCTTGATCAATACTAATTAAATAATCTTATTATTCTTATTATTAATATACTAGAACTTATAATATATTAATAACCATAAGTGTCTTATTTCTCTCATTATAGTCTATCCAAGTGCATGATGCCATGAAACCCAAATGGACCATGCCGGGTCGGGTCAAGTCTTACCAATTATAGTTATGGACATAGACATTAATCCAACAGTCTCCCACTTGGATAAGTCTAAAACTAATATTGCGTATGACTTCAGGAACCAACTGGCAATCGTAGCTCTCAAAAGATTTTGTCGAACTCTGACCTTGTCGATGAACTCTGACCTTTGTCAATGACTTGTCCATTAGATATGGGATCATATATTACTCCATTCTAGATATCATATGAACTGAGACATGGATTATAATCATTCTCTCTGTCCATTTGTTGTTTCCCAATTTCCGATTTATGATGACTGACTAATTGAACAAATCAAATCAGTCCTGGCCCGGCCGAGCACTTCCATTTGTCATCATCAAATTATCAAGGGGCCCACATATATCGCTTTTATCCCGAAGGTAAAAGGAATGGATAATCTTCGACTCATATGGCTTGTTCTACTACTAGTTGAATCATACACAAAGACACGTTTTATAGCACCGAGTTACCAAATGCGTTTTCATGCAATCAATGTACTATCAACTCATAGTAACAACTCATATCTCTAGGTTTGAAGAATATAAGATATTATCGTCCCATGATCACTCGTGATAAAATCCATGAAGTGATTCCAATGAGCGCGGGTTGAATCCAATACTCAGAACTTATGAGCACTCATGAGTGTTGTAGCCCTTTGTCCAACACCTTAGACCTCTACAAGCCAACCCATGACAGTCTTAATTGATATCTACTTCCAACATATGACCGACTGTGGATGGTTTGAATAACTTAGTCATTCCGGAAGAATAACCTAGTTTATTCGGGAAGTCAAAACATGCAAAATGAAACACAATAATAATTGAATCCAATATGGTATAAAAACCTATGATAATAAATAAAACACCTTTTATTTATCACCATATGATTACACATTATTCATTGTATACTGTTTCAGCTATCAACTTTATTCTTGAATTTAAAACAATAGTTATCCCATGCTCCAAGCATGTACATTATGTTTTTCTAAACACTAGTCATGCCACACACCAAGTATGCATACTATGTTTTTCTATGATCTTTACTTTGTGAACTAAATCAATTGAACATAACTTCAGTGATTCTCTTTTCACACTCCCAAATCCTTACTGCAAATGCAAGAATTCCAAATTCATGTCATTTACTGGAATCTGTTGGATTCTAAACTTATATGCATTGATCCTCTTGTAATGCTTATGCACAAAGTCAGAAAGACTTGACAACAATCATTACAGAGTATTCTAAAGGAGATCAGCTCCTTGGAAACATCCTTCTTGCATTAAGTTTCCTAATCTTAAACAGATTGAAAATTCTAACTTTGAAACATTTCCAGATTCCATTTTGACTATCACTTCTGAACAAGAGTTGCCTCCTTCTAGATTATGTCAATATGGTCCTTCCAGAATTATCACTATACTTCAACTGTCCTTGAGCACCCAATCTTTGGTAAACCTTAGATTGTCCTCTACATTTGTTTAATCCTTTTAGTCATATCCAATTCTAAACCTTTTCCCTTCTTAATGCCCTAGGCATTTGGAAATTTTTAGAAAGGATAAATATAGCACATGTAATCGATCCTATATCTAAAGCATATGGGAATCGATTCATGATGACTCACATAAAGACTAAACCAGTCTTTTGCTATAACATTTCCATTTCAATTTGCCAAGTTCTCATAATTCAGATTATGAAAAGGGATGCCGTCATCATAATCAAATTTTAGAACGCAAATAATGGACTCATATACAAAATTTCCTTATGTTCAGCCATTCCAAGATGAAATTCATATATATCCTTGACTAAATGATTAAAACCGCACGATCTAAGCTTATAGATTTGAGATGAAGTATAATTTCCTCTCCCTTAATAATAGCAAAACAACTCTTCCCCAATTGAAACTTTTGTTTTCTATAATTCACATTGCTAACTTGCAATACTTATCATAATTATCATGCTCCCACTAACATGATTATTATTAGCATAACACTTATGCTCCCACTAGCTTTGACATGTACTCAGATATCAGGTGACTTTCTTTACCAAAGTTTAGATTTCTGATACTAGATTGTTTTGATAAAACTTTATCCAAATCATACACCTTCCCTTAGATATTACACTTGTGTGTCTAAACAATTATGAAGAGGGATGCCGTAATCATAACGGTTAGACCTTTTTGCCACTTCTCACAAGTCCAGGTTAGTGTGCCGGTAAACCATACACGCTCCACTAACGACTTTGAGAATGCAAATATCACAATTGCTATCTAGCTAAAATCTACATAGTGAAAGTGTTTCCTCACCATCATTTTCATGAATCGGAGAGAAACCTTATGACAGTTAGATTTAATGGTGTATGTGTTCTAATCCATGTGAATTGTCAAAACCATAGTCACAAGACAAGGATAATGACAGATCCAAACTCATATGGACTGAACTCAATCTTAATTTCTTGCCACTTGGCAGCTCAAGGGCCTGCCATTGCTTCCAAGTTGTTGTGCAACTAATTGAGAACTCTAAGAACACATATGCAAAGCCAACTTTAACTGGAATGGGCACAGAATATGTCAACACGATAGTTTATAAACCTCAAGGCGTGTGCTAGTGAAGAACTTCAGGTTTTATTCTTGATTAGTTCTTGAGACATTCAAGACCTTTAAGACTCCCACTGTCCTCTTGACATATAAGACTTTCTTGTCAGATATTCAAGAGATAGTGTGGATTCTAATCAAGACAAACACTTCACACACTTGGCCTAAGTTGGTCTTTGTTTTATCCAAAACATCAAAACTTACCAATTTCAAATGTACAAGAGTAGAAAACTTTTACTCTTACATTTGACAAGTGTTTTAAACCTTCTTTGAGACATGTCACTCAAGTTACAATCTTGGAGTATAACTCTAAGACTTGTATTGGAACGAAGTATGACTCATATTCTTGATTTAACCACTTCAACAATTCAAGTTCCTCTTCTTTGTCATAAGAATGCACTAAGATTTCCTTAGAGAACTAATTGTGCTATGGTTTCTTAATCATTAAGATAATCACAAAAACTGATACTAAAGTACTCTCCCATCTTTTCAGATTTGAGAAACTTTTATCCTTTTGCCTAATTTGATGCTTGTTATTCGCTCTGCCATACATTGGAACCTTTTCCAATGTCTCAGAGTTACACTTAAGCTTGTAGGTATAATCATATTTACTTAGCTTTAGTAAACTATGACGAATAGTCTGATCAATCTTTTGTGGTGGACTTAATTAGTGCACAAGAATGTGTACTCGATCCCTTAGTCCTTTACTCAAATCACAGATCCATGTGACCGAGTAATTAGTCTTAATTTTTCCAATACTTGAAAGTTCTCATTCATCATGCTATACAACTTTCATGATTCCAAGTTCCGGTCCAATTGAAACTTGGGTGATGAGAATCTTTCCTTATTTGGTAAATTTAGACATTACCACAAATGAAAGAATCAAATTCATATTTCCACTCTTGCTCTTAATGGAATATTATAAGCAACACAGATTTTCACAAAGGCCATTGTAAGGATATTTTAAAATAAATAAAATCTAAAATTTCCTTTTATTTAAAAAACTTTGTGGAACAACTTATCGTTACAATCCATATGAAAACTTGTTGTTGTCTATTCCTAAGCAAAAATATCATAACTCCTAAGAAGTAGCTCAAGAATCCAATCTTCAAACTATGCGATAGAAATCCATCTACGCGATCAGATTCAACATATTCTTTCTTTAAGTTTCTTTACTTTTCTTTGATTCTTAAAACATCAACATGTGACCCAGTCACATCATGTATCAAAAATCTCATATTAGAAACTTAGTAGAGTTAGATAGTGGACTTTACCTGAACTAGAGTCAAACTTATTGACTCCAACATCCTTAGGTAAATTTGGCAGATTTGTAACCAATGTCCCTTCCTTTGGCAATATAAACATATGGACCCTTTGATAATGGTACACAGGACTATCACAGACTTAGCTTTTCTCTTTACCATTTGGTCAACCGAGTTGACTATGGCCGATCCCTTTTCATTGGGAAGAGAATGCTTTACTAGATATCTAATGCCATCATTGTCAATGTCCATAAAGCTTTAAGAAGTTGATCTTAGGAAATAGATAAGATCATTAAGGGTCTTGTCATAGTCTGTTTCATAGGTGTCCCAAAGGAACTCACTATGTGACTTAGAAAGTGATTTAACCACCAATTTCTCAATACTTTGACACCCAACTCTCCCGGCTTGTCAATATGTGACTACATCTCCAAGATGTGATCACACCTAGACCTTGCCTTGCCAATTGGGCTTGAGTGACCTTGAACTTGTGGGTTAGGGAGAATAATTGGAGGAGGTGAACGAAGTATGATTTCCATGGGACATAATCTTCATTTAGGAAAGCTTGTTTCAAGAGATTTAGGAAGATCATAAATGTCTAAACCATACATCTTTTGGGAGATATTCAAGATAGTTGATCTTAAGTCCTTAATATGACACCCAATATGAAATATTAAGGCTAGGACCCAACAAACTATTTTATAACTTAGAAGAGGTATGTCATAATCCAGGCTATAAAATATTTGAAGGTAGGTGAATGACGATTCACCAATTTCCACTAAGATAAACGAAATGTATTATTAGGATTTAATTGGTTTTGAAACTCCTAGATCTTTGAGATTCATTGAACTATTCAATGGAATGTTTCAATCTCGAGTGTGCCCTTCAGGTTTTGTGACTAGGATGCCGAGGATCACAAAACATGTTGTGAAGTAACCATGCAAATTACTTGGTACCCTTAAGTGTTTACCCCTCAATCGATGCGCCGGTTAACCATACACGCTCCATCGATACTATGATAAACATTAAGTTACCCTTTGCCTACCTCGTTAAATACGAGTTAGTGTGTCGGTTAACCACACACGCTCCACCAACCGACTTAAACAAAGTGCAAAGTGTAATTTCATGGATTAGCACCTTATTCACATTTTCCTAAGTAACTAAGATTGGGTATTATTAAGAGTTTAGTTACTTAGTATTTATCATTAATAGTTTTAATGAAGGGAGAATTATAGTCCTGTCAAACCCGTTCGGCTAACGACCCTCCACCAGTCAAGCAAGCGGTGGGTGAGAGTGGACACCCATTAAGTTGCCATTTTATAGGCAACAACCTTATACCCACCATATAGACCGGCTTCGTGAATGAGGCGTACTAGCGGTAAGATTGACTTTACTCTTATACATATATATATTATTAACTTATAATATTATAAAGTATAAGGGTTAAATTTTAACTTTTAAAATTCTAAGGGCTAACTTGGAATTAAAGTATTCATAAGAGAAAACTTTACAAATTGCAAAACTTGAGGGCAAGTTTTGAAACTATTCAAAACTAATTAATTCTATGATTTATGTGTTTAAAGTAATTTTAATCCAAAAACTCTTCAAGTTCCATAACTTGAGGACAAGTTATGGAAGACTTTAAACTAATAAAAGAATTACTTTTCTTTATTTTATAACTTATGGAATTAATTAAGGTTACACTTTATTTATTTATTTATTAATGAAGTGACTCTTGAACCTCCATAACTTAAGGACAAGACTCTTCATCTTTTGTAACCATTGCCAACTTTTATGAGTTTTATGAAACTTAAATGTGACTTTTCATATAACTTGAGGACAAGTTACAAAAACACATTTTAGAATCAACTCTTAGATTAATTTGGATTGAAAACAACTATTTCACTCAACTTTCTATTAATCTAAGCAACTCATAAGAACAAGATAATTCAAATCAAACTTTTTCATGTAATTAGTCTAAACCTTAAACTAATACAAAACATGAATCTATGGACAATTATTTTTGAAATTGGATTAGCATGAACATTACCACATCAAAAACAGGTTTATAAGTTCAAAAACATCTTAGGGTAATGTTCCTAGTCCAATTCCAGCCAAAAAAGTCGAATTTATGCTGTCTGGGGTTCCAACTCGTCGAGTGGATGAACCAACTCGGCGAGTTGGATCGATTTGATCACTTTTTAGGCATGGACTCGCCGAGTCTCCTAATGGACTCGCCGAGTCTGATGATCAGACAGCAACAATTTCGATTTTTTAAGCAGTTCTGCAAGTATAACAAGAAAACAAGCCTAGGCTCTGATACCACTGTTGGGTTTTCAGCATTCTAACACTCCTAAGTGTACATGCAACCGTAAATACCTTGGATCTATGTTTTCTCTATTATACATGCAAACAAGAACTTCCAAGGTATTATCCTAATTTAGCATATAAAATAATGAATATAACAAGATAGAATACATACCTCTTTGATGTAGAAAGTCTTCATGAAGCTTGAGTGCCTAGTGCCCCAAGTGTGACACCTCAAATGGTTCACACAACACCACATACACTTGGAATAACATGAGAGAAATCTACACTTCATGAAATCGGCTAGCCCTTCTATTACTCACACTAGTGGCCGATTTTGTCAAGAATAAGATCTTTATATAGTGTTACAATTAGGGTAAACCCTAATTGTCATGAGTTTCCATTTCCTTGGATCCATGGGTTCAAATACACCATGGAGCATCCATGGACCATCCTATGGGTTTTAGCCCAACTTGATTATCCATGAAGCATTAGCCCACTATACAACTATGGATGATTTACACAATCAACCCATATATTTAATTAGTCTTCTTTTGATCACTTAATTAATCCTAGATTAATTCTTGATCAATACTAATTAAATAATCTTATTTCTCTCATTATAGTCTATCCAAGTGCATGATGCCATGCAACCCAAATGGACCATGCCGGGTCGGGTCAAGTCTTACCAGTTATAGTTATGGACTTAGACATTAATCCAACAGTTCGTAACTATAATTTAAAGTATAACTTAAAAACTTATAATTAACATATTATTCTCATAATATATTAACAAATCATTTATTTTGATTTCTAATTAATTTATTGATCATATAATAAATTAATAAATCAGTCTCTCTCTTTAAAAACTTATCATATTGAATTAGTTTGTTTGAGGGCAACCGAAAGTGATTGTGCTACTATCGATTCAATTTTATACCAATAATAGTTATGGGCTTAGACACCCAATCCAATAGTCTCCCACTTGGATAAGTCTGTAACTATAATTACAGTATAGCTTAAAAACTGATATGCAAATTGTAGCTTCCAAAACCCACTGTCGAACCCTGACCCAGTCAGTTATGTGTCCTAAGATAATAGATCAAACATTCCTCCGTTCTACAAGATATTGTACGCACATGAGACATGGATGATAATCAATCTCATTTTCCAATATTTTGTTTCCTGATTTTGATTTCTGATGACGCTATAAGACTTCTAATTGAACACATCAATTTAGTCTTATATCGAGGGGCTCAAACATATCGTCGAGGGGCCCAAACATATCACTTTTCCCATTAAGGCAAAAGGAATGAATAAAATTTGACTTATATGCTTGCACTATTTACTCATCAAATAATACAGAATAATACGTTTTATAACATCAAGTTACTGATGCGTTTACATATTATCAATGCACAACTGACTTTTAAACCATAATTCATATATCTCCATTTTAAGAATATAAGATATTCTCGTCTCAAAATTACACATGATAAAACCCATGAAGTAATTCTTTGAGCATGGGTTAATCCAATACTCGAAATCCCTATTTTTTAAGTACTCATGAACATTGTAGGAACCATTGCAATGTCTAATCTCCATAGACAATCTACAATTCAATTCATGACAGTCTTATTTCACTGCTTACTTCCAAAAGTATGAGTGACCGTGGAATCTCGAATAATCAAATTATTCAGGAAGTAAAACATGCAAAGTGAAACACAATAATAACCAAATTGACTATGGTCTAAAAACTATTGAATACAAATAAAACTCTTATTTTTTAATATCCATAATAGTTAAGACTTTATTCATTGTATAATGCTTCGAGTAATCAACTAAATAGTTGAATTAATGATTAGTCATGCCATGTTATGAACATGCATACTATGATTTTCTATGGTCCTTCATTTGTGAATAGATCGACTGGAAACTATTCCAATATTGCTCATTTCACAACTCCAAATTCTTCTCACTACTTAAAATGTGTTATAAGTCCAACCTTACATGCATTTTCCTTCTGTGATGTCGAGGCTTCAAAGTCATAAAGACTTAGCCAACGATATTACAGAATGTTCCATTGGAACTTTGTTACTAAAAATATCCCATGGTAATGAGGTCTCAAATTCGAGGTACAGTCCTTGAACAGTTTTCTTGCATTAAAGTTTCCAACTCACATGTAGATTTTAATAATTAACTCCCGCTTTGGAAACATTTCCGTATTCCCATATGACAATCAATTATGATCAAGAATCATCTCAATCCAAAATCTTGTCAATATGGTCCCACAAAATTAATACCATACTTCCAACTGTCCAAAACCTAAACTTTTAGATTTAAAGAGAAGTATGAGTTCCCTCTCCCTTAAGTCTATCATAGAGAAACAATTCCCAAACTTTTCAATTTGCAATTGAAAACTATGTTCCCTATGAGTATTATTGCCAACACACACTATACTAGCATACCAATTCTGTTCCCACTATCATAAACATTATGCTCCCACTAGCGTAACAATTACCAAGAAATTAACTGGACTTCTAAAAATCAATACTTTTGACTTTAATACTAAAGTGCATATTTATAATACGTGATGCTTTGATAACTCTCCAACTAGACTTCTTAAGATTATACACTTTCATTGGATAGCTTACATGTATGCTTAAACCCTTTCAAAACATATAAATATATGTCTTGGAATTTCAAACAACTCCTTGCCATTTCTCACAATTCGAAATACGAAGAGGGATGTTGTAATCATATTGTGAATTTAAGAATGCAATTAACACAACCACTAACCATAATGATGTTTATTACATGTTTAAAACCTACTGGATTTTATATGATCCCATCCATGTGAACCTATCATTCCTAACCTACAATCATAAGACAAGGTAGAGGAAGAAAACCAAATTCAAATTTATCTCTCCTTCATGTAATGAACTTCACTATTCTAAATATTGTGCCCTCTGGTAGCACAAGAGTCGACCAATGTTTCCGTGTTGTTAGCAGTTCACCCATATTGATCAAGGTACTTTCACTGACCAACATGGTTTTCTTTTTAGTCAAATGAGAACCATAAGCATTGCCAACTCAATTGGATGGTGCACAGAAACAAGAATGTGCCAGCTTAACACAATAGGTTATCAACCTCAGGTCGTGTGTTAGTGATAACTAAAAGCTTTATTGTTGAATCACTCCTAAAACACTTAAGATCAATAAGACTCCCACTGACATCTTGACATATGAGTTTTTCTCTAAAGGTACATTCCTTGACAAGCTAAAACAAATATCCAAAAGTTAGTGTGGATTCCCAACAAGAAACACTTCACAAAATAGGTCTTACTTTATCCTTTGTTTCTCGATTAATGAAAACATCACAAATCTAATTTTATGTGTTAGAGTAACAAAAAAATCTTTACTCCACATATATCAAGCTGTTTTCAACCTTCATATTCAGAAATGAGTTTCAAGATATGATTTGTAGCAACTAGAGTATCACTCTAAGATTTGATTGGAAATCAAGTGTGATTTGTCTCTTGATCTAACTATTTCATCATCTTCCAATTCCTTTTCTTAGTCATACACTTGTATTAAGATATTCCCCGAGGAGTCAATTGTGATATGGTTCCAAAATCATTAAGACGATCACAAAATATGATAATAAGTTACTCACTTTTCCTTTCAGATTGGAGAAGCTTTTATATTTCTGCCTGACAGATTCTTCTTATTCGTTCTACCACTCTTTTAGTCTTTTTAACATATTAGAATTATGCTTAATCTTATAAACACAACCATATTTACTAACACAGCAGTAAATCATGACGAATAGATTTATCATCCTTTGTGGTGGATCTGAATAGTCCATATCAACATGTATTACATCCATTAGTCCTTCACTTGACTCACATAAACATGTGATCAATGAATTAGTCATAATTTTCCAAAGAACAAGATTCTCATATACAATAAAATGTGAATTGTACAACACCAAGTATTTGTCCAGTTGGTGATGAGATTTAGTTTCACTTGGTCAATTATAACAATACCACAAGCGATATCACAAGAATCAAATCTACAATTAATATTGCTAATAATTGAAATGCAATCAACACTTCTATTGATGTCATTGTAAGGAAATATAAAGTAAGCCAACTAGATAAACCAAAATTTTAATTTTATTGATAATAAACGAAAAATTGGAACTTGTCCTTACAATGCATAAAAATGAAAATTATGTTTGTATACTTCTCTTAAGCAATCTATTAAATTATCCTGAATCCCAAGCAGTAGCACCAAATTCTGATCATCAAACCATGTGACTGAAATTCATTTCCTTGATCAGATTCAACACACTCTACTTAAGGTTCCTTCTTTCTCTTAGATCCTCCAATAATATCAAAATGTGATCATTACATCACCTATTAAGACTCTATGAATAGGAATTTGTTAACATAATGGATGTACCTGAAGTAGACTCACACAACTTGGCTTCACTATCTCTGGGATCTTTCAGGTACTTTGGGCAACTTCGCAACCAATTTCCCTGCAATTAGCAATGAAACATATAGACTCTTTAGGGTTAACACATGGAACTATCTCAAAACAATCTTTTACGATAAAATAGTTTGACCTTCGTCGATCCCTTTCCATTGGGAAGAGAAATCTATTTGGGACCACCATTATCACCATTATCAATATCCATGGAAACTTTTGAATTAGACCCTTTAAGAACTTTTACTTCGCTTGTGCTCTTAAGTATTTCTTCTTCAGCAACAATCAACATTTGGGTCAAATCAATTAGGTTCATGTGGATATTCCTTATATGAAAATTCTTAATGAACTAACCATATGACTTAGGAAGTGAAAGAACAACCAAATCAATAGCCTGCTCCCTTGGGAAAATGACACACATTCTATCCAACTTGTTAATGTACGATATCATTTCCAGAACATGCGCACATACAAAATTTCCATCTTGATATCTACATGCCAATAGGACTTGAGTAGTTTTTTATCTTTCAACATGACGTTGGGAGAGTTACTGGAGGAGGAGGAGGAAGAGTTTGAGAATCATGACGATGAGTTCCACCATTTCTTGCAGAAGAAAGAACATTTTCACCTTGATAAAAAAGTGAACGATCATATTTAGAAGGAAGAGGAAAACCATTTCAAAAAGAATAATGAAGACCATTATTTTCTTGGCTTGACATCTATAATGGGAGAACAGAGAATTCAAGTTAGTTGATTTTAATTCTTAATTATTAACCCATAAATTATAAATTAAGTCTAGGATCCATATTTTCGATTCAAACTTTGAAGAGGGATGTCGTAATCAAATTCGATTCTATTTTAGGTAGTTAAGGCTTTTACCAGTTCCAATCTTATGAAACAGCTAGATCTTTTGAGATTCATTGAATTTAATCAATGGCATGTTTTATCTCAGATTGTGCTCTCACTTTGTGACTGGGATACCGAGGATCACAAACAAGATATGAATAACCATGCCAACCCACTTGACAACCTCGATGCCATTTATCATCTCACATTCATGTGTAGGTTAACCACACAATCTCCATCAACAATGATAATTTTTTTGATATGCCCATCATATTACTTTATAGCCCTTGTTAGTGTGCTGGTTAACCACAAACGCTCCACTAATGACATATAAAGTATGATGTGCATTTTCATGGATTACCATACATTTCACATTTTTCCTAAAGTAACTAAGAGTGAGATTAAAAAATAGCTTAGTTACCTTATTTAATTATACTTATTAATGAGATTATGTCTTATCAAATTCATTCGGCTAATGACCCTCCACCACACAGGAGAGTAGAGGGTGAGAGTGGACACTCATTCAACGACCATTTTATAGGTCGCTTCCTTATAACTTATTTATAGCATAGTTTCGTGAATGAGGCATACTAGCAATTCGAATAAATATTCTTATACATATAATATATATATATATATATATATATATATATATATATATATACACATAGTCCAAGGTGTATTTTAGAACATTTTAAAATTGCAAGGTTTAATGTTTTAATAAATTAAACGTTTAATTTAATTAGATTTAAACTATTTTATGGATTTATTAATTATCTTTTAATAAATTATTTAATTAAATTAATAATAAGATCCATAAGGATAATATTAATTAATCTTATAATTAATCATTATCTTGTCTAAGATTATCTCCTAACATTTAGGGTTTTATTTAATTATCTAACATGACCAAAAATACAGATTTGGTAGATTTAATAAGAAATAATGACCAAATAACAACCATATAAATTCAATTAGGCATGAAAATCCAAAAATTTGAGATTCATTGTGCTCACGTCATGGGCATAGACTCTCATGTCGTGAGGATAGTTTGGCAGAAAATAGAATTTTGAATTTATCTGTTTTCACGTCGTAATGATCCAATCTCACGTCGTGAGATCAGTTTAACTGAAAATTTCGATTTGTTCAGGTTCAAGCAATATGCATTCATTTTTCCGACAACCATACGCTATGATACCACTGTTGTGTTTTACATGTATTATTGCGGATAAATCCTTAACATTTAAGGGTACATGCTACCTAAAGATCTATGCCATAACACTATTGACGTTGTATTCCATTGAACAACAAGAAACCTATGAAGCCTAGGTATTCTTGAATTTTGAAAAACAAGATAGAAATTACATACCATTTTGATTGTGGTAGTAAAAAATCAAGAATCATTTCTTCATTAATTTTGGAAGCTAGCACCAGAAGTATCGTGTCTCTAATGGTTCACACTCAAACCCTAGAAACCAAGGAACTTGAAGAGAGGTAAGAATTTTTGCCTAACCCTTCTATAGAATTCATCGCCGAAAGTTGGAGGTATAGGGGTCCTTATATAGTGCAACTTGGAAACCCTAGACAAGACCAAAACTAATATAATAATATTATCTTGAATCAGTAATTTTCCAGCTTCCTAATTATCTTCTAAGGATAATTCTAAAACTCTAAATCCCTAGAAAAACCGTCCATGGCTTCTAGGAAGGTTCTAGAATGCCTGTCGCTATTATTGATCAATTACACTTTAACTCCTATACTTCTAATAAATTCCATTAACCCAAAATTTATTCTAATTAATTTCTGATTAAGTATTAATTAAATATTAATATTTCTAATTAATATATTATTCTCATAATTTTAACAAATCATATATTTTGATTTCTGATTAATTTATTAATCAAATAATAAATTAATAAATTAGTATCTCTCTCTAAAAGTTATCATATTCAATTACTAGGTTTGAGGGCAACCCAAAAGGACTATGCTACTATCAATTCAAGTTTATACCAATTATAGTTATGCGCATAAACACCTATTCGAATAGAAGTAACATATAAATAGACAATCATTTGGCTTCACAATCAATTGGCTTCAAGTTGAGACCGGTTACAACAATATCAAGTGTGCACCCAAACAAAGAAAAAACATTGTATATGCCGAGAAAACATCAATATGATCAGAGGGTAAATTATCATAACATGCAAGATTGAGGTAATGGATTCGATACTTCTTGTGTGATTGTGTATTGTATCGCTCATTTTAGGTACGAGTAAATCTCTAATTTCGAATCTTCATTTTGGATGGCCACCGTGTGATAAAACTTCACAACGACGTGGAAATACTTTTGATGATCGTGAGATTTTAATGACCTGCCACGACATGACCATGGGTGTACGACATGGAGGTTGTTTTTCGAGAAAACCCTCATCCTAGCGTGTTGGACCCTATTTAAAGGACAGTATAGCTAGAGTTTCATAATCATTCGGTCTCCATCACCCTCCCAAGCTCAGAAACCCTAATCCTAGCCACCTATGCATGTTTTGTGATCATTGGAAGAGAAGGAAGTCTTTTGGTGTGGTGCTTCACCTTGCTAGCATCATATTCATATTCTAGCTTATCTTCTGGACCTTGGTGAGTGTCCAACACTTAATATTCATATTTCTAAGTTGCTAGACCTTTAGATTTGTTGGTTATTCTTCATGTCTTGGTAGGTTGGAATGGTGAAATTTCATAAAGTTTTCAACTTTATGTAGCTCTAGGACATTTGGGGTGTTTGGTGCCTTGGATCTGAAGTAAGAATGAGTTTTGGTGTCATGCATGAAATCTTGGTCATAAAACCCTTATTATCACTTAATATGAGTTCATGACACACATTGGACATGATGTCTATAAAGCACAAATGTTTATGATGGGGATGGCTCTAGAAATCCTTCTGGAACTGTTGGACAAGGAACGTTCATGATTTAGTTCTAAATGATTAGGTCTAAGATATGTTTTGCCATGTCTGAACCTTGGGGTTGAGATCTTGATCTCTTAGAGGGTCTTACGGGATATAATTTGAAAATTTATCCATCTAGACCATAAGAAGGACCATATATGAGCTTTGGAGCTCTTAGAATCGAAGAAAACAACTTAACCCACAAAGATGTTAAGGACCCAGTGCCCATGACATGGCCTTAGGTCACCACATCATGGCGTTGGGGAATTTCCTGTCTGTATTGTCGTTTATAGGCCACAATCTGGTCATGGATGGCTACCACATGATTGTCAACTAAATTTAACTTTGAATGCTGACTTTGACCGTTAACTTTTGGCATAGGTCGACTTTTGGTCAAAAATATATCTTTAGAAGGTAGACATATGGTTTATCGTCTATGGATTATTAAGAGGTGTTCAACACCCATTCATTCGCTTGAGGAAATATGATAGTTGTGGATGGCATGCCATTAAGCTGAGTTATAGTCAACTTTGAGAGTCAGTTGAGTCTTCTCACTATATCATGTAAGTGATGGGTTTTGAGCATTCTAACACTTCCTAAGTGTACATGCAACCCTAATAACCTTGGATCTATGTTTGTCTAATTATCATGCAAAGTTGAATTCCAAGGTTATATTCCTATCTAGCATACATGGGGAACAATTTTAACTTGAATCATAGATAGAATAACTTACCTTGTTGTTGCTTGTGTTCCTTGAAACCTTGTGAGCCTAGCACCCCAAGTGTGATGCCTCAAATGCTTCACACAACACCAAATGCTCTTGGAAAGACTCTTGAGATATTACACACTTCTCAAAATCGGCCAAGCCCTCTAGTTTCTTAGTGTAGCCGATTTTGGTGGAGAATACGCTTCTTATATAGTGTTGACACATCTAGGATTACACCATGTAAACCCTAATGTGTCATGACTCTTCATTTCCATGACCCATGGGTTTGTAACTCCCATGGAGCATCCATGGAGCATCCTATGGGTA
The DNA here is from genome assembly GCF_051521515.1 of Lactuca serriola. Taxonomy (NCBI): domain Eukaryota; kingdom Viridiplantae; phylum Streptophyta; class Magnoliopsida; order Asterales; family Asteraceae; genus Lactuca; species Lactuca serriola. The sequence goes on along the minus strand of NC_136415.1, from coordinate 303,706,167 downwards.
GAACCCAACTTGATAATCCATGGAGCCTCTTAGCCCACTATACAAGATATGGATGATTTACATAATCAACCCATATATTTAATTAGTTATTCTTTGATCACTTAATTAATTCCAAATTAATTCTTTGATCAACTAATCAAATAATATTATTAATATATTAGAACTTATAATATATTAATAATCTCCAAGTGTTATTTCTCTCATTTAATCTATCCAATTGCATGGTGCCATGCAACCCAAATGGACCATGCCGGGTCGGGTCAAATACAAGCCCGAAATAGTTATGGACTTAGACACCTTATCCAACAGTCTCCCACTTGGATAAGTCTAATAACTATATCTCTAGTACTTCAGGAACCGACCGGCAATCGTAGCTCTTTCAAGGTCTTTCGGAACTGAGAAGATGATGGTACGCCATTTAAGATAAGTGATCATATAATCCTCCGTTCTAGATATCAGCCGGACAAATACATGGAACATTGTCTTGCTTATTGTCCAACATTTGTTTCCCGATTTCCGATTTGTTTGACATAGAACTTAATTGAACACATCAACTTAGTTCTGACCGGGCCCGGTACATGGGTCAAAACAAAATCATCGAGGGGCCCAGATATCAGCTTCTAATCCTAGAAGGAACAGATAAACTTCGACTCATATGTTTGTTCTACCACTCATTGAATTACACACAAAAGCACGTTTTATAACATCGAGTTACCAATGCGGTTTCGTACAGTCAATGCATAACCAACTTGTAAGTAACAAATTATATCTCTAGGTTTGAAGACTTATATGATATTACCGTCTCACGATCACTCGAGATAGAATTCCATGAAGTGAGTCCAGTGAGCGTGGGTTGAGTCCAATGCTCAGAACTTATGAGCACTCATGATTGTTGTAGCCTTGTCCAAGACCTCTACAACCAAACATGACAGTCTTGATTCATATCTACTTCCAACATATGACCGACTGTGGAGGTTTGAATAATATGTTATGCCAAACAAAAATTATTCTGGAAGTCAAAACATGCAAAAGAAATATAGTAAACGATCGACAAGAGATAGCAACACTTTACTCATAAATAAAACACTTTTATTCATCATCAAATGTCAATTACACTTTACAAATTTCTGGGTTATCTAACTACTAAATCTAATATCATCCTTCAGCCCTATGCTTCGAGAATGCTGAAGATGCTTAACCCGAGTCAGTCCCTTTGTGAGGGGGTCTGCCGATTTCACATCTGATGATACCCTCTTTGCCACGAGGTGTCCATCTTCGATCCGATGTCTAATGAAATGGTATTTTCTGTCGATGTGTCTGGATCTCCCATGATCCCTTGGTTCCTTGGCTAAGGCAACAACACTTTCACTATCACAAAAAATTTCCATTGGCTCTTTAATAGCTAGTACAACTCCAAGGTCCCCAATGAAGTTCTTCAGCCATATCGCCTCTTTTGCCGCTTCGCTAGCTGCAATATACTCTGATTCACAAGTAGAATCTGCCACTGTCTCTTGCTTGGAACTCTTCCAAGAAATTGCTCCTCCGTTTAGGGTAAAGACCCAGCCCGACTGAGAGCGGAAATTATCCCTATCAGTCTGGAAGCTAGCATCACTATACCCTACAACTATCAAGTCATCACTCCCACCGAGGGTAAGAACCCAGTCCTTAGTCCTCCGTAGGTACTTGAGGATATTCTTTACCGCAGTCCAGTGTGCCTTGCCAGGGTTCGCCTGATACCTGCTAACCATGCTCAAGGCAAAAGCTACATCGGGTCGAGTACACTGATGGGTTTTGAGCATTCTAACACTTCCTAAGTGTACATGCAACCCTAATAACCTTGGATCTATGTTTGTCTAATTATCATGCAAAGTTGAATTCCAAGGTTATATTCTTATCTAGCATACATGGGGAACAATTTTAACTTGAATCATAGATAGAATAACTTACCTTGTTGTTGCTTGTGTTCCTTGAAACCTTGTGAGCGTAGCACCCCAAGTGTGATGCCTCAAATGCTTCACACAACACCAAATGCTCTTGGAAAGACTCTTGAGCTAATACACACTTCTCAAAATCGGCCAAGCCCTCTAGTTTCTTAGTGTAGCCGATTTTGGTGGAGAATGGGATCCTTATATAGTGTTGACACATCTAGGGTTACACCATGTAAACCCTAATGTGTCATGACTCTTCATTTCCATGACCCATGGGTTCGTAACTCCCATGGAGCATCCATGGAGCATCCTATGGGTAGAACCCAACTTGATAATCCATGGAGCCTATTAGCCCACTATACAAGATATGGATGATTTACATAATCAACCCATATATTTAATTAGTTATCCTTTGATCACTTAATTAATTCCAAATTAATTCTTTGATCAACTAATCAAATAATATTATTAATATATTAGAACTTATAATATATTAATAATCTCCAAGTGTTATTTCTCTCATTTAGTCTATCCAATTGCATGGTGCCATGCAACCCAAATGGACCATGTCGGGTCGGGTCAAGTACAAGCCCGAAATAGTTATGGACTTAGACACCTTATCCAACAGTCTCCCACTTGGATAAGTCTAATAACTATATCTTTAGTACTTCAGGAACCAACCAGCAATCGTAGCTCTTTCAAGGTCTCTCGGAACTGAGAAGATGATGATACGCCATTTAAGATAAGTGATCATATAATCCTTCGTTCTAGATATCAGCCGGACAAATACATGGAACATTGTCTTGCTTATTGTCCAGCATTTGTTACCCGATTTCCGATTTGTTTAACATAGAACTTAATTTAACACATCAACTTAGTTCTGACCGGGCCCGGTACATGGGTCAAAACAAAATCATCGAGGGGCCCAGGTATCAGCTTCTTATCCAAGAAGGAACAGATAAACTTCGACTCATATGTTTGTTCTACCACTCATTGAATTACACACAAAAGCACGTTTTATAACATCGAGTTACCAATGCGGTTTCGTACAGTCAATGCATAACCAACTTGTAAGTAACAAATTATATCTCTAGGTTTGAAGACTTATATGATATTACCGTCTCACGATCACTCGAGATAGAATTCCATGAAGTGAGTCCAGTGAGCGTGGGTTGAGTCCAATGCTCAGAACTTATGAGCACTCATGATTGTTGTAGCCTTGTCCAAGACCTCTACAACCAAACACGACAGTCTTGATTCATATCTACTTCCAACATATGAACGACTGTGGAGGTTTGAATAATATGTTATACCAAACAAAATTATTCTGGAAGTCAAAACATGCAAAAGAAATATAGTAAACGATCGACAAGAGATAGCAACACTTTACTCATAAATAAAACACTTTATTTATCATCAAATGTCAATTCACTTTACAAATTTCGAGATTATCTAACTACTAAATCTAATATCATCCTTCAGCCCTATGCTCCGAGCATGCTGAAGATGCTTAACCCGAGTCAGTCCCTTTGTGAGGGGATCTGCCGGATTCTCATCTGATGATACCCTCTTTGCCACGAGGTGTCCTTCTTCGATCCGATGTCTAATGAAATGGTATTTTCTGTCGATGTGTCTGGATCTCCCATGATCCCTTGGTTCCTTGGCTAAGGCAACAGCACTTTCACTATCACAGAAAATTTCCATTGGCTCATTAATAGCTGGTACAACTCCAAGGTCTCCAATGAAGTTCTTCAGCCATATCGCCTCCTTTGCTGCCTCGCTAGCTGCAATATACTCTGATTCACAAGTAGAATCTGCCACTGTCTCTTGCTTGGAACTCTTCCATGAAATTGCTCCTCCGTTTAGGGTAAAGACCCAACCCGACTGAGAGCGGAAATTATCCCTATCAGTTTGGAAGCTAGCATCACTATACCCTATTACTCTCAAGTCATCACTCCCACCGAGGGTAAGAACCCAGTCCTTAGTCCTCCGTAGGTACTTGAGGATATTCTTTACCACAGTCCAGTGTGCCTTGCCAGGGTTTGCCTGATACCTGCTAACCATACTCAGGGCAAAGGCTACATCGGGTCGAGTACACGTCATAGCATACATGATCGATCCTACAACCGAAGCATAAGGTGTTCGACTCATTTCTGCTATCTCAGCCTCAGTGCTAGGGCTTTGTGTCTTACTCAATCTGGTGTTACTCTGGATGGGTAACTCTCCTTTCTTGGAATCCTGTATGCGGAATCTCTTCAGCACCTTATCTAAGTAGGTACTCTGACTAAGTCCAATTAGTCTTTTACTCCGATCTCTCAAGATCCTTATCCCTAAAATATAGGAAGCTTCACCGAGGTCCTTCATAGCGAAACACTTCCCAAGCCAGGACTTTACTTCCTGCAGGGTTGGAATGTCGTTTCCTATGAGTAGTATGTCATCCACATACAATACCAAAAAGCTAACTATACTCCCACTAGCCTTGACATACACACAAGATTCATCTTCACTCCTAGAAAAGCCAAATTCCTTGACCTTTTCATCAAAGCAAAGATTCCATCTGCGAGGTGCTTGCTTCAATCCATAAATGGATTTCTCAAGCTTACACACTCTATTAGGGTACTCGTTGCTGACAAAACCCTCTGGCTGACTCATGTAAACATCTTCAGCCAACTTTCCATTAAGGAAAGCGGTTTTGACATCCATCTGCCATATTTCATAATCATGAAATGCAGCTATGACTAACAGAACCCGAATAGACTTAATCTTAGCTACCGGAGAAAAGGTCTCATCATAATCCACTCCAGGAATTTGAGAGAAGCCCTTTGCAACCAATCTAGCCTTATAAGTGTGTACTTTACCGTCTATGTCGGTCTTCTTCATGAAGACCCATTTGCACCCTACTGTCTTACGACCTGGTACATTTTCAACCAAGTTCCAAACTTGATTGTCATACATGGATTGTATCTCGCTATCCATAGCCTCTTTCCATTTAGCAGACTCGGGGCCTGCCATGGCTTCCTCGTAGCTGTTAGGGTCATCTTGACTTACTAGTGTCCCATCACTAATAAGTGTCTCACCTTCTGCAGTAATATGGAATCCATAGTAATGCTCAGGTGCACTCCTAACTCTCGTGGAATGCGTCAGAGGTACAGATTTGTCAATTGGCTCAACAGGAGTTTCCTCCTCAAGTTGACGGCTAGAGTTTGAAGTTCCTTCACCGCTTGATTCTTGAATTTCTTCAAGATCAATTTGCCTCCCACTGTCTCCTTGGCTTATAAACTCTCTTTCTCGAAAGACTCCTCTTCTTGCTACAAAGACCACATTGTCACTAGGTCTGTAGAAGAGGTAACCAAAGGATCGTTGTGGGTAACCGATGAAAATACACCTCTCGCTTCGAGGTTCGAGCTTATCATGAGTCTCGCGTCTCACGAAAGCCTCGCAACCCCAAATCTTGATGTGGTCTAGTTTAGGTACTTTACCAGTCCACATCTCGTGAGGAGTTTTGGCAACTTTCTTTGTAGGGACTAGATTAAGAATATGGGCGGCAGTCTCTAAGGCATACCCCCAGAATGAGATTGGTAGCGTAGCTCGACTCATCATGGAACGAACCATATCTAGCAAGGTTCGATTACGCCTCTCAGCCACACCATTCAACTATGGTGTCCTGGGAGGTGTCAATTGTGAGACTATCCCACATTCCCTTAGATAGTCGAGGAACTCTGAACTAAGATACTCACCACCACGATCGGATCGAAGCATCTTAATGTTCCTGCCCAATTGATTCTCGACTTCCTGTTTAAATTCCTTAAACCTCTCGAAAGTCTCTGACTTATGCTTGATCAAGTAGACATATCCATATCAGCTGTAATCATCAGTAAAAGTCAAATAATAACGATTAGCATCCCTTGTGGCATGTTTGAATGGTCCACACACATCCGTGTGTATAAGGTCCAACAAACCTTCACCCCTCTCACACGAACCTGTGAAGGGTGACTTTGTCATTTTTCCAAGTAAGCATGATTCGCAACTATCATCTGACTTAAGGTCAAACGACTCCAAGACTCCATCCTTTTGGACTTGGCCTATGTGTTTCTTGCTTATATGTCCAAGACGACAATGCCATAATGATTCCTTATCCAAGTTATTATTATTAGTAGAATCAATACACAAAACATTATTTCCTAAGTTATCTACAACAGACACAGCTTCATACACACCATCACAAGGTAATGCTTTAAAATAAAGAACATTATTAAAGAAAGCATCAATAGAACCAACTTCATTATTAAACGAAAAGGTAAACCCTTGTTTGTACAAAGCATGAAAGGAAATAATATTTCTTGCCATTCCTGGCGAATAACAACATTTATTCAAATCTAAACTAAACCCACTACTTAGCGATAAAGTATAAACTCCAATCTTGGTAACAGGTAAAGCTTTCCTATTCCCCATGATCAAGTTTATTCTTCCTTGCTCCACATCGTCACTTCTTCTTAGTCCCTGCAAGTCACAACAAATATGAATACCACATCCGGTATCAAGGACCCAAGATTTAGAATGGGGTGAGTTATTAGAAATGATAGTGTAAATACCTGCATGGTTGGGTTTAACTTTCCCATCCTTCACATCTTGCTGGTATTTTGGGCAGTTCCGCTTCCACTGAGATTTTTCATGGCAATAGAAGCATTCAGCCTCTTTTGGGTCAGAAGAAGGAGTAATGAAACCTTTCTTGGTTCCACTTGAAGAAGAGCCATCAAGGGTCCGAACCTTGGTACCCTTAGAAGAGCTCTTTCTCTTCCTCCCTCGACTTTTCCCGATAGCCAAAACCGGAGTAGAGTTTTGAGTAGGAGTGATAGACACCGACTTCCCCTTAAGACCTGTTTCTGCGGTCTTGAGAAGTCCCTGAAGTTTGTTGAGGGTGACTTCTTCCTTGTTCATGTGATATGTCATGCGGAATTGATCATAGCACGATGGTAAGGAGTGCAAAATGATATCTATTGCAAGATCCTCCGGGAAGTTCACATTAAGCTTCAGCAAACGATCCACATACCTTTGCATTTTCTGCATGTGGCTCGTGACGGATTCCCCGTCCTTCATCATGGTTGTTATCATGGAGCAGATGATTTCATACCTCTCTTGTCGTTCACTTTGATGGTATCTTTCCATCAAATCTTGGTGCATTTCATAAGGGTAGAAATCCTCATAAGACTTTTGGAGTTCTGCTGTCATCGTGGCCAACATGATGCAAGCCACTTTCGTAGCATCCCTTTCATGTGCCCGAAATTCAGCGATCTCCTGAGGAGTTGCAGTGGTCTCATCAATCTCCTTAAGCTCCTTGTCAAGGACATATTCTTTGTCCTCGTAGCGAGTAATCATCCTGATGTTTCTGATCCACTCATTGAAGATGGATCCATCAAAGGTGACTTTCCCACACAAGTTCATAAGGGTAAAGGAGTCATTAGGATTAGAGCCAGAAGCACTGTTGAAAGACATCTGAAGAAAAGAGAACAGGATTAGCTTAGATATAAGAGAGTCCTTAATAAAACACCCAAATGTAATATTAAGGCTAGGATCCAATCACAATATAATATAACTTAGAAGAGGTATGCCGTAATCTAAGCTATATCATATTTGAAAGGTATGTGAATGACGATTCACCAATTTCCACCACGAAAACCGCAATATTTTAGTATTAGGTTTTTGAATGGTTCTTAGAAATTCCTAGATTCTTTGAGATTCAATGAACTTTTCAAAGGCATGTTTCAATCTTGAGTGTGCCCTCCAAGTTTTGTGACTGGGATACCGAGGATCACAAAACGAGGTGTGAAGTAACCATGCAAATCACTTGGTACCCTTAAAGTTTATCACTCAATCGATGCGCCGGTAAACCACACACGCTCCATCGATACTATAATAAACCCTAAGTCACCCTTTACCTACCTTGTTAAGTCCAAGTTAGTGTGCCGGTTAACCACACACGCTCCACCAACGACTTAATCAAAGTGTAAAGTGTAATTTCATGGAATAGCACCTTATTCACATTTTTCCTAAAGTAACTAAGATTGGGAATTTAATAAAACATTTAGTTACTTTATAATATTCATCATACTTTGAATGAGACTTAATAAGTCCTTGTCTTACCCGTTCGGCTAACGACCCTCCACCGATCAAGCAAGCGGTGGGTGAGAGTGGACACCCATTAAGTCACCATTTTATAAGCAACAACCTTATACCCACCTTATAGACCGGCTTCGTGAATGAGGCGTACTAGCGGTAAGACGACTTTGTTCTTATACATATATATATAATTATTAAATCATAATAATATAAGTATAAGGGTTGAATTTTAACTTTTAAAATTCTAGGGGTTGGAACTAAATTTTAACTTAACTTTACTTGTTCCAAAACTTGAGGGCAAGTTTTGTAAACTTTGAAAACTTTTCATTTCTTGTAACTTATGAGTTTAATAGAGTAATAAAATGAGGACTTTTCATTTTTCCTAACTATTGTGTTCTTTTAATGGTTTTTAATCCAAGAGACTTTTGGTTTTCCATAACTTGAGGACAAGTTATGGACTCCATTAAAACACATTATGATCATGAATTAATCTACCACATAGGTTACAAATAATTCCTATGATCATCTAAACATCATAAGAACAAGAATATGAATATGAACACTTTCAAGAATCAAAATCACATTTAATCTTTGTAATTTTGATAACTAGTTGTTGTAAATGAGTTAGAAAAGACATTACACCTTCTAAAACAAGTTTTCAAGTACCAAAACATTTTAGGGTAATGATTCTAATCCATTTCCAGCAACTCAAGTCGAAATTCTGCACTCTGTCGACCCTACTCGCCGAGTGCATAAACCTACTCGCCGAGTACGTTGAAGATACACATGAACTCGACGAGTCCTCCCCCTGGACTCGCCGAGTCCATCAGTCAGACAATAGAATTTTCGACTTTCTTCAACTTTTAAGCACAAATAACAAACAAACAAGCCTAGGCTCTGATACCACTGATGGGTTTTGACCACTCTAACACTTCCTAAGTGTACATGCAACCCTAATAACCTTGGATCTATGTTTGTCTACTTATCATGCAAAGTTGAATTCCAAGGTTATATTCCTTTCTAGCATACATGGGGAACAATTTTAAATTGAATCATAGATAGAATAACTTACCTTGTTGTTGCTTGTGTTCCTTGAAACCTTGTGAGCCTAGCACCCCAAGTGTGATGCCTCAAATGCTTCACACAACACCAAATGCTCTTGGAAAGACTCTTGAGATAACACACACTTCTCAAAATCGGCCAAGCCCTCTAGTTTCTTAGTGTAGCCGATTTTGGTGGAGAATGGGATCCTTATATAGTGTTGACACATCTAGGGTTACACCATGTAAACCCTAATGTGTCATGACTCTTCATTTCCATGACCCATGGGTTTGTAACTCCCATGGAGCATCCATGCAGCATCCTATGGGTAGAACCCAACTTGATAATCCATGGAGCCTCTTAGCCCACTATACAAGATATGGATGATTTACATAATCAACCCATATATTTAATTAGTTATCCTTTGATCACTTAATTAATTCCAAATTAATTCTTTGATCAACTAATCAAATAATATTATTAATATATTAGAACTTATAATATATTAATAATCTCCAAGTGTTATTTCTCTCATTTAGTCTATCCAATTGCATGGTGCCATGCAACCCAAATGGACCATGCCGGGTCGGGTCAAGTACAAGCCCGAAATAGTTATGGACATAGACACCTTATCCAACATACACGTCATAGCTGTTGGATAAGGTGTCTAAGTCCATAACTATTTCGGGCTTGTACTTGACCCGACCCGGCATGGTCCATTTGGGTTGCATGGCACGATGCAATTGGATAGACTAAATGAGAGAAATAACACTTGGAGATTATTAATATATTATAAGTTCTAATATATTAATAATATTATTTAATTAGTTGATCAAAGAATTAATTTGGAATTAATTAAGTGATCAAAGGATAACTAATTAAATATATGGGTTGATTATGCAAATCATTCATATCTTGTATAGTGGGCTAAGAGGCTCCATGGATTATCAAGTTGGGTTCTACCCATAGGATGCTCCATGGATGCTCCATGGGAGTTACAAACCCATGGGTCATGGAAATGAAGAGTCATGACACATTAGGGTTTACATGGTGTAACCCTAGATGTGTCAACACTATATAAGGATCCCATTCTCCACCAAAATTGGCAAGACAAAGAAACTAGAGGGCTTGGCCGATTTTGAGAAGTGTGTGTTATCTCAAGAGTCTTTCCAAGAGCATTTGGTGTTGTGTGAAGCATTTGAGGCATCACACTTGGGGTGCTAGGCTCACAAGGTTTCAAGGAACACAATCAACAACAAGGTAAGTTATTCTATCTATGATTCAAGTTAAAAGTGTTCCCCATGTATGCTAGATAGGAATATAACCTTGGAATTCAACTTTGCATGATAATTAGACAAACATAGATCCAAGGTTATTAGGGTTGCATGTACACTTAGGAAGTGTTAGAATGCTCAAAACCCTTCAGTGGTATCAAATCCTAGGCTTGTTTGTTTGTTATTTGTGCTTAAAAGTTGAAGAAAGTCGAAAATCTTGCTGTTTGACTGATGGACTCGGCGAGTCCATGGGGAGGACTCGTCGAGTTCATGTGTATCTTCAACCTACTCGGCGAGTAGGTTTATGCACTCGGCGAGTAGGGTCGACAGAGGGCAGAATTTCGACTTAGGTTGCTGGAAATGGATTAGAATCATTACCCTAAAATGTTTTGGTACTTAAAAACTTGTTTTAGAAGGTGTAATGTCTTTTCTAACTCATTTACAACAACTAGTTATCAAGATTACAAAGATTAAATGTCATTTTGATTCTTGAAAGTGTTCATATTCATATTCTTGTTCTTATGATGTTTAGATGATCATAGGAATTATTTGTAACCTATGTGGTAGATTAATTCATGATCATAATGTGTTTTAATGGAGTCCATAACTTGTCCTCAAGTTATAGAAAACCAAAAGTCTCTTGGATTAAAAACCATTAAAAGAACACAAGAGTTAGGAAAAATGAAAAGTCCTCATTTTATTACTCTATTAAACTCATAAGTTACAAGAAATGAAAAGTTTTGAAAGTTTACAAAACTTGCCCTCAAGTTTTGGAACAAGTAAAGTTAAGTTAAAACTTTAGTTCCAATCCCTAGAATTTTAAAAGTTAAAATTCAACACTTATACTTATATTATTATGATTTAATAATTATATATATATGTATAAGAACAAAGTCGTCTTACCGCTAGTACGCCTCATTCACGAAGCCGGTCTATAAGGTGGGTATAAGGTTGTTGCCTATAAAATGGTGACTTAATGGGTGTCCACTCTCACCCACCGCTTGCTTGATCGGTGGAGGGTCGTTGGCCGAACGGGTAAGACAAGGACTTATTAATTCTCATTCAAAGTATGATGAATATTATAAAGTAACTAAATGTTTTATTAAATTCCCAATCTTAGTTACTTTAGGAAAAAATGTGAATAAGGTGCTATTCCATGAAATTACACTTTACACTTTGATTAAGTCGTTGGTGGAGCGTGTGTGGTTAACCGGCACACTAACTTGGACTTAACAAGGTAGGTAAAGGGTGACTTAGGGTTTATTATAGTATTGATGGAGCGTGTGTGGTTAACCGGCACATCGATTGAGTGATAAACTTTAAGGGTACCAAGTGATTTGCATGGTTACTTCACACCTCGTTTTGTGATCCTCGGTATCCCAGTCACAAAACTTGGAGGGCACACTCGAGATTGAAACATGCCTTTGAAAAGTTCATTGAATCTCAAAGAATCTAGGAATTTCTAAGAACCATTCAAAAACCTAATACTAAAATATTGCGGTTTTCGTGGTGGAAATTGGTGAATCGTCATTCACCTACCTTTCAAATATGATATAGCTTAGATTACGGCATACCTCTTCTAAGTTATATTATATTGTGATTGGATCCTAGCCTTAATATTATATTTGGGTGTTTTATTAAGGACTCTCTTATATCTAAACTAATCTTGTCCTCTTTCCTTCAGATGTCTTTCAACAATGCTTCTGGCTCTAATCCTAATGGCTCCTTTACCCTTATGAACTTATGTGGGAAAGTCACCTTTGATGGATCCAACTTCAATGAGTGGATCAGAAACATCAGGATGATTACCCGCTACGAGGACAAAGAATATGTCCTTGACAAGGAGCTTAAGGAGATTGATGAGTCCACTGCAACTCCTCAGGAGATCGCTGAATTTCGGGCACATGAAAGGGATGCTACGAAAGTGGCTTGCATCATGACGGCCACGATGACAGCGGAACTCCAAAAGTCTTATGAGGATTTCTACCCTTATGACATGCACCAAGATTTGATGGAAAGATACCATCAAAGTGCAAGACAAGAGAGGTATGAAATCATCTGCTCCATGATAACAACCATGATGAAGGACGGGGAATCTGTCACGAGCCACATGCAGAAGATGCAAAGGTATGTGGATCGTTTGCTGAAGCTTAATGTGAACTTCCCGGAGGATCTTGCAATAGATATTATTTTGCATTCGTTACCATCGTGCTATGATAAATTCCGCATGACATATCACATGAACAAGGAAGAAGTCACCCTCAGCAAACTTCAGGGACTTCTCAAGACCGGAGAATCAGGTCTTAAGGGGAATTCGGTTGCTATCACTCCTACTCAAAACACTACTCCGGTTTTGGCAATCGGGAAAAGTCGAGGGAGGAAGAGAAAGAGCTCTTCTAAGGGTACCAAGGTTCGGACCCTTGATGGCTCTTCTTCAAGTGGAACCAAGAAAGGTTTCATTACTCCTTCTTCTGACCCAAAAGAGGCTGAATGCTTCTATTGCCATGAAAAATCTCATTGGAAGCGGAACTGCCCAAAATACCAGCAAGATGTGAAGGATGGGAAAGTTAAACCTAACCATGCCGGTATTTACACTATCATTTCTAATAACTCACCCCATTCTAATTCTTGGGTCCTTCATACCGGGTGTGGTATTCATATTTGTTGTGACTTGCAGGGACTAAGAAGAAGTGAGGATGTGGAGCAAGGAAGGATAAACTTGATCATGGGGAATAGGAAAGCTATACCTGTTACCAAGATTGGAGTTTATACTTTATCGCTAAGTAGTGGGTTTAGTTTAGATCTGAATAAGTGTTGTTATTCGCCAGGAATGGCAAGAAATATTATTTCCTTTCATGCTTTGTACAAACAAGGGTTTACCTTTTCATTTAATAATGAAGTTGGTGCTATTGATGCTTTCTTTAATAATGTTCCTTATTTTAAAGCATTACCTTGTGATGGTGTGTATGAAGCTGTATCTGTTGTAGATAACTTAGGAAATAATGTTTTGTGTATTGATTCTACTAATAATAACTTGGATAAAGCATCATTATGGCATTGTCGTCTTGGACATATAATCAAGAAGCGCATAGGCCAACTCCAAAAGGATGGAGTCTTGGAGTCGTTTGACCTAAAGTCAGATGATAGTTGCGAATCATGCTTACTTGGAAAAATGACAAAGTCACCCTTCACAGGTTCGTGTGAAAGGGGTGAAGGTTTGTTGGACCTTATACACACGGATGTGTGTGGAGCATTCAAACATGCCACAAGGGATGCTAATCGTTATTATTTGACTTTTACTGATGATTATAGTAGATATGGATATGTCTACTTGATCAAGCATAAGTCAGAGACTTTCGAGAGGTTTAAGGAATTTAAACAGGAAGTCGAGAATCAATTGGGCAGGAACATTAAGATGCTTCGATCCGATCGTGGTGGTGAGTATCTTAGTTCAGAGTTCCTCGACTATCTAAGGGAATGTGGGATAGTCTCACAATTGACACCTCCCAGGACACCACAGTTGAATGGTGTGGCTGAGAGGCGTAATCGAACCTTGCTAGATATGGTTCGTTCCATGATGAGTCGAGCTACGCTACCAATCTCATTCTGGGGTATGCCTTAGAGACTGCCGCCCATATTCTTAATCTAGTCCCTACAAAGAAAGTTGCCAAAACTCCTCACGAGATGTGGACTGGTAAAGTACCTAAACTAGACCACATCAAGATTTGGGGTTGCGAGGCTTTCGTGAGACGCGAGACTCATGATAAGCTCGAACCTCGAAGCGAGAGGTGTATTTTCATCGGTTACCCACAGCGATCCTTTGGTTACCTATTCTACAGACCTAGTGACAATGTGGTCGTTGTAGCAAGAAGAGGTGTCTTTCGAGAAAGAGAGTTTATAAGCCAAGGAGACAGTGGGAGGCAAATTGATCTTGAAGAAATTCAAGAATCAAGCGGTGAAGGAACTTCAAACTCTAGCCCTCAACTTGAGGAGGAAACTCCTGTTGAGCCAATTGACAAATCTGTACCTATGAGACGTTCCACGAGAGTTAGGAGTGCACCTGAGCATTACTATGGATTCCATATTACTGCAGAAGGTGAGACACTTATTAGTGATGAGACACTAGTAAGTCAAGATGACCCTAACAGCTACGAGGAAGCCATGGCAGGCCCCGAGTCTGCTAAATGGAAAGAGGCTATGGATAGCGAGATACAATCCATGTATGACAATCAAGTTTGGAACTTGGTTGAAAATGTACCAGGTCGTAAGACAGTAGGGTGCAAATGGGTCTTCAAGAAGAAGACCGACATGGATGGTAAAGTACACACTTATAAGGCTAGACTGGTTGCAAAGGGCTTCTCTCAAATTCCTGGAGTGGATTATGATGAGACCTTTTCTCCGGTAGCCAAGATTAAGTCTATTCGGGTTCTGTTAGCCATAGCTGCATTTCATGACTATGAAATATGGCAGATGGATGTCAAAACCGCTTTCCTTAATGTAAAGTTGGCTGAAGATGTTTACATGAGTCAGCCAGAGGGTTTTGTCAGCAACGAGTACCCTAATAGAGTGTGTAAGCTTGAGAAATCCATTTATGGATTGAAGCAAGCACCTCGCAGATGGAATCTTTGCTTTGATGAAAAGGTCAAGGAATTTGGTTTTTCTAGAAGTGAAGATGAATCTTGTGTGTATGTCAAGGCTAGTGGGAGTATAGTTAGCTTTTTGGTATTGTATGTGGATGACATACTACTCATAGGAAACGACATTCCAACCCTGCAGGAAGTAAAGTCCTGGCTTGGGAAGTGTTTCGCTATGAAGGACCTTGGTGAAGCTGCCTATATTCTAGGGATAAGAATCTTGAGAGATCGGAGTAAAAGACTAATTGGACTTAGTCAGAGTACCTACTTGGATAAGATGCTGAAGAGATTCAGCATGCAGGATTCCAAGAAAGGAGAGTTACCCATCCAGAGTAACACCAGATTGAGTAAGACACAAAGCCCTGGCACTGAGGCTGAGATAGCAGAAATGAGTCAAACACCTTACGCTTCGGCTGTAGGATCGATCATGTATGCTATGACGTGTACTCGACCCGATGTAGCTTTTGCCTTGAGCATGGTTAGCAGGTATCAGGCGAACCCTGGCAAGGCACACTGGACTGCGGTAAAGAATATCCTCAAGTACCTTCGAAGGACTAAGGACTGGGTCCTTACCCTCGGTGGGAGTGATGACTTGAGAGTTGTTGGGTATAGTGATGCTAGCTTCCAGACTGATAGGGATAATTTCCGCTCTCAGTCGGGCTGGGTCTTTACCCTAAACGGAGGAGCAATTTCTTGGAAGAGTTCCAAGCAGGAGACAGTGGCAGATTCTACTTGTGAATCAGAGTATATTGCAGCTAGTGAAGCAGCAAAGGAGGCAATATGGCTGAAGAACTTCATTGGAGACCTTGGAGTTGTACCAGCTATTAAAGAGCCAATGGAAATTTTCTGTGATAGTGAAAGTGCTGTTGCCTTAGCCAAGGAACCAAGGGATCACGGGAGATCCAGACACATCGACAGAAAATACCATTTCATCAGACATCAGATCGAAGAAGGACTCCTCGTGGCAAAGAGGGTATCATCGGATGAGAACCCAGCAGATCCCTTCACGAAGGGACTGAGTAGGGTTAAGCATCTTCAGCATGCTCGGAGCATAGGGCTGAAGGATGATATAAGTTTTAGTAGTTAGATAACCCGGAAATTTGTAAAGTGTAATTGACATTTGATGATGAATAAAAGGTGTTTTATTTATGAGTAAAGTGTTGCTATCTCTTGTCAATCGTTTACTATATTTCTTTTGCATGTTTTGACTTCCAGAATAATTTTGTTTGGTATAACATATTATTCAAACCTCCACAGTCAGTCATATGTTGGAAGTAGATATGAATCAAGACTGTCATGTTTGGTTGTAGAGGTCTTGGACAAGGCTACAACAATCATGAGTGCTCATAAGTTCTGAGCATTGGACTCAACCCACGCTCACTAGAATCACTTCATGGAATTTTATCTCGAGTGATCGTGAGACGGTAATATCATATAAGTCTTCAAACCTAGAGATATGATTTGTTACTTACAAGTTGGTTATGCATTGACTGTATGAAACCGCATTGGTAACTCGATGTTATAAAACGTACTTTTGTGTGTAATTTAATAAGTGGTAGAACAAACATATGAGTCGAAGTTTATCTGTTCCTTCTTGGATTAGAAGTTGGTATCTGGGCCCTTCGATGATTTTGTTTTGACCCATGTACCGGGCCCGGTCAGAACTAAGTTGATGTGTTCAATTAAGTTCTATGTCAAACAAATCGGAGATCGGGAAACAAATGTTGGACAATAAGCAAGACAATGTTCCATGTATTTGTCCGGCTGATATCTAGAACAGAGGATTATATGATCACTTATCTTAAATGGCGTATCATCATCTTCTCAGTTCCGAGAGACCTTGAAAGAGCTACGATTTCCGGTCGGTTCCTGAAGTACTAGAGATATAGTTATTAGACTTATCCAAGTGGGAGACTGTTGGATAAGGTGTCTAAGTCCATAACTATTTCGGGCTTGTACTTGACCCGACCCGGCATGGTCCATTTGGGTTGCATGGCACCATGCAATTGGATAGACTAAATGAGAGAAATAACACTTGGAGATTATTAATATATTATAAGTTCTAATATATTAATAATATTATTTAATTAGTTGATCAAAGAATTAATTTGGAATTAATTAAGTGATCAAAGGATAACTAATTAAATATATGGGTTGATTATGCAAATCATTCATATCTTGTATAGTGGGCTAAGAGGCTCCATGGATTATCAAGTTGGGTTCTACCCATAGGATGCTCCATGGATGCTCCATGGGTGTTACAAACCCATGGGTCATGGAAATGAAGAGTCATGACACATTAGGGTTTACATGGTGTAACCCTAGATGTGTCAACACTATATAAGGATCCCATTCTCCACCAAAATTGGCAAGACAAAGAAACTAGAGGGCTTGGCCGATTTTGAGAAGTGTGTGTTATCTCAAAAGTCTTTCCAAGAGCATTTGGTGTTGTGTGAAGCATTTGAGGCATCACACTTGGGGTGCTAGGCTCACAAGGTTTCAAGGAACACAATCAACAACAAGGTAAGTTATTCTATCTATGATTCAAGTTAAAATTGTTCCCCATGTATGCTAGATAGGAATATAACCTTGGAATTCAACTTTGCATGATAATTAGACAAACATAGATCCAAGGTTATTAGGGTTGCATGTACACTTAGGAAGTGTTAGAATGCTCAAAACCCTTCAATAGCATACATGATCGATCCTACAGCCGAAGCGTAAGGTGTTCGACTCATTTCTGCTATCTCAGCCTCAGTGCTAGGGCTTTGTGTCTTACTCAATCTGGTGTTACTCTGGATGGGTAACTCTCCTTTCTTGGAATCCTGCATGCGGAATCTCTTGGAACGTCTCAGAGGTACAGATTTGTCAATTGGCTCAACAGGAGTTTCCTCCTCAAGTTGAGGGCTAGAGTTTGAAGTTCCTTCACCGCTTGATTCTTGAATTTCTTCAAGATCAATTTGCCTCCCACTGTCTCCTTGGCTTATAAACTCTCTTTCTCGAAAGACTCCTCTTCTTGCTACAAAGACCACATTGTCACTAGGTCTGTAGAAGAGGTAACCAAAGGATCGTTGTGGGTAACCGATGAAAATACACCTCTCGCTTCGAGGTTCGAGCTTATCATGAGTCTCGCGTCTCACGAAAGCCTCGCAACCCCAAATCTTGATGTGGTCTAGTTTAGGTACTTTACCAGTCCACATCTCGTGAGGAGTTTTGGCAACTTTCTTTGTAGGGACTAGATTAAGAATATGGGCGGCAGTCTCTAAGGCATACCCCCAGAATGAGATTGGTAGCGTAGCTCGACTCATCATGGAACGAACCATATCTAGCAAGGTTCGATTACGCCTCTCAGCCACACCATTCAACTGTGGTGTCCTGGGAGGTGTCAATTGTGAGACTATCCCACATTCCCTTAGATAGTCGAGGAACTCTGAACTAAGATACTCACCACCACGATCGGATCGAAGCATCTTAATGTTCCTGCCCAATTGATTCTCGACTTCCTGTTTAAATTCCTTAAACCTCTCGAAAGTCTCTACTTATGCTTGATCAAGTAGACATATCCATATCTACTATAATCATCAGTAAAAGTCAAATAATAACGATTAGCATCCCTTGTGGCATGTTTGAATGGTCCACACACATCCGTGTGTATAAGGTCCAACAAACCTTCACCCCTCTCACACGAGCCTGTGAAGGGTGACTTTGTCATTTTTCCAAGTAAGCACGATTCGCAACTATCATCTAACTTTAGGTCAAACGACTCCAAGACTCCATCCTTTTGGAGTTGGCCTATGTGCTTCTTGCTTATATGTCCAAGACGACAATGCCACAATGATGCTTTATCCAAGTTATTATTAGTAGAATCAATACACAAAACATTATTTCCTAAGTTATCTACAACAGATACAGCTTCATACACACCATCACAAGGTAATGCTTTAAAATAAAGAACATTATTAAAGAAAGCATCAATAGAACCAACTTCATTATTAAATGAAAAGGTAAACCCTTGTTTGTACAAAGCATGAAAGGAAATAATATTTCTTGCCATTCCTGGCGAGTAACAACATTTATTCAAATCTAAACTAAACCCACTACTTAGCGATAAAGTATAAACTCCAATCTTGGTAACAGGTATAGCTTTCCTATTCCCCATGATCAAGTTTATCCTTCCTTGCTCCACATCCTCACTTCTTCTTAGTCCCTGCAAGTCACAACAAATATGAATACCACACCCGGTATTAAGGACCCAAGAATTAGAATGGGGTGAGTTATTAGAAATGATAGTGTAAATACCGGCATGGTTAGGTTTAACTTTCCCATCCTTCACATCTTGCTGGTATTTTGGGCAGTTCCGCTTCCAATGAGATTTTTCATGGCAATAGAAGCATTCAGCCTCTTTTGGGTCAGAAGAAGGAGTAATGAAACCTTTCTTGGTTCCACTTGAAGAAGAGCCATCAAGGGTCCGAACCTTGGTACCCTTAGAAGAGCTCTTTCTCTTCCTCCCTCGACTTTTCCCGATTGCCAAAACCGGAGTAGTGTTTTGAGTAGGAGTGATAGCAACCGAATTCCCCTTAAGACCTGATTCTCCGGTCTTGAGAAGTCCCTGAAGTTTGCTGAGGGTGACTTCTTCCTTGTTCATGTGATATGTCATGCGGAATTTATCATAGCACGATGGTAACGAATGCAAAATAATATCTATTGCAAGATCCTCCGGGAAGTTCACATTAAGCTTCAGCAAACGATCCACATACCTTTGCATCTTCTGCATGTGGCTCGTGACAGATTCCCCGTCCTTCATCATGGTTGTTATCATGGAGCAGATGATTTCATACCTCTCTTGTCGTGCACTTTGATGGTATCTTTCCATCAAATCTTGGTGCATTTCATAAGGGTAGAAATCCTCATAAGACTTTTGGAGTTCCGCTGTCATCGTGGCCATCATGATGCAAGCCACTTTCGTAGCATCCCTTTCATGTGCCCGAAATTCAGCGATCTCCTGTGGAGTTGCAGTGGACTCATCAATCTCCTTAAGCTCCTTGTCAAGGACATATTCATTGTCCTCGTAGCGGGTAATCATCCTGATGTTTCTGATCCACTCATTGAAGTTGGATCCATCAAAGGTGACTTTCCCACACAAGTTCATAAGGGTAAAGGAGCCATTAGGATTAGAGCCAGAAGCATTGTCGAAAGACATATGAAGAAAAGAGAACAGGATAAGTTTAGATATAAGAGAGCCCTTAATAAAAAACCCAAATGTAATATTAAGGCTAGGATCCAATCACAATATAATATAACTTAGAAGAGGTATGCCGTAATCTAAGCTATATCATATTTGAAAGGTAGGTGAATGACGATTCACCAATTTCCACCACGAAAACCGCAATATTTTAGTATTAGGTTTTTTGAATGGTTCTTAGAAATTCCTAGATTCTTTGAGATTCAATGAACTTTTCAAAGGCATGTTTCAATCTCGAGTGTGCCCTCCAAGTTTTGTGACTGGGATACTGAGGATCACAAAACGAGGTGTGAAGTAACCATGCAAATCACTTGGTACCCTTAAAGTTTATCACTCAATCGATGTGCCGGTTAACCACACACGCTCCATCGATACTATAATAAACCCTAAGTCACCCTTTACCTACCTTGTTAAGTCCAAGTTAGTGTGCCGGCTAACCACACACGCTCCACCAATGACTTAATCAAAGTGTAAAGTGTAATTTCATGGAATAGCACCTTATTCACATTTTTCCTAAAGTAACTAAGATTGGGAATTTAATAAAACATTTAGTTACTTTATAATATTCATCATACTTTGAATGAGAATTAATAAGTCCTTGTCTTACCCGTTCGGCTAACGACCCTCCACCGATCAAGCAAGCGGTGGGTGAGAGTGGACACCCATTAAGTCACCATTTTATAGGCAACAACCTTATACCCACCTTATAGACCGGCTTCGTGAATGAGGTGTACTAGCGGTAAGACGACTTTGTTCTTATACATATATATATAATTATTAAATCATAATAATATAAGTATAAGGGTTGAATTTGAACTTTTAAAATTCTAGGGGTTGGAACTAAAGTTTTAACTTAACTTTACTTGTTCCAAAACTTGAGGGCAAGTTTTGTAAACTTTCAAAACTTTTCATTTCTTGTAACTGATGAGTTTAATAGAGTAATAAAATGAGGACTTTTCATTTTCCTAACTGTTGTGTTCTTTTAATGGTTTTTAATCCAAGAGACTTTTGGTTTTCCATAACTTGAGGACAAGTTATGGACTCCATTAAAACACATTATGATCATGAATTAATCTACCACATAGGTTACAAATAATTCCTATGATCATCTAAACATCATAAGAACAAGAATATGAATATGAACACTTTCAAGAATCAAAATCACATTTAATCTTTGTAATTCTGATAACTAGTTGTTGTAAATGAGTTTGAAAAGACATTACACCTTCTAAAACAAGTTTTCAAGTACCAAGACATTTTAGGGTAATGATTCTAATCCATTTCCAGCAACTCAAGTCGAAATTCTGCACTCTGTCGACCCTACTCGCCGAGTGCATGAACCTACTCGCCGAGTAGGTTGAAGATACACATGAACTCGACGAGTCCTCCCCATGGACTCGCCGAGTCCATCAGTCAGACAGCAGAGTTTTCGACTTTCTTCAACTTTTAAGCACAAATAACAAACAAACAAGCCTAGGCTCTGATACCACTGATGGGTTTTCAGCATTCTAACACTTCCTAAGTGTACATGCAACCCTAATAACCTTGGATCTATGTTTGTCTAATTATCATGCAAAGTTGAATTCCAAGGTTATATTCCTATCTAGCATAGTTGGGGAACAATTTTAACTTGAATCATAGATAGAATAACTTACCTTGTTGTTGCTTGTGATGCCTCAAATGCTTCACACAACACCAAATGCTCTTGGAAAGACTCTTGAGATAATACACACTTCTCAAAATCGGCCAAGCCCTCTAGTTTCTTAGTGTAGCCGATTTTGGTTGAGAATATGCTTCTTATATAGTGTTGACACATCTAGGGTTACACCATGTAAACCCTAATGTGTCATGACTCTTCATTTCCATGACCCATGGGTTTGTAACTCCCATGGAGCATCCATGCAGCATCCTATGGGTAGAACCCAACTTGATAATCCATGGAGCCTCTTAGCCCACTATACAAGATATGGATGATTTACATAATCAACCCATATATTTAATTAGTTATTCTTTGATCACTTAATTAATTCCGAATTAATTCTTTGATCAACTAATCAAATAATATTATTAATATATTAGAACTTATAATATATTAATAATCTCCAAGTGTTATTTCTCTCATTTAATCTATCCAATTGCATGGTGCCATGCAACCCAAATGGACCATGCCGGGTCGGGTCAAATACAAGCCCGAAATAGTTATGGACTTAGACACCTTTGTTGGATTAATGTCTAAGTCCATAACTATATTTGGTAAGACTTGACCCGACCCGGCATGGTCCATTTGGGTTGCATACCATCATGCACTTGAATGAGAGAAATAAGACACTTATGGTTATTAATATATTATAAGTTCTAGTATATTAATAATAAGAATAATAAGATTATTTAATTAGTATTGATCAAGAATTAATCTAGGATTAATTAAGTGATCAAAAGAAGACTAATTAAATATATGGGTTGATTGTGTAAATCATCCATACTTGTATAGTGGGCTAATGCTCCATGGATAATCAAGTTGGGCTAAAACCCATAGGATGGTCCATGGATGCTCCATGGTGTATTTGTACCCATGGATCCAAGGAAATGGAAAGCCATGACAATTAAGAGTTTACCCTAATTGTGTAACTATATAAGCATCTTATTATTGAGGAAAAATTGGCCACTAGAGATAGTGAAGAAAGGGCTAGCCGATTTTGAAGAGTGTAGAATTCTCTCAAGTCATTCTAAGTGTTTTGATGATTGTGATTCCATTTGAGGTGTCACACTTGGGGCACTAAGCACTCAAGCTTCATGAAGACTTTCTACATCAAGAGGTATGTATTCTATCTTGCTATAGTCATTGTTTTGTATGCTAGATTAGGATAATACCTTGGAAGTTCTTATTTGCATGTATAATAGAGAAAACATAGTTCCAAGGTATTTAGGGTTGCATGTACACTTAGGAGTGTTAGAATGCTCAAAACCCAACAGTGGTATCAGAGCCTAGGCTTGTTTTCTTGTTATACTTGCAAAAGAAGCTGGAAAATCGAGTTTTGATGCTGTCTGCCCAGCAGACTCGCCGAGTCCATAAATGGACTCGCCGAGTCCAAGGCAAAATGCATCCAACTCGCCGAGTTGGTTGATGCCACTCGCCGAGTAGGAGCCCCAGACAGCATATATTCGAGGTTTTTGGCTAGAAATGGACTAGGAACATTACCCTAAGTTGTTTTTGAACTTATAAACTTGTTTTTGGTGTGGTAATGTTCATGCTAATCCATTTACAAAGATAATTGTCAATAGATTCATGTTTTGTATTAGTTTAAGGTTTAGACTAATTACATGAAAAAGTTTGATTTGAATTATCTTGTTCTTATGAGTTGCTTAGATTAATAGAAATGTTGAGTGAAATAGTTGTTTTCAATCCAAATTAATCTAAGAGTTGATTCTAAAATGTGTTTGTGTAACTTGTCCTCAAGTTATATGAAAAGTCACATTTAAGTTTCATAAAATTCATAAGAGTTGGCAATGGTTACAAAATGAAGAGTCTTGTGTCATTGAATAATTTTTTATGACTCCATAACTTGTCCTCAAGTTATGAAAGTTCAAGAGTCACTTCATTAAAAGAAAAATATGTAACCATAATTAAATCCATAAGTTATAAAATAAAGGAAAAGTTAATTCTTTTATTAGTTTAAAGTCTTCCATAACTTGTCCTCAAGTTATGGAACTTGAAGAGTTTTTGGATTAAAACTACTTTAAACACATAAGTTATGGAATTAATTAGTTTTGAATAGTTTCAAAACTTGCCCTCAAGTTTTGGAATTTGAAAAGTTTTCATGAATACTTTAATTCCAAGTTAGCCCTTAGAATTTTAAAAGTTAAAATTCAACCCTTATACTTTATAATATTATAAGTTAATAATATATATATGTATAAGAGTAAAGTCAGTCTTACCGCTAGTACGCCTCATTCACGAAGCCGGTCTATAAGGTGGGTATAAGGTTGTTGCCTATAAAATGGCAACTTAATGGGTGTCCACTCTCACCCACCGCTTGCTTGACCGGTGGAGGGTCGTTAGCCGAACGGGTTTGACAAGACTATAATTCTCCCTTCATTAAAAGTATTAATGAAAAATACTAAGTAACTAAACTCTTAATAATACCCAATCTTAGTTACTTAGGAAAATGTGAATAAGGTGCTAATCCATGAAATTACACTTTACACTTTGTCAAAGTCGTTAGTGGAGCGTGTGTGGATAACCGGCACACTAACTTGGACTTAACAAGGTAGGTAAAGGGTGACTTAATATTTATCATAGTATCGATGGAGCGTGTGTGGTCAACCGGCACATCGATTGAGGGGTAATTTATTAAGGGTACCAAGTGATTTGCATGGTTACTTCACACCTCGTTTTGTGATCCTCGGCATCCCAGTCACAAAACTTGGAGGGCACACTCGAGATTGAAACATGCCTTTGAAAAGTTCAATGAATCTCAAAGATCTAGGAGTTTCAAAACCAATTAAAACCTAATTATACATTTCGTTTATCTTGGTGGAAATTGGTGAATCGTCATTCACCTACCTTCAAATATTTTATAGCTTGGATTACGGCATACCTCTTCTAAGTTATAAAATAGTTTGTTGGGTCCTAGCCTTAATATTTCATATTGGGTGTCATATTAAGGACTTTAAATCAACTATCTTGAATATCTCCCAAAAGATGTCTGGTTTAGACACCTATGTTCTTCCCAAATCTCTTGAAACAAGTTTCCTAAATGAAGATGATGTCCCATGGAAATCATACTTCATTCACCTCCTCCAATTATTCTCCCTAACCCACAAGTTCTTGAAAAAGTTTAAGGTCACTCAAGCCCTATTGGCAAGGCAAGGTCTAGGTGTGGTCACTACTTTCTAAGTCACATAGTGAGTTCCTTTGGGACACCTATGAAAAAGACTATGACAAGACCCTTAATGATCTTATCTATTTGTTAAGATCAACTTCCTAAAACTTTGTGGACATTGACAATAGTGACACAGGAAATCTCGGAAAGCTTTCTCTTCCCAATGGAAAGGGATCGGCCATAGTCAACTCAGTTGACCAAATGGTAAAGAGAAAAGCTAAGTCTGTGATAGTCTCGTGTACCATTATCAAAGGGTCCATATGTTTATATTGCCAAAGGAAGGGGCATTGGTTGCGAAGCTGCCAGATTTACCTAAGGATGTTAAAGTCAATAAGTTTGACTTTACTTCAGGTAAAGTCCACTATCTAACTCTGCTAAGTTTCTATTCTGAGATTCTTGATACATGATGTGACTGGGTCACATGGTGATGTTTTAAGAATCAAAGAAAAAGTGAAGAAACTTAAAGAAAGAATATGCTGAATCTGATGGCGTAGATGGATTTCTATCGCATAGTTTGAAGATCGGATTCTTGAGCTACTTCTTAGGAGTTATGATATATTGCTTAGGAATAGATAACAACAAGTTTTCATATGGATTGTAAGGATAAGTTTTTCCGCAAAGTTTTAAAATAAAAGAAAATTTTTGATTTTATTTATTTTAAAAAATATCCTTACAATGGCATTTGAGGAAAAATTGTTGCTTATATGATTCCATTAAGAGCAAGAGTGGAAATGTGAAATTGATTCTTTCATTTGTGGTAATGTCTAAATTTACCAAATAAGGAAAGATTCTCATCACCCAAGTTTCAATTGGACCGGAACTTGGAATCATGCAAGTTGTATCGCATGATGAATGAGAACTTTCAAGTTTTGGAAAATTAAGACTAATTACTTGTTCACATGGATGTGTGAGTCAAGTAAAGGACTAAGGGATCGAGTACACATTCTTGTGCACTGGCCAAGTCCACCACAAAAATATTGATAAAACTATTCGTCATAGTTTACTAAAGCACAGTAAATATGATTATACTTACAAGCTTAAGTGTAATTCTGAGACATTGGAAAAAGGTTCCAATGTATGGCAGAGCGAATAAGAAGAATCAATTTAGGCAGAAGGATAAAAGTTTCTCAAATCTGAAAAGATGGGAGAGTACTTTAGTATCAGTTTTATGATCATCTTAATGATTAAGAAACCATATCAAAATTAGTTCTCTAAGGAAATCTTAGTGCATTCTTATGACTAAGAAGAGGGATCTTGAATTGTTGAAATGGTTAAATCAAGAAGATGAGTCATACCTCGTTCCAATACAAGTCTTAGAGTCATACTCCAAGATTGTATTTTGAGTGACATGTCTTAAAGAAGGTTTAAAACACTTGTCAAATGTAAGAGTAAAAGTTTTCTACTCTTGTACATTTGAAATTGGTAAGTTGTGATGTTTTGGATAAAACAAAGACCAACTAAGGCCAATTGTGTGAAGTGTTTGTCTTGATTAGAATCCGCACTATCTCTTGGATGTTTGACAAGGGAGTCTTATATGTCAAGAGGACAGTGGGAGTCTTAAAGGTCTTGAAAGTCTCAAGAAATAATCAAGAATAAAACCTGAAGTTCTTCACTAGCACACGACTTGAGGTTTATAACCTATCGTGTTGACTTATTCTGTGCCCATTCCAGTTAAAGTTGGCTTTGCATATGAGTTCTTAGAGTTCTCAATTGGTTGCACAACAACTTGGAAGCAATGGTAGGCCCTTGAGCTGCCAGGTGGCAAGAAATTAAGATTGAGTTCAGTCCATATGAGTTTGGGTTTGTCATTATCCTTGTCTTGTGACTATGATTTTGACAATTCACATGGATAAGAACACATACACCAGTAAATCTAAGTGTCATAAGGTTTCTCTCCGATTCATGAAAATGATGGTGAGGAAACACTTTCACTAAGTAGATTTTAGCTAGATAGCAATTGTGATATTTGCATTCTCAAAGTCGTTAGTGGAGCGTGTGTGGTTAACCGGCACACTAATATGGACTTGTGAGAAGTGGCAAAAAGGTCTAACCATTATGATTAAGGCATACCTCTTCATAATTGTTTAGACTCACAAGTGTGCTATCTAAGGGAAGGTGTATGATTTTGATACAGCTTTATCAAAACAATCTAGTATCAGAAATATGAACTTTGGTAAGGAAGTCAGTTGATTTCTGAGTACATGTCAAAGCTAGTGGGAGCATAAGTGTTATGCTAATAATCATGTTAGTGGGAGCATGATAATTATGTTAAGTATTGCAAGCTAGCAATGTTAATTATAGAAAACAAAAGTTTCAATTGGGAAAAAGTTGTTTTGCTATAATTAAGGGAGAGGAAATTATACTTCATCTCAAATCTATAAGCTTAGATTGTGAGGTTTTAATCATTTAGTCAAGGATATATATATGAATTTCATGTTGGAATGGCTCAACATAAGGAAATTCTGTATATGAGTCCATTATTTGCGTTCTAAAATTCGATTATGATTACGGCATCCCTTTTCATAATCTGAATTATGAGAACTTGGCAAATTGAAATGGACATATTATAGCAAAAGACTAGTTTAGTCTTTATGTGATACATCATGAATCGAGTCCCATATGCTTCGGATATAGGATCGATTACATGTGCTATAATCATCCGTTCTAAATTTTTCCAAATGCCTAGGGCATTAAGAAGGGAAAAGGTTTAGAACTGGATATGACTAAAAGGATTAAACAATTGTCGAGGACAATCTAAGGTTTACCAAAGATTGGTTGCTCAAGGACAGTTGGAAGTATAGTGATAATTCTGGAAGGACCATATTGACATAGTCTGTAAGGAGGCAACTCTTGTTCAGAAGTGATAGTCAAAATGGAATCTGGAAATGTTTCAAAGTTTGAATTTCCAATCTGTGTAAGATTAAGGAAACTTAATGCAAGAAGGATATTTCCAAGAAGTTGATCTCCTTTGGAATACTTTGTAATGATTGTTGCCAAGTCTTTATGACTTTGTGCATAATCATTACAAGAGGATCAATGCATATAAGTTTAGAATCTAACAGATTTCAGTAAATGGCATGAATTTGGAATTCTTGCATTTGCGGTAAGGATTTGGGAGTGTGAAAAGAGAATCAGTGAAGTTATGTTCAATTGATCTAGTTCACAAAGTAAGGATCATAGACAAACATAGTATGCATACTTGGTGTGTGGCATGACTAGTGTTTAAGAAAACATAGTGTACATGCTTGGAGCATGGGACAACTATTGTTTTAAATTCAAGAATAAAGTTGATAGCTGAAACAGTATACAATGAATAATGTGTAATCATATGGTGATAAATAAAAGGTGTTTTATTTATGGTCAAAGAGTTGATACCATATTTGATTAAATTATTATTGTGTTTCACTTTGCATGTTTTGACTTCCCGAATAAACTGGGTTATTCCTCCGGAATGACTAAGTTATTCAAACTATCCACAGTCGGTCATATGTTGGAAGTAGATATGAATTAAGACTGTCATGATGGGTTGTAGAGGTCTAAGGTGTTGGACA
The DNA here is from genome assembly GCF_051521515.1 of Lactuca serriola. Lineage (NCBI taxonomy): Eukaryota > Viridiplantae > Streptophyta > Magnoliopsida > Asterales > Asteraceae > Lactuca > Lactuca serriola. Next base: position 303,677,497 of record NC_136415.1, on the reverse strand, counting down.
AGGCTACAACAATCATGAGTGCTCATAAGTTCTGAGTATTGGATTCAACCCGCGCTCATTGGAATCACTTCATGGATTTTATCACGAGTGATCATGAGACGATAATATCTTATATTCTTCAAACCTAGAGATATGAGTTGTTACTATGAGTTGATAGTACACTGATAGCACGAAAACGCATTTGGTAACTCGGTGCTATAAAACGTGCCTTTGTGTATGATTCAACAAGTAGTAGAACAAGCCATATGAGTCGAAGTTTATCCATTCCTTTTATCTTCGGGATAAAAGCGATATCTGTGGGCCCCTCGATGATTTGATGATGACAAATGGAAGTGCTCGGCCGGGCCAGGACTGATTTGATTTGTTCAATTAGTCAGTCGTCATAAATCGGAAATCGAGAAACAACAAATGGACAGAGAGAATGATTATAATCCATGTCTCAGTCCATATGATATCTAGAATGGAGGAATATATGATCCCTTATCTAATGGACAAGTCACTGACAAAGGTCAGAGTTCATCTACAAGGTCAGAGTTCGACAGAAGCTTTTGAGAGCTACGATTGCCGGTTGGTTCCTGAAGTCATACGCAATAATAGTTTTAGACTTATCCAAGTGGGAGACTGTTGGATTAATGTCTAAGTCCATAACTATATTTGGTAAGACTTGACCCGACCCGGCATGGTCCATTTGGGTTGCATACCATCATGCACTTGAATGAGAGAAATAAGACACTTATGGTTATTAATATATTATAAGTTCTAGTATATTAATAATAAGAATAATAAGATTATTTAATTAGTATTGATCAAGAATTAATCTAGGATTAATTAAGTGATCAAAAGAAGACTAATTAAATATATGGGTTGATTGTGTAAATCATCCATACTTGTATAGTAGGCTAATGCTCCATGGATAATCAAGTTGGGCTAAAACCCATAGGATGGTCCATGGATGCTCCATGGTGTATTTGTACCCATGGATCCAAGGAAATGGAAAGCCATGACAATTAAGAGTTTACCCTAATTGTGTAACTATATAAGCATCTTATTATTGAGGAAAAATTGGCCACTAGAGATAGTGAAGAAAGGGCTAGCCGATTTTGAAGAGTGTAGAATTCTCTCAAGTCATTCTAAGTGTTTTGATGATTGTGATTCCATTTGAGGTGTCACACTTGGGGCACTAAGCACTCAAGCTTCATGAAGACTTTCTACATCAAGAGGTATGTATTCTATCTTGCTATAGTCATTGTTTTGTATGCTAGATTAGGATAATACCTTGGAAGTTCTTATTTGCATGTATAATAGAGAAAACATAGTTCCAAGGTATTTAGGGTTGCATGTACACTTAGGAGTGTTAGAATGCTCAAAACCCAACAACCTTATCCAACAGTAAGAACACTAGGGGTAGCCCCTAGTCATTATATGAAACACCCGGAGGTGGATCCCAACATATGTATGCAACACCAGGGTGTGGACCCTGACTGTTATATGTAGGATGCTAGTTGTCTTTGTGATGCTTGCATGGAAGACCAAGAGGTGGCTCTTGGCAGTTTTTTTGTAAGACCTGAGTCTTGGCCCCTGTCTTGGCAATGAAAGACCATGATGTGGCTCATGGTCTGGTAGTGATTGTAAGAATATAAATGGCACATATCACTCCCTATTCTATGTATCGTATGTTATATTTTGGGGAACTCACTAAGCTTTGTGCTTACGATTTCTAGTTTAAACATTTTTCAAGTACTTTCAGTTGCAGATGGAAGGGCCCAACTTGACTCCACTACATCCCTAGGTGGTTTTTTTTGCGTCGATTACTTTTGGTATACTCTGATGTTTGAAAATACAATTGCCATTGATTACATTTGGAGCCATTGTTTGTATGACTCTATGTTTTAATATGAAAATTTTTATTGGCATTTTTGGGATGTTACCTACATTTTGGGATGGACTTGCTGATTGAATCGATTGTTTGATGTTGAAAGAGAGAGTGAGTGTGTCGACTGATGAAAAGGATGCATAGTAAGAGAGTGTTGATTGATGTTGAAAGAATTTGTAGATTTTATGTTTGGGAGAGAGATATAGAGAGAGAGAGAGAGATAAAGACATAAAGTGGGTTCAATAGGGTAGATTTTGGTATTTTATTTTCTCTTTATTTCTAGATAAAACAGAGGAGAAAAGATAAATGAACTTAAAAAGGGCAAAAAGTTAATTTCAAGCGTTTTGGGGGACCAACCATACAAATTTTTCGAAACCTTAGGATCCATTTACATAAAAAAAAATTAGCAGGGACTAAAGTTGTCACCTTTAGTAAACCACATAGACCATTTATGTGATTTAGTCTTTCATGTATATCAACGAGTGAAGACTCTTTCATGGTAATGTGATTCTATTTTTTTTAATCTACAAATTTTTTAACAAAAATCATTTAACGTCCCAAAAATTCATAATAAAATTTCACTTTTAAAACCATAAACCATACAAACGAGTTGTACAAAAACCAATTAAAATGAATGTATCATTGAAAAATCAGAGTAAAAACCATAAATAGCCAATGCAGAAAAATCTAGGGGGATGTTGTGCAATGACGTCCGACCCTTCCCTTTGGAACCAAAAGTACTTGAAACAAGAAACATGAAACTGTAAGCACAAACTTAGTGAGTTACCCAAAATACCCTATACCATACATACCTCGGGCCCCGCCCAGCATACTTAACAGGCACCACCCAACATGCATATGCAAGAGTCACAAAGACAACTATCATCTTACATAACATAATCTAGGGCCCCCGCCCGTGACAACCGTCAATTTCCAGTCAAGTCAAAATCAACTAAAGTCAACAAGTCAAAACGGTTAACTCCACTAACCCTTGTATACTAGGGTTTTCATTATGTTTCTTATTGAACAACTCACACTCTTAATACAAAGTATCACTTAGAGCTTTCACGTGTTCGGAAACTCTAAACCCTAATCAGGGCAAGTGATGAAACTACTGATGGGTTTTGAGCATTCTAACACTTCCTAAGTGTACATGCAACCCTAATAACCTTGAATCTATGTTTTCTCTATATACATGCAAATTTCTTTTTCAAGGTTATTTCCTAACTAGCATGGCATGGGGAATATATGAAACATAAAACTAGTAGAAATACATACCTTGTTGTTGCCTGGATTCTTTCAAGACTTTGTGAGCCTAGCACCCCAAATGTTGTGCCTCAAATGCTTCACACATCACCACAAAACTTGGAATAACTTGAGAGAATACTTCTAGCACTCAAAATCGGTTATGCCCTCTCTAGTAACCTTACTAGCTCCAATTTTACTAGCCAAAGGGTTCCTTTTATAGTGGTGTCACAATTAGGGTTTCATTAAGAAGACCCATAATTGTGATGACTCTTCATTTCTCATGACCCATGGGTTTGTAACTCCCATGGACTATCCATGGAGCTCCAAATGGTTACATCCATAACCCATAAACCATGGATCATTAATCCACCATAAAAGAATTGATGATTATCATAATCAACCCTTATAGATTTAATTAGTCTCACTTTGATCACTAAATTAATACTAGATTAATACTTGATCAAACACTAATTAAATAATACTATTATTAATATATTAGAACTTATAATATATTAATAATCATAAGTGCCATATTCTCTCATTTAGTCTATCCAAGTATTGCAATGCCATGCAACCCAAATGGACCATGTTGGGTCGGATCAAGTACATACCAAATAAAGTTATGGACTTAGACACTATATCCAACAGTCTCCCACTTGGATAATTCTAATAACTATATTTGCAAATATGACTTCAAAATCCGACTAGCAATCGTAGCTCTTTCAACGTCTCTCGGAACTGAGATGATGATGATACGCCATTTAAGATAAGTGATCATATAATCCTCTGCTCTCATGATATCAGCCCGACAAACACATGCAACATGGTCTTACTTATTGTCCAACATTTGTTTCTCGATCTCCGATTTGTTTCGACAAAGAACTAAATTAAACACATCAATTAGGTTCTGACCGGGCCCGGTACATAGATCAAAACCAAATCATCGAGGGGCCCAGATATCGCTTCTATTTGTAGAAGGAACAGATAAGCTTCGACTGATATGCTTGTACTAACTACTTGTTGAATTACTCACAAAGGTACGTTTTATAACATCGAGTTACCAATGCGTTTTCGTACAATCAATGAATAACCAACTCATAGTCAACAACTCATACCTCTAGGTTTGAAGATTTATATGATATTACCGTCTCACAATCACTCGAGATAAATTCCATGAAGTGATGCAAGTGAGCGTGGGTTGAATCCAATACTCAGCCCTTATGAGTACTCATGAATGTTGTAGCAACCATTGCATTGTCTAAAGCACTTCAGACAAATCATACAAGCCAAATTCATGACAGTCTTGAATCAATACTTACTTCCAATGTTTGACCGACTGTGGATGGTTTGAATAATATGATATATACCATAACATAATTATTCTGGAAGTAAAAACATGCAAAATTGAAACATAGTAAACAATCAACACAAGATAGTAACACCTTACTCATAAATAAATAACAACTTTTATTTATCATCGAATGTCAATTACATTTTACAAGTTTCTGGAATCTAATTATTGAAAGTAATATCATCCTTCAGCCCAATGCGCCTTGCATGCTGTAAATGCTTAACCCTGCTCTGTCCCTTCGAGAGGGGATCTGCCGGGTTCTCATCTGAAGATACTCTCTTTGCCACGAGGAGTCCTTCTATTCTATGTCTGATGAAATGGTATTTTCTGTCAATGTGCCTAGATCTCCCGTGATCTCTTGGTTCTTTCTCCAAAGCAACCGCACTTTCACTGTCACAAAAAATTTCCATTGGCTCCTTTATAGCTGGTAAAACTCCAAGATCTCCGATGAAGTTCTTCATCCATATCGCCTCTTTTGCTGCCTCGGTTGCTGCTATGTACTCTGATTCACAAGTTGAAACAGCTACTGTCTCCTACTTGGAACTTTTCCAAGTAATTGCTCCTCCATTTAGGATAAAGACCCAGCCTGACTGAGAGCGGAAATTATCCATATCAGTTTGGAAGCTAGCATCTCTATATCCTTCCACTCTCAAGTCATCACTGCCTACGAGGGTAAGGACCCAGTCGTTAGTCCTCCACAAATACTTGAGAATGTTCTTTACCACTGTCTAGTGTGCCTTGCCAGGGTTTCCTTGATATCTACTGACCATGCTCAAAGCAAAGGCCACATCAGGGCGAGTACAGGTCATAGCATACATGATCGATCCCACAGTGGAAGCATATGGTATCTGACTCATCTCAGCTATCTCAGCCTCTGTACTCGGACTCTAAGTCTTACTTAGCTTGGCATTACTTTGGATTGGTAACTCTCCTTTCTTTGAATCTTGCATACTGAACCTCTTCAGTATCTTATCCACATAAGAACTTTGACTAAGTCCAATTAGTCTCTTACTCCTATCTCTCAATATCGTTATCCCTAGGATATAGGTAGCTTCCCCAAGGTCTTTCATAGAAAAAGACTTCCCAAGCCAGACCTTAACCTCCTGCAAAGTTGGGATGTCGTTTCCTATGAGAAGTATGTCATCCACATACAACACCAAGAAGCTAACTATGCTCCCACTAGCCCTGACATACACACAAGACTCATCCTCACTCCTAGAAAAGCCAAACTCTTTGACTTTCTCATCAAAGCAAAGATTCCACCTGCGAGATGCTTGTTTCAATCCATAAATGGATTTTTCAAGCTTACACACTCTATTAGGGTATTTTGGATCGACAAAACCCTCTAGCTGAGCCATGTAAACATCCTCAGCCAACTTCCCATTAAGGAAAGCGGTTTTTACATCCATTTGCCATATTTCATAGTCATGAAATGCAGCTATGGCTAACAACACTCTAATACACTTAATCTTAGGTACTGGTGAGAAGGTCTCATCATAGTCAACTCCTGGAGTTTGAGTAAAGCCCTTCGCAACCAGTCGCGCTTTATAAGTGTGTACTTTCCCATCCATGTCGGTCTTCTTCTTGAAGATCCATTTGCACCCAACTGTCTTACGACCTGGTACATTGTCAACCAAGTTCCAAACTTGATTGTCATACATGGACTGAACCTCGCTGTCCATAGCCTCCTTCCATTTCGCAGACTCAGGGCCTGCCATGGCTTCCTTATAATTATTAGGTTCATCCAAATCTATCAGTGGACTATCACTGATAAATGTATCACCTTCAGTGGTGATGTGATAACCATAATAAAATTCAAGTGTGTTCCTCACCCTAGTGGAACGTCTTGGAGGTACAGACTCGTCTATCAGCTCAACAGGAGTTTCCTCCTCAAGTTGGCTGATAGCATTTGAGGTTCCTTCACCACTTGATTCTTCAAGCTCTTCAAGGTGAATTTGCCTCCCACTGTCCCCTTGGCTTATGAATTCTATCTCACGAAAGACTCCTCTTCTTACTACAAAGACGACATTGTCACTGGGTCTATAGAAGAGGTAACCAAAGGATCTCTGTGGGTAGCCGATGAAAATACACCTCTCGCTTCGGGGCTCAAGCTTGTCATGAGTCTCACGCCTCACAAAAGCTTCACATCCCCAAATCTTGATGTGGTCCAAATTGGGAACTTTCCCAGTCCACATATCATGAGGTGCTTTGGCAACCTTTTTAGTAGGGACTAGATTAAGGATATGGGCGGCAGTCTCTAAGGCATACCCCCAAAAAGAGATTGAGAACGAAGCTCGACTCATCATGGAACAAACCATACCCAACAAGGTTCGATTGCGCCTCTCAGCCACACCATTCAACTGTGGTTTCCTGGGAGGTTTCAATTGTGAGACAATCCCACATTCCTTAAGATAGTCAAGGAACTCAATGCTAAGATACTCACCTCCCCGATGAGATCGGAGCATCTTGATGTTCCTGCCCAATTGATTCTCAACTTCCTGCTTAAACTCTTTGAACTTTTCAAAGGTTTCTGACTTATGCTTGATTAAGTAAATATATCCATATCTACTGTAATCATCAGTAAAAGTCACATAATAACGATTAGTATCCCTTGTAGCAACTCTGAAGGGCCCACACACATTCGTGTGTACAAGGTCCAACAAACCTTCACCCCTATCACAAGTACCTGTGAAGGGTGACTTTGTCATTTTTCCAAGTAAACAAGACTCGCAACTATCATCTGACTTGAGGTCTAATGATTCCAAGACTCCAGCCTTTTGGATTTGGCCTATGCGCTTCTTGCTAACATGTCCAAGACGACAATGCCACAAGGATGCTTTATCCAAGCTATCAGAAGAATCAATATACAACACATTATTTCCTAGATTGTCTACAACATTCACTGCTTCATATACACCATCACAAGGTATTGCTTTAAAGTAAAATACATCATTGTAATAAACATTAATACCACCATTTTTATTATCAAATGAAAATGTAAAACCTTGTTTGTACAAGCCATGAAATGAAATAATATTTCTCGCCATTTCGGGCGAGTAACAACACTTATTCAAATCTAACATTAACCCATTATTAAGAAACAAAGAATAAACTCCTATCTTGGTAACAGGTGATGCTTTCCTGTTGCCCATGACTAAGTTTATTTTCTCGTGCTCCACTTGCTCACATCTTCTTAGTGCCTGCAAATCAATACAAATGTGAATACCACATCCTGTATCAAGCACCCAAGAATTAGCATTAGATGAGTTGTTAGACAATATTGTGTAAATACCTACATGGGTGGGTTTAACCTTCCCATCCTTTACATCTTGCATATATTTGGCGCAGCTTCGCTTGAAGTGTCCCTTATCTTGGCAATAGAAGCATTGTGCTTCCTTTGGGTTCGAAGAAGGAGTAATGGGACCTTTCTTTGTCCCACTTGAAGAGGAACCATCAAGAGTCTTACCCTTGGTACCCTTTGAAGGGCTTTTCCTCTTCTTACCCTTCCCTTTCCCAATTGCAAGAACAGGGGTTGTTAAAGGAGTAGAAGTAGCAACCGCTTTACCCTTAAGGCCATTTTCAGCTGTCCTTAAGAGTCCTTAAAGTTTGCTAAGTGTGACTTCCTCCTTGTTCATATGATAAGTCATACGAAACTGATCATAACTTGGAGGTAAGGAATGGAGAATGATGTCAATCGCCAATTCCTCAGGGAAGTCAACATTGAGCTTTAGCAACCGGTCAACGAACCTCTGCATCTTCTACAAGTGACCGGTGATGCGTTCACCATCCTTCATTCTAGCGGTTATCATGGAGGAAATGATTTCATACCTCTCTTGGCGCGTGCTCTAATGGTACCTTTCATCAGATCTAGGTGCATCTCATAGGGGTAGAAATCTTTATAAGATTTTTGGAGTTCCGGAGTCATTGCGGCCATCATGATGCAGGACACCTTGGTGGAATCCTTCTCATGCGCAATGAACTCTACAAGCTCTTCTGGAGTAGCAGTGGCTTCATTAAAAGTTCATTAGGGAAAAGGAGCCTGTTGGGTTTGAGCCAGCAGCGTTATTGGAAGACATCTGGAATAAAAGGAAGATAAGTTTCATTAGATTAAGAATCCTTAATAAGTCACCCAAATGAAATATTAAGGCTAGGATCCAACAAACTATTTATAGGTGGAAGAGGGATGTCGTAATCCACACTATAAAATATTTAAAGGTAGGTAAATGACGATTTACCAATTTCCAACATAAGATGAAATATTTTATTATTAGTTTTTATTGGTTTTTGAAACTCCTAGATCTTTTGAGATACATTGAACTTTTCAATGGCATGTTTGAATCTCGAATGTGCACTCTCAAGTTTGTGACTGGGATGCCGAGGATCACAAACAAGGTGTGAATAACCATACAAATTGACTTGTTACCCTTAACAATATTACCTAATCGATGTGCCGGTTAACCACACACGCTCCATCGATCTATAATAAAGTCAAGTTACCCTTTGCCACTCTTACTAGTCCATGTTAGTGTGCCGGTTAACCACACACGCTCCACTAACGACTTGGTAAGGTACAAAGTGTAATTTTATGGGCTAGCACCAAATTCACATTTTCCTAAAGTAACTAAGATTGGGAATTTATAATGTATAGTTACTTTATAATTCATTATACTTTTAATGAGAATTTAAATTCATATCATACCCGTTCGGCTAACGACCCTCCACCGATAAAGGAAGCGGTGGGTGAGAGTGGACACCCATTAAGTCACCATTTTATAGGCAACAACCTTATACCCCCTTATAGACCGGCTTCGTGAATGAGGCCTACTAACAGTAACAACAACATATTCTTATACATATCTATATAATAAGATTATAATAATAGTATAAGTGTTGATTTCTAAACATTTTAAAAATCTAAGGTTTAATTTGGAATTAAAGTATTAGAGTGCAAGACTTTTCAAATTCCAAAACTTGAGGGCAAGAATTGAAACTATTCTAAGTCTCTTCAATTTGAAACTTATGAGTTTTAATGGTTCATAAAAATGAAGACTCTTCATTTTATGAAACCTCTTTAGTTCTTTAATCACAATTTAAAGAAGTGACTTTTGGTTATCCATAACTTGAGGACAAGTTATGAACATCATCATTACAATTGAGATCAATAATTAAACACACATGGTGGTTACACATAATTCCTATGATCTTCTAAAAACTCATAAGAACACAAATTCATGTCAAGAAATTTCAAGAAATCATATGAACATATATAATACTTTGAAATTGTTAAAAGTCGTGTAAAATGGATTAACATAATCATTATCATTTTGAAAAACAAATTTTACAAGTCCAAAATAGATTGGGATAATGATTCTAATCCATTTCCAGCAACAAAACACAAAAAGACTACCCAGCACGCACCTACTCGTCGAGTGCATGATCCTACTCGACGAGTAGGATGAATTTGTACATGGACTCGGCGAGTCCTCCCCATGAACTCGGCGAGCCCAGTCGACAGTGAGCAGTTTTTTCGATTTTCAAGCAGTTTTGCATCAAGTATACATAAAACAATCCTAGGCTCTGATACCATTGATGGGTTTTGAGCATTTTAACAGTTCCTAAGTGTACATGCAACCCTAATAACCTTGAATCAAGGTTTTCTCTATATACATGCAAATTTCTTTTTCAAGGTTATTTCCTAACTAGCATGGCATGGGGAATATATGAAACATAAAACTAGTAGAAATACATACCTTGTTGTTGCTTGGATTCTTTCAAGACTTTGTGAGCCTAGCACCCCAAATGTTGTGGCTCAAATGCTTCACAGAACACCACAAAACTTGAATAACTTGAGAGAATACTTCTAGCACTCAAAATCGGTTATGCCCTCTCTAGTAACCTTACTAGCTCCAATTTTACTAGCCAAAGGGTTCCTTTTATAGTGGTGTCACAATTAGGGTTTCATTAAGAAGACCCATAATTGTCATGACTCTTCATTTCTCATGACCCATGGGTTTGTAACTCCCATGGACTATCCATGGAGCTCCAAATGGTTACATCCATAACCCATAAACCATGGATCATTAATCCACCATAAAAGAATTGATAATTATCATAATCAACCCTTTTATATTTAATTAGTCTCACTTTGATCACCAAATTAATACTAGATTAATACTTGATCAAATACTAATTAAATAATACTATTATTAATATATTAGAACTTATAATATATTAATAATCATAAGTGCCATATTCTCTCATTTAGTCTATCCAAGAATTGCAATGCCATGCAACCCAAATGGACCATGCCGGGTCGGATCAAGTACATACCAAATAAAGTTATGGACTTAGACACCATATCCAACAACTACTCGATAAAGCATTATTACTTAACCCTCGGGGGCATATGACAATCATAACAAGACTTAACGAGGTTTACGAACCTTGAATTACAGAGCCAAACACTCAAAAAGGTCTCAAAAGAAGTCTCTCTCAATCTCTTTCACTCTATCTCTCTCAAATTTCTCCAAGAATGTGACATCTCTCCCAAATCTCTCTCTGTATGAGAAAGCTCTCCATGAATGTGAAATCTCTCCCAAATCTCTCTCTATATGAGAAATATCTCCAAGAATGTGAAATCCCTCCCAAATCTCTCTCTGTATGACAAATCTCTCCAAGAATATGAAATCTCTCCAAGTATGTCGAATCTCTCTCAAAACCCCTTTTGATTTATTTTAATCATTTGGGGCATCCCGACACTTGACTTGGTGAAAAAACCATTCGAAACGGGAAGATTCACTGGAAATTAGCCTTTTAGGGCCGAAGTCCCTCTACAAGGACCAAACTCTTCTTGAGCCGAAGCCCCAAGAATCAAGACCGGACCGAATCTGCTGAGAACCGAGGGTGCTGAAGACCGCAACACTGATCCGCACCCGACCTTCGCTTCGAACCCTCCTGACGAGTCCCTTGCGGTACCTCCTCGGACCGCAGTCCCTTCCCCTTCAGATTCACTTCAACGACCAAGTCTTTCCTCCAGTTCTAAGGCTGCTAGGATCCGAAACCAGGCCTTGACTTCGGATTTCCCCATTTTCACCTGGTTTTCGACCACGACTCCATTTTAAGCCCGAGGGATTTTCGCCCAAACTTATATTTTGACATATAAGACCCCATAGATTCATAAATTCATCATATTTTTAGATAAATCCTTATTTAAGAATAAAATCTATTAAGTAAGATCTTTAGGTGGAGTGTTGACTTCACTTTAGTTTATGACACAAGGAACCACCCACACCCACTCCATGACCAGCCGACACCCATCCCCACCACACTTGGTCACTCAAGAGTACTTTCCCCACCATTTGACAAGCCACACTCTTGGTCGAAGGATGGAAACTCTTATCTCTCCTCACCTTCCTCTCATTTCTCTCATTTCCACCCAAAGAACAAACACCTTTCTCTCTCAGTTCTCCCTCCCTCAAATTCGAGATTTAAGGGCTGATCATCAAGTTTTCTCTCATTTGTGGTAAGTGAAATGATCCTCTCTATGATTATTACACTTCCTTTTACTCAAATCGTAGATTCCTTACACAAACTCCATCATATTTGTGTTAGATTCTCGAATCTTCAAGCAATCCTCCAAGTGTTCTTGAGTTGAACACTTCTTCCCTTCAACATTCATCCACTGAAATCAAAATAGGTGAGTTCATACCCCTATCTCTTCGTGTTTTTCTTAAGTTTTAAGGGGGGGGGGAATACAAGTTAAAACCTTAAGAACATGACTAAACTCATTTAACAGCCTTCATTAGAAACGTTTAACTCCATTCACGGATTGTTTTGGTCAACTTAAACATTTTAGTTTTTAAAATTGTGTTAGGTGAAAATAGTTCAGGTTCATACCTTTAAAATGACTACTTGCACATCTCCATACGATTTGTCTACGATTTATGGTTATTTTTACAAAACAGCCTATCAATTCATAAATGAATGCGGACCAGTCTGTGAATATGAACATTTTCACACAAGTTAGACTTCCAAAAATCATAATAAAAATTATGAATAAACTATACACATTTTATGAACTCTCAGAATTTATGGATTCAATTTTCGACTTTGTATGATTTTTCTATGATTTTTTCTAAAACAATGCTGATAGGTTAAAAACTAGTTAACAGCTTATAACTCTCATAACACTTTGTATTATGTTGAGCAAAGTGTATAAAAATAAGTTCTTAGTTTATCATCATAAACTGAAATTTAGTCATTCATGATAAGGTTTACTCGTTCATTTCGAATAAGTATAATAAATTTCAATAAGCATAGTTTATGGATTTTACTACATGAAAAAGGTTTTACTCTCAAAGCAAATGGGTTTTCATATCCTACGTAATAAATTATAATAGGAATAGGTTAAGGATTTCATATCACTAATTTATTCAGAAAAGGTGATTTTACTTCCTCCACAGAAGAGGTTTTAATATCAAACTATGTGTAAACTAGTTAACTTAGGTTGTGACGCAATTCTCTCCCCGAACGTTCGAGTACGGGATCCCAATTCCTGTAAGTTATAACTAGAGTCTCTTGTAGGGAGAGCGTGATAATTGTGTATATATCTATATTGGGTTTGATACCCCACACCTTGCTGCTAGCTACAGTGGGACCGGCAGGTCTACGGGTGACAAGAGTCATAGTATCTAATCGTCTGAAAACATTGTGCAGGTTAATTCTCGTCACAGTATGGTTATAGCGACTCACATAGCTAGTTAACAATCTTTCAAGTTTACATGGAAACTTTTACCTTAAAAAGGGGTTTACTTCTAAATCAAACGAGTTTATGTAGATTTAAACTTACATGAATTACTTTAAGTATGGTAAAATACTTGTACACTTTCGGTCTTAGAATTAAAGACAACTCATAACACATAAAGTTTACGGGATTTTTCTGAAATCAAAAAGGGTTTTATGCCGATTTAAAAAAACTTTTATATCTTTAAATATGGAAAATACTTGTTCATTTTCGGTCCTGGTATTTAGGACTACATAACTTTTACAAGGAAAATATTGGATTTTCTTTGGAACATATTTCTATTCACTTTATATCTCGTCTAGAATTTTTAGACTTCAACGGTTCATTCAATTAAAATTATATGTAATTTATATACACTAAGTGATCATAGAAGGAACCTAAGAAAATATCGGATCTTTTGGAGACCATACTCTATCGCTTTTACAAGGAAAACGATTACATCCTCAAACAAAACTCTTATGAACTCACCAACTTAATTGTTGACACTTTTTCAAAACTACTTATATTCCCAGGAAATCAGTGAAACAGGAAAAATCAGTCAAACATTACATTTTGTCATCATAATGTAATTAATTTGAATCATGTAAACATATACTTTGGTGTAACTTTTTCAATTATATTTATGATGATTGTATTTACTTTGAGCACTATTATACTCGTTGTTGTGATACTATACATGAAGTCCTCCACCACCGGACGTTTCCGCCATCCTTGGTTCAGGGGTGTGACAGATTAGTATCAGAGCATTATTTATAGTGAACTAAGTATATCGAACCACATAAGATATACAAACTATAAATGCATTGGGACTAAGGTCTCTGATTTAACATTTTAAAATAACTATACTTTTAGAAATAAAAAGTTTTTAGTTAAAGTATACATGCATGCATACATACTAATGTCAGCATCATTCTAGAACAAAACAAAAGTAATGATTGTTGAATGGCACAATTACGCTTGGGGATGTATAGTCAGATCTGAGAAGGATATAGCCTGATCAACTATGTCTAACCCAGAGGTGATTAGCATATGCCCGGGAATGGTTGTGGCGTTGCAACAAGTCTGAAAACTTACTAATTCTATCTACAAACAAACATTGAAAAGCATAAGTCAACCACTAAAATACTATAGGAGTATTTTGTAATACTATAACCAACTTATGTGAAAACTAAAGACCCTTATTAGTAGAACTTTTACGACGGAGTGCATATGCCAAGGTTATACATAATTGAAGATATTATAGACTCAGAATCTATGACTACTGCTCTACTTCCTGTTCCTTGTTTGGTTGTGGATTTAGAGTAGAGTCATTTATTCGAAGGTCTATTCTATCTCAGATTATGTATAATTTGTATGCACTATGTGATTATAGACATGACTGATAAGGATCACCCTATAAGTAATTAATTATAGAGTTAGACGCCTATTAATTATCTCTTCCACTCCTATTCTCGCACGTATAACATAGCAAAATCCTACTTACTAGGCGACCCCTACTTTCCCAACTAGGGAAGTGGTGGATGGTTATGAGAAAAATCAGAAGCGGAATCGGAGGTAATCAACCCTCCATGCATAGGCAGGGTTCCCGCCAACCATTTCGACTACATCGGACCTGTGCCCCGTTGGGCAATCGTGATCGAGAGTTGGAGTCGACAACAATGACAACAATCACCATATGGAGACTAACGAGGGTGCTATGACCTCAACCACGGGGAACTAACTGACAGAGCCCTCCCGGCAAAGACCCGAAAGATCGCGAACATCGGGGATTAAAACGGGGAGACGACAACCCGAGTTCGAAAAATACGCGCTATTATAGACCCTACCGTCTCACGTACCCAAGACTCAGAAAGAGACTACTATTTCAGAGACCAACTTTGTTTTTAGGAACTTATCACCGCTCAGGCAGAGGCAAGAGACTAATAGGGTAGACACACGACATTCAAAGAGGGGATGATTGCAGCCAAGCATCGATTGGTAGAGCTGCAAGGTGCATCGACTTTGCCTCAGGCATCGCAAGGGATGGATCGTCATGAGTAGTGTTCATACTGCTCACAAGACCTTGTAAATTAGGTTCATGAGTATGCGTTGGTGCTACTCTATTCTAGGTGAAAGCATGACACTGCAATTTAAGCAGTCATACTAATTGAGAGATCTAGTTACTATCATAACTTTTCCTTGCATGGATGTGAGGCAGACCTGCATCGAGGTCAAAATTTTCGCTGAAACCATAATTACTAGAATCATATTAACAAGATGGGCTTAGGACATACCTAATAGACTCGAATGTTTATTTAGTCTTAATTATATAACTAAGCATACATCAATTGGTCATAATAAGGACCTAGCTTGGATCAAATTACAAGGTTTCATTTAGATACAGATATACTAAAATACATGAGTTTATCATATATAGACTCTCGTTATGAACTGTTTTCAGAACACCATAAAAAACTGAAATACGTTACAAATTGAACTAAGATAAACTTAGTTAGAAAACTCGCGACATCTAGCTATTCTAAAAACTCATTATCGTCTCACCTTTAAACATTTTAGTGGAAAGGTGCCTTCTTCGTAGACCTATATGGTGCGATCATACCAGCACTAATGCACTGGATTCCATCAGAACTCCCTAGTTAAGTGTGTTTGGACAAACATGATCCTAAGATAAGTAAAGCTTAATGCTTGTGCGAAACCTACTTCTACCAACTACCATAACTCCGTCTCAGGAGCGTTAGCAGAAACACTAAGAATAGTACAACAATGTGCAAAAATTTATATATGTGAAAAATTTATATATGTGAAAAAGAGCTATGCACTTGAGATAATTATCCCCACTCACGAAGTCGTTTTTCATCTTGAAAAAGAGCTATGTCTTCACCAAGAGGCAACCAACCAACTAGCAATGCGTTAACCCTGCAGATAGACTCTGCTACTTTTCAAGTTGTAGTCACGGCAGCCGTGGCAGCTGTCATGGCACAGCTCAATGCTAACCACACCAGCAGGCGCAGAGATGGTGTCAGAAATACTAGTTGCAATAACAATCAAGAACATCAGCGGGTGTCTACCAATGAAAATGCCTCAGGCCACAGACCTACAAACAAGAAGCGAAAGTTTTGGAACAAAAAGGAGCGCAACCAATCTCAAAGATTCGCTAAAAGACAACAACCCATGGCCACCCCTACAATTACGACAGCAGTCACAACACATGCCTCGACATCAACCACAACATCTAGCGCTCAAGCACCAGAGAGGCACACTTCCAATGTGTAACTACCATCACACAGTAGCTTGTCAGATTCCACGCTATATCAACTGCAACAAGAAAGGGCATATCATCCACTTCTGCGGGACCCCGACCCAGCACATCGCTTTAACCACCAATACTGGTGGAAGTCCACTATGCTCCCTATGTGGTGAAACGGGACACTTCAAGAGAGACTGTCCAACCGAGTAGAATGACGGAGGAGCAGGAGGAGTGTGACAACTAAACCAGCAGAAGCCTATTAGGACTTTTGTAATGTTTCCAACGACAAAAACATTTAATTACCATATGTTTGTAATGAATTTGGTATGATTTCTAAAATTACTGTCTTTCTAAAAGTAATTAAAATACTCTCTCATTCCAATCCAATCAGAAACATTCATATATGACCTTAGGATCATTACCTGTCAGATGTGATGACTTTGTGCGTACATCTGGGTTAATTATTATCAAATACTAAAGACTTAAATCAAATAATTCCATCCTGACTCCTGTTCCATGTCTAGTATTGGGATTTGAGTGGAGTTACCCACTCGACGATTTCACTAATATCAAATTACATACGACGTACATATACCGCTCGATCATAGAGTGACATGTCAGAGATCATGATATAAAGTATCATTGCTAGCTATCAGAACCCACTCACTACCAGTTCTAGTTGTTGTAGTATGAACCATCTCCGGTAATAATAACATCGAGCAAAGCGAAACACACTGAAAAGAAACACATATTGTACCTAAAAAGATATTGTTGTCATCATTAAATTTCGATCGGTGTAGTCCTCACCCTCCCGATTTAACGGCTACGAAAAGACCCTTCACCTAACCCGCTAAATATCGGAACCTTCGTCTCTTATAAACATAAATCATGCATGGACCTCCAGGCCATCTCTCGCTGTGAAACCTCAAAAACACTCACCAGAGGAGTATTATACCCCCCAAAACCTTACCATGAGTAATTCCAGAAGACACTTCGGGAATTTCATGCATACAGCAGACAAGGTTCAAGCATAGAAGCTTGGGACGGATACGGTTAGTCTACCACTACTACGTGTATACGCGGGGATAATGTATAATTAACATTCTACGGGCATTGGGTGTGTACTTCCGCCCTATTTCCTATTCTGTGTATGGCTGTGGATTTGGGGCAGAGTCACCCATCCAACTGTCTTGCCAACCTTATGTACATACGACCTATATGCGCAAGTTAAGGATAGATGGACCAGGTACGAGTCCTGCCAGGAACATTGGGACCAGGCTACCCAGGAGGGCGAGTGAACGTCCTATCATTCGGATAAGTCTAGTCGTGTAACCTAAAACCATATGTTCCCCACCGATCTAAACAAACGAGAAACACTAAAGCATACCCTTGCAGCGCTCCGAGGAGAAGCTATCACTTATAACTTAGTACAAATTCGAGAAAGGCTGGAAGCATCTTGAGATCACAGCAAAACCCGAATAATTCTTATCATCTACATAAAAACGCAAGGTTTTTACTAGTGAATCGAAGATGGCTAGTGTAAACATTATGCTCATGTATCATTAAGTTTCTACGGACATTAGAATGTGTGATTCCACCTCATTCCCTGTTCCTTGTTTGGTTGTGGGGTTAAGGCGGAGTCACTCATTCGCATACCCTTGCAATTTTAATGATATACGACTAGTTTACACCAAGCGATTATAAAAGACCTGGTAGGACTTATAATGCAAGTTTATGTTGGGTTTTGAGCATTCTAACACTCCTAAGTGTACATGCAACCCTAAATACCTTGGATCTATGTTTTCTCTATTATACATGCAAATATGAGCTTCCAAGGTATTATCCTAATCTAGCATACAAAACAATGAATATAACAACATAGAATACATACCTCTTTGATGTAGAAAGTCTTCATGAAGCTTGAGTGGCTAGTGCCCCAAGTGTGACACCTCAAATGGTTCACACAACACCAAATACACTTGGAATAACTTGAGAGAAACTTGAACACTCCTTGAAATCGTCTAGCCCTCACACTCACACATAGTGGACGATTTATTGAGCCATGGGATTCTTTTATATGGTGGCTATTAGGGTTACACCATGTAACTCATGAATTTACCCATTCCTTATGCTCCATGGATTTTAATCTCCATGGAGCATCCATGGGTCACAGACTTAGTCCAACATAAGGAATCTTGGATCACAAGCCCACATATATAAGAATGAATTATTTACACAATCAACCCATATATTTAATTAGTCTCCTTTTGATCACTTTATTAATTCCAAATTAATTCTTGATCAATACTAATTAAATAACCTTATTAATATATTAGAACTTATAATATATTAACAAACCTTAAGTGTTATTTCTCTCATTTTAGTCTATCTAAATGCATGATGCCATGCAACCCAAATGGACCATGTCGGGTCGGGTCAAGTCTTACCAATTATAGTTATGGACTTAGACATTAATCCAACAGTCTCCCGCTTGGATAAGTCTAAAACTATTATTGTGTATGACTTCAAGAACTGACTGGCAATCGTAGCTCTCAAAAGCTTCTGTCGAACTCGAACCTTGTAGATGAACTCTGACCTTTGTTAATGACTTGTCCATTAGATAAGGGATCTTATATTCCTCCATTCTAGATATCATATGGACTGAGACATGGATTATAATCATTCTCTCTGTCTATTTGTTGTTTCCCGATTTCCGATTTATGACGACTGACTAATTGAACATATCAAATAAGTCCTGGCCTGGCCGAGCACTTCCATTTGTCATCATCAAATCATCGAGGGTCCCACAGCTATCGCTTTTATCCTGAAGGTAAAAGGAATGGATAAACTTCGACTCATATGGCTTGTTCTACTACTTGTTGAATCATACACACAGGCACGTTTTATAACACCGAGTTACCGAATCTGTTTGCGTGCAATCAATGTACAACCAACTCATAGTAACAACTCATATCTCTAGGTTTGAAGAATATAAGATATTATCGTCCCATGATCACTCGTGATAAAATCCATGAAGTGATTCCAATGAGCGCGAATTGAATCCAATACTCAAAACTTATGAGAACTCATGCGTGTTGTAGCCCTTTGTTCAACATCGTAGACCTTTACAAGCCAACCCATGATAGTCTTGATTCATATCTACTTCCAACATATGACCGACTGTGGATGGTTTGAATAACATAGTCATTCCGGAAGAATAACCTTGTTTATTCTGGAAGTCAAAACATGCAAAATCAAACACAAGAATAATTGAATCCAATATGGTATCAAAACCTATGAACATAAATAAAACACCTTTTATTTATCACCATATGATTACACATTATTCATTGTATACTGTTTCAGCTATCAACTTTATTCTTGAATTTAAAACAATAGTTGTCCCATGCTCCAAGCATGTACACTATGTTTTCTAAACACTAGTCATGTCATACACCAAGTATGCATACTATGTTTGTCTATGATCTTTACTTTGTGAAATAGATCAATTGAACATAACTCCAATGATCCTCTTTTCACAGTCCCAAATTGTGACAACCCGATATTTCAAGACAATGTAATGTAAAACCAATCAAATTTAGGTAAAAATATGTGACAATAGTCAAATTCGGGTCAAGTCTAAGCCGGACAAGGTCAACGAGTCAAACCGGTCAACTCGATTAAAACCTTGTATGATAGGGTTTATATTATGTAATTACTGTTTAACTCACTATTTTAATGAGAAAACACCACTGGGAAAGTTCATGTGCTTAAATTTCCTTAGCATTAGTGTTAAACAATGAACAAAAACAATAATACAATGTTGCATACTCATAGGGAGTGCGTAAGATCCTAAATTATGGCACAACGGGGTCTAAAGACCTTGCATTGCGAAGCCGAACACTCTCATTCATCACACACGAAGACACTCTCAATCGTTTTCACTCTACCTCCCTGTATGTGAAATCTCTCCCAAATCTCTCTAAGTATGTGAAATCTCTCCCACATATCTCTTTGTATGTGAAATCTCTCCAAGTATGTCAAATCTCTCCCAAATCTCTCTAAGTATGTGAAATCTCTCCCACATATCTCTTTGTATGTGAAATCTCTCCAAGTATGTCAAATCTCTCCCAAATCTCTCCAAGTATGTCAAATCTCTCCCAAATCTCTCCAAGTATGTCAAATCTCTCCCAAATCTCTCTAAGTATGTGAAATCTCTCCCACATATCTCTTTGTATGTGAAATTTCTCCAAGTATGTCAAATCTCTCCCAAATCTCTCCAAGTATGTCAAATCTCTCCCAAATCTCTCCAAGTATGTCAAATCTCTCCCAAATCTCTCCAAGTATGTCAAATCTCTCCCAAATCTCTCTAAGTATGTGAAATCTCTCTCACATATCTCTTTGTATGTGAAATCTCTCCAAGTATGTCAAATCTCTCCCAAATCTCTCTAAGTATGTGAAATCTCTCTCACGTATCTCTTCGTATGCGAAATCTCTCCAAGTACGTCAAATCTCTCCCAAATCTCTCTGAGAACGAAGAATCTCTCTCAAATCTCTCTCGAAATCTCTCCCAACTTTCTATAATCACTCGGGGCATCCCGACCCTCGAATTTGGCGAAAAATAGCCCAAGAACGGAAGTCTACGCGAAAAACGGACTTAAGGAAACGAACCCTCCAAACCAAAGGTACTATTCATGAACCGAAACGAAAGCACTATTCATGAGGGTCTGAACCGAAAGTACTGTTCATGAGCTGAACCGAAACCACTGTTCATCCGAACCGAACCCGGCCATGAAGGAGATCCGAACCGAACCATGCTAAGAAGAAAGGTCCGAACCGAACCTCGTGTAGAAGGGAAATCCGAACCGAAGGTACTGTTCATTACTGTTCACAACAGTCCCTTCGGTTCTAGCCTGACCTCGGACCGAACCCCTACTTTCGCATCTGACTCCTCATCGGACCGAGCCTTCGAACGAACCCCGCCTTCGCTTCTCGCCTTCGCGTCGGACAGCTTCACCTCGGACCGAGCCATCGCTTCGTGTCCCGCCTCCGGATTCAGCCTCCCGCGTCCGAACCGAGCTCCAGCTGACCGAGCCTCGGCCGAGATCCGAAGAACTTCGCTGGAAAATGCAATTTTCACCCCGTTTTTGCATATTTTTGCATTTTAAACCCATTTCTAATTATTTTAACATGGGATTTTCACCCAAAACTTTATTTTTAATTATAAGACCCCTAAATTAATGATTTAATCACATTTTAGGGATAAAATCTTATTTAAAAAGGAGTTGGTAAAGTACAAAAAGATGAGTGTTGACCTTACCTTAGTTATGACGCAAGCAACCCCATGTCCACTCCATGACAACCCACACTCCTCCCCACCATACCTTGTACTTTTTACCTCCCTCACAAGCCATCTCCATGCTTTGAGAGCTGGATATTCATCCTCTCTCCTCATTTTCTCTCATTTGTTCTCAATTTACAAGAAGATCAAACTCCTTTCTCTCTCACTTTCTCTCTCTAGAAATTCGAGATTCAAGGGCTGATCTTGAGAGTTTCCTCCACCTTTGGTAAGCATAATCAATTTCCTTTATGATTATCTCAATTAATTCCACTCAAATCATGGATATCTTACACAAATTCCATTATATTTGTGTTAGAGCTTCGAATCTTCAAGCGATTCTTCTAGTGTTCTTGGGTTGAGCACCTCTCTTCTTCAACACTTATCCACTGAAATCACACAAGGTGAGTTCATACCCCTACATTTTCATGTTTTCTCAAGTTTTTAGGGGGGGAATACAAGTCAAAACATCAAGAACATATCTAAATTCTTCTAACAGCTTTCATCAGAAAAGTTAGACTCCATTCACGGACTGTTTTGGACACCTTAAACATTTTATTTTTCAAAACTGTTTTAGGTGCATGTATTTCCACTTCTTATCTTTAAAATGACTACTTGCACATCTCCATACGATTTTTATACAATTTATGGTGATTTTTACAAAACTGCCTATCATTTCAAACACCAATCCGGACCAGTCTGTGAATATGGACTTTTCCACCTAAGTTTCAGGTCATTAAAAATCATGATAAAAATTATGAGTAAACTAGACACATTTCGGGAACTCCCAGAGTTTACGGATTTAGTTTTCGACTTCGTATGATTTTTCTATGAATTTTCAAAAACAGTGTAGAAAGGCTGAAAAATTGTTAACAGCTTGTAATTTTTTTACAACACTTTGTATTATGTTGAGCAAAGTGTATAATGCCAAGTTCTAAGTATTGAATGTGATATGTTGTAAATTTTATCATCTTAAACTGAAAATAAGTCATTCATGATAAGATTATTCATTCATTTAGAGCACGTATACATATATAAACTATAATGAACATAGTTTAATGGATTTTATAATCCTAACGCTTTTTCATAAAAGAATTCTTATATACTACAAACGTTTTGGATAAACTATAATAGGTATAGTTTATGTATCATTACCTCTTAAACTCATTTATCAAAGATTTTCCGTTTAGTTCCCGTAAATTTGTTAATGAATAAATTTGTGAGTCATTCCCTTCGGGTTACTTCCAAAGTAACAAAACCAAAAAGTCCTGTAAATTGTAACCAGAGTCTCTTGTAAGGAGAACGTGATAGTTGTGTATAGATCTATATTGGGTTTGACAAACCCACACCAGAGCTGCTCGCTACAGCTAGACCGGCAGGTCTGTGGTGACAAGTGTCATTTAACGGCGACGCCTGAAGAACGTCGCATTATGAGGCCACCCAAGTCAAGTATGGTTATAATAGCTCACATGGGGTATTAACAATCATAAGATTTACGGGTTCTAACTTTAAATTAGCGAGTCATGTTCATTTAGCCTACTGAAATTACTTTAAGTATGGAAAAATACTTATACGCCTTCATATCAAAAATGGTTTTATGACGATTCTAAAAACCACCTTTTTCATCAACAATTATATACTTCATTTGTATACCTTATGTCCTAGTAATTAGGACTACATAACTTTTATAAGGAAAATATTGGATTTTCTTGGTAGCATGCAACTCATTATAAAGATCGACTTTCCAACTCTTACTGTCAAAAACTTATGAACTCACCAACCTTTGTGTTGATACTTTTTCAAACTACTTGTATTCTCAGGAAATCGCTAAACAGGTATCAAAGTACTTTTGAGGATGGGACGTTGAGGCGTCAAACTTATCATATTTTGTCAACATATTGTAATTGATTATGAAACATGTAATCCATACATTGATGTAACTCTTTCAATTATATATATGTTGATTGTGTTTACTTTCATCACTATTGCCATTGTTGTTATGATACTACACATGAAGTCCTCCACCCCCGAACGTTTCCGCCATCCTTGGTTCGGGGGTGTGACAAAATATAACTTTCCTAAAATCTTATTTGGGTTAAATAAAGTAGTAGGAATCGTATCAAGGTTTTCGTACATATAAAGAACCCAAAACTCCGAGTCATAACGAAGAAGTTATGACCAACCGAAGATTCTCGGCAAAACCAGCAACATCGAATAAACGAAAAACGCGAAGTTTCAATACAATAGTTTTTAGCCTTAAGTATCTAAATGGAAGTTATAGATAACCTCAAACCGTGAGCGTACATAAAAAGAACGTCCAAATCTGACTTCGTATGAGAAAGTTATGATTTTTCCAAGATTCGGGTATAGCAGTAGATAGCTAAAAACTCGAAATAGAGCTCGAGATACTTTTGACCAAAACAACCTAAATGAGAATCTAAGGTCTCAACATTTGTAGCGCAACGGCGAAAAGTCTGACGAAAACGGACATCGGATGAAGAAGTTATGGAATTTTAACGGACTTTTCGTGTCCCGGCCCGTTAAAAATAAATAATTAAAAATAAAGTCAGAATTTGCTGATGAAGTCTAAACTAGAGTTGTAGATCATGTTTTTAGCTACGCATGCATATAAAGAACGTCAAAAACGGAGCTCGTACGCGAAAGTTATGGATTTTACAAGTTCGGGGTCCAAAATCCGAGGCTGTCAGGCCCCCACGACGTGGCACAAGCTTGCCGCGACCCGGCAAGTGACTGAGGGCATCTAATCAATGGAAGAGGATAGGTTTGACTCCCCACGACGTGGCCATCACTTGCCACGACATGGCACACCCCAAAAATGCCCCTATAAATAGATTTCAAGGGTTCCGAGCTCCATTGCTCAGTTCCTTTCTTTCTTGCGCCGAAACTCTGCGTTTAAGCCCCCGAGAACCTCCCAAAGCCCCGGTTTTCACCTTCAAGTCCCGAAGGAAGGTTTTGTGTTCTCGAGATTCCCGAGATTCCCGAGAATCCCGAGATTTCCCGCGTTTTCAACTCTTCCTGTCGAAGTTCTGCTCGATTCCTCTCTCGACTACTTCAAATCAACCACTTCAATCAAGTGAGTTCATACCCCTATAATCCACACTTTTAAATGTTTTATAAATGTTTTTATATGCTTTTAAGGGGGGGAATACAAGTAAAACACGCGATGATTATCGTATGTTATACAAAGTTTCGTTATACACTTTTTACCAACAGAACCACATGTGATTTATAACTATTATAAAGAAACTTTCGTATGCAAAATGTATCACGATAACATCATATCTTTTGAAATGAAAAGTGTTGTTATTTATATATAAATCAAACACTCTGCTTATACTATATGTATATGTGTCCACCTTTCATACTACAAACATACGATTATTTTGGGATACTTCTTGTTAATAAATCAATCTTATGTGATTTATAACTAGTATACAAATGGATTTACTACAAGTTTAACAGTTTTACTAAACATATTACTTCAAATGACTTTCTTAAACGTTTTTACATGATTAAAGCTCGTTATCAAACTGTCTTACATACTGTAAGCTTCCTTTCAAACTCGGTTACAAAGGTGTTTTCAAACAGTGGTTTTCCGTGTACTTAAACTGTCTTATCAAACAAAATACTTTCAATCATTTTATAAACTGACATCAAGTCACAAATTCTTTATTAGACTTTTCAACGGTTTTACAAAACTTCTTTATGCTTTTATATTATAAATTGCATGCCTCTATATGTATAGTTATATAAGAAATGTTTAAAAGACTTAGGAAGTCTATCCACCCTATTTCCTTTTCGCGCCTTGAGATGTGGTCTGGTGGGATATTGGGTATTCGTCCAAAAGTCGTTTAAATATTAGTTATATATCATGTATACATATATGGTCATAAATGTTCCATCAGTTAATTTAGTTCCGATACTCTTGGGTAGTAATGGTGTATAAACCTACTTGGACACTCATCAATTACATTCTAGTAAACTATTATAGGAATAGTTTAGAGTAAACAAAACATTTTCCCTACTACAAGAAATTACACCGGAGTCAGTTCATTCATGAGTCTAGACTACATGTTATATGAAGGAATACTCTTACATGAATACTTATACATGAATATTTTTACATAGACATTATATGGCAAATTACTATTACATGTTATATGTCTAGATACGGTTATGTCATTCACCTTTCTATCTTTACCTTGTGATTCAATCACATCATCAACGAGATAGATTGGGACTTTATCTCCTAGTTCCACATGATACATTGAGGGACTAACCATTCCGACAACCACTGTTAGCTACAGAGGTAAATCAACAATCTACGGATGTTTTAGGTTGATACCATCGTGGGTATACATAAGGGACTAACTATTCCTAAACCCGGCTGTTAGCAACAGAGGTAAATGAACAATCTATGGATGTTTTAGGTTGATACCATTTCAGGTATACTTAAGGGACTACTATAAAGAGTTAAACAGGGAAAAACCATCACATTTTCAAGAGATGCGTACTTTCAAAACAGTCAGGTCTAGGTAAAAGACTACTTTCAAAACATTCGGGTCTTGGTAGAAGACTACTTTTATACTAGTAGGAAATATGGGATTTTCTAGAGCTTTTCATACTTATACTAAATGTTTCATCATTCATTCACCAGTCTTTCATATCAACTAATCAAAGCAATGACATTAAATACTCATGAACTCACTAGCTTAAATGCTGATCTACTCTTTCAAAATAACTTGTATTCTCAGGTCACAAATAGACAGGTGCCGATACAAGGTTTAGAGAAGACGGAGCAGTCAAGACTCGTCTTTTATTTTGATAAGTTATCATCATGTCTTGTACTATGAAAGAAAACACTTGTAATTAAAATTATACTATTAATGCAATGGATGATGTTGTTGCTTGTTTACTACTTTTCATTTGTTGTGATGCATACATGACGTCCTCCACCCCAGAACGTTTCCGCCGTTCTCGGTTTTGGGGTGTGACACAAATCCTTACTGCAAATGCAAAAATTCCAAATTCATGCGATTTACTGAAATCTGTTAGATTCTAAACTTATATGCATTGATCCTCTTGTGATGATTATGCACAAAGTCACCAGGACTTGACAACAAGCATTACAAAGTATTCCAAAGGAGATCAACTCCTTGGAAACATCCTTCTTGCATTAAGTTTCCTTAATCTTACATAGATTGAAAATTCTAACTTTGAAACATTTCCAGATTCATTTTGACTATTACTTCTGAACAAGAGTTGCCTCCTTGCATATTATGTCAATATGGTCCTTCTAGAATTATCACTATACTTCCAACTGTCCTTGAGCGCCCAATCTTTGGTAAACCTTAGATTGTCCTCGACATTTGATTAATCCTATTAGTCATATCCAATTCTAGACCTTTTCCCTTCTTAATGCCCCAGGCATTTGGAAAATTTTAGAAAGGATGAATATAGCACATGTAATCGATCCTATATCCGAAGCATATGGGACACGATTCATGATGTCGCACATAAAGACTAAACCAATATTTTGCTATAACATTTCCATTTCTATTTGCCAAGTTCTCATAATTCAGATTTTGAAAAGGGATGCCGTAATCATAATTGAATTTTAGAACACAAATAATGGACTCATATATAGAATTTTCTTATGTTGAGCCATTCCAACATGAAATTCATATATATATCCTTGACTAAATACAATGAAAACCTCAATCTAAGCTTTTAGATTTGAGATGAAGTATAATTTCCTCTCCCTTAATTATAGCAAAACAACTCTTTCCCAATTGAAACTTTTGTTGTCTATAATTAACATTACTAACTTGCAATACTTATCATAATTATCATGCTCCCACTAACATGATGATTATTAGCATGACACTTATGCTCCCACTAGCTTTGACATGTACTCAGAAATCAGCTGATTTTCTTACCAAAGTTCAGATTTCTGATACTAGATTGTTTTGATAAAACTTTATCAAAATCATACACCTTCCCTTAGATAGCTCATAGGTATGTCTAAACAATTATGAAGAGGGATGCCGTAATCATAATGGTTAGACCTTTTTGCCACTTCTCACAAGTCCAGGTTAGTGTGCCGATTAACCACACACGCTCCACTAACGACTTTGAGAATGCAAATATCGCAATTGCTATCTAGCTAAAATCTACTTAGTGACAGTGTTTCCTCACCATCATTTTCATGAATCGAAGAGAAACCTTATGACACTTAGATTTTATGGTGTATGAGTTCCTACCGATATGAATTTGTCAAAACCATAATCACAAGACAAGGAAAATGACAAATCCAAACTCATATGGATTGAACTCAATCTTCATTTCTTGCCACCTGGCATCTCAAGGGCCTGTCATTGCTTCCAAGTTGTTGTGCAGCCAATTGAGAACTCTAAAAACTCATATGCAAAGCCAACTTTAACTGGAATGGACACAGAATATGTCAACATGATAGGTTAAAAACCTCAAGTCGTGTGCTAGTGTAGAACTTCAGGTTTTATTCTTGATTAGTTCTTGAGACTTTCAAGACCTTTAAGACTCCCACTGTCCTCTTGACCTATAAGACGCCCTTGTCAAACATCCAAGAGATAGTACGGATTCTAATCAAGACAAACACTTCACATAATTGACCTTAGTTGGTCTTTGTTTTATCCAAAACATCATAGCTTACAAATTTCAAATGTACAAGAGTATGAAACTTTTAATGTTACATTTGATAAGTGTTTTAAACCTTCTTTAAGACATGTCACTCAAATTACAATCTTGGAGTATGACTCTAAGACTTGTAATGGAACGAAGTATGACTCATCTTCTTGATTTAACCATTTCAACAATTCAAGATTCCTTGTCTTAGTCATAAGAATGCACTAAGATTTCCTTAGAGAACTAATTGTGCTATGGTTTCTTAATCATTAAGATGATCACAAAACTGATACTAAAGTACTCTCCCATCTTTTCAGATTTGAGAAACTTTTATCCTTCTGCCTAATTTGATTCTTCTTATTCGCTCCTCTATACATTGGAACCTTTTCCAATGTCTCAGAGTTACACTTAACCTTGTAAGTATAATCATATTTACTGAGCTTTAGTAAACCATGACGAATAGTCTTATCGATCTTTTGTGGTAGACTTGACAGTGCACAAGAATGTGTACTCGATCCCTTAGTCCTTCTCTTGACTCACACATCCATGTGAACAAGTAGTTAGTCTTAATTTTTTTTCAATGCTTGAAAGTTATCATTCATCATGCTATACAACTAGCATGATTCCAAGTTTCTATCCAACTGAAACTTGGGTGATGAGAGTCTTTCCTTATTTGGTAAATTTAGACACTACCACAAATGAAAGAATCAAATTCACTTTCCAATATTGCTATCAGTGGAATCTTATAAGCAACAACTTTTCACAAATGCCATTGTAAGGATACTTAAAATAAATAAATTCAAAACCTTTTTCTTTTATTTTAAAATTTTACGGAAAACTTATCCTTAGAATCCATATGAAAACCTTGTTGTTATCTATTCCTAAGCAATATAAATATCATAAGTCTTAAGTAATAGCCCAAAATTCTGATCACTAAACCATGAGATTGAAATCCATCTTCGCGAAAAGAATCAGCATGCACTTAATAGAGTTAGACAATGGACTTTACCAGAAGTAGAGCCAAACTTATTGACTTTAACATGCTTAGGTAAATTTGGCAGCTCCGCAACCAACGCCCCTTCCTTTGGCAATAGTTACCTATGGACCCTTGATAATGGGACTATCTCAGACTTAGCCTCTCTCTTTACCATTTGGTCAACTGAGTTGACTATGGCCGATCCCTTTCCATTGGAAAGAGAGAGCTTTATTGGATATCCAATGTCAGTATTGTCAATGTCCACAAGTTTTAGGAAGTTGATCTTAGCAACTAGATAAGATCATTAAGGGTCTTGTATTATTAGGTTTTAATTGGTTTTTGAAACTCCTAGATCTTTGAGATTCATTGAACTTTTCAATGGCATGTTTCAATCTCGAGTGTGCCCTTCAGGTTTTGTGACTGGGATGCCGAGGATCACAAAACAAGGTGTGAAGTAACCATGCAAATTACTTGGTACCCTTAAGTGTTTACCCCTCAATCGATGTGTGTTGGTTAACCACACACGCTCCATCGACACTATGATAAACATTAAGTTACTCTTTGCCTACCTTGTTAAATACGAGTTAGTGTGCCGGTTAACCACACACGCTCCACTAACCGACTTAAACAAAGTGCAAAGTGTAATTTCATGGATTAGCACCTTATTCACATTTCCCTAAGTAACTAAGATTGGGTATTTATAAGAGTTTAGTTACTTGTTATTTATCATTAATACTTTTAATGAAGGGAGAATTCTAGCCCTTGTCCTACCCGTTCGGCTAACGACCCTCCACCGGTCAAGGAAGCGGCGGGTGACAGTGGACACCCATTAAACTGCCATTTTATAGGCAGTAACCTTATACCCCCTTATAAACCGGCTTCGTGAATAAGGCCTACTAACGGTAAGACTGACTTTACTCTATACGTATATATAATTATTATTAACTTATAATATTATAAAGTATAAGGGTTGAATTTTAACTTTTAAAATTCTAAGGGCTAACTTGGAATTAAAGTATTCATGGGGAAAACTTTACAATTTCCAAAACTTGAGGGCAAGTTTTTGAAACTATTCAAAACTCTTGGATTTTCATAACTTATGAGTTTAATTAAATTTTTAAAAACTTTAATGAAGTGACTCTTGAACATCCATAACTTGAGGACAAGTTATGGAGTCATAAAACAATTTAATGAGGAAAAAGACTCTTCATTTTGTAACCTATGGAAACTTTTATGTGTTTTAAGATTCATAAATGTGACTTATAAGTTACATAAACACATTTTATGAACTTCTTTTAGATTAATTTGGATTAAAACCAACTATCACATAATTTTATTCATTAATCTAAATTCACTCATAAAACAAGGTAACACAAAAAACTTTTGGTGATCCATAACTTATTCTTAAGTTATGGAATCCTTTAAAACATTAACACCAAATTTTGTAACTCCATAAAAACTTTGAATCAATTTTTTTTAAAACCTTTTCATATCCATAACTTATGGAGGTTTCAAAAAATAAAACTCTTTAGATCAAACTTTTAAAACTAATAAAATAATCATATAATTTTATCTTTTATTAACTTTGACCTAATTCATCTCATAAAGCAAATTATTCAAATTTTACAAATAATTAGTTTTTCACAAGAACAAGTAATTATCTTAAAATTTAACAAACTTCATGTTTTTTTTTTTTCCTTTTTTTTGAACTTTGAAAATAAAACATTTGCATCAATATAACAGAAAACAACCCATGGCTCTGATACCACTGTTGGGTTTTGAGCATTCTAACACTCCTAAGTGTACATGCAACCCTAAATACCTTGGATCTATGTTTTCTCTATTATACATGCAAATATGAACTTCCAAGGTATTATCCTAATCTAGCATACAAAACAATGAATATAACAAGATAGAATACATACCTCTTTGATGTAGAAAGTCTTCATGAAGCTTGAGTGCCTAGTGCCCCAAGTGTGACACCTCAAATGGTTCACACAACACCAAATACACTTGGAATAACTTGAGAGAAACTTGAACACTCCTTGAAATCATCTAGCCCTCACACTCACACATAGTGCACGATTTCTTGAGCCATGTGATTCTTTTATATGGTGGCTATTAGGGTTACACCATGTAACTCATGACTTTACCCATTCCTTATGCTCCACGGATTTTAACCTCCATGGAGCATCCATGGGTCACAGACTTAGTCCAATATAAGGAATCTTGGATCACAAGCCCACATATATAAGAATGAATGATTTACACAATCAACCCATATATTTAATTAGTCTCCTTTTGATCACTTTATTGATTCCAAATTAATTCTTGATCAATACTAATTAAATAACCTTATTAATATATTAGAACTTTTAATATATTAACAAACCTTAAATGTTATTTTTCTCATTTTAGTCTATCCAAATGCATGATGCCATGCAACCCAAATGGACCATGCCGGGTCGGGTCAAGTCTTACCAATTATAGTTATGGACTTAGACATTAATCCAACAGTTTCATCACAATTTGTTGAAGCATTCGTAATACTTGTACTCACAAATCACATTATAAAATATTCATAGTGGTAATACCAAGTATAAAGCGGAGAGCATAAAAGCACGCATAGAATACACTATCATTCCAAAACAGTAACTCCTTTAAATCGATGTAGCTCAAGTTACAATAAGAAATTCCAAGGTCGTCATTTAACATCAGGCGGATTGGTCCCCGTCATACCAATTTCTTGTACACCGAAAAGTACCCACATCTCTTCTCGAACACTTGAATCCCCAATCAAAATGCAAATTTTGGGACGGAATTCCCTCTAACGGGGGGATGATGTGACAACCGTCAATTTCCAGTCAAGTCAAAATCACCTAAAGTCAACAAGTCAAACCGGTCAACTCACCTAACCCTTGTATACTAGGGTTATCATTATGTTTCATATTTAACAACTTGCACTCTTAATACAAAGTCTCACTTAGAGCTTTCACATGTTCGGAAACTCGAAACCCTAATCAGGGCAAGTGATGAAACTACTCGATAAAACATTATTCCTTAACCCTCGGGGGCATATGATAATCATAACAAGACTTAACGAGGTTTACGAACCTTGAATTATAGAGCCAAACACTCAAAAAGGTCTCAAAAGAAGTCTCTCTCAATCTCTTTCACTTTATCTCTCCCAAATCTCTCCAAGAATGTGAAATCTCTCCCAAATCTCTCTATGTATGAGAAATCTCTCCAAGAATGTGAAATCTCTCCCAAATCTCTCTCTGTATGAGAAATCTCTCCAAGAATCTGAAATCCCTCCCAAATCTCTCTCTGTATGAGAAATCTCTCCAAGAATGTGAAATCACTCCCAAATCTCTCCAACTATGTCAAATCTCTCCCAAATCTCTCTCAAAACCCCTTTTGATTTATTTTAATCATTTCGGGCATCCCGACACTTGACTTGGTGAAAAACCATTCGAAACGGGAAGAGTCATTAGAAATTAGCCTTTTAGGGCCGAAGTCCCTCTACAAGGACCAAACTCTTATTGAGCCGAAGCCCTAAGAATCAAGACCGAAGCCTCCTTAAGGAACCACAGCCATTGGACCGGACCAGATCTACTGAGAACCGAGGCTGCTGAAGACCGCAACGTTGATCCGCACCCGTAGCTGAGCACCGCACCCGACCTTCGTTCGGACCCTCCTGACGAGCCACCTACGGTACCTCCTCGGACCGCAGTCCTTTCCCCTTTCGGATTCACTTCAACGACCAAGTCTTCCCTCCGGTTCTAAGGATGCTTAGATCTGAAACCAGGCACTGACTTCGGATTTCCCCATTTTTCACCTAGTTTTCCACCACGACTCTGTTTTAAGCCCGTTTTTAATTATTTTAACGAGGGATTTTCACCCAAACTTATATTTTGACATATAAGACCCCATAAATTCATAAATTCATCATATTTTTAGATAAATCCTTATTTAAGAATAAAATCTATTAAGTACGCTCTTGAGGTGGAGTGTTGACTTCACTTTAGTTTATGACACAAACAACCACCCACACCCACTCCATGACCAACCCACACCCATCCCCACCACACCGGGTCATTCAAGAGTACTTTCCCCACCATTTGACCAGCCACACTCTTGGTGAAAGGCTGAAAAGTCTTATCTCTCCTCACCTTTCTCTCATTTCTCTCATTTCCACCCAAAGAACAAACACCTTTCTCTCTCACTTCTCCCTCCGTCAAATTCGAGATTCAAGGGCTGATCATCAAGTTTTCTCTCATTTGTGGTAAGTGAAATTATCCTCCTTATTATTATTACACTTCCTTTTACTCAAATCATAGATTCCTTACACAAACTCCATCATATTTGTTGTAGATTCGAGAATCTTCAAGCAATCCTCCAAGTGTTCTTGAGTTGAACACTTCTTCCCTTCAACATTCATCCACTGAAATCACACAAGGTGAGTTCATACCCCTATCTTTTCATGTTTTCTTAAGTTTTAAGGGGGGGGGGAATACAAGTTAAAACATTAATAACATGACTAAACTCATTTAACAGCCTTCATCAGAAAAGTTTAACTCCATTCACGGACTGTTTTGGTCAATTTAAACATTTTATTTTTCAAAACTGTATTAGGTGTAAATATTTCAGTTTCATACCTTTAATATGACTACTTCCACATCTCCGTACGATTATTCTATGATTTCTTGTGATTTTTACAAAACAGCCTATCATTTCAGAAACGAATCCAGACCAGTCTGTGAATATGAACATTTTCACACAAGTTAAAGAATTCCAAAAATCATAATAAAAATTATGAATAAACTAGACACATTTTATGAACTCTCAGAATTTAAGGATTTAATTTTTGACTTTGTATGATTTTTCTAAAACAGTGCTGAAAGGTTAAAAAATAGTTAACAGCTTATAACTTTCATAACACTTTGTATTATGTTGAGCAAAGTGTATAACAATAAATTGTAAATATTGAATGTATCATCTTGTTAGTTTAACATCATAAACTGAAATTTAGTCATTCATGATGAGGTTTTCTCATTCATTTCGAACACATATAATGAATTTCAATAAGCATAGTTTATGGATTTTACTACATGAAAAAAGTTTTACTCTCAAAGCAAATGGGTTTTCATATCCTACGTGATAAATTATAATGGGAATAGTTTAAGGATTTTATA
This sequence comes from Lactuca serriola, assembly GCF_051521515.1. Classification (NCBI taxonomy): domain Eukaryota; kingdom Viridiplantae; phylum Streptophyta; class Magnoliopsida; order Asterales; family Asteraceae; genus Lactuca; species Lactuca serriola. The sequence continues at coordinate 303,642,782 of NC_136415.1, read as the reverse complement.
TCACTAATTTATTCAGAAAAGGTGATTTTACTTCCTCCACGGAAGAGATTTTAATATCAAACTATGTGCAAACTAGTGAACTTAGGTTGTGAGGCAATTCTCTCCCCGTACGTTCGAGTACGGGATCCCAATCCTGTAAGTTAAAACCAGAGTCTCTTGTATGGAGAGTGTGATAATTGTGTATAGATCTATACTGGGTTTGACACCCCACACCTTGCTGCTAGCTAAAGTGGGACCGACAGGTCTACGGGTGACAAGAGTCATAGAATCTTAACGTTTGAAAAACGTTGTGCAGGTTAATTCTCGTCATAGCATGGTTATAGCGACTCACATAGCTAGTTAACAATCTTTCAAGTTTACATGGAAACTTTTACCTTAAAAAGGGGTTTACTTCTAAATCAAATGAGTTTATGTCGATTTAAACTTACATGAATTACTTTAAGTATGGTAAAATACTTGCACACTTTCGGTCTTAGGATTAAAGACAACTCATAACAGATAAAGTTTACGGGATTTTTCTCAAATCAAAAAGGGTTTTATGCCGATTTAAAATCACTTTTATATCTTTAAGTATGGAAAATACTTGTTCATTTTCGGTCATGGGATTTAGGACTACATAAATTTTATAAGGAAAATATTGGATTTTCTTTGGAACATATTTCTATTAACTCTATATCTCGTCTAGAATTGTTAGACATCAACGGTTCATTTAACTCAAGTTATATGTAATTTATATACGTTGGGTGATCATAGAAGGAACCTATGGGTTCTTCTAGAGTTCATTATCGCATGACATAGGAGCATTCATTCCACACTTAACTAATAAAATATTGGATCTTCTGAAAACCATACTTTATCGCTTTCACAAGGAAAACGGTTACTTCCTCAAACAAAACTCTTATGAACTCACCCACTTAATTGTTGACACTTTTTCAAAACTACTTGTATTCTCAGGAAATCAGTGAAACAGGAAAACCAACAACATTTTGAGGATGGGACGATAAGTCGTCAAACAATACATTTTTTCATCATAATGTAATTAACTTGAATCATGTAAACAAATACTTTGGTGTAACTTTTTCAATTATATTTATGATGGTTGTATTTACTTTGAGCACTATTATACTCGTTGTTGTGATACTATACATGAAGTCCTCCACCCCCGGACGTTTCCGCCATCCTTGGTTTGGGGGTGTGACACCGCCATACAAGAAAAACGGGCCCAACCCAACATACACGTAAAGGGCCTAGCCCATCATACACATGCAAGTGTCACAAACACATCTATTATCAATCCTAACACAGTCTAGTGGGTCGAAATTGGTGCCTTCGACCAACGAGTTTAGTTAAGAGACTCACTTTACTCACAAAGCCAACTAAAAACTCAGCTCAATGTCTGTGGGATTAAGGTGGCTATGCTTAAAACTAAATTGGTATAAAGTTGATAATAGAAGCAATGTTCTTTTTGGGCTACCCTCATTACTAGAAATAGCTAGAAATGATATTAGGTGAGAGAGTGATAGATAGAAAGAGAGAGTAAGAGAGAGAGAGAGAGAGAGAGAGAGAATAATTTTTTAATATATTAAATGATTAATATATAAATTGGAAATAGATAATTGATACGTTAATATGTTATGTGATTAATAAATTTACATGAGATCAATAGTTAAATAATTGATTTGTTAACTTAGATGATTAGGAAAATAATAAGAAATCACTTAGAATTAATTAATTATTAATCATAATTAACTTGGAATTAATTTCAAATTAATGAAAAGTGCAAGCGGTGAATTGTAATTTTTCAATAATTCAACAAAATAAGTAATTCTAGAGCCCTCCATGGCATTGACAATTTTTGAGGCCTCTTGGATGCAGATAAAGAAAAGATTTGAATTGGGATTAAATATATTATTCAATTAATTCAAATCCGACTTTGTTTGCAAGTTACCTAAACTATAAATAGGACCCCATAGCCATCAATTTTTGTTCATGCCTTTACCTACAAGCAAAGGAAAAAAAAATTTCCTCTCTCCTCATCAACCTAGGGTTTCAAGAGTTTAGGGTACATGCCATTAGAGGCACTAAAATTTTGGTGCTTGTTTTCCAGGGTTTTCAAGAAGGATATTGGTGTGATTATTTTCTACAATAATCAGGAGGTATGTAAACCCTAACTCTATGTAAATTTTGATTATTATAGAGTCACCTTAGGGTTATTGGTGTTCATATCGATAGAGAAAACATAAATCCAAATAGGTTACATGTGAACTTAAGAGTTAAGTTCTTTTCCGCCTCATGCATAGATTTATAACATATAAAACCCATCAGTATTGACCACAACTAACAGATCTCTCCGCCAAATGATAGGTGCTAAACACCTCTTAACAATCCTTACAAGTTAAACCCTAAGTCTAGCTTATAAAAATAGAAAGTTGACAAAAAGTCAACCCAAGTCAATAATTGAACGCACAAAGTCAAAGTCAATAACTTACAATGTCAACCAACGATCCTCACATCGTGACCAAACCTTGGCTACATCGTGGGTGTGCACTAGACTTGATTCCAACTTTACCTGCTCCAACTTATCCAACTCAGTCATGAACAATCCTTTGGGCTAACCTCAAGAAGTGAACATCCTTCTTTAATGTTGTGAGCCCCAAAAGACTCAACATAAATAGGTTCTTTCGTGGTCACGTTGGGACACACCTTCTGTCACATTGTGACTACAGTCTGAAGCATAAATCCAAAGATTTAAGTTGTCACAACTAGCATTTTTGCTAGGAAATTCTACTCTCATGCAATCATTCACCTAGTGTGATAACCTATAATCTATGAGAATACTATACTCCATTCTCATTCAAATGTATTTCATATGCTCAAATAAGGGTTGGAAACCCTAGATATCCCCTTTCAAGTTCACTATGGCCTAGGATTCTCTTATTGGGCCTAAAGGACCAACAAACCTTCAAGTTGACTATTTTGGGCCTAGAAACCCTAATTGGGCTCTAATTGGACTCACATTCATCAACTTTAACATTTTGGGCCAAGTGGACCTAGAATGGTTCATTCTATTCCTAATGGGCCCAATTGGGCCATAAGTGATTTTAAATTTCCTAATGGGCCATAAAACTCATCCCTTGATTATTTGGGCCATGAGCCATCTCCAAGGACCATGTAGGCCGAAAATCATTTAAATGGGCCATATTTTTGGATTTAGGCACTCAAGGCCCAAACCCTCTTTTCCCTTATCCGCTTTCTCGGCCCACAAGTGAAAAAGAAGGGAAAAATGAATGAAAGAATGGCTTCATGACACCTCATTATTGTTTAGAGGTTAAGTAATGGATTACCCAACAAACAACCATGCAAGTCTCATATACCCATGCAAGTCTCATATACCCATGCAATTCTCTCTCTCCTCCTTTCTTCTTCTTAATTCTCGGGCAAAAGAGAAGCATACACTAATTTCACCAACTTCTTTCAACATCACTCTCTCCCTAGAAAGTCTTCACTCTTCTCAAATTTTCGAAAATCTAAGGTGAATCAAGAAGGTTTCCACCAAAAAATCATCTTCCCTTGGTAAGCCCTTACTCATCTAAGTTGTATAACTTCATCCTTTTGTTAAGATCATTCATTCTAAGCATTTTGTGATCATACTCTTAGAAAACCTCCATAAGTTCGAGATCTTCCAAGTAGGGTTGCTAAGGCCGATTTTTCTTCTCATTTTCCTCCCAAAACCAAAACCACACCCAAGGTGAGCTTCATACTCCCTATTTTTCTATTTTATAAGTTTTGTGGGGGGGGGGGAATACAAGTGAAAGTGTAGATCTATACGTATTTGTATGCCTTGTATGATTTATATGCTTATATGTGTGTTTTTGTGTGATTATGATGTTGGATCTAGTCATAAGCCCCTAAAAATCGAGATATACTTTATGTTAAATGATACTAGCATCAATTATATTTCTACATACAAAGTATTCCAAGAAAAATAGCTAAGTGGCTTAATAACATCTTCTTTGGGCTAAAAACTCATTTTTGGACACAAAATTTTAAAAATATAAAGTTAAAGGGCCCAAAATGACATATTACGAATTCTGATGGGTGAGATGAGTCAAAACAGTTTCAACAAAGTATTTTCTGGAAATATACTTATTTGGTGGATTAAAATTATAAATTTCAAGCTTAATGGGCTAAAAATGACATTTTCGGCCCAATAGGGCCCAATATGCGAAATTTTCCAATTTGAGGGGCTGAAACTGTGTTTTACTGTAAAACAGTGGACTACTAGTGTTCCAAATCCTTTTCAAAGGTTAAAAGTGCTTTTCATAATTAAAAAGGACCAAAGTTGCAAAAATTTTCCAATTTGGGCCAAAAGTTTAAAATTTGCGAAAATGAAGGTTCCAGCCGAAAAAGTTTCATTTTGAGGGACTAAAACTGTTTTTCAAAAAGCTTTGAGATGAAAAATACTTTTTCCACAAGTTTTGATACTAAAGTGTCAAGAATAATGACTTAAGGACTAAAATATAAATTATTTATATAAGGTCCAAAAGTGTAAATTCATCTAGAAAGAAGGGTCTGAAAAATGTAAAAGATTAATGTCTTAAACAATGAACCCGACACGATGAAACGCTAGTAAGTCGACTATCGGCAGATTTCAATACACCTATAATACCAAAAATCGTTATTGAACGAATTGATTCGGTCTCGAATCAATAACAAATCCGAAACTACTAACACTACGACACTCAATACACACATGGAAATCTCGGAAACTCTATACACTCGTGGAAATACACTAGACGTCGACACTCCGTCCTTGGGCCCAAAAGTTTCAAATCATGCTTGTCGGGCCTAGCTAGCCCAACGACATGATCTTTAGGCCCGAAGGAAATTTACTTACACGTAGTTGGGTCTAATACGACTTAATTTCATGTAAAAGGACTTTCAATGGCAAACGTGCTGCTGGTCCCCAATGGTCCTTCAGTACTGCTAGCGAAGTCGAAACTCACTATTGCGAGTTGGGCTAAGGGCCCTTCGCATTCTCTATGGCCTTGAACGACGTAGGGAAATACCGGGGGCTTCGCACCTTCTTTTTCCCCTCGGTCGTGGGGCTACATGAGTCCGGGGGGTTGGGTTACATGAATAAGTGCAAGCGATGCCTAAGGGATCGTTTGTACGGTTGTCAACTGGTCATTTTCATTAATGTACGTTACAACAATTCACCAACTACTATTAATCCAACGTCTCCGGAGCTCAACGAATACCTCTATCGTAACGAAATAACAACACATAAACTAATTAAAGCAAAGTGATAGGAAAACGTCGGGTTTTCCTAGGGTTTTCAACTATTACACCTACGAACTACATAACGAGTTTTACAAATCGTACGCTTACATTTACAGAAACAAACAAGGATACTTATGGATCTTCACACCTTTTTGACTATACTATTTTAAGAAAATATCGGATTTTCTGGTGGTTTTTGAAACAATATAAACATTGGATTTCAAACATTACTTATGAACTCACCAACATTTCATATGTTGACGTTTTTCAAAATACTTGTATTCTCAGGTAACAGATAAAGTGAAGGAAGAATTGTACGCAATGATGTTTTGCTGTGTGTTAATTAGTATCGAACAATCTACTTTTGAGAATGTAGTGTTTTGAGACAATGTAATGGATGTAAACACTATTAGTTGTAATATTCAAATGTTGGTGATGAATGATGTTATGTTTCATGTATATTCATGGTGATGGTATTCAATTGAGTCACAACAGCCCCCGGACGTTTCCGTTGTCTGGTTCGGGGTTGTGACAGGTTGGTATCAAAGCTCTGTTTATAGTGAACTAGCATATCTAACCGTCCATTGATATGCAACTATAAACCAAAAGAGGGACTAACATAACTTTGAACAAAACAAGTAAAACATAACAATAAAACACCCTTACTTGTATTAGGAACGAGAACCTAACACCGAACCAAACATGATAACGCTAGTATCTCGGTTAATCCAGGACTATTCTTAGTTGTATCAAGGAGCGAATGTAGCCTGATCAACTACATTCCCTCCAAGGTACAACCACCACATGTCTGGAAGAAATCGTGATAGCTAGGGAATCTAAAAACATACCCCTTAATCTCCAAGAAGGGAACTTCAACTAAATCTATGCAATAGTTGTAGAATTATAGGAGTAATTGGTATGCTATTTGTTTCTAGTATTCATAGCCCTTCGTGCAATACTCTATAGGCAAGTATCATTAGCCAGGAAACCTTATCTCCCTAGTCAAGGAATAGTAGGGTGGCTCGACCCAGAGGAAGAACCACAGGAGGAACACGAAGTAGAACTCGCAGGTGAACCCGCTGAGTCAATAGTGGACCTCGAAGAGGAAGAGCCCAAGGGCAATGATGATGATGACTCGGATGCAGAATCTGATGTCATCAATCATCCATGAAAAGCCAGAGTACCGACGGATCGTGTGGGCCCCGGTGGCCCCATGCCCCCTTGGGCATACGAAATTTAGATATAGAGTCACCAGCAAGGGATACGGCCACATTACGGTAGGAACCGAGGTCTCTCCGACCATTGGCCATAGAGGACCAGCTGACCAGGCCCTCCCAATCATGGTCCGACGCACCCGAAGTATTGATAACCAAGCTCAGGACACCCCAAATCGAACGAAACAAATGTGGTTTGCTATTAAGAGGGATGAGAGGCAAACACGGGAAGTGAATGGAGACTCTCGAGCGAGACAGTTAGTTTGGGAGGTACGCCTACGAGATACCGAGCAACAAGTAGCTCGTCTCCGAGGTGCATCCACTTCACCAGCACCACCACCAGACACTTCCCGCCACGATTAGGATCAACCTTTTCTAGTTCCCCCCTACTATCCGACATGACTCTCTTTCGTGTACTAAGATGGTACTTACCCCTGAAACAATTATGTGTTATATTTATTTCATATTGCTACAAAGACTCAATTATATGCACAAGCGAACCCTCGAGACCACTAGATACTTAAGGATCTCGAAACCAAAACAACCCAAATATTCTAAGGATAGACGTAAGAATCGTGCCAAATCTGTGAGTACCTACTACCGCAAATACATCATAGGGATGTAGATGGAGGCAGTAAGAAGTATACAACAAGATGCAAATTTTATAGAGTACAACCAGGAATGACGATCATTACTTATGATCTGGGTTATCAACGTGCATCAGGAAAATGCCATCCCACAAGAATAACAAGCGCACCCGCGAGACACCGCTCCTGCAGATGGACTCTGCTACATTTCAAGCTGTTGTAACGGCAGCAGTAACCGCTGCTATGGCACAAATCAATGCGAACAACCCCATTAGAGACGGGAATAGCATTGAAAACTCCAGCCAAAGGAACGAACATGGAAACCATCAAGTGACAACCTATCAAGGAACTCCAAACCCCAAGCTCAAGAGCAGGAAGCTGAGGTCTGGAAGTAAGAGAAAGGGGCGACACACTCAAGGGTTCTTAAGGGGAGCAACATGTTGTTGTTGTTCATGCGACCATGACCCCTATTACACCAGCAACCAGGAGACCATATGCTGGAAACCTTCCAAAATGCAACCAGTGCAAATTCCATCATAATGCAGCCTGCAGGGAGATGCATTGTAACAAATGCAACCGAAATAATCACATCGCCAAATTCTGTAGAACTTATCCATGCCAGAATCGCCAGCCAAATGAAAACGACAACAATCGCAACAACCCTAACAACAACACCAATGATGAGACCAGTCGCACCTACCATAGGTGTGGAGGAACTGGTCACATCAGGCGCAATTGCCCCAGGGATAACAATCGAGGAGCAGAAGGGTCAGAAATGGTCCTGACCTTGGGTCAAGGTGAAGCAATCCAAAACCCAACGGTTGTTACTGGTACGTTCCCACTTGACAACTCTTTCACTTACCTCTTATTCAATGGTAAATCCAAGTGAAGTTTCGATTAGTAACAAATTCAAACACTTACTAAAACAACATCCCCAAAGCTAAGCTAAGCCTTTTCAATGGACTTGGCCAATGGGGAAAAATGATTTAACCTAGGGTACTTATGTGGAGTACACCTTAACACTAAACAACCATTCATTACAAATAGGTTTCATGCCAGTAAATATTAGGAGTTTTAATGTGATAATCGTCATGGTTGGGTTAAGCCCCCACCGTGCTGATACTACGTGTCGCGAGAAGGCCGTTTGCCTTCACCTTCCTAATCACGAAAACTCTAATAATCCATGGTGATAAACCTGGCGCAAATCCTCTCCTTATCTCGTGCATCAAGGCACTGAAGTGCCTGCACCAGGAGGACTACGTTTTCCTCACTCATGTTGTGGACAAGACCAAAGAAGAGGTAGGCATACAAAGTATTCCGGTAACATGTGATTTTTCCAAATGTGTTCCCCAAAGGACTTTCGGGAATATCCTAGAGGGACAGGTCGAATTTCGAATCAACCTCCTATCGGGAACCCCATCAATTGCCAATTCACCCTATAGGTTGAATCCCGCCGAAAATTCACAAGTTATCCAGTCAACTGAGTAGAATTGTTGCGCAAAAGATTCATCAGACCAAGCTTCCCTTCCTGAAGAGCTCCGATCTTGTTCTTCAAGAAGATGGATCCCTCGGAAGGTACATCGATTTTAGGAAATTGAATAAGCTCCCTATCAAAAAAAAAAATCGATACCCACTTCCTTGGACTGACGATCTATTTGGCTAGCTCCAAGGAGCTAGCTACTTCTCTAAAATAGATCTTAGAGCCGGTTATCATCAACTTCGAGTCCGAGAAGACGACATTCCAAAAACTGCCATCCGAACTCGTCGCGACCATTTAAAATTCATTGTGATACCCTTCGGTCTAATGAATGCTCCCACAATATTCTTGAACCTTACGAACCAAGTTTTCTCAACCATTCCTAGTTAGCCTTTTCATTATTTTCATCAATAACATACTCGTCTGCCCACGAAGCGAGAACAAAACACTGTCAACATCTGCTACTAGCCTTGAAAGCATCAAAGCTGGAGAATATCGCGAAGAAAGCACAGCATGGATGGGTAAAACACTTGAAGTCAAAAGACAAAGCTTATTGTTATAAGAGTTGAGTTGGGCGCTATCTGGGTGATCGTCAATAGGTTAACCCAATCTGCCCATTTCCTGGTAATACAGATCGTGAGACTCCATGAAGTATCAGTATCTACTATCTCAGATCGAGATAACGAGATTACTTCAAGACTTTGACAGACATTCTAGAAGGCTATGGGAACATAGCTAAATATGAGCATTGTTTGCTACTCTCAAACCTCTAACCAAAGCAAACGAACTATTCAACCACTCAAATTCATGCTACAAGTCTAGGTGTTTGAATTCAGCAAGTCATGGGATACCTGGTTGCCCGTGATTGAATTCTCATACCATAACAGCTATCGCTCGAGCATCAAGATTGCTCCCTTTGAAGCTCTTTATAGTCATAAACGCAGATCACTCGCCAGTACTCTCATGAGACCAGAAACCATTTGCAAAACAACAGAGAAGATAATCCAAATCAAAGCCTGACTTCAAGCATCGCGAGACCGATAGAAGAGCTATTCCGGCAAGCGGCATAAGCCAATAGGATGTCAAAGTCGGGGATCACATGTCATTAAAGGAATCTCCTTGGAAAGGAGTGATTCTCCTTAGAAAACGAGCAAACCAAACCCACGATACGTCGGGTTGTACGAGATTCTTGCTCAGATTAGTCCAAAGACTTATAGTCTGCAGCTACCTGTAGAACTCGGAAACGTATACCCTGTGTTGAGCGTCTCGAATCTGAAAAAGTGCCTATCAGGAAAAACTCTTATCATTCCTTTATAAGGGATCGAAATAAACAAGAATCTCCTGTCCGTCAAGGAACCAGTCAATGTATTGGATAAGGAAGTAAAGTGTACAAAACAAAGCCACATGTTGATTGTGAAGGTCCGACGGAACGCTAAGCGTGGACCGAAATTCACAAGTGAACGTAAAGACTAGATGTAGCAAAAGTACCCTCACCTATTCTATCATTCATGAACCTACCTTTCGAAAGAATTTCAGGACGAAATTCCCTCTAACGGGGGGATGATGTCACAACTAGCATTTTTGCTAGGAAATTCTACTCTCATGCAATCATTCACCTAGTGTTATAACCTATAATCTATTAGAATACTATACTCCATTCTCATTCAAATGTATCTCATATGCTCAAATAAGGGTTGGAAACCCTAGATATCCCCTTTCAAGTTCACTATGGCCGAGGATTCTCTTATTGGGCCTAAAGGACCAACAAACCTTCAAGTTGACTATTTTGGGCCTAGAAACCCTAATTGAGCTCTAATTGGACTCACGTTCATCAACTTTAACATTTTGGGCCATGTGGACCTAGAATGGTTCATTCTATTCCTAATGGGCCCAATTGGGCCATAAGTGATTTTAAATTTCCTAATGGGCCATAAAACTCATCCCTTGATTATTTGGGCCATGAGCCATCTCCAAGGACCATGTAGGCCGAAAATCATTTAAATGGGCCATATTTTTGGATTTAGGCACTCAAGGCCCAAATCCTCTTTTCCCTTATCCCCTTTCTCGGCCCACAAGTGAAAAAAAAGGGAAAAATGAATGAAATAATGGCTTCATGACACCTCATTATTGTTTAGAGGTTAAGTAAGGGATTACCCAACAAACAACCATGCAAGTCTCATATACCCATGCAAGTCTCATATACCCATGCAATTCTCTCTCTCCTCCTTTCTTCTTCTTAATTCTCGGCCAAAATAGAAGCATACACTAATTTCACCAACTTCTTTCAACATCACTCTCCCTAGAAAGTCTTCACTCTTCTCAAATTTTCGAAAATCTAAGGTGAATCAAGAAGGTTTCCACCAAAAACTCATCTTCCATTGGTAAGCCCTTACTCATCTAAGTTGTATAACTTCATCCTTGTGTTAACATCATTCATTCTAAGCATTTTGTGATCATACTCTTAGAAAACCTCGATAAGTTCGAGATCTTCCAAGGCGGGTTGCTAAGGCCGATTTTTCTTCTCATTTTCCTCCCAAAACCGAAACCACACCCAAGGTGAGCTTCATACTCCCTATTTTTCTGTTTTATAAGTTTTGTGGGGGGGGGGGGAATACAAGTGAAAGTGTATATCTATACGTATTTGTATGCCTTGTATGATTTCTATGCTTATATGTGTGTTTTTGTGTGATTATGATGTTGAATCTACTCATAGGCCCCTAAAAATCGAGATATACTTTATGTTAAATGATACTAGCATCAATTATATTTCTACATACAAAGTATTCCAAGAAAAATAGCTAAGTGGCTTAATAACATCTTCTTTGGGTTAAAAACTCATTTTTAGACACAAAATGTTAAAAATACAAAGTTAAAGGGCCCAAAGTGACATATTACGAATTCTGATGGGTGAGATGAGTCAAAACAGTTTCAATAAAGTATTTTCTGGAAATATACTCTTTTGGAGGATTAAAAATATAAATTTCAAGCTTAATGGGCTAAAAATGACATTTTCGGCCCAATAGGGCCCAATATGCGAAATTTTCCAATTTCAGGGGCTGAAACTGTGTTTTTCTGTAAAACAGTGGACTACTAGTGTTCCAAGTCCTTTTCAAAGGTTAAAAGTGCTTTTCATAATTAAAAAGGACCAAAGTTGCAAAAATTTTCCAATTTGGGCCAAAAGTGTAAAATTTGCGAAAATGAAGGTTCCAGCCGAAAAAGTTTCATTTTGAGGGACTAAAACTGTTTTTCAAAAAGCTTTGAGCTGAAAAATACTTTTTCCACAAGTTTTGATACTAAAGTGTCAAGAATAATGACTTAAGGACTAAAATATAAATTATTTATATAAGGTCCAAAAGTGTAAATTCATCTAGAAAGAAGGGTCTGAAAAATGTAAAAGAATAATGTCTTAAACAATGAACCCGACACGATGAAACGCTAGTAACTCGACTATCGGCAGATTTCAATACACCTATAATACCAAAAATCGTTATTGAACGAATTGATTCGGTCTCGAATCAATAACAAATCTGAAACTACTAACACTACGACACTCAATACACACATGGAACTCTTGGAAACTCTATACACTCGTGGAAATACACTAGACGTCGACACTCCGTCCTTGGGTCCAAAAGTTTCAAATCATGCTTGTCGGGCCTAGCTAGCCCAACAACATGATCTTTAGTCCCGAAGGAAATTTACTTACACGTAGTTGGGTCTAATACGACTTAATTTCGTGTAAAAGGACTTTCAATGGCAAACGTGCTGCTGGTCCCCAATGGTCCTTCGGTACTGCTAGCGAATTCGAAACTCGCTATTGCGAGTTGGGCTAAGGGCCCTTCGCATTCTCTATGACCTTGAACAACGTAGGGAAATACCGGGGGCTTCGCACCTTCTTTTTCCCCTCGGTCGTGGGGCTAAATGAGTCCAGGGGGTTGGGTTACGTGAATAAGTGCAAGCGATGCCTAAGGGATCGTTTGTACGGTTGTCAACTGGTCGTTTTCATTAATGTACGTTACAACAATTCACCAACTACTATTAATCCAACGTCTCCGGAGCTCAACGAATACCTCTATCGTAACAAAATAACAACACATAAACTAATTAAAGCAAAGTGATAGGAAAACGTTGGGTTTTCCTAGGGTTTTCAACTATTACACCTACGAACTACATAACGAGTTTTACAAATCGTACGCTTTCATTTATAGAAACAAACAAGCATAGTTATGGATCTTCACACCTTTTTGACTATACTATTTTCAAAAAATATCGGATTTTCTGGTGGTTTTCGAAACAATACAAACATTGGATTTCAAACATTACTTATGAACTCACCAACATTTCATATGTTGACATTTTTCAAAAAACTTGTATTCTCAGGTAACAGATAAAGTGAAGGAAGAATTGTACCCAATGATGTTTTGCTGTGTGTTAATTAGTATCGAACAATCTACTTTTGAGAATGTAATGTTTGAGACAATGTAATGGATGTAAACACTATCAATTGTAATATTCAAATGTTGGTGATGAATGATGTTATGTTTCATGTATATTCATGGTGATGGTATTCAATTGAGTCACAACAGCCCCCGGACGTTTCCGCCGTCTGGTTCGGGGGTGTGACATAAGTCCTTAATCCATTAAGCATTTATCTCTAACTTTTGCTGAAGTTAAAGGGGATTCCAAAGGTCCAGAAAATTGATTACCTGATAGACATGTATGCCTCATGCATGTCCTCCATCAATTCTTGGTCACATGAAGAGATGGCACCAAAACTCATATGTATGGACCCAATCATCAACGAACTCCTAGATATGAACATTATCGTACACAAGGGACCCTTAGAATACATAAAGTTGCCAGCTTCATGATTTCCTTCCATCAAAAATTTTCTGAAACATGAAAGACATGGGACAACAAATTAGATCTAACCACTTTAAGCAATAAAGTTTGAGCCTTTGACACTTACAAAGGTCCAGAAACAATATGCAATTATGATGATATTTTTTCCTTGCAAGTTCCACAAATAGGGAACCTTCTTCTCCTTTTTCTCTTCTTCCTTAAGCCAATAAATTCTCCAAAATGGCCAATAATCACCTAGGGACTTAGGGTTAGGATTTTTCTGAGGTAAAAGGGTGTTAGAGGATGGTAATGAACCCTAAAACTGACTTAGAGGGGTTTAAATACGAATAAAACCCTAAAAGATCATTGGATTGGGATACATCAGGTATTACGTCATGACACCTTGTGTCTCACAACGTAAGATTGGTCACGAAACATTTTTATCGCATTTTTCTTGTAACGTCGTGACCACCCTATGGTCACATCATGACACTTGATTTTCACCAAAAATCAAGATTTTGACTCCTTGTAACCCTAAATCGATCCATCTGGAAAACGGGTGTTACAATTGATTTAGTATCTTGTATACTTAAATCTTCAATAATTAATATCCTTTTAATTTCTAAAAACATTATTTATTAAAGTATAGGATCTATGTTTTAAAACAAATATATGGTTAGGTGACCTTTATCCCATTGATTTGAATCCAACTAGGTAGATAATGAGTATCAGTTATATTCTATTATATAATTCCTAGCAATATTAGATCGCTAATAAGAAAGTTTAATAGAAATGTTTGATCCTATCTATGATGTATATCTCTAATTCTTAAGTGACCTTTATCACAACAGTTTTCCTATCAAATCAACCAATTTGAAGAACTCATGTAATTGGCTTACATCTAGGTTATGGAAATCATGAATACACATTGACCATCAAAAGATAACTGTTGGGTCGCGTTTTGTATAATATGTTGCGTCTATTGGGCTCGTTAGCTAGTCCATTTTTGTATCTCCGGTATGGGCCTGTCCATCCGTGAGTTTAGTAGGGTTGAATAGAAATATGGGTGCTTGCATGCATCTTAGATGATGAAAGAAAAGAACGATCAGATCTTTATTTCAGAAGTTTATTATTATCGTTCTTGTAACCCTAAATCCTCTACAGCGGAAGTTCTTAGTCGAGCTCTGCTGAGGATTGTTTGATCTAATCATTCGACATATTTTGATCCACTATTGTCTTATTTATTGTTTTGTGTTCATCACAATACCTATTTCATAGATCCAATCGATCTTCATGTTTGTTATTATATCCTATCAATTGGTATCAGAGCAGGAGGCTGTGTAATTCATACACATCTTTTCTGTGAAAAAGGTTGCGATTAAGGTTATTCCGCATTAACTAATATTTATTGAGCCGTCATCCCATAATTGACGTAACTTAGCATTTATTCGTTTTTCCCTAATTTAATATATTACAAGTCTGATCTTTTAAACAGGTTATTCGATCTAGCATGGACGAGTCACAATCAAATCCCATTAACATCTCAAACAGCATTGGATCAATGACAAAGATTCCCACCCTTTACACTCAGGATTACGAAGTCTGGGCACATCACTTTGAAGATTATGTCATTGGATCTGAGGACAACGGATATCTTATTTGGGAAGCAATTGTGTCTGGACCATTCGCTCATTCAGCAACATCAAGAATCATTAAAACTCAGAAAGAGTATAATGATCTGTTGAAAGATGTAAAATATATTGCCCAAGACGAAAAAGATAAATTTCAGTGCAATATTAAAGCATTGAGACTAATCAGATTCGCTCTTCAATCTGATACTTTCAGGCTAGTGAGTTCGTGCAGCACTGCTAAAGAAATATGGGATAGGCTGCGAGAATTATATTCCACAGATGAAGATCTCGAGCATTCCATTCAAACCTTACTTTTGTCCGAGTTTGGTGAATTCAAGCAGAGTCCTGAAGAAACTGTAACTCAAACGTTCGATCGCTTCAATCACCTTCTTAGTAAGATGATTAAACATGATATTGAAAGGAAGTTGATTGAACAAAAGGTTATGTTTTTAAACGGTGTTAGATCTGAGTGGAGAGCGGTTGTGTCCACTGTTAAAGCACATGAGCAATTCAAATCTTACTCATTGGCAAAGCTGGTAGGGATTTTGAAATCCCAAGAAAAGATTGTCTTGCAGGAGAAAAATGTAGTTTCAAGCTTGGGATCATTGGCCCTTCTGTCCAAAAGCAAAGGTGTGATGGAAGATGAAGACTTTAACGTAGAGGACTATGACCTTACCTCTGAAGACTATGCAATAATGGTGTCAAACCTGAAGAGGTTCATCAAGAAAAGGTTTCCTACCAATAAGAACCAAAATTGGCAGGGAAGTTATAGTTCTGAAAAGGTCAGGGAAGAACCGAAAGCAGAAGAACCAAAGAAGGAACCAAAAGCTAAAGGAGATTTGGGTATGAACTGCTACTATTGTGGAGGAAAGAACCACTATGCCAAAGATTGTGTCCTCAAGAAAATAGCAGAAAAGGATGAGGAGAAAGATGAAGAAGCTGTGTTAATGAAAAAGATGGAAGAGATCAAGAAAAAGAAAGTTGTCACTAACCCTTCAATGGATGCTTTAATTGTGAAGGGTTCGGTAGCAGATGATGAGTTCGGTGGTGTGGAGGTCTGGTCAACCGACTCTGAGGATGATGAAGTAAGGAATCCATCTCATGGAAAGGCTTATGTTGCGAAAGATGAAGGAAGTAGTGGAAAGTGCTTGATGGTGTCGGATGTATCTCAAATGAGGGGATACAACACAGACGGTGGGAATGAAGACACAAAGGAGCGAGAGGACTTGTGCTTCACAACAAAACCTCTCAGCGTGCAGTTTAACGAGCTTGATGAAATAATAAAGAAGGTACAATCTATTTTTGTTTCATTCAAAGTCCCACAAAGTTCATATGAAAAAGAATTCAAAAATGTAAATTCAAGAATCTCGCATCTAGACAGCAGTTTAACTCAAACACGGGTCACCAATTCTAACCTAACTGACCAATTAAGCAGGGCGTGTTCAAAGAGTGAGGAACGGAGGATGTGGATCGAGCTGAAGGAGTCGGTGTTAATCAAATCCAAGGACGAAAATATTTATTTACAAAGAGACAATTTGAAACTTTTAAAACAGAGAAATGTCTTTTGTTTAATTGCTAAGCGTCTTTACACTAATATCACTCAACTTCATTTAAACTGTGAAATAAGGCAGAAAATTCATCGCATGATTTTGCCCTTCCTTGAGTTTAAGGAGGATGAAATCGACGCTGAAGCATATAATTGCGAAAGTGTAGTTTTGTCTGAGGATGTAAATCCGACTTATATGTATGGACTAGACAAAATCGAATCTTTCATAAAGTCCAAGGACCATAACGACATGCTGAGAAACCTTTTGGATGAAAATGATAAATTGAAACTAAGGACTGACACCATACAAAAGTTTGACTCATTGAATGCTAACTTGAGCTCAGAAAATAAAATTGATGTTGAAAATGCATCTGAGCTTAATGAGGATGATGATATGAGTGAAATTTTTGTAGAGGATGTAGTTGACTGTTCTGAGTTTGTCAAGAGCGAACCCAAAAACCACAAAAATCTTATTTCAGAAAATTCTGTGGAGTTTGCTTGTTTGTCCCAACAAAAGTCCCCGATCCTTGAAGAAAAGACTGTTGTATACCAAAAGGTAAGGACGACTCCAAATCAAGTGTATAAGGTCACAGGAGTAACCGAACATCAGACAGCTGAACTCACAGCCATTGTAAACGTAGATAATGCTGATGGTTGTGATGAGTTCTTATGGTCCACTCCTATCGACAATGCTGACGAAACCGTAGGTCTGTCTGAACGGACGTCCTGGAAAACCAAAGGCAGATATGTACCAGAGCCTCTGAACAAGCCCGATAACTTTGACATGCCAAGTACTAGTGGTACAAAATATGTTCCTGAAGAAAAAGGAGATCCTGCAAAAGAAGTCACTCCTTCAAGCGAAACTTCATCAGTTCAGAGTGAACCGGCTGACAAAAAGCAAAAGCAAAAAGCAAATATCCATCGACAACTGAAGCAAGTGAAGAATCAAAAGCAACAAAGGAATTTGAGATACAAGAAGAATCTCTCAGGACGAAAACAGTTTTGGCAATCTCAAAACGCCCATTTCTCTTATCATGACAGAAATTCAAAGTCAGAGAAAAGTACTGTTAGATCGCAAGAAAGTAATAACAACCGAAGGGAGAGGTTCGGTTATGAGGGTCATAACAACCGAAAGGATACGTTCGGTTCTGAAAATTATGATAACTGAAGGCAAAGGTTCCGTTCAGAAAACACAAGCTACCGAAAGCATGAGTTCGGTTCTGAGAGCAAAAGCAACCAAAGTTCTAAGTTCGGTACCACTAATGATCAAAAACAAAAGGGTCACTTAGAACCTCAAGTCAAGAAAACCTCTCAGTCTAAATTCTCTCGTTCTACTTCTTCTAATCCTTCTAATTCCTCTCAACCTCATTCTAAATCCAATTTTGTTAATACTCAAAATCCAAAATCTTCAACAGATTTGAAAGGAAAATCGAAGGTTTCCTTAGTCAAAACCGATCAAAAGCATTCCAATGTCCCAGTGCCTAAGCCTGAATCCAAACCGACTTTAACAAATCCCAATAAAATTAAGGTTTTCACCATTAAAAAGACAGATGAAACAACTTTAATAAAAAGAACATATCTTGTTGACATCTCTCTTACTATTCCTGTTCCTGTGAAAGGCTCACGTGGACCCAAGAAACTTTGGGTTCCTAAATCTGCTTAATTTTTGCAGGTTATCAGTGATAAGCAGTTTGACGAAGAATGGTATATTGACAGTGGCTGCTCGCGTCACATGACAGGAAGGAAGGAAGAGTTGAGGGAATTTCGGTCTCTTTCAAACGGTGGAAATGTCAAGTTCGGAAAAAACTCATTTGGCACAATAAAAGGCTATGGAATGATAACAAATGGTGATTTTACGATTAGGAAGGTCGCATACGTTGAAGGACTACAGCACAACCTCATCAGTTTATCTCAACTTGTTGGAGGTACTGGTCTCAAGGTCTCATTCGATGATGAGGGTTCGGAAATAATTGAAAAGAAAATGAAAAGAGTAATTCTCAAATCGGAGCGCAAAGGCGAAATGTTTCCCCTGAACCTCAAACCCATCAAAGGGAATCCTGCTATCTGCCTGTTATCCAAAGCACAATCTGACGAAAGCTGGCTGTGGCACCGAAGGCTCTCTCATCTCAACTTCAAGGATATTAACAAACTTGTCACAGGTGGTCATGTTAGAGGTCTTCCATTGCTCAAATTCGATCGAGAACATTTATGTGCTGCGTGTGAAATGGGGAAGCAGAGTCGTCAAAGTCACCCATCGATCGTAAACACTAAAGTTGTTGAACCATTAGAGTTAATTCACATTGACTTGTTTGGTCCATCATCTATGGAAAGCATCGGCGGTAGCAAGTATATTCTTGTCATTGTTGATGACTTTTCATGCTTTACATGGTTGTTCTTTCTGAAGCACAAATCCGAAGCAACTCTCAAGCTAAAGATGTTTATCAAGCAGGTTGAAGTACAGCTGAAGAAAGTTGTTCGCAACATCAGGAGCGACAATGAGCTGGAATTCAAAAATAAAGAATTCGAAGAAATCTTGGCCGAAAAAGGAACCAGTCACAACTTCTCAGCTCCCTACACCCTTCAACAAAATAGGATTGTCGAAAGACGAAACCGATCTTTGTGTGAGGCGGCTCGAACCATGCTAAGTTTTGCTTCTTTGCCTTTATATTTTTGGGCTGATGCTATTGCTGCAGCATGCTTTAAACAGAATAGGTCGTATCTCAATAAGCGATTCACTCTCACTCCTTATGAGATCATCAACAACAAGAAGCCAAATGTCAAATTTTTCCATGTATTCAGCTCACGGTGTTTCATCTTCAATTCTAAAGAACATCGTAACAAGTTCGATGTCAAAGCCGATGAAGGGATATTTTTGGGCTATTCTCTCACTTCTAAAGCCTACAGGGTATTAAACAAGCGCTCGAGGAAAATAAAAGAAACTTATTATGTGACTTTTGATGATAGCTATGTCAAAAAGCTAAAGGCCAACGAAGACATAGTTGGAGAAATCTTTTCTCAAACAGGCCAAGTCACAGCCTTGATCGCAAACCTATTTGAGAAGTTCGTCGAGTTATTCGATGAACCAGAGAAGGCAACTCTCTCGGAAGCTAGTGCAGTAGACAACAAAGTAGATCATCTGAAGCAACTCATCGAACTTGCTGCAAAGCGAGTGAATGAAGGAGGATCAAGTTCTAACAAACCTCCACATCACGATGCTTCAGTTGAGGGGGAGGACCCATTTTCGTCATCACAGCCGAGCTCACATGTTGAGGGGGAGAAAAGTTCTCAAGCTACTCCTGAACGCACAGCAGTACCCGAAAGTGCTACAACACCTGAAGGTGCTACAACACCCGAAGGTGCTCCAACACCCGAAGGTGCGTCAACACCTGAAAGCTCGACACCACCCAAAACCCCTGTAGCTCCAGAAACTCAAGACACACCTGAAAGCTTATCTGTCGAGGGGGAGAATGCCGATATGCTTTATGACGATGACAGTCAATCTGAACTAGAAGAGATAGTAAACGCTGAATTGGATCCATCTTATGATCCAAATTACCCTCCTCTTGTCAAATGGACCAGAGATCATCCTGTTTCCTAGGTTGTCGGTAATGTCTCTGAAAAGGTCGTGACCCGATCACAACTAAAGGCAAAACAAACTTCCTTATTTTCAAAAGTAGAATTCTGTATGTTTAACTCCTTCGTCTCAAAAGTTGAACCAAAGACAGTTAACACTGGTCTTGATCACTCCGATTGGGTTCAAGCTATGCAAGACGAACTGAATGAATTCGAAAGGAATAAAGTTTGGCGCCTCATTCCAACTCCTCAAGATGCCTCAGTTGTTGGTCTCAAATGGGTCTTCAGAAATAAGATGGACAAGGAAGGCAACGTGATACGAAACAAAGCCCGTCTGGTGGTGAAAGGATACTGTCAGGAGGAAAGAATCGACTATGAAGAAACTTTCGCTCCTGTAGCTAGGTTGCAATCCGTTAGAATATTTCTTGCCTATGTTGCACACTAAAACTTTGAGCTCTACCAAATGGATATCAAGTGCGCATTTCTAAATGGAGAACTTGAAGAAACGGTGTATGTGGAGCAACCTCCTGGATTTGTCAATGAAAGGTACCCCAATCACTGTTACATTTTGGACAAAGCCGTATATGGACTGAAACAAGCTCCGAGGGCCTGGTATGAAACGCTAACCAAGTTTTTAAAGATATCCAAATTCAAACAAGGTTCGGTTGACCCAACCTTCTTTCGTAAGAAGGAAGGTAACCACCTTATGATTGTTCAAATTTATGTCGATGATATCATCTTTGGCTCAACGAATCCTAGCTTAACGGTTGAATTCAGAAAGCTGATGGAGACTAAATTTGAAATGAGCTCAATGGGTCCAATTAACTTTTTCCTTGGTTTAAACATTAGACAGGGACCCGAAGGCATCTTTAATAATCAGGAAGCTTACACGAAGACTCTCCTTGCAAAATTTGGCATGATGGGAGATTCAAAGGTTAAAGTTCCAATGGCGTTCGGCACCAAGCTCACTCCATCATTGGATAAGCCAGCATTTGATATTACGCTATATCGCCAGATGATCAGTTGTCTGATGTATCTTACTGCTAGCAGGCCTGATATAATGTTCTCTGTTTGGTACTGCGCTAGATTTCAGGCGAATCCAGGTGAACCTCATATGCTTGCAGTGAAGAACATACTCCGTTATCTCAAGCGAACTACCTCTTTAGGCCTGTGGTATCCATCCAACTCAGGCTTCTTCGTTCAAGCCTACTCAAATGCAGACCTTGGAGGTTGTGGACTAGATAGGAAAAGCACCACGGGAGGCTGCCAATTCCTAGACGGGAAGTTGGTTAGTTGGCAATCAAAGAAACAAACCTGTGTGTCTCTGTCTACCACTGAAGCAGAATACATAGCAGCTGCCTCCTGTACTTCTCAAGTGATTTGGATCCAAAGTCAACTCCGGGACTATGGACTCAATATGAAAAGGATCCCACTATATTGCGACTCTGAAAGTGCAATTAGGATCTGTCATAACCCAATGCAACACTCGAAGACTAAGCACATAGCACTGAGGTATCACTTCATTAAGGATCATGTGGAAGATGGGAACGTCGAAATTCATTTTGTTCGAACCACTGATCAACTGGCTGACATCTTCACCAAAGCTCAACCTGAAGCGTCGTTCAACAATATTCTACAAGGGCTAGGTATGATGAAATCGGAGTCAGTACCAAACATTACCTCTCAAACTCAAAAGTAAGAAGCGAAATAGACCGAACGTTCGGGTTCGGGTCTTGTACTAATGTACCGAAATGAACCGAACGCTCGGGTTCGGTTGAATAATCTGCTTTTCGCTCATCAATCAAAGGTAGTTTTCTTGGTTGTAGATCTTATGTATAATTGTTCAAAATGCATTTATCTTATTGTCAAAGTTATTCTCTTTTTAAAACCTATTTTCTTTGGCAACCGAAATATACCGAACGTTCGGGTTCGGTTCCAAATTTTTTCTCATCCGAAATAGACCGAACGCTCGGGTTCGGTTCCAAATTTTTTCACAACCGAAAGTTTTTTTTTCTGAATTTTTTTCTTTTGTCTTATTTTTTATTTCATTTTATTTTTATTATTATCAAAAATTCCAAAAATATTTTTTTATAAATCCAAAAACTCCAAAAATATTTCGTTCTTTATTTTTTTTTATTTGTGTGTTCGTTTATGGGGAAATTATTGAATTAGCTAAGTGTCCCTAGAAGCATGCTGCTGTATGTGTCCAAAGCCTCACCAAATTCAGAATAATAGGCCTTCCTGACTTGGTATAAACAAACCTTGTCTTCCCAATTAGGCTTTCTTATTTATTCTAATCATGAGCTACCTAACTCTCTTCTCACATGAGATATGAGTTTTCTGCTTGGTCCTAATCTTTATAGCAGAGGTACTTTCATTTCTTTACACCATCTATGTTGCATTTCTCCATCACATTCGCTTCACAAACGTAACCCTTGAGACTCTCAGAAATTACCACTGAGGTTTATGGTTGCACAATTTCTGTGTTCTTGATCTTAGTTTCGTGCCACTACGATATAAGTGAAACCCAAAATTCAATACCCAATACGAATTGATGGTGAACAATTAATTTGCTCTAGTTTTCACTAATGCATTGACGGACGTACCTCCTCGAAATCTTAAATTTTTCTTTTTGTGTGATTCCTATGAAATTGTTAACACCCATAACATTTCTTCCCTTGGGATCCAGTTTTAAATTTTTGTTGAGATTTTATATACATATTTCTGAGCCAAATTAAATTATCTCCAACCTACTTGTTCAATAGACTTCACCGGTCTCACAAGTACTTCATTCGCTTTCCATCTTATATCAAGATTAGGAAGTTTGAATCGAAGCGAAAGCCACCCAAATAAGCCTAGTTAAAAGAAGCCTTTCAACACTTCTTAATAAGTGTTTGATCGTTATTCAACGGGAAACCACACAAACACTTTAAGGTCTCTCTTGACTTTGAAGGAAGATATTCGTGCCCGGGATCATTTATTTCGTGTCTTAATTGACATCACATATTTTCCCAAAAATATTGCTTTATTTCTTTTCTTTTACACCCTAAGCACGAAAATCTTTGATTTTCCTAAATTCAGGTTCTATTAATTACAAGGAATTTTACTTGGAGTGGCGGTTGATTAAAGGTTGTGGTTGATTTTAATCCACATGGGGGCATTTTTCAAAAGATGTCGTTACAATTTAAAGAGATAAGATGAAGACATGCTGACTCAGGCGGGAGTCTAATCTATTTGATTTCAAACGGCGCTATAAGGGAAAGCGTGCGAATCGGAACCGTTTAATCTCCAAACGGCGCAAGAGGGGCGCGTGTGAATCTGAACCGTCTCGTCTCCAAACGGCGCTTGATGGGAAGGCGTGTTATTAGGGACCTGACATTCTCTCTCATGCGTGATCATCGGCAACCCCAACTGTGACGCATCAGTCAACTCCGAAAAACCCTTCGTTTTTCAATAGAAGATTTGGGATGATCTTTCTCTCTCCTTACACCACAGTATAAAAGGCAACATCCTCCACCGTTTACCTCTTTACTGCAATTCTAATTCCCAGAGTGCATGAAATCACTAAACCTTCACTGTTCATCATCTTCTCTATTTTCTTCAAGCAATGGCAGATTCATCTTCCGTTCACGCAACATCCCACATTTTGCCCATTCGCCCACAACAAAGCCTAATCATCGATTTAACCCCTCATGCTTACGATGCCTTCATGTTCCCCATCATCGAGTGTCTGAAGTTTTCTCCGATCGCTCCTGCACTTACTAGGGCTGAAACTGTTCCGATGGAGTTCTTGTCACAGATCTTTGCGACCGCTCACTATGACAAGGTCGTTGACAAAATCTTTTTTAATGTCTTTGAGCACAAGGCGTCAATTTCAAAGCAATGGTTTTGCTCGCTGTTAGGGTTTGAACCTGATTCTTCGAGGGTTAACCCTGAAACGATTCCAATGGGTCACTTGTTCAACATGTTCTATAACATGGGTTATACGGAGGTGCTTTCTACGGTCACAAAGTTCAAGAAGTCATGCCTACCTCCACAGTGGAATGGGCTGTTCACTGTTCTTTTCAAGGGGTTATCCGAGAGAAGTGCTGAATCTGATGGTGCCAGCCGTTTATTTCTCTCCATAATGTATGGTATCTACAATGGCATCAACATGGATTATGGACATGTTCTATGGCAACAACTCATCCAGAGTCTCTCCTCTACCTCCAGACATTCAGAGATTTCGTATGCCAGGTTCCGGACTCTTATCACAAAATGGGTGATGGACAAGTACCGCGTCCCCATTGTCGCTGGTGCTCCAATGTCTTCGATTGGTACCTTCCATACCACGAAGATCATTGTGTCGGACGCCTCAAAGTTTCCGTTCAACGGGTCTATACCGGAAACCATGTATGGGGATGTTCCTGCTGACAGTCGGATTATCCAGACATACAAAGGGTTCAAGCGTTCTGGTCCGAGGGATCTTACTCCAGAGATGTTGAAGTCAACACATGACGCCGACAAGCCTGCTCCAAGAGGCAAAAAGGCTGATAAGGGGAAACAGGTGGCAAAAGGAGCAAAAGGCCCATCTCCAAAGAAGAGGAAACCCACCAAGCCTGCTCAGTCTCCACAGCACAAGAGGAGAAAAACCCAACCACGATGAAAGTTAATTATCGCTTCCTCCTCAAGCGTGTCTGAGGGTGAGAGTTTAGATTTTGATGACTCTCCACGTGGCAATACTCCACCCAGATCTCCTACCCCAAAAGTTCATGCATCTTCTTCTCCAATTTCCTCTCCACCAAAAACCATTCCTATTTCTATTCCCCCCATAACTTCCACTACTTCAATACCACCCACTTCCATCCCAATACCAACACCAATATTCACCGACGCAACCACAACATCCACTACAGATGTTAGAGCCAACGTATCTGATACGGGGGTTCATACTGATGCACCCGAAACCACACCAGCACCCGAAACCACAAAAGCACCCGAACCTACACCAGCACCCGAAACAACCCAACCCGAACCTACCCATACTACTACACCAACAGCTTCACCACCACCACCTTCTCCTGGTCATGCTTCAGAGGGAGAAGAACCATTCCTTGGCGGGGAGGATATGACGTTTGACTCGGTCTACTATAGTCCGTTTCAAGTACAGAGTGATGACGATGACGACGCTCTTGTCACAAAAAGACATCTCAAGGAGCTCCATGACAAGATTGACTTGCTCATCGCCTCCTCTTCCACTTCTAAGTCATCCCTTTCTGAAGACGCAGTTCAGAAGATTGTTGAAGCCTTCTCAAAAGCTCAGCAAGATTCCATTGCTTCTGCAACCTCCGCCATAGATGCCTCAAGAAAAGCCTGTTAGGCAGCGACCGCAAAAGTCGATAAACTATTTTCTGATGCCTCTTCCCTGTTAAAGTCTTTACAGGAGAGTGCAAATGCTACCAAGACTACGTTGGAACCTATTATTCACCAGCTAGCAACGTCAGTCTCCACCGAGTTGAATTCCTTCGCTTATTTTCGTCAAATGCTTTCAGATGACAACTCCGCCTTTCGCACAACCATTGACGAGCGTCTCTCGAAGCTACAAGAAGATTTTACTGCCAAGAACTCTCTTATGGATGTTCTTGCCAAGAAGATCACTGCTCTGAAGGTCAAGAGCGTTCAACTCTCCAACTCTCAACAAGAGATTGACTCTTTTCGGTCCGAAAGGAGGTGATAAAGTCGTGTGTTTCGGATGTCCACTCTGCCATCTCCAACATCCTCGAAGCACATGATCCTATTCTTAATTATACTATAAGGCATGACCTTGCAGAGAAGCTCGCTCCCGCCCTTGCCCTGCTCAACAAACTCGAAGGGCTACTTGATTTCGTGTCCATTCCAAAACAAGGGGGAGAGAAGGAATCTATGTCCCAACCACCTCCTACCTCAAAGGCAACTCACACTACTGAACCTCATCCAGTAGGCCAAGCCTCCGGTTCCGGTGTGAAAGACAAAGGCAAAAAGATTGCTGAGGAGGAAGAAGAAGAAGAAGACAAAGAAACAATCTCCGACTTGTTGAAGCGTAGAAGTCGACGCAATGAGGCTGATATCAGTGCTCGTGTGGCAAGAGAGGCTGAAGAAGCCGAACGTAAACAGAAGGAAGCCCACAACCTTCTTGAGAGTAGGAAAACTCTTTTTCCTGCCTGGACTCTCGAGAGGATGATAAAAGAAGCCATTGACACACCGAGTATCTTGTGGCTGGAACCTGTAATCTCTCTTGATTGTTCCAACACTGTCGACTCACAGTTTGACATGCCATTGACCCGAAAGGCGTTCATCTTTCATGCCTTCTCCAACGTTGCAGAGTTCCCTCATCCTCATCCACAGGTTGATCGGGACTTAATCAATTTTCATTTGAAGGCTGATCAACCTCAGTATTAGACTTGGAGCGCTCAGAAAATTGTCAACGTTCGGGTCTTGAAGCCGTATAGTGAAGGGAACTTTATCAACATTCGGTTCAAGGTACTTCGGGGATCTGCCAAAACCGAACATGCTATTTCCCTTGCAGATCTTCCAAACCTTAATCCCCATGATTGGATTATCTTGCACAACATCCTACTCACCAGCGAAGCTGAATACGGTCCGATCATCGACGATTTCAAGAGGATGCTCGTGTGCTACATCATGGAAGTTGCACTTATGGATGTGGAGATTGCGAGCGTATTTAAGAAGAAACCAACAATATCTGTTGTTGGCTCTGCCAGTGATCTCAACCAAATGCAGATGGGTAAAATTGACTCGAGAAGGAATTCGGTCATGTTCACCAGGAACGAAGGACAGAAATGTCTTTTCGCCTTGGCTGACAAACACCTCTACACCACTGCTTGTTTAGAGCACGTTTTGGGGATCATCCAAAGATGCAAGCAGAACACAGTGGATGATGTCAAGTACTTCGATGACATGATTCAATGGTACATTCGGTTCAGACAGACTATTCTCGGTCTTATCACACGTCTGTTTGATACTGTAAAGAAGGCTCACGCTGCTGGCCCGATGAAGAAGTAGTCTCGCTCCAATTTGACGCAAAGGGGGAGATTGTTGGGTCGCGTTTTGTATAATATGTTGCGTCTATTGGGCTCGTTAGCTAGTCCATTTTTGTATCTCCGGTATGGGCCTGTCCATCCGTGAGTTTAGTAGGGTTGAATATAAATATGGGTGCTTGCATGCATCTTAGAGGATGAAAGAAAAGAACGATCAGATCTTTATTTCAGAAGTTTATTATTATCGTTCTTGTAACCCTAAATCCTCTACAGCGGAAGTTCTTAGTCGAGCTCTGCTGAGGATTGTTTGATCTAATCATTCGACATATTTTGATCCACTCTTGTCTTATTTATTGTTTTGTGTTCATCGCAATACATGTTTCATAGATCTAATCGATCTTCACGTTTGTTATTATATCCTATCAATAACACTAAGCAGTTAGGCGACCTTTATCCCATTTGCGTATACGAGAGATGTAGGAGTGTTATTCAAATATCATTGCACATATATGATGTTTAATAAGGGGTATTTGATGTTTTTATAATTCTAGTTTAAAAAATATATTATATCATGGTTATTGTATGCATCGTTAAAACCATGGTATACTTCTAGTAAAAATCACATTTTAACAACGCTCTTTTATAAAATCCAAATTTTTTTTTTTATTTATGCGATCTAATTTTTGAAAATTAATAACTAGTATTAAGTTTTACCATTTGAACGCTAACGAATATTTATAAACCTTTTAATCAAACTTCCTTTTATAAAATAAGGTTTGGAGTTTAATAACTCGAATTTGGTAATTCATGTAGAATTTTTTTTAGGGAAATTATATATGTCAAAATCGTAAGTTAAAACCATAAGTTGATTGAAATATATAATAAAATTAGATAGATGTGAATACAAAAAAAGTTGAAAAACACACAATTGTCTCACTTCGTGAATAATTAATGAAAATTTAAGATATATATATATATATATATATATATATATATATATATATATATAGTAATAATCACATGTGTGTGTATTAAATAATAAATTATTAAGTATATTACACATATTAATCACTGATTTGGTCGAGTTTTACAACACTACTTGCTTTAGTAAGGGGCCGATCGGGAAGTACTTGGATTCTATAACTCGCCTCGGTAAGGGGCCGAGTAGGGAGTACTCGGCCGAGTAATCAGACATCTCGGGGAGTTTTAGTCATAAATAACAATTATAAAAAGATGCAACTTTTATGACTTTGATTTTCTAAGGCAACTTTTATGACTAAAGAGATACATATTGTTACAACTAGCATTTCTGCCTAGGAAATTCTATCCATGGATGGTCAACTCTCAAATTACCTTGTAATTCAAAGTTAGACGATATATATATACATATATATATATATATATATATATATATATATATATATTACTCATTCAAAAACAACTATTCAAATAAGAACTCACTCATGAAGCCCTAAACCTAATTCAATATACTTTATTCACTCGATTTTGGGTTTGTAACCCTAACTTCCCGGTTCAAATCTATAATTGGGCCAGGAATCATTTATTAGGCCTAATGGGCCAATAAACTCTCAATCGAATTATTTTGGGCTAAGAATCCTCATTTAGGGCCTAAATGGACCCACATTCACTAAACTATAACATTTTGGGCCATAAGACTTTTATGGGCCTTATTGGACCTAAAATGTCTCACCCATTCTACCTGGGCCATAAGACTTTTATGGGACCTATTTTTTATACCATCTTGGATCGTAACCTCTCAAATGGGCCCACCTAAATCGAAAATTCCTGATGGGCCCATGAAAAACTAAGCCCAACATCTAAATTTTGTCTCCTTCCCCCTCATTCTTAGTTTTAATAAAAAAAAACAAAAAAAACCTATTTAAACAAAAACCTGACACCTCACCATTAACTAGATAATTTCTATACCATATTACACTACATACTTCTAGGATTATTACACTAACCCTTCATGTATTACCCAAAAACTAAACCATCTCTTTCCTCCTTAAACTCTCGGCCGAAACCCTTCAACCATCACCCACATTTCATCTCAATTCCAACTTCCATCTCTACAAAGAATTCACTCATCCTTCTTCCTTCCAAAATTTTTGTGTGCTTGTAGGAGTGTCTAAGGATACTTCATCAAATCCATCCATTCTTGGTACGCTACTTCCCATCAAGTTTTTTAACTTCATGTTCTTGATAAACTTACTTCTCTTAACACTCCATTTCATGATCTATTTCCCATAAAAACCTCAGAAGTTTGAGATCCAATCAAGGGAGCTTGCTAGAGCCGAAATCTCCTCATATCTCTTCATCAAAACCGATCCCAAACCCCAAAGTGAGTTCATACCCCCTATTTTTGGTTTTTACTATGTTTTGGGGCAGGATACAAGTTCCTTTGT
Organism: Lactuca serriola; assembly: GCF_051521515.1. NCBI lineage: Eukaryota > Viridiplantae > Streptophyta > Magnoliopsida > Asterales > Asteraceae > Lactuca > Lactuca serriola. Next base: position 303,613,187 of record NC_136415.1, on the reverse strand, counting down.
AACAACTAACATTTTTATCTAGGAAATTTTGTTTTCATGTAAGCATAAACTCTTGTAAAATTTGAAATCTAAGGGGATATCATGTACTATGCTCAATCAAAAACAATCATTTGAATCAAAACTCCTGAGTGAAGTCCAAAACCTAATTTAAAACATCTCAGATACTCAATTTTGGGTTTGAAACCCTAATGTTCCGGTTCAAACCCAGTATGGACCAGGATCCTCTTATTGGGCCTAATGGGGCAGTAAACTTTTTCATTTGATTATTCTCGACCAAGGAACCCCATTTGGGCTCTAATTGGACCCATGGTGGGTCTATTAGAGTGCGTCATGGGATCGGTCGTTATCCCATGTTGATTATCGGTATTGGGCCGGTCCAACTGTGCATATTTTTGTACTAGGGTTTAGTATATAAGCTGCATGCACGCAGACTTAAATGTTATCGCATTCAGTGTTTATTTTCTCTAATGTTTTGTAAACCCTAGCTCACCTCTACAACGGAAGTTCTTCATCGAGCTCTGCTGAGGCGTGACTTTATTTTGAACAATAAGCATACATTTGATTCTATTATGTGTTCATTCTTTTATTGTTCTTGACTTGTTTGATTTCAATATTCATACCTATGAAAGATCTAATCGATGTAGAGTTTAATTCTCATCAATTGGTATCAGAGCAGGAAACTGTGTAATTCATACACATCTCTTCTGTCGAAGAATTTATTAGGGTTTTTAATTCCGCATTGATTGATATTTATTGAGCCATCACTCTATATTGACGTATCTCATTAATTGTTGATCTAAACCTAACGATATATTACAAGTCTGATCTTTTACAGGTTATCGATCAAAAGTCTTTACAGTGTCCATGGATGATTCATAAACCAATCCGATCAATATCTCCAACAGAATAGGGTCTACAACAAGAATACCAATCTTGTATACATAAGACTATGAAGTTTGGACGCATCACTTTGAAGATTATGTGATTGGATCGGAGGATAATGGATACTTAATTTAAGAATCGATTACTGCAGGCCGATTCACTCACACAAGCACATCTAAGATTGTTAAAACACAGAAAGAGTAAAATCAGCTTGTCAATGATGTCAAAGATATTCCTCAGGATGAGAAGGAGAAGTTTCAATGCAACATCAAGGCCTTGAGGATGATAAGGTTTGCGCTGCAGTCGTATACGTTTCGTTTAGTAAGTTCTTGTGCTACAACTAAAGAGATCTGGGATAGATTGAAAGAATTATATTCCACTGACGAAGATTTGGAACATTCAATCCAAACTCTCTTGTTGTCTGAATTTGGTGACTTTAAGCAGAAGCCTGAAGAGAAACTTGTTCAAACTTTTGATCACTTCAATCATCTTTTAAGTAAGATGATAAAGCATTGGATTGAAAGGAAAGTTAGCGAACAAAAAGTTACTTTCATGAATGGCCTCAGACCTGAATGGAAGGCTATAGTGTCAACAGTTAAAGCTCATGAACAGTTCAAGTCTTATTCTCTGGCAAAACTAGTGGGTATTTTGAAATCCCATGAGAGTGCTCTATCTAAGGAAACGAATGTGGTTTCCAGTCTGGGTTCTTTATCTCTTGTCTCTAAAAGAAAGAGTTTGGTTGAAGAAGAAGAGGAATTGGATCTTGCCAATTATGATCTAACCGGTGAAGAATAAGCCATGATTATGTCCAGTCCCAGAAAATTCATTAAGTAGAAATTCCCAGTCAACAAGAACCGAAACTGGCAGGGTAGTTACAGCACCGAAAGGATCAAGGAGGAACCGAAGATAGGGTCAAATTCTGAAGAGTCAAAGAAGGAAGCAAAAGTTGGAGGAGTCTCAGGATTCGACTGCGATTACTGTGTAGGCAAGAATCATTTTGCTAAAGACTGTATGCTAAGAAAGAAATAAGAGAAGACAAATGAAGAAGATTGGGAAGCGAGCTACCTGAGAAGATTGGAGGAAATCAAGAAAAGAAAGTCTGCTGCTAACAACACTACCATGAATGCTTTAATTGTGCAGGATACAGACAACAGAGATGAATTTGGTGGTATGGAGTTCTGGTCCACAGATTTTGAGGATGATGAAGTCAGGAAGCCCACTCATGGAAAGGCAATGCTGGAAAAAGAAGAACATGCAACAGGATGATGCTTTGTGGTGACCGAGGGTGTGTCCCAAATGAAAGGATATACAACTGATGGGGGAGTTGAGGACAAAAGGGAGCGAGAGGATATTTGTTTTGCTGCCAAGCCTGTCAGTGCACAGATCAACGAATGTGATGAGTTGATCAAAAAGGTACAAAATATTCTTTCTTCTCTAAAAATACATGTTACTAATGATGAAAAGGAATTAAATAACTTAAAGTCAAAAATCTCGAGCATAAGTAGTAGTCTCACCCAAACCCGTGTCACAAATTCTAACCTAACTGATCAAATCAACAGGATTTCATCAAAGAGTGAGGAACGAAGGATGTGGATCGAGCAAAAGGAAAAGGAGTTAATTAGATCTAAGGATGATTCTATTTATTTGCAAAGAGACAATCTTAAACTTCTAAAACAATGAAATGTGTTTTGTTTAATTGCTAAGAGACTCTATTTTAACATCACTCAGTTGCATCTGGATTGTGAAATAGGAAAGAAGATACATCGCATGACTTTACCCTTCCTTGAATTAAAGGAGGATGAAATCAATGTTGAAGCCTACAACTGTGAAAGTGTTGTATCTTCTGACGAAGTCACTCCAACATATAAAATTGGTCTGGACAAAATTGAATCCTACATAAAGTCCAAAGACCACAAGGACATGCTCAAAAATCTGTTGGACAAAAATGATAGATTGAAATTAAGAACCGAAACTGTACAAAAATTTGACTCTTTAAATGCCAAGTTAAGTTCATAAAATAAAATCAATGTTGAAAACGCATATCAACTTAATGAGGACGATGATCTGAGTGAAATCTCTATAGAGGATTTGGTGGACTATTATGAATTTGTCAAAAGCGAACCTAAGTCACACAAGAACCTGATTTCTGAAAACTCTGTTGAGTTTGCTCGCTCGTCTACCGACAAAACCAAAGTTCTCAACGCTAAAGTTGTTGTGTACCAAAAGGTACAAACTACTCCAAATCAAGTCTACACAGTACCAGGTGTCACTCCACAACAAACTGCATAGTTAACAGCTATGGTAAAAGAAGACAATGCTGGCGGATGTGATGAATTTTTCTGGTCGGCCCCAATAGGCAACGCTGATGAGACGAAGGGTCTATCTCAGAAAACTTCATGGAGAGTGAAAGGTAGATACATACCCGAACCACTAAATGAGCCTACAAAGTATGATGTGTCGAGCACAAGTGGCACTAAAACCCCATTGGACGAACCTGTGCAAACCACTAGTGATACATCATTAGCAAAAAGTGAATGATGTGCTCATACTTCGAAAAGAAAGGCCAACATTCACAGAAATCCAAAACAGGTGGCTGATAAAAAGCATCAAAGAAATCTGAGATACAAGAAGAATCTCTCAGAAAGAAAACAGTTTTGGAATTCCCAAAATCCTGACTTTATAAGGATAGAAAGGAAGCACAAATCAAAAGAAGACTCAAGGAAACGAAAGGGAAGGTTCGGTCCCACGTCGGGAATAAACCAAAATAGCAGTTTTGGTCCTCACCACAATACCAACCGAAAGAATGGTTTCGGTCCCTCTACTGAAAGGAGCCGAAAATATGGTTTCGGTCCTTCAACCAATAGGATCCGAAAGGGTGGTTTCGGTCCCTCTACCGAAAACAACCGAAAGGAGAGTTTCGGTCCTTCACCCAATAACAACCGAAAGAACGGTTTCGGTCCTTCATCCAATAACAACCGAAAGGAGAGTTTCGGTCCTTCACCCCATAGCAACCGAAATAGTGGTTTCGGTCCCCATCCATAGAAGTCCAATTAGAAAAACAGGAATTCCAAAATCACTTTTGAATTCAACTCTTCCCATTCAAATTCTTGTCCTTCAATTAGTTCAAAGGGAAAAGGAAAACTCTTTCCTGAAGATAACAATCTTCCAAAAGAGAATCAAAAGAATACTAATGTCAACATCACAAACTCCAGTCCTACTAAATCAACTTAAATTAAAGTTTTCACCATTAAAAGAAAAGATGAAACTTTAGTTAAATGCACATACATGGTTGATATTTCTCTTACTATTCCATGTCCTGTAAAAGGCTCACAAGGACCCAAGAAACTTTGGGTTCCTAAATCTGCTTAATATTTTGCAGGTTATTCGTGACGAGCAGTTTGACGAAGAATGGTACATTGATAGTGGCTACTCACATCACATGACAGGAAGGAAGGAGGAACTGAGGGAGTTTCGTTCTCTCAAAGATGGTGGCATTGTAATGTACGGCAACAACTCATTTGGTACTATCAAAGGATATGGAATGATCACTAATGGCGAGTTCTCTATAAGGAAAGTAGCTTATGTTGAAGGACTTCAACACAATCTTATCAGTGTATCACTGCTAGTGGTTGGCACTAGATTGAAAGTATCATTCGACGATGAAGGCTCATAAATTGTCGAGAAGAAATCAAACAACATTTTGCTGAAGTCAAAGCGAAAGGGAGAAATGTATCCTTTGAACCTCAACCCAATTCGAGGCAAACCAACTGTGTGCTTACTCACAAAGGCTCACTCTGATGAAAGTTGGATATGGCATAGAAGACTATCTCATCTGAATTTCAAGGATATCAACAAGTTGGTCTTGGGTGATCATGTTTGAGGCCTTCTAGTTCTAAAATTTGATTTAGAACATCTCTGTGCAGCATGTGAAATGGGAAATCAGAGTAGGAAGAGTCATCCTTCTATTATCAATACTAAGGTGACAGAACCATTGGAGTTATTGCATATCAATCTATGTGGTCCATCATCCATCGAAACTATTGTGGGAAACAAATATGTTCTGGTTATTGTGGACGATTTCTCAAGATTTACATGGGTATTCTTTCTCAAGCAATAGTCTGAAGCCACTCCAAAGCTTAAGCTCTTTATTAAGCGGATAGAAACGCAACTAAGAAAGGTAGTTCGTAATGTGAGGAGCGACAATGGGTTGGAATTCAAGAACAAATATTTTGAAGATTTTCTTGCTGAAAAGGGGGTGACTCACAATTTCTCAGCCCCTTATACTCCATAGCAAAATGGCATTGTTGAAAGGAGAAACGGATCCCTGTGTGAAGCAGCTCGAACTATGTTATGCTTCGCGTCCTTACCTTTGTATTTCTGGGCTAACGCAATTGCTTCTGCATGTTATACTCAAAATAGATCTTATTTGAATAAGCGGTTCTCCATTACTCTTTACGAGATCTTGAATAATCGAAAACCAAATGTGAAATTGTTTCATGTTTTCGGTTCAAGATGTTTCATTTTCAACTCCAGAGAGAATCGAAACAAGTTCGATGCTAAAGCTGATGAAGGAATTTTCTTAGGCTACTCTCTGAACTCCAAGGCGTATATAGTTCTCAATAAACGCTCAAGGAAAATTGAAGAAACATACTATGTCACCTTTGACGATAGTTATGTTAAGAAGATGAAATCAACAGAAGATGGATCGCAAGAGATCATTCCAAAGAATGGTGAAGTTACTATCTCTATCTCGAATCTTTTCGACCAATTCATGCTCCTGTTTGATGAGCCTCAAAAGGCGATTGATTCTGAATCAACTGCAAAAGACAAGAAAGTTGATAATCTGAAACAAGTTATCGACGACGCAACTAAAAAGATGGCTGATAATCAATCCAAAGAAACCGAAAATGCAGAAGCAAGCGAACCTTCATGTGACTGTCATAATGTCTAGGGGGAGGGTTCAACTCCTCATCACTATCAAGGATCTTCATTCCAGGGGGAGAACTCATCGCCAAATACCTCTAGCTCTACTGAAATTCCAACCAAAGAAGGGGATTCGAGTACTGGTCCTGAACAAGAGTCATTCTTCAAGGGGGAGAACACTAATGTCGGTGATGATGACATTATGTCTGAACTAGAGGAAGAAATCAATGCTGAATTGGATCCTATCTATGATCCAAACTTTCCTCCATTCATCAAATGGACCAAAGATCACCCTCAAAGTCAAATTATCGGGGAATCTTTAGAAAAAGTGTTAACTCGTTCTCAAATCAAAGCAAAACAGGCTGCACTCTATTCAAAAGTCGAGTTTTGTATGTTTAATTCCTTCGTTTCCAAAGTTGAACCGAAGACTGTTAACTCAGCTCTTGATCATTCAGACTGGGTTCAAGCCATGCAAGATGAATTAAATGAGTTTGAAAGAAACAAGGTATGGCGTCGTATTCCAACACCAAAGGATGCTTCGGTTGTCGGTCTCAAATGGGTATTCCGAAACAAGATGGACAAGGAAGGGAATGTCATTCGTAATAAAGTGAGGCTGGTGGTCAAAGGATATTGTCAGGAAGAGGGAATCGATTATGAATAAAACCTGCGCTCCAATTGAAAGATTAGAGTATGTTCGTATCTTTCTTGCATACGCAGCTCACAAGAACTTTAAAATCTATCAGATGGACATCAAATGTGCCTTCCTCAACGATGAACTTGAAGAAACCGTATATATTGAGCAACCGCCTGGCTTTGTGAACGAGAAGTATCCTGATCATTGTTGTAGCGTTGACAAAGCTCTATATGGCCTCAAACAGGCTCCCAGAGCATGGTATGAAACTCTCACTCGTTTCTTAAAAATGTCTAAATTCAAACAAGGTTCGGTTGACCCAACCTTCTTTCGTAAGCGAGAAGGTAACCACCTTATGATAGTACAAATTTATGTTGGTGACATCATTGTTGGCTCCACGAACCTAGCTAAACAGTTGAATTCAGAAAGTTGATGGAAACTAAATTTGAGATGAGCTCAATGGTTCCAACTAACTTCTTTCATGACCAAATTTGGGATGATGGGAGACTCCAAAGTGAAAGTACCTATGGCCTTTGGAACTAAACTTACACCGTCATTGGAGAAACCAGCAGCTGATATGACACTTTATCGACAAATGATTGGGTCTCTGATGTATCTTATAGCCAATAGACTTGAAATCATGTTCTCAGTCTGTTACTGTGCACGATTTCAAGCCAATCCACTTGAACCTCATCTTCAAGACGTGAGAAACATCTTTCGCTATCTGAAGCGGACCTCCTCTCTCGGTCTATGGTATCCAGCCAACTCAGGATTCTTTGTTCAAGCATTTTCAGATGCTGATTTAGGTGGCTGTGGATTAGATCGTAAAAGCACCACTGGATGATGTCAATTTCTAGATGGTAAATTAGTCATTTGGCAATCGAAGAAACAAACCTGTGTTTCGCTATCCACTGCAGAAGCTGAATATATTGTTGCAGCATCCTGCACATCTCAAGTATTATGGATACAAAGTCAACTCAGGGATTGTGGGCTAAACATGAAGAAAATCCCACTATATTGTGACTCTGAAAGAGCAATTAGGATCTGTCACAAGCCAGTGCAACACTCGATGACCGAGGATGTAGCATTGAGGTACCATTTCATCAAGGATCACGTCGAAGATGGTAACGTATAAATTCACTTCGTCAGAATGACTGATCAATTGGCAGACATATTCACGAAGGACTTACTTGAAGCAAGCTTCAATAAGATTCTAGAAGGCCTAGGAATGATGCAAGACGAATCTGTACCAAAATCGCCTTCGCTTCCAAAAAGGTAACAAGCGAAATAGAGCGAACCGAAATGAACTGAAATGAACCGAACGTTCGATCTATTTTGGGTTCGGTCTATTTCGGGTGAAGTTCGACTATGAACCGAAATGAACTGAACGTTCAGTCTATTTCGGGTTCGGTCCTTCTGAAGTCCTTCGTTTTTTTTCAAGGCATTTTGACTATGTTCCTTTGTACATTTTTTAAATACTTCTTTTATATTTATAAAATCCAAAAATATTTTTCTCTTTCATTCAATTGGTCAATTCTCACAAAATACAAAAAAAAATTTTGTCTAATTTTTTTTTTGTTTTGTATAAGTGTGATTCTCGATGGCAAAATTAAGGCTGGTAAATGGTTTTCTTAGTTAAGATTCCCTAGAAGCATGTTGTTGTATGTTGACTAAAGCCTCGAAAGATTTTGAGTGAAGCCTTAATAACATGATATATACCAATCAAGTTTTCCCAATCCAGGCTATCAAATTCACTCTAATCATTAGCTACCTTACTCTACTCAAATTGAGTTTAGAGTTTTCTGCTTGGTCCTTCTTTTCTTTAAAGCAGAGGTACATTCGCTTCTTATACCATCTCCATCATCTTTCTCCGTTATAATTCGTTTCATCAATATAACCCCTGATACTTTCAGTATTAACCACTGAGGTTTATGGTTATACCAAAACTATGTTCATGATCTTAGTTTCATGCCACTATGTACTAAGTGAAACCCAAAGTTCAACACCACTAATGAATTGACGGTGAATTCAAATATTAAAGATCTTACTTGTTACCTAATGAAATCTCTTTTTTTTTTCTTTTGAGTGATCATTATGAGCTTGCCTTTCACCAAGGCTTCTCTAACCCCAAAAGATCAAGTTTAATTTTTTTTTGAGATTTCTTTACTTCCTTCGTCACTATAAAGTTTGTCCTACCTACTTGTTCAACAGATCACGATGATCTCACAGGTACTTCATTCACTTTCGGTCTTATGTCAGGTATCGAAATTAAGAATTGAAGCGAAAGCTACCCTTTTTAACCTTCAAAAGATGCCTTTCAATACTTCACCACAAGTTATTATTCGTTATTCAATGCGAAACCAAGCAAGCACTTTAATGTCTCTCTTGACTTTGAAGGAAGTGATTTATACCCATAATCAATTGTTGTATGTCTTCTTAAGACATCAAAGATTTTCCCTTAAATTTTCCTTTATTTATTTATCTTTTACACCCTACGCATGAAAATTTTTAATTTTCCAAACTCTAGTTCTGTTCAGATTGATTAATAAAGCGCTAAAAGCAACAAAGATTCAAACGTATTATGAAGAAACGCTTAGGATAAAGTGGAAGCCGACTCAGTGGCTATCCAAATGGTTTGGCGATTTAACAAATTGCATTTTATTGAATGGCATGTAAAAAGGAAACTTTCTCTTTCCTGCGTCATCTTCGGCATGCCAACTATTCACCCATCAAGTGAGGCGCTATTTTTGAAATAATCCAAGATTTCAGCCGGAATTTTCTCTCTCTTCTCTTGTACGTATAAAATGAATTGGAATGATACTCTCTCAACCTTTATCACTTACCAATCTCTCTTAAAGAATACCTGTGATTTTCTGCAACTGTTCATCATCTTCTCCAAGCTACTACAATGGTAGACTCGTCATCAGTTGACGATACTTCAGTTTGTCAACCACTTCTCACCATCAAACCCCAACAGAACCTGATCATCGATCTCACACCGTTTATCTATGAGCCCTACATGATGTATATGGTTGAGTGTCTCAAATACTCACCGCTCGTCGACGCGTTGACTAATGTTGAAGTTATTCCAATGTCGTTCTTGTCTCTTGTCTACTCTACTGCCTTCTACGACAAGATTAATGAACGAATTCACTTTGAACTCCACGATGAGAAGACCTCCATCTATAAGCATCGATTATGTTCCCTAATTGGTCTTTCTCAATATCCATCTTTGGTAAACCCCGACTCCAATACAACTGGTCAATTGTTTTCTATGTTCTATCAGATGGGGTATACTGAAAACCTAACTACCATTACAAAGATCAAGAAGTCCTGCCTTCCTCCTCAATGGAATGGCCTTTTTACGTTGTTGTTCAAGGAAATTTTTGAGCGAAGCGTTGGCTTAGATGGTGCAAGCAAGTCCTTAATGACGGTGCTGTATGGGATGTACCATGGGATTGACCTAGATTATGGGTCTATTATCTGGCAGCAGTTGGTTCAAAGCTTGGTCTCTTCATCCAGGCATTCTGAGATCTCATGTGGGCGTTTCTGGTCTATCATCACCAACTGGGCAATGGACCGCCTTCGTGTTCTAATAATGGCAGATTCTCTGCTCTCATCCATTGCTACCTTTCATACGACAAAAATCATTTTCACTGATCCAACAAAGTTTTCTTTTATTGGATCCATTCCTGAAGCAATGATCGGTCGTATCATTGCGTCAAGTAACGTTCTCCAATAGTATAGGAAGCGTCCATCGGCTGGTCCAAGAGAGCTTACACCAACCATGATTCACTCTATTGAAGAGGCTGACAAGCCAGCCAAAAGGGGTAAGAAGCCTGAAACACAGAGGGAAGGCCTTGTCATTAAACCAACTAAGGGGCAAACCCCTAAGAAGCGAAAGTCTGATAAGGCTGCAACTTCTCACACTCAACCGAAGAAGCAGAAGAAGCATGCTAGGAGGCTTATTCTTCAATCCAGAAGTGATTCGGATTCAGAATATGTCCCTCCTAAGCACAAGAACGCTCCTCCTTCAGAATCTGAGAGCGAAAGCTCTGATGAAGAGGCTTCGGGCCGAGGTGATACTCCGCCTCGCTCCCCTACCCCAGAAATTCCGGTTCGCTCTAATCCTCCTTCGCGTCCACCTGTAACCATCCTAGTATCCATCCCTCCTATATCTCCCATTACCACCACTCAACCATTCACTACAATTCATATACCCACTCCCATTTTCACAGATACCACTACTACCACTACTACCACAAAACCCCACTTCACTGTTCCCAATCCACCAGTAACCGAACCACCTGTAACAACCGAACCTCCACCATCTTCAAAACCCCTATCTCCCACACAATCCACTGAAACAACCCCTATTCTAGGTGGTGAGGACTTGGAATTTGATTCCACGTCTTTCAGTCCTTACCGAGTGCAGAGCGATGATGATGATGATGAGCCTGCTACAAAGCGTCATCTCAAGGCGGTAAATGAAAAGCTTGATCAACTGCTTTCATCCTCTTCCTCTGGTGCCTGTTATGAAGCTGCATTGAAGGCCTTGTTCTCCTCTGTCGTTACCGAACATAGTGCCACTTTATCTGCTGCAGCCAAAGCAATCGAAGCCTCTACTTCCCAATGTCAACAAGCCTCTCTTGCTGTTGATGCCTCTACGAAGGAGTGCAAGGAAGTGACCGCAAAAGTTGATAAACTAGTCTCCGAAGCTCATTTGTTTTTAGATTCCTTGCAGGCTGCTGCTGCTAAAAACGCTCAAACTGTCAACGCTTCAGTAGAGAACCTTCAAAGGTCTCTTCAATCTGAATGCCCAAACCTTGAAGCGGCATGCCAATCCATTGAAGAAGCCAACGAAACTCTCCATGCTAACGTCAATGACTTCTTAACTCAATTGGAGGCAGAGTTAGCTATAGAGAATCGCATTATGAATGAGCTGGATATACACACTGCACAGCTTAAATTGCAAACCCACAAACTACGTACTTCTAATGCTAAGATTAATGACCTCAAGTCAGAAAGGGAGGTCATTAGGAGTTCTGTTGCTGATGTTCACTCCATCCTCCTTCATCTCATTGAGGCTCATGATCTGCTTATCACTATAACCGTTAGGCGTCATCTGGCAGACAAGCTCAGAACGACATTGGACATTCTTAGCCGTATCGAGGGTGTTCCGGTGACCGGGGTCCAACCAAAACATGGGGGAGATAAGGTGACAACTCAACCTCCACCTTCTGGATCAAAAACATCTACTGAACCAAAGGGTAATGAAGCTTTGGTCAGCAATAAGGAGAAAAAGAAGAAGAAAATTGGCGAGGATGACACACACAATGAAGATCATGTCTATGCCGAGAATCGCAAGAAACCCTTCCAGAAGGTTAAGATCTCTGAAAAAGAAGTGGAAGAAAACATCAAGAAAAAACAAGCTGAGCTAGAGCTGAAGCGAAAGGAGGCGGAGCTCCTAGAGAAGAAAAAGTCCATGTTTCCTGTGTGGACCATAGACTCGCTTTAAAGATGTGCAATTGATGATCCAAGCATTCTCTGGCTTGATCCGATAATGTCCTTTGGCCTTGACAACTCCAAGGATGCACAGTTTGATATGCCAATCACTCGAAAGGCATGTATCTTCCACTGCTTCAACTCGATTGCTGCTATTCCGTCCCCAGACCCGAAGGTAGACAGGGATCTTCTGGAGGTTTACTTGTAGTTTGCTCAACCCCAATACCTGACTTGGAGCTCAAAGAAAATTACTGTGACAACCCAAAGATTATCCCGTTACATTACCCTGTTACTGTTAACGGAATATTCCATTTTATAAAAGTTCTGTTAATTAGAGGTCGCCAAATAAATAAATGTGTTATTTATTTATATTATATGTCGTTAACGTCGTGATAAAAGAAATAAAGACACTTACCTTACATTTCCATTTAATTGGAAAAAGTTAGTTTTATTATTACGACCACTAAATCGGGTGCGACCAAAAGCCCCGTACGACGACAGTATCGGGTAGAATCCAACTGAGCTCCAGCTCCAACCCATATATAAGGGGGAATGGACATCATTCCACCCCTTTACTCTCTCTCTCTCTCTAAACTCTCTCTCATACAAGCCCGATTTCGCCTCAAATCCGCAACCAAATGCCTCCCAATCGTAGGTCCCCTTACCCTAGTTTGTTCTAAACATTATGGATTGTGGTTTAACCCCAAAAATCGACCTTAGAAGCTGTTAGAATGGAGTTTACGGCCTAAGAGCCTCCTTAGGCCGTAAACCCCTTAAATGAGGCCAAAATGACCCAAATTTGTCCCTTTGAGCCTAGGAACCAATTAAGGATTTATCCTAGGAGTGTTTGAAGCATAAAACGATTAGTTTTAGGGCATAAAAGAGAGTTTATGGCCCAAGCACATGCTTAGGCCGTAAACACCTCAAACCCTTGCAAAAATGCCCCAAAAACACTCCCAAACCACCCTTAGGCTTAAGACATAAATTAGGGGCTTGCTATTTCGGGTTTAGAACATTTAAACACTAAGAATTGAGGGGTAAAAAGGATTTCATGGCCGAAGCACATGCTTAGGCCGTAAACACCCCCAAACCTCACCAAATGAGAGTTTAAACCCCCTAATTGGCCTTATGCCTTCACTAGAAAATTCTAGGGTTGAATCAAGGGCTTAAAATCAAAGTTTAAGGGGGTATATGAGAGTTCACGGCCAAGCCAAGAGCTTACGGCTGTAAACTCCCAAGGGATGGTCATTTGGACCATAAACTCCAAATGAGTGCACTCTTGGAACCCCAAACACCCCTATAGCCTTGAATAATTACTAGGATTGATATAAGGTCCTTAAACTTCAATGAAACCAAGAGGGTAGGAGTTAACGGCCGTGAACTCCCATAGGGGTGGTTCATGGGCCTTAAACTCCCATATGGTCCCTTTAGAAGCCCTAAACCAACTCATACAATTTAGATTTGGACCTAGCAAAATTCCACGATCAAGATAAAGCTTTTAAACACCCTAGAACACCCTCACCATGAATTTACGGCTGTAAACTCATGGGGAGTAGTCCCAGGGCCGTAAACACCCTATGGTGAGTTTACTCTTGGAGAGTAAACTCCATTCCTAAGTCATTCATGCCCTTAAATGTTACCCGGGACACCCCAAACACTTAACCAAAGTGTTTTCCGCTCTTTAGGGTGCGTATACTTGTTTAATTGGTATTCTATATATGATAATTATGTGTAAACATATGTTATGATATGTGAAATAGGTCACTAACTGTGTCCAAGTCTTTACTTGACACCGAGCACCCAACCTGCACCTTCATCGGATCCACTTACAACAGGTGAGTTCATACCCCTAAATGATCCTTTCAAATGTTTTTACATGTTTTATAGGGGGGAATACAAGTTAAACATGCCAGTTATCATATCAATCACATGTGATTGATAACCCGCATGCACAAGGATTTACCACTCTGTAACTGTTTTACCGAGTAGGATACTATAAATGACTTTCTAAAATGTTTTATCAAAGTTCATTTTAAATTGGTTTATGAAAGGGTTCCAAAGAATTTCTAAAGGTCTTCAAACTTATTTTACCAAAGGATACCAAAATTTGATTTTATTAAGCATAAAGTTTTTTTTTTCAGGGTTTTCATCAAAGTTCTCTTTCACGCTGAATACGTTTACTTGTTAAATACCGCTACTTCGCTTTTACTTAGTTTAAACTCCTACTTGATAACGCTTTCACTTAGTGATGCGTTTATACTTTATATTGCCTCTATTTTGCTTATACTTGTAGTCACTTTTGCCTATTAGACGCTCTTACTTCACTTGTTGTCGCTTCTACTTCGTGATACACTTATGTTTAGTAACGCTTATACTTCACAATTCGGTTATTCCACACTGTACACTTATACTTCACGATTCGGATAATCCACACTGTACGCTTATACTTCACGATTGGGTCATTCCACACGATTTGGTTATACTTCATGATATGTTTCCACATGTTACACACTCAATCGTAGTTAGATGTATGTATGTGCTTGTATAGATGCATATAAATAATGATTGAAGGACTTAGGAAGGCTTGTCTGCCCTATTTCCTTTTCTTCGTTGAGATGTGGTCTGTTGGGATCGGATGTCCATCCAAAGGTCGTTTGATCATTAGTTATATATTATGTACACAAGCATAGACATACAGGTTTATATTAGTCAGTTCAGTTAAGAGTCTCTACCACCAGTTCAGCACTTACATTGGAAACCCTCTACCCACTATTTGGGATGCATCTTCGGGACACGGCCTTCTCGGTCGTTTATTTGGTAACCAGAGTCTCCTGTAGGGAGAGCGGACATTGTGTGTATAGATCTATACGAGATTGACACCCCCTCACCCTGACTGCTAGCTACAGTCCACGGCCTACCAAGCTAATGGGTGACAAATGTGATATTCTCTAGACGCTTGTAGGGCGTTAGGCACTCTAGTGTCAGTAAGTATGGTTACGAGGATCCCAGGTTAGCTTATAATGCATGGCCTTAAGGTAATGGTTTTTCACCAGTAGTTTACATTGTATGCTGGAACCCACTCTCAGAGTCACACTTTTTAGACCTTGCTAGACGTATCATTCATTTGATACTGTCTGGGGTCTGCATTCACTGTATTCACTATTTTAGACCTTGCTAGACGTATCATTCAGTTGATACTTTCTGGGGTCTGTGTTCACAGTTTTAGACCTTACTAGCTGTACCTTTCATTTGGTACCGTCTGGGGTCTGTGTCTCTTTCTGTTAGACTGAGCCAGGCATGTCGTTCATTCGATACTCTCCTGGAGTCTATGATTCCTTTTGCCTAAGTCAGCAGTCCTCACTGCTGAGGCATATGTTATTTTCCCTGATATTCTCCGACTTTCTTAAAAAGCAAATCCCGTATTTTGAAAATGAAAGTGTTTAAGGGAAAACTACTTTTTACCACATAACTCCGACCAGTCTGGGTAGAAGACTGCATTTTAAATAGAAAATATAGGATTTTCTGGAAAGGACACTATTTCACTGTATATTTGAAAACTACCACTTATATAAAGTTATTTGATTAAAATGTCACTAAATGCTTATGAACTCACCAGCATTTGTAAAAATGCTGATACTCGCTTTTCAAATAACTTGTATTCTCAGGTTAGAATTAGACAGGTACATCCTCGGAGCTGTTGATGGAGATAGCTTAGTACCATGTTGTACTTACTTATATCTACTTGTATTACTTTGATGTATTTTAATGTAAACTATGTATAACTATTACTATTAATGAAATGGTTGTTGTACTTTGATTACTATAATGCATGTGTTGTGATACTTGACATGACGTCATCCACCCCAGAACGTTTCCGCCGTTCCGGTTTTGGGGTTTGACAGATTGGTATTAGAGCATTGTTTATAGTGAGCTAAGTATATCAATTCATAAAAGATATACAACCTATAAATACAAAGGGATAAAACACTCTGACCAAGAATTATACTTTAAAATATAACCATATTTTACCAAAGTATAAGAACATCCAAAACCTAAACACTCGAACACAAGTACCACAAGAAGAACAATAATAAAATTCTTCGGATGTTGAGCATTACCGTCAAACCTGGGTAGTTATGTAATCGTAAGATGGAATAAATGTAACTTGATCAACTACATTTATTCGAGATGCGATGAACGTGTGCTTGGGAGTGATAGTGGTGTTGCAATAGGTCTGAAACTTACCAATTAGGATTGATAGAGCCAAACATAATGTTTAAAATACTATAGGAGTATTTTGGAATACTAAAAGACTAACAATAATCCCAGAATCATAATCAGAAGATAAGAATCAAACAAGAATTAAAATACCAAAGGGGTATTTTAGGATCGATAACTAACCTTATGTGAAGAACTAAAAAGATCCTTATTGATATACCTACAATTACAGAGAGTATACTCCCAAAGTTATATATAATAAGGATCCCATAGGCTAAGAATGTGTGGTTTCGCCCTATTTCCTTTTCCTCGTTGGGATGTGGTTCTAGAGTAGTATCACATATTCGAAGGCCTATCGGATCTAAGCTATATATGATTTGTATACCCTATGTAATCATAGCAGGACTCGATATGGATCATCCAGTGAAATCTTAATAATCTCTTAGGATTCTATAGACATTTCCATTCTCGCACGAACCCTGTAGAAAACCCTATCCACTTCAGTGTTTGACAGAAGAGTTGATTCCGGCCCCCAAGAAGTTCATTGAGAAGATTTCCAGTTTGGAAATAAATGAACTGGGTCGAGACTATTGAATTCACCAAGTTCCTATATCTTTTAGGGACAATGGTGAGAGATTCGCCTAAACTTCCGAGATTCCAGTCATCCATCATGAAGTGATGACACTCAGAGACGGAATCAGAAGAAAGGCGGAGTAGAAATTCAATATGTCTTCACAAGAGAAGAACCCTAGGTAACTACCCGAAGGAAACCAACGTTGATACCGGCCAAAGATAAAAGACAGACAGAGGGAGCCAATACATGGAACCCGAGAATTGTCTTTTCCTCGTGTTCGTCACACTAATAAACCCATAAAATAATACAATTTAGTGAGTTAGTGGTTACACTACTCACGCTATGTGTTAGGTAAATCGTCGTTTCCCGTTGCCTGTTACACGATTAGAGCGGAACCCCGCACCTCTATTGAGAATATTTAGCCATAAGCCTTCATAAGCCTCTCTTCTCACGGTTTCGTTCCGAATTGTTCTCAAATCTCTCCAGGCCGGAGAGTGAAACCTTTCCCAGTATAAAAGGTAACTTAGTAGGAACGACACGCATCTTATGGACTTTTCCGATACTCATACTCCTACCTTGCATACCAGGACTACATTATCTTCTATTCCTTTCCGTGTAGGAAAAACCATGCCACCGAAGAAGCGTAACCAGTCCACAAGCAAGAAACCTACTCTCTTATTCGATGAAGCTACGTTCCAAGCTGCAGTCTCAGCAGCCGTAGCAGCTGTCAAGGCTCAACTGAATGCTAACAACGCCAATGTTAGTAAGAGTCCTATCGAAAATTCCGATCCTAGTAGTGGATAGCAGCAACCAACCTCTGCATACCCAGCCGCCGAAAAACCTCACTCAAATCCACTGAAGAGAAAGATCAAGATCGAGGAGGGAAGTACCTCGGCTCAAGGACCTTCCGAAGGGCGACGAGTTGAGATGGTCAAATTCCCTGCCAACCCTTCCATCCCTACTCCTAGGAGACCATACTTAGGAAACCTTCCCCATTGCAGTAAGTGCAGCTACCATCATCATGGTGTCTGCCGGGAGCTCTATTGTGCTAGGTGCCACATGTTGGGGCATACTGCTCGCGTCTGTAGAACCCCGGTTGAGTTTATTATATCAACCACCAATGTGACGGCCAATATAGTTTGCCACCTATGTGGTGAGATTGGACACTTCAAAAGAGATTGCCCAGCTGAAGGAAACAACAAGGACACAGGAGGAGCCTAACTCTACTGCTCGGGGAGGAGCATCAAGGAACCCGGAAGATTCTCGGGGAGGAGCATCAAGGAACCCGGAAGATTTTGGTACGTCTCCCGATCTCAGATAACTAAACTGAAAACATTAAAAGGCTAATTCAAATGTAAATACTTACCCATTAAGGCGAAAGCCGCAGCACTGTTATAAATTTTAAAATTCATTAGGTAAAACTATAATGGCTAAACATATACGTTACGGCCATGTATAGTTAAGATGGATAGACCAAGAGTGAGTGAATGCCGCCTCATCTCCTGTTCCTCGTTTGGTTGTGGATTGTGGGCGGAGTCGCTCAGTCAACAGTCCTCCCCACCTTAATTATACATGACTAGTATATGTTAGGCGATTATAGAAATGCCTCGTGAGAATCCATTCATGAAAAAGGTACCTTATTCAGAACACTTAGGACTCTGTATAGTTCCGTGTCGACTCTATCAGTCCAAGTATCCGCGGCAGTGATACGCAGGACGAAACCCAAGATGCCTAGAACTTGTGTGCCTGTTCAGTGCAGGACTCTATCCATCTTCACTTTATGTCATGTCGAAGTATGGCAATTTCGACGACTCTATCGATCATGGTTTGACTTCGTTCAACCATGTGTTCATCCCTAGTGTTGTGTAAAAAGAACTTCCTCTGTAGCCATGTCGGCAGATAAAGGTTCTTTCGAACCTAAACATAACACAAATGATTAAACCTAATGCGATCCGTCGGTCGTCCCTCTTATCTCAAACCTTCCGAAGTACCCAGGAGAAGGGTACCGCGCGCTGTTGACCGACCCCTCTTAGTCAGATGGAAACCGAAGCGAAAGACACTGCAGAAACTCCGGAAGACAATAACCATCCGAAGCATAGTTCGTAGATTCCCCAGAAAGACCCTTCGCACCTCGCACATCAGGTTCATGAACCCAGAGGATAGAACTCATGGTACTAACCACTATAACCAGGCATATGCATAAAGGTGGTATATAGTTGAGATCAAAAGGATTTAAGATGTGTGCTTCCTCCCTACTCCCTGTTCCTCGTTGGGTTGTGGGTCTGGGGTGGAGCCGCACAACTGAACATCCTGCCGACCTCAATTATATACGGCCTGCATACACCAAGTATTAGTGGTTAAGCCAAGTATGAGCTCTACCACAAACCTCATGGTAAAGCCCTTCATCCTATTCCATAAAATAGGAGCTGGAGTCAAGAGAACCATTGCGGGTTGAGCTACTATAACAACCACGAATCTGAAATTTGTTGTCATACCAGTTAAGCCCATATAGTAGCTAACACCCTCAGTTAGTAAAGAGATTAAAGTTCCGAGTAATGGAACCCTATACTCACTAGATTTGACCAAGACCGGGAAACACTTAGAACCTTCGAAAGAGTAGTTGCAGTAGATGCTCGCACTACTTAGGCACTTCGTCCACCCTGTTACAAACAAGTAGTGCCTATAGCCCTCCATCCTCTCGTATGGAGGAAATCATCGTCGCCCCGTAGACGAGAGACTTCATTCTCCGAAGTAAACACTAGAATACCGAGAACCACAGGATAACCTCCGCAGCCAAGAATCCTTGATCAAAGTGCGAAAGTAGTTGCATTAAGCCTCATGACCCAGACCCTGAAGAGATTATAGGCTTGACACCAGCCCTGGTGTTAGTCGAGGGGTTATGCAGGAGCATGCACTTTCCGCACTAGGATAAACCAAAGTCTTAGAGATTCATTGGACTATTAGGTGTTCCACAATTACTATCTCACGCAAAAATAGTAGAACCACCACCCGGGATAGTCCAACACTAGTCTGGTGAAACCCTATCTCCCCGACCCCGAGGGTTTCTGTGTCTCAAGATTCGTTAGTGCAGGTTCATTTTGCACGAGCTTGAGATAAACATTTTACAACAAGCAGATAACCATAGATACGCAACCCATCCGATGACTTAGAAAGCCTCTCAAAGCCAATTGTCAGGAAAATGCGAAACCAAGGACAACTTGAGCTTCATAAGAACCAACCTGAAGGACTACACTACCAATATGAGAGAGAATATTAGGAACTTCATAATGGAGATCACGCTAGTGATGATCTTGCCATAGAAGTACACTATGTTCTAAGTACTGAAAAGCTCTACCCTTCCGAGAGCTTAGGACCATCTGAGATTCCTCGTGGAGATTTGGTCCAACCCTCGTCAGACCACTACTACTTTCGGATATTCCACAAGTTTCACACCCGATAGATCCACTTCTTAGGCTTGATATGCGTTTAACCGACGTCACTCTTTGTATCCCACTCATTTTGATAGAGACCATTGAGAACCCTAACCTCATAGACACACCAGTCGGAACCTACAAACTAAACGAGACGAAATCCGCATCCCGTAGGTGAAGGTTTGTTGGAAGGACAAACACAGAATAAAGTTCACTTGGGAATGCGAGGACAAACCGAATAGGAAGTACCCTTCTACCTCTATAATTCATACCTATTTCCTTGCCTAGACCTGAACTTCGGGACGAAATTCCCTCTAACGGGGGGATGATGTGACAACCCAAAGTTTATCCCGTTACATTACCCCGTTACCGTTAACGGAATATTCCATTTTATAAAAGTTCCGTTAATTAGAGGTCGCCAAATAAATAAATGTGTTATTTATTTATATTATATGTCGTTAACGTCGTGATAAAAGAAATAAAGACACTTACCTTACATTTCCATTTAATTGGAAAAAGTTAGTTTTATTATTACGACCACTGAATCGGGTGCGACCAAAAGCCCTGTAAGACAACAGTATCGGGTAGAATCCCACTGAGCTCCAACTCCAACCCATATATAAGGGGGAATGGACATCATTCCACCCCTTTACTCTCTTTCTCTCTCTCTAAACTCTTTCTCATACAAGCCCGATTTCGCCTCAAATCCGCAAGCAAACGCCTCCCAATCGTAAGTCCTCTTACCCTAGTTTGTTCTAAACATTATGGATTGTGGTTTAACCCCAAAAATCGACCTTAGAAGCTGTGAGAATGGATTTTACGGCCTAAGAGCCTCCTTAGGCCGTAAACCCCTTAAATGAGGCCAAAATGACCCAAATTTGTCCCTTTGAGCCTAGGAACCAATTAAGGATTTAGCCTAGGAGTGTTTGAAGCATAAAACGATTAGATTTAGGGCACAAAAGAGAGTTTTTGGCCCAAGCAAATGCTTAGGCCGTAAACACCTCAAACCCTTGCAAAAATGCCCAAAAACACTCCCAAACCACCCTTAGGCTTAAGACATAAATTAGGGGCTTGCTATTTCGGGTTTAGAACATTTAAACACTAAGAATTGAGGGGTAAAAAGGATTTTATGGCCCAAACACATGCTTAGGCCGTAAACACCCCCAAACCTGACCAAATGAGAGTTTAAACTCCCTAATTCGTCTTATACCTTCACTAGAAGATGCTAGTGTTGAATCAAGGGATTAAAATCAAAGTTTAAGGGGGTATATGAGAGTTCACGGCCAAGCCAAGAGCTTATGGCCGTAAACTCCCAAGGGATGTTCATTTGGACCATAAACTCGAAAGGAGTGCACTCTTGGAACCCCAAACACCCCTATAGCCTTGAATAATTACTAGGATTGATATAAGGGCCTTAAACTTCCATGAAACCAAGAGGGTAGGAGTTCACGGCCGTGAGCTCCCATAGGGGTGGTTCATGGGTCGTAAACTCTCATATGGTCCCTTTAGAAGCCCTAAACCAACTCATACAATTTAGATTTGGACCTAGCAAAATTCCATGATCAAGATAAAGCTTTTAAACACCCTAGAACACCCTCACCATGAGTTTACGGCCGTAAACTCATGGGGATTAGTCCCAGGGCTGTAAACACCCTATGGTGAGTTTACTCTTGGAGAGTAAACTCCATTCCTAAGTCATTCATGCCCTTAAATGTTACCCGGGACACCCCAAACACTTAACCAAAGTGTTTTCCGCTCTTTAGGGTGCGTATACTTGTTTAATTGGTATTATATATATGCTAATTATGTGTAATCATATGTTATCATATGTTAAATAGGTCACTAAGTATGTCCAAGTCTTTACTTGACACCGAGCACCCAACCGGCACCTTCGTCGGATCCACTTACAGCAGGTGAGTTCATACCCCTGAATGAACCTTTTAAATGTTTTTACATGTTTTATAGGGGGGAATACAAGTTAAACATGCCAGTTATCATATCAATCACATGTGATTGATAACCCGCATGCACAAGGATTTACCACACTGTAATTTTTTACCAAGTAGGATAATATAAATGACTTTCTAAAATGTTATCACTTGTCCAAAACTCTTACTTATACTGTTTTATCAAAGTTCATTTTAAATTGGTTTATGAAAGGGTTCCAAAGAATTTCTAAAGGTTTTCAAACTTATTTTACCAAAGGATACCAAATTGTGATTTTATTAAGCATAAAGGTTTTTTTCAGGGTTTTAATCAAAGTTCTCTTTCACATCATATACTTTTTCTTGTTAAATACCGTTGCTTCGCTTTTACTTAGTTTAAACTCCTACTTGATAACGCTTTCACTTAGTGATGCGTTTATACTTGTTATTGCCTGTATTTTGCTTATACTTGTAGTCGCTTATGGCTATTAGACGCTCTTACTTCACTTGTTGTCACTTCTACTTCGTGATACGCTTATGTTTGGTAACGCTTATACTTCACAATTCGGTTATTCAACATTGTACACTTATACTTCATGATTCGAATAATCCACATTGTACGCTTATACTTCACGATTCGGTCACTCCACACGATTTGGTTATACTTCACGATATTTTTCCACTTGTTACACACTCAAACGTAGTTAGATGTATGTTTGTGCTTGTATAGATGCATATAAATACAGATTGAAGGACTTAGGAAGCCTTGTCTGCCCTATTTCCTTTTCTTCGTTGAGATGTGGTCTGGTGGGATCGGATGTCCATCCAATGGTCGTTTGATCATTAGTTATATATTATGTACACAAGCATAGACATACAGGTTTATATTAGTCAGTTCAGTTAAGAGTCTCTACCACCAGTTCAGCACTTACATTCGAAACCCTCTACCCACTATTTGAGATGCATCTTTGGGACACGGCCTTCTCCGTCGTTTATTTGGTAACCAGAGTCTCTTGTAGGGAGAGCGGACATTGTGTGTATAGATCTATACGGGATTAACACCCCCGCACCCTGACTGCTAGCTACAGTCGACGGCCTACCAAGCTAATGGGTGACAAATGTCATATTCTCTAGACGCTTGTAGGGCGTCAGGTACTCTAGTGTCAGTTAGTATGGTTACGAGTATCCCAGGTTACCTTATAATTCATGGCCTTAAGGTAATGGTTTTTCACCAGCAATTTACACTGTATGCTGGAACCCACTCTCAGAGTCACATTGTTTTAGACCTTGCTAGACGTATCATTCATTTTATACTGTCTGGGGTCTGTATTCACTGTATTCTCTGTTTCAGAGCTTGCTAGACGTATCATTCAGTTGATACTGTCTGGGGTATGTGTTCACAGTTTTAGACCTTACTAGTTGTACCTTTCATTTGGTACCGTCTGGGGTCTGTGTCTCTTTCTGTTAGACTGAGCCAGGCGTGTCGTTCATTCGATACTCTCCTGGAGTCTATCATTCCTTTTTCCTTAGTCAGCAGTCCTCACTGCTGAGGTATATGTTATTTTCCCTGATATTCTCTGACTTTCTTAAAAAGCAAATCTCGTATTTTGAAAATGGAAGTGTTTAAGGGAAAACTACTTTTTACCACATAACTCTGACCAGTCTGGGTAGAAGACTGCATTTTAAATAGAAAATATAGGATTTTCTGGAAAGGACACTATTTCACTGTACATTTGAAAATTACCACTTATATAAAGTTATTTGATTAAAATGTCACTAAATGCTTATGAACTCGCCAGCATTTGTAAAATGCTGATACTCGCTTTTCAAATAACTTGTATTCTCAGGTTAGCATTAGACAAGTACATCCCCGGAGCTGGTGATGGAGATAGCTTAGTACCATGTTGTACTTACTTATATCTACTTGTATTACTTTGATGTATTGTAATCTAAACTATGTAAAACTATTACTATTAATGCAATGGTTGTTGTACTTTGATTACTATAATGCATGTGTTGTGATACTTGACAAGACGTCATCCACCCCAGAACGTTTCCGCCCTTCCAGTTTTGGGGTGTGACAATTACCACTGTCAAGGTTATGAAGCCCTATTCAGCAGCGAAATTTATTAATGTCAAATTCAGGGTGACTCGAGGAACCGAAGGCTCAGTCTACCACTTTACCCTCGCTGATCTACCAAACCTTAATCTCCATGACTGGATACTCCTCAATAACATTCTTCTGTCAAATCCTCTGGAGTATCAGCCAATAATTGATCATGTCAAGCGTATGCTTGTTTGCTACATACATGAGGTAGAGAAGATGGACCAGGAGATTGCCTCTACCATACACAAGCGAACAACGATCAAGACTATGGGCAAAGCTGGCAATGTCAATACCATGATCAAGGGGAAAATCGATTGAAAGTATCACACAATTATGTTCCTCAGAGGCGAAGGTCAAAAATGACTGTTCACTCTTGTTGACAAACACCTCTTCTCAACGTCTTGCATGGAGCACATATTGGAGATCATTTAGAGGTGCGATCTGAACAGTGCTCCCGATAAGAAATTATTCTCTGACATGCTGAGGTGGTACATACAGTTTAGACAGAAACTTCTCGTTATAATGCCTCGTTTGTTTAAAGTAATAAAGATGGTGAAGCCTACTCAGAGGAAATAATCTCACGCCTCATTTGACGCAAAGGAGGAGACTATTGGGTCTATTAGATTGCATCATGGGCTCGGTCCTTAGCCCAGTTTGATTGGCGGTATTGGGCCTGTCCAACCATGCATATTTTTGTACTAGGGTTTAGTATATAAGCTGCATGCATGCAGACTTAGATGTTATCTCTTTCATTGTTTATTTTCTCTATAGTTTTGTAAACCCTAGCTCGCCTCTACAGCGGATGTTCTTCATCAAGCTCTGCTAAGGCCTGAATTTATTTTGAATCATAAGCATACATTTGATTCTATTCTGCGTTCATTCTTTTACTGTTCTTGACTTGTTTGATTTCAATATTCATACCTGTGAAAGATCTAATCGATCTAGAGTTTAATTCTCATCAACCCACATTCATCAAACCATAGCATTTGGGCCATGTTGGGCCTAAAATAACTCACTTTATTATCATGGGCTGTAAATGGGTTCACAAGCCCTATTCGGTCGTAAACCCCATTCCTTCTTCATTTTCAGGGTGTAAACTGTTGGATTAATGTCTAAGTCCATAACTATATTTGGTATATACTTGACCTAACCCGACATGGTCGATTTGGGTTTCACTTCACCGACACAATTTATATGGATAGTCTTTTCAGAATAGTATATTTATGATTATATGAATATATTATAAGTTCTAGTATATTAATATGAAATCATATTATTTAATTTGTATATATCAAGAATTAATTTAGAAATAATTTAGTGATCAAAAGGAACTAATTAAATATGGACTCTTATATATATATATATATATATATATGGAATGGGCCAAGTTCATTTAGGTTGGGCTATGCTATCATGGATAGTCCACGAAGTTTTAACCTATGGATCCTATGAAAAGAAAGGTCAAGGGTATTAGGGTTTACACGAATGTAACCTAATCCTCCATACTATATAAAGAGGTCTTTGGCACAAGAAATGGCACTAGTGTGTGAGGACATAAGAGTGGGCCGATTTTAGTGTGCATACATATTCTCTCAAGTTCATCCAAGGTGTTTAAGGTGATTTGTGATTCCACTTGAGGCTTCCACACTATTGGGGCTAAGATCTTAAAGTTTGAAGACATCAAGCTACATCAAAAGGTATGTCATCTAAATAGAACTTTGTAGTATAGGTGCTTCATAATATGCTAGTTACGATGAAACCTTGTAATATTTAATATTTGCATGTATAATAGAGAAAACATAGATCCAAGGTTTATAGGGTTGCATGTACACCATAGGAGTGTTAGAATGCTCAAAACCCAATAGTTAAATTGCTGAAAAATCAAAGATTTGTGTTGTCTGGACAAGGGACTCGACGAGTCCAAGTGCAAACTCATCCAACTTGCCGAGTTGGATCATGTACTCGACGAGTTGGAACCCCTGACAGCATATCTTCGAGTTTTAAAGCTGGAATTGGTATACAATGATTACCTTAAGCTGTTTTGGACTTATAAAACTTGTTTTTAAAGTGGTAATGATTATAGTAAACCAATTTCAAGGTTAAAATCAAAATTTAAAGTTTTATTTATGTTGATGTAATTCTTGAAATTGTTGATATGGATTGTTCATGCTTATGTGTTTTGGTAGATCATAGGAATTATTTACAAAAGGTGTTTGTTAGTTAATTCTTGATCTAAATGTATTTTAATGGAGTCCATAATTTGTCCTCAAGTTATGGACAACAAAAAGTTTTTTTTTGTGTTACCTTGTTTTATGAGTTATTTTAGATTAATGAAAAATATGTGTTACTTGTTTTCAATCCAAATTAATCTAAAAGTTTTTCATAAAATGTGTTTTGGTACCATAAAAATGCCTTAGGTTACAAAAAATTAAGAGTCTTTTCTTATAAATAGTTTTTTTATGGCTCCATAACTTGTCCTCAAGTTATGGATGTCCAAGAGTCTCTTCATTAAAAGTTTTAAAGCTTTAATTAAACTCATAAGTTATCAAAATCCAAGACTTTTGAATAGTTTCAAAACTTTCCCTCAAGTTTTGGAATTTGTAAAGTTTTCCCATGAATACTTTAATTTCAAGTTAAGCCCTTAGAATTTTAAAAGTTAAAATTCAACCCTTATACTTTATAATATTATAAGTTAATAATATTTATATATATTTATAAGAGCAAGTCGTCTTACCATTATTAGGCCTCATTCACGAAGCCGGTCTATAAGTGGGGTATAAGGTTACTTCATATAAAATGGCAGTTTAATGGGTGTCCACTCTCACCTACCGCTTCCTTGACTGGTGGAGGGTCGTTAGCCGAATGGATAGGACAACGACTATAATTCTCCCTTCATTAAAAGTATTAATGATAAATATAAAGTAACTAAATGTTTTTTTATAATTCCTAATCTTAGTTACTTTAGTAAAATGTGAATAAGGTGCTAATCCATGAAATTACACTTTGCACTTTGTTTAAGTCGGTTAGTGGAGCGTGTGTGGTTAACCGGCACACTAACTCGTATTTAACAAGGTAGGCAAAGGGTAACTTAATGTTTATCATAGTATCGATGGAGCGTGTGTGGTTAACCGGCACATCGATTGAGGGGTAAACACTTAAGGGTACTAAGTAATTTGCATGGTTACTTCACACCTTGTTTTGTGATCCTCGGCATTCCTGTCACAAAACCTGAAGGACACGCTCTAGATTGAAACATGCCATTGAATAATTCAATGAATCTCAAAAGATCTAGGAGTTTCAAATCCAAGTAAAACCTAATTAAATTATTTCATTTTCATGGTGGAAATTGCTGAATCATCATTCGCCTACCTTGAAATATTCTATAGCTACGATTACGACATCCCTCTTCCAAGTTATAAAATATTCTGTTGGGTCCTAGCCTTAATATTTCATATTGGGTGTTATATTAAGGACATTAGATCAACTATCTTGAATGTCTCCCAAATGATGTCTAGTTAAGACATCTATGATCTTCCCAAATCTCTTGGAACTTCACTTCCTCCACCTCCTCCGATTATTCTCCCTATCCCACAAGTTCAAGGTCACTCAAGCCCTATTGGCAAGCAAGGTCTATATGTGGTCGCATCTTGGAGATGAAGTCACATATTGACAAGCCGGGAGAGTTGGGTGTGAAAGTCTTATGAAAGTTGGATGTTTAATTACTTTCTAAGTCACATAGTGAGTTACCTTTGGGACTACTATGAAATAGACTATGACATGACCCTTAATGATCTTATCTATTTGCTTGGAGCTGCTGAATCAACAATGATTTGGAAGGGTAGTAAAGCAAATTTGATTAGAAGATCGACTTCCCAAAACTTTATGGACATTGACAATGGTGACACTGGAAATGCAGAAAAACCATTCTCTTCCCAATGGAAAGGGATCGGCCATAGTTAACTCGGTTGACCAAATGGTACAGAGAAAGGCTAAGTCTGTGATAGTCCAATGTACCATTACTAAAGCGTCCATATGTTAAATTTCCAAAGGAAAGGGAATTGATTGCAAAGATGCCAAATTTACCTAACGATGTTAAAGTCAATAAGTTTGACTCTACTTCAGGTTAAGTCCATTGTCTAACTCTGTTAAGCTCATATTTGGAGATTCTATTACATAATGTGACTGGGTAACATGGTGATAAGAATCAAAGAAAGAGAGTAAAGGAAGTATATGCTGATCCTGATCGCAAGATGGGTTTCGATCGCGTCAGAATTTTGAGCTGTTACTTAGGAGTTATGACACATTGCTTAGGAATAGATAACAACAAGGTTTTCATTTGCACTGTAAGGATTTTTCCGCAAAGTTTTAAAATAAAAGGAAAAATATTTGATTTTATTTATGTTAAGTATCCTTACAATGGCATTTGTGGAAAAGTGTTGCTTATATGATTCCTTTGATAGCAATATTGGAAATATTAATTTGATTATTTCATTTGTGGTAGTGTCTAAATTTAGCAAATAAGGAAAGATTCTCATCACCCAAGTTTCAATTCGACCGAAACTTGGAATCATAAAAGGTGTTTAGTGTGATGTATGAGAATTTTCAACTTTGGAAAATTAAGACTAGTTCCGTGTTCACATGTATATGTGACTCAAGAGAAGGACTAAGCGATCAAGTACACATTCTTATGCACTAGCGAAAGTTCACCACAAAATATGGATAACAGTATTCGTCATGATTTACTAAGGTTTAGTGAATATGATTATACTTACAAGCTTAAGTATAATTCTGAGACATTGGAAAAATTTCAGTGTATGGCAGAACGAATGAGAAGAATCAAATTACGCAGAAGGATAAAAGTTTCTCAAATCTGAAAAGATGGGAGAGTACTTTAGTATTAGGTTTTGTGATCATCTTAATGATTTGGAAATCATATCACAATTAGTCCTCTAAGGAAATCTTAGTTCATTCTTATGACTAAGAAGAGGAATCTTGAATTGTTGGAATGGTTAAATCAAGAAGATGAGTCATACTTCGTTCCAAAAAAGTCTTAGAGTCATACTCCAAGACTGTGAGTTGAGTGACATGTCTTAAAGAAGGCTTAAAACACTTGTCAAATGTAAGAGTAAAAGTTTTCTACTCTTGTACATTTGAAATGGGTAAGTGGTGATGTTTTGAATAAAACAAAGACCAAATAAGCCCAATTGTGTTAAGTGTCTGTCTTGATTAGAATCCACACTATCTCTTGAATATTTTGCAAGAAAGTCTTATAGGTCAAGGAGACAGTGGGAGTCTAAATGATCCGAAAATGGTTTCAAGAAGTAATCAAGAATAAAACATGTATTTCATCACTAGCACACAACTCGGGGTTTATAACCTATCTTGTTGACATTTCTATGCCCATTCTAGTTAAGTTGGCTATACATTAGAGTTCTACATGTTCTCAATTGTTTGCATAGCTACTTCGAAGAATTAGCAGACCCTTGAGCTGCCAGGTGGCAAGAAGTTATTATTGCACAAGTTCAATCCATATGAGTTAGGATTTGTCACTAACCTAGTCTTATGATTATGGTTTGACAAATTCACATGGATAAGAACACATACACCATAAAATATAAGTGTCATAAGGTTTCTCTCCGATTCATGAAAATGATGGTTATGAAATTCTTTCACTAAGTAGATTTTAAGTAAATAGAAATTGTGATATTTGCAGTTCTCAAAATCATTAGTGGAGCGTGCGTGGTTAACCGGCACACTAACATGGACATATGAGAAATGGCAAAGGTCTAAGCAATTGAGACTATGATTACGGCATCCCTTTTCATAGTTCTGAAATTGTTTAGACACACATGTGATCTATGTAAGATAAGGTGTATGATTTTAATAAAGTCTTATCAAAGCAATCTAGTATCAGAAATCTGAACTTTGGTAAGAATGTCAATAAAGTATTGACTTCCAGAGGTCCAGATGTTTTCTGGATACATATCAAAGCTAGTGGGAGCATAAGTCTTATGCTAAGAATCATCATGTTAGTGTGCATACATATTCTCTCAAGTTCATCCAAGGTGTTTAAGGTGATTTGTGATTCCACTTGAGGCTTCCACACTATTGGGGCTAAGATCTTAAAGTTTGAAGACATCAAGCTACATCAAAAGGTATGTCATCTAAATAGAACTGTGTAGTATAGGTGCTTCATAATATGCTAGTTATGATGAAACCTTGTTATATTTAATATTTGCATGTATAATAGAGAAAACATAGATCCAAGGTTTATAGGGTTGCATGTACACCATAGGAGTGTTAGAATGCTCAAAACCCAATAGTGGTATCAGTGCCTAGGCTTGTTTTCTTGTTATACTTACTTAAATTGCTGAAAAATCAAAGATTTGTGTTGTCTGGACAAGGGACTCGACGAGTCCTTGAAGGGACTCGACGAGTCCAAGTGCAAACTCATCCAACTTGCCGAGTTGGTTCATGTACTCGACGAGTTGGAACTCCTGACAGCATATCTTCGAGTTTTAAAGCTGGAATTGGTATAGAATGATTACCTTAAGCTGTTTTGGACTTATAAAACTTGTTTTTAAAGTGGTAATGATTATAGTAAACCAATTTCAAGGTTAAAATCAAAATTTAAAGTTTTATTTATGTTGATGTAATTCTTGAAATTGTTGATATGGATTGTTCATGCTTATGTGTTTTGGTAGATCATTGGAATTATTTACAAAAGGTGTTTGTTAGTTAATTCTTGATCTAAATGTATTTTAATGGAGTCCATAATTTGTCCTCAAGTTATGGACAACAAAAAGTTTTTTTTTTGTGTTACCTTGTTTTATGAGTTATTTTAGATTAATGAAAAATATGTGTTACCTGTTTTCAATCCAAATTAATCTAAAAGTTTTTCATAAAATGTGTTTTGGTACCATAAAAATGCCTTAGGTTACAAAAAATTAAGAGTCTTTTCTTATAAATAGTTTTTTTATGGCTCCATAACTTGTCCTCAAGTTATGGATGTCCAAGAGTCTCTTCATTAAAAGTTTTAAAGCTTTAATTAAACTCATAAGTTATCAAAATCCAAGACTTTTGAATAGTTTCAAAACTTTCCCTCAAGTTTTGGCATTTGTAAAGTTTTCCCATGAATACTTTAATTTCAAGTTAAGCCCTTAGAATTTTAAAAGTTAAAATTCAACCCTTATACTTTATAATATTATAAGTTAATAATATTTATATATATTTATAAGAGCAAGTCGTCTTACCATTATTAGGCCTCATTCACAAAGCCGGTCTATAAGCGGGGTATAAGGTTACTTCATATAAAATGGCAGTTTAATGGGTGTCCACTCTCACCTACCGCTTCCTTGACTGGTGGAGGGTCGTTAGCCGAATGGATAGGACAACGACTATAATTCTCCCTTCATTAAAAGTATTAATGATAAATATAAAGTAACTAAATGTTTTTTTATAGTTCCTAATCTTAGTTACTTTAGTAAAATGTGAATAAGGTGCTAATCCATGAAATTACAGTTTGCACTTTGTTTAAGTCGGTTAGTGGAGCGTGTGTGGTTAACCGGCACACTAACTCGTATTTAACAAGGTAGGCAAAGGGTAACTTAATGTTTATCATAGTATCGATGGAGCGTGTGTGGTTAACCGGCACATCGATTGAGGGGTAAACACTTAAGGGTACTAAGTAATTTGCATGGTTACTTCACACCTTGTTTTGTGATCCTTGGCATTCCTGTCACAAAACCTGAAGGACACGCTCTAGATTGAAACATGCCATTGAATAATTCAATGAATCTCAAAAGATCTAGGAGTTTCAAATCCAAGTAAAACCTAATTAAATTATTTCATTTTCATGGTGGAAATTGCTAAATCATCATTCGCCTACCTTGAAATATTCTATAGCTACGATTACGACATCCCTCTTCCAAGTTATAAAATATTCTGTTGGGTCCTAGCCTTGATATTTCATATTGGGTGTTATATTAAGGACATTAGATCAACTATCTTGAATGTCTCCCAAAAGATGTCTAGTTAAGACATCTATGATCTTCCCAAATCTCTTGGAACTTCACTTCCTCCACCTCCTCCGATTATTCTCCCTATCCCACAAGTTCAAGGTCACTCAAGCCCTATTGGCAAGCAAGGTCTATATGTGGTCGCATCTTGGAGATGAAGTCACATATTGACAAGCCGGGAGAGTTGGGTGTGAAAGTCTTATGAAAGTTGGATGTTTAATCACTTTCTAAGTCACATAGTGAGTTACCTTTGGGACTACTATGAAATAGACTATGACATGACCCTTAATGATCTTATCTATTTGCTTGGAGCTGCTGAATCAACAATGATTTGGAAGGGTAGTAAAGCAAATTTGATTAGAAGATCGACTTCCCAAAACTTTATGGACATTGACAATGGTGACACTGGAAATGCAGAAAAACCATTCTCTTCCCAATGGAAAGGGATCGGCCATAGTTAAATCGGTTGACCAAATGGTACAGAGAAAGGCTAAGTCTGTGATAGTCCAATGTACCATTACTAAAGCGTCCATATGTTAAATTTCCAAAGGAAAGGGAATTGATTGCAAAGATGCCAAATTTACCTAACGATGTTAAAGTCAATAAGTTTGACTCTACTTCAGGTTAAGTCCATTGTCTAACTCTGTTAAGCTCATATTTGGAGATTCTATTACATAATGTGACTGGGTAACATGGTGATAAGAGTCAAAGAAAGAGAGTAAAGGAAGTATATGCTGATCCTGATCGCAAGATGGGTTTCGATCGCGTCAGAATTTTGAGCTGTTACTTAGGTATTATGACACATTGCTTAGGAATAGATAACAACAAGGTTTTCATTTGCACTGTAAGGATTTTTCCGCAAAGTTTTAAAATAAAAGGAAAAATATTTGATTTTATTTATGTTAAGTATCCTTACAATGGCATTTGTGGAAAAGTGTTGCTTATATGATTCCTTTGATAGCAATATTGGAAATATTAATTTGATTATTTCATTTGTGGTAGTGTCTAAATTTAGCAAATAAGGAAAGATTCTCATCACCCAAGTTTCAATTCGACCGAAACTTGGAATCATAAAAGGTGTTTAGTGTGATGTATGAGAATTTTCAACTTTGGAAAATTAAGACTAGTTCCGTGTTCACATGTATATGTGACTCAAGAGAAGGACTAAGCGATCAAGTACACATTCTTGTGCACTAGCGAAAGTTCACCACAAAATATGGATAACAGTATTCGTCATGATTTACTAAGGTTTAGTAAATATGATTATACTTACAAGCTTAAGTATAATTCTGAGACATTGGAAAATTTTCAGTGTATGGCAGAACGAATGAGAAGAATCAAATTACGCAGAAGGATAAAAGTTTCTCAAATCTGAAAAGATGGGAGAGTACTTTAGTATTAGGTTTTGTGATCATCTTAATGATTTGGAAATCATATCACAATTAGTCCTCTAAGGAAATCTTAGTGCATTCTTATGACTAAGAAGAGGAATCTTGAATTGTTGGAATGGTTAAATCAAGAAGATGAGTCATACTTCGTTCCAAAAAAGTCTTAGAGTCATACTCCAAGACTGTGAGTTGAGTGACATGTCTTAAAGAAGGTTTAAAACATTTGTCAAATGTAAGAGTAAAAGTTTTCTACTCTTGTACATTTGAAATGGGTAAGTTGTGATGTTTTGAATAAAACAAAGACCAACTAAGGCCAATTGTGTTAAGTGTCTGTCTTGATTAGAATCCACACTATCTCTTGAATATTTTGCAACAAAGTCTTATAGGTCAAGGAGACAGTGGGAGTCTAAATGATCCTGAAATGGTTTCAAGAAGTAATCAAGAATAAAACATGTATTTCATCACTAGCACATAACTAGGGGTTTATAACCTATATTGTTGACATTTCTATGCCCATTCCAGTTAAGTTGGCTATACATTGGAGTTCTACATGTTCTCAATTGTTTGCATAGCTACTTCGAAGAATTAGCAGGCCCTTGAGCTGCCAGGTGGCAAGAAGTTATTATTGCACAAGTTCAATCCATATGAGTTAGGATTTGTCACTAACTTAGTCTTATGATTATGGTTTGACAAATTCACATGGATAAGAACACATACACCATAACATATAAGTGTCATAAGGTTTCTCTCCGATTCATGAAAATGATGGTGAGGAAATTCCTTCACTAAGTAGATTTTAAGTAAATAGAAATTGTGATATTTGTAGTTCTCAAAATCATTAGTGGAGCGTGCGTGGTTATGACATCCCTTTTCATAGTTCTGAAATGGCAAAGGTCTAAGCAATTGAGACTATGATTATGACATCCCTTTTCATAGTTCTGAAATTGTTTAGACACACATGTGATCTATGTAAGATAAGGTGTATGATTTTGATAAAGTCTTATCAAAGCAATCTAGTATCATAAATATGAACTTTGGTAAGAATGTCAATAAAGTATTGACTTCTAGAGGTCCATATGTTTTCTGGATACATATCAAAGCTAGTGGGAGCATAAGTGTTATGCTAATAATCATCATGTTAGTGGGAGCATGATAATTATGATAAGTATTGCAAATTAGGAATGTTAATTATAGAAAAAAAAAATTAATTCGTGAGGTTGCAGGGGTTGAAAAAGTAGTTGTGCTATAATTAAGGGAGAGGAAATTATACTTCATTTCAATTCTAAAAAGCTTAGCTTGAGTTTATAATCATTCTAAAGAGCTTATATTGAGGTTTTAATCACCTTTAGTCAAGAATATATATATGAATTTCATGTTGGATTGGTTCAACTTAAGAAAATTCTATATATTGCGTTCTCAAAATTCGATTATGATTACGGCATCCTTTTTCATAGTCAAAATTTGAAAATATGGCAAACAAAAATTATTATGGCAAAAGACTAGTATAGAACCATGTCTTTATTGAAGCATCATGAATTGTGTCCCATTTACTTTGGGTACAAGAACGATTACATGTGCTATAATATTTATCCTTTCTGAATTTTCCAAATGCCTAGAGGCATTAAGGGGAACAATGTCTAGAATTGGATATGACTAAAGTGATTAAGCAATTGTCGAGGACAGTCTAAGGTTTAACAAAGATTGGTTGCTCAAGGAAAGTTGGAAGTATACTGTTAATATTGGAAGGACCATATTGACATAGTCTGAAAAGAGGTAACTCTTGTTCAGAAGTGCTAGTCAAAATTGGAATATAGAGTTGTCTTCATAGGTGGAAGAAATCTGTGTAAGGTTAAAGAAACTTAATTCAAGAAACATGTTCAAAGAAATGCGCTTTGAATTTGAGACATTGTTTCCATGGAATTGCTTTCCATTGGATACTCATTACAAGAGGAACAGTGCATATAAGTTTAAAATCTAAACAGATTTCAATAAATTTTAGGAATTCTTACATTTACGACAAGGATTTGGAAGTGTGAAAAGAGAATCATTGAAATTATGTTCAATCGATCTAGTTCACAAAGTAAGGATCATAGATACACATGGAGTGAATACTTGTGGTATGGCAAAGCTATTGTTTAGATAAACATAGTGTACATGCTTGGAGCATGGGACAACTAGTGTTTTTAATTCAAGTATAAAGTTGATAAAACCGAAAAAATGAATAATGAGTAATCAGTATGGTGATAAATAAAAGTGGTTTATTGATATTCATAGGGTTTGATACCATATTTGATTCATTTATTCGTGTTTTTCACTTTCTATGCTTTGACTTCCATAATAAGTAGGTTATTCTTCCAGAATGACTAAGTTATTCAAACCATCCACAGTCGGTCATATGTTGGAAGTAGATATGAATCAAGACAGTCATGGGTTGGCTTGTAGAGGTCGAAGTTGGTGAACAAATTTATGCTACAACACTCATGAGTGCTCATAAGTTCTGAGTATTGGATTCAACCCTCGTTCATTTGAATCACTTCATGGATTTTATCACGGGTGATCATGAGACGATAATATCTTATATTCTTCAAACCTAGAGATATGAGTTGTTACTATGAGTTGGTTTTACATTGATAGCATGAAAATGCATTCGGTAACTCGATGTTATAAAACGTTCCTTTGTGTATGATTCAAAAAGTAGTAGAACAAGCCATATGAGTCGAAGTTTATCCATTCCTTTTACCTTCAGGATAAAAGTGATATTTATGGGCCCCTCGATGATTTAGCGATGACACATGAGAGTGCTTGGCCAAGCCCGGACTGATTTGAATTGTTCAATCAGTCAGTCATCATAAATCGGAAATCGGGAAACAACAAATGGACTGAGAGAATGATTACAATCCATGTCTCAGTCCATATGATATCTAGAATGGAAGAATATATGATCCCTTATCTAATGGTCAAGTCATTTACAAAGGACAGAGTTCGCTGACAAGATCAGAGTTCGACAACGGCTTTAAGAGCTACGATTGCCAGTTAGGTTTTGAAGCCATACACAGTAATAGTTTTAGACTTATCCAAGTGGGAGACTGTTGGTTAATGTCTAAGTCCATAACTATATTTGGTATGTACTTGACCAGACCCGGTAGGGTCCATTTGGGTTGCACTTCACCGACACAATTTATATGGATAGTCTTTTGAGAATAGTATATTTATGATAATATTCATATATTATAAGTTATAGTATATTAATATGGAATCATATTATTTAACTAGTGTAGATCAAGAATTAATTTAGAATTAATTCAGTGATCAAAAGGAACTAATTAAATATGGACTTATATATATATATATATATATATATATATATATATATATATATATATATATATATATATATATATATATATGGAATGGGCCAAGTTCATTTAGGTTGGGCTAAGCTATCATGGACAGTCAATGGAGTTTTAACCCATGGATCCTATGAAATGAAAGGTCATGGGTATTAGGGTTTACATGAATGTAACCCTAATCCTCCATACTATATAAAGAGGTCTTTGGCACTAGAAATGGCAATAGTGTGTGAGGACATAAGAGTGGGCCGATTTTAGTGTGCATACATATTCTCTCAAGTTCTTCCAAGGTGTTTTGGTGATTTGTGATTCCACTTGAGGCTTCCATACTATTGGGGATAAGCTCTTAAAGTTTGAAGACATCAAGCTACATCAAATGGTATGTCATCTAACTAGAACTTTGTAGTATAGGTGCTTATAATATGCTAGTTAGGATGAAACCTTGGAATATTTAATATTTGCATGTATAATAGAGAAAACATAGATCCAAAGTTTATAGGGTTGCATGTACACCATAGGAGTGTTGGAATGCTCAAAACCCAACATAAACCCCATCCCTTCACCACCATTGGCCCGTAAACCCATAAGAAGGGCCCAATGGGCCGGAAACATTCATATTAGGCCAAAGATTTCGAATATGTTCAATATAGGCCAAACACTTCTTTCTCTCTTCCTTCCTCCTCATTCACGGCCCACACTAAAAAAATAGAAAAATATGGGATTAATTAAGGCTGGACACCTAATGTTTATCTTGAGGATATCCAGGTAATTAAACATCAAATATCAAGGCAATCTCAAGTATCCATGCAACCATCACAACTCGTTACTCTCTTCTCTTCCCTCTCTTTCTTATTCTTGGCCATAAGGATCTCCACTCACCTCTCTCCATTCAATTATCAACACTCCAAAATTTCCTCTCAAAAACCATGTAAATTTTCTCTCCTCTTCACCTCTAAATTTTCGTGAGTTTGGGTGTATACAAGAAGATCCCTCCAAGCTTTATAAACTAGGTAAGTCTTGGTGAAACCCCGTTGTTTTGTTTCAAGTCTATTGCAAAATTTGTGTCCTTACAACCTTATTTTCGTATATAAGGCTCTAGAACCACCCATGTCTTCAAGATCTCCACTCAAGAAGCTTATTAGAGGTGAGACCCTTCTCATTCTCCTTCCAAAAGTGAAATCATCAAACCAATGTTAGTTCATACACCCTATTTTCGGTTTTTGATATGTTTTGGGGGAGAATACAAGTTGTTTTGTGTAGATCTATGTGTGTATGCATGATTTTGTGTGTTTTTCATGATATATATGTTGTTATGTGTTGTAAACTCCATGAAATTGAAGATTTACTAAAATATGATGATATTTGTAGATCCTAACAATTATTTAAATTTATTATGCAAAGAAAAGGTTTTAAAATACATCAAAGTTACTTAAAACTAAGAGATTTGCATAAAAGGGGCCAAAAATGACAAA
Organism: Lactuca serriola; assembly: GCF_051521515.1. Classification (NCBI taxonomy): domain Eukaryota; kingdom Viridiplantae; phylum Streptophyta; class Magnoliopsida; order Asterales; family Asteraceae; genus Lactuca; species Lactuca serriola. The sequence continues at coordinate 303,574,763 of NC_136415.1, read as the reverse complement.
ATAACCAAAAAATGAGGTATTTCTATTTAACTCGCCATTTTTAAGGGACCAAGAGAGATGTATTTTGATAAATATAAATCTTTATGATAATTGTGATCTTAAAAAGGGATAAAAGTGCAAAAGTTCGTAAATGGGCTTCTTTTGGGCTTTTACGAATTTTTGGGCCAAGTTTGTAAACTTTTGAATTTTGTGGCTTAAATGTCATTTTCAACAATTTGTGCCAAAAATGTAAATTTTTTATAAGAAGAACCGAAAATGTGAATGTATTTAAAAATTGGGCCAAAAAGATGAATTTATTTATAAATGGGCTGAAAATGCACATTTTCATAAAACCAAGCAAAAAATGATATTTTTGACAAAAATGAGTTAAAAATGTTATTTCTATGTAAAACTAGCCTTAAATGCAAATTTTTTCCTTAAAGGACCGAAATTATCATTATTTTACCAAAATGTGCCACAATTGTAAATTTTTGGTTTTTAGGACCAAAAATGACCTTTTACAAGAAGGTGAGCATTTTATGTCACTTTGGTAAACATCATAGCTTAAACAACCAACGTAACAAACCGCGGATCGATTTCGATATTCACATCCTTATTGGGCGTGGAAATAATATACATGTTAAATGGGCCTTAGTTGTCCACTTACTTGTATATTGGGCCTAGGATATATATATATATATATATATATATATATATATATATATATATATTCTCATTCATTTTTAGCGTGGAATAATTTACATGCTTAGTGGGCCTTAGGTGTCCATTTACATGTTTATTGGGCCTGGAATATACCTTATATGTTCTTCTTTTTCGAGTAAATTCGAATAAGGATCTAGTGAGACGTGTTGGTTGACACCTATTGAGTGTACAATTGTAGCCTGTAGTTATAACCAGAGTCTCCTGGAGGGAGAGCAGGAGTTTGTGTATAGATCTTTATGGGGGTGGCACCCCTCACCTGAGTTGTTCGCTATAGTGTTAGACTTGGCCTGTCTAGGGTGACAAAAACCATACCTTGTTCCTTCGGCATCCAAAAAACGCCAAGACAGGCAAAATTGTCATTATCTAGTATGGTTATAACAACTCACTTAGAGGAATTAACGTTATAAAAATTTATGGGAAACTATCTTTCTGGTTGGTAACACGGTAATATACTCGTGCTGGTACTCAACCACGAGTGTTGAGTTTCCATCATTCTCATAAACGGACAACATCAGGTTGTCTCGGGTCATTCTCTTTATATTCTCACAAATAATAACACACATGCATTAATACAAGATCGGAAACAAACATTTCAAACATTTCAAACTGTTTTTCAGAAAATATCAGATTTCCTGGTGTTTACAAAGCGATACAAAACAATTTACTCAAACATGCTTATGAACTCACCAACATATTTATATTGACCTTTTTAAATTAACATGTATTCTCAGGAAACTGTTGAGTAGGTTGGTCAGCAAGATTACATGGATATTTTGTTATCTTTTGTTTTCATCGTACTTTGAGTATTATGGCCTGTAATATTGAAATACAATAATTGATGTAAACCAATGACAGTTTTAATATTACATGTGTGATGATGATGATGTTATGTTTCAATTATTTACTCTGTGATGATACTACAAAAATGAAGCCACCCAAGCCCCCGAACGTTTCAGCCATCTAGTTCATGGGTATGACATATTGGTATCAGAGCATTATTTATAGTGAACTAGCGTATCTAATCATAGAAGATATGCAACTATAAATACAATAGGACTAAAACACTCATGAATAAAATACATACCTAGGTGTGCATTGATACTATAACCTTAAAGGTCTCTACAGGAAATTGAACACCATGGTTAAACCTAGACAGTTATGTAGTCGTGTTAGGGGTAAATATAGCCTGATCAACTATATTTATTCCAAATACGACCAACATGTGTTTGGGAGTGATCATGATGGGAAATGAATCTAGAAACTTACCTTGTATCCAAAAAGCTCTTAGGAACTCAAAATTAAACAATTAAAATACTATAGGAGTATTTGAAATGTTATCTACATACACTCTCCTTACACACTTTTCACCCCTCGTGCAGCCACTATGGCCAGATTCCATCATCCAGGAGATCCATACATCCCCAACCAGGGGAATGGTGGATGGTTTGAGCTGGAGAAAGACCCGGAGGAAGAACCCGAAGAAGAAGAACCTGAAAAAGGGCCGGTAGAACCAATAGTAGGCTCTGATGAGGAAGAGCCACATGGTAGCAACACAGGTGACTCGGACGCAGAGTCCGAAGTCATCAACCCGACATACATGGCCAGGGTGCCCCCATAAATGATGGGCTCCAATGGTCCTACGCCACCAATTGGCACACGAAATCTGGAGGTGGAGCTGCCAACAAGGGGTACGACCCCTATTCGGTATGAACCGAGACTGCTACGACCTGAATCACGGTGGACCCGTAGACCGAGCCTTGCTAGTAATGGTAAGGAGGACACGCGACATCGGCGAGCAAGCACAGGAAACCGCCGGCCAAATGGTTGCGATGAGAGCTGCGGTCGAGCGCACAGAAAGGATGACACATGAAGTAGTCAGGGACCACCAAGCGCGACAGACACATGACACATGAGGTAGTCAGGGACTACCCGGCTTCGGGCTGTCGAGCATCAGCTGGCCAGACTCTGGGGTGCATCCACCTCGTCGGCAACACCACCAGACCCTTCTTGCCGAGATTAGTATCCATTCATCTACTACCACTACCGTTATGATTTTCTTTTAGGTACTACTCTATATACTACCGACTACATGATTAAGTGAGTACACTATTCATGGAGTCGTCACGCTGTCGAATTTTATTTACTTTCATGTATTGTATGCCTTATAAAGGTAAATTTTCATGTATCAAAAGATTATCATTAATGAAAACGGCTATATATTTTCTCATGATGTTGTTATCTGTTATGTGTTCTATTACTTTTATAACATGTTGATTGTATGCACTCACTTACTCACACACAACCGAATCACCAAAATTGTTCTACAATTAAGGAATCGCGAAACTAGAATGCACTAAATACTCAACATCTTTCCGTTCCATGATAGAAGATGCCTTAGAGACCGAATCGCGGAAACAACACATCACCAACACCACCGGAGATAAACTCAGCCGCGTTCCAAGCGGCAGTGTCAGCTGCGGTCACTGTAGCACCAGCACAAATTCACAACGGAAATAATGGTGGAGGTAGTGGGAAAGGAGTCGGAAGTTCAAGCCAGGGGATGAAACAAGGACCCACAAGGACCTATACCTACAAAGATTTCACGAATGCCAAGCCTCGAACCTACAATGGTACGGGAGGCGTGATAACTCTAAAAAGGTGGATATAAAAAAGTGGAATCAGTATTCGAGATATGCGGATGCCCTGAAGAGTGCAAGGTGAAGTTTGCAGCTTGCACATTCATCGATCAAGCTATTTCTTGGTGGAATGGTCACGTAGAGGCCATGACACTCCCAGTAGCGAATGCTATGCTATGGGAGGAGCTTAAGGAAATGCCAATGGAAGAGTACTGTGCAACGGGAGAAATCTAGAAGATGTAGCAGGAACTGTTGAATCTCACAGTCCAGAACTCCAATATCGATGCTTACATCTCAAGATTTAGTGAGTTGTCACTCTTGTGTCCAGGCATGATCACGTTTGAAGGAAAGAAGATTGAAAGATTCAATTGGGGCTTGAACTCTCCAATTCAAGGAAATGTAATCACAGCAAACACGGAGATGTATGATAGTGCTAAAAGGCTATCCAAGAAGTTATATGATCATGGCCACAAGAAGGGTGCCAAATCTGGAGAAACTAAAGACAAGAAAGAGGGAAAAGACAACAAGAAAAAGAAAGAAAACAAGTGAAAGGGACGACAAAACCAAGAGTCATCGAAAAAGAAGCAAACTGTAGCAGTCCATGCTATTACTGCTTAGGTTGCCTCAACACCACATGCTCCAGTCTCAACTACGGAAACTACTACCAGGCAATACTCGGGAACCCTGCCCAAGTGGAACATATATGGCTTTCACCACTATGGAGAATGCAGAGATATGCAGTGTACAAGTTGTAATCAAAAGGGCCACACCGCTCGATACTGCAGATCTCAACCCTAACAGAACCAACAGTCGAACCACAAAAACAACAACAACCACCGCAACAATAGTAACAAAAACAATAATGTTGGGTCTAGTCACAATTGGTATAGGTGTGGAGGAACCATCCATTTTAGACGCGATTGTCCTAAGGCCATCAACCAAGGGGCAAGAGGATCAGGAAGGGTCCTGACGTTGGGTCGAGGTGAAGCAATTCAAGACCCGACAGTTGTTACTGGTACTTTCCCACGTAACAACATTTTCACTTGCATTTTATTTGATTATGGAGCCGAGCGGAGCTTCGTTAGTAACAAATTCAAACACTTACAAAACCAACAACCCCAGAAGCTAAACAAAGCCTTCACGGTGGAAATGGCTAATGGGAAAACCGAAACAACCAAAGATGTTTACATAGGGTGCACATTAACACTAAACAATTTTTCATTTCAAATAGATTTGATGCCAGTAATCATTAGAAGTTTTGATGTGATAATCAGCATGGATTGGTTAAGCCCCCACCATGCTTATATTATGTGTCACGAGAAGGCCGTTCGCCTTCACCTCCTTAACCACGAAACCCTAATAATCTATGGTGATAAACCTGGCACCAATCTTCTTCTTACCTCGTGCATCAAGGCCCATAAGTTCCTGCACAAGAATGACTATGCTTTCCTCGCTCATTTTATGGACAAAGCCAAAGAAGAAATAAACATTAAAGACATCCCAATGACATGCGACTTCCCGGGTGTATTTCCTAAAGACCTTCTCGGAATACCCCCAGAAAGACAGGTTGAATTCCAAATCGACCTCATAGCAGGAGCCACATCAATTGCCGAAATGTAGGTGTTATCCAACCAATTAAGCGAATTGTTGAGCAACGGATTTATCAGACCAAGCTTCTCACCCTGGGGAGCTCTGGTCTTGTTTGTTAAGAAGAAGGACGAATTCTTCAGGATGTGCATCGATTATAGGGAAATGAATAAGCTCACTGTCAAAAACTGATACCCACTCCCATGGATTGACAACCTATTCGACCAGCTTTAGGGAGCTAGTTGCTTCTCCAAAATAGATCTAAGATCCGGTTATCACCACCTTTGAGTCCGAGAAGAGGACATTCCAAAAACTGCTTTCCGAACTCAATACGGTCATTACGAATTTGTTATGATGCCCTTTGGTCTAACAAATTCCCCCACAACATTTATGGACCTCATGAATCGAGTCTGCCGACCATTCCTTGATAATTTCGTAATCGTCTTTATCGATGATATTCTCATATACTCCCGAAGCAAGGAGAAGCATGATCAATATCTCCATCAAATCATGGAAAATCTAAGTGTAGAAAGGCTATATGCAAAACTCTCCAAATGCGAGTTCTAGATTCGCAGTGTAAACTTCATAGATCATGTAGTTAGTGAGAAAGGGATTCATGTAGATGTTGGGTTATGAGCATTCTAACACTCCTAAGTTTACATGCAACCCTAAATACCTTGGATCTATGTTTTCTCTATTATACATGCAAATAAGAACTTCCAAGGTATTATGCTAATCTTGCATACAAAACAATGAGTGTAACAAGATAGAATACATACCTCTTAGATGTAGAAAGTCTTCATGAAGCTTGAGTGCCTAGTGCCCCAAGTGTGACACCTCAAATGGTTCACACAACACCAAATACACTTGGAATAACTTGAGAGAATTCTACACTTCATGATATCGGCTGGCCCTCTCTAGAATGATACTCTAGTGGCCGATTTTGTCAAGAATAAGATCTTTATATAGTGTTACAATTAGGGTAAACCCTAATTGTCATGACTTTCCATTTCCTTGGATCCATGGGTTCACATACACCATGGAGCATCCATGGACCATCCTATGGGTTCTAGCCCAACTTGATTATCCATGGAGCATTAGCCCACTATACAAGTATGGATGATTTACACAATCAACGCATATATTTAATTAGTCTTCTTTTGATCACTTAATTAATCCTAGATTAATTCTTGATCAATACTAATTAAATAATCTTATTATTCTTATTATTAATATACTAGAACTTATAATATATTAATAACCATAAGTGTCTTATTTCTCTCATTATAGTCTATCCAAGTGCATGATTCCATGCAACCCAAATGGACCATGTCGGGTCGGGTCAAGTCTTACCAATTATAGTTATGGACTTAGACATTAATCCAATACTCTCCCACTTGGATAAGTCTAAAACTATTATTGCGTACGACTTCAGGAACCAACTGGCAATCGTAGCTCTCAAAAGCTTCTGTCGAACTCTGACCTTGTCGATGAACTCTGACCTTTGTCAATGACTTGTCCATTAGATAAGGGATCATATATTCCTCCATTCTAGATATCATATGGATTGAGACATGGATTATAATCATTCTCTTTGTCCATTTGTTGTTTCCCGATTTCCGATTTATGACGACTGACTAATTGAACAAATCAAATCAGTCCTGGCCCGGCCGAGTACTTCCATTTGTCATCATCAAATCATCGACGGGCCCATAGATATCGCTTTTTTCCTGAAGGTAAAAGGAATGGATAAACTTAGACTCATATGGCTTGTTCTACTACCTGTTGAATCATACACAAACACACGTTTTATAGCACCGAGTTACCAAATGCATTTTCGTGCAATCAATGTACAACCAACTCATAGTAAAAACTCATATCTCTAGGTTTGAAGAATATAAGATATTATCGTCTCATGATCACTCGTGATAAAATCCATGAAGTGATTCCAATGAGCGCGGGTTGAATCCAATACTCAGAACTTATGAGCACTCATGAGTGTTGTAGCCCTTTGTCCAACACCTTAGACCTCTACAAGCCAACCCATGACAGTCTTAATTCATATCTACTTCCAACATATGACCGACTGTGGATGGTTTGAATAACTTAGTCATTCCGGAAGAATAACCCAGTTTATTCGGGAAGTCAAAACATGCAAAATGAAACACAATAATAATTGAATCCAATATGGTATCAAAACTTATGAACATAAATAAAACACCTTTTATTTATCACCATATGATTACACATTATTCATTGTATACTGTTTCAGCTATCAACTTTATTCTTGAATTTAAAACAATAGTTGTCCCATGCTCCAAGCATGTACACTATGTTTTCTAAACACTAGTCATGCCACACACCAAGTATGCATACTATGTTTGTCTATAATCTTTACTTTGTGAACTAGATCAATTGAACATAACTTCAATGATTCTCTTTTCACACTCCCAAATCCTTACTGCAAATGCAAGAATTCCAAATTCATGTCATTTACTGAAATCTGTTAGATTCTAAACTTATATGCATTGATCCTCTTGTAATGATTATGCACAAAATCAGAAAGACTTGACAAAAATCATTACAGAGTATTCCAAAGGAGATCAGCTCCTTGGAAACATCCTTCTTGCATTAAGTTTCCTAATCTTAAATAGATTGAAAATTCTAACTTTGAAACATTTCCAGATTCCATTTTGACTATCACTTCTGAACAAGAGTTGCCTCCTTACAGACTATGTCAATATGGTCCTTCCAGAATTATCACTATACTTCCAACTGTCCTTGAGCAACCAATCTTTGGTAAACCTTAGATTGTCCTCGACAATTGTTTAAACCTTTTAGTCATATCCAGTTCTAAACCTTTTCACTTCTTAATGCCCTAGGCATTTGGAAAATTTTAGAAAGGATGAATATAGCACATGTAATCGATCCTATATCCGAAGCATATGGGACACGATTCATGATATCTCACATAAAAACTAAACCAGTCTTTTTCTATAACATTTCCATTTCAATTTGCCAAGTTCTCATAATTCCGATTATGAAAAGGGATGTCGTAATCATAATCGAATTTTAGAACGCAAATAATGGACTCATATACAAAATTTCCTTATGTTGAGCCATTCCAACATGAAATTCATATATATATATATATATATATATATATATATATATATATATATCCTTGAATAAATGATTAAAGCCTCATGATCTAAGCTTATAGATTTGAGATGAAGTATAATTTCCTCTCCCTTAATTATAGCAAAACAACTCTTTCCCAACTGAAACTTTTGTTTTCTATAATTAACATTGCTAACTTGCAATACTTATCATAATTATCATGCTCCACTAACATGATGATTATAAGCATAACACTTATGCTTCCACTAGCTTTGACATGTACTCAGAAATCAGCTGGACTTTCTTACCAAAGTCCAGATTTCTCATACTAGACTGTTTTGATAAAACTTTATCAAAATCCTACACCTTCCCTTAGATAGCACACTTGTGTATCTAAACAATTATGAAGAGGGATGCCCTAATCATAATAGATAGACCTGTTTTCCAATTCTCACAAGTCCAGGTTAGTGTGCCGGTAAACCACACACGCTCCACTAACGACTTTGAGAATGCAAAATCTACTTAGTGAAAGTGTTTCCTCACCATCATTTTCATGAATCGGAGAGAAACCTTATGACACTTAGATTTAATGGTGTATGTGTTCTTATCCATGTGAATTGTCAAAATCATAGACACAAGACAAGGATAGTGACAAATCCACACTCATATGGATTGAACTCAATCTTAATTTCTTGCCACCTGGCAGCTCAAGGGCCTGCCATTGCTTCCAAGTTGTTGTGCAACTAATTGAGAACACTAAGAACTCATATGCAAAGCCAACTTTAACTGGAATGGGCACATAATATGTCAACATGATAGGTTATAAACCTCAAGTCGTGTGCTAGTGAAGAACTTCAGGTTTTATTCTTGATTACTTCTTGAGACTTTAAAGACCTTTAAGACTCCCACTGTCCTCTTGACATATAAGACTTTCTTGTCAGATATTCAAGAGATAGTGTGCATTCTAATCAAGACAAACACATCACACAATTGGCCTAAGTTGGTCTTTGTTTTATCCAAAACATCACAACATACCAATTTCAAATGTACATGAGTAGAAAACTTTTACTCTTACATTTGACAAGTGTTTTAAACCTTCTTTAAGACATGTCACTCAACTTACAATCTTGGATTATGACTCTAAGATTTGTATTGGAACGAAGTATGACTCAGCTTCTTGATTTAACCATTTCAACAATTCAAGTTCCTCTTCTTAGTCATAAGAATACACTAAGATTTCCTTAGAGAACTAACTTTGATATGGTTTCTTAATCATTAAGATGATCACAAAAACTGATACTAAAGTACTCTCCCATCTTTTCAGATTTGAGAAACTTTTATCCTTCTGCCTAAGTTGATTCTTCTTATTCACTCTACCTTACATTGAAACTTTTCCAATGTCTCAGAATTATACTTTAGTCTGTAAGTATAACCATATTTACTAAGCTTTAGTAAATTATGACGAAAAATCTTATCGATCTTTTGTGGTGGACTTAATCAGTGCACAAGAATGTGTACTCGATCCCTTAGTCCTTCACTTGACTCACATATCCATGTGAACGAGTAATTAGTCTTAATTTTTTCCAATACTTGAAAGTTCTCATTCATCATGCTATAAACTTGCATGATTCCAAGTTCCGGTCCAATTGAAACTTGCGTGATGAAAATCTTTCCTTATTTGGTAAATTTAGACATTACCACAAATGAAAGAATCAATTTCATATTTCCACTCTAGCTATTAATGGAATCATATAAGCAACAATCTTTCCTCAAATGCCATTGTAAGGATATTTTAAAATAAATAAAATTAAAAATTTTCTTTTATTTTCAAAATTTGCGGAAAACTTATCCTTACAATCCATATGAAAACTTGTTGTTATCTATTCCTAAGCAATATCTCATTACTCCTAAGAAGTAGCTCAAGAATCCGATCTTCAAACTATGTGATAGAAATCCATCTACGCCATCAGATTCAGCATATTCTTTCTTTAAGTTTCTTCACTTTTCTTTGATTCTTAAAACATCACCATGTGACCCAGTCACATCATGTATCAAGAATCTCAGAATAGAAACTTAGCAGAGTTAGATAGTGGACTTTACCTAAAGTAGAGTCAAACTTATTGACTTTAACATCCTTAGGTAAATTTGGCAGCTTTGCAACCAATGCCCCTTTCTTTGGCAATATAAACATATGGACCCTTTGATAATGGTACACGGTACTATCACAGACTTAGCTTTTCTCTTTACAATTTGGTCAACCGAGTTGACTATGGCCGATCCCTTTCCATTGGGAAGAGAGAGCTTTACTAGATATCCAATGTCATCATTGTCAATGTCCATAAAGTTTTAGGAAGTTGATCTTATCAAAAATCATTAAGGGTCTTGTCATTGTCTGTTTCATAGGTGTTCCAAAAGAACTCACTATGTGACTTAGAAAGTAGTTGAACCACCAACCTTCTCAAGACTTTGACACCCAACTCTCCCGGCTTGTCAATATGTGACTACATCTCCAAGATGTGATCACACCTAGACATTGCCTTGCCAATAGGGCTTGAGTGACCTTAAACTTTTCAAGAACTTGTGGGTTAGGGAGAATAATTAGAGGAGGTGAAAGAAGTATGATTTCCAAGGAACATCATCTTCATTTAGGAAAGCTTGTTTCAAGAGATTTGGGAAGATCTTAAATGTCTAAACCAGACATGTTTTTGGGAGATATTCAAGATAGTTGATCTTAAGTCCTTAATATGACACCCAATATGAAATATTAAGGCTAGGACCCAACAAACTATTTTATAACTTAGAAGAGGTATGCCGTAATCCAAGCTATAAAATATTTGAAGGTAGGTGAATGACGATTCTCCAATTTCCACCAAGATAAACAAAATGTATTATTAGGTTTTAATTGGTTTTGAAACTCCTAGATCTTTTGAGATTCATTGAACTATTCAATGCCATGTTTCAATCTCGAGTGTGCCCTTCAGGTTTTGTGACTAGGATGCCGAGGATCACAAAACAAGGTGTGAAGTAACCATGCAAATTACTTGGTACCCTTAAGTGTTTACCCCTCAATCGATGTGCCGGTTAACCACACACGCTCCACTGATACTATGATAAACATTAAGTTACCCTTTTCCTACCTTGTTAAATACGAGTTAGTGTGTCGGTTAAACACACACGCTCCACTAACCGACTTAAACAAAGTGAAAAGTGTAATTTCATGGATTAGCACCTAATTCACATTTTCCTAAGTAACTAAGATTGGGTATTTATAAATGGTTTAGTTACTTAGTATTTATCATTAATACTTTTAATGAAGGGAGAATTCTAGTCCTGTCAAACCCGTTCGGCTAACGACCCTCCACCAGTCTAGCAAGCGGTGGGTGAGAGTGGACACCCATTAAGTTGCCATTTTATAGGCAACAACCTTATACCCACCTTATAGACCGGCTTCGTGAATGAGGTGTACTAGCGATAAGACTGACTTTACTGTTATACATATATATATATATATATATATATATATATATATATATATTATTAACTTATAATATTATAAAGTATAAGGGTTTAGGCAAGTTTTGATATTCCAAAACTTGAGGCAAGTTTTGAAACTATTCAAAACTAATTAATTCCATAACTTATGTGTTTAAAGTAGTTTTAATCTAAAAACTCTTCAAGTTCCATAACTTGAGGACAAGTTATGGAAGACTTTAAACTAATAAAAGAATTAACTTTTCTTTATTTTATAACTTATGGAATTAATTAAGGTTACACTTTCTTTTAAATTTATTATTTAATGAAGAGACTCTTGGTCCTCTATAACTTGAGGACAAATTATGGAGTCATAACACCATTTAATTAGAACTAGACTCTTCATTTTGTAACCTTTGCCAACTATTATGAGTTTTATGAAACTTAAATGTGACTTTTCATATAACTTGAGGACAAGTTACAAAAACACATTTTAGAATCAACTCTTAGATTAATTTGGATTGAAAGCAACTATTTCACTCAACTTTTCTATTAATCTAAGCAACTCATAAGAACAAGATAATTCAAATCAAACTTTTTCATGTAATTAGTCTAAACCTTAAACTAATACAAAACATGAATCTATTGACAATTATCTTTGAAATTGGATTAGCATGAACATTACCACATCAAAAACAAGTTTATAAGTTCAAAAACATCTTAAGGTAATGTTCCTAGTCCAATTCCAGCCAAAAAAGTCGAATTTATGCTGTCTGGGGGTCCAACTCGTCGAGTGCATGAACCAACTCGGCGAGTTGGATTGATTTGATCACTTTTTAGGCATGGACTCGCCGAGTCTGATGATCAGACAGCAACAAATTCGATTTTTTTAAGTAGTTTTGCAAGTATAACAAAAAAACAAGCCTATGCTCTGATACCACTGTTGGGTTATGAGCATTCTAACAATCCTAAGTGTACATGCAACCCTAAATACCTTGGATCTATGTTTTCTTTATTATACATTCAAATAAGAACTTCCAAGGTATTATCCTAATCTAGCAGACAAAACAATGAGTGTTACAAGATAGAATACATACCTCTTAGATGTAGAAAGTCTTCATGAAGCTTGAGTGCCTAGTGCCCCAAGTGTGACACCTCAAAGGGTTCACACAACACTAAATACACTTGGAATAACTTGAGAGAATTCTACACTTCATGAAATCAGCTAGCCCTCTCTAGAATGATACTCTAGTGGCCGATTTTGTCAAGAATAAGATCTTTATATAGTGTTACAATTAGGGTAAACCCTAATTGTCATGACTTTCCATTTCCTTGGATCCATGGGTTCACATACACCATGGAGCATCCATGGACCATCCTACGGGTTTTAGACCAACTTGATTATCCATGGAGCATTAGCCCACTATACAAGTATGGATGATTTACATAATCAACCCATATATTTAATTAGTCTTCTTTTGATCACTTAATTAATCCTAGATTAATTCTTGATCAATATTAATTAAATAATCTTATTATTCTTATTATTAATATACTTGAACTTATAATATATTAATAACCATAAGTGTCTTATTTCTCTCATTATAGTCTATCCAAGTGCATGATGCCATGCAACCCAAATGGACCATGCCGGGTCGGGTCAAGTCTTACCAATTATAGTTATGGATTTAGACATTAATCCAACAATAGATCCTTCCAAGATCAAGGCCATTGAAGGCTGGGCAATTCTGAAGACACCAACAGAAATTCGACAATTCTTGGGCCTCGCAGGCTACTACCAAAGATTTATACAAAACTTTTCCAGGATAGTCAATCCCCTTACCGCCTTGACACAAAAAGGTGTATCTTTCAACTCGACGTACATGCAAGAAGTTTCCTTCCAAACCTTGTAGCGAGCCCTTTGTAATGCACCAGTGTTATCCTTACCAGTGGGAACCGAAGATTTCGTAGTATACTGTGATGCTTTGAACCAAGGGTTAGGTTGTGTCCTCATGCAGCGTGGAAAAGTGATACCTTATGCATCCAGACAATTGAATACGCATGAAGTAAATTACACCACCCATGATCTCGAGCTGGGACTTGTGGTCTTCGCCGTAAAGATTTGGAAGCACTACCTCTACGGTACGAAGTGCACCATCTTTACGGATCATAAGAGCCTCCAGCACATTCTAAACCAAAAGGAGTTGAACATGTGGCAACGAAGGTGGGTTGAGTTGCTAAATGATTACGAATGTAAGATCAAGTACCACCCAGGCAAGGCTAACATGGTAGTCGATGCCCTAAGCAGGAAGGAATACTCAGGTCACTGGGTGAAGACATTATCAATAACCATCCACTCACACTTGACCTCGTATATTAAGGGAGCCCAATCTGATGCATTAAAACCAGAAAACACCACAAATGAAACGTTGCGTGGGATGGATAAAAACCTTGAAGTTAGAGAGCGTAGAGCTTACTACTTCATGCATAGAATCCGGGTCCCTAAACTTGGGGGTTTCAGAGAGATAGTCATGAACGAGGCTGATAGAACGTGATATTCCGTCCATCCAGGTTCGGATAAGATGTACCTAGATATTAAACAACTTTATAGGTAGCCAAATATGAAGGCATAGATCACCACTTATGTGGTCAAGTGTCTCACTTGTGCCAAAGTAAAAGTGGAGTATCAAAATCCCTCGGGATTATTCCAACAACCAGTGATACCTTAGTGGAAATGGGAAAGGATTACCATGGACTTCATAACCAAATTACCTAAGACAACAAATAGATTGGATGCTATATGGGTGATTGTCGATAGGTTAACCAAATTCGCCCATTTTCTGCCAATAAAAGAATCATACAAGATGGAAAGACTAGCACGAATCTATATAAAAGAGATTGTGAGACTTCATGGGGTGCTAGTATCTATTACCTCGGATTGGGATACTAGATTTACTTCATGATTTTGGTAGTCACTCCAGAAGGCAATGGGAACACAACTAGACATGAGCACTGCCTACCACCCTTAAGTTGATGGATAGAGCGAACGAACCATCCAAACACTCGAAGAAATTATCTGAGCCTGCGTGATCGATTTTGGAAAATCAAGGGATACCCACTTGCCCTTGATTGAATTCTCATACAACAACAGGTATCAAACGAGTATAAGGGTTGCTCCGTTTGAGGCTTTATATGGTCGCAAATGCAGATCGCCTCTCTGTTGGGCTGAGGTGGGTGAAACCCAGCTGGAAAAAGGGAAATCACCGAGCAACACTCTTACAGGACCAAAAGTCACTCGAGAAACGACAAAGAAGATAATCCAAATCAAAGCCCGACTCCAAGCATCGTGAGACCGACAAAAGAGTTATGCTGACAAACAAAGAAAGACTCTGGAATTCCAAGTCGGAGATCGGGTGCCATTAAAGGTCTCTCCCTGGAAAGGGATGATCCATTTTGGGAAATGGGGAAAACTAAATTTTCGATACATCGGGCCGCTCAAGATTCTAGCCCGAGTTGGCCTGGTGGCATATAAGCTGCAACTACCTACAGAGCTCAGCAACGCACACCTCGTATTCCACGTCTCAAATCTGAAAAAGTGCTTATCATATTAAACTCTTATCATTCCTCTAGAAGAGATCGAAATAAACGAGAATCTTCTGTTCGTCGAAGAACCGGTCAAGATGATGGATAGGGAAGTGAAGATACGAAATAGAGTCGTATTTCGATTGTGAAGGTTCGATGGAACGCTAAGCGAGGAACGGAATTCACATGGGAACGCGAAGACCAGATGAAGCAGAAGTACCCTCACATATTCTCTCTTTCATAGTTCTATCTATCAAAAGAATTTCAAGACAAAATTCCCTCTAACGGGGGAATGATGTCACAACTAGCATTTTTAGCTAGGAAATTTTGTTTTCATGTAAACAACAACTTTTGTAAAACTTGTAATCTAAGTGGATATCATGTACTATGCTCAGTCAAAAACATCTATTTAAATCAAAACACCTGAGTGAAGTCCAAAACCTAATTTAAAACATCTCAGATACTCAATTTTGGGTTTGAAACCCTAATCTTCCGGTTCAAACTCAGTATGGACCAGGATCCTCTTATTGGGCCTAATGGGCAAGTAAACATTTCATTTGATTATTTTGGGCCAAGGAACCCTATTTGGGTTGTAATTGGACCCACATTCATCAAACCATAGCATTTGGGCCATGTTGGGCCTAAAATAACTCACTTTATTATCATGGGCCTAATAGGCCGTAAATGGGTTCACAAGACCTATTGGACTATAAACCCCATTCCTCCCTTATTTTTAGGCCGTAAACCCCAACACTTCACCACCTTTGGGCCGTAAACCCATAAGAAGGGCCAAATGGGCTAAGAACCTTCATATTAGGCGAAAGATTTTGAATATGTTCAATATAGGCCCAAACACTTCTTTCTCTCTTCCTTCCTCCTCATTCATGGCCCAAACTAAAAAACAAAAATAAAAGAGAAAAAGATGGGATTAATTAAGGCTTGACACCTCCTGTTTATCTTGAGGATTTCCATGTAATTAACCATCAAATATTAAGGCACTCTCAAGTATCCATGCAACCATCACATCTCATTACTCTCTTCTATTCCCTCTCTTTCTTATTCTTGGCCATAAGGATCTCCACTCACCTCTCTCCATTCAATTATCAACACTCCAGGATTTCCTTTCAACAACCATCTAAATTTTCTCTCCTCTTCACCTCTAAATTTTTGTGAGTTTGGGTGTATACAAGAAGATCCCTCCAATCTTTATAAACTAGGTAAGTCTTGGTGAAACCCCATTGTTTTGTTTCAAGTCTATTGCAAAATATGTGTCCTTACAACCTTATTTTCATATATATAAGGCTCTAGAACCACCCATATCTTCAAGATCTCCACTCAAGAAGCTTATTAGAGGCAAGACCCTCCTCATTCTCCTTCCAAAAGCGAAATCATCAAACCAAGGTTAGTTCATACCCCCTATTTTCGGTTTTTGCTATGTTAAGGGGGAGAATACAAGTTGTTTTGTGTCGACCTATGTGTGTATGCATGATTTTTTTTGTGTTTTTCATGATATATGTGTTGTTATGTGTTGTAAACTCCATAAAATTGAAGATTTACTAAAATAAAATGATATTTATAGATCCTAACAATTATTTCAATTTATTATGCAAAGAAAAGGTTTTAAAATACATCAAGGTTACTTAAAACTAAGAGATTTGCATAAAAGGGGCCAAAATGACAAAATAACCAAAAAAAATGAGGTATTTCTATGTAACTCAGCATTTTTAAAGGACCAAGAGAGATGAATTTTTGATAAATACAAATCTTTATGATAATTTTGATCTTAAAAAGGGATAGAACTGCAAAAGTTCGTGAATGGGCTTCTTTTAGGCTTTTACGAATTTTTGGGCCAAGTTTGTAATCTTTTGGAATTTTGTGAACTTAAATGTCATTTTCATCAAAGTTGTGCCAAAAATGTAAATTTTTTATAACAAGAATCGAAAATGTGAATTTATTTCAAACTTGGGCCAAAAGACAAATTTATTTATAAATGGGCCGAAAATGCACATTTTCATAAAACCAAGCCGAAAAAGATATTTTTGACAAAAGTGAGTTAAAAATGTTATTTCTACTTAAAAATAGCCTTAAATGCAAATTTTCTCCTTAAAGGACTTAAATTGTCATTTTTACCAAAATGTGCCACAATTGTAAATTTTTGGTTTTTAGGACCAAAAATGACCTTTTACAAAAAGGTGAGCATTTTATGTCATTTTGGTAAACAACATAGCATAAACAACCATCATAACAAACCACAGATCAATTTTTGTATTCACGTCCTTATTACGCCTGAAAATAATATACATGTTAAATGGGCCTTAGTTGTCCACTTACATGTATATTGGTCTGGGATATATATATTCTCGTTCCTTTTGATCCTAGAAATAATTTACATGCTTAGTGGGTCTTAGTTGTCCACTTACATGTTTATTGGGCATGGTTTATACCTTATATGTTTTTCTTTTTCGCGTAAATTTGATTAAGGATCTAGTAAGACGTGTTGGTTGACACCTATTGAGTGTACAATCATAGCCTGTAGTTATAACCAGAGTCTCATGGAGGGAGAGTGGGAGTTTGTGTATAGATCTATACGGGGGTGACACCCTACACCTAAATTGTTCGCTACAGTTAGACTAGGCCAATCTAGGGTGACAAAAACCTTACCTTGTTCCGTCGGCGTCCAAAAGAAAGCCAAGACAGGCGAAATTGTCATTATCTAGTATGGTTATAACGGCTCAGTTAGAGGAATTAACGTAATAAAAATTTACGGGAAACTATCTTTTTGTTTGATAACATGGTAATATACTCGCGTTGGTACTCAACCACGGGTGTTGAGTTTCCAGCATTCTCATAAACGGACAACACCGGGTTGTCTGGGGTCATTCTCTTTTTATTCTCACAAATAATAACAGACATGCATTAATACAAGATCGGACACAAACATTTCAAACGTTTTTTCAGAAAATATCGGATTTTCTAGTGTTTACAAAGCGATACAAAACATTTTACTCGAACATGCTTCTGAACTAACCAACATATTTATGTCGGCCTTTTTAAATTAACTTGTATTCTCAGGAAACCGTTGTGCAGGTTGGTCAGCAAGATTACATGGATATTTTGTTATGTTTTGTTTTCATTGTACATTCAATATTATGACATGTAATATTGAAATTCAATATTTTATGTAAACCAATGACAGTTGTAATATTACATGTGTGATGACGATAATGTTATGTTTCAATTATATACTCTGTGATGATACTACAAAAAAAAACTCACCCAAGCCCCCGGACGTTTCCACCGTCTGGTTCGGTGTGTGACATGCTTTGTCTAGAACTATGTGTTTAAGCATAATTATGTGTGTTCTTCCATGTATTATGATGTGCTTCTGTGTTGGAACTTCATAGATTTCGATAGATCTACTAAAATATGGTGATATATTTGTAAAGTAAAACACTCCATGCAACATGTTATGAAGATGAAAAGATTAAAAACAAGTTAAGGATATTTGAAAAAAAAAGTGAAATCATGTAAAGGGCCATCAATCTGACAAAGTAAACAAAAAGTGAGGTTCTTATGTAACTCACGGTTTTAAGAGGACCAAAATTGGTCATTTTTGAGTAAAAATGGATTTTTATGAAGTTTATAGTTTTATAAAGGCCAAAAGTGTAAATTTTCACAAAATGGGCCTCAAACTGGGCCTTCACGGTGTAAAACTCGGATTCCCAGGTATATTAATTACTCTTTTTATTTTTGGAGGTTGAGAGGGGATTCGGCGAGTTGGTATTTAGACTCACTGAGTATGGTCGCGGATTCGTATCCGGGTTCACAGCTGGACTCGACGAGTTCATGAGTGGACTTGGCGAGTCCATGCTGTTTAATGAAACCCTAATTTCCTAGGTTTGGGACCTATTTAAAGGCCCTTAGGGCCGTCATTTGCGGCTACCAAACTCCATAGAGAAACCCTAAGAGATCTAGAGCGTTAGTGAGGAAGGAGAGGCCATTCTTGATCATTTTGTTGGTGTATTTGCAAGAAAAAGGTGACCAAGGCAAGAGGAGGCTGAAGGAGGTGCGATTCTGGTGACTTCAGAGTTCATAGACTTCATATTGAGGTATTTATTCGGACCTTCTTCAGATTTGGTGTTGATTCTTAGATTTAGGGTTTTCTAACCCCTTTAGACGATGTATATGTGGAGCAATTGATCCCTTCTCGAGTTTATTCTTTGGATCTGGACCCAAAGAGGTCCAGAGACCTTAACCCTTGGAGCTTTATGAGTTATTTTGGGAGCCATGAGCTTAGGATGTTATTTTTGGGGCTAAATCACCATGTTAGACCATCTAGATGCTTTATGAGTGTCAAGGTGTGAACTTTACATGATTATCATGCTTAGGAAGGTCAATTCTATGGATTAAAGGAACAAAACTGACCTCAAGATGTCTATGGAATTTGTGCATGGCATGAACTCACCGAGTCCAAAGATCAGACTCGGCGAGTAGGGTGAGGGTTTCCCGTAAATCACTCAGTGAGTATACTTGCCGAGTTGGGGAAATAACTCAGTGAGTCAGAGAGAGTTAGGGGACTGGAGTTCAAGGCGGAACTCGCCGAGTTGTTCTTAAGACTCGGCGAGTTGAGTCGGGGTGGCCCCGCGATTCATGTCAGGTGTGACTCGTCAAGTAAAGGGAAGGACTCAACGTGCCAAGCTGGACTAAAAGAGTTAATAGACACGTGTAGACTCGCCGAGTCGCCCAAGTGCACTCGACGAGTCGGGTCAAAGTTTGATCGTTGACTTTTGTTGACTTTTAGGGTTTGGTCAACAATGTGGCCTTTAAGTTGATGGAGGGGTAAAATGGTCTTTCACCTAGAGAGGATTGAGTCTAGTCCCGAGAATTATATTTATGAGACTATTTACTTTGTGTTATTAGGCGGAGGCTAGATCATATTTCTACCGAGTCAGAGATATACTGAGACATCAGAGGTGAGTCTTCTCACTATACTTTACCTAGTGTGGTAACAGAGTTATGTAACAGAGTATTCTAGAGTTATATGCCAGTTTATTTGCATGATATTATGTGTTGTGATTTATTGTGATATGTGATATGCATGATTCAGAGTTTACAGAGTTAGGACCAGTGGGTCCACAGAGTTATGGGACCAAGCAGGTCCCGCAGAGATATTCGACCAGAGGGCATGACTCGTACACACATACTGGAGTTCATATGTTTTGATCTTGAGGTTTTGTATTGAGATAATGATGATACAATGTTTTAAAATGTGGATGTGAATGAAAATATATGGTTTTTAAAATGCGAAAAATTATTTGAATTTTTACGGTGTTACACACGGTTTCATGGGCTAAATTTGTAATTTTTTTACTTTTGTGGATTTAATTGTCATTTTAAACAAATTTGGGCCAAAAATGTTAATTTTTGGTTAATAGGGGCTGGAAATGCTAATTTTATTAAACTTGGGCAGAAAAGGTAATTTATACACATTTGGGCCGAATTGTTATTTCTACTAAAAGTGGGCTAAACATGTCATCTTATTTTGAAACAAGCCCTAAATGTAAATTTTTGGTCTTAATGGACTTAAAGTGTCATTTTTACCAAAAATGTACCTTAATTGTAAATAATTGATTTTATGGACTAAAAATGTCATTATTACAAAAAGTGGGCCTTTTAAGTCATTTTGGTAAAGAATTGAGTTTAAATAACCAAGGTAATAACAAACGGACTAAATACGTCATTTACATCTTCTAATTGGGCCGGAATATACCATACCTGCTTATTGGGCCTTAGTGGCCCATTTGCAGGTTTAAGTGGGCTAAAAATACTCTCTACATATCTATTTGACCTTTTGTGGTCCAACTACATGCTTACTGGGCCTGGAATATACATTACATGTTATTTGGGTCTTTGTGGCCCATTTACATGCTTGATGGGCTTAGTAGACTTAAAACATACACGGAACATTATTCACTATGTTACATAGTGTAATATAATATTCACGTAAAAATTAGTTAAGGCTCTTGTGAGACATTTCATTCATTCATACCTATCTAGTGTACAACCTTAAGCCTGTATTTATAACCAGAGTCTCCTAGAGGGAGAGCGAGAGTTTGTGTATAGATCTATACGGGGTTGACGCCCCACACCTGAGCTGATCACTACAGCTAGACTATGCCACTCTAGGGTGACAAACCTTACCTTAAACAAGTCGGCATCTGAAAAACGTCATGACAGGCGGATCAGTCATTATTAACTATTGTTATAACGACTCACATAGAGAATAATTCCATTATAAATTTACTGAATACATATACTAATTTGATGATACAAAAGCATACATACATACACTGGTACCTGGTCTTAGGGTTTTTAAGACCACAACACTTTTATAAACAGAAAATATTGGATTTTCTGGGAAAACATACAAGTATACAATACAATTATTTACAACAGAAAATGTAGGAATTTCTAGAATACTCTTTTTATACATGTTCAAAACATAAACACACATTCTTTACACAAGATTTCATACAAAACTTTCAACAATTTTATAGAAAATATTGGATTTTCTAGGGTTTACAAATTTATACAAACTTTACATACAAACATGCTTATGAACTCACCAACATTATATATGTTGACATTTTCAAAATAACTTGTATTCTTAGGAAATCATTAAGCATGTGGGCACCAAGAATATGTGGAAATGTTGGGTCAAAACTATGGTTTATACTTGGCTTTTCTAAGCATTTATTATTTTTAGTCTTGGGCTGAAAATATTATTTGGTGTAATTGTAGCTTGAACCGAAAACTCATAGGTATTCGGTTTAGGCCTTGGGTTTTAGTCCATTAGTATAAATATAGATGTAAAGGTGAGGAGTAGAAGTTGGTCATAACATTAGTAAGGGAGGGACGTTTGTCATACCCCGCTAAAGCGGACACACAAGGCGTGTCAGTACAAAGGGTCTCATACCAAAAGTTAAAAGACAACACCAACATATTAAAAAGTATTACAATTTACAATGTCTATGAACATATTTTAAAATAAATTATAATGCAATTGCAATACAAGCCATGAAAATGGTCCTAAAAGTGATGTGTCCCTAAGTGCCATCTTATAGACGAGTTCCTGAAAAAGCATGTAAAATGAGCGATCAACTACCGAGATAGTTGGTGAGTACTCACATGTTAAAAATAATATTGGTTTCATGAATCGGAATCAAAGTTTTAATAGAAGTTTCCATAAATAAAAGTACATTGCTAAAATGTGTAAATAATTTTGCATAAACAAAGTTTGTTGTCATCAACAGAAATAAAGTATGTTGCCAAATGAGATGTAAAGTTCATATTCTCATGGGATATAAAGATCTTTTCTAAAACTAGTAAACAATTTTCGTTGCTAAAATGAGTATACAAGTTTCATTGATAAAATAAGTATAGAAGTTTCATGGCTAAAATGAGTATACTAGTTTCGTTGATAAAATGAGTATACAAGTTTCATCGCTAAAATGGATATACAAGTTTCGTTGCTAAAATGAGTATACGAGTTTCGTTGCTAAAATTATTATTCAAGTTTTGTCGCTAAAATGAGTATACAAGTTTCGTCGCTAAAATGCGATGTAAGACTCGTATGTGCATCAAGTTTCCATTCATGAGTTCACAACCCAAGCCTAATGACCGAATCATGCCCTATTGACTACTATGTGTATCGTAAACATAGAGAATAAATTAGTAAAATGCACTCAAGCGAATCGTGCGAGTGAGGAGTTGTCTACCTCCTGATAGGGTTATCCATAATAACCATAGGCTCAAAAGAGTTAATGAGTTGTGTCGAATGATTCCATGGACTTAACCGTGATACAATCCTCATGAATTAAAGTAACATACACATACATGAAAAATATAGCAACCAAGTTTAAACGAGACAAAATAAATATAACGAACATAAATAGTTTAGGACATGCTTTTCCACCCCAAAATATTTACAAACCGAAAATAGGGGGAGTCATGAATACTCACAATGCATTGAGATGATGCAAATGATACCTTGATCTAAGTTCCACTTGTACCACTACCGAATCCTACAATAATATTACATACTAACGAGTCTCTAATTGAAATCTAACACTAGTATACTTACTATTACACTAGAATTATGCCAATATTGTGTTGAAATTTAATACTGTTAAGTTACAAACATTTTTTTGAAATGGTGAAATTTTATAACTCATGTGATTAAGATAATTTTGGATATTATTTTCTAGTTTTTGTAATATTAATTGGGGTATTTTAATATATTTAAAAGTGTTTTTAAACTCCTAAAATCCAAAAATATTATCAAACAGATTCCAAAATTCATCAAATTTTACATTTTCATTCCAATTACAGTAGAGGGCTTCCATAAATATTCCCTTGAGTTTTTGATGTGATTAACTATTTTTCCAAAATTTTAAGTCTTCATAAAAATATAAATTCGTGAAAAATAGTATCCAGATGATAAATACTCCCACACTTTTTATAATACTTCCATTAAAGATACTTAAGCTGGGAAAAATAAAACAATGGATTTCTAGACAGTTTAACCCAATTTTAAGATTTTGTACATTTATTCTAACAAAAAAGGAAATAAATAGAAGACAGTTTCAAAAATTGCCCAAACTTTTTTTAACATTGTTATTATAAATATAGAAGCTGTGAAAAATATAAAAGATATTTTTCAATTAGGGTTTCCATTTTTTATTGTTTTATTCTCTTGAATAATCATTAATTGGTGAATAATTATCAAACAGTGAAAGTAAATTACTAATTTTTTTTAAACTTCACTTACAGTGTACATAATCCGGGAAAAATACCGCTATTGATTTTTATGTAATGTAATCCAATATTGTGGATTCATGTGTATTTAATCTTATAAAATTGAAGAATAATAGCATACTGAATAGATAAATCATCAAAATTTTTATTTAGAGTTATAATATATAATAAGATCTTTTGGTAAATTTTCATGAATTTCGGATTAGTAAAAATATTTTCCCATTATTAGTCCATTATAAATACAAAAATCAGGGAAAAATATGTATGCATTATGAAAAATTTTGAAAATATTTTGCTAATTATTCCACATGAGGTAGGATCTGCGAAAAATATTATATAGCCTTTTCACATTCCCTAAAATCATTTTATGCTTTATTATATTTAAACAAAAAGAAAATTCAAAATCATACCAAACAGTTACCAAAATCTGTGAAACTTATTGAGATCTCATCGTTTACATTATGGGTCATTCAAGAATTTACCTCGGATTTATAGACCTCAGAAAGTATTTTATATGAATTATTGCCTTATTTTATTGTAACAATAATAATAATTCGAGAAAAATGAATTATTTTCTGAAAATTTGTAGAACTACTCATTTTGTTGGTGAATTTTGGTAAAAATCGGATTTGATCAGAAAAGAAGTTTTAGATATTTGTTTGGGAATAAATCATTCATGAAAATATTTGAAAGCTTTTAACAACAAACTTTTATAATCAGCCATCTAAGCTTGAAGATAAGCACATGCATGTTTTTTTGAAAGCCATTCATGAGTTTGAAATGGTCAAAATCATTTTGGAAAGCAAACTTAGGGTGCATGTGGTATTTTCCACTAAAACTTTTAGAAAAGTGCATTTCCATGATTTTAACTTAGGTTTAGGTCATGAGACTTCACCATCTACAACATGCATGTTGTTTTTGGGTGAAATTCTACCACCATCATCATCAAAACCATGAGTGTGTGTGTGTATGTTTATATGTCCATGATCTTTTATTAAAACGAAGTAGAAGATGGAGAAAATCCAAGAAAAATAGTAACCTTTGTAGGTATAATGAAATAGAAATCGATTTTACCTTCAAGAACACCACAAGATGATGAAGATTTCAAGTTTGAGTATTGTTCTTGGGTCCTATTTTCTGGAAATTTCGTGGTTTAGAGGGTAGAGAAGAGAGAAATGAAGTGGTGAAGGTAGAGAGAAATGAGAGAGAATGAAGGAGAAGGTGGAGTGAAAGAGAAGAAAAAGTGATTATGTTTATTTTGGGAAGAGAGGGAGTGTCTTGGGAGAGGGGAGGACGAAATCTAGTGTGAGTGAGGCTTCCTCTCTCTTGTTTCTTTTAAAAAAATTGAAATCTTTTATAAAAATATTCAACTTTTGATCAAATGTGCACCTTAACCTAGTTTTATGCATAAAACTCTTGATTCTTGACTTATAAATCACGGGTAAATGTTAATAACTTGATTTTTAGTTTCCTTGATTTTATTTAATAATAATTATTATGATAAGATAATATTATATGGTTCTTAATTATTTTTATAGGATTTTTAAGGATAAAGTTTATAAATATCAGTTTTTTATGGCTTTTAGGGTTTTTGAGTTTAATACATCTTTGGATATCAAAATAAATTGAATCTTTAAGAATTCAAATTAGTTTGTGTTTCCTAACTCTTATTCAAGTTAGAAATAAGGTTTGTAATTTATTTTTATTGGTTTATTGCCATTCTATGTAGTGATTCCAAAGTTCACGCGAAATTGAAGAATCAAGTATACTAGTCTTAGTTTTCAACTTTGACTTAACTTCCAACGAGACTTGGACCTAATTTCTACTACTAGGTCAAATTGATGATGTGTGTATATGATTCATGAAAAGGTGTTCAAGTCAAGGAATGACTCGAATTTGAATAGTTGTTAGAGTTAAAGTAACTATAGAAGTCATGTATCAATGTGGAATCTAAGTACACTATCCTTCAATTCTACTTGTTTCCCAATTTCTAGTAGGTTATAACTTATCTTCTAGTTACTAAGTCTAGTATGTGTCGTGCCTACATGTCCAACTATGTTTATCAATTCTTGAACCAACACGAATTTTGACGGTCTCACAGTCTCCCCTAGTTGGAAGAATTTCGTCCCAAAATTCAATTCGTGACCTAATTTATTAGAACTCAGCCGAATACAATTGTATAGTTGGAGAGGTGGTGACATGAAAAGCTCTTTGATTATTTTGGGTGAATTCCAAAAGGGAAGAGCCCAATTATTTATCTATAATCAAATTAATGTTTCCCTAATTCAAGTTCTACAATCTAGATTTTGGGAAAATAGGATCATGAAAGTCATGACCCAACCATGATGACCTCGTACAAAATGATTTTCCAATTAGATATTATCTAACTTAAAAGAGCATTATAAGTCTTTGTTGAAGCACCAAGTGCATTGAGCGTTAAGTCCGCATTGATCTTTAGGTGGCCTCCTAAATCAACACTAAGTGTGAATTTTCCGCCTGATAAAGAAGAGATTAGGAACTATTTGTTCACTTCCCTGTTGGCTATTAAATATGGAAAATATATATACCGAAATAAGAAAGGGTAGCACGAATGAAAGGGAAGCGATCAAGGATAATTTCCTAAAGATACGTACTAAGGGTAGGCAATAAAGTTTTGGTACATCTCAAATGTAAAGGCTATTTAAGTCCCGTCTACCAAAGAAATTAAAAAAAGGCCAAAAATTTCTGAAGCTATATTTACTACTACTATTACTCTTGCTACAATAAAACTTTATTCGAAGAACAAATATATTTAGAGATTCATTATTGCAAATGTGGCGATGAAAGTTTATGATGAATTAGATCACATTGTGTATATAGGATTTGAGTATTTAGAAATGATAAGTAATCTCACTATTATCAAAATGTGTAATAATTTCAAGAAAATGAAGATACATGTGTGGCGATCAAACGAAGTAGTAAAATAATATAAAGATTAATTAAGGTTAAATGTTTAAGTCAGGACAAATTCAAGTTTACGAGTCAGAATATTTATGAAAATAAGGTTGAGAGTTTAGGAACTCAATGAAAATTGCAAAGTAGAATGTTATTTAAGAAAGGTGTAAAAATGTCGATCATCGAAAACAATGCATTCTTAGTTTAGTGTTATTATAAAAACAATCATTTAGAGAATAGATAATCATAAAATTCAAAATTTTTAATGTACTTAAAGAAAAGAAGAAACATAAGGAAACATATCCTTCATATATACTTTCCAGATATAGAAAAATGATAAGCACAAGGGTATTCATCTTGTGTATTAATTATAAGGAAAAATACAATGAAAATTGCATTTTAAATCAAGTTTCTGAATTTAGAACAAAAGAGCAAATGTAAATAAGAATTACTTATGTCCAATATATTTTAAAATAAAAACAAAATGTATATGATAAAAGGCTTATATGAATATATCAAAGTTGACTAAATCAAAATTATGCCTCAAGACTATACACATATTAATCGCTCAGATTGATAAGGATAGACTTATAGTCTGTATATATGTGTGGTAACATGGTACCAAGAGAAGGAATAAACAAAAACAAAGTGAGACCATGTATTGTGTAATTATTAGGAGTGTGCAAGATCTCAAATCAGACAGAGAAAAAGAAATGAAGTTTGGGGAAAGAAAAGGAAGGTAGCAGCAATGATTACTATTGTTAAAATTTTAAGATCAATAACTTTATGTAGATTTAAAACTAGGATGAGATGTAATTTGAACTTCAATCCTTGATGTATGTTGATCATTAAATAGAAATGTGGAAGTTTTAAAGTGTTCGCTAAAAATCATGAGTTATCTATTAAGTTAAACTCCATTTCTGAAAAAGAAGAAACACTAAAACCGGTAATCGAAAATTCGACAATTTTGACCTTTTAGAGTAGATTCCAAGAATGGTAAAATGCATAAGGTAAAGGCTCAACTTATTTAGAAGAATAATTGTACATTGTTGAAAGTCTGCCACTAGAAATTTAAAACTGAACACTAAGTTTTGCAATACTATAAATTTATTAAACTTTATAGGTTATAAAACTAATATGAAATTAAAATAAACAAATGAGGTGTGCTGGAAATTTAGGAATTATAGATATCTTAGAAGCATGTGTGAAGTAGAAAGTTGCAAAAATATCATACTGCATTTCAAGAAAACACACTTAAGTAAAGTACAATGCCTAAATGAGAAAGTGGTCAAAAAGTCAAAATAAAAGTGGTTTGAAGATCCGATGAAGCTTTTAACCATGTCATGAACATCGATGTCATATATTTAAGTTTTATAAAATAAATTTTCAACACTTTTATAAAAGCATATGTTTCTAAGCTTTTCAAAATGGTTTATATGCCCATAAAAGCACATCTATCCATTGAAATGGATTTCAAATGAAATTGAAATAGCAATGTTAAAAACAATATTGGTTAAATTGAGTTTTGATGAAAAGTGTTAAGTTAAAGCAAGTTATCAACAAATTTTTAGCGAGAATATGGCTTACATTGTTAGGAAAGGTCTAGTAAGTAGTATGAAGTGGTTATAAAGTATTTTATCGATGATAAGTAAAACCGATGAAGCGAAATCACTTTTCAATGGAAGATGAAGATGTAAGGAATAAGTATATTGGTGTAGCTAGTCGTACCTAAATACTAAGGAGAGTACAATACGAGTCTAAGGCGAGTACCGGTGTCTTTTCCCCAAAATACAGGGCAAGAAAAATTGTTTATAAATGTTTTATGGTGTCAATGCAGTTTCCGACCTTTTATAGAGGTCAAAGGGATATCCTATGTTAAGTTTTAAGCTCAAGGTGGAAACTACCTCAAGTTAAATTTGTAGCGTATTAGAGAAGTCTCATGTATTGGTAGCAATGGGTTAAATTGTCGTGTCTCCTCATGAGTTGAATCGGGAATGCTCGCAATTGGTATTCTTGTGACTATTCGTGGAAACTCATATACCTCCTAAGACGATGCTCCAATTGTCTCCCGTGTCGGTATTGGAACGATTTCCTAGTCGTAAATCTAGTACAAGGCGATGAAGAGGTATTGAGGAATAATTGGTATAGGTTTCGACTTAAGATTATTACTAGTGTGTGTCTAGCTACTACCCTTACATCTAAAGTCAATAAATACCGAGGAATACTCATTCTCAGTACTAAGTGCATTGCTCCTAGAGTGGCTAGTGATATAACCTAAGTGGTTAACCTAGCACTTGACAAGGGATAAGAATATTTCTAAATAAAGGCATTGTTATAAAACTGCACTTAGTTGTAAGTGTATGTAGATGAATACCTATAATATGAAATGCCCGTACGCACACCGAAAAAATTTCATTTTCAAAATTTTATGTTGAAAATTGTATTGAACATAATTCTACTATAATCATTTCCAGCCTCACATTTGATGGGTTTTATACAAACAATCCTATGTGTCCATGCAAAACTAGATTTGGATCTGTGTTTTTTCTATTAGATACACAACTTTATAGATTGCAATAAGAACCCTAGCATGCACCTAGGTATTTCGAAATCTATGTAGTAGAAGTGATTACATACCTCTTGTTGTTATATTACAATAACAACACAAATCTTCAATCTCTTAGTCTTGAAAGCAAGTACCGGAAGCGTAGTACCTCTAATGGCTCATAAACACCACATGCAAATGAAGAGGCAAGATAGAGAGAGGGGAGAGGAAGGAAATCGGATATAAGCCTTCTAGGGATCAAGTGACCAATTTCCTAAGGCCTAAGGGGTCTTTATATAGGGTATAGATTAGGGTTTCAGTCCTTATCCTTATCTAGTTGCTTGCTCACCAAGCAACCCAAAAGATAAGCCTAGAAGTCTTATCCTTGGACGAATTCTAAGGCCCTATGACCTTGAATTCGTCCACCCTATCCATAGGGCATCCATTGCCCTAAATTGCAACTATCACATAATTACAATTTACCCCTCTAGTTTAATTAATTACATTTGATAACAAAATCAATTCTTCATTAATTATTGACCAAGAAAATATGATTTCTATTTTAATATATTATTCTTATAATATATTAATAACTCATAATGACCTCTTTCTCTATTATTTCTCCAGCCAAGTTGCTTTGGTGAAGTCAACCCAAAAGGACCATGCACAACTGGGTCAAGTACTTACCAAATACGGTTACAGGCTTAGACACTAATCCAACAGCCTCCCACTTGGATAAGTCTAGTAACCACAAATGCAAGTATAACTCAATTAGCAATCATAGCTCTCAAAGACGCTGTCGAACTCTGATCTTATCAGTAACCTGTACTTTAGATATGGGATCGTAGAGTCCTCTGTTTTAGATATCGTGCGGACAATCTCATGGAACATAGTCATACTTATTGTCCTGCAGATTGTTTCTTGATCTCGGATTCATTTAACATAGAACATAATTGAACACATCAATTCAGTCCTGACCGGGCCCGACACATAAGTCAAGTCAAATCATCGAGGGGCCCTGATATCGCTTTTACCCTCGTAGGATAAAAGAAACAGATAAACTTCGACTCATATGCATTTACTACTCACTAATCAAATTATACACAACAATGCATTTTATCACATCAATTTACTGATGCGGTTTCACATTATCAATGTACAATCAATTAGCAAACAATAAATCATATATCTTGGTTTTAAGACTATATGAGATTATCGTCTTGCGATCACTCGTGGAAATATCCATGAAGTGATTCCAGCAAGCGCATGTTTATTCCAATGCTCAAAACTCATTTATAAGCACTCATAAACGTTGTAACATACCTTTGTTATGTCTAATACCTTTCAGAAAATCTACACACCAATTAATGGTAGTCTTCATTCATACCTACTTCCAACATATGAACGACTGTGGACCGTTTGAATAATTCGATTATTCTTAATTAACTCAATTATTCAGGAACTCAAAACATGCAAAGCAAAATAATAGTTAAACAATCAACATAAGACAGTGACTGTACTAATAAATAATACTCCTTTATTTAATCATCAAATGTCAATTAAATTTATCTATTACACGTTTCTGAACTATCTAATCCAAACTAACATTGTCCTTCAGCCCAATGCTCCTAGCGTGCTGCAAGTGCTTAACCCTACTCAGTCCCTTCGAAAAACGGATCTGATGGGTTTTCCTCTAACAATATCCTCTTAACTAAGAGGAGTCCTTCTTCTACCTGGTGTGTAATAAAGTGATATTTTTTTTCGATATGTCGAGATCTACCATGATCCCTTGGTTCCTTGGTCAAGGAAACCGCTCCTTCATTATCACAGAAAATTTCCATAGGCTCCTTTATGGCAGGTACAACTCCAAGGTCTCCAATGAAGTTCTTCAACCATATTGCCTACTTTGACGCTTCGTTCGCTGCAATGTACTCTGATTCGCACGTTGAATCAGCTACGGTTTCTTGCGTGGAACTTTTCCAAGTCACTGCTCCTCCATTAAGGGTAAAGACCCAGCCCGACTGTGAACGGTAGTTTTCCCTATCAGTCTGGAAGCTGGCGTCACTAGACGCTCGCACCTTTAAGTCATCACTCCCTCCGACAACTAGAAACCATTCCTTGGTCCTCCAAAGGTACTCAACGATATTCTTGACTACGGTCCAATGTGCTCTGCCAGGGTTCCCTTGATATCTACTGACCATGATCAAAGCAAAGGCCACATCAAGGCGAGTACAAGCCATAGCATACATGATTGAGCCAACTACAGAAGTGTAAGGTACTCGGCTCATCTCTGCTATCTCAGCTTTGGTACTCGGACTTTGCGTCTTACTCAATTTGGCATTACTTTGTAACGGTAATTCTCCTTTCTTCAAGTTTTCCATACTAAAATGTTTTATCACCTCGTCCAAGTAAGTATTCTAACTAAGTCCTATTAGTCTCTTACTTCGCTTTCTCACTATCCTTATTCCTAAAATATAGGAAGCCTCTCCGAGGTCCTTCATAGCGAAGTACTTCCCGAGCCAGGACTTAACCTCCTGTAGAGTCGGGATGTCGTTTCCTATGAGTAGTATGTCATCAACATACAAAACGAGGAAGCTAACTATACTCCCACTATCCTTGACATACACACAAGATTCATCTTCGCTTCGTAGAAATCCAAACTCTTTGACTTTCTCATCGAAGCAAAGATTCCATCTATGAGATGCTTGCTTAATTCCATAAATGGACTTCTCAAGCTTGCACACTCTATTGGGATGCTTCGTATCAACAAAACCCTCTGGCTGAGCCATGTAAACATCCTCAACTAACTTCCCATTAAGGAAAGCGGTTTTGACATCCATTTGCCATATTTCATAATCATGAAATGCACTAATGGCTAGCATCACCCTAATAGACTTCATTTTAGCAACTAGTGAGAAGGACTCATCATAGTCAACTCTGGGAGTTTGAGTAAAGCCCTTTGCAACCAATCGCGCCTTACACGTGTGCACATTCCCATCCATGTCGATCTTCTTCTTAAAGATGTACTTGCACCCAACCGTCTTACGTCCTGGAACATGGTCAACCAAATTCCAAACATGGTTGTCATACATGGACTGAATCTCGCTGTCCATCGCCTCTTTCCATTTTGCAGACTTCGGGCCTGCCATGGCTTCCTTATAGTTGTTAGGTTCATCTTGATTTACTAGTGTACTATCACTAATATACGTGTCCCCTTCGGTAGTAATATGAAAACCATACAACTGGGGTTGAACTCTAACTCTTTCGAAACGTATAAGAGGTAAGGACTCGTCAATTGGTTCAACCGGAGTTTCCTCCTCGGGTTGAGCGTCAGCGTTAGAGGTTCCTTCATCACTCGACTCTTGAATCTCTTCAAGATTTATTTTCCTCCCACTGTCTCCTTGGCTTATGAGTTCTCGCTCTCAGAAAACCCCTCTCCTCGCAATGAAGAAAACATTGTCACTCGGTCTATAGAAGATATATCCAAAGGATTTATGCGGGTAGCCAATGAAAATACATCGCTCACTACGAGGTTCGAGCTTGTCGTGAGTCTCCCGTCTTACGAAAGCCTCGCAGCCCTAAACCTTAATATGTGCCAACGAGGGAGATTTCCTTGTCCACATCTCTTGAGGTGTTTTGGAAACCTTCTTTGTAGGGACTAAGTTAAGGATATGGGCGGCAGTCTCTAAGGCATACCCCCAGAATGAGATAGGTAGTAAAGAACGACTCATCATGGAACGAACCATGTCCAACAGGGTTTGATTACGCCTCTTAGCCAGACCATTCAACTGTGTTGTCCTAGGCGGCGTCAATTGCAAAATTATTCCGCATTGCTTGAGATAGTCGTGGAATTCAAGACTTAGGTACTCTCCTCCTCAATCGGATCGAAGCATCTTGATTTTACTGCCCAATTGATTCTTCACTTCTTGTTTAAACTCTTTGAACTTTTCAAAGGTTTCTGATTGGTGCTTGATTAAGTAAATATACCCATATCTAGTATAATCATCGGTGAAAGTCACATAGAAGCGGTTCGCATCCCTTGTGGTGGATCTAAAGGGCCCACACACATCGGTGTGTATGAGATCCAATAAACCCTCAGCCCTCTCACAAGTTCCAGTGAAGGGTGACATGGTCATCTTTCCAAGTAAACAAGACTCGCACACGTCATCGTCCCTAAGGTCGAATGACTCCAACACTCCATCCTTTTGGAGTTGGGCTATGCATTTCTTGTTGACATGTCCAAGACGACAATGCCACAAGCATGATTTATGCATACTATTGGAAGAATCCACACATAATACATCATTTCCGAGGTTATCTCCAACCATAAATATTTCATAAATTCCATTACAAGGCAATGCTTCAAAATATAAAACACCATTTAGATAAGCACAAATCTAACCATTCTCATTATTAAACGAATATCTAAATCCTTGTCTAAACAGACCATGAAATGAAATGATGTTTCTTGCCATATCTGGCGAATAGCAACAATTATTTAAATCTAAACCCAATCCATTACTAAGCGCTAGAAAATACACTCCAATCTTGGTGACGGACGACGATCTTCTATTCCCCATGATTAGATTTATTCTTCCACGCTCCACATCCCTATCTCTTCTTAGTCCATGCAAATTAGAACATATGTGAAAACCACATCCTGTATCAAGAACCCAAGAAATAGCATGTTATGAATCATTAGATTTAATTGTGTAAATACATGCGAAAGGACGGCTTGATCTTCCCATCCTTGATGGGTTGCAGATATTCCAGGTAGCTTCTCTTCCAATTCCCTATTTTGTGGCAGTGGTGGCACTCTACCTCCTTTGGGTTTGAGTTGGGCTTGGCAGAACCAACTTTGGTTCCACTAGAAGACGTACGATCTTGGGGATTTCCCTTGTGGTGGCTTTTTGAAGGAGCCTTCCTCTTCTTGCCTTTCCATTGCCTAATGGCCAAAACAGGTGCAGCGGGTGGAGTGGGAGTTAATGCAACATACTTGTCCTTGAGGTTGCTCTCAGTAGTCTTTAGGAGCCCTTGGAGTTTTCTTAGGGTGACCTCATCTTTGTTCATGTGGTAGGTCATCCTAAATTGGTTGTAGCACGAGGGCAAGGAGTGAAGAATGATGTTGATTGCCAAATCTTCCCCAAAGTTAACATTTGACTTGCAAAGACGATCAACATACCT
Source organism: Lactuca serriola (assembly GCF_051521515.1). Taxonomy (NCBI): domain Eukaryota; kingdom Viridiplantae; phylum Streptophyta; class Magnoliopsida; order Asterales; family Asteraceae; genus Lactuca; species Lactuca serriola. Next base: position 303,540,185 of record NC_136415.1, on the reverse strand, counting down.
CTGCATCTTTTGCAAATGCGAGGTTAGGGATTCTACACTTCCCATCTTAGCGGTGATCATGTTGCTGATGATCTCATAGCGCTCTTGCCTTGCGCTTTGGTGGTACCTCTCCAACAAATCTTGGTGCATTTCGTACGGATACATGTCCTCATAGGACTTTTGGAGTTCAAGGTTCATTGTGGCTAGCATGATCCAATGAACTTTCGTTGCATCACGCTCATGGCTCTCAAAGATGGCCATTTCTTCGGGAGTAGCGATTTCCCGATTGATCTTTTCAAGCTTCTCGTCAAGGACATATTCTTTGTCCTCGTAATGAGCAATCATGCGAATGTATCTTAACCATTCGTTGAAATTCGATCCGTCAAACGTCACCTTTTGACATAGGCTCATTAGTGAGAATGAACCAGCAGCGATGTTGTTGGATTTTGCGTTAGACATCTGCAAATAGAAAGGAACAAAGTTTGATTAGAATTGAATCCCTAATTAAACACCCAAAATGAAAAATTAGGGCTAGGATCCAACAACATTATTGTCATATTAGAAAAGGGATGCCGTAATCCAGCATGCAAATAACTTGGAGGTAAGTGAAGAACGATTCACTAATTCTTCACCACGAAAAACATAAAAGGTTTAGGTTTTAAATGTATTGAGAATTCCTAGATTCCTTTTGAAATTCATTGAATTTTTCAATGGCATGTTTAAATCTCGATATGCCCCTCTCGTTTGTGACTGGGATGCCGAGCATCACAAAGCGGGTGTGAATAACCATGAAAATGTACATGGTGCCCTCATTGTTACAGTCACCTATTCGATGTGTCGGTTAACCACACACGCTCCATCGAACTATGACAAACAATGAGTCACCCTTTGCCACCTTTTCTTAGAACCAATTAGTGTGCCATTTAACCACACACGCTCCACTAACATCTTAGCAAGGGTGAAAAGTGTAATTTCATGGGATTGCATCAATTCACTTTTTCCTAAAGTAACTAGGATTGGGAATTTTGTAAAAATGTTTAGTTACTTTATATAGATTCATTATACGTATTAATGAAGAGTGGATTGCCTAATCCTACCCGTTCGGCTAACGAACCTCCACAAATCAAGGAAGCGGTAGGTAAGAGTGGATACCCATTAAATGGCCATTTTATAGGCCATAACCTTATACCCCCTTATAGATTGGCTTCGCGAATGAGGCCTACTAACGGTAAGACTAGCATTTTAGTTGTACATATATATAAATATATATATATATATATATATATATATATATATATATATATTAATCTTGTAATATTATAATAGTATAGGGTGTATTTTAAACATTTTAAAATACTAGGGTTTTAATTTCAATTTAAAATTTTCGAAATTTATAACCTTTAAATTAAAATTTTAAATACTAAAACTCTTGGTTTAATAATTATCTAAATTAAACAATTAATTTGAATTACTAAATCATAAAGGATTGTCTTAAATTAAACAATTAATTTTATCCTAATCCCTTAAATCCCTCTAGGTTTCGAAAATCATGGGATGGGATAATTCAAAATCTTTAATTACCATATTTAACCATTAAAAGATAATTACAAGATATGGGATTATCTAAATCCCTAAAATTAAGGATCTTATCTTGGGGAGGAGGCATATTTCGAAAATCCTAGGGTTTGCAAACCCTAGATTTTGAAATCTTGGGCAAAAAGGAAAGGGTTTGAAAACCCTTATCAAAAAATTCGAAAACTAGGGTTCCAGAACCCTAATTTCGAAGTCCTTGCCTCCTAAGGTTTATTGGCCATAAACCCTAAAGTGTCAAATTCATACAATTGTATAATTCTAATTGAAAATAATTTAGCCATAAGCTTTGATACCACTGACGGGTTTTATACAAACAATCCTATGTGTCCATGCAACCCTAGATTTGGATCTATGTTTTCTCTATTAGATACACAACTTTATAGATTGCAAGAAGAAACCTAGCATGAACCGAGGTATTTCGAAATCTATGTAGTAGAAGTGATTACATACCTCTTGTTGTTATATTGTAATAACAACACAAATCTTCAATCTCTTAGTCTTGAAAGCAAGTACCACAAGCGTAGTACCTCTAATGGCTCACAAACACCACAAGCAAATGGATAGGCAAAAAAGAGAGAGGGGAGAGGCAGGAAATCGGATCTAAGCCTTCTAAGGATCAAGTGGCCGATTTCCTAAGGCCTAAGGGGTCTTTATATAGGGTATAGATTAGGGTTTCAGTCCTTATCCTTATCTAGTTGCTTGCCCACCAAGCAACTCATAAGATAAACCTAGAAGCCTTATCCTTGGACGAATTCTAAGGCTCTATCACCTTGAATTCTTCCACCCTATCTATAGGGCATCCATTGCCCTAATTTGCAACTATCTCATAATTACAATTTAGCCCCTCTAGTTTAATTAATTACATTTGATCACAAAATCAATTCTTAATTAATTATTGACCAATAATAATTAAAAAAAATATGATTTCTCCTTTATTATATTATTCTTATAATATATTAATAAATATAATAACCTCTTTCTCTATTATTTCTCCAGTTAAGTTGCTTTGGTGAAGGCAACCCAAAATGACCATGCACAACCGGGTCAAGTACTTACCAAATACGGTTACAAGCTTAGACACTAATCCAACAACATTAACTTTCCTTAGTTAAGAATAGTTGGCCAGGCTATACTTAATTAAAATCCAATAATGCGTACTCGAATTAGTTATACCAGTAGTATGTTCAGTATTTTTAAAATTGTTTTGAAACTTTTTGGCTATAGTTGTGGTCCTCCAAAGGAAAACATGTATTCTCTATAACCTTCGGCTTTATTGCCATATTTGTCACACCCCGTTAAAGCGGAAACACGAGGCATGTCAGTATAAAGGGTATCATAGCGAAAGTTAAATGACAACACCAACCATAGTATTAATAAGTATTACAATTTACAACGTGTTTGAACATATTTTAAAAGAAATTACAATGCAATTGAAATACAAGCCATACGAATGCTCCTAAAAGTGATGTGTCCCTAAGTGCCATCCTATACACGAGTTCTTGAAAAAGCATGTAAAACGATCGGTCAACTACCGAGATAGCTGATGACTACTCACGGGTTAAAAATAATATTGGTTCCATGAATCGTAATCAAAGTTTTAATAGAAGTTTCCATAAATAAAAGTACGTTGCTAAAATGTGTAAATAAGTTTACATAAACAAATTTTGTTGTCATCATGAGAAATAAAGTATGTTCCAAAAAGAGATGCAAGAGTTCATATTCTCATGGGATATAAAGTTCGTTGCTAAAACAAGTAAACAAGTTTCGTTGCTAAAATGAGTATATTGTGACAACCCGAAATTTCCATTCTATACAAACAATATCACTTTAATAGAAGTTATAGCAGTCACAGTTAATTTTCAAACTTTTTCGTGTAAGTTTGAGTAATTCAGGGTTTACACTTCAGGAGATATCAGGAGAGTGGATGCACTAGGGTTTTGTGCAACACTATTATTCCAACACTCTGTTATATTAGAAATCATTTCAGGAACAAAAATATTTTTTGCCAAAAATATCTCAGGACTATAAATAGAATTCTGAACCAAATTCATTCATGATTCGCATTTCCAACTAGAGAAAAGCCATTTTCTCTCTCACGGATCTTCGGGTTTTTATCCCAAAACGATCATAGTGTGTGTACAAGTCCTCACTTGACACCTAACAATCCTACACCGTCCAGTTCATCCAAACCACCATCTACAGGTGAGTTCATACCCCTAATCAATGTTTTAAATGATTTTAAATGCTTTAATGGGGGGGGAATACAAGTAGAAAAAAACATGTTATTAAATCATCTATATGTATTTTATAACTGTGTTTTCATTCAACAGATTTCACATACTACAAAATGTGATGCATGAAATGGTTTTCTATCTTTAAAATACTTTGTTATCAAATGTATTACTTTTGAAATGGTTATCAAAATTACATGAAGTCACTTTTATATTTGTTCAAAACCCTTAGATGTCTTACAAAACCATTTTACATTCTTGAACTAAACTATGCATATACACTTATAATCTTATATATGTATTGTTGTTATAGTTTACACCCTTCATTTAGTTTCCAACACTTTTGGGTAGCAAGAGTGTATAAACCTACTTGAACAACCAATTACCTTTCAGTTAACTATCATAGGGATAGTTAGAAGATATCAAACATTATTCCAATTACAAGGAATCAGATAGGAGTCAATTCATTCATGAGTCTATACCAGTACACTTACATATGCTTACATGATACATGAGTATATTTACCTAGGATTACATAATACATGAGTACGTTTACATAGATACATTTATCTGAATACGCTTACATGAATACCATACCTGAGTACTGTTACATAGATACATTATCCTGTATTTACTTACCTGGATACTTGTACCTAGAGTTATTAGGATGATTTATTCGTACCTTCTGTGTAAATTTTCCTGCCTATCCCTGTTCGATGGGATGTCTAGACAGGTCTAACCATTCCGGAACCCAGTTGTTATCAACACTGGGTGATGAACATCTACGGATGTCTGAGGTTATAACTTATGTTAGGAAGATTTATTCGTACCTTCTGTGTAAATTTTCCTGCCTATCCCTGTTCGATGGGATGTCTAGACGGGACTAACCATTCCGGAACCCAACTGTTAGCAACACTGGGTGATGAACATCTACGGATGTCTAAGGTTATCACTTATAATAGATAGATTGATATCGGAACTAACTATTCCTACATCCTACTGTTGCAACAGAGGATGAGATGAAAATCTTCGGATGATCATTAGGTTACTACTTATATTAGGAGTCGGCTACGGGACTAACCCTCCCTCCACCCTGCTGCCGCTACAGAGGATGAGTGGACAATCTTCGGATGTTCATTAGGGTATACCTTTCGCTTCGGCGATGTCGTGTTAAACCTGGTCACCCAGGGATAACACTTACATGATTATATTTTTCCTATTTACTTTATTTTGTGATATAATCGCATAAACGATGAGTTAGACTAAGCACTTTTAGTACTAGTCAATAGAAAGGAAAAACTATCATTTTACTTAAAGAACATTTAAGTCTTGGTAGAAGACTATCATATCATTTTCCTATTTACTTTATTTTGTGATATATTCACATAAACGATGAGTTAGACTAAGCACTTTTAGTACTAGTCAATAGAAAGGAAAAGCTATCATTTTACTTACAGAACATTTAAGTCTTAGTAGAAGACTATCATATCATTTTCCTATTTTACTTTATTTTGTGATACATTCACCTAAACAAAGAGTTAGACTAAGTACTTTTAGTACTAGTCAGTAGAAAGGAAAAACTATCATTTTACTTACAAAACATTCGGGTCTTGGTAGAAGACTACATTATCATAACAAAACATTCGGGTCTTGGTAGAAGACTATATTATCATAACAAAACATTCGGTCTTGGTAGAAGACTAAATTGTCATAACAAAACATTCGGGTCTTGGTAGAAGACTACATTGTCATAACAAAACATTCGGGTCTTGGTAAAAGACTACATCTCAAACTAATAGAAAATAAGGGATTTTCTAGGGCTTTTCATACTTACATCAACATTTTCATTTAAAGGTTTACATGACTTTTAAAACGGCTTTTAGTAAGCAAGACAATGACACTTAAATACTTATGAATTCACCAGCTTTAAAGTTGATACTCTCTTTCAAAATAAATTGTATTCTTAGGTCATCAGTAGACAGGTACGGTGGCCATGTTTTGAGAAGATGGAGCAGACAAGTCTCGTCTTTTATTTTGATTTTATATTTTTGGTGTCTTATTACAATGAAAGAACACACATGTATTAAAACTTTACTTATAATTCAATGGATGATGTTGTTGCTTATTTACTATTTTACACTGTTGTGATACTGTACATGATGTCCTCCACCCCTGAACGTTTCCGTGGTTCGTGGTTTTGGGTGTGACAGATTGGTATCAGAGCATTGTTTATAGTGAATATAGTATATCAACCCATAAAAGATATACGAACTATAAATACATGGGGATTAAAACACTCTGTCTAAGAGTTATACTTTTAAATAATAAAATATTTAAGTAAGTATACGTGCCTGCATTCATACTAAAATCAGTTTCATAATGACATGAACAAAAGTATTATGATTGTTGAATATCAAAATTAAGCTCAGGGATGTATGGTCAGTCTTGGGAGTGGCATAGCCTGGTCAACTATGTTGTTCCAAGGAGTGATTAGCACATGCCCAATAATGGTTGTGATATGGCAACAAATCTAAAAACTTACCAACATTACCACAATGAGAACATTATAACAGAACCTAAGTCTAAAATACCATAGGGGTGTTTTGTGTTACTATAATTACTTTATACTTGAGAACTAAAATGGAATATTCATTCCTAAGTTGATAATTGCTAAGTGGATACGCTAAAGTTATATGTAACTAGGATGTTATAGACTTAGAACTAAAATGGAATATTCTAAAATACCATAGGGGTGTTTTGTGTTACTATAATTACTTTATACTTGAGAACTAAAATGGAATATTCATTCCTAAGTTGATAATTGCTAAGTGGATACGCTAAAGTTATATCTAGATAATTATTCGTTCCTAATTAATTATCTAGATAGTTCGTCTAAATATTTATTTTCTTACCCCAAATTCTCGCGTAGATAACATGGTTGGATTCCATCCCTACGACAACCTGTTCCTTCCGAACGTGGTTATTGTTGGATGGTTTGGAGAAGAACCAGTTAATGATCATCCAATCCCTCTGAATGATCATCATGCTAAAGACCTTTCAGACGATGCCATCTCCGAACCCGAGGTTGAGAACCTACCCCAGGCAGCTCCCTTTTCGATTCCTAACCCTCGTCCGGCTTTTCATGGCCCGACGCCTGAGTGGGTGGAATGTTTGGAAACATGGAGCCAAGGACAAGATCAGCCCATGCCATTTAATGGTGACCGAAGCTTCTATGACCTCAGCAATGGGGGCTCAGCAGACAGAATCATGCCAATTCTGATCCGAAGAGTTTCCCGAAACGAAATCCAGGGCAGGACATCTCTACAACATATCGCAGAAGTTGATACAAATGGAGGAATGCATATGCTTCGCACCAGTCGCCTTGAACATGCTCCCGAGAGGTCTGAGAGAGACCATAAAACCCTGCTGCAAGCACTGGCTGAGTCACGATCCGAAGTCATAGAACTTAGAGCACGCCAGAGAGTGTACGAAAGACACCTACTTGATGTGGAACCCCAATTGGCTGAACTGAGAGTTCACGAGAGGGATGACCGTCGCCAGTAGTAGATGCTTTTCTTTATATTCCTTGTTGGAAAGGAATCGTGTTTCTGTCTATGCCCGATATGGCATTTTCTATGAAACTATCTTGTACTATAAGTACTTTTGGTTAGGTCTTTATGCTGTCAGGAACTATCTTCTCTGGATATGATGTAAGACCTTGTTACAAGGTCATTTTCCCGAACTTGTACGTCATGAATATCAAAGGTATTGACAGTCAGCTAACTTCTGTGTCATTCTTTATTCAAATACTATTATCATACTTTCATTAGAGTCTATTTGAAACATGCTCTAGTCAAGTCATTGAACTATAGCAATTTAACTCCGGAGACATCTCCGAGTCTCTTTTAATGGTTGGATCACGTTATTCGCCAACCAACGACACCTCGTCTAGAACAACAAACATCTTGAGACCGTTGTAAGAACTTACTTCCGATCTTTACTAGGACTGCATCATTGGGATCTAGGTCGAACTTTCCTGAACATACTTCCATTCCATACTAGGATTGCATCATAGGGATGTGGGTCGAACTTTAGAGAACATACTTCTATTCTTTACAGGAGCGATCGAACTACATCTAGGTTCAACCATTCCCGCTCACAAATTCATTTTCTTTCCGTATAACAGAATCATGTCGCCCAAGAAAAACGATCAGCCCATCAACCAAACACCAACTCTTCAGATTGATGCAGCTACCTTTCAAGCTGCAGTCTCGGCTGCCTTGTCAGCTATTCTGACCCACCTGAACGCGAACAACACAAGTGTTAGCGGGTTTGTTAACGACAATTCCAACCCAAGTAACAATCCAGTACCTCAGCAAGCAACAAACTACCATGATACCCCGAGTCCTAAGACCAAGAGTATCAAACGAAAGTCTTGGAGTAACTCTAAGGACAAGTCGCTTCGAAGGGCGAACAGGAAACAACCACCAGTAACAAATTTCATAGCTACAACATCTGCACCTCCTACGACCATTTTTTGGTGTCCCAATGGTCCCTAAAGCAGCCAAACTTTATGCTGGAAATCACCCAAAATGCATTAAATGCAGTTTTCACCACCATGGACCTTGTAAGGAGAAGCAGTGCTCACACTACAACAGGAAGGGGCATACAGCCCGTGTCTGCAGGACGCCAATAGCTCAGGCCACTCAAGTGCCAAACACCAGTGTGAACCAGGTTTGCTACGGTTGTGGCAAAGTAGGTCACTACAAAAGGAACTGCCCAGGGGAAGAAATTGTTGGAACAGACGAAAGTCTACTACCAACCACCGCCGCAGGAGAGTCTACTCCGGACCCACGTTAATGTAATTTAGGCGTTTCGTTGTAACAGACTTATGAACCGTCCCCAAGACTAGTGCAACCAGAGTCTTATCTTTTGCGGGATCCCGTCCGTTTAGGGATGCTCGTACTGCGTATACTTGTCTTTTGTAGTATATCTTATTCGCAGAAATAGTCTTGTAGCAAATCTAAAAAGTATTGTAACTCTGTTCATGGTTGCACAGTTGTTTTCTTCTGTAAACGTTTTATGTTCCAATCTAATGTCTTTAAGTTTCTATATGATTCCGACATTATCATACGACTCGATTCCATTCGATCCTCGCAATGCCAGTTTCATAAGTACATCTCTTTCTCAGTAAGCGTCTTTTAGCGAAGCCATCATATCGGAACACCGGGGTACTCGTGCATGAAGTACCTTATAGTTCCTTTCCTTTCCGAACGAATCCCCACAGTATTACTCGTGCAGTACGTCAATTTCAACTCCAGGATTCATACGGATGACCTATCACTGAATAATGTATACATGAGAGTGATATATAATCAATGTTCTACAGGTTTAGAATTGATGAATTCACTATAACTTCTTTTCCCACGGTGGGATGTGAGGTTAAAGAAGAATCAGTTATTCGACTACCTTTTCAACCTTAGTTATATACGACTCGTATACACGAAATTGTGATCATTGAACCAGGTATGAATTATAATATGAACTTCAGGACGGAGACTGCCCAAGACTACGAGTAATTGCATTTAGCATGTGAACAAACTTAGAACCCAGTATAACTCTTAAAACCAGAATGCCTTTCAGTCTAAACATCTACGAAAGATACAAGAACAGCCCGGACAACACAGCGAACTAATCAATAATAGAATTAGAAGACCAGGCTTCTCACCCTTGGGAGCTCCGATCTTATTCATTCTAGAAGTCGAAGGAGTGCATCATATGTACCTCGGCGACCGGAGACTTCATTTCGATTTCCTTTGGAAATCTTTGTATCTGCCTTGCTTAGGCGAGTTGACTGAGCAAACACAGGGAAAGAGTTACTTTCAGAAGTGGACCTGAGATACGAATATCACTAGTTCGAGTGATAGGGAAGGATGTCCTGAAGACTATCCTCCAAACTCGATGTGGACATTTCAAGTCCGTAGTGATACCCCTCGGATAGGATCAATACGCCCACAACATTCATGAACTGAATGAGTGGAGTACGTCTTTCTTACTGAGATCAGTTCGTCATTTATCCATGTAATGCCTTACTTATCTACCCTCGTAGTAAGAAAGAACCCATGGGAACATTACCCTCGGAGATACTTTTCGCCAAGTTCTCAGAACATGAGTTTTGGAATTAAGAGTCACATTTCCTGAAACACACTATTAGTGATGTGGAAATTCTTGAGTACTCTGGCAAGTTATCCGACCGTTGGGAATTTGTCGGCACCGTAGTCACCGACGGAAAATTCGCCAAATCGTAGGTCTTACAGACCTACTATCATAGTCCATTCGGAATCCCTCACAAATTTTAGAAACCCTTGTGACTTTGACCCAGCGAGGGGTAGCCCTTGACTGGGAAGTTAAGCAATAGAAAGAACCTTTGTAATACCAAGTGAGAGACCAAATTCTTTAAGAAACCTCACTCTGGGAAAGGCTTAAATACGCTTCGTAAAGCGTGGGAAGCTAAATCCAATACACTTAGGACCTCCGAGATTCTTACCAGAATCGGTCCTGTATCTCACCAGCTAGACCCACTCCACGAACTCAGTACGTATATTCTACTCTTCGTGTCTCGATCGTGAAACCATACCTTCCTGTTAAGACTCTCGTAAGTCCACTTGGCGAGATCCTCGCCTTCATATTAGGACCGTAGTGACCCTCGACCGAGAGGTCAAGCGGACGAAGCAACGTCGTCGCCCATTAGTGAAGGTTCATTGGAATACGAATCGAGAACCCGATTTCACTTGGGAGCGCGAGAGCAAATCGATTAGGAAGTTTCCACTGAAAGACTCGATCATGTTTACCTACTTCCTTGCCTAAATTCTAATTTCGGGACGAAATTCCCTTTAACATGGGGATGATGTCACAACCCGAAATTTCCATTCTGTACAAACAATATCACTTCAATAGAAGTTATAGCAGTCACAGTTAATTTTCAGACTTTTTCGTGTAAGTTTGAGTAATTCAGGGTTTACACTTCAGGAGATATCAGGAGAGGATGCACTAGGGTTTTGTGCAACACTGTTATTCCAACACTCTGATATATTAGAAATCATTTCAGGAATAAAAATATTTTTTGCCAAAAATATCTCAGGACTATAAATAGAATTCTAAACCAAATTCATTCATGATTCGCATTTCCAACTAGAGAAAAGCCATTTTCTCTCTCATGGATCTTCGGGTTTTTATCCCAAAACGATCGTAGTGTGTGTACAAGTCCTCACTTGACACCTAACAATCCTACATCGGCCAGTTCATCCGAACCACCATCTACAGGTGAGTTCATACCCCTAATCAATGTTTTAAATGATTTTAAATGCTTTAATGTGGGGGAATACAAGTAGAAAACAACATGTTATTAAATCATATATATGTATTTTATAACTGTGTTTTCATTCAACAGATTTAACATACTACAAAATGTGATGCAAGAAATGGTTTTCTATCCTTGAAATACTTTGTTATCAAATGTATTACTTTTGAAATGGTTATCAAAATGACATCAAGTCACCTTTATATTTGTTCAAAACCCTTAGATGTCTTACAAAACCATTTTACATTCTTGAATTAAACTATGCATATACACTTATAATCTTATATATGTATTGTTGTGATACTGTACATGACGTCCTCCACCTCTGAACGTTTCCGTCGTTCGTGGTTTTGGGGTGTGACATATACAAGTTTCATTGATAAAATAAGTATACAAGTTTCATCGCTAAAATGAGTATAATAGTTTCGTTGATAAAATGAGTATACAAGTTTCATCGCTAAAATGGGTATACAAGTTTCGTTGCTAAAATGAGTATACAAGTTTTGTTGCTTTCGCTGTTAAAATGAGTATACAAGTTTCGTTGCAAAAATGAGTATACAAGTTTCGTCGCTGAAATGTGATGTAAGATTCGTATGTGCATGAAGTTTCCATTGATGAGTTCACAACTCAAGCCTAATGACCGAATTGTGCCCTATTGACTACTATGTGTATTGTAAACATAGAGAATAAAATGGTAAAATGCACTCAAGCGAATCGTGTGAGTGAGGAGTTCTCTACCTCCTGATAGCGTTATCCGTAATAACCATAGACTCAAAAGAGTTAATGAGTTGTGTCGAATGATTCCAGGGACATAACTGCGATACAATCCCCATAAATTAAAGTAACATACACATACATGAGAAATATAGCAACCAAGTTTATACGACTCAAAATAAATACAACGAACATAAATAGTTTAGGACATGCTTTTTCCACCCCAAAATATTTAAAAACCGAAAATAGGGGGAGTCATGAATACTCGCAATGCATTGAGATGATGCAAATGATGACTTGATCTAAGTTCCACTTGTACCACTACCGAATCCTACAATAATATTACACACTAATGAGTTTCTAATTGAAATCTAACACTAGTATACTTACTATTACAATAGGATTATACCGATATTGCGTCGAAATTTAACGATGTTAAGTTAGAAGCATTTTTCTGAAACGGTGAAATTTTATAACTCATGTGATTAAAATAATTTTGGATATTATTTTCTAGATTTTTGTAAGACTAATTTGGGGTATTTCAATACATTTACAGGTGTTTTTAAACTCCTAAACACCCAAAATATTATCAAACAATTTCCAAAATTCATCAAATTTTACATTTTCGTTCCAATTACAATAGAGGTCTTTTATAAATATCTCCTTCAATTTTTGATGTTATTAACTATTTTTCCAAATTTTTAAGTCTTCATAACAATATAAATTCGTGAAAAATAGTATCCAGATGATAAAAATTCCCAAATTTTTTATAATACTGTCATTAAACATACTTAAGGTGGGAAAAATATAACAATGGGTTTCTTAGCAGTTTAACCCGATTTTATGATTTTGTAGCTTTATTCTAACAAAAATGGAAATAAATAGAAGATAGTTTCCAAAATTGCTCATACTTTTTTTAATATTGTTATTATAAGTAAATAAGCTGTGAAAAATATAAAAGATATTTTTCAATTAGGTTTTCTATTTTTCTTTGTTTTCTTCTCTTGAATAATCATTAATTGGTGAATAATTATCAAACAGTTAAAGTAAATTACCAAAAAAAATTAAACTTCATTTAGAGTGTATATAATCCGGGAAAAATACGAATGGTGATTTTTATATAGTGTAATCCAATTTTGTGGATTCAAGTGTATTTAATATTAGAAAATAGAAGAAAAATAGCATACTGAATAGAAAAATCATTCAAATTTTTATTTGGAGTTCTAATATGTTATAAGATCTTCTGGTAAATTTTCATGAATTTTTTATTAGTATAACTGTTTTTCCAATTATTAGTCCTTTATAAATACAAAAATCGTGGAAAACATATGTATTCATTATGAAAAATTATGAAAATAGTTTGCTAAGTATTCCACATGAGGTAGGATCTGCGAAAAATATTATATAGCCATTTCACATTCCCTTAAATGGTTTTATGATTTATTTTAATTAAACAAAAACAAAATTCAAAACCATACCAAACAGTTACCAAAATCGATGAAACTTACTGAGATGTCATCATTTACTTTAGGGGTCATTTACGCATATACCTAGGATTTATAGATCTCAGAAAGTATTTCATATGAATTATTGCCCTATTTTATTGCAATACTAATAATAATTCGAGAAAAATGAATTATTTTCTGAAAATTTATAGAACTTTTCATTTTTTTGGTGGAATTCTGGGAAAAACCATATTTGATCAGAAAAAAAAAGTTTTAGATATTTATTTGGGAATAAATCACTCATGAACATATTTGAAAGCTTTTAACAACAAACTTTTATCATCAAGCATCTAAGCTTTAAAATCATCACATGTATGTTGTTTTGAAGGCCATTCATGATTTTGAAATGGTCAAAATCGTTTTGGAAAGAAAATTTAGGGTGCATGTGGTATTTTCCACTAAAACATGTAGAAAAGTGCATTTCCATGATTTTGACATAGGTTTAGGTCATGAGACTTCACCATCTACAACATACATGTTGTTTTTGGGTGAAATCCTACCACCATCATCTTCAAAACCATGAGTGTGTGTGTGTGTGTATGTTTATATGTCCATGATCTTTTATTAAAACAAAATAGAAGATGGAGAAAAACCAAGAAAAATAGTAAACTTTGTAGGTATAATGACGTAGAAATTGATTTTACCTTCAAGAACACCACAAGATGATGAATATTTCGAGTTTGAGGAGTGTTCTTGGGTCCTATTTTCTGAAAATTTCGTGGTTTAGAGGTTGGAGAAGAGAGAAATGCAATGGTGAAGGTAGAGAGAATTGAGAGAGAATGAAGGAGAAAGTGGAGTGTGAGAGAGAAGAAAAAATGATTATGTGTATATTAGGAAGAGAGGGAGTGTAACTGCCTGGAATCCAGGTAAGCTTTATGATCCTTCTATTTTAGAGAGTTGCCAAATTAGGCCCTTAAGGTTGTATGTGAGATTAGTGAGTACGTTGGGTGTACTGAGATGTCCGCCATGCATACTCGCGCGCTTAATTTGAATGCGGACTCGCCCGGGTACGCGGGGCGAACCCAGGGGTTACGCTGGGTGTAGTGAGCCCAGATGCAAACCCTAAATTTCGGTCTTGTGCACTATAAAAGGAACATGTAGTCCTTTTACCTAGCCACCATACCCCCTTAAGTGAGTCCTTAGAAAGCTGAGATCCGTGCTTTAGCTTGTGTCACACCCCAAAACCGGAACGGCGAAAACGTTCTGGGGTGGAGGACGTCATGTCAAGTATCACCACACATGCATTATAGTAATCAAAGTACAACAACCATTGCATTAATAGTAATAGTTTTACATGGTTTACATATCAATGCATCAAAGTAATACACGTAATAATATAAGTAGAGACTCATAACTAAACTGACTAGAGTAAACCTATATGGCTATGCTCGTATACATAATATATAACTAATGAATCAAACGACCTTCGGATGGACATCCGATCCCACCAGACCACATCTCAACGAAGAAAAGGAAATAGGGAGGACAAACCTTCCTAAGTCCTTCAATCATTATTTATATGCATCTATACAAGCACAGGCATACATTTAACTAAAGTTGAGTGTGTAACAAGTGGAAACATATCGTAAAGTATAACCAAATTACGATGTATAACCCAATCGTGTTGAATAACCGAATCATGAAGTATAAGCGTAGAGTGTGGAATAACCGAATCGTGAAGTATAAGCGTACCAAATATATGTGTATCACAATATGGAAGCGACAACAGGTGAAGTAAGAGCGTCTAACATGTATAAGTGTATCACGAGGTAGAAACAACAACAAGTGAAGTAGATCGTATCGAGTATAAGTGAAGTACAAGCGATATCAAGTATAAGTGAAGTAGAAGCGTATCGCTAAGTAAGAGTGTAAACAAGTATAAGCGTTTAACTAAGTAAAAGTATCAACTAAGTAAAAGGATAACAAGGCAGTGGTATATAACGAGTAGCGTATCGAAACATGGAAAAAAAAACTTTATACTTAAGAAAATCACGACAACGTATTCTTTTGTAAAATAAGTTTGAAAACCTTTGGAAAACTCTCATAAATCTGTTTTAAATGAAACATTGATAAAACAACATAAGTAAAAGATTTGAACAAGTGAAAGCATTTTAGAAAAACCATTTATAGTGTCATACCCGATAAAACAGCTTACAGTGTGGTAAATCCTTGTGCATGCGGGTTATCAATCACATGTGATTGATATGATAATTGGCATGTTTAACTTGTATTCCCCCCTATAAAACATATAAAAACATTTAAAAGGTTCATTCAGGGGTATGAACTCACCTGATGTAAGTGGATCCGACGAAGGTGCCGGTTGGGTGATCGGTGTCAACTAAAGACTTGGACACACTTAGTGACCTATTTAACATATGATAACATATGTTCACATACAATTAGTACATTTAATACTAATTAAACAAGTATACGCTTCCTAAGTGCGAAAACACTTTTAATTAAGCGTTAGGGGTGTCCCGGGTAACTTTTAAGGGCTTGAATGGCTTAGGAATGGAGTTTACTCTCCAAGAGTAAACTCTATATATAGAGTTCATGGCCCTGGGACAACTCCCCATCAGTTTACGGCCATAAACTCATGGTGAGGGTGTTCTAGGATGCTTAAAGGCCTTATACCAATTGTGGAATTTTGCTAGGTTCAATTCTAATGTGTTTGATTGGATTTAAGGCACTTATATGGACCAAATGGGAGTTTACTGCCCTAAACTAGGGACTTTATAGCCGTAAGATCCCATGTACATATCTTTTGGTGTTTTAAGGGCCTAAATGGTAGAGGATAAAATCCCATGCATTTTTCCTAGTCAAATGAAGGAGTTTGGGCACCATTTGGGCACTAAATGGGAGTTTACCGCCCATGAACCACCTCTATGGTAGTTCACGGCCGTGAACTCCTACTCCCTTGGTTTTATTTAAGTTTAAGGCCCTTACAACCATGGTATTTCATTCAAGCTATTTTTCCAAGGCCATAGGGGGTGTTGAGGGCATTTCTAACACAAGGAAATGAGTTTACTCCCCATGAAGGGGAGTTTACGGCCCAAGCACAATCTTGGGCAGTAAACTCATGTTTACTCCCCAAAATGCTAGTTCAAGGTCTTCTAAGTCCGATTCCATAAGCCTACAAGTCATATCTAAGCCTTAGGGACAATTTGGAGGGGTTTTAGGGCTTAAAAACCCCATTAAATGGTGTTCACGGCCCAAGAGTTTTCTTGGGCCGTAAACACTCGAATTTGGAGGCTAGATAAGTTATACAACGAGTTAGGATAGTTTACCTACTCGTTTGGGGCTCAAAACGGACGATTTTTGGCTCGAATTTAAGTCGTAGAGAGAGAGAGAGAGGAGAGTGTAAAAAGTCTCTAATGGACTCCACTCACCCTTATATAGGGGTTGGAGTTGGGGCTCAGTGGAAATCTACCTGATACTGCTGTTAAACGGTGCTTTTTGGTCACACCCGATTAAACGGTCAAATTTTGACTTGGTTGCAACCACACATTTTTAAGGGTATTTTGTGGGTGTTTCTAATTTGTTTCAACCCTTACCAAGTCATTATAAAAGTATTAAATTAATTAACCTCTTCCAAAAAGTTAACAGACAGTTAAATAAGCGAGGCTTATTAACGGAAAAGGTTAAAAATGACAGAATAGATTTTGGGTTGTCACATCATCCCCCCGTTAGAGGGAATTTTGTCCCGAAATTTAGGTCTAGGCAAGGTAGTAGGTATGAATGACCAAGTAGAGGCAGGAGGGTACTTCCTGTTTTGTTTGTCCTCGCATTCCCGAGTGAACTCTGGTCCATGCTTGTCATTCCAACAACCTTCACCTACGGGATGCGGATTTCCGTCTCGTGTAGTTAGCGAGTTCCGACTGGTGTATCTACGAGGTTAGGGTTCTCAATAGTCTCTATCAAGATGAGTGGGATACGATTAGTGACGTCGGGTAAACACATATCAAGTCTAAGAAGTGGATCGATCCAAGATGAAGCTTGTGGAATATCCGGAAGTAGTAGTAGTCTGACGAGGGTTGGACCAAATCTCCACGAGGATTCTCAGATGGTCCTAAGCTCTCGGAAGGGTAGAGCTTTTCAGTACTTAGAACATAGTGTACTTCTATGGTAAGATCACCACTTGCGTGATCGCCATTCCGAAGTTCCTAATGTTCTCTCCCATACTGGTAGTGTAGTCCTTCAGGTTGGTTCTTTGGAAGCTCAAGTTGTCCTTGGTTTCGCGTTTTCCTGTCAATTGGCTTTTAGAAGCTTTCTAGGTCATCGAATGGGTTGTGTGGCTACGGTTTTCTATTTGCTATAGAGTGTCTATCTCAAGCTCGTGCGAAATGAACCTGCACAATGAATCTTGAGATATTCCCAACGGAAACCCTCAGGGTCAGGGAGATACAGTTTCACTAGATGAGTGTTGGAATATCTCGGGAGGTGGTTCTACTATTTCTGCATGAGATAGTATTCGTGGAACACCTAATAGTCCAATGAATCTCTAATATTTTGGTTTAATCTAGTGCGGAAAGAGAATACTCCTACATAAGCCCTCGACTAACACCAAGGTTGGTGTCAAGTCTATAATCTCTTCGGGATCTGGGTCATGAGGCTTAGCGCAACTACCTTCGCACTTTGATCAAGTACTCTTGGCTGCGGAGGTTATCCGGTGGTTCTCGGTATTCTAGTGTTTACTTTGGAGAATGAAGTCTATCGTCTATAGGGCGACAATGATTTCCTCCATGCGAGAGGGTGGAGGGTTATAGGCACTACTTGTCTGTAACAGGGTGGACGAAGTGCCTGAGTAGTGCGAACATCTTCTGCAACTACTTTTCCGAAGTCGCTGAGTGTTTCCCGGTCTAGGTCAAATCTAGTGAGTATAGGGTTCCATTACTCGAAACATTAATCCCTTTACTAACTGAGGGTGTTAGCTACTATGTGGGCTTAACCGGTATGACAAAAAATTTCGGATTTGTGGTCATTATAGTAGCTCAACCCGCAATAGTTCTCTTGACTCCAGCTCCTATTTTATGGAATAGGATGAAGGGCTTTACTATGAGGTTCGTGGTAGAGCTCACACTTGCCTTAACCACTAATACTTGGTGTATGCAGGCCGTATATAATTGAGGTCGGCAGGATGTTCAGTTGTGTGACTCCACCCCAGACCCACAACCCAACAAGGAATAGAGAGTAGGGAGGAAGCACACATCTAAAATCTTTTTGATCTCAACTATATACCACCTTTATGCATATACCTGGTTATAGTGGTCAGTCCCATGAGTTCTATCCTCTGGGTTCACGAACCTGATGTGCGAGGTGCGAATGGTCTTTCTGGGAACTCTACAAAGTATGCTTCAGATGGTCATTGTCTTCTGGAGTATCCTGCAGTGTCTTTCGCTTCGGTTTCTATATGACTAAGAGAGGTCGGTCAACAACGCGCGGTACCCTTCTCTTGGGTACTTCGGAAGATTTGAGATAAGAGGGACGACTGACGGATCGTATTAGGTTTGATTATTTGTATTATGTTTGGGTTCAGAAGAACCATTATTTGCTGACATGGCTACGGAGAAAGTTCTTTTTACACAGCACTAGGGATGTACACATGGTTGCACTTCGTCAAACCATGATCAATAGAGTCATCGAAATTGGCATACTTCGACATGACATAAAGTGAGGATCAATAGATTCATGCGCCGAACAGGCACACAAATTCTAGGCGTCTCAGGTTTCGTCCTGTGTATCACTGTCGCCGATACTTGGACCGATAGAGTCGACGCGGAACTATAGAGAGTCCTAAGTGTTTCTGAATAGAGTACCTTTTTCATGAATGGATTCTCATGAGGCATTTCTATAATCTCCTAACATATACTAGTCATGTATAATTAAGGTGGGGAGGACTGTTGACTGAGCGACTCCGCCCTAAATCCACAACCAAACAAGGAACATGAAATGAGGCGGCATTCACTCACTCTAGGTCTATCCATCTTAACTATACATGGTCGTAACGCATACGTTCAACCATTATAGTTTTACCTAATGAATTTTAAATTTTATAACAGTGCTGCGACTTTCGCCTTAATGGGGAAGTATTTACATTTGAATTAGCCTTTTGATGTTTTGTGTCAGTTATCTGAGATCGAGAGACGTACAAAAATCTACCGGGTTCCTTGATGCTTCTCCTTAAGCAGTAGAGTTAGGCTCCTCCTGTGTCTTTGTTGTTCCCTTCAGTTGGACAATCCCTTTTGAAGTGTCCAATCTCACCACATAGACGACAAACTGGGTCGGTCGTCACATTGGTGATTGATGCAATACGCTCCACTGGAGTTCTGCATACGCGAGCAGTATGCCCCTTCATGTTGCACCTAGCACAATAGAGTTCCTGACAGCCACCATGATGGTGGTAACTGCACTTGCTGCAGTAGGGAAGGTTTCCTAGGTATGGTCTTCTTGAAGTCAGGAGGGAAGGATTGACAGGGGTATTGACTGCCTCAGCTCGTTGCCCTTCGGAAGGTGCTTGAGCGGAGGTACCTCCCTCCTCGATCTTGAGTTTTCTCTTTAGTGGATTCGGTTTAGGTTCTTGGGTGGCTGGGTATGCCGGTGCTGGTTGCTGCTGTCCATTGCTAGGATCGGAAATCATGATAGGGCCTATGCTAACATTAGCATTGTTAGCATTCAGGTGAGCCATGACAGCTGCTACGGCTGCTGAGACTGCAGCTTGGAACGTAGCTTCATCGAATAAGAGAGTAGGTTTCTTGCTTGTGGACTGGTTACATGTCACACCCCGAAAACCGAAGGCAGAAACATTTATGGGGTTGACTCCACGTTGAGTATCAAATCCAATGCACGTAGTAAGTAAAGTAAAACAACCATTACATTACATATAGAAAAGTTTACATTTGTTTCAAAAGTAAGTTGTACAATTGTGATACATAGGATATATAAACAAAACGAGACAAGTCTTATGTGCACACCGTCTTCGAACAAAAGGATCTTCAGGTACCTGTCTAACGCTGACCCGAGAATACAAGTGGTTTGAAAATCAGCATAACACTGGTGAGTTCATAAGCAATTTTTGTTTTCTGGAAAAATATACAAGTTTCCTTTCCGTTTCTGAAAATGTTACACACATACCAAGAAAATCCCATATTTTCTTAAAAGGTTAGTTATTGATTCCCAAACGTAATGTAAAGTTGTACACTGAAAACATTTTTACCCTTATTAATGTATGTTATCTGGTTTGTTACACTTTTCTGGTTATGTGTGACAACCCGAAAATTCTTTCCATTATTGTAACTCGTTCCGTTAATAAATTCGTCATTTTCGAATTATATCCGTTTTCGTTATTAAATTAAGTCATAATATTTGGTTTGTTTATTATGACTTAATGGATGTTCAAACATAATAATAACTCAAGGAAATAATTCTAAATTAATATTAGAAATTTTCTAGTATCGACCATAACGAGTTACGGCAACTTTATCGGGTGCGACCAAAAGCATCGTATATTGTCAGTATCGGGTAAAATTCTACCGGGTACCAAACCCAACCACTATAAAAAGGTTGTGTGGGCAACATTTGAAGACTTTTGCCCATCTCACAACTTTCTCTCACTACTCTCTCTCTAGAACTCGAAATTTGGCCCAAAAATCTCATTTCAAGCTTCATTTAGGTAAGAAATCTATCCTAGCATGTTTCTAAGCTTGTTTATCATTCAAATTCATGTTCGAATCACCCAAAACACCTATGAACATGTGTTCACGGTTTGGGGGCCCTCCCAGAACCGTGAACTCCTCTAAAGAGGGTTTTGAATCCCCAAAACCCCTTCAAACCACTTCTAGGGCCTAGATTCGACTTAGAAACTTGCATGCATGAGCTTAGGACCCCAAAATCGCACCAAATGAGTCATGCACATGATTTTATGGTCCAAGAACATGCTTGGACTGTAAAACCTCATTCATAGACCTTAAACACCTTGTTGGGTGTTAGCTTGCCCCTAAACACCTCCAATGGACTTCCATGAGTGCATGGAACCTTGTAACCCTTCAAGAAATGCACCAAATCGTACACAAATGGGACAAACTTGAGTTTACGGTCCAATAACATTCTTAGACCGTAAACTCATCTTCTTAGAGCATAAAATCATGTTAATGAGTCAAAATTCCCTTAAACACCTTCAAAATGCTTCTACGGGAGTGTAGAACCTCATAAACCTTCATGTAATGCACCAAAACATCCTCAAATGCATCAAACTTGAGTTTACGGCCCAAGAACATTCTTGGACCGTAAACCCACCTCCTTAGGCCATAAACACCTCCCAAAGGGTGTTAAGGTGCCTTAAACCCCTTGAATAGCTTAGTTTTGGACTTAGAATCACATGTGATTGAATAACAACCACCAAATCCCTTGATTCATGGACAAACATGAGTTTATTGTTGTAAACTCATGAGTTTAAGGTAGTAAACTCCCCAAGAACATCTCCTTAGACGTTAAACTCATTTCCCAAGGCCATTTCAAGTCCCGATCACTTCCTATGCCATGGAATCAACCCTAGAACTTCCCGTGTGCATTGTATGACCATTTGGCATCCAAGAACCCACCATCCATGAGTTTATGGCTGTAAACTCATCGGAATATGGTCAATGGGTCGTAAACTCCATGAGGAGTTTACTCTTGAAGAGTAAACTCATTTCCTAAGTCCCACACGTCCGTAGATATTACCCGGGTCACTCCAAACACTTTATTTGAAGTGTTTTCGCTCATTGGAATGTGTTATCATATCTAATTAGTGTTTCAATGTCTAATTAGATACATTTGTATACCATTTCATATTACTTAGGAACCTCGCGTGCTATCAAGCCCTGAACCAACGCTTAGCATTCAAATCGTCGCATTTTCCCGTCTCGTGAGTTCATACCCCTACCCTTTTCACTGTTTTCACTGTTTTCAGGGGGAATACAAGCAAATTACAAGGGATTACTTATACTCAAAACTTGTTTTACATGTGTGTGTTTCATATTTCATATGCTTTTAACACTGATTGTTATAACTGATAACCATTTGATCATGCAGAACACGTAAACATATATTTGTGAAATGGGTTATAAACTGTTATGTTTTATATATGTCACAAATGGTTTTCCATATTTTATCAGTTAAAATCATGACATTTGAACTTTGAACATATGAGTTAGTACAATGTTTTGTCCTCGGTAACACTCCACAGAGATACGTGAGTGGAGGATTATCATATTATTACTAGTAAATTTGTTAATCCTATATAATTGGATACACGTCCTCGGTGAACACTCCATAGAGATACACGAGTGGAGGACTGCAACCGTAACCAGAATCTCTTAGATAGGGAGCGTGACTTGAGTGTATAGATCTATACGGGGCTGACTACCCCACACCTGGCTGCTAGCTACAGCCGAACCGAAATGGTTCAAGGGTGACGAAAGTCATATGGTGATGTGGACTACTTATTGCCATATCTAGTCTATTGTATGGTTATGGAACTCACAATTAGGATAACAGAGATTTACTTAATAGGAATAATGAATAAAGTAATTAAATTACTTTGTATATGTTAGTTTTATATATGTGTTAAAACTAATACATTTGACAAGGATAACCGGGTTTGCAGTTTACATCTTTCACATTTGGTAACCAACATTCAGGAAAATATGGGATTTTCCTGGCGAAACGTTTGTACATATTCATAACAGTGTAACAAACCAGATAACCTAACTTTACATTTCACAAGGGTAAACATGTTTTCAGTGTACATCTTTACATTACATTTTGGGATTCAAAAAACAAGTTTTAAGAAAATATGGGATTTTCTTGGTTGTAACATTTTCAAAAACAGAAAGGAACCAGTACATTTTCACAAAACAAAACCGCTTATGAACTCACCAGCGTTATGCTGATTTTCAAACTGCTTGTATTCTCAGGTCCGTTTTAGACAGGTACCCGATGATTTCTTTTTAGCGAAGACGGAATACGCAGAAGACTCGTCTCATTTTGTTCATATATACTATGTATCACAACTGTATAACTTTGCTTTTGAAACAAATGTAAACCTTTCTATATCTAATGTAATGGTTGTTTACTTTACTTACTATGTGCATTGGATTTGATACTCAACGTGGAGTCAACCCCGGAAATGTTTCCGCCTTCAGTTTTCGGGGTGTGACATTATGTACAATGTTCCCCATGAAAATCCCATATTTTCCTGAATGTTAGTTACCAAATATGAAAGATGTATTCTGAAAACCTGGTTATCTTGTGAAATGTATTACTTTTTAAAATGTATATAAAACTAATATTTACTAAGTAAGTTGATTACTTTATTCATTATTACTATTAAGTAAATTTATGTTATCCTAATTGCGAGTTCCATAACCATACGATAGACTAGATATGACAATAAGTAGTCCACATCACCTTATGACTTTCGTCACCCTTGAACCATTTCGGTTCGGCTGTAGCTAGCAGCCAGGTGTGGGGTAGTCAGCACCGTATAGATCTATACACTCAAGTCACGCTCCCTATCTAAGAGATTCTGGTTACGGGTGCAGTCCTCCACTCGCGTATCTCTGTGGAGTGTTCGCCGAGGACGTTTCTCCAATTATATAGGACTAACAAATTTACTAGTTATAATATGATAATCCTCCACTCGCGTATCTCTGTGGAGTGTTACCGAGGACAAAACAGTGAACGAAGTTTTATGTTCAGAGGTTCTAATGAGATGCTTTTAACTGGTAAAATGTGGAAAACCATTTGGGAAATAAATAAAACATAACAGTTTACAACTAATTTCACAAATGATGTATATGATTATCCTGCAAGTTTCAAACAATTATCAGTTGTGGTTATCAGTGTTAAAAGCATATAAGTTTTGAAACATACACATGTAAAACAAGTTTTAAGTACAATTTTCCATTGTACTTTGCTTGTATTCCCCCTAAAAACAGTGAAAATAGTGAAAAAGGGTAGGGGTATGAACTCACCAGACGAGGAAATGCGATTGTTTCGGACATTAAACGTTGGTTCGGGGCTTGATTACATGCGAGGTTCCTATGTAATATGAAATAATATCTAAATTTAATGATTTATGCAAGTTTAGGGACAAATATGGGTATTAGAGTGGATGTATGGTCTTGAAAATGAGTGTGCGGTTGGGGAGTGCGGCCAGGAGTGTGTGTGAGGCAGCACACAAGAGTGTGCGGCCGTATAGAGGGTGTGTGCAGCCGTACACAGGAGTATGCGGCCGTAAACTCCTCATTTGAGTCCATGTGTTGATTTTCTAAGTGTATGCTCTTCATACTTGGGAGTTTTGAATGTGTGCTGCCCCCATATGAAGGTGTACGGCTGTACACCTTCATGGGATGATGAATATGATGAACATAATCAGTTTTAAGCTTGCGATCCAAGTGTTTACCACTATACTTAGCTTGAAGATGGAGTAGATTTAGAGAGAGAAAGTAGAGAGAGGGAAGAGAACATCTAAATGAATGAATGAAGGGGTATCCATCCATAATTTGAATTGCGTGTGACATTGAGGGTATTTGCAGTTGGGTGTGTGGACGTACACACAGGTTTGTGGCCGCACACACCTCATTTAGTGAGCTTGGCCCGATATTGTGATACTAAACACTCTCCAACCCTTCCTAAGACTCATATCTAGATTATACTAAGTCTAGAGCACTCATATGAAATCACAAGATTTAATAAAAGACAGTGAGCTCAAGTTTTAGTGCTAGATCAATTACATGGGTTAGAAGTTTCAGGTTGTCACATTATCCCTCTGTTAGAGGGAATTTCGTCCCGAAATTCAAAATTAAGATAAAAGTCAAGATACAAATCATGGATCTGGAAAGAGATGCGGATACTTCTATTTCATCGAGTCTTCACGCTCCCAAGTGAACTCCGGTCCCCGCATGGCATTCCAGCGGACCTTCACTAACGGGATGCGGCTTTTCTTTGTACGTTTGACTTCTCGATCCATGATTTCGATACGTTCCTCCACGAAGTTGAGGTTTTCATTAATCTGGATCTCGTCTCAAGGAATCACTAGGGTTTCATCGGATAGGCACTTCTTAAGATTTGAAACATGGAAGACGGGATGGATGTTACTGAGCTCATGGGGTAAACGAAGTTTATAGGCTACCGAACCGATCCTAGCGAGGATCTCGAAGGGTCCAATGTACCTAGGGTTAAGTTTTCCACGCTTTCCAAAGTGTACTGTGCCTTTCTAGGGCGATACCTTCAACAGGAGACGGTCTCCAACCTGGAATTCCAGAGGTTTCCGTCGGTTATCAACGTAACTGTTTTGGCGGTCTCGTGAAGCTTTCAATCGTTCTCGGATTTGGATTATCTTCTCAGTGGTTTCGCAAATGATTTCAGGACCAGTGATAGCATTGTCGGGGACTCGACTCTTGGCTAGCTGTGTGTCCCCCAACTCGGCCCAGCACAGAGGGGATCTGCACTTACGACCGTATAGGGCTTCAAGCGGGGCAACCCTGATGCTGGTGTGGTAACTATTGTTGTATGAGATCAATGACACATGCCCTAAGCATGTCCTCTAGGGTTTGGATTGTTCTCTCACTTTGTCCATCGGTCTGAGGATGATACACCATGCTCATGTCTAGTTTGGTTTCGAGAGCCTTCAGAAGGGACTGCCAGAATCTGGGGGTAAACCTGCTATCTCGATCGGAGATAATGGACGCATGTACACCGTGCAGTCAAACTACCTCTTGGATGTAAATTCGCACGATTCTTTCCATCTTAAATGATTCTTTGATTGGGATGAAATGGGCAGACTTTGTCAGACGATCGACAATTACCCAAATGGTGTAATACCCACTCGGGCTTTCGGGTAGCTTGGTGATGAAATCCATGGTAATCATTTCCCATTTCCATTCGGGTATCTCGGGCTGTTGGAGCAGACCCGAGGGTTTCTGGTGCTCAACTTTAACCTTGGCGCAAGTTAGACACTTGCCCACGAACATAGCTATCTCAGCTTTCATGTTTGGCCACCAGTATTGTTTCTTGAGATCCAGGTACATTTTGTCCGAACCCGGGTGAACAGAGTATCTGGTCTTGTGCGCTTCCTCTATGACAATCTCCCTGAATCCCCCGGACTTTGGAATCCAGATTCGATCCATGAAGCATTAGACTCCGTCACCTCTGATCTCAAGTTTCTTTTCCATTCCTCTCAAGGCTTCGTTTGACATGTTCTCGGGTTTGAGGGCTTCTAACTGGGCTTCTTGGATTTGCATGGATAAGTTGGAATGGATGGTCATCGTCAGGGTCTTCACCTTTCGGCTTGAACTCTCCTTTCGGCTAAGGGCATATGCTACCACATTGGCCTTGCCGGGATGGTAACGGATTTCACACTCATAATCACTAAGTAGTTCTACCCATCGCCGTTGCCTCATGTTCAAGTCTTTCTGATCAAAGATGTGTTGTAGGCTCTTATGGATTTCACACTCATAATCACTTGGTTTCGTAGAGATAATGTCTCCAAATCTTCAATGCAAACACTACGGCTCCTAAATCCAAGTCATGTGTCGTATAGTTGACCTCGTATGCTTTTAGCTGTCTAGAGGCATAAGCAATTACTTTTCCTCTTTGCATAGGCACACAACCTAAGCCTTGATTAGACGCATCGCAGAAAACAACGAAGTCCTATGTTCCTTCGGGCAAGGACAGGACCGCCGCGCTGCAAAGGCTTTCTTCAACGTCTGGAATGCAGTTTCTTGCTTATCACTCCAAGAAAAGGGTACACCTTTCTGTGTTAGAGTAGTTAAGGGTTTGGCGATTCTGGAAAAGTTCTGGATAAATCTCCGATAATAGCCGGCAAGACCCAAGAATTGCTGGATTTCTGTGGGTGTCTTCGGTGCCAACCAATTCTCTATCGCTTTAATCTTGGAAGGATCGACATGAATACCCTCCTTGCTTACCACGTGACCGAGGAAAGTTACCTTCCGAATCCAGAACTCACACTTGGAAAATTTCGCGTACAACTTCTCGGATCTAAGGGTTTCCAACACTAGCCTCAAGTGTTGTTTGTGATCTTCTTCGCTTCTGGAGTAGACAAGTATGTCATCAATGAACACAATGACGAACTTATCTAGATAAGGACGACACACTCGGTTCGTGAGGTCCATGAACACTGCTGGTGCGTTGGTTAGACCGAAGGGCATCACTACGAATTCATAATGTCCATACCGAGTTCTAAAAGCTGTTTTGGAAATATCACTCTCATGAACTCGTAGCTGATGGTACCCTGACCGAAGGTCTATCTTGGAGAAGTAACTGGCTCCCTGGATTTGATCGAATAGGTCATCTATTCGCGGAAGAGGATATCGGTTTTTGACGGTCAACTTGATCAGCTCGCGGTAGTCGATACACATCTGAAAGGATCCATCTTTCTTCTTAACGAACAATATCGGAGCTCCCCAGGGCGAGGAACTCGGTCTAATGAATCCTTTACTGAGCAACTCATTGAGTTGGCTGGATAACTCCTGCATTTCTGCTGGAGCTAAGCGATACGGAGATTTTGCCACAGGGGTAGCTCCAGGAATACGGTCAATACGGAACTCGACCTGACGCTCGAGAGGAATTCCTTGAAGCTCTTTGGGAAATACATCAGGAAAGTTACAGACTTCGGGGATGCTCGCGAGGTCTTTAACTTCCTGTTTCTCGTTGATTACATGGGCTAAGAATGCAATACACTTCTTTCGCATGAGCTTTTGAGCTTTGATGTAGAAAATGATACGAAGATTGGGACTGAGTTTATCGCCATAGATTACGAGAGTTTGATCCGAAGGAAGGTTGAAACGGATAGCTTTTTCGAAACAGAGTATATCAGCATGATTGGGACTCAACCAATCCACGCCAATGATGACATCAAAGCTCTTTATGGAAATTGGCATCAGATCAATGGGAAATGAATGGTCATTTAGGGTAAGAGTACAACCTATGAACACCTCGCTGGCGCTTTCTTTCTCACCGTTAGCCATCTCGACAGTAAACATTTCGGTTACAGATTGGGGATTATGTTTTAGGTTATGTTTGAACAAATGACTAACAAAGCTTCTTTCAGCACCTGAATCGAAAAGAATACTAGCATATGAGTTGTTGAGAAGGAACGTACCCGAGACTACAATGGGATCGGCGACTGCTTCCTCCCGTC
The DNA here is from genome assembly GCF_051521515.1 of Lactuca serriola. Classification (NCBI taxonomy): domain Eukaryota; kingdom Viridiplantae; phylum Streptophyta; class Magnoliopsida; order Asterales; family Asteraceae; genus Lactuca; species Lactuca serriola. Next base: position 303,511,601 of record NC_136415.1, on the reverse strand, counting down.
CTATGGCTAGGACTCTCTCGGTATTATCAGTTGTTGATTTCGTGGGGCAATTCCTTTTAAAGTGCCCAACCTCTCCATAGTTATAGCAGGCTTGACCAACGCTTGCTCCAGATGATTGATTGGCCGATTGGGCCGGAGCTTTGCAGAATCGGACCGTGTGCCCCTTCTTACCACAATTGGTACAAGATAGTTCTCGGCAGGGGCCGGGGTTGTGGTGATATTTGCACTAGTCACACAGAGGGAGATTACCAGCATATCTGCTAGAAGGAGTTGGAGCTGTGGATCCCACAACAGAAGCAGTAGCAACGGGGGTAGTAGCAGCATGGATTGCTACAGTCTGCTGTCTCTTGGAGGATCCTTGGGAAGATTGATCCTTCTTCTTCTTCCAGAACTTTCCTTTCTCACCACTCCTCTTGGTCGGTTCAGGAGCGGTGGTGGTTTCCTCGACGTCATCACTGTGATCAATTAGGGTTTGGGCTAAACTCTTGGCACTATCATAGGTATCCGGACGTGCAGCTAAGGTGTTTCCCTTAGTTGGCTGGCTCAGCCCCTAGATGAACTTTTATATCTTTTTACTTTCAGGAGTGACCAATTCCGGGCAGAGAAGTGTGAGGTCATCGAATCGAGAAGTGTATGCAGCAATATCAGAACCCTTCATCTTCAGGTTCCAGAGCTCATGCTCTAGTTTCTGCATTTCACCACGGGGACAGTATTCGGCTATCAGGAGTTCTTTCATGGCTTCCCAGCCCATGGCATTGACTACGGGTAGGGTCAGAGATTGTAACAACGCAAATTTCCAAACAAAATTTTTATTTAAAATAAAGTGAATTATTTCAACCAATATAATTATTCCAAATTTCATATCAAAATACAATCATAAAATCCCCAAGATCTCAAAACATCAACAGTGTGTACGTGTCATGCCGGCGCCTTCCCACGGTCCTCGCTAGTACCTGAAACACATACATGACAACTGTAAGCATAAATGCTTAGTGAGTTCCCCAGTATACTACTTACGCATATACGCCTTTCCAGGCCTTGAGATAATCGCCTTCCGGCCCATAACATATTGCCTTCCGGTCCATAACATAATGCCTTCCGACCCATAACATATTGCCTTCCGGCCCATAACATATTGCCTTCTGGCCCATAACATATTGCCTTCTGGCCCATAAACATACATAGCACGCATAGCAAATACCTTACCATTTATAGCACGTATAACACAAATCATATCCGACCTTCCGGTCGCACAGTCAAACCCTTCCGGGTACAGTATAGTGAGAAGACTCACCTCGCGAGTAATGAAAACTAGCGACTCCTGAAATCACTCGCACTCGATCCGCCGAGCTACAGACTCCCTATAATATCATATATCCCTTATTAATACTTTTATCTTTCAAGACAACTGACCCTAAGAAATTACATGTAGGTCAACTCTGGTCAACGGTCAACTTTACCGGACTCGGCGAGTGCAAAGGCGACTCGGCGAGTCTAGACGTCCTCCCCAACTTTCCCTGATGTTCCCTTTCTACTCGTCGAGTATCCCTCTTGGCTCGACGAGATCCTCGTGGAAGAATCGCGGGGCCACCCCGACTCCACTCACCGAGTCTGAAGAACAGCTCAACGACTTCCAGTCAATCTCCAAGCTACTCGCCGAGTCTGTTCGTCGGACTCGGCGAGTCCATGCCATGCAGTCGATCAAACTGCTTCCTGAGATAAGTATTGTCCCGAAATACACAAGCATGGGACCTTCTGGACCTCTAAAGGTCCTAATACAGGGTTATAGTCGTTTGGGTAACAAGGTACTAATCCATCTAATCACCAAATGGGTTCCATAAACCCTAAATCCATGCACACATCAACATAACAGAAAAGATCTGAAATATTACCTGAATAACGCACTCTCTGTGTCCCCAAACCATAGAACTCGAATCCCTTGCTGTTCCTTTAGCCAAAACTCTTCTCCTCCTTGCACAACAATTTCTTCAAGGCCCTAATATCCTTCAATCTTGCTGTAGATGCCCACAGCCGTTTAGGGTTCTTCTCAGTCGACTAAAGACGGACAATGACGACCTATAAGTGCATTATATACATTCCAAAACCAAACGGCTAGGGTTTCCGCTGAACAGCGCAGACTCGCCGAGTCCATAATGGACTCGTCGAGTCCAGTCGCGAACCCGCGACCCAGTTTGCGGTCCTACTCGGTGAGTCTGGCTCCAACTCGCCGAGTCCCCTCCTAAAACACCCCAAAAACAATATTATAAAAATACCTGAAATTCCGGGCTGTTACAACTCTCCCCCACTAGGACTAGACTTCGCCCTCGAAGTCTCACTCTGCAAATAACTCCGGATGTTGCTCCCGCATCTCATGCTCCGGCTCCCAAGTCATCTCCGATCCTTTCCGGTGTTGCCACTGAACCAACACCAGAGGTACCTCCTTGTTCCTCAGAACCTTGATCTTCCGATCCCTGATAGCTACTGGTCTCTCGGCGTAATCCAGGCTCGCATCGACCTGAATATCCTCTAGTGGAACCACTGCCGATTCATCGGCTATACACTTCCTCAACTGCGATACGTGAAAGGTATTGTGGATCTGTCCCAACTCTGCTGGCAACTCCAACCGATAAGCTACCCGGCCTACCCTTGCAATCACACAAAATGGACCTATGAACCGGGGCCCCAACTTGCCCCTCTTCCTGAACCGGATCACTCCTTTCCAAGGAGAAACCTTCAAGAGAACAAAGTCGCCAACCTGAAATTCAAGCTCGGACCGGCGTCTGTCCGCATAACTCTTCTGTCGGCTCTGGGCGGTCAATAACCTCTGTCTAACCTGCTGAATATGCTCTGTCGTCTGGAGTACGATCTCTGTACTGCCCATCACTCTCTGTCCCACCTCTCCCCAGCAAATGGGGGTCCGACACCTCCTACCATACAACAACTCAAAAGGTGGCATACCAATGCTCGAATGATGGCTGTTGTTGTAGGAAAACTCTGCCAAAGGTAAATGCGCATCCCAGCTACCCCCGAAGTCTAACACACACGCTCGAAGCATGTCCTCCAGTGTCTGAATCGTCCGCTCGCTCTGACCGTCTGTCTGGGGATGGTATGCGGTACTAAAATGCAGTTTAGTACCCAGCTCCTCATGGAATTTCTTCCAGAACCTGGAAGTGAAGCGTACATCGCGGTCCGAAACAATCGAGATCGGCACTCCATGCCGAGATACCACCTCCCTCACATATAACTCTGCCAACTTCTCCGCTGATGAACTCTCGCTGATGGCAAGGAAGTGTGCACTCTTCGTCAATCTATCCACAATCACCCAAATTGCATCGACTCCTCTGGCAGTTCTCGGCAATTTGGTGATGAAATCCATAGTAATCTGTTCCCACTTCCACTCAGGAATCTCCAAAGGCTGCAACTTACCATGCGGTCTCTGGTGCTCGGCCTTAACCCTACGGCAGGTCAAACACCTCTCAACGAACCAGGCGACGTCTCTCTTCATACAAGCCCACCAGTATTCCTTCCTCAAGTCCAAATACATCTTTGTAGCACCGGGATGGATCGATAATTTCGATCTGTGAGCCTCCTCCATCAAAGTAGCACGCGTACCGCCCACGAATGGTACCCAAATCCGACCCTGAAACGTCAGAAGTCCTCGTCCATCCTTAACGAACTCTGAAATTAACCCAACGACCCGCTCTTTCTTCTGCATCTCGGATCTCACAGCCTCGGCTTGTGCCCCACGAATAGCATCCAGTACCGGAGTCATCACCGTCAGTCTCAGACATACATCTCGCAATGACGTGCTCTCCGCCCTGCGGCTCAATGCATCGGCTACCACATTAGCCTTGCCCGGGTGGTATAGGATTTCGTAGTCATAATCCTTGACCACATCCAACCATCTCCTCTGACGCATATTTAGGTTGGGTTGATCCATCAAATACTTCAAACTCTTATGGTCCGTGTATATCGTACATCGAACCCCATACATGTAGTGACGCCAAATCTTGAGAGCGAACACTACTGCCCCAAACTCTAAGTCATGTGTGGGATATCTCGCCTCGTGAGGCTTTAGCTGCCTCGATGCATAAGCTATCACATGACCTCTCTGCATCAACACTGCACCCAGTCCTGAAATCGATGCGTCGCAATATACGACAAAATCTTCCATCCCTTCCGGGAGAGCTAATACCGGGGCTTCGCACAATCTCTGGCGAAGTGTATCGAAAGAAGTCTGTTGCTCGGGTCCCCATGAGAATGCAACACCCTTCCGGGTCAATCTGGTGAGCGGTACTGCGATCTTGGAGAAGTGCCTAATAAACCTCCGATAGTACCCCGCCAACCCAAGGAAACTCCTGATCTCGGAAGGTGACTTCGGTACCTCCCAACTCATCACTGCCTCGACCTTGGCCGAATCGACCAATATCCCTGCCTGATTAACAACATGTCCAAGAAATTGGACCTCCCGCAACCAGAAGTCACATTTGGAGAATTTTGCATATAGCTTCTCCGACCTCAGTACCCCAAGGACCTCCCTCAAATGTCCCTCATGCTGCTCTCTAGATCGCGAATACACCAGGATGTCGTCGATAAATACAATCACAGACCGATCCAGCATCGGCCTGCATACCCTGTTCATGAGGTCCATGAACACTGCCGGGGCATTGGTGAGCCCGAAAGGCATCACCACGAACTCGTAATGCCCATACCGCGTCCTAAATGCTGTCTTCTGGACGTCCTCATCCCGTACTCTTACCTGATGGTACCCTGATCTCAGATCGATCTTGGAAAACCAAGATGCCCCTTGCAACTGATCGAATAAATCATCAATCCTCGGTAACGGATAGCGGTTCTTGACCGTCACCTTGTTCAACTCCCGATAGTCAATGCACATCCGGTGTGAACCATCCTTCTTCTTGACGAATAGAATCGGTGCTCCCCACGGAGAGCTGCTCGGCCGAATGAATCCCTTCCCCAGCAACTCCTGGAGTTGCGAGGACAACTCTTGCATCTCTGGAGGTGCGAGACGATAAGGCACCTTCGCAATAGGCGCAACCCCTGGAATCAGATCGATACCAAACTCTACTTGCCTCGCAGGAGGTACTCCCGGCAAGTCCTCGGGAAAAACATCTGGAAACTCGCGCACCACTGGAACCTCCTCCACTGACCTCGATCTCTCGGAAGCCTCCCGCGTATCCATCACATACGCCACAAAACCCTTACATCCCTACTGTAGACATTGCCTCGCCCTAGCGGCCGAACAAAAAGCTGATCCTGAACGGGTACCCTCGCCGTACACCGTAAGAACTCCCCCACTAGGGTCTCGTATAGTCACCAGCTGGCGCTCACAGTCGATGACAACGCTGAATCGGCTCAACCAATCCATGCCCACGATGACACAGACATCACCCATCGCAATAGGAACTAGGTCAATCGGAAACTCAACCCCGAAAATTTCTAGTACGCATCCCCGAAGAACCTCCGTGACACAAACCACCCTCTCGGCCGCTATAGAAACGCTCAGAGGCCGACTTAATGGCTCACGACTGATACTGATATGCTGACTAAAAGCTAAAGATACAAAGGACCTACTCGCACCCGAATCAAATAACACTAGAGCAGGCATAGAGTTCACAAGAAAAGTACCTACACATATATTAACATAAGCATAACATCTCGACTTTAAATAAATACGTGAATTACAGCATACCTGCCACAACATCGGGCGCAGCGCGGACCTCTTCCGCAGTCAACTGAAAGGCTCTCCCGCGAGCCCTCGGGGCCTCGACCTTCGCCGGTCGAGACTCAGTAGTTCTGGTAGTAGGTGTAGATCTCTGACGAAGCTGCGGGCACTCGGCCTTCCGATGGCCTGTCTGGTTGCAATGAAAACAAACCATAAACCCCTTAGGACAATCCCTGGCAATGTGTCCTTCCTTGCCACACTTGTAGCAACCACCAGCTCGGCACGCCCCCTCATGACTTTTGCCGCACTTCCCGCAAGTGCGGCCCTTCTGACCTCCCATCCTCGATTCAGCGGACTTGATCCGCTTGGCTGCCGGCTGAGGCTGAGCCGGCCGCCGGTCCACCTGCCGAGACTCGGCCTCCTCCCTGGCCTGGGTCTCCAACTCGATCTCGCGCTTCCTGGCATTCGCCTGAAGCTCAGTGAAAGTACGATAAGTGGAGTTTGACACAAACTCCCGGATATCTCTCCTCAAAACGCCTAAATACCGGCTCATCCGTGACTGCTCTGTAGACACCAGCTCGGGGCAGAACATCGCCCTCTCGTGAAACTTCCGTGTGACCACCGCAGCGGAATCGGTACCCTGCTTAAGAGTCAAGAACTCCTGAATCAATCGTTCCCTCTCCACTGGGGGAACGTACTCGTCCCTGAACATGTCAGTAAACCTCTCCCATGTCACCGTTGTAATCTCCGCCAAAGTGAAGTTCGCCGTCACGAACTTCCACCAATCCTTCGCTCCCAGACGGAGCTGGTTCAAAGCGAACCGTACCCTCAGGTGCTCCGGGCATGAGCAAGTGTAGAAGCACCCTTCAATGTCGGCGATCCACCTCATCGCAGCAATCGGATCCTGCGTCCCATCGAACTCAGGGGGTTTCGTGTTGCTGAATTCCCGGAATAGCTACGAATCGCCCCCTTGCGGCCTGGCAGCGGCCACGGCTGCGGTAGCGGCAGCGGCTGCAGTCTCAGTCAGTGCGGCGTACCGCTCTTCGAACGTCTCCATCAGAGTGGTCTTAATAGACCCAAACATCTCCGAGATCTCAGCCCGGATCGCTGCAGCTACCTCCTCCTGTATCATCTGACGAATATCCTCGTCGCTCACACCGCTCGAACTCGCCCCGTGGCGTGTGGTAACCATGATGTCTCTGAAATACAACATAAAATTATCAGAGACTCCATCAAGTACAATTGCACTTGATACGCAACCCTACTCAGTCTCCGATATCCAGGGATTCTTACTTGGGTCTCCCACCGACCCGGTGTCTTCGGTAGTACGGGCCCAATACTACCGACCACACCGTATCAGTATTCGTCCCAAATCTTCCTCCCCAAACCCCGAATAGTGAGTACTCTACTTTGATATGCACTATCTACCTGTACGCTACCAAATATCTCATATCGGCAAACTCCCTAGACTAAGGCATCACAAATCAGGCCACTCTAGTCCTATCATGAATACCTAGTCTTCTAGCATGCATAACAATTCATAATTCATTGCATAACATAACATTGTAAGGTATTCTGGGGATCTTTACCGTTCGGGCGCTGGCTGATCATACACACTGCTTCTTTCTTGTTTACCACTTTACCATTTATAAAAGTTTATGCCTTTATTATTTTTTTTAAACGATTTTCCTCAAATCCTCGGTTTGAGTTCAGTTACACCCGAAGGTACACCCGAATCCCTCAAACCAAGGCTCTGATACCAATTGTAACAACACAAATTTCCAAACAAAATTTTTATTTAAAATAAAGTGAATTATTTCAACCAATATAATTATTCCAAATTTCATATCAAAATACAATCATAAAATCCCCAAGATCTCAAAACATCAACAGTGTGTACGCGTCATGCCGGCGCCTTCCCACGGTCCTCGCTAGTACCTGAAACACATACATGACAACTATAAGCATAAATGCTTAGTGAGTTCCCCAGTATACTACTTACGCATATACGCCTTTCCAGGCCTTGAGATAATCGCCTTCCGGCCCATAACATATTGCCTTCCGGCCCATAACATAATGCCTTCCGGCCCATAACATATTGCCTTCCGGCCCATAACATATTGCCTTCTGGCCCATAACATATTGCCTTCTGGCCCATAAACATACATAGCACGCATAGCAAATACCTTACCATTTATAGCACGTATAACACAAATCATATCCGACCTCCTAAAACACCCCAAAAACAATATTATAAAAATACCTGAAATTCCGGGCTGTTACAGAGATTTGACTCGGCCATTCCACCAAGTCAAGGCTTTATCAATGAAGGTACAGGTTGCGAACTTGACCTTATCAGATTCCGCACAGGCACGGATTTCAAAGATGGATTCGATTTTCTCGAACCATTGGGATAAGGAAATGACACCTCCAGTGCCATCGAATGATGTTGGTTTCGCATTCATGAAGTCCTTATAGGAACCCTCCTTTCGGTGTCCCTGATTTCTTTCTTGATCCCGAGTTTGAGTACCGCCTGCCGAACCACCGGAACCACCGGTGTTCAATTGAGACATAGCAGCTGCCACCGCGGCGGTAAAAGCTGCCTGAAATACCACGGGGTCAAATTCAGGAGGAGGTAGTGGTGGATGGTTGTTGGTGTTTGAGCTGGGTCTCTTTCTTGGAGGCATCTTGATCTAATAAGATCAAGAAAGAGAGGATGATAAGTCCACTGAATCGAATCGAGAGATATGACAGATATATATTCCGAATAAGCGATAAAGCAGGAAAGAGTTATCAAAGCAGGTAAACTATCGCTAACAGAATGATCAAGGATCTATACATGAACAAGGATTTCTACAAAGGATTGGCTCGAGAAATACTCCCATAGTATTTCATGATTCGCGACGACACTGGCTCAATGTTTGTGGTATTAGGGTAAGTTTTAGGCATGTCGCATACCACAGTCACACCCAAGCACATGTTGGCCGTGTCTCGAATGAATATAGTTGGCTAGACTATTTTGATCCTAGACACAACTACATAACTGCCCAGGTTTAACCGTAGTACACAACACCCATTTACTTATGTTTTGTTCTACTTGTAGTTACGGATCTCGACGGTTTGGTATACTTGTATACTTTTGAAAATACTTATAGTTTGAAGATACTTTTAATTCAGAGCACTTATGCCCTTTAGTGTTTATAGTTTTATACCATGTAAGGCTTGGTATACTTTATTCACTATAAACAAGGGCTCTGATACCAATCTGTCACACCCCGAAAACCGAAGGCAGAAACATTTCCAGGGTTTACTCCACGTTGAGTATCAAATCCAATGCACATAGTAAGTAAAGTAAAACAACCATTACATTACATATAGAAAAGTTTACATTTGTTTCAAAAGTAAGTTGTACAGTTGTGATACATAGTATATATAAACAGAACGAGACAAGTCTTCTGTACACACCGTCTTCGAACAAAAGGATCTTCGGGTACCTGTCTAACGCTGACCTAAGAATACAAGCGGTTTGAAAATTAGCATAACGCTGGTGAGTTCATAAGCGGTTTTTCTTTAGTGGAAAAATGTACAAGTTTCATTTACGTTTCTGAAAATGTTACACACATACCAAGAAAATCCCATATTTTCTTAAAAGGTTAGTTATTGGTTCCCAAACGTAATGTAAAGTTGTACACTGAAAACATGTTTACCCTTATTAATGTATGTTATCTGGTTTGTTACACTTTTCTGGTTATGTACAATGTTCCCCAGGAAAATCCCATATTTTCCTGAATGTTGGTTAGCAAATGTGAAAGATGTATTCTGAAAACCTGGTTATCTTGTGAAATGTATTAGTTTTTAACACGTATATAAAACTAATATTTACTAAGTAAGTTGATTACTTTATTCATTATTACTATTAAGTAAATTTCTATTATCCTAATTGCGAGTTCCATAACCGTACGATAGACTAGATATGGCAATAAGTAGTCCACATCACCATACGACTTTCGTCACCCTTGAACCATTTCGGTTCGGCTGTAGCTAGCAGCCAGGTGTGGGGTAGTCAGCCCCGTATAGATCTATACACTCAAGTCACGCTCCCTATCTAAGAGATTCTGGTTATGGGCGCAGTCCTCCACTCGCGTATCTCTGTGGAGTGTTCGCCAAGGACGTGTCTCCAATTATATAGGACTAACAAATTTACTAGTAATAATATGATAATCCTCCACTCGCGTATCTCTGTGGAATGTTACCGAGGAGAAAACAGTGTACGGAGTTTTATGTTCAAAGGTTCTAATGAGATGCTTTTAACTGGTAAAATGTGGAAAACCATTTGTGAAATAAATAAAACATAACAGTTTACAACTAATTTCACAAATGATGTATATGATTACCCTGCAAGTTTCAAACAGTTGTCAGTTGTGGTTATCAATGTTAAAAGCATATAAGTTTTGAAACATACACATGTAAAACAAGTTTTAAGTACAATTTTCCATTGTACTTTGCTTGTATTCCCCCCTGAAAACAGTGAAAACAGTGAAAAAGGGTAGGGTATGAACTCACCAGACGAGGAAATGCGACTGTTTCGGACACTAAATGTTGGTTCGGGGCTTGATTACACACGAGGTTCCTATATAATATGAAATAATATCCAAACTTAATGATTTATGCAAGTTTAGGGCCAAATATGGGTATTAGAGTGGGTGTATGGTCTTGAAAATGAGTGTGCGGCTGGGGAGTGCGGCCAGGAGTGTGTGTGAGGCAGCACAAAAGAGTGTGCGGCCGTATAGAGGGTCTGTGCGGTCGTGCACAGGAGTGTGCTGCTGTACACTCCTCATTTGAGTCCATATGTTGATTTTCGAAGTGTATGCTCTTCTTACTTGGGAGTTTTGAATGTGTGTTGCCCCCATATGAAGGTGTGCGGACATACACCTTCATGGGATGATGACTATGATGAACATAATGAGTTTTAAGCTTGGGATCCAAGTGTTTACCACTATACTTAGCTTGAAGATGGAGTAGATAATGATTATGAAGCCTTCCAAGTGTTCTTGGTTAACGATTTAGAGAGAGAAAGTAGAGAGAGGGAAGAGAACATCTAAATGAATGAATGAAGGGGTATCTATCCATAAATTGAATTGGGTGTGAGGTTGAGGGTGTTTGTGGTTGGGTGTGTGGCCGTACACACAGGTGTGTGGCCGCACACACAAGTGTGTGGCCGCACACACCTCATTTAGTGAGCTTAGCCCGATATTGTGATACTAAACACTCTCCAACCCTTCCTAAGACTCATATCTAGATTATACTAAGTCTAGAGCACTCATATGAAATCACAAGATTTAATAAAAGACAATGAAGTCAAGTTTTAGTGCTAGATCAATTACATGGGTTGGATGTTTCGGGTTGTCACATTACACTTCTTCAGAGGCTTGGTTTTTCTTACACGGAAAGGAATACAAGATAATGAGAGACGGTGGCTAACCCTGGACATATCTGTCTTGACTGTATTAGGCGTAAATTTTTTCTATGCCTTGGTTACTGGTTGTCTGAGTGTCGACCTACATCCCTATGATGTAGTCCTGGTAATCAAGGTATGAGTGTGAGTATCGGAAAAAGGGCATAAGATGCGAGTCGTTCCTACTACGTTACCTTTATAATGGGAAGGTTTCACTCTCTGCCCTGGAAAGATTTGCAAACAGTTCGGAACGAACACCGCGGGGAGAGAGGCTTATGAAGACTTATGACTAAATACTCTCAATAGAGGTGCGGGGATCCGATCTAATCGTGTTACTGGCAACGGGAAACGACGATTTTACCTAACACATAGCGTGAGTAGCGTAACCACTAACTCACTAAATTTGTATTATTTTATAGGTGTATTAGCGTGATGAACACGAGGAGAAGACACTTATCGGGTTCCATGTAGTGGCTCCCTCTGTCTACCTCGTACCTTTGACTGGAATCAGCGTTGGTTTCCTTCGGGTAGTTACCTAGGGTTCTCTTCTCGTATGGACATATTGAATCTCTACTCCGCCTTGCTTCCGAATCCGCCTCTGGGTGTCATCACTTCATGATGGATGACTAGAAATTTCGGAAGTTTAGGCGAATTTCTCAACGATGTCCCTAAAGAGATATAGGCACTTGGTGAATTCAATAGTCTCGACCCAGTTCATTTATTTCCGAACAAGAAATCTTCTCAATGAACCTCTTCTGGGTCTAAATCAACTCGTCTGTCAGGCACTGAAGTGGATAGGGCTTCCTACAGGGTTCGTGCGAGAATAGAAATCTCTAAAGAATCCTAAAAGATTATTAACATTTCACTGGATGATCCATATCGAGTCCTGCTACGATTACACAGGGTATACAAATCATATATAGCTTAGATCCGATAGGCCTTCGAATATGTGATACTACTCTATATCCACATCCCAACGAGGAAAAGGAAGTAGAGTGAAACTACACATTCTTAGCCTATGGGATCCTTATTATATATAACCTTGGGAGTATACCCTCTGTAGTTGTAGGTATATCAATAAGTATCTTTTTAGTTCTTCACACAAGGTTATCTATATATATCCTAAAATACCCCTATGGTATTTTAATTTCTTGTTGGTTTTCTTATCTTCTGAATGTGATTATGGGATTTGTGTGAGTCTTTTAGTGTTCCAAAATACTCCTATAGTATTTTAACTTTATGTTTGGCTCTAACATTCCTAGTAGGTAAGTTCCAGATGTGTTGCAACACCACTACCACTCCCAAGCACATGTTCATCGCATCTCGAATAAATGTAGATGATCAGGTTACATTTATTCCAGCTTACGATTACATAACTGCCCAGGTTTGACGGTAATGCTCAACATCCGAAGACTTTTATTATTGTTCTTCTTGTGATACTTGTGTTCGAGTGTTTAGATTATGGATGTTATTATAATTTGGTAAAATATGGTTATATTTTAAAGTATAATTCTTGGTCAGAGTGTTTTATCCCTTAGTATTTATAGGTTGTATCTCTTTTATGAATTGATATACTTACCTCACTATAAACAATGCTCTGATACCAATCTGTCACACCCCAAAACCGGAACGGCAGAAACGTTCTGGGGTGGAGGACGTCATGTCAAGTATCACAGCACATGCATTATAGTAATCAAAGTACAACAACCATTGCATTAATAGTAATAGTTTTACATGGTTTACATATCAATGCATCAAAGTAATACAAGTAATAATATAAGTACAGCTTGCTACTAAGCTATCTTCATCAACAGCTTCGGGGATGTACCTGTCTAATGTTGACCTGAGAATACAAGTTATTTGAAAAGTGAGTATCAACATTTTTACGAATGCTGGTGATTTCATATGTATTTAGTGTGATTTTATCCAAATAACCTTAATAAAAGTGGTAGTTTTAGAGTGTCCATTACATTAGTGTCTTTTCCAGAAAATCCTATATTTTGTTTAATAAAAGCAGTCTTCTACCAAGACTGGTCGGAGTTATGTGGTAAAAAGTAGTTTTCCCTTAATCGCTATCACTATCAAAATACATAAATTGATTATTAAAGAAAGAAAGAGAATCAGGGAAATAACTTATGCCTCAGCAGTGAAGACTGCTGACTAAGGAAAAGGAATCATAGACTCCAGGAGAGTATCAAACAAACGACACGCCTGGCTCAGTCTAATAAGGAGAGACACAGACCGTAGACGGTACCAAATGAAAGGTACAACTGGCAAGGTCTAAACAGAGAATACAGACCCCAGATAGTATTTGTCACACCCCCAAACCAAGGATGGCGGAAACGTCCAGGGGTGGAGGACTTCATGTACAGTATCACAATAACGTGTATAATAGTGCTCAAAGTAAATACAACCATCATAAATATAATTGAAAAAGTTACACCAAGTATATGTTTACATGTTTCAAAATCAATTACATTATGATGACAAAAATAAATTGCTGACGGTTTAACGTCCAATCCTCAAAGCGCTAAAGTTTTCCTGTTTCACTGATTTCCTGAGAATACAAGTAGTTTTGAAAGAGTGTCAACAATTAAGTTGGTGAGTTCATAAGAGTTTTGTTTGGAGTAGAAACCGTTTTCCTTATAAAATCGATAGAGTTGATTTCCAGAAAATCCAATATTTTCTTAGCTAAGTGTAAACATAATATTCCTATATGATGTATTAATGAACCCTAGATTGACCCGTAGATTTCCCCCTATAATCGTCCAGCGTATATAAGTTATATAAGATTTAAGTTAGATAAAACGTTGAATATAGTGGGTCTGCCCTAGGTCCACAACCCAATGAGGAACAGGAGATGAGGCGGGCACCACCAATTCTAAGCCAATCCAGACTAAATTCTTGTATGACTCAAGCATATACGCTCAACGATTATAGTTGAAGTCTAACAATGCGAAAATTTAATGTGGACTTAAACCCAATAACCGGAACCAATCCTGGTGTAGTGCACGAAATAGTAATAGTGACTGTGATCATAAACTATGCATACTATAGTTTACCAAAAGTGGTGGTGATGGTGAATATAACCTATACATATCATAGTTCATCGGATAGTAATAGTGATTAGTGAACATGAACTATGCATATTATAGCTTATCAAAAGTGGTGGTGATAGTGAATTCCTTTCTTGTAATTAAGTTCATAGTGTAGATGAAACATAAACTATACCTATTATAGTTTATCACTTTGTTTGTAATATATATATGCCATAACTATACCGAATATAACTAGCGTGTTCGTTTGTGGGGGTATAATGGCTTGACTATACTTATTATAGTTTATCATAATTATTCATAGTGGTAATAATCCTTTTGTATGTGTAAAGCTTTAATAATGTGTTTGTTATGTAACATAACTCTAAACTATACCTATTATAGTTTATTAAATATTTGTGTGGGTAGTGAGCATAAGCCCTTCTTGTCTTAATTTACCAATGTTTATATTTTAATGGATATAGCCTTGTAATATCATTTATATATTTTCCATACTTGTGGAGGTAAAAATCCATTTGTTTTCTGATGTATGTCTATATAAGAATACAAAATTGTCATATATTGCAACAACACATAATCACATAATGATGTATACCTTGCTCAACATGTTACAAGGTGAAATGAAACTTATAGTGTTTTTCTGTTAATAACATTTTTTGTAACTGTTATTGGTAAATTTGTAGAAAAATCATAAAATGTCCAAATCAAGTTCTGCAACTTCTGAGAGTTTGGAAAATGAGTCTAGTTTGTTCATAATTTTTATTATAATTTTAATGACCTCTTACTTGTGTGAAAAAATCCATAATCACAGACTGGTCCGGATTGATGTTTGAAATGATAGGCAGTTTTGTAAAAATCACCATAAATTGTAGAAAAATCATATGGAGATGTGCAAGTAGTCATTTTAAAGCTAAGAAGTGGAACTACATGCACCTAAAACAGTTTTGAAAACAAAAATGTTTAAGATGTCCAAAACAGTCCGTGAATGGAGTTGAACTTTTCTGATGAAGGCTGTTAGAAAAGTGTAGTTATGTTCTTAGTGTTTTAACTTGTATCCCCCCCCCCCCCCCCCCCCCCCTTAAAAACTTGAGAAAACATGAAAATATGGGGGTATGAACTCACCTTAAGTGATTTCAGTAGATGATTGTTGAAGAATGGAGGTGTTTAACTCAAGAACACTTGGAGATGCCTTGAAGATTTTTGAGAATCTAGCATCATAGTTATGGAGTTTGTATAAGCTATCAATGATTTGAGTAGAATGAAGTGTAAAAACCACAAAGAGGATGAATTACACTTACCAAGAGTGGAAGAACATTTGATGATCAGCCTTGAGATCTTGAATTAGAGAGAAAAGTTGGAGAGAAAAAGTTGGAGTTGAATCTTTGGTGGAATGAGAGTGGTTGAAAGAAAATGAGGAGAGAGGTTGAGTGACTAGCCCTAGAACGTGGGGATGGCTTGTGAGAGGGGTAAAAAGTACAAGGAAGTGACAAGGTATGGTGGGGAGGAGTGTGGGTTAATCATGGAGTGGGTATGGGGTTGCTTGTGTCATAAAATAAGGTATGGTCAACACTCTACCTTTGTACTTTACCTACTCTCTTTTGGATAAGGTTTTATCCTTAAAATGTGATTAAATCATTAATTTAGGGGTCTTATATTTTAAAATAAAGTTTTGGGTGAAAATCCTATGTTAAAACAATTAAAAACGGGCTTAAAACGCGAATTTAATCGAAAACCGGGAGAAAAAGGCTTCCCAGTGAGGCCTCTCGGTCCTAGGCCGAGGTTCGGTCAGGATGGTGCTGATTCGGAAGCGAGAGGCTGAGCCAAAAGAAGGAACGAGGGCGATGGGCTTGGTCCGAAGTCAGAAGCGAAGGTGAGGGTTCGGTCCGGAGATAGAAGGCGAGAAGTCAGAACCGAATGAACTGTAGTGAACAGTACCTTCGGTTCGGTTCTTCCTTTTAAGCGAGGTTCGGTTAGTAGTGAACAGTACCTTTGGTTCGGTTCCTCTTCATCAGGAGGTTCGGTTCCTAAGAGGGGTTTCGGTTCCTAAGAAGGGTTTCGGTTCCTTAAGTCCGTTTTTCGCGTAGACTTCCGTTTTCGGGCTGTTTTCGCCAAATTCGAGGGTCGGGATGCCCCGAGTGATTATAGAAAGTTGGGAGAGATTTGAGAGAGATTCCACATACTCAGAGAGATTTGGGAGAGATTTGACATTCTTGGAGAGATTTCACATACAAAGAGATATTTGGGAGAGATTTCACATACTTAGAGAGATTTGGGAGAGATTTGACATACTTGGAGAGATTTCACATACAGAGAGATATTTGGGAGAGATTTCACATACTTAGAGAGATTTGGGAGAGATTTGTCATACTTGGAGAGATTTCACATACAGAGAGATATTTGGGAGAGATTTCACATACTTAGAGAGATTTGGGAGAGATTTGACATACTTGGAGAGATTTCTCATACAAAGAGAGATTTGGGAGAGATTTCACATACTTAGAGAGATTTGGGAGAGATTTGACATACTTGGAGAGATTTCTCATACAAAGAGAGATTTGGGAGAGATTTCACATACTTAGAGAGATTTGGGAGAGATTTGACATACTTGGAGAGATTTCTCATACAAAGAGAGATTTGGGAGAGATTTCACATACTTAGAGAGATTTGGGAGAGATTTGACATTCTTGGAGAGATTTCTCATACAAAGAGAGATTTGGGAGAGATTTCACATACTTAGAGAGATTTGGGAGAGATTTCTGATAAGAAGAGATGGAGTGAACACGATTGAGAGAGGTTTCATTGGTGACCTTTTTGAGTGTCCGGCTTCGCACTGCACGGTCCGTAAACCCCGTTAAGCTTTGTTTAACGATCTTGCATACTCCCGATGAGTATGTAACATTGTTTTATCGGTTTGGCTCTCCACGTACCACTGTTTTAGGTTAAGGAGATCTAGATGTACGCACATTTCGATTTATGATCTCTCATTAGAATAGAGAGTTGTTTAGAAATTACTTAACGTAAACTCTAGTACTCATGGCAAATTGAGTTGACCGGTTTGACTTGTTGACTTTAGTTGACTTTGACTTGACTGAAAATTGACGGTTGTCACATCATCCCCCCGTTAGAGGGAATTTCGTCCCGAAATTTGAAATCGGGCAAGGAGTTTGTGAATGACTAAGGTCGGCTCTACATTATTTTGATTCTGACTAAGAGATGAGTTATTATACATGAAAACTTAGCTTATACACATTATGATATAACCAATACTGGGCGGATAGTAAAATGTGTGATTCTACTTCAGTTTCACATCCCAACGAGGAAAAGAAACTACGTTAGAATTCTCACATTCTATTATCTACCAGGTATTCGTTATATATAACTGGGGAATGTATAAGTGAGGAAATCATAACAAATAACATTCTTAGTAATCCTTCTTAATGAACTAGAGTTCCTAGTCAAGGCTAACATTGAACCTGGATGTATTTCGACCGTTCACCTATAGAGTAGAAGTATATTCTCGAAGGTTTGACCTACATCCCTATGATGCAGTCCCATTACGGAGTCGAAGTAAATTCATAGAATGGTCTCATGACGGCCTTGGAATTTCTTATTGTTTATGCTCTCAGTTTAATCCTTGGCTTTACTATTATGCATGCTTTAATTGACGCTAGACTTAATCAAATAAAGAAATTTGGAATTTAGTCGTCGATGTCAGAAACACATACTGATGTTTGCAGGCAGTTCCGGGGTGGTCTCTCCTTCGGTGATCGCAAGCACCCTTCCACCACCACTGGCATCTTTTGCTCTTGGGCAGTTCCTTTTAAAGTGGCCTGTTTCTCCACATTTGTAACAGGCTGGGCTTACTCCAGAGCCGGGGAACTGGTTGATGGGTCGTACCGGTGCCCTACAGAAACGGGTAGTGTGCCCTTTCCTATTACAGTTCATGCAATGCAATTCTCTACAAGCCCCAGTGTGATGGAAGCTACACTTGTTACATTTCGGAAGGGTTCCAGCGTATTGTTTCATGGGAGTTGGCGTGGTGAGGGTTGTGGCAGCATGAACAGTAAAAATTGGCGTGGTTGTCGTAGTGTCATGGCTGGCACGATGGTCGATGAGTTGTTGTGCCAACTCCTTGGCGCTGTCGAAGGTAGTTGGTCTGGAGGCCAATACATTATCATGAATCTGGGATGATAGCCCCCAAAGGTATCGTTCTACCTTTTTCTCCTCTGGGGTGACCATTGCAGGACAGAGGAGTGCTAGGTCATTGAATCTGGCCGTATAAGCTTCGAGATCCGTCCCTGACATCTTGAGATTCCAGAGTTCTTCTTCGAGTTTTTGTATTTCTCCCCTCGGGCAATACTCCTTTAACATCAACGCTTTTAAGTTTTCCCAGCCTATGAAGTTAGCCACTGCAGGAGTAAGTGACTTAACTCGGCCATTCCACCAAGTAAGAGCTTTTCTTGTGAAAGTGAATGCCGCATACTTGACTTTGCTCGCTTCGGGACAAGCACAGATTTCGAAGACTGCTTAGGTCCTTTCGAACCATTTCATCAGCGCGATGACGCCCCCGCTTCCGTCGAAAGGATCGGGTTTGCCATTCGTGAAGTCTTTGTAAGAACACTCCTTAGTACGCCTTGTGCTGTCCCCCTGATTCGAGTTAGTATTCCCAGATCCGAAGCCGCCGGAACCATTTGTACCCATTTGCGACATTGCTACCGCCACGGCTGCTGTTACGGCAGCTTGAAACATTATGGGATCAAACTGCGGAGGGGGTGGCGCTGTGCTTCCGGAGGGTCTGGACTTTTTCTTTGGCGGCATAGTCCTGTCATAAGTTGGTAGAGACGAACAAACAATAAATTTTTAATAGTAGTGACAAGTCAGATGTTATCAAGCCAGACTTGTCTGTATTATGTTCTAACTAAAAGTATTTTGCATGTGATTCATAACAAAGCCCCTATGAATGAATTTTAGTGGTAGTGACTCAAATGCAACTTGTGATTTGTTTGGCCTGGTCCCTTCCTAGAATCACTTGGTATATATTAAGAGTTTCTTGGAGTTACCATATGTAAATTGTTTGTAATATAGGGTTCGAGGAAAATAGGTCTACATCTCATTAACGTAAGGAAAATTTTGGGCAATGCTACGGATCTCTTGAATAGTGTAGTCTCCGGATTCTGAAGGATTCAAATGTCTCCATTTAACAGCCTAGGTTGGTCGTGTTCTTCGCTCCAGGTTTCCAAGCACTCTACCCAAGGAGGCGTCGGGCCTTGAAAAACCGGACGAGGGATAGGATTCGGAACAAGAGCCATCAGGGTAGGTTCTCCACTTCAGGGTCGGGGTCAGAACCATCAGCAAAGCCTTCAGCTTAGTGACCATCCAAAGGGATCTGGTAATCATTCACTGGCCCCTCTCCGAGCCATTCAGTATTGCAGTGGTTAGGGTAGTACGGGTCGTCGTGGGGATGGAATTCAGCCATGATATCTTCGCGAGAAATGGGGATATAAGAAATAACTAAGTAGACATACTAATTAGATAATTATAAGATGATCTTTATCAGGTACTTCAATATATTGTTTAGTGCATACTAGTCATATGTATTTGGGACAGGATAGACCTTCGAATAAGCGATCCTAACTCTAAATCCCCAATCCAACGAGAACAGGAAGTAAAGCAAAGATCCACAGATTCTAAGTCTATGACGTCCTGGATACATATAATTTTAATGTATCCACTAGGCAATTATTGACCTATTGATAAAAATCTATTTAGTTCTCAAATAAGTAATTATAATAACACCAAATACCCCTATGGTATTTCATTGTGGTAGTGTTGGTAAGTTTTTAGACTTGTTGCAACACCTACGACCATTCCTGGGCATATGCTAATCACTTCTGGGTGAGACATAGTTGATCAGGCTATGTCATTCCCAGACCTGACTATACATCCCCAAGCCTACTCGTATTGTTTAACAATCACCACTTTTGTCCCATCCCACCATGATACTGACCCTAGTGTGTGTGCACATGCTCCTACTTTTACCGAGAAATTATTTGTTTCTAAAAGTATAGTTGCTTTGAAAACTTTAAATCAGAGACTTTCAGTCCCAATGTATTTATAGTTTGTATATCTTATGTGGTTCGATATACTGAGTTCACTATAAACAATGCTCTGATACCAATCTGTCACACCCCCAAACCAAGGATGGCGGAAACGTCCAGGGGTGGAGGACTTCATGTACAGTATCACAACAACGTGTATAATAGTGCTCAAAGTAAATACAACCATCATAAATATAATTGAAAAAGTTACACCAAGTATATGTTTACATGTTTCAAAATCAATTACATTATGATGACAAAAATAAATTGCTGACGGTTTAACGTCCCATCCTCAAAGCGCTGAAGTTTTCCTGTTTCACTGATTTCCTGAGAATACAAGTAGTTTTGAAAGAGTGTCAACAATTAAGTTGGTGAGTTCATAAGAGTTTTGTTTGGAGTAGAAACGGTTTTCCTTATAAAATCGATAGAGTTGATATCCAGAAAATCCAATATTTTCTTAGCTAAGTGTAAACAGAATATTCCTATATGATGTATTAATAAACCCTAGATTGACCCATAGATTTCCCCTATAATCGTCCAGCGTATATAACTTATATAAGATTTAAGTTAGATAAAACGTTGAATATAGTGGGTCTGCCCTAGGTCCACAACCCAACGAGGAACAGGAGATGAGGCGGGCACCACCAATTCTAAGCCAATCCAGACTAAATTCTTGTATGACTCAAGCATATACGCTCAACGATTATAGTTGAAGTCTAACAATGCGAAAATTGAATGTGGACTTAAACCCAATAACCGGAACCAATCCTGGTGTAGTGCACGAAATAGTAATAGTGACTGTGATCATAAACTATGCATACTATAGTTTACCAAAAGTGGTGGTGATGGTGAATATAACCTATACATATCATAGTTCATCGGATAGTAATAGTGATTAGTGAACATGAACTATGCATATTATAGCTTATCAAAAGTGGTGGTGATGGTGAATATAACCTATACATATCATAGTTCATCGGATAGTAATAGTGATTAGTGAACATGAACTATGCATATTATAGCTTATCAAAAGTGGTGGTGATGGTGAATATAACCTATACATATCATAGTTCATCGGATAGTAATAGTGATTAGTGAACATGAACTATGCATATTATAGCTTATCAAAAGTGGTGGTGATGGTGAATATAACCTATACATATCATAGTTCATCGGATAGTAATAGTGATTAGTGAACATGAACTATGCATATTATAGCTTATCAAAAGTGGTGGTGATGGTGAATATAACCTATACATATCATAGTTCATCGGATAGTAATAGTGATTAGTGAACATGAACTATGCATATTATAGCTTATCAAAAGTGGTGGTGATAGTGAATTCCTTTCTTGTAATTAAGTTCATAGTGTAGATGAAACATAAACTATACCTATTATAGTTTATCACTGTGTTTGTAATATATATATGCCATAACTATACCGAATATAACTAGCGTGTTCGTTTGTGGGGGTATAATGGCTTAACTATACTTATTATAGTTTATCATAATTATCCATAGTGGTAATAACCCTTTTGTATGTGTAAATCTTTAATAATGTGTTTGTTATGTAACATAACTCTAAACTATACCTATTATAGTTTATTAAATATTTGTGTAGGTAGTGAGCATAAGCCCTTCTTGTCTTAATTTACCAATGTTTATATTTTAATGGATATAGCCTTGTAATATCATTTATATATTTTCCATACTTGTGGAGGTAAAAATCCATTTGTTTTCTGATGTATGTCTATATAAGAATACAAAATTGTCATATATTGCAACAACACATAATCACATAATGATGTATACCTTGCTCAACATGTTACAAGGTGAAATGAAACTTATAGTGTTTTTCTGTTAATAACATTTTTGTAACTGTTATTGGTAAATTTTTAGAAAAATCATAAAATTTCCAAATCAAGTTCTGCAACTTCTGAGAGGTTGGAAAATGAGTCTAGTTTGTTCATAATTTTTATTATAATTTTTAATGACCTCTTACTTGTGTGAAAAAGTCCATAATCACAGACTGGTCCGGATTGATGTTTGAAATGATAGGCAGTTTTGTAAAAATCACCATAAATTTTAGAAAAATCGTATGGAGATGTGCAAGTAGTCATGTTAAAGCTAAGAAGTGGAACTACATGCACCTAAAACAGTTTTGAAAACAAAAATGTTTAAGATGTCCAAAACAGTCCGTGAATGGAGTTGAACTTTTCTGATGAAGGCTGTTAGAAAAGTGTAGTTATGTTCTTAGTGTTTTAACTTGTATTCCCCCCCCCCCCCCCCCTAAAAACTTGAGAAAACATGAAAATATGGGGGTATGAACTCACCTTAAGTGATATCAGTAGATGATTGTTGAAGAATGCAGGTGTTTAACTCAAGAACACTTGGAGATGCCTTGAAGATTTTTGAGAATCTAGCATCATAGTTATGGAGTTTGTATAAGCTATCAATGATTTGAGTAGAATGAAGTGTAAAAACCACAAAGAGGATGAATTACACTTACCAAGAGTGGAAGAACACTTGATGATCAGCCTTGAGATCTTGAATTAGAGAGAAAAGTTGGAGAGAAAAAATTGGAGTTGAATCTTTGGTGGAATGAGAGTGATTGAAAGAAAATGAGGAGAGAGGTTGAGTGACCAGCCCTAGAAAGTGGGGATGGCTTGTGAGAGGGGTAAAAAGGACAAGGAAGTGACAAGGTATGGTGGGGAGGAGTGTGGGTTAATCATGGAGTGGGTATGGGGTTGCTTGTGTCATAAAATAAGGTAAGGTCAACACTCTACCTTTGTACTTTACCTACTCTCTTTTGGATAAGGTTTTATCCTTAAAATGTGATTAAATCATTAATTTAGGGGTCTTATATTTTAAAATAAAGTTTTGGGTGAAAATCCTATGTTAAAACAATTAAAAACGGGCTTAAAACGCGAATTTAATCGAAAACCGGGAGAAAAAGGCTTCCCAGCGAGGCCTCTCGGTCCTAGGCCGAGGTTCGGTCCCTAGGCCGAGGTTCGGTCAGGATGGTGCTGATTCGGAAGCGAGAGGCTGAGCCAGAAGAAGGAACGAGGGCGACGGGCTTGGTCCGAAGTCAGAAGCGAAGGTGAGGGTTCGGTCCGGAGATAGAAGGCGAGAAGTCAGAACCGAATGAACTGTAGTGAACAGTAGTGAACAGTACCTTCGGTTCGGTTCTTCCTTTTAAGCGAGGTTCGGTTAGTAGTGAACAGTACCTTCGGTTCGGTTCCTCTTCATCAGGAGGTTCGGTTCCTAAGAGGGGTTTCGGTTCCTTAAGTCCGTTTTTCGCGTAGACTTCCGTTTTCGGGCTGTTTTCGCCAAATTCGAGGGTCAGGATGCCCCGAGTGATTATAGAAAGTTGGGAGAGATTTGAGAGAGATTCCACATACTCAGAGAGATTTGGGAGAGATTTGACATTCTTGGAGAGATTTCACATACAAAGAGATATTTGGGAGAGATTTCACATACTTAGAGAGATTTGGGAGAGATTTGACATACTTGGAGAGATTTCACATACAGAGAGATATTTGGGAGAGATTTCACATACTTAGAGAGATTTGGGAGAGATTTGTCATACTTGGAGAGATTTCACATACAGAGAGATATTTGGGAGAGATTTCACATACTTAGAGAGATTTGGGAGAGATTTGACATACTTGGAGAGATTTCTCATACAAAGAGAGATTTGGGAGAGATTTCACATACTTAGAGAGATTTGGGAGAGATTTGACATACTTGGAGAGATTTCTCATACAAAGAGAGATTTGGGAGAGATTTCACATACTTAGAGAGATTTGGGAGAGATTTGACATACTTGGAGAGATTTCTCATACAAAGAGCGATTTGGGAGAGATTTCACATAGTTAGAGAGATTTGGGAGAGATTTGACATTCTTGGAGAGATTTCTCATACAAAGAGAGATTTGGGAGAGATTTCACATACTTAGAGAGATTTGGGAGAGATTTCTAATAAGAAGAGATGGAGTGAACACGATTGAGAGAGGTTTCATTGGTGACCTTTTTGAGTGTCCGGCTTCGCACTGCAATGTCCGTAAACCCCGTTAAGCCTTGTTTAATGATCTTGCATACTCCCGATGAGTATGTAACATTGTTTTATCGGTTTGGCTCTCCACGTACCACCGTTTTAGGTTAAGGAGATCTAGATGTACGCACATTTCGATTTATGATCTCTCATTAGAATAGAGAGTTGTTTAGAAATTACTTAACGTAAACTCTAGTACTCATGGCAAATTGAGTTGACCGGTTTGACTTGTTGACTTTAGTTGACTTTGACTTGACTGAAAATTGACGGTTGTCACAGTATCAAATGAAAGATACAGCTAGCAAGGTCTAAAAACAGTGTGACTCTGAGAGTGGGTTTCCAACATATAGTGTAAATTGCTGGTGAAATACCATTACCTTAAGGCCATGAATTATAAGGTAACCTGGGATACTCGTAACCATACTAACCGACACTAGAGTACCTGACGCCCTACAAGCGTCTATGAAATGTGACATTTGTCACCCCTTGGCTTGGTCGGCCGTGGATTGTAGCTAGCAGTCAGGGTGCGGGGGTGTCAATCCCGTATAGATCTATACACACAATGTCCGCTCTCCCTACAGGAGACTCTGGTTACCAACTAGACGAAGGAGAAGGCCGTTTCCCAAAGATGCATCCCAAATAATGGGTAGTGGGTTTCCAATATAAGTGCTAAACTAGAGGTAGAGACTCATAACTGAACTGACTAGAGTAAACCTATATGGCTATGCTCGTATACATAATATATAACTAATGAATCAAACGACCTTCGGACGGACATCCGATCCCACCAGACCACATCTCAACGAAGAAAGGGAAATAGGGCAGACAAACCTTCCTAAGTCCTTCAATCATTACTTATATGCATCTATACAAGCACAGGCATACATCTAACTACGGTTGAGTGTGTAACAAGTGGAAACATATCGTAAAGTATAACCAAATTGTGATGTATAACCGAATTGTGTGGAATAACCGAATCGTGAAGTATAAGCGTACAGTGTGGAATAACCGAATCGTGAAGTATAAGCGTACCAAATATATTTGTATCACAAAGTGGAAGCGACAACAGGTGAAGTAAGAGCATCTAACAGGTATAAGTGTATCACGAGGTAGAAACGAAAACAAGTGAAGTAGGAGCGTATCGAGTATAAGTGAAGTAGAAGCGATATCAAGTATAAGTGAAGTAGAAGCATATCGCTAAGTAAGAGTGTAAACAAGTATAAGCGTTTAACTAAGTAGAAGTATCAACTAAGTAAAAGGATAACAAGGTAGTGATATATAACGAGTAGGGTATCAAAACATGGAAGAAAAACTTTATACTTAAGAAAATCACGACAGGGTATTCTTTTGTACAATAAGTTTGAAAACCTTTGGAAAACTCTCATAAATCTGTTTTAAATGAAACATTGATAAAACAACATAAGTAAAAGATTTGAACAAGTGAAAGAATTTTAGAAAAACCATTTATAGTGTCATACCCGATAAAACAGCTTACAGTGTGGTAAATCCTTGTGCATGCGGGTTATCAATTACATGTGATTGATATGATAACTGGCATGTTTAACTTGTTTTCCCCCCTTATAAAACATGTAAAAACATTTAAAAGGTTCATTCAGGGGTATGAACTCACCTTATGTAAGTGGATCCGACGAAGGTGTCGGTTGGGTGCTCGGTGTCAAGTAAAGACTTGGACACGCTTAGTGACCTATTTAACATATGATAACATATGTTCACATACAATTAGTACATTTAATACTAATTAAACAAGTATACGCTTCCTAAGTGCGAAAACACTTTTAATTAAGCGTTAGGGGTGTCCCGGGTAACTTTTAAGGGCTTGAATGGCTTAGGAATGGAGTTTACTCTCCAAGAGTAAACTCTATATATAGTGTTCACGGCCCTAGGACAACTCCCCATGAGTTTACGGCCGTAAACTCGTGGTGAGGGTGTTCTAGGATGCTTAAAGGCCTTATACCAATTGTGGAATTTTGCTAGGTTCAATTCTAATGTGTTTGATTGGATTTAAGGCACTTATATGGACCAAATGGGAGCTTACTGCCCTAAACTAGGGAGTTTAGGGTCGTAAGCTCCCATGTACATATCTTTTGGTGTTTTATGGGCTTAAATGGTAGAGGATAAAATCCCATGCATTTTTCCAAGTCAAATGAAGGAGTTTGGGACCATTTGGGCATTAAATGGGAGTTTACAGCCCATGAACCACTTCTATGGGAGTTCATGGCCGTGAACTCCTACTCCCTTGGTTGTATTTATGTTTAAGGCCCTTACAACTATGGTATTGCATTCAACCTATTTTTCCAAGGCCATAGGGGGTGTTGAGGGCATTTCTAACACTAGGAAATGAGTTTACTCCCCATGAAGGGGAGTTTACGGCCCAAGAACAATCTTGGGAATTAAACTCATGTTTACTCCCCAAAATGCTAGTTCAAGGTGTTCTAAGTCCGATTCCATAAGCCTACAAGTCATATCTAAGCCTTAGGGACAATTTGGAGGGGTTTTGGGGCTTAAAAACCCCCATTAAATGGTGTTCACGGCCCAATAGTGTTCTTGGGACGTAAACACATGATTTTGTCCCTATTTTATGTTTTAAACTCGAATTTGAAGGCTAGATAAGTTATACAACGAGTTAGGATAGTTTACCTACTCGTTTGGGGCTCAAAACGGACGATTTTTGGCTCGAATTTAAGTCGTAGAGAGAGAGAGTGGGGAGAGTGTAAAAAGTCTCGAATGGACTCCACTCACCCTTATATATGGGTTGGAGTTGGGGCTCAGTGGAAATCTACCCAACACTGCTGTTAAACGGGGCTTTTTGGTCACACCCGATTAAACTGTCAAATTTTGACTTGGTTGCAACCACACGTTTTTAAGGGTATTTTGTGGGTGTTTCTAATTTGTTTCAACCCTTACCAAGTCATTATAAATGTCTTAAATTAATTAACCTCTTCCAAAAGGTTAACGGACACTTAAATAAGCGAGGCTTATTAACGGAAAAGGTTAAAAATGACGGAATAGCTTTCGGGTTGTGATAGCTTGTGAGTGTGTTTTGAGCTTGAAGTTACATTTTCAAGGTAAAGTAAGAGAAGAAGGAACCATTGTTGGAGCTAGAAGTTGAAGAACAAGTGTAGATTCGAGTTCTACAGTGGCTGGAGATCACTTCTGAGGTAAAAAGCTCAAAGCTTTCCTTGTTCTTCATAAGTTTTGCTTTTTGGACCATTTTTAGGATTTTTGGTTCAAAGTTGGAGACTTTATGTGCAAACAGTCTCCATGAGTTTAGATCTGAACTTTTCTAGTGTATATTGTGTTAAGGATTCATAAAAATCCATTCTTGGACGTGGATCTTGTGTCATGCGTGAGTTATAGTCTCATTATGGAAAGAGGAAAGGTGTTTTGAGGACAAAGTGACCTTTACAGCCATGCAAAGGCTTAAAGGTTTCAACTTTATGGATTAAGTCATGTTAGAGGAGTCAGATTTGAATTTTAGATGAAAGTCTTAATCATTTAAGACCTGAATGAGATGGATGAGGAAGTTCGGTATTACGCTGGGCGTAATCCCAGTACGCGCGGCGTAAGGGGCCACGTACCCCGATTCTGTGAAGGCTTCGGGTACACCCAGCGTACACGTTTGGTACGCGCAGCATAACCCGGAGGGTTGACTTTTGTTGAATTTTATGGTTTGGTCAACTTTAGTGTATTTGAGCCAAGTAAGGGGTAAAATGGGCTTTTACCTCTCCTGAGAGTGATTAGAGGAAATGGTCTAGCCTTGGTAATTATGTTGATGACAAGTGATTATTTCATATGATTAGGCGGAGGCTAGGTCTTATTTCTCTGAGTTCGAGATTTCCGAGTTACTGAGTTACACGAGGTGAGTCTTCTCACTATATGTTACCTAGAGTGGTATTATGTGTTGACCCGAGGGTCTTATGTGTTATATATGAGATTATGTGTTATGTGATATATGCATGTTGTATGATTTTATAGACCGGGCCAGAGGGTCCAACGATACAGACCGGGCCGGATGGCCCAACGAGCTATGACCGGACCAGAGGGTCCAGCGAGCTACGGGACTGGAGGGTCCCGCTGAGACACATCGACCGAAGGGTCGTATTATGGCCTCGAGTGGTGTTTGTGTTGTATACGGTATTTTGGGAAACTCACTAAGCATTCGTGCTTACAGTTGTTGTGTTATGTGTTTCAGGTACTAGTGAGGACCGTGGAAAAGCACCGGCGTGACCCGTACACACTAGAGAGAGGATTTGATTTTGGTGATCTTGGGATACACTATGATTTGATAACTATTGTTGGATACTTTTGAGAAAATTTTTATATGAATTTGGTTGTTGAAAAATGAAAATTTTGTTTTGAAAATTACGTTGTTACAAGTTGATATCAGAGCCTTGGTTTGAGAAATTTTCAATGATAAAAACTAAATTTTCTAAAAGAGCAAGGACTTTTGAGACAACCAGAGCAGAGCAGTGTGTACGGTCAGCCAGCGCCCGAACGGTGAATCCCCAAAATACGCTTACATTATGTGTTATGAGTTATGCTATGTTATGTTATGCATGCTAGAGTAGGCTAGGTATTCATATTAGGACTAGAGTGGTCTGATTTGTGATGCCTTAGCCTAGGAGATTTCTGCTGCTATGAGATGCTTTGGGAGCGAGTAGGTAGTAGATACGAGCTCATGGGAGGTCTAATAGAGCGTAGCCAATGCATAGCGAGAGTAGAGTACTTGTGATCTGGGATCCAAGGAGGAGGACTTGGGGTGAATATTTATATGGTGTGGTCAGTAGTATAGGGCCCGTACTACTGAAGACACCAGATCCGTGAGCGGTCCAAGTAAGAATCCTTTGGATATTGGAGGACGAGTAGGGTCGCATTATCGAGTGCGAGTATGCTAGATCGAGTCTCTGATGATTATATGTTGTATTTCAAAGGCATCATGGTTGGGACACGACACACACCTGAGAGTAGTGGTGTCAGCAACGAGGAGATCCGTCGATTGATTCATGAGGAGGTGGCTGCTGCCACCCGGGATGAGATTCCAGAGATGTTCGGGGACATGAAGACCACATTGATTGAGACTTTTGATGAGCGGTATGCAGCAGTGACTGAGGCTGCGGCAGCTGCAGCTACTGCTGCTGTTGCTGCTGCCAGACCTCAGGGAGGTGACTCGTTGTTGTTTCGGGAGTTCAGCAACACGAAGCCACCAGAGTTTGATGGGATGCAGTACCCGATTGATGCGATGAGATGGATCTCTGACATCGAGGGATGTTTCTATACGTGTTCTTGTCCAGAGCACTTGAGGGTACGGTTCACTCTGAACCAGCTCCGCTTGGGAGCAAAGGATTGGTGGATGTTTGTGACGGCAAATTTCACTTTGGCGGAGATTTCTAAGTTTACCTGGGAGAGGTTCACCGCCATGTTCAGAGAGGAGTATGTTCCGACGGTGGAGAGGGAACGGTTGATTCAGGAGTTCTTGACCCTCAAGTAGGGTACTGATTCTGTTACAGTTATTACCAGGAAGTTTCATGAGAGGGCGATGTTTTGCCCTAAGCAGGTGTCTTCTGAGCAGGCTCGCATGAGCCTGCATCTGAGTGTTCTAAGGAGAGATATTCATTACTGGACATTTTCTGAGCTCCAGGCAAATGCCCGGAAGAGGGAGATTGAGTTGGAGGCTCAGGCCAGGGAGAAGGCCGAGTCACAAAGGGTAGATCGGCGGCCGGCTCAGTCTCAGCCAGCAGCCAAGCGGGCCAGACCCGCTGATTCAAGATCTAGAGGCACGAAGGGCCGCACTTGTGGGAAGTGCAGCAAGAGTCACAAGGGGTCGTGCAGGGCTGGAGTATGCTACAAGTGAGGGAAGGAGGGGCACATCGCGAGGGATTGCCCCAAGGGATTTTCGGTTTGCTTCCATTGCAACTAGACCGGCCATCGGAAGGCCGAGTGCCCTCAGCTAATTCAGGGATCTGCGCTTGCTGCTAGAGCTACCGAGGTTCGGCCAATGAAGCCCGAGGCTCGTGGGAGAGCTTTCCAGTTAACTGCGAAGGAGGTCCGCGCATCGCCTGATGTTGTCGCTGGTATGTATTATGTATTTATCTTTTATTTGAGTTGAGATTTTGTGCTTATATGATGATATGCGTAGGTACTTTTCTTGTGAGTTATGTGCCTGCTTTGGTATTATTTGAATCGGGTGCGAGTCGGTCATTTGTTTCCTTGGCATTTAGTTAGCACATTAGTATCCATTGAGAGGCATTGGGTCGACCTCTACGAGTTTCCATAGCTGATGAGCGAGCAGTGTATGCTACGGATGCGATTCGAGGATGTATCCTTGAGATCTTCGGTGTGGAGTCCCCGATAGATCTGGTTCCGATTGCGATGGGGGACGTATGTGTTATAGTGGGCATTGACTGGTTGAACCGATTTGGAGATATCACAGACTGCGAGTGTCAGTTGGTGACGGTACGAGACCCTAGTGGGGGAGTACATACGGGTACAACGAGGGGACCCAATGTGGGTCAACGTTTTGCTCGGCTGCCAGGGCGAGGCAGAGTTTGCAGCAGGGCTGCAACGGATTCGTGCCTATGTGGTGGACATGCGAGTGGCCGTTGGGAGGCTAAATTGGATTCATCAGTTCCCGATAGTGTGCGAGTGTCCGGATGTTTTTCCCGAGGAGTTGCCAGGTGTGCCTCCCGAGAGACAAGTGGAGTTTTGTATCGATTTGGTTCCAGGAGCAGCACCTATCTCCAAGGCGCCTTATTGCCTCGCGCCGCCAGATATGCGGGAGTTATCCTCGCAGCTTCAGGAGCTGCTAGGGAAGGGGTTTATTCGACAGAGTAGCTCGTCGTGGGGAGCGCCGATTCTTTTTGTCAAGAAAAAGGATGGTTCACACCAGATGTGCATTGATTACCGGGAGTTTAACAAGTTGACGGTCAAGAACCGTTATCTGTTGCCGAGGATCGATGACCTGTTCGATCAGTTGCAGGGGGCGTCTTGGTTCTCCAAGATAGACTTGAGGTCGGGTTATCATCAGATGAGGGTTCGGGATGAAGATATCCAGAAGACAGCGTTTGGAACTCGTTATGGGCATTACGAGTTCGTGGTGATGCCTTTTGGACTCACCAATGCACCAGCTGCGTTCATGGATCTCATGAACAGGGTGTGCAGGCCGATGCTGGATCGGTCGGTGATCGTATTCATTGATGATATTTTGGTATATTCGAGGTCTAGAGAACATCATGAGGAGCATTTGAGGGAGATCCTTGGAGTTCTGAAATTGGAGAGGCTTATGCCAAATTCTCTAAGTGTGAGTTATGGTTACGGGAAGTTCAGTTCTTGGGACATCTCGTCCACCAAAATAGGATATTGGTCGATCCGGCCAAGATTGAGGCGGTTATGAGGTGGGAGGTACCGAGATCACCCACCAAGATCAGGAGCTTTCTGGGATTGGCCGGCTCCAAGATCATCATGCCACTTACCAAGATGACCCGAAAGGGTGTCGCTTTTTCCTGGGGTCCAGAGCAGCAGACCTCATTTGAGACACTTCACCAGAAGTTATGCGAAGCCCCGGTGCTCGCACTCCCGGAAGGGATGCAAGATTTTGTGGTGTACTGTGATGCATCGATATCCAGTTTGGGAGCAGTGCTTATGCAGAGGGGGCATGTGATAGCATATGCATTGACGCAGCTGAAGCCTCATGAGTCGAGGTATCCCACCCACGATCTGGAGTTGGGGGTTGTGGTTTTCGCCCTCAAGATCTGGCGTTACTATCTGTATGGGGTTCGGTGTACCATATACACGGACCACAAGAGTCTGAAGTACTTGATCGATCAGCCCAACTTAAATATGCACCAGAGGAGATAGTTGGATGTGGTAAAGGATTATGATTGTGATATCCTATACCACCCGGGCAAGGGTAATGTTGTAGCCGATGCTTTGAGCCGCAGGGCGGAAAGCGCCCCAATGCGAGACGTTTGTATGAGGTTGACATTGATAACTCTGGTGTTGGACACCATTCGAGGGGCCCAGGTGGAGGTCGTGAGACTGGAGAACCACAAAAGGGAGCGGGTGATCGGGCAGGTGTCGGATTTTGTTACCAATAGTCGAGGACTTTTGACTTTTCAGGGCCGGATTTGGGTACCGTTTGTGGGCGGAGCGCGTACCATCTTGATGGAGGAGGCCCATAGGACGAAGTTCTCGATCCATCCCGGGGCCACTAAGATGTTTTTGGACCTAAAGGAGTATTGGTGGCCCTGTATGAAGAGGGATGTTGCATGGTTCGTAGAGAGGTGCTTGACCTGTCACAAGGTTAAGGCCAAGCACCAGCGTCCGCATGGTAAGCTGCAGCCGTTTGAGATTCCCGAGTGGAAGTGGGAGCATATTACCATGGATTTTATCACCAAGTTGCCAAGGACAGCTAGAGGTGTCGATGCAATTTGGGTGATTGTGGACAGGTTGAGGAAGAGCGCTCACTTTCTTGCTATCAGTGAGAGCTCTTCTGCTGAGAGGCTGGCAGAGCTGTATGTGAGGGAGCTGGTATCGTGGCATGGAGTTCCAATATCGATTGTTTCAGATCGAGATGTGCGATTTACTTCCAGATTTTGGAAAAAGTTTCACGAGGAGTTGGGTATGAGGCTGCATTTCAGTAGTGCATACCACCCACAGATGGACGGACAGAATGAGCGGACGATTCAGACGCTCGAGGACATGCTTCGGGCATGTGTATTGGATTTCGGCGGCAGTTGGGACACGTATTTAC
The DNA here is from genome assembly GCF_051521515.1 of Lactuca serriola. NCBI lineage: Eukaryota > Viridiplantae > Streptophyta > Magnoliopsida > Asterales > Asteraceae > Lactuca > Lactuca serriola. The sequence goes on along the minus strand of NC_136415.1, from coordinate 303,478,483 downwards.
CCTTGGCTAAGTTTTCCTACAACAACAGCCATCACTCGAGCATTGGTATGCCACCTTTTGAGCTGTTTTATGGGAGGAGGTGTCGGACCCCCATATGCTGGGGAGAAGTAGGGCAACGCGTGATGGGTAATACGGAGATTGTGCTCCAGACGGCAGAGCAGATACAGCAGGTCAGACAGAGGTTGTTGACCGCTCAGAGTTGCCAGAAGAGTTATGCGAATAGGCGACGATCTGAGCTCGAGTTCCAGGTCGGTGATTTCGTGCTCCTAAAGATATCTCCTTGGAAAGGAGTGATCCGATTCAGGAAGAGCGGCAAGTTGGGACCCCGATATATTGGGTCGTTTAGAGTGATCGCGAGAGTGGGTAAAGTAGCGTATCGCTTGGAGCTACCTGCGGAGTTGGAGCAGATTCGTGCTACCTTCCACGTGTTGCAGCTGAGGAAGTGTATTGCCGAAAATATCAAGGAGGAACCGAAGATGGGGTCAAAGTCTGATGAGTCAAAGAAAAAAGCGAAAGTTGGTGGAGTCTCAGGATTTGATTGCCATTACTGTGGAGGCAAGAAACCATTTTGCAAAAGATTGTATGTTGAAAAAGAAAGAAGAAAAGATAAATGATGAAGATGAGGAAGCGAGCCTCCTAAGAAGACTGGAGGAAATCAAGAAAAGAATGTTTGCTGCTAACAATACTACTATGAATGCTTTAATTGTGCAGGATACAGACAACCGTGATAAATTTGGTGGTGTGGAAGTATGGTCCACAGATTCAGAGGTTGAAGAAGTCAGAAATCCCAATCATGGGAAGGCAATGCTGGCAAAAGAAGAACCTGTGAAAGGAAGGTGCTTTATGGTGACTGAAGGATTGTCACAAGCGAGAGGATATACAACCGACAGGGGAATAGAAGACGATAAGGAGTGAGAGGACAGGTGTTTTGCTGCTAAACCTGTCAGCACACAGATCAACGAATGTGATGAGTTGATCAAGAAGGTACAAAATATTCTTGCTTCCTTAAATATACCTGTTACTAACTATGAAAAGGAGTTAAATAGCTTAAAATCTAAATTTTCAAGCTTAAGTAGCAGTCTCACCCAAACTTGTGTCACAAATTCTAACCTAACTAATCAAATCAGCAGGATATCGTCAAAGAGTGAGGAAAGGAGGATGTGGATAGGGCAGAAGGAGAAAGAGTTGATTAGGTCTAAGGATGATTCGATTTATTTGCAAAGAGACAATCTTAAACTTCTTAAACAACGAAATGTGTTTTTTTTATTGCTAAAATACTTTATTTTAACATCACTCAATTGCATCTTGATTGTGAAAAAGGAAAGAAGATACATCACATGATTTTACCCTTCCTTGAGTTAAAGGAGGATAAAATCGATGCTGAAGCCTACAACTGTGAAACTGTTGTATCTTCTGACGAGGTGTCTCCTGCATATAAAATAGGTCTGGACAAAATTGCATCCTCCATTAAGTCCAAAGATCACAAGGACATGCTTAAAAATTTGTTAGACGAGAATGATAGATTGAAATTAAGAACCGAAACTGTACAAAATTTTGACTCTTTGAATACCAAATTAAGTTCATAAAATAAAATTGATGTTGAAAATGTATCTGAACTTAATGAGGATGATGATCTGAGTGAAATCTCTATAGAGGATGAGGTGGACTGTTCAGAATTTGTCAAAAGCGAACCCAAATCACGCAAAAACCTGATTTCTGAAAACTCTGTTGAGTTCGATCGCTGGTCAACTGACAAGACCAAAGTTCTCAAAGCGAAAGCTGTTGCGTACCAAAAGGTAAAAACCACTCCAAATCAAGTCTAGACAGTCCCTGGTGTCACTCCACAACAAACTGCATAATTGACAGCTATGGTGGAAGAAAATAATGCTGGCAGATGTGACGAGTTTTTCTGGTCAGCACCAATAGACAACGCTGATGAGACTAAGGGCCTATCTCAGAAGACCTCATGGAGAATGAAAGGTAGATATATACCCGAACCACTAAATGAGCCTGCAAGATATGATGTGCCAAGCACAAGTGGAACCAAAACCTCTTTGGGCGAACCTGCGCAAACCACAAGTGAAACATCCTCAACAAAAAGTGAATGTTGTGCTCATGCTTCAAAGAGAAAGGCCAACATTCACAGAAATCCAAATCAGGTGGCTGATCGAAAACACCAAAGAAATTTGAGATACAAGAAGAATCTCTCAGAAAGAAAACAGTTTTGGAAATCACAAAATCCTCACTTCGTAAGGATAGACAGGAAGCACAAATCGCAAGAGGAATCAAGGAACCGAAAGGAGAGTTTCGGTCCCACGACCGAAATGCACCGAAAGAGCAGTTTCGGTCCTCAGAACAACACAAACCGAAAGGAGAGTTTCGGTCCCACAACCGAAATGCACATTAAGAGTAGTTTCGGTCCTCAGAACAACACAAACCGAAAGGAGAGTTTCGGTCCCACGACCGAAATGCACCAAAAGAGTAGTTTCGGTCCTCAGAACAACACCAACCGAAAGGGTAGTTTCGGTCCCTCAACAGAAAGGAACCGAAAGGATGGTTTCGGTACCTCTACCGAAAGGAATCGAAAGGAGAGTTTCGGTCCTCGAAGCAATATCAACCGAAAGAGCGGTCTCGGCTCTCCACCCAACTGCAACCGAAAGGGCAGTTTCGGTCCCCATCCCTACAAGTTCAATCTGACACACAGAAGACCCTATGCCGCTTCTAGACCCAACACTTCACATTCCAATTCTCGTCCTTCTATTGACTTAAAGGGAAAAGGAAAAATCTTTCCAGAAGATAACAGACTTCCAAAAGTCATCCAAAAGGATGCTGAAGTCAACACCGCAAATCTCAATCCTACTAAACCAACCAAAATTAAAGTTTTCACCATAAAAATAAAAGATGAAACAACTTTAATTAAACGCACTTACTTGGTTGATATTTCTCTTACTATTCCATGACCTATAAAAGGCTCACAAGGACCCAAGAAACTTTGGGTTCCTAAATCCGCTTAATATTTTGCAGGTTATTCGTGACGAGCAGTTTGACGAAGAATGGTACATTGATAGTGGCTGCTCGCTTCACATGACAGGGAGGAAGGAAGAACTGAGGGAGTTTCAGTCTCTCAAGGATGGTGGTATTGTGAAGTACGGCAACAACTCATATGGTACTATCAAAGGCTATGGAATGATCACTAATGTATAAGAAATGTGGCGTGTGTTGAAGGGCTCCAACACAACCTTATCAGCGTTTCACAGTTGGTAGTTGGCACTGGATTGAAAGTATCATTTGACGATGAAGGCTCAGAGATTGTCGAGAAGAAATCCAATAACGTTCTGCTGATGCCAAAGCGAAAGGGGGAAATGTATCCTTTGAACCTCAACCCAATTCAAGGTAAACTAGCAGTTTGCTTACTCACAAAGGCTCACTCTGATGAAAAGCTAGTTATGGCATCGAAGACTCTCTCATCTGAATTTCAAGGATATCAACAAGTTGGTTTTGGGTGATCATGTTCGAGGTCTTCCAGTTCTAAAATTTGATAAAGAACATCTTTGTGTAGCATGTGAAATGGGAAAGCGGAGTAGGAAAAGTCATCCTTCTATTATCAATACTAAGGTGATAGAACCATTGGAGCTGTTACATATTGACTTATGTGGACCCTCGTCCATTGAAAGCATCGGTGGAAACAAGTACATTCTGGTAATTGTGGACAATTTCTCTCGATTTACATGGGTGTTCTTCTTGAAGCAAGATTCTGAAGCCACTCCAAAGCTTAAGCTCTTTATAAAACAGATAGAGACTCAACTAAGGAATGTCGTTCGTAATGTGAGAAGCGACAATGGCTTGGAATTCAAGAACAAAGATTCTGAAGACTTTCTTGCTGAATAGGGAACGACTCACAATTTCTCAGCCCCATATACTCCACAGCAAAATGGTATCGTTGAAAGACGAAATCGATCTCTGTGTGAAGCAGCTCGAACAATGCTATGATTCGCGTCTTTGCCTTTGTATTTCTGGGCTGATGCAATTGCTGCTGCTTGTTATACTCAGAACAGATCGTATTTGAACAAGCGATTCTCCATTACTCCTTACGAGATTTTAAATACTTGTAAACCGAATGTGAAATTCTTTCATGTGTTCGGTTCAAGATGCTTCATCTTCAACTCCAGAGGGAATCGAAACAAGTTTGATGCTAAGGTTGATTAAGGAATTTTCTTAGGTTACTCCCTGAACTCCAAGGTGTATAGAGTTCTCAATAAGCGCTCAAAGAAGATTGACGAAGCATACTATGTCACCTTTGACAATAGTTATGTTAAGAAGATGAAATCAACAGAAGATGCAACGCAGGAAATATATCCAAAATATGGTCAAGTTACAACCTCTATTTCAAATCTTTTCGAGCAATATTTGCTTCTGTTTGATGAGCGTCAAAAGGCGATTGACTCTGAATCAATTGCAAAAGACAAAAAAGTTGATAATCTAAAACAAATTATTGACGATGCTGCTCAAAAGATGGTTGATGATCAACCCAAAGAAACCTAAAGGCCAGAGGCAAGCGAACCTTCGACTGACCGTCCTAATGTCCAGGGGGTGGGTCCATCTCTTCATCATGATCAAGGTTCATCGTTCCAGGGGGAGGGCTTACCGTCACATTCTTCTAGTTCTTCTGAGAATCCAATCGAAGGAGGTGATACCAATCCAAGTGCTGAACAGACGTCCTCCTTTGAGGGGGAGAAAACTATAGTCAATGATGATGACATAATGTCAGAATTGGAAGAAGAGGTCAATGCTGAATTAGATCCCAATTTTGATCCAAATTTCCCACCACTTATCAAATGGACCAAATATCACCCTCAAAGTCCAATTATTGGGGAATCTTCAGAAAAGGTGCTTACTCGATCTCAAATCAAAGCGAAACAAGTTGCACGCTTTTCACAAGTAGAGTTTTGCATGTTCAACTCCTTTGTTTCCAAAGTTGAACCGAAGACCGTTAATTCTGCCCTTGATCGTTCAGACTGGGTTCAAGCGATGCAAGATGAGTTAAATAAGTTTGAAAGAAACAAAGTATGGCGACTTATTCCAACTCCCAAGGATGCCTCGGTTGTCGGTCTCAAGTGGGTATTCAGAAACAAGATGGATAAGGAGGGAAATGTCATTCGCAACAAAGCTCGGCTGGTTGTCAAAGGCTATTGTCAGGAAGAAGGCATCAATTATGAAGAGACCTTCGCCCCTATTGCAAGATTAGAATATGTTCGTATCATTCTTTCCTATGCTGCACATAAGAACTTTGAAGTCTATCAGATGGACGTCAATTGTGCATTTCTCAACGGTGAGCTTGAAGAAACTGTGTATGTTGAGCAACCGCCAGGCTTCGTGAACGAAAACTATCCAGATCATTGTTATGTCCTTAACAAAGCCATATATGGCCTAAAACAGGCTCCCAGAGCATGGTATGAAACTCTAAATCGATTCTTAAAAATGTCTAAATTCAAACAAGGTTCGGTTGGCCCAACCTTCTTTCGCAAGAGAGAAGGTAACCACCTTATGATAGTCCAAATTTATGTTGATGACATCATCTTTGGCTCCACGAATCCTAGCTTAACAGCTTAATTCAGGAAGTTGATGGAAACTAAATTTAAGATGAGCTCAGTGGGTCCAATTAACTTTTTCCTTGGATTAAACATTAGACAGGGACCCGAAGGCATTTTTATTAATCAGGAGGCATACACCAAGACACTATTGGCTAAGTTTGGGATGATGGGAGACTCCAAAGTTAAAGTGCCTATGGCCTTTGGAACAAAGCTTACACCCTCATTGGAGAAACCAGCCACTGATATGACGCACTATCAACAAATGATTGGGTCTCTGATGTATCTCACAGCTAGTAGACCTAACATCATGTTTTCAGTCTGTTATTGTGCAAGATTTCAAGCTAACTCACGCGAACCTCGTCTGCAAGCCGTGAAAAATAACTTTTGCTATCAAAAGCGAACCTTCTCTCTCGGTCTGTGGTATCCATCCAACTCAGGATTCTTTGTTCAAGCATTCTCAGATGCTAACTTAGGTGGCTGTGGATTAGATCATAAAAGCACCACTGGAGGATGCCAATTTCTAGATCGTAAATTGGTTAGCTGGCAATCAAAGAAACAAACTTGTGTCTCCCTCTTCACTGTAGAAGCTAAATACAACGTTGCAGCATCATGCACATCTCAAGTCACATGGATACAAAGTCAGCTTAGGGATTACCGGCTAAACATGAAGAAAATCCCACTATATTGTGACTCTGAAAGCACAATTAGGATTTGTCACAACCCAGTGCAACACTCAAAGACTAAACATATAGCACTGCGGTACCACTTTATCGAGGATCACGTCGAAGATGGTAACATAGAAATTCACTTCGTCAGGACAACCGATCAACTGGAAGACATATTCACTAAGGATTTACCTGAAGCAAGCTTCAATAAGATTCTACAAGGCCTAGGAATGATGCAAGCCGAATACGTACCAAAATCGCCTTCGCTTCAATAAAGGTAACAAGCGAAATAGAGTGAACCGAAATGAACCGAACGTTCGGACTATTTCCGGTTCGGTCTATTTCGGGTGAAGTTCGACCATGAACCGAAATGAACCGAACTTTCCGTCTATTTCGGGTTCGGTCCTTTTGAACTCGTTTGCTTCTTTTTCTTATCAAGGCATTTTGACTGTATTCTTTTCTACACTTTTTAAATACTTCTTTTCTACTTATAAAATCCAATAACATTTTTCTCTTTTGTTTAATTGATCACCTCTCACAAAATACAAAAATATTTTTATTTTATTTTATTTTTTCTTTTTATCTAATGTTTTTCCTTTTGTCTAAGTGTGACTCTCGATGGCGACGCTATGGCTGGTAATTTTTTTTTTAATTATTTTATTTTATAGTTAGGCGTCCCTAGAAGCATGTTGCTTTACGTTGACTAAAGCCTCGAAAGATTTTGAGTGAAGCCTTAATAACATGATATATACAAATCATGTTTTCCCAATCTAGGCTGTAATATTCACTATAATCATGAGCTACCTTACTCTACTCACATTGAGTTTAGAGTTTTCTGCTTGGTCATTCTTTTTCTTTAGGCAGAGGTACATTCGCTTCTTTTACCATCTCCATCAATTTCTTCATTATAATTCGTTTCACCAATATAACCCTTGAGACTCTCAGTATTTACCACTGTGGTTTATGGTTATACAAAATTTGTGTTAATGATCTTAGTTTCATGTCACTATACACTAAGTGAAACCCACAATCCAACACCAAAAATGAATTGACGGTGAATTCTCATATTCAAGATCTTACTTGTTACCAAATGAAATCTCTTTTTTTAATTTTTAAGTGATCTTTTATGAACTTGTCTAAAACGAAGGCTTTTCTTAACCTAAAGATCCAGTTTATTTTTTTGAGATTTCTTTACTTTCTTTTGTCACTATAATATATATCCCACCTACTTGTTCAATAGATCACATTGATCTCACAAGTACTTCATTCAGTTTCGATCTTATATCAAGTATCAATGTCATGAATTGAAGCGAAAGCCACCCCTTATAACCTTTAAAAAGATTCCTTTCAATACTTCTTAACAAGTTATTGATCGTTATTTAATGGGAAACCAAGCAAGCACTTTAATGTCTATCTTGACTTTGAAGGAAGTGACTCGTGCCCAGAATCAATTGTTTTATGTCTCTTTAAGACATCACAAATTGTCACGAAAAGTTTTCTTTATTTCTTTATCTTTTTTACTCTATGCACGAAAATTTGTAATTTTCCAAACTCTGGTTCTTTTATGGTTGTTTAATAAAGCGCAACAGGAAATGGCGATTCAAATGAATTTTGGTGTGAAGATTAGGATAAAGTGAAAGCTGACTCAGCAGTTATCCAATCGGTTTGGCGATTTGAAAAGGTGAATTTTATGGAATGGCGTGCAAAAAGGAAACGTCCTTTCTCTTTCCTACGTCATCATCGGTATGCCAACTGTTCATCCGTCAAGTCAGGCATTATTTTTGAAATAATCCAAGATATCAGCCGGATTTTTCTCTCTCCTTTTTATACGTATAAAAGGAATTGGAACGGTACTATTTAACCTTTATCACTTACCAAACTCTCTCAAAGAACAATGGCGATTCCTCTTACTGTTCATCATCTTCTCCAAGCTTCAACAATGACAGACTCTTCGTCCATTCATGATACTTCTGTTCGTCAACCACTTCTCACAACCAAACCGCAACAAAACCTGATCATCGATATCACTCCGTTTGTCTATGAATCCTACATGCTATATGTTGCCAGTGTCTCAACTACTCACCTCTCGTCGAAGCGCTGACAAAAGTCAAAGTCGTACCAATGTCCTGTCTTTCTCTTGTCTACTCCACTGCTTACTACGACAAGACTAATGAAAGGATTCACTTCGAAATCCACAATGAGAAGACCTTTATCTCCAAGCACCGCTTATGTGCCCTAATTTGTGTCTCTCAAGAGCAATCTCTAGTAAACCCTGAATCCATCACCACTGGTCAACTGTTTTCTATATTTTATCAGATTGGGTATACTGAAACCCTCACCACAATCACCAAGTTCAAGAAGTCCTGTCTTCCGCCTCAATGGAATGGCCTTTTCACGTTGCGGTTCAAGGGAATTTCTGAGCGAAGCGCCTCTTAGATGGTGCGAGCAAGTCTTTTATGACTGTGCTATATGGACTGTACCATGGGATCGACTTGGATTATGGAACTATTATCTGGCAGCAATTGGTACAAAGCTTGGTCTCTTCATCCAGGCACTCTGAGATCTCGTGTGGGCGATTTTGGTCAATCATCACCAACTGGGCAATGGACCGCCTTGATGTTCCAGTCACGGCGGATTCTCTCCTCTCCTCCATTGCTACCTTTCACACAACCAAAATCATTGTCACAGATCCCACCAAGTACTCCTTTATTGGATCTATTCCTTAAACCATGCTCACTCGTGTCTCTACATCGAGTAACGTCTACAACAATACAGGAAGCATCCATCTTCAAGTCCAAGGGAGCTTACGTCAGCCATGGTTTGCTCCATTGAAGAGGTTGACTAGCCAGTGAAAAGGGGCAAGAAGACTGAGAATCAAAAGGAGGCACCGGTTTCCAAACCAACCAAGGGGAAAACCCCCAAAAAGTGAAAGTCTGACAAGGCTGCTACATCCTAGGCTTAACCGAAGAAGTAGAAGAAGCTTGCTAGGAGGCTTATACTACAATCCTCCAGTGATTCTGATTCAGAGTATGTTCCTCCTAAACACAAGAATGATCCTCCTTCAGAATATGAGAGCGAAAGCTCAGATGATGAGGCTTCGGGCCGAGGTGATACTCCGCCTCGCTCCCCTACCCCAGAAATTCCAGTTCTCTCTCACTCTCCGTCACCTCCACCTGTAACCATCCCAGTATCCATCCCTCCTATATTTCCCATTACAACTACTCAACCATTCACTACAATTCCCATCCCTACTCCCATATTCACAGACACTATTACCACTACTACCACAGGAGCTCACTCTACCGCTCCCACTCCACCTGTCACAACCGAACCTCAAGCCACTACCAAACCCTTATCTCCAACTCCATCCACAGAAACAACCCCTATTCTAGGCGGTGAGGACTTGGAATTTGATTCCACGTATTTCAATCCTTACCGTGTACAGAGTGACGATGATGATGATGAGCCTGTAACAAAGCCTCATCTCAAGGCAGTGAACGAAAAACTTGATCAACTGCTCTCATCCTCTTTATCTGGAGCTTACTCTGAAGTTGCATTAAAGGCTTTATTCTCAACTGTTGTTCAAGAACACAGTGCCTCACTCTCTGTTGTAGCTAAATCCATTGAAGCATCCACTTCTCAATGCCAGCAAGCTTCTCTTGCTGTTGAGGCTTCTACCAAGGAGTGTAAGGAAGCGACTGCAAAAGTCGATAAACTAGTTTCTGAAGCTCATCTTTTTCTAGATTCTTTACAGGCAGCAGCTAAGAAGAATGCTCAAAGAGTAAATGCTTCAGTGGATAATCTTAAACGTTCTCTTCAATCTGAACGTTCCAACCTTGAAGCTGCACGACAGGCAATTGAAGCTGCCAACGAAACTTTGCATGCTAACATCAATGAACGATTGACTCAACTAGAGGCTGAGTTAGCTGTAGAGAATCGTATCATGGATGAGCTAGACAGGAGAACCTCACAGCTAAAAATGCAAAATTACAATCTGCGTACTGCTATTGCTAAGGTCAATGACCTGAAGTCAGAAAGGGAGGTCATTCGGAGTTCTACTATTGATGTTCACTCCATTCTCTTTCATCTCATTGAAGCGCATGATCCAATCATCACCATTACAATTCGGCGGCACTTGGCTGACAAGCTCAGGCCAGCATTGGACATCCTTAGTCGTATTGAGGGTGTTTCGGTGACTGGTGTCTAGCTGAAACAAGGGGAGAGAAGGTAACAACTCAACCTCCTCTTGGACCAAAACCATCTACTGAACCGAAGGGTAATGAAGCTTCGGTCAGTAACAAGGAGAAAAAGAAGAAGAAGATTAGGGAGGATGACACAGACAATGAGGATGATGTCTATGCTGAGAATCCTAAAAAGCCTTTTCAAAAGGAAAAGCCCTCTAAGAAAGAGATGGAAGAAAAATACAAGAAACAACAACCTGAGCTCGAGCAAAAGCGAAAGGAGGCGGAGCTCCTAGAAAAGAAAAAGTCCATGTTTCCTGTCTGGACTATAGATTCGCTTCAAAGGTGTGCTATTGATGAGCCCAGCATACTTTGGCTTGAGCCAATAATGTCATTTGGGCTCAAGAACTCCAAGGACGCATAGTTCGACATGTCAATCACATGAAAGGCATTCGTCTTTCACTGCTTTAATTCGACTGCTGTTATTCCTTGTGACAACCCGACATTTTGAGACAATATAATGTAACACCAGTCAAATTTAGGCCAAAATATAACTTTCCTAAAATATTATTTGAGTTAAATAAAGTGGTAGGAATTGTATCAAGGTTTTCGTACATATAAAGAACACTAAAATCCGAGTTATAACGGAGAAGTTATGACCAACCGAAGATTCTCGGCAAAACCAGGCAACACCGATTAAGCGAAAAACGCGAAGTTTCAATACAATAACATTTAGCCTTAGGTATCTAAATGATAGTCGTGGATTTCGTTAAACCATGATCATGCATAAAAAGAACACCCAAAACGGACATCGTATGAAGAAGTTAAAAATTTTCTAAGTTTCGTAACAGCGGTAGACAGCTAAAACCTCGAAATAAAGATCAAGCGATTTTTAGCCGACACAACTTAAACGAGAGTTGAAGGTCTCGACAATAGTAGTTCGATGGTAAAAAGACAAACGAAAACGGACGTCGGATAAAGAAGTTATGGATTTTTAACGAAGTTATCGTGTCCCGGCCTATTAATTAAAATATAATTAAAAATAAAGTCAAAATTTGCTGACGGAGTCTAAATGAAAGTTGTAGAGTATTTTCTCACCTTCGCGTGGAGATAAAGAACGTCAAAAATGGAGCCTGTATGCGAAAGTTACGGATTTTACAAGTTCGTGGCACACACACCGACACGATTTACGCCCTGCGTACCCTCGTACGCCCAGCGTACTCGGATACTAGGCTCCAGATCGTCCACGTCGACCAGACACTTAGCCCGAGGATGCAGTCAGCAGTGATGCAAGCAAACGCCCAGCGTACCCTCGGAGTACGCCCAGCGTACGAGGTACGCCCCGCGTAAGTCCGAAGTACGCCCAGCGTACCGAGGACCTCCAGCTCCTATAAATAGATTGCGAGGGTGCCGGCTGCTTTTACTAGAATCCTTCATTTCTCTCACATTTTTGCCTCGTTTTTCGTGCCGAAAACATCCCGACTTCCCGGTTTCATATCTAAGCCCCGACGAAGGTCCGGAGCCCCGAGATTCTCGAGAATCTCGTCACTTTCCGGTCGAGGTGCCGCCCGGGAAAATCTCGCTTTCTTCAAATCACGCACTTTCTTCGGTGAGTTCATTCCCCGATAAACTACCTTTTCAAATATGTTATCAATGCTTTTTATACGCTTTCAAGGGGGGAATACAAGTAAACATACGGTTATTATCGTGTGTAACCTAAAGTTTCATTATATACTCTCTTATTCAAGCACACCATATGTGATTCATAACTACTACATGGAAACTTTAGTACACAAAACAAATCAAGATAACATCTTGTCTTTTTAAATTAAATGTGTGGATAAATACATACAAATCAAACACTTTATCAATACTTTGAGTAAATGTGGTCATTTATGTCACTACCAAGGTTACACTTTACATAACAAGTGAGCATTTCACTAGGGTTTATTATACAAACGAAACAAACTTTTGTAAAAACTATAATAGTTCACGACAAACATTTTTACATGTTAAAAAGTCTTTACCAAACTGTCTTACATACTTTATGTTTCCTTTCAAACGCTGTTAGAATCGTATTTCAAACAAATGTCTTCTTATACTTAAAATTGTTCTTATCAAACAAACTACTTTCAAATCATTTTATAAAACTGACATCAAGTCATCATTTCTTATTTATTAAACTTCTCAAAGGTTATACAAAAACTTCTTTTATAGTTTTATTGTCAAATGCACGCCTATGCATGTGTAGTTATATATATATATATATATATATATATATCATGTATACAGATATAAACATAAAATTTTCCATCAGTTGGTTCAGTACCTTTGGATGGCAATGGCATATTTCGGTTATACACATACACTACTAGTAACTATAATAGGTATAGTTAGGATATACTACTTACCAATCCAAATATAAGGAATCACACAAGAGTCAGTTTATAAGTCTATACTAATACATTACATACTATATAAAGAGATACGATTATATACACTTACAAGGCATACAAATTTCAAGACATACACTTACAAGAGATACGATTACATCAGATAGTGTACTAGATATACATAAAATTTTACATACTACAAGTACCATATCAAAGAGATATTTTCATATACAAGAACAAATGGACATTTTCACATGTAAATCTGTTTTATACTAGGTTTTGTGAGACATTTCACATACTTTCGAGTATGCATTATTAAGTCATGTATTATATACCATAATCCCTTGTAGGGGGAGCGTGATACTTGTGTATAGTCTATACGTGATTGACAATCCCGCACCTAAACTGTTAGCTACAATTAGACCGGCAGGTCTGGGGTGACAAATGTCATAACATTCCAACGTCTGAAGAACGTTGTTACAGGCAGTCTGGGTCATTAGCATGGTTATAAAACTCACATGGAGTATTAAAAACACGTTGATTTACGGGGTTATCATATACCTTAGAGATTATAATTGTACACAAATCTACTATTTTAGACATGAAAAACATTTGGGTAGTTCATTTTGGGACTTTTAATCTACCATTCACTTATAAACAAATATTGGATTTCTGAAGCAAACATTCAAAACAGTCGAGTCTTGGTAGAAGGCTACATTTTATACTAGTAGAAAATATGGGATTTTCTAAGATTTTCAAACGTTTACAGTTACTTACAAACATATTCGTTGGTACAAACTTTCCTTCAAACATTTACAGGTCTTTCTTTACAGCTTTACAAATCAAAGTCACATAAATACTTATGAATTCACCAGCATTATTGCTGATACTTGCTTTCAAAATAACTTGTATTCCCAGGATACAGATAGACAGGTACGACTACCAGGTTCTGTGAAGACGGAGCGATCAAGACTCGTCTTTTATTTTGAATATTCATTTTTGTAGAATTATAATATGAAAGAACTAAAATGTAATTAAAATTATACTATTAATGCAATGGATGATGTTGTTGCTTGTTTACTACTTTGCATTGTTGTGATACATTACATGACGTCCTCCGCCCCATAACGTTTCCGCCGTTCTCGGTTTTTGGGGTGTGACATTCCTTCCCTAGACCCGAAGGTAGATAGGGATCTGCTGGAGTTCTACTTGGAGTTTTCTCAACCCCAGTACTTGACCTAGAGTTCGTAGAAGATTACTACCATCACGGTTTTAAAGCCCTACTCAGCGGGGAAGTTTATTAATGTTCAATTCAAAGTGACTCGAGGAACCGAAGGCTCAGTTCACAACTTCACCCTTGCTGATCTACCGAACCTTAATCCCCACGACTGGATACTCCTCAACAAAATTTTTCTGTCAAATCCACGGGAGTACCAGCCAATAATATATCATGTCAAGCGAATTCTTGTGTGCTACATTCACGAGGTAGCGAAGATGGACTAGGAGATTGCCTCTGTCATTCACAAGCGAACCACGATCAAGACTATGGGCAAAGCAGGCAATGTCAACACTATGGTCAAGGGGAAGATTGATTCAAAGTACCACACTGGTATGTTCATCAGAGGCGAAGGTCAGAAATACCTATTCGCTCTCATTGACAAACACCTCTTCTCAACTTCTTGCCTGGAGCATATCTTGGAGATCATTCAGAGGTGTGATCAGAACAGTGCAGCTGACAAGAAGTTGTTCACCGACATGCTGAGGTGGTATATCCAATTTCGATAGACACTTCTTGCAATAATTCGTCGGCTTTTCAAAGTAATAAAGACCGTGAAACCAACACAGAAGAAATAATCTCTTGCCTCATTTGACGCAAAGGGGGAGATTTTTGGGATTATTATGTTGCATCATGGGCTCGGTCCTTAGCCCAGTTTTGAATGCCGGTATTGTGAATGTCCAACTGTGTATGTTTTTGTTCTAGGTTTTAGTATATAAGTTGCATGCATGCAGTCTGAGGAGTTAACGCCTTTATTATTTTCCTTACTGAGTTTTTTAAAACCCTAGCTCGCCTCTACAGTGGAAGTTCTTCATCGAGCTCTGCTGAGGCGTGACTTTGATAAATCATAAGCACATATTTGATTCTATTTAGTGTTCATACTCTTACTGTGATTGTCTTGTTTGATTTTCATATTCTTATATGTGAAAGATCTAATCGATCTATAGTTCAATTCTCATCATTTATTCAAAATACGACCAACGTGTGTTTGGGAGTGATCATGGTGGGCAACGAATCTAGAAACTCACCATCTAATTATCCAAAAGTTTTAAGGAATAAAACATGAACAATTAAAATATATGTAGGAGTATTTTGGAATGCTATACACTTCCCTTACACACTTTTCATACCTCCACATCTCGTGCAGACTCAATGGCTAGATTTCATCACCCCGGAGATCCTTACTTCCCCAACCAGGGGAACGGAGGATGGCTACGGCCAGAACCCGAGGAAGAGCCAGAGGAAGAAATCGAGGAAGGACTAGCAGAAACGGTAGTGGACTCAGAGGAGGAGGAGTCTGGCGGTGACAACGCAAATGACTTGGAAGCGGAATCCAAAGTCATTAACCCGCTGCACATGGCCAGGGTACCCCCGCACAGGATGTGGCCCAACGGCCCTACGCATGATATAGGTGAGCAGGCACAGGCAACCGCCGGTCAGATGGTTGCAATGAGAGCTGCGGTTGAGCGTGTAGAGATAATGACTCATGAGGTGGCTAGGGACTACCAGGAGAGACATACAACGTTGGAGGCCCGACTCCGAGCCACCGATAATCATCTGGCCAGACTTCAGGGTGCATCCACCTCATTATCAGCACTACCAGACACCTCTCGTCGCGATTAGGACCCTCCTCCACCTCTCATCACTACTGTTATGTTTCTCTTTTATGTACTATTATATGTACTATCGATTTTATGATTAAGTGACTACACTACTCATAAAAGTTGTTATGCTGTCAAATTATATATGTCTCTATATACTGTACGACTTCCAAGGCAAAATTTCAAGCATTGTACTACCAATTTTATCATTAATGAAATGGTTCTATGTTTTACTTGTGAAGTTGTTATCTGCTATGTGTTCTATTTTCCTTATGTTATGATATTGTATGTGTAACACTGTAAAAATTTAAACAAATTTTCACATTTCCAAAACACATTTCCATTCATAATCATTATAAAAATCTCAATGTATCACATCTGAATTCATAAAACATATCCCAAGATCAAAAGAACATATAAAACTCCGCTTGTGTGTACGGATCATGCCGGTGCCTTCCCGTGATCGTCAGTAGTACCTAAAACACATAACACAAAACACTGTAAGCATAAATGCTTAGTGAGTTCCCCAAAATACCACATATAACACATATTAGCTACTCGAGGCTATAACTCTATGGGCCCTTGGGCCCTAACTCTGTGGACCCTCTGGTCCTAGCTCTGTGGACCTTCCGGTCCTAAATCTGATATACACACAGCATAAATCACATAGAAATAATGCAGTGCAACACATCACATAGATAGCATACAATAACTCTATCACAAGGCTCTAATTACCACTCAAGGCAAAGTTTAGTGAGAAGACTCACCTCGGGTGTCTTGGTAAATCTCTGACTTGCTAAAATCTGGTCTAGCCTCCGCCTAATCACATGGAATAAACACCCTAATCAATACCACTCTCAAAGGCTAGACTAAACTCTCTATTGGCACTCTCAGAAGGGTAAAAGACCATTATACCCCTCTCATGGCTCAACGACCCAAATATTGACCAAACCCTAAAAGTCAACACAAGTCAACCCTCTCCGGTTACGCTACGCGTACCAAACCTGTACGCTGGGCGTACCCGGCAACCTCACAGAAACGGGGGAACGCGACCCCTACACTCCGTGTACTGGGATTACGCCCGACGTAACTCCCAGTTTCAGTCTTCTTTGATTTTTGGTCTTAATCAGTTAAGACTTGCGTCGAAATTCTAGATCTAACTTCTCTAATACGACTTAATCCATAAAGTCGGTGACTTGAAGCCTTTGCATGGTTGTGGAACTCACCAACACCCAAACCACTCCATTTCCAACCTTTAAAGGCCCATATCTCATGCATGAACAACTTTTGACAACCAAGACTGGATTTTTATCACATAACAACCCTAAATGAGCTAGCATGGGACAGATCTCGGCTTCCAAGAACACAACAACTCATAAACCCATTAAACTTGGGGGACAAAAACCCTAAAACATCCTTCTTATGAAACAAACACAAAAGATGGAAAGCATGAAGCTTTATACCTCAAACTGGAGCTTTTCCTGCTGCTAAACTCGGATCTACAAGATTGAGCTCTAACTTTTCCTCTTCCAAAGATTTTCACTTTACTCCAATGGCTAAGAACGCACCAACAAGCTCTCCAAGGCACTTCCTTGCTATATGAATGAGATCTAGGGTTTTGAGAAGATAAGACTCTGGAGAAATGTGGCCAACAAAGGGTCATAAGGTTCTTTAAATAGGGAGGCTCAAAGGATTAGGGTTCCTTTTCTGGACCGGGTACGCCCTGCATACACGTTGGTATGCCCCGCGTACCTGGCAATCCTTCACGATCAAAACGCGGACAAGTACGCTGACCGTACACCCCAGTACGCACCGCATACCAGTCAACCAAGCATCTTCTTATCAATAGCTAAATATGAAAATTACTCAAAGAAGAAGGTTCACAAGGTATACCTGGTTTTTGAGATGTTACAGTATGAATACACTTATATACACAATCGAACCACCGAAACCGCTATATGCCAAAGAAATTCGAAACCATAAACTACTATGTGCTCATCATCTTTCTGTTCCATGACAGAAGATGCCTCCAAGACCTAATCGTAGAAACAATAACACGGCGCAACCACCACCTCCGCCAGAAGTGAACTCTGGTGCTTTCCAAGCAGCAGTACCGGCTGAAGTCACAACAGCCTTAGCACACATTCAAACTAGGAACAATGGTAGCGGTAACATTCAAGGAACTGGAAGCTCGAATCATGGAATAAACCAAGGTCCTACCAAGGCATGTACCTACAAATACTTTTCAAATGCCAAACCACAAACATTCAATGGAACGGGAGGCATGATGACTTTAAAGTGATGGATGGAAAAAATTGAGTCAGTCTTTGAGATCTACGGATGCCCTGAGGAATGGAAGGTTAAATTTGCAGCTTACACGTTTATTGACCAACCACTTTCATGGTGGAATGGTCATGTGGAAGCTATGATGCTCCCAGTGGCAAATTTCATGCCTTGGGAGGGGCTCAAGGAAATGTTGATGGCGGAATATTGTCCCCGTGGGGATATACAGAAATTGGAGAAAGAGTTATGGAACCTCACAGTACAAAACTCAGACATCAAGGATTACATCTCAAGGTTCAGTGAACTAGCCCTTCTGTTCTCGAGGATAATCACATCTGAAGGGAAGAAGATCGAGTGTTTCATTTGGGGATTAACTTCTCCAATTCAAGGAAATGCGATTGCAGCGAATCTAGGAACTTTTGGTAGTGCAAAGAGGCTAGCCCAAAACCTTTACGACCATGGCAACAAGAAAGGATCCAAAACCGCTGAAACTGAGACGAAGAAGGAAGGGGATAATAAGAAAAACAGGGGCAACAAACAAAAGGGATGATAGAACCAGGGAAACTCCAAAAAAGCAGCAAACTGTAGGAGTCCATGTTGCTACTGCTCAAGTTGCGCCAGCACCAACTGCTCCAGCCTCAACCACGCAACCGACTACCAGGCAATACTCAGGAACTCTACCAAAATGTAACAAATGCAGATTTCACCACCATGGAGAGTGCATAGAAATGCAGTGTACCAACTACAACCGCAAGGGGCACACCGCCCGGTACTAAAGATCTCAACCACAACATAACCAACAACCCAACAACAACAACAACAACAACAACAACAACAACAACAACAACAACAACAACAATAACGTTGAGGCCAGCCATACTTGTTATGGATGTGGAGGAACTGGTCATTTCAGATGCAATTTTCCTAAGGCCAACAACCAAGGGGCAGGAGGATCAGGCAGGGTCCTGACTTTGGGTCAAGGAGAGGCAGTTCAAAACCTGACAATTGTTACCGGTACGATCCTCCTCAACAACACTTACGCATGCATTTTATTCGATAATGGAGTTGAGCGGAGTTTCTTGAGTAATAAATTCAAACACTTACTAAACCAACAACCCCAGAAGCTAAGCAAAGCCTTCACTATGGAGATGGCTAATGGGAAAACTGAAACGACCAAAGACGTTTACGTAGGGTGCACATTAACATTAAACAACCATTATTTTCAAATAGATTTGCTGCCAATAAATATTAGGAGTTTTGATGTGATAATCGGCATGGATTGGTTAAGCCCCTACCATGCTGAAATTATGTTCCACGAGAAGCTCGTTCGCCTTTACCTCCCCAACCACGAAACCCTAATAATCTACGGTGATAAACCTGGCATCAACCTCCATCTTATCTCGTGCATCTAGGCACAAGAGCGCCTGCACAAGAAAAATTATGCCTTCCTCCCACATGTTGTGGATAAAGAAAAAGAGGAAGTAAACATTAACAACATCCCAGTGGCATGTAACTTCTCGGACGTGTTTCCTGAAGATCTTCTGGGAATACCCGCAAAAAGCCAGGTTGAATTTCGAATCGACCTAATATCAGGAGCCATGTGAATTTCCAAATCACCATACAGGTTAGCTCCTGCCGAAATATAAGAGTTATCCAGTCAATTGAGTGAACTTCTGAATAAAGAGTTCGTCGGGCCAAGCTTGTCACCCTAGGGAGCGTCAATCTTCTTCGTCAAAAAGAAGGACAGATCCTTCAGAATGTGCATCGATTATCAAGAGTTGAACAAACTCACTATCAAAAATTGATATCCACTCCATCAGATTGATGATCTATTTTACCAGTTTCAGGGAGTTAGTTATTTCTCTAAAATAGATCTAAGATCAGGTTATCATCAACTCCGAGTCCGAGAAGAGGATATTCCAAAAACTACTTTCCGAACCCGATACGGCCATTTTGAATTCGTTGTCATGCCCTTCGGTCTGACAAATGCCCCCGCGGCATTTATATACCTCATGAATCGAGTCTGCTACCCTTTCCTCGATAACTTCATAATCATCTTCATCGATGATATTCTCATATACTCTCGAAGTAAGGAGGAGCACGGTCAGCACCTCCATCAGATCTTAGAAACTCTAATAGCTGAAAATTTTTATGCAAAACTCTCCAAATGTGAGTTCTAGATTCGCAGTGTGAAATTCTTGGGTTATGTAGTCAGTGAGAAGGGAATGCATGTGAATCCTTCTAAGATCAAGACTATTGAAGGTTGAGCTATTCCGAAAACACCAATAGAAATCCGGTAATTCTTGGGACTCGCAAGCTACTACCGAAGGTTTATTCAGAAATTCTCCAAGATAGCCAAGTCCCTCACCAATCTAACACAAAAAGGCATACCCTTCAACAGGACGGACAAACAAGAAGCTGCTTTCCAAACCTTAAAGAGGGCTCTCTGTAGTGCTCTTGTAATATCCTTACCATAGGGAACCGAAGACTTCGTAGTATATTGCGATGCTTCGAACCAAGGGTTAGGCTGTGTCCTTATGCAGCATGGAAAGGTGATAGCTTACGCGTACATGCAATTAAAGACACACGAGGTAAATCACACTACCCATGATCTCGAGTTGGGAGTCGTGATCTTCGCCCTAAAAATTTGGAGGCACTACCTCTATGGTATAAAGTGCACCATCTTCACGGACCACAAAAGCCTCCAATACATTCTAAATCAAAAGGAGTTGAACAAGAGGCAGCAAAGGTGGGTTGAGATGCTGAATGATTATGAATGCGAGATCAAGTACCACCCAGGCAAGGCCAATGTGGTAGGTGATGCGCTAAGCAGGAAAGAATACTTAGGTCACCAGGTGAAAACTTTATCGATAACCATCCACTCTCATCTAACTTCTCAAATCAAGGAAGCACAATTGGAGGAATTGAAGCCGGATAATACCGCTAATGAAGCACTACGTGGAATGGATAAGAATATGGAAGTCAAAGGATACGGAGCTTACTACTTCATGGAACGTATCTGGGTCCTAAATTTTGGAGGGTTCAGGGATGTAGTTATGAACGAAGCGCACAAAACACAATACTCCATACATCTAGATTCCGATAAGATGTACCTGGACATTAAACAACATTATTGGTGGCCGAACACGAAAGTAGAGATTGCCACTTACATGGGAAAGCGTCTCACTTGTGCCAAAGTAAAATTGGAATATCATAATCCCTCAGGATTGTTACAACAGCCAGTAATACCCGAGTGGAAATGGGAAAGGATCACCATGGATTTCATAACCAAGTTACCTAAGACAGCGGACGGATTCGATAATACCTGGTTAATTGTTGATAGGTTAACTAAATCCACCCATTTCCTACCAATAAAGGAGACATACAAAATATAGAGGTTAACACAAATCTATATAAAATACATTGTGAGACTCCATGGAGTGCCGATATCTATTATCTCGGATCGAGATAGTAGATTTACTTCATGATTTTGGCAGTCGCTCCTGAAGTCAATGGGAACACAACTGGACATGAGCATTGCTTACCACCCTCAAACCGATGGCCAAAGTAAGCGAACCATTCAAACACCTGAAGATATGCTCCGAGCCTATGTGATTGATTTTGGCAGGGCATGAGATACCCACTTTCCCTTAATTGAGATCTCGTACAATCACAAATATCACACGACCATTAAGCTTTCTCCTCTTGAGGCGTTGTATGGTCGCAAATGCAGATCGCCTCTTTGCTCGGCTGAGGTGGGAGACACCAAGTTGCCAAGGGAACAAACGCCAAATAGCACTCTTACAGGACCCGAGAGCATTCAGGAAACGACAGAGAAGATAATTCAAATCAAGGCACGACTTCAAGCATCTCAAGACCGACAAAAGAGTTATGCTGATAAACAGCGAAATCCTATGGAATTTCAAGTTGGCGATCGGGTGCTGTTAAAGGTCTCTCCATGGAAGGGGATGATCCGTTTTGGGAAGTGGAGAAAAGTAAATCCGTGATACATCAGGACATTCGATTTTCTTGCCCGGATTGGCCCGGTGACATAAGGATGCAGCTACCTGCGGAGCTCAGCAACATGCACCCCGTGTTCCACGTGTCAAATATGAAAAAGTTCTTATCAGATGAAACCGTCGTTGTTCCCTTGGATGAGATCGTGGTAAATGAGAATCTCCTATTCGTCGAAGATCCGATTGAGATAATGGACAGAGAAGGGAAGCGTAGATAACAAAGCAGCATTCCGATTGTGAAGGTTCGATGGAACGCTAAGCGTAGATCGGAATTCACATGGGAACGCAAAGAACAAATGAAGCAAAAGTACCCTCACTTTTTCTCTAGTTCCCAGGAGTAACTTCCAAAAGAATTTCAGGACGAAATTCCCTCTAACGGTGGGGATGATGTCACAACTAGCATTTATGCCTAGGAAATTCTATCCATGAATGATCAACTCTTAATGTATCTTGTAATTCAAAGTTAGACGATATATATATTACTCATTCATAAACAACTATTCAAATCAGAACTCACTCATGAAGCCCTAAACCTAATTCAATATACTACATTCACTCGATTTTGGGTTTGTAACCCTAACTTTCCAGTTCAAATCTATAATTGGGCAAGGAATCATTTAGTGGGCCTAATGGGCCAATAAACTCTCAATTAAATTATTTTGGGCTAAGAATCCTCATTTGGGGCCCAAATGGACCAATATTCATTAAATTATAACATTTTGGGCCATAAGACTTTTATGGGCCTTATTAGACCTAAAATGTCTCACCCTGTCTACATGGGCCTTAATGGGCCGTAAATGTTTTCTTGAACCGCATTAGGCCGAAAACCCATTGTTTATACCATCTTGGGCCTTAAACTCTCAAGTGGGACCATCTAAATCGAAAATTCCTAATGGGCCCATGAAAAATTAAGCCTAGTATCTAAATTTCGTCTCCTTCCCCCCTCATTCTTGGTTTTTAATAAAAAAAAAAACTTATTTGAACAAAAACTTGACACCTCACCATTAACTAGAGGATTTCTATGCCATATTAAACCACATACTTCTAGGATTATTACACTAATCCTTCATGTATTACCCAAAAACTAACACATTTCTTTCCTCCTTCAACTCTCGGCCGAAACCCTTCAACCATCACCCACATTTCATCTCAATTCCAACTTCCATCTCTATAAAGAATTCACTCATCCATCTCCCTTCCAAATTTTTGTGTGTGCTTGTGGGAGTGTCCAAGGATACTTCATCAAATCCATCCATTCTTGTTAAGCTACTTCTCATCAAGTTGTTTAACTTCATGTTCATGATAAACTTACTTCTCTTAACACTCCATTTCATGATATATGTCCCTTAGAAACCTCATAAGTTCAAGATCTACTCAAGAAGCTTGCTAGAGCCGAAATCTCCTCATATCTCTTCATCAAAACCGATCCCAAACCCCAAAGTGAGTTCATACCCCCTATTTTCGGTTTTTACTATGTTTTGGGGGAGGATACAAGTTTCTTTGTGTAGATCTATGTGTTTAAGCATAATTATGTGTGTTCTTCCATGTACTATGTTGTGCTTGTGTGTTGGAACTTCATAGATTTCGATAGATCTACAAAAATATGGTGTTATTGGTAAACTACAACACACCATGCAACATGTTATGAAGATGAAAAGATTAAAAACATGTTAAGGATATTTGAAACAAAGTGAAATCATGTAAAGGGCCAAAAATTGACAAAGTAAACAAAAAGTGAGGTTCTTATGTAACTCATGGTTTTAAGTGGACCAAATGGGCCATTTTTAAATAAAAACGGATTTTTATGAAGTTCACAGTTTTATAAGGGCCAAAAGTGTAATTTTCATAAAATAGGCCTTAAATTGGGCCTTCGCGATTTTATGGGCTAAATTTGTAAATTTTTGACTTTTGTGGATTTAGTTGTCATTTTTAACAAATTTGGGCCAAAAATGTTAGTTCTCGGTTAAAAGGGGTTGAAAATGCTAATTTTATTAAACTTGGGCCGAAAAGGTAATTTATACACATTTGGGCCAAAAATGTCAATTTTCATAAAATTGGGCCGAAAATGTTATTTCAACTAAAAGTGGGCTAAACATGTCATCTTATTTTGAAACAAGCCCTAAATGTACATTTTTGGTCTTAAGGGACTTAAAGTGTAAGTTTTACCAAAAATTTGCCTTAATTGTAAATTGTCGGTTTTATGGACCAAAAATGTCATAATTACAAAAAGTGGGCCTTTTAAGTCATTTTGGTAAACAATTGAGATTAAATAACCAACGCAATAACAAACGAACTAAATACGTCATTTACATCTTCTAATTTGGCTAGAATATACCTTACATGCTTATTGGGCCTTAGTGGCCCATTTGCATGTTTAGTGGGCCTCGAATACTCTGTACATGTCTATTAGACCTTTGTGGTCCAACTACATTTTTATTGGGTCTGGAATATACATTACCTGTTATTTGGGTCTTTGTGGCGCATTTACATGCTTGATGGCCCCAGTAGACTTAAAACATACACGGAACATTATTCACTGTGTTACATAGTGTACTATAATATTCACGTAAAAATCAGTTCAGGCTCTTGTGAGACATTTCATTCATTCGTACCTATCTAGTGTACAACCTTAAGCATGTAGTTATAACCAAAGTCTCCTGGAGGAGAACGAGAGTTTGTGTATAGATCTATATGGGGGTGACGCCCCACACCTGAGTTGATCGCTACAGCTTGACTAGGCCAGTCTAGGGTAACAAACCTTACCATAAAGAAGTCGGCATCTGAAAAACGTCATGATATCAGATCAGTCATTATTAAGTATGGTTATAACGACTCACATACAGAATAACTCCATTATATATTTACGGAATACATATACTAATTTGATGATTCAAAAACATACATACATACACTGGTACCTGCTCTTAGGCTTATAAAGACCACAACACTTTTATAAACAGAAAATATTGGATTTTCCGGGAACACATACAATTATACAGTACCTTCTACTTATAACAGAAAATATAGGAATTTCTGGAATACTTTTTTTATACATGTTTGAAACAGAAACACACATGCTTTACACAAGATTTGATACAAAACTTTCAACCATTTTACAGAAAATATCGGATTTTCTGGTGTTTACAAATTTATACAAGCTTTTCATACAAACATGCTTATGAACTCACAAACATTATATATGTTGATGTTTTCAAAATAAATTGTTAAGCAGGTGGGCACCAAAAATATGTGGAAATTTGTTGCATTTTTTTGCTATTATAAACCTTTATATTTTGGGATGTAACTCTTGTAAACAAGTACAATGATGTAAACTCAGTATTGTTGTATTATTGTACGTGTGATGATGATGCTTGCCTTGTTTCTATTCACTGTGATGATATTACAAGATGAAGTCACCCAACCCCCGGACGTTTCTGCCGTTCCGGTTCAGGGGTGTGACACATATGAACTTTTAGTCATAAATAACAATTGTAAACGTTGTAAAGTTGTCATAGAAAATATGTATGAAATTTTCTTACAAAAAAACCATCCATGTTTTCCAAAAACAAAGATAATATCAAATTATCAAATATTCTAACCAAGCTTGCAAAAATGGCACTGATACCAATTAGTGGGAATTATTCAAAAAATTAGGTTCACAAATGTTAAAACGACAAAGAAAGCTTTAAAACTGTTTCATAAACTTAAAACCAGTTTACCCACCAATGATCATTTTGCAATCAAGGAAATGTTAAATCATCCATAGAAAGGAAAATATTACAACCTTTGAAATTTTGATTTTCATAGGAGATTTGAAGTCGATGAAGATGACATGAAGTTCCAAAGTAGAAGTTTCATGTAATGTATTCAACAAAGCAAGAATCAACTACTAAAACATGATAGTCTTCACTTTTATTAAGTTGTTCTCAAACCATTAAGACATATACTAAAATATGCTTAAAGAAGAAGAAAATTAGTTATTCAAGAACATGCACCAAAAATGCAAGAGATGGAGAAGGGATGAAGCCTTTGAGCTCTCGACATTTAAGAGAGAAAATAATAAAGAAAGACTTGAAAAAATTAGAAAATTTTGCATCTCATGTCTTCCTTTTATATTACCTTACATATCCAAATGCAGCATGCCTTCAATCATATTATTGTAGTATTATATAAATAGCATGTGGTGAGGTATTAAACAATACAAAAGCAATCCTGTCTCCATCACTACAAAATTCGACCATCATAGTTAGGAGACAAAAGGTAGAGTGCCTTTTTACTTCATTAGTTAGTTATATCTTAACAAAATGGTTACTCCAAGTGACCAAAAAGTTGTGCATAACATTTATATTTATACCATATGATATTTAGCTAGTTTTCTTATCTTTTATTATTATTTTCTAGAAACAATAATTTCCAATATGTTGGTAAACATTATTTTTATAAAACAATATTTTTCCAATTAAATACAAGTGTTGATATTTATTAATAATCAAAATTACTCTAATAAATAATGAATTAGTGGTAGCTTGCTATAAGGTGTGATCATATACGATCATATGTCATTAGCAATATTATTCTATAATGACTAGTGTTGCAAAAATCAGTTTAGGCGGCCAATTAATCGGCGCCTAAACGCTTAGCGGTCTCCAACCGCCTACAAATAGGTCTTAGAGGGTTAGTTAATCGCTTTTGGTCAATATCGGTCAATGTCGTTCCAATTTGGTCCTAATTGGACTAAATCTGACCAACTCAGACTCCAAATCAAACCAAATCGGATCAGCTAAATCTAAAGGACCCACCAGCTCAAAGGAGGCGGCTAGCCTAAAGCTTCGGTGGTTTAATTATCAAAGGATCTAGCTTCCCTTTTTATAGAATAAGTTTTTCCTTCATCTATTATCCCACCAGCGATGTGGGATGAACTTTTAATTGCTTTATATCTCTTCTTTGCATCTCTTTTTTCCCCACTTTGTATCTTGTTCTTCCCCACCTTTCTCTCTCGATCGAACAACCCCTGATCAACTGTTGGATATATACATATGCAACCCACCGTCGAGCTACCTTTGATTCTTTTATCACTTCCTTTGAACGATTTGAGTGGTGAAATCCATTCTAATCTGGGATATGGAGAAATTAGAAGTTATTGATCTAGAAGGTAATTCGATTTGAGTGGTGAAATCCATTGATGAGCCTACGTCGAACGTTTTCTGCAACCTTGATAATGGCTATTGGGAATAAAGATCTGTCAATGACATCACATGGGGAGGGCGAGGCAGGCTCGTGGGGTTAAATTATAGACCTCTAACAATATAAGTATGTGTGTATTTATGTATGAAGGCATGCACATAGATATGTATGTTTGTATGTGTGCGCGCAGAAATACATGCACACACACAAACACACACACACACACACACACACACACATATATATATATATATATATATACAAAAAAAAATATGTAGATGATGTTATGTACATAACGTCACAAACTAAGGGGGTGTTTGGTACAGGGAAATAAGTGCAGGGAAAACGAATTGATTCCTTTTCTCTTGTTTGGTTAATAAAAAAAGTAAGGAATTGAGAAATAAATCAATTCCTTTTCCATCAAATCTATTATGCATTTTAAAAGGAGAAAAGGAGAGAAATGAGTATCTAGGCGTGATCGAGAATCAAAAGAAAAAAAGCGGAGAAATCAAATTGCCCCCTATTCGAACCTCACTACCTACAATCGATCAAGATTTTTGAAACGTGGCTATTGGATTTTCATGCAATCGGCCCACGTAAGTGATCAAAACCAATCCTTTTTTCCCTACATATGTCGATAGATAGGATCAAAGTCGGCAATATAGGATCGAAGTCGGCAATTGCTCTATTCATGTATTGGTAATCTTGATATCAATTCTTTCGATTCAAGGTTTGATTGTTAATTTTGATATAAACTCTTCCAGTTAATCTTGATATCAATTCTTCCAATTTAAAGAATTTTGTTTTGTTTATTTGTGTTAAAATCTTGCAAAGATCGATTTGTTAAATGTGTTTGAATTTTGCTTTTAAGATTGTTAACAGTACAATGGAATGTGTTAACGATTGCAGTTTTTTTTATTTTTTTTACCATACTTTGAACCACCATAAATGCTTAGTACAAGCTCGAAATTATGCGATTTTTTTCAAACTTTACTCCTCTGTCTTGTCTACGTTTTAGAATCAAAAAACAGCTTAATTGGTTAAGTCTTGGTTGAGTTATACAGCCACAAACAGAGGTTGTTATGATGTATTATATTTCAGCACTTTTCATAAATTTTGTCCAACTTTGAACCATCATAAAAGCTTCATACAGGCTCGGAATGATGCGATTTTTTTTCAAACTGCACTCCTCTGTCATGTCTATGTTTTAGAATAAGAAAACAGTTTAATTGGTTAAGTCTTGATTGAGTTATATAGCCACAAACAGAGGCTATTATGATTGTTTTATTATATTTCAACACTTTTTTTTAAACTTGTTTCCAACTTTAAACCATCATAAAAGCTTCATAAATGCTCGGAATGATATGGATTTTTTTTCAAGCTGTACTCCTCTGTCTTGTCTACGTTTTAGAATAAAAAAAGCTTAATTGGTTAAGTCTTGGTTGAGTTATATAGCCACAAACAATGGCTGTTATGATTGTTTTATTATATTTCAACACGTTTTTTTTAAATTGTCCAACTTTAAACCATCATAAAAGCTTCATAAATGCTCTGAATGATACCATTTATTTTTTCAAACTGTACTTTGTCTTATCTACATTTCAGAATAAAAAAACAGCTTAATTAGTTAAGTCTTGGTTGAGTTATACAACCATAAACAAAGGTTGTTATGTTTGTTATGATGAATTACTATTTCAAGCATCTATTATGTAAAAAAATTTGTAGATTTGGCAGGGTGAAACAAACACACAAGGACTACTAAAGAGGATGCAAAGTTAATTGAGGCATTGTTGGAGTTACATGTATCCGGAAAGTATGGTGGTGCCAACAACGGATTCAAACCCGGTTATTTAAAGGCAGTGCAACAATTACTAGATGTAAGTCTTCCTAACTTCGGTTTGAAAGCAGAGCCTCATATTAAATTGCGAATGAAGATATGGAAAAACCATTTCAACATCGTGCACGACATGGTATATGGAACAAAAACAAGTGGATTCGGTTGGGATACGGATAAATGTTGTGTTACTGCCAATGTTGAAGTTTGGGATGAGTATATAAAGGTACTATAATGATTATGTTGTAGTATTTTTAGCATCATTAAAACATATTGTAAATGAATACCAACCAATTAATTTTGTGTCATTCTTGTAGAGTCATAAAGGTGTTGCATGTTTTCGCGATAAACCATTTCCCCAATTTGATAACCTATGTAAAATCTTCGGGAAGGATAGAGCTACTAGTCATGGAGCTACTAATGTTGATGAAGATGTGACTGAAGAGACACAAAGAAACTAATTTGTTGATGTGGAAGGGTTGGAAGAGATTGTTGAAGAGACACAACAAACTGCTCGTGTCAATAGTAAACGCAAAAGGCCTCTAACGGATGACACGAAAAGCTCTTATAAGGAAACAGCAAAAGAAATGAAAGAGACTTTCAAGGAGGTTGGTGAAAAACTTAATGAAACAATATACAATATAGGAATGCATGAAAATAATGAAGCATGTGATATGATAGATAAAGTTATCGAAGATATACAAAGCATGCCAAATATCAATGTCAAACTGCGAATTAAGGCGATTGACATGTTTAGCAAAGATCCATTTCGTGCCCGAACGTTTTTTAAGATGATAGAAGAAGAAAATATTTGTTACATGAAAATGATTTGAGATGGATCAATACCATGATTAGGTTATTTTAAATTTTTTTTTTTTATTTATTTTTTTTATAGCTTTTACGAATATTGAAGTTGACTCTTTGCACATTATTTATTAGATATAGTTATGTTTTTTATTTGTTAGGAATATTGAATTATATTTTTTGCACATTATTTATTAGATATAGTTATGTTTTTTTGTAAAATCTCTTCGTAAGTTATTCTTTTATATTAGACATATGTTTTCCCATACAAGATGTATAAAAAAATAATATTAATTGATTAGAAATTAAATTATTTAGTAAAAATTAATATTAAAATAGCAAAAAGTTAAAAACATAAAAGATGCATATTTTGACTAATTAAGATGTACGTTACCAAAGGGCTTCTAGCCCAGCGATATCAGGTGTTGCTCTCCCTGTTTTAGGTTGAGAGTTCAAGTCTCGTCTGAGACATATGTGAATTTAGGAGTAGGTTAGGAATATATTGTATTTGCCGTTCAAAAAAAAAAGACGTACGTTATAATGCATGTTTATAAAAAATATTGTTTGAAAACGAATAAACATGGTAAAAAAAACTCATTTCCATTTCATTGATTAAGACAATCAAACAATAGAAATGATTCTCAAAAATATTTCTCTAGTAGATTCTCAGTTCTACCAAACAGGTGAGAAAATTCTTTTTCTCCAGCTTAATTCTTTTTCTCTGCAGCAATTTCATTTCTCTGTACCAAACACACCCTTAGGTATCAAACCCATTACACTACCGTTCGTTCGTTTTGAATAAAAAACAAATTACCTTGTCAAAATCATGTATCCAAAACATCATATATCATAAAAATTCCATATTTTCTTGAATATTTTCTTTGATTTCTTGTTTAATTTTTGAATAAGACAAAACGTTCTTTCTTTCGGGAATCATCGTTGATGTTCCAAGTATTGATTTGGGAAGATGGCATCGTGAAATTAGAAAATCAAGGGATATATATATATATATATATATATATATATATATATATATATATATATATATATATATATATATATATATATATATATATATATATATATATATATATATATATATATATATATATATATATATATATAAAAGTTGGGATAGTCCATTTGATTAGTGTGGAGTTTCTAATCTAACCATAGGAGGTCCTGAGTTTAATGAGTTTAATCACAGATAGGAACAGATAGGGAAGATATATAGTTATTTGCCGTTAAAAATAATATATATATATATATATATATATATATATATATATATATATATATATATATATATATATATATATATATGAATGGGGGTGGTGGGAGCGGCATAGGAATTATTATTATTATTATTATTATTATTATTATTATTATTATTATTAAAGTGGGAATGGCACTTTTAAATTGATTTGATTTTAAATGTCAAAATCAAAAAATAAAACCCCACATATCTTAGTGTGTACAGAGGGTTAGATGCCCATTACATCTCTCTGTGATTGTCAGTTGTCATCCCTTTATCATCTCCCTTATGCTTCTTTTGATAATTTAAATCCAGATTAATTTTACTATTTTTAATCAATAATTATTTATTTTAATTTATTTTCCTTTCAAACATTCCCTAATCATTACGAACACAAGATTTGCTCCCTGCCAATTAGCCATTTTCTTTGATGTTCTTAGTTGTGTTGACAACATTAAATACTTAATTATTCACCAATTATTGAGGTCTTTTAGATAATAATAATTAGATTTATATTATGAAGTTATGAAATGTGTTCCACATTTGTGATACTCCAATGATTTACTTTTTGTTATCTATTGTTAGAAATTGGGGTATAATAATGCTTGAAATTCTAAGAATTATGTAAAACACTTTTAAATTAAAGAATTTGGATGGTACTCTCAATATCCTTTACTCAGATAAGACTCAGAAAGACAAAAATTTAGAATGCTTTGATGATAGTTTCGTCTGTAGCTGAAAAATAAGACAAAAACCGAATTTATGATCTTTGTCTGAAAACTATCATATGACAGTTTCAAATTGTCATAAACTATAAAAACCGAAATAAAACAAAAGTTTGAATAATGGTCAAACATTGGTCAATTCTCTGAAAATACGATTTTCTAATGTATTTTATTATATAGCTCGACCCCAACCAGGGGCTCTACCCCTTGGACCCGCCAGAGGCTGCTGCCCCTTGGACCCTGCTCCCAGGGGCATTGCCCCCAGACCCCCGTTCATTTAGGGGCTTCGCCCATAAATAACAATGTACTTTGAGAACTTGATCAAACTTAAACAAGTGTGTACTCTACATCTTCCTTACTTGTTTAATATTTATCAAGATCACCTTTAGTCAACAAAGTAATCCCATTACACTTAAATAATATTGATGATAACAAATCACCAACATCTATTATGTTAAATTTCAACGATTTCATTTTAGTATCTTTATTCTTTAGTTTTGAAAAACCCATTTAGTGATTATCAAATATTGATTCTCGTCTATGAAAACAATATTTAACAAAATATATAATAATTTCAACGGTTTAAGGTAGCTTAAAAAACTTTTATGATGTGAACTTATTTATTTATTTATATCGTGTTTGAAGTATATGAAATGTATCGTTTTCATAATTAAAGATTCCTAATTTGTTTTCGATAATAATTGTCCTAATTTTCTTTAATTTTGATTATTCCTAATTCTAGGTAACAAGTGTGTTTTTTCATTATTTGTTTTAGAAAAGTAATTTTAAAATAAAAATAATGAGAATTTTGCTCAGTGGAAAAAGGTTTCACAGGACAAGAAAGGCTGACGATATCTGTTTCCCTTGTATTTTATTTTCCTTTTTGGTTTTTTTGAATGCAAGCAACAACTTTTTCTTAAATTTTAGACCCAAGATTGTGACATCTTATATGCCTTCACGTGACACACTATTCATATTTATTTATTTATTTACTATGACTCATTAAATAATTAAATACAAATCAACATATACTAAGTTATCGTAATTTGTTATTTGAAATTTTTTATGACAGCCTTTGTATATAAAAAAAAAAAAACTTTGAATCTATAATAATTTTTTTTACAACATAATACACCACCAATATTTGTAACCCTACAATATAGGAGCCCATCAGTTAATGAATGAAATGGTATAATAAAGATAATGGGTTAAAACCACAAAACAACTAGTGTATGATAGATTTTTAATTTTTTAATTAAAAGGTAGATTTTTTATTTTTTAGATTGGAGTGTTTGTTAAACTTTTTAATTTTTGTTAATTAGTTATGTATCAACTATTTAATTTTTAAAAGGAGTTGCATTTGAATAAAAAAATGATAAGTGTATTCCCAAAACATTTTAGCAAACATTTTTCATTTTTCTCTTTCTATTTTTTTAACTATCATTTCCGACCTCTTAAAATCCAGATTTTAACAATCCAAATTTTGTTAATTAGTGTCTTAAAACATTATTATTGTATGATTTACCTTTCATGTAATTAGAGATATTGTTACCTTCTTTTACATCTTATTGGTTAACCTCATGTCAAGTTTCAACGCTACAAATGTTCTCTTAGCTCGTTAATTATGTCGATGCCTATAAACTAAAAAAAGTTATAGTGTATTTGGTCCATGCGATAGGATATTTTGCTCAAATCTTAAGGGCTCTTAGGCAATGTGCTTGTATGGTTTTTAGATGAATACGTGATGATGTGTTTTTAACATAATAAAACATTTGATAATAGTTATAAGGAAATGTAAATGAGTAAATGAGGAACTTAATTCCTTATAGGTTTTTGCACGTATATAATTGTTAGGGAGGAGGGAGTCCTTCCCTCCCAACCCACTCAACCCACTGCCACATCAGCGCCACATCAGCTTTTTTCTATTATTTCTTTTCCAACCCTCCCAACCCATAACATATGGAAACCTTATATTTCTCAACCCATTCAACCCATTTACTTTTTAATTTTTAAATAAACACAAACTAATAAAATTTTTATAAATTAATTAATAAATTATTAATTAATTTATAAAAACAAAGTATTAATTATATTTAATATTATTACATTTTTGTAAATTAAAAAAGAAATATTATATATATATATATATATATATATATATATATATATATATATATATATATATATATAGTTTGTTTGTGTGTACAGAGAATGAAAACCAAAAATAAAAAAAAGGTTACTGGCACTTGAGTTAACGGGTTAGTGAACCCGCTTATCTAATAAAAGTTCCATTAATCATCACAACCCGCCGGCAAAGGTATCGTTCCCTTTGGTACCGCCGACACCAAACTTGAACCCACTTATGATACCTTCCACCCTTAAAGGTGTAAATAAGTTTAATAATGATCGTAAAGGTTAAACGCATTAAAAAGACGACAAATTTTGATCCCCGAATTATGAAAATACCAACAAAATGTTTTGACTTTGTATAGAGTAACAAGCAGGGGCGGACCTTAGTGGTGCCCAAGGGTCCCGGGCCACTGCTCCGACGCCGGCACATAGTGTAAAAAAAATTTAATGTTTTTTTAATGTTTTTTCTATTGGGTGCACCGGCTTAAACACACAAGTGACACTATTAATATAGATTTATTTGGACAAATTTTTTTAGTGTCACCCCTACGAAAATGTTCTGCGTCCGTCATTAATAACAACCGACTTAGTCCATATAATCTTAATTAAAATATTATGTAAAGTTAAAGAAAATTTCTTAGAGCGTATTTGACAGATGTATTTTGAAAACTTTTAGTTTTTAATTTTCAGTATATATATATATATATATATATATATATATATATATATATATATATATATATATAAGACTAGGAGCGTTTTGTTAGATAAAAATGGGTTTAATGGCACTTGGAAATCTGAGAATCGTAATTATCACTTTCAAATCAGAGTATTTGGATGGTACTCAAAAATCCTCAATTAGATAAGACTCTGAGAGACAAGAATAGCGAATGTTTGATGATATTTTCGTATGTACCAGAAATGAGACCAAAACCAACTTTAAGATCTCTATCTGAAAACAGTCATATGACAGTTTTAAACTGTCATAAAACCATAAAAACTGACATAAAAACGAATATTTAGATAAGGGTCAAACCAATGGTCAATTATCTAAAAAAACCAATTTCTGATGCATTTTTAATATAGGTCAACACTCAACCCCAGCCAGGGGCTCTGCCCCTTGGACCCCGCCAGGGGTTGCCACCCATTGGACCCTGCCAAGGGCTGCCGCCCCTTAGACCCCGCTCCTAGGGGTGCTGTCCCTGGACCCTCGTTCGTTCAGGGGCTTTCGCCCCTAAATGACATTATACTTTGAAACTTGATCAAACTTAAAAAAGTGTGTACTCCACACCTTCCTTACTTGTTTAATATTTATCAAGATCACTTTTGGTCAACAAAGTAATCCTATTACACTTAAATAACATTGATGATAACAAATCACCAAAAAACCTCCCTATTTAAGTCTAATCTTGATTAACTTAAAGTGAAACATAGCACCAACAAACTGATGCATAAATGAAATGTCGTGATGATTGAATTTCATATTAGTAGATTATACAATCCAAATATTCAAATATTAGGGTATCACTAAGGATTGAACCCTTTTATCCATAATGAAGACAAGAAAATAATACACACAATTGATTACATTCTTATAAGTTCTAACTTGACACTATATTTTTCTACCTTGTGTCCCATCCTTCAATAAGCATATCAAAGGCAAATCCTAACTTCTTGAATCAGCTAAACTTCATGCTTATATAGGTAGTCCTTTTATTCTTGCACCTGCAAATACAATTTATCAAAAGAACTATTAAGAATATAAATTCAACCTCCTTTACTTGTAGTATTGAACATATACCTTGGGATGATGATAATAATGTGTTCCGATCTTCAAATATCAAGTTTTCCACATTGAATTCAGCATCTAATATTACATTAGATGGGAATTGGGTATCTACATATAAAAGATTTTAAGTGGAATTTAAACCCATCCCTACAGCCACCTTGTGCACAAGATCTCTTGCTAACCCTTTGGTTAGATGATCGGCTAAATTCAACTGAGTTATTACAAGCTCCACAGATATCACACCAATCATAATGAGCTTAAAAATCATGTTATGTCTAACACCTAAATGTTTAGACTTTCCATTGTACACTTAACTATAAGCCTTAGCCAAGGTTTCAGTACTATCACATCTGATAGAAATGGTAGATATCGGTTTGGGCCATAATGAAATTTCATAAATCAAATTCCTTAGCCACTCAACTTCTTTACCAGCAGCAGACAATGCAACAAACTCAGACTCCATATTTGAGCTAGTAATACAAGTCTGTTTCATAGATGCCCAAGAAATGGCACCTCCTCCAAGAAGAAACACCTAACCACTTGTAGAGGAGTGATCCTCTAAGTTGTTAATCCAACTGGTATCTGAATAACCTTCCAAAATAGAAGGATATCTACTATAAGTTAAACCATAATTCATGGTCCCTTTCAAATACTTAAATACTCTAGTCACAACCTGCCAATGATGTGTACTAGGATTACTAGTATATCTATTAAGCCTTCCCACAACATAAGCTATATCAAGCCTATAACTAATAATGGTATACATTGAACAACCAATAGCCCTTGAATATTCAAGTTGAGACACTAGAGATCCTTTATTAGGTAGAAGCTTAAGACTAGGATCTATAGGAGTGCTAACAGGAGAACAATTATCAAAGTTAAACTTTTTCAATATCTTCTTAATGTAATGAGATTGAGATATTGAAATCCCATTGTTTTCTTTTATAATTGTTATACCAAGAATTACCTCAGCCTCCCCCATGTCTTTCATATCAAAACTAGATGATAAGAATTTCTTGGCTTTATCAACATAAACTTGATTAGAACCAAAAATTAACATATCATCAACATATAGACAAATTATAACTCCTTTACCAGAAGAATCAAATTTGCTAAGTACACATTTGTCATCCTGGTTTAATGTAAAACCATTAGACAAAATCAAATCATCAAACTTTTAATGACATTGTTTTGGTGCTTGTTTCAAACCATATTGATTTCTTTAACTTGCTCACCTTATGTTCATTACCAGGCATAACAAATCCTTCAGGTTGTTTCATGTAAATTTCCTCATCTAAGTTACCATTTAAGAATGCAGTTTTCACATCCATTTGGTGAATCACAAGATTATGTATAGCTATAAGAGCTAACAATAATCTAATAATGGAAATTCTAGCAACATGAGCATAAGTATCAAAGAAGTCAATGCCTTCTTTTTGCCTAAAGCCTTGGATAACCAATCTGGCTTTATACTTATCAATTGTGCCATCCACCTTCATTCTCCTTTTGAGGATCCACTTACTTCCTAATGCCTTGCAACCAGGAGGTAAATCTGACAATACCCAAGTATTGTTATGCATGATAGAATCATTCTCATCCTGAATTTCTTTTTCCAGAAATGAAGATCCCTAGATGCCATAGCTTCACTAAAAGTCTTTGGATCCTCCTCAATATTAAAACAATATTTATGTTGACATATAGTCTCATTCTTGTTCCTTCAACTAGATAAAGTTGAAAATTAGATCCAAAAGACATAGCTTTTGTAGCTGTTGTGCTTGTCCTAGGTTCAGGTACAAAACGTGTACCGCCAGAAACATCTTTAGCTTGATTAGTACTCTTGCTAGAAGATTGATGAATCATGTTCCTTGGTCTAGGTATAGATGTAAATCTTTCTTCATCAAATATAGCATGTCCTGAGTCTATCATAGTTTTTACAGACACAAAGTCATTAGATTCTAAAACAAAGAATCTATATGCTTTGGAATGCTTAGCATATCCAGTAAAGATACAATCTACACCTCACTCACCCAATGTTTTCCTTTTAGGTTCAGTGAGCCTTACAACTGCTCTACAGCCACAAATTGTGAGATAACTCAAATTTAGTACATTTTTACACCAAAGTTTATAAGGAGTATTCTTACTCCTTTTATTTGGAGTTCTATTTAAGATGTAATATGCAATTAACATTGCCTCACCCCAAAACCCTTCACTTAATCCACAATAGGACAACATGGAATTAATCATTTCTTTCAAAGTTGTTAGGAATATTATGTTGCATCATTGTGCTTATTTAATAGTACATTTATGTAAACGGGCTTCGGATTGTCCAACCGTCATTTATTAGGGTTAGTGTATTTAAGGTGCATGCATCCACCATTTTTCATAACTTTGGCAATATTCTTTTAACCCTAATCATGCCTCTACAGTAGCAATTCTTAATCGAGTTCTTCTGAGACTGTGGCTTTTAATCATTAAGAACATTTTGAATCATTGTCGTGTTCTTGTTCTTAATCTGTTTTGAATCTAATCGGTCTTTCAATGATTAATATCCTAACAATTGGTATCAGAGCAGGAGACTGTGTAATCTATAAGCATCTTTTCTGTTTATAAAGTCATTAGGGTTTCCGTTAATATTGGATCTGGTTTGTTGTCATCACTGTTTTCTTGACGATATTATGTAATTCTAATATTACCCTAAAACTACATCAGTTTACACGTCTGGTTCTTAACATATTTCAAAAGGTATATCATCATGCAGCACGACGATTCTCACATCAACTCCATAAACCTTTCTAACAGCATTGGATAAACCACTAGGATCCCAATTCTCTTCCCCAATGAATATGAAATACGGGCGCTTCGCTTCAAAGATTATGTTCTTGGCCTAGATGACAATGGATATCTGATATGGGAGGCCATCACTCTTGGAGAATTTGTTCACACCGGAACCAGAAGAGTCATTAAAACTCAATCTGACTACAACAAACTTCTTCTTGATGTTAAAGATGTCCCTCAAGATGAGAAAGATAAACTGATTAGCAATGTTAAGGCAATAAGAATCATTCGATTTGCTTTGTAGGTTGATACTTTTTGTCTAGTTAGTTCATGTGACACAGCCAAAGCCATCTGAGATAGGCTTAAGGAACTCTACTCTACAGATGCAGATCTTGAGCACTCCATACAAACACTCTTGCTTTTAGAGTTTGGTGCCTTTACACAGAAGCCTGAAGAGATTTTGCGTCAAACTTTCAGTCGTTACAATCATCTTTTAAGTAAGATGATTCAACATGGCATTGGACGTGAAATTATGGAACAAAAGGTCATGTTCATGAATAGGCTTAGATCTAAGTGGATGGCGGTGGTGTCAACAGTCAAGGCACATGAGTAGTTCAATAATTATACTTTGGCAAATCTTGTTGGAATCCTGAAGTCACATGAAAATGAGGTGACAAAAGGAAGAGAAAGTTGTATCTGGGATGGGATCTTTGGCTCTCGTTGCGAAGGGAAAGAAAGTAGCAGAGGATGGTTCAAAATATGATCTTTTTGATTGTGACCTTACAAATGAAGAGTTTGCATTAATGGTGTCAAATCTGATGCAATTAACAAAGAAGAAGTTTCCTTCCAACAAGAACCGAAACTGGTGTAACACTAGTCAAAATAGGTCAATAACAATCACATGTGATTATACCAATCATGTAATGTGATTTTGTTAAACTAGTAATGTAGTAAACTCACTATATATTTCATGATAATTCTAATATAAATATGAACTTTCATACATACTTTATGGTATAAATCAAAGTATACATCCATACGATTTCAAAAATATAGAGAACATCTAAATCTGACTTCGCATGAAGAAGTTATGATAAACGAACACTATAAAATCTCTATAACATAAGGAATTTAAAATAGGCTTAGAATTACCTATTGGAGTCTAAAATAGAGTTTTAGTGCTCATAAATACCTATGCGAGGATATAAAGAACGTCAAAAATGGAGTTCGTATGCAAAAGTTATGGCATTCCGAAGATTTAGCTTTTAAAAACCGTAAACTAGCTAATTCACGACGTGGGTTTTATGACGCTCACAACATTCTGTCATAATTCGGAATCTAGAACCTGCGAGAGGATAGGATCCAAAACTCACGACGTGAGTTTTATGACACTCACGACGTGAGGAGTCATTCTGTCATAATTCGGAATCTAGAAGCTACGAGAGGATACGATCAAAATTCACAACGTGAACTTTATGACACTCACGACGTGAGGAGTCACATGGCCACCTTCCGAAGCTAGGGACGCAAATGGCAAGTCTACTGAGTGAATCATGAGACTCACAATGTGAGTGTCATAAAAACTAACTATAAATAGCAAGATCGACCCATTCACTTCCTTACACCATTTCCTTTCTTCCACTCTCACTTGCTGAAGCCATCTTACATCCCGAGCCCCGACGAACTCGCACGCTGACTGTTTCGCTTAGATATCATAAAAATCACGCTACTAAGGTGAGTTTAACGGCCCCACTTTCTAATATTTCGGGGGAAACGCATGCTAGTCATTGTATATATGTTATTATTATGTCTATATAATAGTATATTAGTATCAACATAGATAGTTATAATAACCGGGATATAGTTATTTCGTATCTGAAAATATACAACTATCGTAACGTTGTTAACATGTTATTGTTATCGTAGTATATTAATGTAGATCTTGAGTTATACTTAGGATTCTATATATATTTTGTGTGCGATATAGTTCCGAAGTTATATTCGGAAGTTTTATATGTTAAGTTATATAGTATGTTGCAATTAATAGTTTTATGTCAAGATAAAACTAGACATGTTATATGTTGTTATTATTAGTTTTATGTCAATATAAAACTGGATATGTTGTTATTGATAGTTTTATGTCAAGATAAAACTAGAAACGTTATATGTTGTTATTATTGGTTTTATGTCAAGATAAAACTTGGTTTTAATTCTAATTATAGTTGTTGTACTACCTAACTATTATAAATATTAGGAGTAATGTTAAAAGCATAGTCTAATAACTTAGGGTTTTAGACATGAATACGAATTTACTACTAAAACTAACGGAACTTGACAAGTCTACATGAGTTATTGTATTCATCAACTAAGATTGGAAATCTTAGGGAAAATCCTCTGACCTGTAACCACTAATCCCGTGTGAGAGAGGAAGTCGTGTATGAATAAGATACGGGTTGACAACCCCACTCGTGGTTGCTAGCTACAACAAAACCATGTGCGAGTGACGAAATGTCCTTTTGTTTGTTTATTGTTTCGACGTTGATGAAGCGTGTGGAACCTATCTCAAGATGCAAAACTTGCAGCATCAAGCAGAGGTTTGAAACTAGTCATATAGCAGCGCTTACGGACTCATGGTAGCAAATTGTTAGAAGCATTATACTTTTTCGTTATACAAGTATTAATGTTAAGTATAAGTTTCCCAAACACTTATACTCTAGGTACAAGAAACTGGTAGGTATACTACTTGTATATTAAGTAGATAATTATACCTAACACACATACTCGTATAGAATTGAAATAGATTTATACGTAGCGGTTTTCTCGTAAAGAACTGAAATAACATTTATACGTAGCAACTCTCGTTTGTATGGAATTACAAACACTTATATTCATAGTATATGAGACTTATAGGTAAACTACTTATTTGGTAAGTAAACTTTTATACCTAGGATATATATGCTAAACGTTGGAGAGTTAAAATGATACTTTCAAAACTATACTTTTGAACTTGGAAAATGTATTATTTTTATATGGAGTCAAAACCTGTGGACTCACCAACTTTATGTTGACGTATTTTTAAATGCATGTGTTTTCAGGAAGTTGATAACTACGATACGAGAAATGACGTTACACCGCCCGGTGTTTCCGCTGACGGCCGGGGTGTGACAACTGGCAGGGAAGCTACAGTTCTGAGAAGGTAAAAGAGGAGAGTACGGATAGCTCACAAAAGGAAGAGGAAAAGAAGGAAAAGAAGCTAACCGGTGACTCTGGCTATGATTGTAACTACTGTCATGGAAAAAATCACTTGGCCAAAGAGTGTATGCTGCGAAGGTTGATTGAAAAGAAGAAAGGAGAAGATGATGAGACTTATCATCTCTGAAAGATTGAGGAGATAAAGAAGAAAAAGAACTCTAATAATTCAATGTCTGCTTTAATTGTGTAGGAAAAAGAAGCTCATGATGAATTTGGCAGGGTGGAAGTCTGGTCCACGAAATCAACGCTGACTGTTATAAGTGCGAATCCATCATCTCATCTGATGAAACTTCGGAAGCTTATAGGATTGGTCTGGACAAAATTGAATCATTTATTAAGTTAAAGGACCACAAGAACATGCTAAAACGGCTTTTGGATGAAAATGAAAAAAAGCAAATTAAATCTGATACTGTGCAGAAGTTTGACTCATTGAGAACAAAGTTGAGTTCAAATAACAAACTTAATGTTCATAACACATCTGAATTTGATGGTGACAGTGATATGAGTGAAATATTTGTAGAGGATCAGATTGATTGCTCAGAGTTTGTAAAAAACGAACCTGATGTTGCGAAAGTCCCAATTTCTGAAAACTCTGTTGAATTCGCACGTCTTTCTAAAAATAATCCAAATGTCTTAAAAGAAATTGTGACTGTTTTTCCAAAAGTCCAAACTGTCCCTAACTAGGTTTTCAAAGTCATTGGGGTAAATAAAAATCAAACAGTCGAATTAACATCCTTAGTCGAACAAGAAAACGCATATGGATGTGATCACTACTTTTGGTCAAATCCTATTGATAATGTTGACGAAACAGTTGGTCTCTCAGAAAGGACTTCATGGAGAGTAAAAGGAAGATACGTAGCAGAACCTTTAAACAAGTTCAATTCTATCTATGAGAAAGGAAGTCCCAGTGGAACTAAGAATGTTCCTAGTGACACGTCTTCAGTACAAAACGAAACTCCAGCAGGAAAGACAAGAGCGAAAGCTAACATTCACAAATCCTCATAATAGTTCGCAGCACAGAAATGTCAAAGGAACGCGAGATATAACAAAATCTCAAGGAAAGAAAATAATTATTTCAATCCAAAAATACCAACTTCGTTTGTAATGAAAAACCTCTCAATCAAAATGCAAAAGTGGCTTCAAATGCGAACCCAAAAAGCTCATCGCGAAGTCAGTTTCACAATCCAAAGGATCCTAAACAAAAAGTTTTTCAAAAACCCATTCTTTCAAAGCTAAAATGCCTTGTGGTGATCCAAAACCTCATGACTCACAAACCAAGTATGCTTGGTATCCTAACAAGACATCGAAAGATGTCAAGGGAAAAGGAAAGCTCGTTTCGGATCACCAAGCTCCAATCAAGAAGCCCGAAACTAACACAAAAGATACTAACCTAAAAGATAAGAGGATCAACGTTTTTAAAATTACAAGGAAAGATAACACCACCTTAATTAAACGAACCTGTATGCTTGATCTTGCAATTACTTTCCCTCTTTCTATAAAAGGCTCACAAGGACCCAAACAAATTTGGGTTCCTAAATCTGTTGAATTTTTGCAGGTAATTCGTGACGAATAGTTTGACACAGAATGGTATATCAACAGTGGTTGTTCGCGTCACATGATAAGAACAATGGAGGAACTATGAGAGTAAAGAGAATTGAAAAATGGTGGAAGGGTAAAATTTAGGAACAACTCACTTGGAGAGATCAAAGGTTACAGGATGATAACAAACGGAGAATTCTTAATTCGTAAAGTTGCTTATGTGGAGGGTCTGCAACACATTCTCATAAGTGTCTCGCAGTTGGTCGTTGGTACAAGATTAAAGGTCTTATTTAACGACGAAGGTTCTGAGATCATAGAAAAGAAAACCAAAGCAATATTTCTAAAGTCTAAATGCAAAGGCAAGATGTATCCGTTGAGCTTAAATCTGATACGAGGGAAGCCAGCCATTTGCCTTCTAACGAAAGCTCCTGCAGACGATAGTTGGCTATGGCATAGAAGACCTTCACACCTTAACTTCAAAGATATCAACAAGCTCATTCTTGGTGATCATGTGCGAGGGATTCCTCTTCTAAAGTACGAAAAGGATCATCTATGTGCTGCATTGTGAAATGGGGAAGCAAAGCAGGAAAAGTCATCCAACGATGGTGAATACAAAATTCATTGAGCCACTCGAACTTTTGCACATCGATCTTTGTGGTCCGCCAGCGATCGAAAGTATTGGTGGTAATAAGTATATTCTTGTTATTGTATATGATTTTTACCGTTTCACTTGAGTTTCTTTTCTTAAATAGAAATCTGAAGCCAGTCCCAAGCTCAAAGACTTCATAAAGCAGATTGAATTACAATTGTGAAAGCTGGTTCGCAATATTCGTAGCGACAATGGGTCGAAATTCAAAATCCAGGAGTTTGAAGAATTTCTGACTGTGAAAGGA
Organism: Lactuca serriola; assembly: GCF_051521515.1. Classification (NCBI taxonomy): domain Eukaryota; kingdom Viridiplantae; phylum Streptophyta; class Magnoliopsida; order Asterales; family Asteraceae; genus Lactuca; species Lactuca serriola. Next base: position 303,434,297 of record NC_136415.1, on the reverse strand, counting down.
GTGTCACATAAATGTTTGGCTCCATACACTCCACAACATAACGGAGTCGTTGAAAGGCGAAACTGATCATTGTGTGAGGGTGAAAGAACCATGCTCTCATTTGCAAATCTACCATTATATTTATGGGTTGATGCGATTGGGACAACTTGTTTCATCCAAAACCGTTCAATTCTCAATAAATGATTTTCTGTCACTCCTTATGAAATCATAAACAAACGAAAACCTAACATAAAGTTTTTCCATGTATTTGGTTCTAGGTGCTTCATCTTTAATTCTAAAGAACAAAGGAACAAATTTGATGTGAAAGATGACAAAGGTATCTTCTAGGGATATTCGCTTACCTCTAAGGCATATAGGGTTCTCAACAAATAATCAAAATGAATAGAAGAAATCTATTATGTCACATTCGACGACAGCTACTTCAAGAGGACTCAAGCGAATAACAGTCAATTATAGAGATCTTTCCTAAACCAAGCCTATCTACAATTCCACTATCCAATCTCTACGAAGAATTCATGCTACTATTCAATGAGCCAGAGAAGGCTATCTCTTCCGAATCCAAAGCGGCTGACAACAAGGTCGATGAATTAAATAAGATAATTAACGACGCTGCGAATGATATGCACAAAGACCAACCAAGTGCAAATGGCCCACATGACTCGAACACTACATTCCAGAGGGAGAGTTCTGAATCACCTCTAATGCAACTTTTCAGGGGGAGCACTCTACTCCACTAGAGACTCACGAAAGTCCACTCCAGGGGGAGAATCCAACACCTGATGAAGAGACATTCACATCATTCGAGGGGGAGAAAGATAATACCAATGACGATTCAGATGTATAGAAGGATGATTCGGATATACAGTCAGAATTTGAGGACATAAATGTTGAGTTGGATCCATCTTGTGATCCTAATTATCGTCTTTTTACTAAATGGACGAGAGATCATCCAAAAACATAGGTTATCGGCGAAACGTCTTTAGAGTTCTTACAAGAGCACAACAAAAGGCACAATGAAGTACTTTATTCTCCAAAGTAGAATATTGCATGTTTAATTTGTTCATCTCCAAAGTCGAACCCAAAAATGTTCAGATTACCCTGGATCATTCAGATTGGGTACAAGCGATACAGGAGGAGCTCAATGAATTCAAGCGAAACAAAGTCTAGAGATTGATTCCTACTACAAAGGATGCATCTGTTGTAGGGTTCAAGTGGGTGTTTCGCAACAAGCTTGATAAAGAGGGAAATGTTATATGATACAAAGCACGATTGGTTGTAAAGTGGTATTGTCAAGAAGAAGGAATTAACTATGAAGAGACCTTCGCACCTGTTACTAGGCTAGAATCCATTCACATTTTTCTAGCTTATGCGGCACATAAGAATTTTGAAGTTTACCAGATGGACGCCAAATGTGCATTCTTAAAAGTGGAATTTGAAGAGATAGTGTATGTGGAGCAACCACCTGGCTTCATAAACGAGAAGTATCCTAATCACTGTTACATTCTAAACAAAACAGTCTATGGTTTAAAACAAGCTCCAAGGGCCTGGTACGAAACTCTCAACCGTTTCTTAAAAATGTCCAAATTTAAACAAGGTTCGTTTAACCCAGCCCTCTTTTGTAAGAAAGAGGGTGACCACTTAATCATTGTCCAAATTTACGTTGATGACATTATCTTCGGATCCACTAATCCCAACTTAATAGTTGAATTCCGAAAGCTAATGGAAACGAAATTTGAGATGAGCTCAATGGGTCTAATTAAATTTTTCCTTGGATTAAACATAAGACAGAGCCATGAAGGTATATTTATAAATCAAGAGGCATACACGAAGACCCTGCTCGCTAAGTTTGGAATGGTGGGAGATTCAAAAACGAAGGTTCCAATGGCATTCAGAATAACACTAACACCATCTCTGGAAAAACCAGTTGTTGATATGACCCTTTATCGTCAGATGATAGGTTCATTGATGTATTTAACAACTAGTCAACCATACATTATGTTCTCCGTTTGTTATTGTGCTAGGTTCCAAGCGAATCCTCGCGAACCCCACATGGTAGCTGTCAAGAACATATTCAGGTATCTTAAACAAACATCTTCACTTGACATATGGTATCCATCAAAATCTTTTTTCTTTGTACAAGCATTTTTGGATGCTGATCTTGGAGGATGCGGCCTGGATAGAAAAAGTACAATGGGAGGAAGCCAATTCTTGGATGGAAAGCTCGTAAGTTGGCAGTCGAAAAAGCAAACTTGCGTATCCCTCTCAACTATTGAAGAAGAGTACATAGTTGCAACCTCATGCACTTTACAAGTCATTTGGATTCAAAGCCAACTTCGTGACATATATATATATATATATATATATATATATATATATATATATATATATATATATTGAGATTTCCGCTTCTATCCAAGTTACTAAACTAATTCCAAAGCTACTCGTTCAACTGACTATACTGGTCACACGAGTACTTCATCCCAACGTTCGTACTTATATCAAGTTTTGAAGTTTGGTTGAAGCTAAAGCCACCTGGTAAGCCTAAAGAAATGATGTCTTTCACTGTTTCTTAACAAACAGGTGATCGTAATTCAACGGGGAACCACACAGACTCTTCTTAGTCTCTCTTGACTTCGAAGGAAGAGATCTTTGCCTGGGTTCCACTGTTTCGTGTCTTAAAATAGACATCACTAAAATCCCATATATACTTTTCTTTATTTCTATATCTTTGGTACACTCTAGCATGAGGATCCTTTTAATTTTCCAAAAGTCTGGTTCGTCGTACTTACTCTCAATTTTAGTTTCGTAGTTCAACTCAAGTTTACTTAAAGGAAAAAGTACATATATCAATGCGAAAAGTGGTATACACTTAAATGCGAAAGGGAGAAACTGATGCGACACTCTAATGGATATGAATTCAAATGGGCGCGTGAAAATTTGAACCGGCGTTTCCTTTCCCGCCACCTGACACACGTTTCTGACATAACAGTTGTCAAATCACGCTTTTTCTGGCAACTTTTCAGTGCTCAATACTATCTCTCTCCGTATTTCTCTCACCAAACAAACGGTATAAAGAGTTTTTGATGCTACATCTCTCCTTAGCACTCACAAATACTCAAATAATTTCAGCGGTCTTCATCATCTACTATTCATCATCTTCATCTTCAAGCAATCATCAATGGTGGGATCTTCTAAAACTCCTTCTGTTCAAGAAAACATAGGGCAGTCATCCCTTCTCGCCATCAAGCAAAACCAGAATCTGATTCTTGATCTGGGTCCTCTCAAGTACGACAACTTCATGTTACCGATCGTCGAGTGTTTGAAATACTCACCGCTGGTTAAAGCTCTGACCACATCATAGAATGTTCCGATGTCTCTCCTGTTGAAGGCTTACTCCACTGCTTGCTACATCAGAACAACGGATCACATATGAAGTTCACAATAAGAAAACCTTAATCACCAAGTCCCGATTTTTCTTCTTACTAGGGCTTGCTTAGACTGATGATATGGTAGACCCCGATTCCATCTCAATCACCGCCATGGAGATGTTCTACCAAATGGGGTACAAAGAAACCCTAACTACAATTTCAAAATTCAGGAAGCCCAATCTGCCACCACTATGGAATGAGCTCTTTAATCTATTATTCAAAAGCTTTTCGGAGCATGTTACTGGGTCGGACTGTGCCAGTAAGTTGTTTATGATGATTATGTATGGGCTCTACAATGGGATCAATATTGATTTTGGAGCTATTCTGTGACAACCTGAAATTTATCCCCTCACAGTAAACCCTTTTCCGCTAATAAAACTCGCTTTATTAAATTGTTCCGTTAACCTTTTTGGATTAGGTTAATTAAATTGGGACTTTTTATGATGACTTCATGAGTGTCTAAACGAATTAGAAACACATGAAACACCCTCAATATCCCCTTGAAATTTTTTAGTTACAATCAAGTCAAATTACGACCATTTAATCGGGTATGACCATAAACCCCGTTTAACGTCAGTATCGGGTAGGTTTCCACTGGGCCACAAACGAAAACCCCTATATAAGGGTGAGTAAACCTTTTTTACACCCTTTTCACTCTCTCTCTACTCTCTCTCTCTCTCTCTACAAGTTGCTATCGATCCAAAAACGTCCATTTCGAGCTCCATAATCGTAAGTAATCTATCCTACCTTGTTGTTTAGCTTAATATATCTGAAAATTCGTGTTTAAATCATCCAAAACCCTCATAATCATGTATTTACAGCCCAAGAACACTCTTGCACCGCAAACACTCATAAATGGGGTTTTGAAGCCCCAAAACCCTTCCAAACCACTTATGGAGCTTAGTTATGACTTAGGGGCTTACATGAAAGTACTTAGAACACCAAAATCTTAACATATGAGGAGTGAACATGAGTTTACGGCCCCAGAAAACTCTTGGACCATAAACCCCTCTTCTTGGGCCGTGAACACCAATTATGGTGTTAAGTTTTCCCTGAAACACCTCTTAAGGCTTGGGTAAATGTCTAGAATAAACCACCAATGAAGTAGGGGCATTAAACATCAAGGAAACTATGGACTTAGGAGTTTACGGCCGTAAACCCCCCAAGGATTGGTCCATGGGTCGTAAACACCATTAAGAAGGCCAAATGATGCCCTAACTTCCCCCTTTGGCTTGGAAAAACGCATAGAACCTTATACTCTTTCATTTAATACCTTAAATCATGAGTTGAAGGACCAAGTGAGAGTTTACGGCCGTAAACTCTATGTTTACAGCCGTGAACTCCCTTAAATGGTTCATTTGGAGCCTTAACCCCTTCCTGTGCCCTAGATTGGAACCTAGCCTAATTCTACAAGTGATATAAGACCTTTAAACATCCAATAACACACCACCCATGAGTTTATGGACGTAAACTCATGCGGATATGGTCTTACGGACGAAATCTCCATAAAGAGTTTACTCTTGAAGAGTAAACTCCCTAACTAGGCCATACACTCCCTTATTGCAACCCAATAGCCTCCTAGCACTTGACCAAAGTGTTTTCCGCACATTAGGATGCTTATACGTGTTTAATTAGTATTATAATCACTAATTGTATGTAAACATATATCATCATATGTTAATAGGTCACTAAGTGTGTTCAAGTCTTTACTTGGCACTGAGCACCCAACCGACACTTTCGTCCAATCCACCCGCAACAAGTGAGTTCATACCCCTGAATTAACCTTTTAAATGATTTTAACTGCTTTTATAGGGGGAATAGAAGTTGAACTGTACATTTATTAGATAAATCACCTGTGATTAATAACTGTATAGCAAAATAGATTTTTGCATGTTAACTGTTTTATCCAGCTCAAGATATTCCAATCTCGCTTTCAACTCTTGTTAAAGTATAAATTTCTCTGCTAGATTATCATAAGTATTCGAAAGGCTTTCCGAAGGTTTTTCAAAGGTTTTCGAAAGTTTTTTCAAGCTTGGTTACCAAAGAGACATCAAGTCGTAATTTCTTGTTAAAGGTTTTCAAAAGGTTTTCTTCACTTTAACTGTTTTATCAAATCGTTTTCAAAGCTTGTTTTACAAAAATGACATCGAGTAGTAAATTTTTATTTGTAAAGGCTTTCCAAAGGTTTTACCAAAGCTTTCTTCTATTCTTCTGTTTCGTTAAATGCATGCCTATATTTGTATAATTATATAAATAATGTTTAAAGGACTGAGGAAGGCTAGTTCGCCCTATTTCCTTTTCCTCGTTGGGATGTGGTCTGGTGGGTATCGGTTATCCATCTGAAGGTCGTTTAAACATTAATTATATATCATGTATACATGTATGGACATAAAACCTCTCACTCACTCAGCAAATTCATCGACTTGAGTAGTACAGGAATCCTATCTCTATCTCTATATCTATCTCTATATCTCTCTCTCTCTCTCTCTCTCTATTTTACTTTAGAATGTGACACACTATTTCCCTCTACGACGCTCCATTGCGCCAACGCCGTGTTACCAGAGTCTCCGGGAAGGAGAGCAAACATCATGTGTGTAGATTGATACGGGACTGATACTCCCACACCCAGACTACTAGCTACAGTCCACGCCGGTAAGGCCCATGGATGACATAATGCCACTACCTCTAATGCCACTACCTTTACGCGTGACCTGGAGGGTCATCGGATGCTCTATCGTCGATCAGCATGGTTACATATGGGTTCACATTCACCCCCTTTTGTTTTAGACTTTGCTAGCTGTACCGTTCATTTGATACTGTCTGGATCTGTACTTCCTTTTGTTAGACTGAGCCAGGCGTATCCTTCATTCGATACTCTCCTGGAGTCTGTGATTTCTTTTTCCTTAGACAACAGTATTACTACTGAGGCATATATTATTTTTCCCCTATTATTTTTACTAGTGGTATTCTCATATTTTCTTTAAAGTCAATACCGTATTTTGGTAATGATAGTATTTAGGGGAAAATTTCTCTTTAAAACATAACTCTGTCGAGTCTTGGTAGAAGACTGCTTTTATTTAGAAAATATAGGATTTTCTGGAAAGGACGCTAATACACCGTAGATTCTAAACTACTACCTTTCATAAAGTTATTTTGAATAAAAATGTGTATTTATACAAATGATATTAAATACTTATGGACTCACCAACATTGTAAAATGTTGATACTCGCTTTCAAAATAACTTGTATTCTTAGGTCAGCGATAGACAGTTACATCCTAGGAGCTTTTGTGGAGACAACCTAGTACCGAGCTGCATCTATGTTATGTTCTGTAATTATTTTGATATTACTATAACATGTAACCGATGTAAAATTATTTCTATTAATACAATGGTTGTTGTACTTTGATTACTATACTACATATGTTGTGATACTTGACATGACGTTATCCACCCCAGAACGTTTCCACCGTTCCGGTTTTGGGGTGTGACAGATTGGTATCGGAGCATTGTTTATAGTGAGCTCAGTATATCAATTCATAAATGATATACAACCTATAAATACACAGGGATAAAACACTCTGACCAAGAATGATACTTTAAAATATAACCATATTTTACCAAAGTATAAGAACATCCTGAATCTAAACACTCGAACAAAAGTATCACAAGAAGAACATAATAAAAGTCATTGGATGTTGACCACTACCGTCAAACCTGGGCAGTTATGTAATCGTAAGCTGAAATAAATGTAACCTGATCAACTACATTTATTCGAGATGCGATGAACATGTGCTTGGGAGTGATGGTGGTGTTGCAACAGGTCTGAAACTTACCAAATAGGAATGCTAGAGACAAATAGAAAGTTTAAAATACTATGGGAGTATTTTGGAATACTAAAAGACTCACAATAATCCCAGAATCATATTCAAAAGTTAAGAATCAAACAAGAAATTAAAATACCATAAGGGTATCTTAGGATCCATAGATAACCATGTGTGAAAAACTAAAAAGATCCTAATTGATATACCTATGATTACAAATGGTATACTTCCAAGGTTATATATAATAAGGATCCCATAGACTAAGAATGTGTGGTTTCGCTCTACTTCCTTTTCCTCGTTGGGATGTGGATATAGAGTAGTATCACATATTCGAAGGCCTATCGAATCTAGGTTATATATAATTTGTGTACCCTATGTAATTTTAGTAGGACTCGATATGGATCACCCAGTGAAATGTTAATAATCTCTTAGGATTCTCTAGACATTTCCATTCTCGCACGAACCCTATAGAAAACCTTATCCACTTCAGTGTTCGACAGAAGAGTTGATTCAGACCCAGAAGAGGTTCATTGAGAAGATTTCCAATTCGGAAATAAATGAAATAGGACGAGACTATTGAAATCACCAAGTGCCTATACCTTTTAGGGACATCGGTGAGCGATTCACCTGAACTTTCGAGATTTCCAGTCATCCATCATGAAGCAATGACACTCAGAGTCAGGATCAGAAGTAAAGCGGAGTAGAGATTCAATATGTCTACACGAGAAGAGAACCCTAGGTATCTATCCGAAGAAAACCAACGTTGGTCCCGGTCTAGGATGAGACGTAGACAGAGGGAGCCAGTACATGGAACCCGAGAAGTGTCTTTTCCTCGTTATTGTCATGCTAAAACACCCATAAAATATTACAATTTAGTGAGTTATTGATTACACTACTCACACTATGTGTTAGATAAATCGCCTTTTCTCGTCGCAAGTAATACGATTAGATCGGATCCCAAAACCTTGATTTAGAGTCTTTAGCCATAAGTCTTCATGAGCCTTTCTTTCCACAGTCTTCGTTCCGAACTCCCCTCAAATCTTTCCAAGCTGGAGAGTGAATCTCTCCAGTATAAAGATAAATTAGTAGGAACGACTCCCATCTTATGGCTTTTCGATACTCTTACTCCTACCTTGAATACCCAGACTACATCATAGGGATGTAGGTCGACACTCAGATAACCAATATCCGCGGTGCGGGAAAAATTTATGCCTATTATAGTAAGGATAGATACGTTTAGAGTTAAACATCGTCTCTCATCGGCTTGTGTTCCTTTCCGTGTAGGAAAACCATGCCTCCGAAGAAACGTAACCAATCCGCTGGCAAGAAACCGACTCTCCTATTCGATGTAGCTACGTTCCAAGCTGCAGTCTCGGCAGCCGTAGTAGCTGTCATGGCTCATCTGAATGCTAACAACGCCAATGTTAGCAAGAGCCCTATCGGGATTCCCGATCCTAGCAATGGACGGCAGCAACCAACTTCTGTGTGCCCAGCCACCCAAGAACCTCAACCAAATCCACTAAAGAGAAAGTTCAAGAACGAGGAGGGAAGTACCTCGGCTCAAGGACCTTTAGAAGGGCAACGAGCTGAGACAGTCAATACCCCTGCCAACCCTTCCATCCCGACACCTAGAAGACCATACCTAGGAAACCTTCCCCACTACAGCAAGTATAGCTACCATCATCATGATATATGTCGAGAATTCTTTTGCACTAGGTGCAACACGAAGGGGCATACCGCTCGTACCTGCAGAACCCCGGTTGAGTTCATCACATCAACCACTAATGTGGCGACCAGTCCAATAGGCCATCTATGTGGTGATATTGGACACTTCAAGAAGGACTGCCCAACTAAAGGAAACGACAAAGGCGCAGGAGGAGTCTAACTCTAAATACCTAGGGAGAGTCATCAAGGAGGCCGGTAGAACTTTTTGGTACGTCTCTTAATCCTAGATAACTAACCGAAAACATTAAAAGGCTAATTCTAAATGTAATTACTTCCCCATTAAGGCGAAAGTCACAGCACTATTGTAAAATTCAAAATTTCATCAGGTAAAGCTATAATGGCTCGATATATACATTAAAGCCATGTATAATTAAGATGGATAGACCTAGAGTGAGTGATGCGGCCTCATTTCTTGTTCCTCGTTTGGTTGTGGATATAGGGCACAGTCGCTCAGTCAACAGTCCTTCCTACCTTAATTAGACATGACTAGTATATGCTTGGCGATTATAGAAACGCCTCGTGAGAATCCATACATGAAAAGCACATTATTCCGAAACCTCAGGACCCTTTATAGTTCCGCGTCGACTCTATCGGTCCAAATATCCGCGACAGTGATACACGGGACGAAACCTGAGACGCCAAGAACTTGTGTGCCCGTTTAGCACATGGCCCTATCGACCCTCACTCTATATCATGTCGATGTATGCCATCTTCGATGCCTCTACTAATCATGGTTCGACTTAGTGCAACCGCGTGTAAAATCCTAGTGCTGTGTAAAAAGAACTTTCACCGTAGCCATTTCGGCAGATAAAGGTTCTTCCAAACCTAATAATAAAACCTAATGCGATCCTTTAGTCGTCTCACTTACCTAAAACTTTACGAAATACCACGGAGTAGGGTATCGCGCGCTGTTAACCAACCCTTTCTTAGATAGATAGAACCGGAAGCGAAAGACACCACAGGTATTTCAGAAGATGGTAACCACCCGAATCTTACTCCGTAAATCTCCCAAAAAGACCCTTAACACCTCACAATCAGGTTCGTGAACCAAGAGGAAAGAACTCATGGGGTTAATGTACTACTACTGAGTATATGCATTAGAGTGGTATACAATTCAGATCAATAAGATTTAAGATGTGTGCTTCCTCCCTACTCCCCGTTCCTCGTTGGGTTGTGGGTTTGGGGTGGAGCCGCACAGCTGAACATCCTGTGGACCTTAATTATATACGGCTTGCATACACCAAGTATTAGTGGTTAAGCCAAGTATGAGCTCTACCACGAACCTCATAGTAAAACCCTTCATCCTATCCCATAGGATCAGAACTAGAGTCAAGAGAACCACTGCGGGTTGAGCTACTAAAATGACCACAAATCCTAAATTTGTTGTCATCCCAATTAAGCCAACATAGTAGCTAACACCCTCAGTTGGTAAAGAAATCTGAGTCGTAAGAGTCAAGGACATTGACTACGACCATCCATTCACGCTTAATCCCACGAATTAAGCATCTCAGCGGATATCCCGGAAACCTAGAAGCTGCGATAAGTTAAACTCTGAGAAGAGTGGATGAAGATATTAGAAGTTCCGAGTAACGGAACCCTATACTTCTAGACTTAACCTAAATCAAGAAAACTCAGAACCACCGGAAGAGTAGTTGTAGAAGATGCTCGCACTACTCAGGCACTTCGACCACCCTGTTACTGACGAGTAGTGCCTAGGACACTCTGCCTCCTCACGTGGAAGAAGTCACCGTCACCCTGTAGACAACAGACTGCATTCTCCGAAGTGAATACTAGAATGCCAAGAACCACAGGATAACCTCCACAGCAAAGAATACTTGAATAAAGTACGAAAGTAGGTTGCGTTAAGCCTTATAACCCAGATCCCGAAGAGATTATAGACCTGACACCAGTCTAGGTGTTAGTCGATGGGTTATATAATAGTGTCACGCGCTTTCTGCAACTGAAATAAACTGACACCTTAGAGAATAGGCATGTCTTAGAGATTCGTTGGACTACTAGGTGTACCAAGAATACTATCTCACGCAGAGATAGTAGAACCACCACCCGAGAAAGTCCAACACTTCAGAAAATCTCTAAGAATTGAGTTAGCCCTGAGCAGAGCTTGCTATTAATGAAACAGAAAAGCAAGTAAAAGCATGATTCTTCCCCGTTTGGAATCATATTGTGAAAGCGTCAACTAGACGATGATGAAAAGTTTAAAAACTTTCTAAACAATCGTCTGGTAAAACCCTATCTCACCGACTACGAGAATTAGAAACATCTCAAGAACCAGAAGTGCAGGTTCATTTTGCACTAAGTTGACACTTGCATCAAATAGATACCCGTAGACATTCAATTTATCCGATAATCCAGAAAACCTCTGAAAGCCAATCAGCAGGAAACACGAATCCAAGGATGACTCAAACCTTCTAAGAACTAACCCGAAGAACTACACCTCAGTAAGAGAGAACTTTTAGAACTTCATAATTGCGATCAAGCCAGTGATGATCTCACTATAAAAGTACATTATGTTCTAAGTACTGAAAAGCTCTATCTTCCCAAGAGTGTAGGACCATCCGAGATTCTTTATAAGAATGGGTCCAACCCTTGTCAGACCACGACAACTTTTAGAAGTCCATAAGTTTCACCCCAAATCGATCAACGTCCTAGACTTGAAAGAGTGCTTGCCCGACGTAACTATCTAAATCCCACTTGTCTTGATAGAAATCATTGGGAACCCTAACTTCGTAGACGACCCTGTAGGAATCGCTAACCGAACGAAATGAAATCCGCATCCCGTTAAGTGAAGGTTTGCTGGAACGCCAAGCAAAGGCCGGAGTTCACTTGGGAGCGCGAGGACCAACCGGATAGGAAGTACCATCATCTCTCTACCCGATTGTTCATGCCACTTCCTTGCCAAAACCCTAAATTCGGGACGAAATTCCCTCTAACGGGGGGATGATGTGACAACCTGAAATTTATCCCGTCACAGTAAACCCTTTTCCTCTAATAAAACTCGCTTTATTAAATTGTTCCGTTAAACTTTTTGGATTAGGTTAATTAAATTGGGACTGTTTATTATGACTTCATGAGTTTCCAAACGAATTAGAAACACGTGAAACACCCTCAATATCCCCTTGAAAAATTTTAGTTACAGTCAAGTCAAATTACGACCATTTAATCGGGTATGACCACAAGCCCCGTTTAACGTCAGTATCGGGTAGGTTTCCACTGGGCCACAAACTCAAACCCCTATATAAGGGTGAGTAAACCTCATTTACACCCTTTTTACTCTCTTTCTACTCTCTACAAGTTGCTTTCGATCCAAAAACGCCCATTTCGAGCACCATAATCATAAGTAATCTGTCCTACCTTGTTGTTTAGCTTAATATACCTGAAAATTCTTTTTTAAATCACCCAAAACCCTAATAACCATGTCTTTACGGCCCAGGAAAACTCTTGGACCGCAAACACTCATAAATGGGGTTTTGAAGCCCCAACACCCTTCCAAACCACTTATGGAGCTTACTTATGACTTAGGGGCTTACATGAAAGTACTTAGAACACCAAAATCTTAACATATGAGGAGTGAACATGAGTTTACAGCCCAAGAACACTCTTGGTATGTAAACCCCTCTTCTTGGGCCATGAACACCAATTAAGGTGTTAAATTTGCCCTTAAACACCTCCTAAGGCTTGGGTAAATGTCTAGAATCAACCACCAATGAAGTAGGGGCATTAAACATCAAGGAAACTATGGACTTAGGAGTTTATGGCTATAAACCCCCCAAGGATTGGTCCATGGGCCATAAACTCCCTTAAGAAGGCCAAATGATGCCCTAACTTCCCCCTTTGGCTTGGAAAAATGCATAGAAACTTATACTCTTTCATTTAATACCTTAAATCATGAGTTGAAGGACCAAGTGAGAGTTTACGGCCGTAAACTCTATGTTTACAGCCGTGAACTCCCTTAAATGGTTCATTTGGAGCCTTAACCCCTTCCTATGCCCTAGATTGGAACCTAGCCTAATTCTACAAGTGATATAAGACCTTTAAACATCCAATAACACACCACCCATGAGTTTATGGCCGTAAACTCATGGGGATATGGTTTGAGGGCCGAAATCTCCATAAAGAGTTTACTCTTGAAGACTAAACCCGCTAACTAGGCCATACACTCCCTTATTGCAACCCAATAGCCTCCTAGCACTTGACCAAAGTGTTTTCCGCACATTAGGATGCTTATACGTGTTTAATTAGTATTATAATCACTAATTGTATGTAAACATATGTCATCATATGTTAATAGGTCACTAAGTGTGTTCAAGGCTTTACTCGGCACTGCGCACCCAAACGACAGCTCCGTCCAATCCACCCGCAACAGGTGTAACAACCCGAAATTCATATTCCGAAATGTAACCCTTTTACGCGACTCGTTCCAATCATCCAATCGCCATTTCCGATTTCGTTTCCGTTTCCGACACTTTATTAAGTCGTTAATGAGAATTTTATTTTATGACTTAATAAGTGTCTTAATACCCTTAGAACTCATTCAAACGCCTCATATTAATGATCGGAACATTTCTAGAATCAACCATATCGGGTTACGACAAATTAGCCGGTTGCAACCAAAAGCCCCGTCTAACGCCAATATCGGGTAGAATTCTACCGTGTCCCGATCTTGGACACTATTTAAAGTGATCCAAGTCTCCATTTTGAAACTTTTGCTCCATTTTACAACTTTCACTCCAACCTCTCTCCTCAAACTAGAACTTAAGGTCCAAATCTCAAGTTTAAGACTTCAAATCTTTGAGGTAACTGCCCTAGCATGTTATACAACCTCTTTAGCTTTCAAATTCGAGTTCAAACCATGGATTACGACCATTATCATGAGTTTACAGCCCTAGAACAGTCCTAGGCCGTAAACTCATATAAAAGGGGTTTTTGGAGCAACAAAACCCTTCCAAACCTCAATTGGACCTTGAATATGGCTAGATGACTTTATGAAATGGAATTAGAATGCCTCAAACCAAGATTTAAAGCCTTGTATATGAGTTTATGGCCCTGGAAGGTGCCTAGGCCGTAAACACATATTTAATGGGGTTTTAAGCCCTTAAACCCTTCCATGACTCAACCAAGCCTTATATATAATTTTTTAGAAATTGGACAATGGACTTAGAACACATTTAACATGAATTTTGAGGGACTTATGTGAGTTTATGGCCAAGTCATAAGCTTGGGCCATAAACTCATCAATATTGGGTGTAAACTCAATTTCAAAGTGTTAGAAAGCCAAACAACACCACCAAAAGCCTTGGAATAAATCATAGGGTCTACCAAAAATAGTTTAAGGAATTTAAACACATCAAAACCCCACATTTGAGAGTTTACGGCCATAGAACATACCCCATGGCCGTAAACTCCTAAAAGTGTGCCAAATGGTGCCCAAAACTCATTTCTAAGTTTGTAGGAATTTTTAGAATCACATGTGATTAATTTTGGGACCTTAACAACACTTATTCAAGGGGATATTAGAGTTTACGGCCATAGACCCCATGCCTAGGCCGTAAACTCCTATAAGTGTTGCAATTGGTGAATTTAATCCATCCCAAGCCTTAGATAAAATTAATCCAAGCATTTCCAAGTGGTATTGACCCTATGTTACCCATTAAACACCATAAACCACCCCCACCATGAGTTTACAGCCGTAAACTCATGGGGAATGGGTGTTGAGGCCATAAACTCATTTAGGAAGTTTACTCTTGGGGAGTAAACTCAAATCCCAAGTCCCTCGCTTCAATTCCCGTCCGTAGATGTCACCCGGGTCACTCCAAACACCCATTTTGAGGTGTTTTCGTTCGTTGGAGTGTAACTTCATATCTAATTAGAATTTATAAATCTAATTAGATATATTTGTATGCCATTTCACTTTACATAGGAACATCGCGTGTTATCAGGCCTCGATTCGACGTTTAGCATCCGAAATCGTCACGTTTCTCGTCCGGTGAGTTCATACCCCTACCCTTTTTCAATGGTTTTTCAATGTTTTTTCAATGTTTTCAGGGGGGGGGGGGAATACAAGCAAAAGTTCAAGAATAGGCAGGTGAAGTTTGCCGCCTGTACCCTTCTCGACAAAGCTCTGACTTGGTGGAACGGCCGAGTCAAATCCCTAACCTTACCTGTAGCCAACGCCATGGGTTGGGAAGCCATGAAGGAACTTCTACTGGCTGAGTACTGCCATCGGGGTGACATGCAGAAGTTAGAACATGAACTGTGGAACCTGAAGATGAAAGGTTCTGACATCGCTGCCTATACTCCCAGGTTCGATGACTTGGCGCTACTTTGCCCGGGAATGGTTACCGCAGAGAGTAAGAAGATAGAGAGATTTATCTGGGGACTGACTCAGCCAACGAAAGGAAATGTCATAGCTGCGAGGCCGGATACGTACGACAACGCCAAGTGCTTAGCACAAATCCTAATCGATCATAGTGATGACCTTGAAGAGGCAGCTATCACTCCCGAGCCGACAGTGAGGAGTGGTGAGAAAAGAAAACTTGGGAAGAAAGAGAAAAGCCAGACATCGCACGAATCTTCAAAGAGACAACAAACGGTGGCAATTCACGCTGTCACTTCCTCTGCAATTGTTTCTATTGATGGATCCTCAAACCGAAAATCTGCTAATAGGTATGCTGGAACCCTTCCTAGTTGTGGCAAGTGCAACTATCATCATCTTCCGTCCGGTCCATGTATAGAGGTAATTTGCAACAAATGTGGCATAAAGGGTCACATGGCGAAGAACTGTAAAACACCAACTCAATCAACGAGTCAAACTTCCGGAGCGGGCATCGGTCGGGCCTGCTATGGTTGTGGAGAAGTGGGACGTCTCAAGCGAAACTGACCCAAGGCTACAACACCTGGGAACACCGGAAGAGTTCTAGCGATAGGCCGAGAGGAGACAGTCACCGATCCCGCCGTTGCCACAGGTATATTTCCCCTCGTTAAATTTATATGCCTGTGATTCTTTTCGATTCCAGCACCGAAAGAAATTCGTTAATCATCCATTTGAACATTTTCTAACCCTGTCGTTTGCGAGTAACCGAAAATGTGTAACTTCGAGATGGTTATCACGTGAGAACGAGAACGCTTGTGCCGTGTCCGTAGATTGTATTCTCAATCCGAGCGATTATTCTTTTCCATCCAATCTATTGGCAAAGTTTCTATGAAATGCTTTGATGTCATCTTTAGCATGTAATGACCGAGCCTCATTTATGCTGTCTTTCCTAGTTTCGAGAATGCTATTCGTTCTAACCTTTTCTCTGACTCGTCATGATCCTCGTACATCAAAGCTTAAAAAGTTTTCCCAAGTATATCTCGTCCGAGAAATCATCAAGAAACGAGTAGTCTACGATTCTTTCCCCGATACTATTTCCAATGAATTCTTGAGAATTCTTTCCGAACACATAGCTCAGTCTCACATCGAACTAATCCAGAGAAGTTCTTCTTATCCAAACTTCGGTGAGCACGATGTGTGCAAGTCAGCAATCAGGGCATGATACGATCACTACGAGGTAGTAGTGGCGCCCTTCAATCGAACCATCATCTTGATCATGTAGATAAGCAAAGCAGCCATACTCGTAGATCCTTCCAAAAGCTAAGGCAATAAGGAAATAGTCGACACCGGGAACGCCCATGGAAACCTGTCGATTCTTAGGTTCCGTCGACTATAATCATAGATTCATGTAGAAGTTTCCCTTAGAACCATCGGACCCTTAGTTACTCTGTCATGTGAAAGTGTACCCATTTGTTGGATGTTTTATCCTCGAAAGACATAAAAGCTTAACTTGTGGAACCTTAGACACTTCGTGATCTTTGTTTGAATCTTTGAATTTCAGGACGAAATTCCCTCTAACGGGGGGATAACGTAACAACCCGAAATTCATATTCCTAAATGTAACCCTTATACGCGACTCGTTCCAATCATCCAATCGCCGTTTCCGATTTCGTTTCCGTTTCCGACACTTTATTAAGTCGTTAATGAGAATTTTATTTTATGACTTAATAAGTGTCTTAATACCTTTAGAACTCATTCAAACGCCTCATATTAATGATCGGAACATTTCTAGAATCAACCATATCGGGTTACGGCAAATTAGCCGGGTACGACCAAAAGCCCCGTCTAACGCCAGTATCGGGTATAATTCTACCGTGTCCCGAACTTGGACACTATTTAAAGTGATCCAAGTCTCCATTTTGAAACTTTTGCTCCATTTTACAACTTTCACTCCAACCTCTCTCCTCAAACTAGAATTTATGGTCTAAATCTCAAGTTTAAGACTTCAAATCTTTGAGGTAACTTCCCTAGCATGTTATACAACCTCTTTAGCTTTCAAATTCGAGGTCAAACCATGGATTAGGACCATTATCATGAGTTTACGGCCCTAGAACAGTCCTAGGCCGTAAACTCATATAAAAGGGGTTTTTGGAGCAACAAAACCCTTCCAAACCTCAATTGGACCTTGAATATGGCTAGATGACTTTATGAAATGGAATTAGAATGCCTCAAACCAAGATTTAAAGCCTTGTATATGAGTTTACGGCCCTGGAAGGTGCCTTGGCCGTAAACACATATTTAAAGGGGTTTTAAGCCCTTAAACCCTTCCATGACTCAACCAAGCCTTAGATATGATTTTTAGAAATTGGACAATGGACTTAGAACACATTTAACATGAATTTTGAGGGACTTATGTGAGTTTACGGCCAAGGCATAAGCTTGGGCCGTAAACTCCTCAATATTGGGTGTAAACTCAATTTCAAAGTGTTAGAAAGCCATCCAACACCACCAAAAGCCTTGGAATAAATCATAGGGTCTACCAAAAATAGTTTAAGGACTTTAAACACATCAAAACCCCACATTTGAGAGTTTACGGCCATAGAACATACCCCATGGCCGTAAACTCCTAAAAGTGTGCCAAATGGTGCCAAAAACTCATTTCTAAGTTTGTAGGAATTTTTAGAATCACATGTGATTAATTTTGGGATCTTAACAACACTTATTCAAGGGGATATTAGAGTTTATGGCCATAGACCCCATGCCTAGGCCGTGAACTCCTTTAAGTGTTGCAATTGGTGAATTTAATCCATCCCAAGCCTTAGGTAAAATTAATCCAAGAATTTCCATGTGGTATTGACCCTATGTTACCCATTAAACACCAGAAACCACCCCCACCATGAGTTTACGGCCGTAAACTCATGGGGAATGGGTGTTGAGGCCATAAACTCATTTAGGAAGTTTACTCTTGGGGAGTAAACTCAAATCCCAAGTCCCTCGCTTCAATTCCCGTCCGTAGATGTCACCCGGGTCACTCCAAACACCCGTTTTGAGGTGTTTTCGTTCGTTAGAGTGTAACTTCATATCTAATTAGAATTTATAAATCTAATTAGATATATTTGTATGCCATTTCACTTTACATAAGAACCTCGCGTGTTATCAGTCCTCGATTCGACGTTTAGCATCCGAAATCGTCACGTTTCTCGTCCGGTGAGTTCATACCCCTACACTTTTTCAATGGTTTTTCAATGTTTTTTCAATGTTTTCAGGGGGGGAATACAAGCAAAAGTTCAAGAATAGTTTGTACTTAAACTTATGATTTCAATCAAATGGTTTCGTAATTGTACATTTTATGAATTGAAAACGTTTTATCAAACTGTTTTAACTTGCAGGGTTGTTTGTTTTAATCCGATTTTCAATTCTTAATATATATTGATATGTTATATTCTTTAGATTGATTGTTCTCATTTAAATCGATAAAGCACATAAACCATCGTAATGTCTGTAATAAAACACTAAGGTTCGAGTGTAAAAGTCAGACACCATTAGAAAACATAAAACATCTATATATCCTGAACAATACACCTAGGTTCGAGTGTGAAAGATAAATACCATCACAGCGCACAAATCAATTGTAACGTCCTTAATAATACACCTAGGATCGAGTGTAAAGGACAGTCATCATTAAATAACACCTAGGCTCGAGTGTAATGTCCTTAATAATACACCTAGGATCGAGTGTAAAGGACAGTCATCATTAAATAACACCTAGGCTCGAGTGTAATGTCCTTAGTAATACACCTAGGATCGAGTGTAATGTCTTTAATAAAACACCTAGGATCGAGTGTAAAGGACAGGTACGTTAGAACCTAGTTAGTCATAGATACCACTTCCCTTGGCGAGAAGTGATGAGTAATCTTAAAGATTGGAGACACGTCCTTGGTAACACGTCCCTTGGCACGAGATAGTGGAGGACTAACCCTGTAACCAGAATCTCCGTTCGTGGGAGAGCGTGGCTTGAGTGTATAGATCTATACGGGACTGACAATCCTGCACCTGGCTGCTAGCTACAGCCGAACCGAAAGGTTCAAGGGTGACGAAAGTCATAAAAAGGATACTGGCCCCGACGCGAGTCATATCTAGTATGAGTATGGTTAAGGACTCGCAATCTAGATTATTAACACTTTAGACTCTTTTACTAGCTTTATATTCATAGTAAAGCTAATGTACATTTAGGAATATCAGGTACACACACATTCAGGAAAACATGGGGTTTTCCTATGGATAATAATGAACATAACCCTAATTGGTAAAGGTACACACACACACATACAGTCAGGAAAACATGGGGTTTTCCTGGGTAGAACACCAAACATAACCAGAACCAGTAAAGACACACACACAGTCAGGGAAACATGGGGTTTTCCTGGGAAGGACACCGAACATAATCAGAACTGGTAACAGTTCACACACACACAGTCAGGAGAACATGGGGTTCTTTCTGAGTAATAGTAGTACATAATTAGAAAAGTGTAATAAATTAAACAATTGAACTACATTTCTCGAGAACAATTATGTTTTTATTTTACATTGTTTACTTTACTTTCGGATTTGGAAACTAACGTTACATAAGAAAATATGGGATTTTCTTGGATAACCACTTTTTCAGGAAAACAAAGGAACTCATACATTTTCAGAAAAACTAACCGCTTATGAACTCACCAGCTTTATGCTGACTTTCAAACCGCTTGTATTCTCAGGTCCGTGTTAGACAGGTACCCGAAGATCCTTTTGTACGAAGACGGAGTTCTTAGAAGACTCGTTTTGTGTTGTTTATATATACTATGTATCACATGTATAACTTTTGTTTTTGAAACAAATTTACAACTTTTCTATATGTAATGTAATGGTTGTTTACTTTACTTACTATGTACATTGGATTTGATACTCAACGTGGAGTCAACCCCGGAAATGTTTCCGCCTTCGGTTTTCGGGGTGTGATAGATTGGTATCAGAGCCCTTGTTTATAGTGAATGAAGTATACCAAACCTTACATGGTATAAAACTATAAACATTAAGGGGCCTAAGTGCTCTGAACTAAAAGTATCCTTCAAAATAAAAGTATTTTCGAAGATATATAAGTATACCGACCCGTCGATATCCGTAACTACAAGTAGAACAAAACATATGTAAATGGGTGTTTTACACTGCGGTTAAACCTGGGCAGTTATGTAGTCGTGTCTAGGATCAATATAGCCTAGCCAACTATATTCATTCGAGACACGACCAACATGTGCTTGGGAGTGACTGTGGTATGCGGCATGCCTAAAACTTACCCTAATACCACAAACATCGAGCTAGTATCGTAGCGAATCATGAAATACTATGGGAGTATTTCTCGAGCCAATCCTTGGTAGAAATCATCGTTCATGCATTGTTCTTTGATCATTCCCTTAGCGATAATTTTTCCTCTTGATAACTCTATCCTGCTTTATCGCTTATTCAACATATATCTGTCCTATCTCTTGATTCAATTCAGAGGACTTATCATCCTCTCTTTCTTGATCTTATTAGATCAAGATGCCTCCAAGAAAGAGACCCAACTCCAAGACCAACAACCCTCCGCCACCACCGCCTCCCCAAATTGATCCAGTAGTATTCCAGGCAGTTGTTACAGCTGCAGTAGCAGCTGCCATGTCTCAACGGAACTCCGACGGTTCCGGTAGTTTGGGAGGTGGTACCCAAACCCAAAACCAAGATAGCAACCAGGGACGCCGGAAAGAGGGTTCCTATAAGGATTTCATGAACGCCAAACCCACGTCCTTTGATGGCACTAGAGGTGTCATTTCCCTTACCCGATGGTTCGAGAAGATCGAATCTATCTTTGAAATCTGCGCCTGTTCAGATTCAGACAAGGTGAAGTTTGCCGCCTGTACCCTTCTCGACAAAGCTCTGACTTGGTGGAACGGCCGAGTCAAATCCCTAACCTTACCTGTAGCCAACGCCATGGGTTGGGAAGCCATGAAGGAACTTCTACTGGCTGAGTACTGCCATCGGGGTGACATGCATAAGTTAGAACATGAACTGTGGAACCTGAAGATGAAAGGTTCTGACATCGCTGCCTATACTCCCAGGTTCGATGACTTGGCGCTACTTTGCCCGGGAATGGTTACCGCAGAGAGTAAGAAGATAGAGAGATTTATCTGGGGACTGACTCAGCCAACGAAAGGAAATGTCATAGCTGCGAGGCCGGATACGTACGACAACGCCAAGTGCTTAGCACAAATCCTAATCGATCATAGTGATGACCTTGAAGAGGCAGCTATCACTCCCGAGCCGACAGTGAGGAGTGGTGAGAAAAGAAAACTTGGGAAGAAAGAGAAAAGCCAGACATCGCACGAATCTTCAAAGAGACAACAAACGGTGGCAATTCACGCTGTCACTTCCTCTGCAATTGTTTCTATTGATGGATCCTCAAACCGAAAATCTGCTAATAGGTATGCTGGAACCCTTCCTAGTTGTGGCAAGTGCAACTATCATCATCTTCCGTCCGGTCCATGTATAGAGGTAATTTGCAACAAATGTGGCATAAAGGGTCACATGGCGAAGAACTGTAAGACACCAACTCAATCAATGAGTCAAACATCCGGAGCGGGCATCGGTCGGGCCTGCTATGGTTGTGGAGAAGTGGGACATCTCAAGCGAAACTGACCCAAGGCTACAACACCTGGGAACACCGGAAGAGTTCTAGCGATAGGCCGAGAGGAGACAGTCACCGATCCCGCCGTTGCCACAGGTATATTTCCCCTCGTTAAATTTATATGCCTGTGATTCTTTTCGATTCTAGCACCGAAATAAATTCGTTAAGCATCCATTTGAACATTTTCTAACCCCGTCGTTTGCGAGTAACCGAAAATGTGTAACTTCGAGATGGTTATCACGTGAGAACAAGAACGCTTGTGTCGTGTCCGTAGATTGTATTCTCAATCTGAGCGATTATTCTTTTCCATCCAATGTATTGGCAAACTTTCTATGAAATGCTTTGATGTCATCTTTAGCATGTAATGACCGAGCCTCATTTATGCTGTCTTTCCTAGTTTCGAGAAACCTATTCGTTCTAACCTTTTCTCCGACTCGTCATGATCCTCGTACATCAAAGCTTAAAAAGTTTTCCCATGTATATCTCATCCGAGAAATCATCGAGAAACGAGTAGTCTACGATTCTTTCCCCGATACTATTTCCAATGAATTCTTGAGAATTCTTTCCGAACGCATAGCCCAGTCTCACATCGACCTAATCCAGAGAAGTTCTTCTTAGCCAAACTTCGGTGAGCACAATGTGTGCAAGTCAGCAATCAGGGCATGATACGATCACTACGAGGTAGTAGTGGCGCCCTTCAATCGAACCATCATCTTGATCATGTAGATAAGCAAAGCAGCCATACTCGTAGATCCTTCCAAAAGCTAAGGCAATAAGGAAATAGTCGACACCGGGAACGCCCATGGAAACCTGTCAATTCTTAGGTTCCGTCGACTATAATCATAGATTCATGTAGAAGTTTCCCTTGGAACCATCGGACCCTTAGTTACTCTGTCATGTGAAAGTGTACCCACTTGTTGGATGTTTTATCCTGGAAAGACATAAAAGCTTAACTTGTGGAACCTTAGACACTTCGTGATCTTTGTTTGAATCTTTGAATATCAGGACGAAATTCCCTCTAACGGGGGGATAGTGTAACAACCCGAAATTCATATTCCTAAATGTAACCCTTTTACGCGACTCGTTCCAATCATCCAATCGCCGTTTCCGATTTCGTTTCCGTTTCCGACACTTTATTAAGTCGTTAATGAGAATTTTATTTTATGACTTAATAAGTGTCTTAATACCCTTAGAACTCATTAAAACGCCTCATATTAATGATCAGAACATTTCTAGAATCAACCATATCGGGTTACGGCAAATTAGTCGGGTGCGACCAAAAGCCCCGTCTAACGCCAGTATCGGGTAGAATTCTACCGTGTCCCGAACTTGGACACTATTTAAAGTGATCCAAGTCTCCATTTTGAAACTTTTGCTCCATTTTACAACTTTCACTCCAACCTCTCTCCTCAAACTAGAATTTAAGATCCAAATCTCAAGTTTAAGACTTCAAATCTTTGCAGTAACTTCCCTAGCATGTTATACAACCTCTTTAGCTTTCAAATTCGAGTTCAAACCATGGATTAGGACCATTATCATGAGTTTATGGCCCTAGAATAGTCCTAGGCCGTTAACTCATATAAAAGGGGTTTTTGGAGCAACAAAACCCTTCCAAACCTCAATTGGACCTTGAATATGGCTAGATGACTTTATGAAATGGAATTAGAATGCCTCAAACCAAGATTTAAAGCCTTGTATATGAGTTTACGGCCCTGGAAGGTGCCTAGGCCGTAAACACATATTTAAAGGGGTTTTAAGCCCTTAAGCCCTTCCATGACTCAACCAAGCCTTAGATATGATTTTTAGAAATTGGACAATGGACTTAGAACACACTTAACATGAATTTTGAGGGACTTATGTGAGTGTACGGCCAAGGCATAAGCTTGGGCCGTAAACTCCTAAATATTTGTGTAAACTCAATTTCAAAGTGTTAGAAAGCCATCCAACACCACCAAAAGCCTTGGAATAAATCATAGGGTCTACCAAAAATAGTTTAAGGACTTTAAACACATCAAAACCCCACATTTGAGAGTTTACGGCCATAGAACATACCCCATGGCCGTAAACTCCTAAAAGTGTGCCAAATGGTGCCCAAAACTCATTTCTAAGTTTGTAGGAATTTTTAGAATCACATGTGATTAATTTTGGGACCTTAACAACACTTATTCAAGGGGATATTAGAGTTTACGGCCATAGACCCCATGCCTAGGCCGTGAACTCCTTTAAGTGTTGCAATTGGTGAATTTAATCCATCCCAAGCCTTAGGTAAAATTAATCCAAGCATTTCCATGTGGTATTGACCCTATGTTACCCATTAAACACCAGAAACCACCCCCACCATGAGTTTACGGCCGTAAACTCATGGGGAATGGGTGTTGAGGCCATAAACTCATTTAGGAAGTTTACTCTTGGGGAGTAAACTCAAATACCAAGTCCCTCGCTTCAATTCCCGTCCGTAGATGTCACCCGGGTCACTCCAAACACCCGTTTTGAGGTGTTTTCGTTCGTTAGAGTGTAACTTCATATCTAATTAGAATTTATAAATCTAATTAGATATATTTGTATGCCATTTCACTTTACATAGGAACCTCGCGTGTTATCAGGCCTCGATTCGACGTTTAGCATCCGAAATCGTCACGTTTCTCGTCCGGTGAGTTCATACCCCTACCCTTTTTCAATGGTTTTTCAATGTTTTCATGGGGGGGATACAGGCAAAAGTACAAGAATAGTTTGTACTTAAACTTATGATTTCAATCAAATGGTTTCGTAATTGTACATTTTATGAATTGAAAACCTTTTATCAAACTGTTTTAACTTGCAGGGTTGTTTGTTTTAATCCGATTTTCAATTCTTAATATATATTGATATGTTGTATTCTTTAGATTGATTGTTCTCGTTTAAATCGATAAAGCACATAAACCATCGTAATGTCTATAATAAAACACTAAGGTTCGAGTGTAAAAGTCAGACACCATTAGAAAACATAAAACATCTGTATATCCTTAACAATACACCTAGGTTCGAGAGTGAAAGATAAATACCATCACAGCGCACAAATCAATTGTAACGTCCTTAATAATACACCTAGGATCGAGTGTAAAGGACAGTCATCATTAAGTAACACCTAGGCTCGAGTGTAATGTCCTTAATAATACACCTAGGATCGAGTGTAAAGGACAGTCATCATTAAATAACACCTAGGCTCGAGTGTAATGTCCTTAATAATACACCTAGGATCGAGTGTAAAGGACAGTCATCATTAAATCACACCTAGGCTCGAGTGTAATGTCTTTAATAAAACACCTAGGATCGAGTGTAAAGGACAGGTACGTTAGAACCTAGTTAGTCATAGATACCACTTCCCTAGGCGAGAAGTGATGAGTAATCTTAAAGATTGGAGACACGTTCTTGGTAACACGTCCCTTGGCACGAGATAGTGGAGGACTAGCCCTGTAACTAGAATCTCCGTTCGTGGGAGAGCGTGGCTTGAGTGTATAGATCTATACGGGACTGACAATCCCGCACCTGGCTGCTAGCTACAGCCGAACCGAAAGGTTCAAGGGTGACGAAAGTCATAAAAAGGATATTGGCCCCGACGCGAGTCATATCTAGTCTGAGTATGGTTAAGGACTCGCAATCTAGATTATTAACACTTTAGACTCTTTTACTAGCTTTATATTTGTAGTAAAGCTAATGTACATTTAGGAATATCAGGTACACACACATTCAGGAAAACATGGGGTTTTCCTATGGATAATAATGAACATAACTATAATTGGTAAAGGTACACACACAAACATACAGTCAGGAAAACATGGGGTTTTCCTGGGTAGAACACCAAACATAACCAGAACCAGTAAAGACACACACACACAGTCAGGGAAACATGGGGTTTTCCTGGGAAGGACACCGAACATAATCAGAACTGGTAACAGTTCACACACACATAGTCAGGAGAACATGGGGTTCTTTATGAGTAATAGTAGTACTTAATTAGAAAAGTGTAATAAATTAAACAATTGAACTACATTTCTCAAGAACAATCATGTTTTTATTTTACATTGTTTACTTTACTTTCGGATTTGGAAACTAACTTTACATAAGAAAATATGGGATTTTCTTGGATAACCACTTTTTCAGGAAAACAAAGGAACTCGTACATTTTCAGAAAAACTAACCGCTTATGAACTCACCAGCTTTATGCTGATTTTCAAACCGCTTGTATTCTCAGGTCCATGTTAGACAGGTACCCGAAGATCCTTTTGTACGAAGACAGAGTTCTCAGAAGACTCGTTTCGTGTTGTTTGTATATACTATGTATCACATGTATAACTTTTGTTTTTGAAACAAATGTAAAACTTTTCTATATGTAATGTAATGGTTGTTTACTTTACTTACTATGTACATTGGATTTGATACACAACGTGGAGTCAACCCCGGAAATGTTTCCGCCTTCGGTTTTCGGGGTGTGACAACAGGTGAGTTCATACCCCTGAATTAACCTTTTAAATGATTTTAACTGCTTTTATAGGGGGGAATACAAGTTGAACTGTACAGTTATTAGATAAATCACATGTTATTAATAATTGTATATCAAAATAGATTTTTGGATGTTAACTGTTTTATCCAGCTTAAGATGTTCCAATCTTGCTTTCAACTCTTGTTAAAGTATAAATTTCTCTTCTAGATTATCATAAGTATTCGAAAGGTTTTCCGAATGTTTTTCAAAGATTTGCCAAAGGTTTTTCAAGCTTGGTTACCAAAGAGACATCAAGTCGTAATTTCTTGTTAAAGGTTTTCCAAAGGTTTTCTTCATTTAAACTGTTTTATCAAACTGTTTTCCAAAGGTTTTACCAAAGTTTTCTTCTATGCTTTTGTTTCGTTAAATTCATGCCTATATTTGTATAATTATATAAATAATGTTTAAAGGACTTAGGAAGGCTAGTTCGCCCTATTTCCTTTTCCTCGTTGGGATGTGGTCTGGTGGGTATCGGTTATCCGTCCGAAGGTCGTTTAAACATTAATTATATATCATGTATACATGTATGGACATAAAACCTCTCTCTCACTCAGCAAATTCATCGCCTTGAGTAGTACAGGCATCCTTCTATTATTCATGTTTCTAGAACCCTAGTAACTAATATAGGAATAGTTAGGAGACTCTATCTCTATCTCTATCTCTATCTCTCTCTCGCTCTCTCTTTTACTTTAGAACGTGACACGCTATTTCCCTCTACGGCGCTTCATTGCGCCAACGCCGTGTAACCAGAGTCTCCGGGAAGGAGAGCGAACATCATGTGTATAGATCTATACGGGAATGACACTCCCACACCAAGACTACTAGCTACAGTCCGCGCCAGTAAGGCCCATCGGTGACATAATGCCACTACCTCTACGCGTGACCTGGAGGGTCATCAGATGCTCTATTGTCGATCAACATGGTTACATATGCGTTCACATTCACCCCTTTTTGTTTTAGACTTTGCTAGCTGTATAGTTCATTCGATACTGTCTGGAGTATGTACTTCCTTTTGTTAGACTGATCCAGGCGTATCCTTCATTTGATACTCTCCTGGAGTCTATGATTTCTTTTGCCTTAGTCAACAGTATTACTACTGAGTCATATATTATTTTTCCCCTAGTATTTTTACTAGTGATATTCTCATATTTTCTTTAAAGTCAATATCGTATTTTGGTAATGATAGTATTTAGGGGAAAATTTCTCTTTAAAACATAACTCTTTCAAGTCTTGGTAGAAGACTGCTTTTATTTAGAAAATACAGGAGTTTTTGGAAAGGACGCTAATACACCGTAGATTCTAAACTACTACCTTTCATAAAGTTATTTTGATTAAAAATGTGTATTTATACAAATGACACTAAATACTTATGGACTCACCAGCATTATAAAATGCTGATACTCGCTTTCAAAATAACTTGTATTCTCAGGTCAGCGATAGACATGTACATCCCAGGAGCTTTTGTGGAGACAGCCTAGTACCGAGCTGCATCTATGTTATGTTCTGTAATTATTTTGATATTACTATAACATGTAACTGATGTAAAATTATTACTAATAATACAATGGTTGTTGTACTTGGATTACTATACTACATATGTTGTGATACTTGACATGACGTCATCCACCCCAGAATGTTTCCGCCATTCCGGTTTTGGGGTGTGACATATTCTTTGGGCTCAATTGGTACAAAGAACCCATTAAACAACGAGACACAGTCAAATTTCTTGTCCTCGATTCCGGACAATCATTGTTCAGAGGCCAATCTAGAAGCATAACATTCCAGTGATGCAAGACTCTTTCATGTCTGCTATCTCCATCTTTCATACCACCAACATTATCCTTGCTAGTAATTCAAAGTTTTCATTTGTTGGCTCAATTCCTGAAGCCATGTTTCGAGATGTTCCTGTAGCTAGTAAAATCCTTGAAGCTTACATGAAACTTCCTGTTTCAGGCTTTTGTCCTTTGACGCCAGAGATGCAGTCGATAATTGATGAAGCCGGTAAACCAAAGAAAGGAGGGCAGAAAGGACGCATGAAAGGGGAAAAGAAACAAAGTGCTAAAGAGGGTCTTTCTGAACTGGCAAAATCCTCAAAGAAATGAAAGTCACAAGCTGAGTCGTTTGCACTAGCTCCTTCTCCAGCAATGAAGCGAAATGTTAAGAAGAAAGCTCATAAGCCCATATCTCCTACTCCTAGTGAAAGCTAACATTTGCAGTCTAACACTCAATTAGAAGTTCACATTGGAGTGGATGAGCATATCCAAACTAAATTCACTGCAACAACTTCCCAACCAGAGGTTTCGCAGCCTATTTCGACTACTCCTGAGGTAACTATAGAGATTCCTGTCTCAGTTCTGATTTCCACTGATTTTGTTGAAACTGTTTCTGTTCCTTCTCCAACTGCCACCATTTCAACACCCATC
This sequence comes from Lactuca serriola, assembly GCF_051521515.1. Taxonomy (NCBI): domain Eukaryota; kingdom Viridiplantae; phylum Streptophyta; class Magnoliopsida; order Asterales; family Asteraceae; genus Lactuca; species Lactuca serriola. The sequence goes on along the minus strand of NC_136415.1, from coordinate 303,405,351 downwards.
TCTATCGCTCCATGCCCACCTGTCTCCTTAGGTGTTTCCCAATCTCCACCTGTTTTCACCGATTCTACAACCACACCATCAACAACTGTTGAGCCTCTTGTTTTTGTCAGCACATCTGATGCAGGGTCGGGGGCTTCAGGTTTCGCAATTGGTGATTCCACACCCCTTATTTCCCCTATTCGCCATAATGACCCAGACATGATTTTTGGGGATGATGAAGACTTCTCAAGATTCTTCTACAGTCCATTCAACATCAGGACTGAAAGTGATGACGAAGCCCCTATCACGAGAGGGCAACTCAAGGGGATAAATGAAAAATTGGACTCACCACTTAACGCTACAAAGACCTCATCCATTGATGATTATTCTCAAGCGACGTTCATGTCCATTCTTGAGACCCTTACTAAAGAGTACTCTACGAAACTTCAAAAGATGAACAAGGCAGTAGATGACTCTATCACAGTCTGCAACAAAACGAGTGAAAAAGTCGATAAAATAATATATGATGCTCAAGTTTTCATGGAGCAATTCCAAAGCTCCTTTGAGTCCAACACTGCGTAGGCTAACGAAGTCGAGTCTGGCCTGGGCTCAACACTTAAAGCTGAGAAGCCGAAACTTCAAGGGGTTCACAGTGGTCTTAAATCTAACCGTGACATGTTCCAGTCATCCATATCCTCAAAACTCTTTAAGCCTCAGGAAGAACTGGATATGGAGAGCAAAATAATGGATGCTCTTGCCTTCAAGACTGAAAATATGAAAGTCATGACAGTCAAGCTTGAAAATGATGAGAAGAAAGTCAATGATTTGTTATCTGAGAAAGCTGCCATGAAAAGCTACATTGCAGAAGTCACTGGCATGCTTTCGGATATCGTTGAGACTCGCGACTCAATGATCACAATTACAGTAAAGAAGCATCTTGATGAGAAACCAAGGCATGTATTCGCCATGCTTTATCGACTGGAAGGTTTTCCAAAATCTAGATCCATTCCAAAACAAGGGGGAGAAGGTGTGTCACAATCCAAGAAGGAAGACCCCAAACCTTCAGTCAAGCGCACTGTCAAAAGAGAATCTAAGCCTAAAGGCAAAGAAAAAAATTTCAGTGAAGAAACCATTGTCGACAACAGAGTAGATGAATAGCCTGATGAAAACGAGCTCAAAAGAAGAAAGGCACGATAGGCTGAAATGGATGAACATCAAAGGATAATCTAAGAGGCTGAAGCAAAAGAGAAAATAGAATACGAAGCTTAGGTTACTTTGGAAAGCCGAAAGATTTTATTTCCAAAGTAGACTCTGAAGGGAATTTAGAACGAAGCCGTGGATATTCCTAGTCAATATTGGCTAGAATCAGTTGTGTCATTCGAGCTTCAGAATACACAAGATTCACAACTGGATCTACCAATAACTTTGAAAGCCTTCAAGCTTCGCTCCTTTGTGAAAGTAACGAATGTTCCTTCCATTGATAATGGTGCTGATCAATTGCTCTTCTCGTTCTATCTCAAGCACATGAAGACACAATATGAAACATGGAGTGCTAGCAAGATTACTGCACTGGAGGTTACAGGTCCAATAGAAACCGAAAGCTTCCCTAATGCGAAGTTCAAGGTTGTGAGAGGTTCTGCTAGTCAGGTTCACGAATTCACTCTCGCAGACCTACCATGCCTCAATTCCTATGACTGGATCATGCTTTACAACTTGCTACTGAGAGACGGACATAAGCACGAGACTGTTATTGCTCACCACAAATTGATGATAGTTTCGTATGTGCAAGAGGTTGGTAAAATGGATGTGGAAATTGCTACTGTATTGCAAAGGAATCCATTTGTTCTCCACAAAGAAGCTCCAGAAGGGTTTGAAAAGTTGAAGCTTGGGAAAATATACGTGGAACGATGGTATGTGGTCTTTTAGGCACGAGAACGGAATGAAGCAGACTTTCACAAGGCTTGTTTCTTTCTTCCTGATAAACATTTGTACACAACTTCTTGCCTAGAGTATATTTTGGACATGGTCAATAAATTCAAGGGCAACAACAAGGGAGACAAGAAGTGCTTTTCGGATATGATTCAATGGTATATCCAGGTTCGCAAGTCTCTGATGAGTATCATTCCGAAGTCTTTGAAGTGCATAAGCGAACTCAACCATGATGGACTCTCGCCTAAAGTGACGCAAAGGGGGAGATTGTTAGGAATATTATGTTGCATCATTGTGCTTATTTGATAGTCCATTTATTTAAATGGGCTTGGGCTTGTGCACCCGTCATTTATTAGGGTTAGAGTATTTAAGGTGCATGCATGCACCATGTTTCATAACTTTGGCAATATTCTTGTAACCCTAATCACGTCTCTACAGTAGCAATTGTTAATCGAGTTCTTCTGAGGCTGTGGCTTATATTTATTAAGCACATTTTGAATCATTGTCATGTTCTTGTTCTTAATATGTTTTGAATCTAATCGATCTTTCAAGGATTAATATCCTAACAAAAGTCCTATTCTTTCTTTTAGCTACACCATTTTGTTGTGGTGTATAAGGAGCTGTGGTTTGATGTATTATTCCCGTTGATTCAAAATAAACTGCCTCATAATACTCAACACCTCTACTAGTACACAAGACTTTTATTAATTCATTTTTATAAAGCTCAACTTGTTGTTTATAAATTTTAAATTTATCAAGTGCTTCATCCTTAGAATGTAGCAAATATACATAACAATATCTAGATGCATCATCAATAAAAGTAACAATATCTTTTTGTTTCCAAGGGAAGGTGTTGCATGGAAAACACATAAATCACTATGTATAAGTTCCAACACCTTGCTGTCCCTAACAACATCTTTGAAAGGTTGTCTAGTGATTTTAGTTAGCATGCATATTTTAGTTTTTTCATTATTTTGCATATCAAAAGCAGGAATAAAATTATTTCAGACATGTCATTTGATCTCTTTAATGAATGTGTCCTAGTCTAACATGCCATAATTCATATTAATTAAAATTATTGCTAGTACAAGTAGAAGTCATGCAAAGAGAATTATCAATAAAAGGATAATTAATATCAAGTCTAATCATTCCATTCCACACATATCCAAATCCGATAAAAGAACCATGTCTTGACAAGATATACTTATCACTTTCTAATACTTGTTTGTAACCACAATTATTTAAAACAATTTTTGACACAAGATTCTTTCGATTCCCCGATACATATAAAACATTGTTTAGACACAAACAATTTCCAGAAGTAATGTAAAGTAAAACATATCCTAATCCCTTGATTGCATCAGTTGAAACATTTCCCATTTTCACCACATGATCCATCTTTAATTGGTTGACATTCCTTGAACCAATGGAGATCCATACATATATGACTTGTTGCTCCCGAATCAACCTACCCTGAAACATCATCATCCTACACATAAAATGCATCAGAAATCACAAAAATATAATTCTAAACATATTTAGAATTCTGCATGGAAACATAAATCTAACCTTGTTACTTTTCTGGATACTTGGATCCACTTGGTCCAACACCATCCTTGTTCACTTTGCGAAGATGACAATCTTTCTTGAAGTGTCCCAGTTTGATACAATTCCAAAAAACCAACTTAGCCTTCTTGTTTGAAGACTTGTCATCCTTTCCTTTAAACTTCATTTTTTCCATTAGACTTCTTGGTATTCTTTGAACTTTATCCTTCCACCATGCTCATAGAAAAGGAACCAACTTGGTTATTTCCTTTAGGACTATTATCAAGTTCTTGAGTCCTTAAGGACTCTTCGATCCGTAAATGGCTTCCAAGTTAAGTCAATGTTAATTCCTCTTTGTTATGTTTCAGATTATGTTTAAAATCTTTCTAGGAAGGGGAAGTTTGTCAATGATCATATCCACAAAAATGGCTTCATCCATTTTCAGATTGTGTTGAGCAAACTATCCCAGGATCCTTAACATTTAATGGAATTATTCCATAATAAACCTGGAGTCAATCATCTTCTCACTCATAAAGTTATTGACAAGAAACTTCTTGCTAGAAGCATCTTCAACCATGTATTTGGATTCAAGAGAATCCCACAGTTCTTTAGCAGATTCAAAATTCAGATAAATATCACAAAGAGAGTCAGACATACCACTGAGAATATGACCACGACATATGTAATCATCATTTTCCCACTTTGATCTCCTTCTTGTTGCCTCCAATGGTTCATCTTCAACAGATTCTAGTAAGACTCGCATGGGTGTACTCAGAACATACAACACTTTTAGAGTGGTAAGGAGAAAGTGCATCTTCTTTTGCCATCTACGAAAATCTTGCACTTCAAACTTGTTCAATTTGTCAAACTTGCTTGTCATATGTTTCACAGAATCGCCACTTGCCATGATCACAAAATACTTCGATTTTTATTAGAAAAAAATGGGTTTAATGGCACTTAGAAATCTGAGAATCGTGATTATCACTTTTAAATCGAAGTAATTGGGTGGTACTCCCAAATCCTTAATTTGATAAGACTCAGAGAGACAAGAATAGAGATTGTTTGATGATATTTTCAAATGTACCAGAAATGTGACCAAAACCAACTTTAAGATCTCTGTCTGAAAACAGCCATATGATAGTTTTAAACTGTCATAAATCCAAAAAAACTGACGTAAAAACGGATATTTGGATAAATGTCAAACCAATGGTCAATTATCTGAAAAACGAATTTTCTGATGCATTTTTAATATAGCACGACCCCATCCAGGGGCTCTGCTCCTTGGAACCCGCCAGGGGCTGCCGCCCCTTGGACCGAGCTCCCAGGGGCGCTGCCCCCAGACCCCCGTTCGTTCAGGAGCTTCGCCCCTGAATGACAATGTACTTTGAAACTTGGTCAAAACTTAAACATGTGTGTAGTTCACACCATTCCTTACTAGTTTAATATTTATCAAGATCAGTTTTTGTCAACAAAGTAATCATATTACAATTAAATAACATTGATGATAACAAAATCACCAACACGTTTTACTTTTATTTTAAGAAAAAAATATATTTATATATTATCCTTTTCAAACAATTATCATTTTATATACCGTTTAAGAAAAATTATAGGCTTTTTTTAATACATTTTCTAAATTGTCCATAAAACTATTTTTATTTGTTTAATTTTTAAACAACTGTCCTCTTATGTAATTTTACACAAGTCAAAAGCTTGTAGCTATTTTTGTCAAATATTCACACTTTAATAATCAAATTAAAAGTCAAACTAAAGTTGGTTGTTAAGGGTTTAACTTTTATATTTAGCACAAATATATTTATATACTTGTGTTTTTCAAACAACTATCATTTTATGTCATTTTATGTACCGTTTAAGAAATAACTATAGGTTTTTTTGACCTATTTTTAGAATTCCCTTAAAAATATATTTATATATTTAATTTTTAAACAACTGTCTTCTTATGTAATTTTACATATATCAAAAGCTTATAATAACTTTTGTCAAACATTCATACTAACAAATAAAAACTACAACTTTCATCTAACAACTACCTACTATGACTTATGAGTGTACAATCAATTTTGTTAAATACACACTCAATGGTACACTTTCATGATCAAATTAAAAGTCAAAATGAAGTTGGTTGTTCTTTTTTTTTTTTTGAAAAAAGTTAGTTGTTCTTTTCCACTAACGTTGCTAAAAAAAAATAACTACCAATTTCACATATTGAAATCGAAAAAAAAAAACGTTAGAATATTTTTATATTAAACAACAACCAACTTGGTTCATGTATACCGACATAAACAAATTCTTTTTTGAAGATCCAAACATTTTCTTTATGATTATCGAACCTTGGTAACCAAATTAAAATCAAGTTGGTTATCATTTTTTCCATTAAGCCTACCAAAGAAATATAACCATGGAAATCTTTTTAAAAGTTCAAAGATGTTCTTCACAATATTCAAGCTTAATAACTCATAAATAAAATTAAAATCAAGTCGGTTGTCATTTTTTTGCCATTAACTCTATTGAGAAAAAACCACAATCAACTTTGGTTTACCAAAATCTAAAAATCATCAAGAAAAAGTTTTCATTTTGCATAGAATAAAAATGGATTGGTTCATATATATTAACCGAAGAAAATTGTAAAAAGAGTTTAAGTCTTTCTTCACGAAGTATATGAATCATACTGGTCGATTTAGAAATTCAATCGAAATCGGTGGTGACTGATGATATTAATGGTATCCAGCTATAAATGGAGAGGAAAAAAGCTTTACTTCAATTACTAGACATGGAACCTTCATTGTTACTTGCTTTCTTAGTCTTAGACAACCATGCATGCCTCTTTTTTCCACAAAAACACCAAATGCCATTTGACAATAGTTTTTGTCCACTTAAAAAGGAAAAAAAAAAAAAAGAGTAGAAATAAATGAATGGACTTTATCCTGTTCTCATTCATTCCTATCCTATAATTCTAGCGTTTTTATAAGCTTTGGATATTAGTTGTTTTTTTAATGTATAAATAATGTATCATATAAAGTTAATCAATATCATGTCTTAAATCATCATAATTAGTCGTCGATAATTATGATCTGACATATTATCATCACAAATGATTGAATTAAACATCCACAATGATCAATTTATATTATGACTTATCGGTGAAAACGACATGTGAAAAATGTATTTTTAAGAGTGTACAACTTCCTAATAATTGATGATCTCACATCTCTTCTACGCAGATGATGCGTTATTTATTAGTGACCGGTCTAAAATGAACATTAGGAATTTAACTCAGATCCTGCGGTGCTTCTATGCTTCTTCTGGCCTTAAGTTTAACTTACACAATTCCAAAGTCTTCGGTATTAGAGCTTCCTTGCAAGAAACAACAAGATGGGTGCATATTCTTGGTTGTGAGCCTTATTCCATTCCTTTTAATTATTTATGTGTCCTGGTAGGTGCAAATATGAATCTTAAGAAAATTTGGAAACCTAATCATCGAGAGGATCCAAGCAAAACTCACAGTTTGGAAGGCCAAAAAACCTATCTTTTAGAGGTCGTCTAATAGTGATTAAATCGGTGTTAGGAAATCTCCCTGCTTATTATCTTTCTCTTGTGTTGCCCCTGCAGGTGTGATCTCTCAGTTGGAAAAGCTCAGACGGAGATTTTTATGGGGTGCTTCGGAAGACAATAGGAAGATAAGATGGGTGTCTTGGAGCAAGATCACCTAAGCTATTGAAGATGGAGGTCTTAGCGTTGGCTTGATAGGGGATCTAAACATAACTCTCATTTGCAAGTGGCACTGAATATTGAAGATGATGAAAGAGTCATAATGGAACAAAGTTGTCACATGCATCCACAACTTGGATTCAAGATCCACATACAAACTATCTAACAATTTTATTACGGGTGTGCGGAACAACATCACCAGAATCAAGGTTGAGTTGATCAAGCGAGACATTCCGATGAGTGCTATTATTAAAAGAACTATTAACTCTAGAGATGACACGTTATTTTTCAATGATTTCTGATTAGATATATGATAGTGGGTTTTCTTGGTCTTGCTCTAGTCAGCCTAATCCACAACAAATTAGCCAACTAATGCATATCCTTGAATCAATTCGACTAAACTGAAACAAAGACTAGTGGACATGTGGGTTATCTACAAACGAGTACTTCTCTTTCGAAGCGTGTAGATGTAGATTGAACCTGCCTCGAAGTGGATTGGATGGTAGCTCCTTCGTGTGGCTTAAAGAAGTGCCTATAAAGGCCTCTTGCTTTGTTTCGCATGCAGTTCAAAACTGTATCCCCACTGCTTTGGCTCTCAGAAATCGAGGAATCAACATAACTTCTGTTACTTGTGGGGAATGCAATTTAGTCGACGAGTTTGTTGGTCATCTGTTGTGCTCGTGCTCCTTTGCCAAAGATACTTGGGAATGAAATTTTTGATAGTGTGGTATATCAATGCATCTTTTTGCTAAGACAAGTGAAGTGCTAGAGTTTGCGACGACATGGGGAAATTTCCCATAAAAGAAAAAGGTCTTGGTGGGTATTTGGTATGGGACGAGTTGAGTCTATGGTAAGTAAGGAACAATAGAACTTTCAATCAATTTCGGATTACACCAACAAAGATTATGGACATAGTTAAGTCAACAATTTTCATTTTGTTCAAACACATAAGTATTAAAGAAGCATATAATTGGATAGATTGGTTTGTTAATCCACTCATGTAGCAAACTTAGTTGGAGTGTTCTATCTTTCTATCTTTGTATGTTATGGTGATTTATTATGATTTGTTTGGTTTTCTTTTCCTTTTCCCTGCCTAGTTGTCTGCTAGTTCGGGTTCTTTTTCTTCTTTTCTCTTCTTAATAAAATCTGCTAGTTCCAAAAAAACTTAATTTTTTTTCATTAATTCTTATTTCTAATTAAATGACATCTTCAATAACAAGGTTTTCTCAAAAGGGTTTCTATTACTTTAATATAAGGTTGTAACGTCCCAAAATACCGAGTAAAATTTTCGCTTTTCATTAAGTAAAAACCATTCATTAATTATTCCAAAAGACAACCAGAGTAAAAGTACTCTCAAAACATCAAAGTAAAATCATAAATAATCATTGCAGAATAATCTCCAGAGGATGCGGTGCGATCAAGCCAGGGCCCTTCCTTTTGAAACCAGACGTACCTGAAAATATTTTGAACATAAACCGTAAGTACAAAGCTTAGTGAGTTCCCGAAAATACCACTTACAACATATAAGTATATAACGAAACGTAACTATGTCATATCCGTATCAACCACCAAATCTGTATCAACCCTGAGTCCATAATGAATCTATATAACATCATGTAGTTGTGTCGGGTTTGTATCAAAGGATAGCCCATAATGACTATATATAACAACACATAGTTGTTTCGGGTCCGTATCAAGCCCACATACATAAAACATACAGTCATCTCAGCAAGAGTCACAAAGACAATCACGCACATACAGACATATCATCAAGTGTCACAAAGGCAACTATCATCCTACAAACATAATCCAGTGGGATGACATTGGTGCCTTCAACCCGCGAGTACAGTGAAGAGACTCACGTGAACAACTCAACAAAAGCCCAATAGCTATGTAACACCCATAAAAATCAAGCCAATTTAAAAAATTTTCAAATATCCAAAAGTCATTAGTTATTACAAAATGTTTTTAAAATAGTTTAATATCAGAGTATCCCAGAAACCATAAGTCCAAAACACGAGTCATCTGAAGCACCTGAACACAATAAACTGAAACTATAAGCAAAAAGCTTAGTGACTTCCCCTAAAATACACATACACACAACAATGCACATATAATCACAAACAACATACTATGGGTCCAATCAACCATCGGGTTGGAATACCCCATGCCCTCAACCATCGGGTTGGAATGCGAACATAGTATGCATCCAATCATCCATCGGGATGGAATACCCCTGGCCTGTTGACTGACGCACGAAGCAGCCCAGTCTCACCGTATACAATGACAGATGTTTCGGGTCCAATCAATCGTCAGGTTGGAATACCCCATGCCCAATGAACCTCCGGGTCCAGTCATCCATCCGGATGGAATACCCCAGGATGGAATGCCAATATATATATATATATATATATATATATATATATATATATATATATATATATATATAACGGGTCCACTCATCTTCAGGATGGAATACCCGTGGCCCACAACCATCGGGTTGGAATGCCCCACTATTTTGGCTCTCGCACCAAGCAGATTAGCCTCAGCCACTAATAAAAAATGTGCACATATATCAGCTAATCACATAATAGTCTATAGACAGACAAACCGATCTAACATATCATAACAACGTAGTAACATCCTATTTACCAGGATACTGATCTACTGGATCATAGCAACATTTAATATCCTATCTACCAGTATACTGATCTAACGGATCATAACAACATATAACATCCTATCTACCAGGATACTAATCTAATGGATCATACAATACTCGAGCATATAACATAGCAGGCTAGCAATACAAAAGGGTTGGCCATGGTGCCTTAGACCCTTAGGTATAGAGAGAAAAACTCACCTCACACTATTGATGTCCCGCGAATAAAACTACAGCAGCTGGTTGATAGATTCCTGAGCTGTCAACAACAAACAACATCCAATTAGTAATTTTGTTCCAAGCCCAAGGTCCAACTCACACTCTAAAGGCCCAAAAGTCAAGTAATGGACAACAGCCCAAAATATGGCCCAATTTTCCAAATTGGGCCTAGACCTCTACATGGTCTTACACTAAGGCCATCCAATTATTCTATTCCAAACTCTTGGTATTTCCATGGCGCAATATCATGTAATTGTCAAGGCCCAGTTATGACCCACCTATGGCCCAATTTTCCAAATTGGTCCCAAGTCTTTCACATGGGCATTATCCTAAAGCTCGTCAAATTATTTTGGTCCATTTACTTGTTCTTGGATAGACCATAAATAGTCCAATCACCAAATCCCAATAGGAAGGCCCAAGTGAAATTAGGGTTTTCACATGAAATGACGATTAAGGTTAAGTGTTTCTTACTTAACCCATTAAGTCCAATATTGCCTTAGGTTAATTTGCACCTGATTATTAATTATTATTTTAAGTTTAATAAATAATTCTTGTGCCGTCCTGACCAATCCCAAAATTAGGGTTTCAAGGCATTAGGGTTTTCCAAACCCTAATTAGGGTTTCCAACCCAAATACCAGCCCATTAATCAAATGGGCTTTTAGGTCAATTAGCGTTTCATGGGGACTATTAGGGTATCATTGGGCCTATTAGCGTTTCATTGGGCCCAATTTTTCAATGCATCCCGAATCGAGTCAAAACGTAAATGAGGCACACCGCTACCCAACATGGTGGTTGGTTGCGGCACGAGGCGGCAGCCAACACCTCACGGTGGTGGTTATGAGTTTTTCTATTGATTATTCCGACACTACTACAATTTACAACACAATGAAAAACACACACGCATATACACTATTAAAAACACACACACATACTATTAAAAACACACAACCACCTTGTAGTAGCCGACGGTGGTAAAAGGTGACAGCTACCACCTCACGGTGGTGGTGGTGGTTCACTTCTGCTTCCTGATCAAGCAACACACATCCATTTATTGCTCGGGAAATGAGCACAATCACCCACCTTGCGGCGGCAAACAGCGGCGACGAATTAGAGTGGCGGCAACAAAAGCAATCAGCGGTATCACTCGTCATCGATAGCGGCCACCATGGCCGGCTGCCATGGTGGTTCTTCACGATTCCCACTGGACAGAAAACCACACTCGCACACGCACCCTCATCACAACCACGAACCACCATGGTCTCCACGGTTGTCGGCCTTTGATCCCTTCGATTGAACACGACAGGAGGCGGCATTTTCGTCTTCATCGGCGGTGAAACAACACGACGGCTCCTCGGTGATCTTATGGCTTCAACAACGGCGGCAGAAGTCGTAGATGAAGACTGATCCAACGGGGAAGGGAGGATGTGCCTTCTCCGGAGTACGAATCGACAACAGCGGGGCTAAATAGTGGCGATCGATCTCGACAAGGTGGATGTAGAAAGATAAGGAGAAGAGCGGCGGTTTCTGGTGGTCGCTGTTGTCGGCGGTTGACGATGGGTGTTCCAGCTTCAGCATGGTGGCAACACTGGTGGTCTTGCTGATCGAAAAACGGAAGTGAAGGGGAGTAGTGGCGGCCGGAGGTTAGGGGGGTGGCAACTACATTAGGGTTAGGTTTAGGGTTGCATGCCTGATGGATTTATACGCAGTCGTCCCATATAAAATTTTGGCCCTATTGACAACTTCGGCTCCTCCAAGCCCATTCCTTTCAACTTAACTACAATATTTTACCATTTTAGCCCCAACCATCCAGAAACTCTTCACATTAAGTCCATAATTTACTATTAAGTCCCTGCCCCCCAAGACTCTATTCGGTTAAAGTCCGAATGATACTAAACACCCCCTAACTACTAAAAATCTTTACAAAATAAGTCCTGAAATTACACTTTAACCCCCGAAACTCTAAATCATGTCATTTGGCTTCCCGAAACCAACACCCCGCTAATTATTATTTGATTTTGAGCTCTAATAATATAAAATAGTAATAAAAATTACTTCTCACGGTTACGTGTTTATTATTTAATTATTATTTTAAATGGAATGTTACAACTCTCCCCCATTTAAATTGGATTTCGTCCTCGAAATTTTTGTTATCATTCCTTATACGCCAGGCAACTTATACTACATGGTCACAATCCCGAGCATAACCCCGAACTTTCCAAAACAACCGTAACCAAACCTCATAGGGTTCTGAGACCTTAAGATAAATGGATTCTTTGCAATATGATCACATTTACTCACTCTGAAATCTGTTGTCTCGAGATGGTCTGACTTCCTGACAGACCGCTCATAACAAATCGTTGTCGGACTCATTGCACTTATCTACCAAATGGCTACTCAACTTCTAATAGCCTGAGGTTCCACCTAGAACACAGAGACACAAACCAAATTTCCTTGCAATACACTTATACTTGACAAAAAACTCATCTGAAACATCAGATTCCTGCCTGATTGCTGAATCAACAAGTGATCTTACAGTCTCTCCACGGGACTTCCGAATAAAACTTCTACTAGTAATAACTGCCCTAGCTATATTACCAGTTATCGCTCCATCAATCCTTCTGATCCATCCAATCATAACAGCCTGACAACCTGAATCCATCGATTCTAATGCGAAAATTGAATGCTACCAAAATAACTGCAGTAGTACATCATGCCCGGTCCCCAACAACCTACCATTTCCAGATTCCAATCATGTTGTGGTCTACCTACAAACTTACGAACTGGTCCACCCTGGTCTAATTATCTGAAAGAATCCGTGAATGATACAGTTACTCCGTCAGTCTTACAACACTTTCGCTCTAACATAACCGCAACCCGATACCTTACCCTCAATCTATCAATCCAAAAACCCTCAGAGTCAAGCACACACTTGACCGACAGCCGAACTGAACTCAATTCATGAATAGAACCCCAAACTTATTCACCTAATTCTGCTATCAAGCACCGAGAAGACGCGATACACATATTGGGGAGTTTTACCGAACTCCCAACCAAACAGCCACTTGGGCCGCCTTTCTTCCTGACAAGGATGCGAAACATATCCCAGTTTCGAAACCGCTTATGCTTCTACATTTTGGGATGATTCTCCCCCACTTAGCTTCGACTAAGTCTTCACAATACATCAAAGTTGGAGAATTCTCAATCCTTGTCACCTTCCAACGATCGATTCGATTACAACCATCTCTTCCCAACTAGTGCTCCGTTACTAGGAAATCCTAAATGCTCACCCACTTCTAAGAACTAGATGAACACTTCCTGAATACTTGGGAAACCAACAGTCCCTAATGATGGAATGATCCCACACTCAATTCTTGAAGGCCAGAAGATAGGTGCTCCAACTAATACCTCAACAACGAGCTACTTCCCTTGGTTTTTTCATCCGCCAATCAATAATTGTTACTCAAACCACTAAATCCTGACAATGCTGAATAACCATCCTGTGGGACCCTGTCCACAAACCTTTCACACAATACCTTTCTTCCCAAAGAGATCCAAACAAATCTCCAGCTCTCAGGCTCTAGAAATCATTTCATTCAAGGTTTGTACCCTGACTCACTCACCAGCTCCATCATACACAGCTATACTGCAGTAGATGAAGCAACCTCTGCCCTAAACCAGGCTACAACTACTCCCAAGACATAGTCTACAATCCCAAAAGTGCAATAGATCACACAATCAATCCTTATTTCCCGATACAAGAGATCCAAGGCAAACGGGACCTCACAAAATACTTATGCCACATCGAGCCACCCGTGCTCACCAGCGCCGAACTATTTTGGCCAATCCCGACGAACAATTGACCCCGAGCTGGAATACAACCTGATCCTGGGGTCACAAGCCTGCTCACTCCTTCGAGTTTGAAAAATGAAAGGGCACAATCCTTGCCCTAGAAAATGACATTCCACTCCATCAATTAACCATTCAAATTCCTGCTGCAACACTCCAGCTGCACATAATCATCACTCCCTTCCGGAGTCCCCGTGTCTCGGATTTCGGCCTTGAGCAAAACCCCCGAAGCCTCAAATCCATAAACTCCTATGCTAGCCTCTCCCGCTCATCCCACAGAATGTAACGAGTATAGAACATCTCCCTGATTACAATAATTGCACCCCCCTTCTCATCAAAATATGTTCCAGTAACAAGTCACTGTACTGGAAAGCTCGACCAACTCTTCCCCTACCGCTGTTACAGTTGTTGCAGCTGCGGAAACAACCGTCTCAGCGAGGGCTACATAGCGCTCATCAAAAGACTCAACCATGGCGGTCTTAATAGACCCAAATATCTCTAACAATTGTCCCCAAACAATCTTGATCACCTACTCCCTGATGATCTCACTAAGACGACCCTATAACAATACTGGCTTATCATGGCTGCCAGCTCCCGATCCTGACCTGGATTTGGTCTCATGACGTCTCATAACCACCATTCTGTTAATACACCAGAACGATCTCTGATAATCCATATAATGACAGGGAACCAACTCCCAACCCAACCCTAGGGTTTGTAACTTTCTTGCTACGCATATGGGTCTTGTGCTCTAAGTAGTACGGGCCCATACTACCTTCCACACCTACCCATACTTGTCTCAAGTATCACCACAACACCCTAAAATTATACAAAACATAGTGAGCAATCAATCCTCACTCCTAGAGGAATGCTAAATATCCCATAATTGGCCTCCCGATGTCCCACAACCCACCCATGAAACTTCCACCAACCCTACAACACTCGTGTATGCTAACCATACATAACGCTGGACTCTATAAACTTCCGAATACCTGATCATACCCTAAGCCCTTCACCAAAAAATAACAAGAAATAAACCCAAACCAAACATTCTCAGGCTATAAGATCTTAATTATGTACAACCGTGATGCATACATAAGCAGCAACAATAATGATGTCAATTTAATATAAGAAAACTCTAGTCAATCAGGCATCATGTAATCAGACAATTTTATCACGCAATTCCTGAAGATCCCTACCCTAGTACTAACATGTTGTTCGAACATATCACAATATCAGATAATTGCATGGTATTTTGGGGTCTACTTACTGGCTCCGGATGATCATACACTTGCATCTTCCCCCATTATTTTGAAAACCATTTGAAAACCATTTTGAAAATCTTTTCCTTGATTTGAGACTGGATTCAGACGAATGTTCCTCCAATTCACTCAAACTAAGGGTCTAATACCAACTTGTAACACCCATAAAAATCAAGCCAATTTAAAACTTTTTCAAACATCCAAAAGCCATTAGCTATAACAAAGTGTTTTCAAAATAGTTTAATATCAGAGTATCCTAGAAACCATAAGTCCAAAACACAAGGATGTGTCACGCCTTCGCCTTGCCGAGTCATCTGAAGCACCTGAAAAAATAAACTGAAACCGTAAGCACAAAGCTTAGTGAGTTCCCCCAAAATACCCATACATAGAACAATACACATATAATCACAAAAATCATACTATGGGTCCAATCAACCATCGGGTTAGAATACCCTAGGCCCTCAACCATCAGGTTGGAATTTCAACATACTATGGGTCCAATCATCCATTAGGATGGAATACCTCTGGCCTGTTGACTGACACACGAAGCAGCCCAGTCTCATCGTATACAATGGCAAATGTGTCGGGTCCAATCAACCATCGAGTTGGAATTGTTGGGTTTTGAGCATTCTAACACTCCTAAGTGTACATGCAACCCTAAATACCTTGGATCTATGTTTTCTCTATTATACATGCAAATAAGAACTTCCAAGGTATTATCCTAATCTAGCATACAAAACAATAACTATAGCAAGATAGAATACATACCTCTTTGATGTAGAAAGTCTTCATGAAGCTTGAGTACCTAGTGCCCCAAGTGTGACACCTCAAATGGAATCACAATCATCAAAACACTTGGAATAACTTGAGAGAATTCTTACGACTCATGAAATCGGCTAGCCCTCTCTAGAACCTTACTAGTGCCGATTTTGTCAAGAATAATATCTTTATATAGTGTTACAATTAGGGTAAACCCTAATTGTCATGACTTTCCATTTTCTTGGATCCATGGGTACAAATACATCATGGAGCATCCATGGACTATCCTATGGGTTTTAGCCCAACTTGATTATCCATGGAGCATTAGCCCACTATACAAGTATGGATGATTTACACAATCAACCCATATATTTAATTAGTCTTCTTTTGATCACTTAATTAATCCTAGATTAATTCTTGATCAATACTAATTAAATAACCTTATTATTCTTATTATTAATATACTAGAACTTATAATATATTAATAACCGTAAGTGTCTTATTTCTCTCATCCAAGTGCATGATGGTATGCAACCCAAATGGACCATTTCGGGTCGGGTCAAGTCTTACCAATTATAGTTATGGACTTAGACATTAATCCAACAGTCACCCACTTGGATAAGTCTAAAACTATTATTGCGTATGACTTCAGGAACCGACCGGCAATCGTAGCTCTCAAAAGCTTCTGTCGAACTCTGACCTTGTCGATGAACTCTGACCTTTGTCAGTGACTTGTCCATTAGATAAGGGATCATATATTCCTCCATTCTAGATATCATATGGACTGAGACATGGATTATAATCATTCTCTCTGTCCATTTGTTGTTTCTCGATTTTCGATTTATGATGACTGACTAATTGAACAAATCAAATCAGTCCTGGCCCGGCCGAGCACTTCCATTTGTCAACATCAAATCATCGAGGGGCCCACAGATATCGCTTTTATCCCAAAGGTAAAAGGAATGGATAAACTTCGACTCATATGGCTTGTTCTACTACTTGTTGAATCATACACAAAGACACGTTTTATAGCACCGAGTTACCAAATGCGTTTTCATGCAATCAATATACAACCGACTCATAGTAACAACTCATATCTCTAGGTTTGAAGAATATAAGATATTATCGTCTCATGATCACTCGTGATAAAATCCATGAAGTGATTCCAATGAGCGCGGGTTGAATCCAATACTCAGAACTTATGAGCACTCATGAGTGTTGTAGCCCTTTGTCCAACACCTTAGACCTCTACAAGCCAACCCATGACAGTCTTAATTCATATCTACTTCCAACATATGACCGACTGTGGATGGTTTGAATAACTTAGTCATTCCGGAAGAATAACCCAGTTTATTCGGGAAGTCAAAACATGCAAAGTGAAACACAATAATAATTGAATCCAATATGGTATCAACTCTTTGAACATAAATAAAACACCTTTTATTTATCACCATATGATTACACATTATTCATTGTATACTGTTTCAGCTATCAACTTTATTCTTGAATTTAAAACAATAGTTGTCCCATGCTCCAAGCATGTACACTATGTTTTCTTAAACACTAGTCATGCCTCACACCAAGTATGCATACTATGTTTGTCTATGATCCTTACTTTGTGAACTAGATCAATTGGACATAACTTCACTGATTCTCTTTTCACACTCCCAAATCCTTACCGCAAATGCAAGAATTCCAAATTCATGCCATTTACTGAAATCTGTTAGATTCTAAACTTATATGCATTGATCCTCTTGTAATGATTATGCACAAAGTCATAAAGACTTGACAACAATCATTAAAGAGTATTCCAAAGGAGATCAACTCCTTGGAAACATCCTTCTTGCATTAAGTTTCCTTAATCTTACACAGATTGAAAATTCTAACTTTGAAACATTTCCAGATTCCATTTTGACTATCACTTCTGAACAAGAGTTGCCTCCTTACAGACTATGTCAATATGGTCCTTCCAGAATTATCACTATACTTCCAACTGTCCTTAAGCAACCAATCTTTGGTAAACCTTAGATTGTCCTCGACAATTGTTTAATCCTTTTAGTCATATCCAGTTCTAAACCTTTTCCCTTCTTAATGCCCCAGGCATTTTGAAAATTTTAGAACGGATGATTATAGCACATGTAATCGATCCTATATCCGAAGCATATGGGACACGATTCATGATGTCTTACATAAAGACTAAACCAATCTTTTGCTATAATATGTCCATTTCAATTTGCCAAGTTCTCATAATTCAGATTATGAAAAGGGATGCCATAATCATAATCGAATTTTAGAACGCAAATAATGGACCCATATACAGAATTTCCTTATGTTGAGCCATTCCAACATGAAATTCATATATATTTCCTTGACTAAATGATTAAAACCTCACGATCTAAGCTTATAGATTTGAGATGAAGCATAATTTCCTCTCCTTTAATTATAGCAAAACAACTTTTTCCCAAATGAAACTTTTGTTTTCTATAATTAACATTGCTAGCTTGCAATACTTAACATAATTATCATGCTCCCACTAACATGATGATTATTAGCATATCACTTATGCTCCCACTAGCTGTGACATGTACTCAGAAATCAGCTGGACTTCTAGAAATCAATACTTCATTGACTTTCTTACCAAAGTTCAGATTTCTGATGCTAGATTGTTTTGATAAAGCTGTATCAAAATCATACACCTTCCCTTAGATAGCACACTTGTGAGTCTAAACAATTATGAAGAGGTATGCCGTAATCATAATGGTTAGACCTTTTTACCACTTCTCACAAGTCCATGTTAGTGTGCCGGTTAACCACACGCACTCCACTAACGACTTTGAGAATGCAAATATCACAATTGCTATCTAGCTAAAATCTACTTAGTGAAAGTGTTTCCTCACCATCATTTTCATGAATCGGAGAGAAACCTTATGACACTTAGATTTACTGGTGTATGAGTTCCTACCCATATGAATTTGTCGAAACCATAACCATAAGACAAAGATAATGACAACTCCAAAACCATATGGATTGAACTCAATCTTAACTTCTTGCCACTTGGCAGCTCAAGGGCCTGCCATTGCTTCCAAGTTGTTATGCAACACATTGAGAACTCTAAGAACTCATATGCAAAGTCAACTTTAACTGGAATGGGCACAAAATATGTCAACACGATAGGTTATAAACCTCAAGTCGTGTGCTAGTGAAGAACTTCAGGTTTTATTCTTGATTAGTTCTTGAGACTTTCAAGACCTTTAAGACTCCCACTGTCCTCTTGACATATAAGACTCCCTTGTCAAACATCCAAGAGATAGTGCGGATTCTAATCAAGAAAAACACTTTACCCAATTGGCCTAAGTTGGTCTTTGTTTTATCCAAAACATCACAACTTACCAATTTCAAATGTACAAGAGTAGAAAACTTTTACTCTTACATTTGACAAGTGTTTTAAACCTTCTTTAAGACATGTCACTCAAATGACAATCTTGGAGTATGACTCTAAGACTTGTATTGGAACGAAGTATGACTCATCTTCTTGATTTAACCATTTCAACAATTCAAGTTCCTCTTCTTAGTCATAAGAATGCACTAAGATTTCCTTAGAGAACTAATTTTGATATGGTTTCTTAATCATTAAGATGATCACAAAACTGATACTAAAGTACTCTCCCATCTTTTCAGATATGAGAAACTTTTATCCTTCTGCCTAATTTGATTCTTCTTATTCGCCCTGCCATACATTGGAACCTTTTTCCAATGTCTCAGAGTTACACTTAAGCTTGTAAGTATAATCATATTTACTGAACTTAAGTAAATCATGACGAATAGTCTTATCAAACTTTTGTGGTGGACTAAATCAATGCACAAGACTATGTACTCGATCCCTTAGTCCATTACTTGACTCACACATCCATGTGAATAAGTAATTAGTCTTAATTTTCCAAAACTTGAAAGTTCTCATTCATCATGCTATACAACTTGCATGATTCCAAGTTCCGGTCCAATTGAAACTTGGGTGATGAGAATCTTTCCTTATTTGGTAAATCTAGATATTACCACAAATGAAAGAATCAATTTCATATTTCCACTCTTGCTCTTAATGGAATCATATAAGCAACAATTTTTTCCTCAAATGCCATTGTAAGGATATTTTAAAATAAATAAAATCAAACATTTTCTTTTATTTTAAAACTTTGCGGAAAAAAAAAACTTATCCTTACAATCCATATGAAAACTTGTTGTTACCTATTCCTAAGCAATATCTCATAACTCCTAAGAAGTAGCTCAAGAATCCGATCTTCAAACTATGCGATAGAAATCCATCTACGCCATCAGATTTAGCATATTCTTTCTTTAAGTTTCTTCACTTTTCTTTTGATTCTTAAAACATCACCATGTGACCCAGTCACATCATGTATCAGGAATCTCAGAATAGAAACTTTAACAGAGTTAGATAGTGGACTTTACCTGAAGTAGAGTCAAACTTGTTGACTTTAACATCCTTAGGTAAATTTGGCAGCTTCGCAACCAATGCCCCTTCCTTTGGCAATATAAACATATGGACCCTTTGATAATGGTACACGGGACTATCACAGACTTAGCTTTTCTCTTTACCATTTGGTCAACCGAATTGACTATGGCCGATCCCTTTCCATTGGGAAGAGAATGCTTTTTCTGGATTTCCTGTGTCACTATTGTCAATGTCCATAAGGTTTTTAGGAAGTTGATCTTAGCAAACAGATAAGATCATTAAGGGTCTTGTCATAGTCTGTTACATAGGTGTCCCAAAGGAACTCACTATGTGACTTAGAAAGTGATTGAACCACCAACTTTCTCAAGACTTTGACACCCAACTCTCCCGGCTTGTCAATATGTGACTACATCTCCAAGATGTGCTCACACCTAGACCTTGCCTTGCCAATAGGGCTTGAGTGACCTTAAACTTTTCAAGAACTTGTGGGTTAGGGAGAATAATTAGAGGAGGAGAAAGAAGTATGATATCCATGGGACATCATCCTCATTAGGAAACCTTGTTTCAAGAAATTTGGGAAGATCATAGATGTTTATTACAGACACCTTTTGGGAGATATTCAAGATAGTTGATTTAAAGTCCTTAATATGACACCCAATATGAAATATTAAGGCTAGGACCCAACAAACTATTTTATAACTTAGAAGAGGTATGCCGTAATCCAAGCTATAAAATATTTGAAGGTAGGTGAATGACGATTCACCAATTTCCACCAAGATAAACGAAATGTATTATTAGGTTTTAATTGGTTTTGAAACTCCTAGATCTTTGAGATTCATTGAACTGTTCAATGGCATGTTTCAATCTCGAGTGTGCCCTTCAGGTTTTGTGACTGGGATGCCGAGGATCACAAAACAAGGTGTGAAGTAACCATGCAAATTACTTGGTACCCTTAATAAATTACCCCTCAATCGATGTGCCGGTTAGCCACACACGCTCCATCGATACTATGATAAATATTAAGTCACCCTTTACCTACCTTGTTAAGTCCAAGTTAGTGTGCCGGTTAACCACACACGCTCCACTAACGACTTTGACAAAGTGTAAAGTGTAATTTCATGGATTAGCACCTTATTCACATTTTCCTAAGTAACTAAGATTGGGTATTATTAAGAGTTTAGTTACTTAGTATTATCATTAATACTTTTAATGAAGGGAGAATTATAGTCTTGTCAAACCCGTTCGGCTAACGACCCTCCACCAGTCAAGCAAGCGGTGGGTGAGAGTGGACACCCATTAAGTTGCCATTTTATAGGCAACAACCTTATACCCACCTTATAGATCGGCTTCGTGAATGAGGCGTACTAGCGGTAAGACTGACTTTACTCTTATACATATATATATATTATTAACTTATAATATTATAAAGTATAAGGGTTGAATTTTAACTTTTAAAATTCTAAGGGCTAACTTGGAATTAAAGTATTCATACTTGAAAACTTTTTCAAATTCCAAAACTTGAGGGCAAGTTTTGAAACTATTCAAAACTAATTAATTCCATAACTTATGTGTTTAAAGTAGTTTTAATCCAAAAACTCTTCAAGTTCCATAACTTGAGGGCAAGTTATGGAAGACTTTCAACTAATAAAAGAACTAACTTTTTCTTTATTTTATAACTTATGGATTTAATTATGGTTACATATTTTTTTTTCTTTAATGAAGTGACTCTTGAACTTCCATAACTTGAGGACAAGTTATGGAGTCATAAAAAGTTATTCAATGACACAAGACTCTTCATTTTGTAACCATTGCCAACTCTTATGAATTTTTATGAGTCTTTTAATGTGACCCTTCATGTAACTTGAGGACAAGTTACACAAACACATTTTATACTCAACTCTTAGATTAAAATGGATTGAAAACAACTATTTCACTCAACATTTCTATTAATCTAAGAAACTCATAAGAACAAGATAATTCAAATCAAACTTTTTCATGTAATTAGTCTAAACCTTAAACTAATACAAAACATGAATCTATTGACAATTATCTTTGAAAATGGATTAGCATGAACATTACCACATCAAAAACAAGTTTATAAGTTCAAAAACAACTTAGGGTAATGTTCCTAGTCCATTTCTAGCCAAAACAGTCGAGTTTATGCTGTCTGGGGGTCCAACTCGTCGAGTGCACGAACCAACTCGGCGAGTTGGATGCATTTTGCCTTGGACTCGGCGAGTCCATTCATGGACTCGGCGAGTCTGCTGGGCAGATAGCATCAAAACTCGATTTTCAAGCTTCTTTTGCAAGTATAACAAGAAAACAAGCCTAGGCTCTGATACCACTGTTGGGTTTTGAGCATTCTAACACTCCTAAGTGTA
The DNA here is from genome assembly GCF_051521515.1 of Lactuca serriola. Lineage (NCBI taxonomy): Eukaryota > Viridiplantae > Streptophyta > Magnoliopsida > Asterales > Asteraceae > Lactuca > Lactuca serriola. Next base: position 303,382,571 of record NC_136415.1, on the reverse strand, counting down.
CATGCAACCCTAAATACCTTGGATCTATGTTTTCTCTATTATACATGCAAATAAGAACTTCCAAGGTATTATCCTAATCTAGCATACAAAACAATAACTATAGCAAGATAGAATACATACCTCTTTGATGTAGAAAGTCTTCATGAAGCTTGAGTACCTAGTGCCCCAAGTGTGACACCTCAAATGGAATCACAATCATCAAAACACTTGGAATAACTTGAGAGAATTCTTATGACTCATGAAATCGGCTAGCCCTCTCTAGAACCTTACTAGTGCCGATTTTGTCAAGAATAATATCTTTATATAGTGTTACAATTAGGGTAAACCCTAATTGTCATGACTTTCCATTTTCTTGGATCCATGGGTACAAATACGCCATGGAGCATCCATGGACTATCCTATGAGTTTTAGCCCAACTTGATTATCCATGGAGCATTAGCCCACTATACAAGTATGGATGATTTACACAATCAACCCATATATTTAATTAGTCTTCTTTTGATCACTTAATTAATCCTAGATTAATTCTTGATCAATACTAATTAAATAACCTTATTATTCTTATTATTAATATACTAGAACTTATAATATATTAATAACCGTAAGTGTCTTATTTCTCTCATCCAAGTGCATGATGGTATGCAACCCAAATGGACCATGCCGGGTCGGGTCAAGTCTTACCAATTATAGTTATGGACTTAGACATTAATCCAACAGGAATACCCCCGGCCCAATCAACCTCCGGGTCCAGTCATTCATCTACATGTAATACCCCAGGTTGGAATGCCATTATATATATATATATATATATATATATATATAACGGGTCCAGTCATCCTCAGGATGGAATACCCTCGACCCACAACCATCGGGCTGGAATGCCCACATACTACTAGTCCAATCATCCTCGGGATGGAATACTCACAGCCCACAACCATCGGGTTGGAATTCCCTGGTCTGTTGGCTCTCGAACCAAGCAGATAAGCCTTAACCACTAATCAAGCATGTGCACATATATCAGCTAATCACATAACAGTTTATAGACGAATTAAGCGATCTACCAAATCATAACAACATAGTAACATCCTATCTATCAGGATACTGATCTAACAGATCATAGCAATATAAAACATCCTATCTACCAGGATACTGATCTAAAGGATCTTAACAATAGATAACATCATATCTTCCAGGATACTTATATAATAGATCATACAATACTCAAGCATATAACATATCATGATAGCAATCCAAAAGGGTCGGCCTTGGTGCCCTAGACCCTTAGCTATAGTGAGGAAAACTCACCTCACACTACCGAAGTCCCATGAATAAAACTCCAGCTGCTAGTTGACGGATTCCCGAGTTGTCAACATCAAACAACACCCAATTAATAATTGGTTTCCAAGCCCAAGGTCCAAATCACACTCTAAAGGGCCAAAAGTCAAGTGATGGGCCACAACCCAAAATATGGCCCAATTTTCTAAATTCGGCCCAAACCTCTGCATGGTCTTACCCTAAGTCCCATCCAATTATTCTAGTCCAAACTCTTTGTATTTCCATGGCCCAATATCACGTAATCATTCAGGCTCAGTTATGGCCCACCTATGGCCCAATTTTCCAAATTGATCCCAAGTCTTTCACATGGACCTTATCCTAAAGCTCATCCAATTATTTTGGTCCATTTACTTGTTCTTGGATAGCCCATCAATAGTCTAATCACCAAAGCCCAATAGGAAGGCCCAACTCAAGGCCCAAGTGAAATTAGGGTTTTCACATGAAATAACGATTAGGGTTAAGTGTTTCTTACTTAACCCATTAAGGACTTGATCCATTAAGTCCAATATTTCCTTAGGTTAATTTGCACCTGATTATTAATTATTATTTTAAGTTTAATAAATAACTCTCGTGCGGTCCCGACCAATCCCAAAATGAGGGTTTCAAGGCATTAGGGTTTTCAAACCCTAATTAGGGTTTCCAACCCAAAACTAGCCCATTAATCAAATGGGCTTTTAGGTCAATTAGGGCTTCAATTGGCTAATTAGGGTTTCATTGGGACCATTAGGGTTTCATTGGGACCACTTTGTCCAAGTATCCCTAATCGAGTCAAAACACAAACGAGGCACACCGCCACCCAAAACGGCGGTTGGTGGCGACAAGAAGTGGTAGCCATCACCTCACGGTGATGGTTATGAGTTTTTCTATTGATTATTCTGACACTATTACATTTTACAACACAATCCAAAAACACACACACACTAATAAAAACACACACACACACTAAAAAAAACACATACACACAACCACCTTATGGTGGCCGACGGTGGTAGAGAGTGACATCCACCACCTCACGATGGTGGTGGTGGTTCACTTCCGCTTCTTGATCACGCAACATACATCCATCTGTTGCTCGGGAAATGAGCACAATCACCCACCTTACGACGGAAAACATCGGCGACGACTTGGAGTGGCAGAAACGGCTGCAATCGACGGTATCAGTCGTCAACGGTAGCGGCCACCATGGCCACCTGCCTTGGTGGTTCTTCATTACTCCCACTCAAGAGAAAACCGCACTCGCACACGCAACCTCATCATAACCACGAACCACCATGGTCTCCACGGTTGTCGGCCTTTGATCCTTTCGACTGAACACAACAGGTGGTGACATTTCCGTCTTCATTGGGGGTGAGACGAAATGACGGATCCTCGGTGATCTTATGGCTTTAAAAACGATGGCAGAAGTCGTAGAAGAAGATCGCTGCAGCGGGGAAGGGAGGTTGCGCCTCCGCCAGAGTACGACTCGACAACAGCGACACTAAATGGTGGCGACCGATCTTGACAAGGTGGATGGAGAAAGAGAAGGAGAAGAGTGGCAGTTTCTGGTGGTCATTGTCGTCGGCGGTTGACGATGGGCGTTCCAACTTCAGCATGGTAGCAACGCCGATGGTCTTACTGATTAAAAAATGGGAGTGAAGGGGGGGTTAGTGGCGACTGAAGGTTAGGAGGGTGGCGGCTACATTAAGGTTAGGTTAACGATTCCATGTGTGATGGATTTATACGCAAACGTCCCATCTAAAACTATGGCCCTATTGATAATTTTGGCCCCTCCAAGACCATTCATTTCAACTTAACTACAACAATTTACCCTTTTAGCCCCAACCATCCAAACCGCTTCACATTAAGTCCAGAATTTACCACTAAGTCCCTGCCCCCAAGAATTTATTCAGCACCCCGCTAATTATTATTTGATTTGTACTATAATAATATAAAATAGTAATAAAATTACTTCTCAGGTTTACATGTTTATTATTCAATTATTCTATTTTAAACGAAATGTTACAAGCTACCTCAACATCAGAACAGCCAACCCAAACTTCCTAAAACCAAACCGAGACCAATCCTTTGTCAAATACTCGATTTTACCCAAGTTTCACCAAAAGTTAAACTGGTCAACAAGTCGATGAAAGTCAATGTCAAAATTGCCAATCAGCAACCCTCCATGTAGTGGGAAAAAAATGCCAAAATAATTGCTAATCCCCTAATCGCCACGACGTCCTAGCCTAAGGCCACACCATGGGGACTGGTCTGGACAACTTAACGAGTTTAATCCATTTTCTTCTGATTTCAAGAGCTCCAAAGCTCATATCGAATCCTTTCCAAGGTCTTAATGGATAAAGTTTCTAAATTTATCCATTAGGAAGGTCCAAACCACCAAGATCTAGATTTTAAGTCTCAAAGGGACCTTAAATGCATCTTTCTCAACTTAATCCATTAGGTCTAACTCTCCAAATTTCAAATATGAATCAAAAAGATGTCTAGATGGATAAACTTTCCAACATTATCCATAATAATTCGACAATCTTCTAAGATCTAAACTTTAATACACCAAAATGACCTAAAGGACCAAGATAACTTACATAGCTAAAAGGGAAGGCAAAAGATCATAAATTTCCTAGTTTATGGGGTCCAAGAAACATTCTAAACTTATAAAAAGATGTTGGAGTGCAATGAACTCCTAGATCACTCATAAAATGGACCAAAAGTGCCAAAAACTCCCAAAGAAAATATCTAATGAACTACACGGCAAGATTGAAAGTTTATACTCACAATGATCCAAAAATGTAGTACCTTTGATGGATCAAAAATTAAAGCATTCTTCCTTGCAACTAAACTAACCTTCTAAACCCTATTCCTTGAATCAAAAGGCCTTTACTTGATCCATTTATTGCCCGCATTCCTGAAATAAGAAACTTATCAAAACAGGATGTTATAACTCTCCTCCAATTAAATTGTATTTCATCCTCGAAATCCACTTTGGTTAGAATATCTAAAAACAACACCAACGTATTCCATATGTTCCCGTTAACCACTTAGAAATCGAAGCGTCTATACAGAAAACTCAAGAGATCACTCGGAAACCCACAGTTGCTAGCAAATAACCCAATATTCTTGAAAATACTCAACCGCATCCACTTTCTAGTGAGAACCACTCAAACCAGGAACTCTCAAGTCTGAAACTACAACTAATGTCATAAATAAGCTCCTAAAACTAGGACCCATCAGTCTGAGTTTCAGAAACCATACCCTAAGACTGATGATCATCCATTTGTCGTACCTGTCTCTAGTCCCTGACTAGGAACACCACCAAACCATGTAGAATGAAAACTCAAAACATACCGATCACGAATTTCAACCAATCCCATATGGGACACACACTTGAGTTCATAACAATTCATTAACAACCTGTTTATCTCACAAGTGTAATGACAGTCCATCCAAGAGTCTCACGTCACATCCAAATCCCTCTTCTGATCATCTATACAACCACTTGACAATTCATTCGACACATTATCAAACAATCCTCATGACCCAAAGTTTAATATCCTAAACCCATATATGGTAATCGCACTTCCTAATAATAGATCATAAGAAGCAGAGACCAACAAATGACATCATTCAACAAGACACTTCTGATGCACAACTAATACCCCAACAAACTTTTATTGTCCACATGATCCAAACCAGTTGGTTACTGAGTCTCCCGACTCCCAAAAATGCACTGACATCCAACCATGCCAATAAGACTAACGTTCTGAGACCTAAGAGTCTCAATCAATTGACTACCGGGTCCCACCTAGATGAATCATACAACCACTGGTTCATGATACATCGTGCCACCTTCTAACCACTAAAACGATAAGGTCACGTACTATGTCGATCTTCCCGTCATTCCATCACTGTCCTGAAGACTCATGGCCACCACCTCAGGGGCCTAAAGATACACAATCATTAACCAACCGACTTGTAGGAACCCAATCAACATCCATCAAAACACTAACCAAACACAACATGAGTCATACCCTTTTATCTCGCATGCTTCTTGTCACAGCACAAGTTGCTACCAACGCAAGACCAGTCGACAACATAGTCACACACAACCGGAGAATGAGATGGGCGGTTGCACTCTTGTTCCAATTCAACAGCTATAAACCAAATAATAACCATGCTAATAACCCAAGCCAATTTTTATCATGCTAACATAATCAGTCCGCATACACCCCTCACAATAATATCTAATCAACTTACCACAATGCACACCCTTAATAGAATCCATAACCAACCCCGAATATATTGCATTCTTTTCCTCACAACCTTAACCAAAGGGTGAGGCACCAATAAATCTAACTAAATGAGAAATCTCAATCATTAATAGAAACATCCTTATAAATGACTAAAACAAGATCCTACCCCTCGGCTGAAATTTAACATATTCCACCATTACACAACTAGCTCGATAAAACTTCCAAAGTTATCAGAAATGATGCTAAAGCCATGGTCAGATCAATCCAGATACCAACCTTGCTGATACGGCATGCCAAAAGTCGATTATGAGAAGATCAAAAGCTACACCTAAAAAACTAAACAACACTGCTCCGACATCCGAACACTTAGTAACCAAGGACATCTGCAAAAGCCGAGTATGCTACGAATAATACTCCCATAATCAACATTTGAGGGTACCCATACCCATAATCAAAATTTATATTGTTCACATTTTGAGAATACGTTGACGCATCCATTGACTTCCACTTACACAACTCGAAACTTTCGAAGAAACTCAGCTATTTATGATGATCAAAATACCTAACGATCGAAAATGCATTGAAAATTAATTCACTGATCCAATACACTACCGGACAAAGACCATGTGGATCAACACATACCAAAATATGAAGTTCATTAAACGATCAACAACTGTCTAGCCTAGACTATAGATATCAATCTATACAATGGGCTAACAAATCCCTCCACAACTGATGCTCAACCATAGTGACCGAAACGCCTCTTGATCTATTCACTAGAAACCCGAAGGAATCATTGGCTACAACGAGATCCTTATGCAACAACTTCCTGCCGTGAAGACAACTTATGCATTCATAAGCACATACATCTGATGGCAACTTGCTTTGTACCCCCGACTTGACCGAAACTCTAGCCAAAGCTTCGCATACCCAAATCACAAATTCCTACGACCCGTTCTTTTGAATTCATAAACTCGAAGAGATCGATGATCCTCTAAGAAGAAAACCCACTTCTTCCCCAATTAGGGTTCGAACTACCACCAACTGACATTGCAAACAAACCAAGTCTCAAACCGGCTCAACCAAATACATAACATCCCAAACCTATAGAATGTATAACCCATCGCAAGATAATCTTCTAGATAAAGACCAAGAAAACTAAAATAGATTCTAAATATCATATGGAGACCTCTAAAACTCAAGTATTCAGTGTCGTTAGGGAAACGTTTAATTCAATTATAAATTATCTGCCATTAATTAATCGATCATTTTTGTTTAATTTTATCTTGAAGAAAGTTAATTTATTTGTTACTTTAATCATTTTTGAACATTTTGCACATGACAACACAAACATAACAGTTTCGCGACACGATATTGCTATCATTCCTTTTAACGTTTTTCTAGTCTTTTCTATTTATAGATGGATAATTTAGCAGATCTTACGTTAAAGGAAAATGCCAACCCCACATGGGAAGGAATAGGTGCATGTCTTGTGCGACCAACAATTCGAACAAACACCCACTTCGAACTTAAGGAACAAATTTTAAATATTTTAAACGAAACTCCTTTCTTCAGTAAAGAGTTAGAAAAGACCCACAATCATATTGAATAGGTGCACGGGATTGCAAATTACTTTCATATTCCTAAAGTAACTAAAGATGCAGTAATTCTTCAAATCTTTCTGATCACATTCAAAGGCAAAGCAAAGGAATGGATCAAGTCCATACTTACAGTTTTGGTCATGAAATGGGATGAACTGAATAAATCCTTCATACACCATTATATCCCACCATCAAAGGTTGCAAGATTAAAAACTAATATCGATAATGTTCAACAACAAGATGGAAAGACGTTATTTAAGGCATGGGATTGCTATAAAGATTTATTTTGTAATTTTCCACAAAATGAGTTGAATGCAGGCCAAAGAGTGATAAAATTTTACGGTGGAATTAGTATCTATACAAGATAGTTGGTAGATTCCTAAGGACCTTTTAGGAGGAAGTATCTCATGAAACGAAGAAAAGTAATAGAAGATCTTGCAAAGGAATTGCAACATTGGCATAATTCAAGAGACAAAAATTCAAGAAGAAAGAACAACAATTTACAAGGGTTAGTTTCTTTAAGCGTAAAGCTTGAAAATATCGATAGGTACATTCAAAGGATAAGTCAAAAAAGCCATGTTTTCCAAGTCAGGATTAATTATGGTGACGTAGCACACATGAAGAATGAATGTGAAAAAGATTATGATGAAGGTATAAAAGATCAAATCTTTTATCCAGAAAACAATCAGTACAAGAACAAGTGGAATTCATATGAAGAATGAAACAAAGAGAGACACATACCAAAAGATCAAGAAGAAAAATCAGGTTTTGAAGCAATAATGGCTTAATTCACCAAAGCATCCGAGAAACTCCATGTAGAAACCAAAGCATCGCTGAAAGATTGTAACATCCTAGTTCTTGGTACATAACTTATTATGGTTTTAATTTGTTGTATTCGTTGAAAGTCTAAAATGTGAGGAATTTTTTGGTGGATGCGACATGCCTGTGTAACGGCCGTTACCCGTCCAGGCCCATGGGCTGAACATATTTTAGGGTTTTGAGGATATTTAATTACCATTAACCACCTAGTATTTGTACATTCTTAGCCTTCATCACCCTTTTGAAAGGTCTAGTATGCTCGAGAATCATATTAAAGTGATATTGCTACTTACCATATAATACTAATGAGTCACACTATCAACAACTTGATACAAATGATTATTTATTAGAAAAAGGTTTTAATAAATATTCAAGAGACTCTTATAATTAATTGGAAATTATTTATTTCATGGAAATAATAATTTTCATTAGCAAGTAACATTATATAATTCATATGGTATTAATTAATAAGTCATGCACAACATTTTTGGATTAGATAAGTTTCTTTTCTTTTACCAAAAGGTTAGAGTTTATATTTTATAAACTTGGTTTACAAAATATAAAAGTTTTGTCTCCTTTTAAATCTTTTTTTCAAAAATTAAGAGAATAAAAATATGTCATGGGCTTTTGATTAATTTAATTAAAAGCATGGGGGACATGTAGGTGTGGGTGCATGGATGGTTAAAAGGGTTAAGGACTTATTATGAAGGCTTGAACTCTTACCTCTTCTTGATTCTTAAAAACCATAACATTTATAGACACACAGATTCTCTCCATTTTGTTCATTATTTTTCAGATTACATGCATCTACTATTCTCTCTTTAAGTTCTTATTTTAATAATAACATAAAGCCTAAGAGATTAGGATTTTATGGACTAACATCTACATCAAGTTGAGTTATTGTTGGTGTTTCTTAAGTTCATCATTCTTCATCAACTTTTAAGCCTCCAAAGAGGACCTAAAGAACTATAAAGGTTGTTATTTCGTCATCCTTTCTTTGGTTGGTGTTTAAATATTTGTATAACTTGCAAGATCATTCTTGGTGGGTATAAATTTCCTTATGTTATTTCGAAAACTCAAGTCTTCCGTTTGCCAAATTTTATGAATTTTTGAAACTATTTTTGAACTAAAACCCAACCATTGGTATCAGAGCCACCTTGCAAGTTTGGTTAGATTTTTTGATCTTTGAAAATCATAGTTTTTGTAGAATATGGATACTTGTTTTTGTATAAAAATAAGTTCAAACATATTTTCTTTGACAACTTTTGAATTGTTATTTTTTGTGATAAAAACTTACATGATTTATTTTTGCACTTAAAGTTGTCTTAGAAAAACAAATGTTGTTTTATGTTTATATGTATTTTTGAGTGTATAAACAATTCAGGGACCTTTGTGTTATTGTTGTTGGTTGATTTATTAAAATGGTTTGTCATATTCTTTTATTCATAAAGTATGTAATAAAGTAACTAACTTTTATTCTTGTTATTTTTATGTAATAGATTAGTTTTACACTAGATTTATTTTATAAAATATGTAACAAGATGAAGATGGAGACCATTTTTGAAGACCTTGGAGGTGCCCACGATTTTATTACATTTTTATTAAAATTTATAACTTTTATAAAATCTATATAAAATTGCAACAAAGTAGATTGTCAACACAAGTGGGAGCTGAAGTCAACATGAAGAACACATTGAAAATTTTGGTCCATTTGGTCCCTTAGGAAAGGACTTGAAACTTATATGTTGGCTCATAAAAGTGTCACTAGAACCTTGTTGGGAAATAATAACAATAATTTGATGATGCGGAATGTCTGAACGAAAACACTCATGAAGAAGTATTTGTTAACAAGATATTTTATTCAACTATGATGAGGAAGTTACACAAAAAGGAAATATTGCAATCTAACTAATCTAAGCTAAGAAATCTCATCTCATTTAAGGACTACATCTTGCCACACCCACTAAATGAATACAACATGTCTATTTATAAGTGTGCAAACAAGTCTAGATAATTAACCCACATTTTATAAAAGGAGGCTCCTTGTCATCATCCATGGAAGAATTTAAACCTTACATTCTCCCCCTCAAAGTATGGAAGGGATGAAAAGGCGTCAACTTCCAAAACAAGCCTCTAGCAAATATGAAATGATCTTGTGACGAGGAATATCAAAGTAATCCACGAATCTTGATTCTTCAATAGTCTTCAAACCGTGTTCTTGGATATAGAAATACGAAACCAAGCATCAAAGTAAAAATATCACCTTCAAGCTCTCAATGGCTTAGAAGTAATATTTTTCAACTTAATCTTCTAATGTAATCCCAATGATTTTCAAGAAAGCCAAACCCGCCATGAAAACCCATTTCGAAACTAAGAAACCAAATCACTTCTTATCTTGAAGAACCCCCCCACCAAGTTACAATGATATTCAAATATGCTAATGATATAAGTCATGTAAAAATATCATGTAACATATCAAATTTAATATTCATAACATATAAAATATGCTAATGAAAACCCATTTCAAAGCACCACCGTCATTGGTAGAAACTTTGGGATCCCTGTCCTAAAGTTCATCAATACCTAAAAATGGTATACCCACTTTCATATCTCTTACCAAAAGCTTCATAAAAGATCTCCAATTTAATAAATCAAAAACCAATTTAGAATGGCCATATCAAATTCTCCCTCGTTTTATAATAAAAAAATGATTATAAAATGTCACAACTAGGAATTTGATTCCTTGTAAACATTAAACAATGATAACAAATGTGAGCCAACAATGTGAAAGCATGTATGATGCTTATTCAATAACAACAAAAAAACATCAAATACTTCATTCAAGCACTACACAGACTCAACAAAGAATTGGATAACCCTTGAAATCCCGGTTTAAGTCCATTTTGGGCTAAGATTTCCTTATTGGACCTAATGGACCAATAACTTTCCAATGTAACTATCTTGAACCTAGAACCCTCAAATGGGCCCTAATTGGACCCATATACATGAAACTTCATATTTTGGGCCTTATAAGCCTAAAATGAACTAGGTTACCTTTAATGGGCCTTATTGGACCATACCAAATCTAATTAGCCCTAATGGATCATAAAAACCATTCCTTGATTTATTTTAGGCCAAAGATGATCAAATTAAGTCATAATATGGGCTTAAGCATTCAAGGCCGAATTTTTCTTTCACTTTTCACCTCTCTCTCGGCCCAAACCACAAAACAAAGGAGGAGGGTTGACTTTAGGAGGTGCCGACTCCTAATTGCACACCATGCTCCCATGCATGGACTAACATGTATCTAGACAAGTCACCTCACTCTCTCTCTCTCTCTCTCTCTCTCTCTCTCTCTCTCTTCCACTCTCTATTCTTCACTCGGCCGGGAGACTCCCAAAACACACACACACATCATAACAACTCTCTCAAAGTCTTTCTAAACTCATCCATTTCTTCATCCAAAAATTCTCAAGACTTTTGCTTATGTTTCAAGAGATTTTCTCAGGATAATCATCATTATTTGGTAAGTTTTTACATGTCTAAGTTTTACAACTCTTCTCTCTTGTAAGATCATTCCTTCTAAAGAAGTTTATGGTGATCACACTCCTAGAAAACTCTTTAAGTTCGAGATCTTCCAAGAAAGGTTGCTAAGCCGAAAATCACATCACTTACTTCCATTCTTCTTCAAAAACTGAACCCACAACTCAAGGTGAGCTTCATACCCTTCTCTTTTCGGTTTTCATGTGTTTTATGGGGGAGAATACAAGAAAATGTGTAGATATATGCGTATGTGTATGCTATGTGTGATTTTATGCATGTATGTGTATTTTTATGTGTTTTTGTGATAAACATGTAAGTAAAAAGGCGTGAATCTCGAGATCTATGATATGAGAAGTGTGACAACCCGATATTTCAACTCTTTGTAACGACCAAAATGGGTCAAGTATTGTAACCACTTCTGAATAATATAAATTTACTTTGATAATAAAATTTACAAATAGTTCTATTTAATTTCCTTCTAGGTTTAAATGTCTTTGAACCATGATCGTACGTGAAAAGAACGCCCAAATCCGACTTCATATAGCGAAGTTATGATTTTTCCAAGTTCGGCTTAGCAACAGACAGCTAAAAACTCGAATCGGAAATCGAGCGACTTTTGGCCGGAATGACCTAAACGAGAATCGAAGGTCTCGACAATGGTATTCCAGCGGTAAAAAGTCTGGCAAAAACCGACATCAGATAAAGAAGTTATGAATTTTCAAAGAAATTCCTTAAACACGATGGGTTTTTAATAAATAATAAAAAAATAATTTTGGAATTTGCCGACGGAGTCTAAATGAAAGTTGTAGAGCGTAGTCTCACCTACGCGTGGATATAAAGACCATCGAAAACAGAGTTCGTATGAAGAAGATATGAATTTATGAAGTTTATTAAATAAATTAATTATTTATTTTATTCAAAATTCGGATATTATCCGAAGGGGAGTCAGCGTCCTCATCCGAGGTACGCGCTGCGTACTCCTGTACGCCCTGCGTAACCGAGAGGATTGGCCTCTGATCGTCCACGTCGCGCTATCCGAAGGAACCGACCCGTCCGAAGCCCCGACCCGTCCGACCCGACGTCCCATCCGACCCGCCGTCCCATCCGACCCGCGTACCCAGCAACCCGTCCCATCCGAAGTCGAGGCAGTCGAGGCTTCGGTCATGCATCACGTACGCGTACGCGCTACGTACGAGCGTACGCCCTGCGTACCGAGGCAGACCAGCCTTACTATAAATAGGTTGCGAGGGTTTCCAATGAAAGGGCTCATTTCTCTCCTCTCTCTCTCAACTTTGCCTCGTTTTCCGTGTCCGTTCAAACCCGAAGCTCTGGTCTTTTTGGCTCAAGTCCCGAAGGTCGATTATTCTCCCGAGATTCCCGAGAATCCCGAGAATCCCGAGGAAAATCCGTTTCCCGAGACGAAACTCTGCCCGGTTTTCCATCTCGCTATCTCCAAAACTTTCAAGTGAGTTTCATACCCTTTAATCAACCGTTTTAATTATTCTAAATACTTTTATATGCTTTCAAGGGGGGGGGGGATTACAAGTAAAACACACGAGTATTATTGTGTGTTACATAAAGAAATCTTTTATATACTGTTATATATTCAAATCACATGCGATTTATAAACCTTTAAAGGAACTTTTATATATATATATATATATATATAACATATGTTACAATAGCATTCGATCTTTTAAAATATAAAGTTGTTGTAATGCATGTATGAACTAAACTGTTCTTAGATTATTCTTGTCTATCTTAGACTCTACACCAAAAATTTATGCTTTCTTAAACAAGTGATTCTTTTTCTAGGTATTTCTAAACAAACAAGACACACTTTTTAAAAAGTATAATAGGTATAATTTTACGAACATATTTCTAACTCTTATATACTAGAAACATACATTTCAAGAAGTTTACATTCGTATACAAGAACAAACGTAACATTTTAACAAGTATATCTGCTTTTATACCACGAATTTGTGAGACACTAACTTCATGTACGTTCGAGTACACATTTCAAGTCCTGTATTATATACCAGAATCCCTTGGAGGGGGAGCATGGTGTTTGTGTATAGATCTATACGGGCTTGACAACCCGCGCCCTGACTGTTAGCTGCAGTCCATCGTTTGGGGTGACAAACGTCATAACATTCCAACGCCTGAAGAACGTTGTGTATAGGCATTCAGAGTCAATAGTATGGTTATAAAACTCACAAGGGGTATTAAAAATGCATTGATTTACAAGTTTTTCCAACTCATTGGGTATTTTACATTTACATACATTTTGGAAACAAACATTGGTCTTGAGTGAAGGCTACTTTTATACTAGCAGAAAATATAGGATTTTCTAAACACAAACAAACAAAGATAAAACATTTCATTTCATTCAAACATTGTCACTTAAATACTTATGAAATTCACCAGCTTAAATGGTGATCTACTCTTTCAGAATTACTTGTATGTCCCAGGAAATCAGTAAATTTCAGGTATTCATTTCGCTTTTGATGAAGGGATGCTGCGGCGCCAGTTTAATCTCGTATTTTTGACATCATATTGTAATTGAGTTTTGAACATGTAACTTTTGACAAATGTAAACTTTCAATTATATATATGATGGTTGTATTGCTTTCTTTACTATATATATTCATTTGTTACGCTACCACATGAAGTCATCCGCCCCCGAACGTTTCCGCCGTTCAGGTTTGGGGGTGTGACAGATTGGTATCAGAGCAATGTTTATAGTGAACTAAGTATATCGAACCACATAAGATATACAAACTATAAATGCTTAAGGGACTAATACTCTCTGACAAAACAAATTTTCTTTTTACACTTAAGCAGCATTTCGTTCAACTTAAATTGATAGTTCATTTAAGTACAATTACATGCAAACTATTTTCATGCTATACAACTATACAAGTATTTAGACAAGTTGACACTACGATTGAGACTCGATATATGTAATCAGATTTTGGACAAATATAGCGTGATCAACTATATTTGCCCAAGATTGGACCAACGTATATCGAGGAATGATCGTACTAAGCAACAAGTCAAACATTACCAAACCATTACAAAAATCAAACACAAGAATTTAAATACTATAGGAGTATTTGCTATCTAATTTAGTTTAACTTACATGTTTTACATGTTCCGACTCTATTCAATTCTTATAACCCTATTTCTCGTATAGTCAAATGGCTGGATTTCACCACCCTGGCGACCCCTACTTTCCCAACCAAGGCAACGGAGGATGGATCGAAGATGATCCCGAAGAGGACAAGGAACCCATAGAAGTGGGTGATGACTCCGGTACCGAATCAGAGCCGGAAGTTATCGATCCACCACCCATTCAACCTCCCGTCTACGTAAGGAACTTTCAAGGACCGACTCCCGTCTGGGGAAGTCACCTCCACCATTGGAGCCAACAGCTAAACCCACGCCCTCCCTACGGCATGTGCCGGGACTTCTATGATGTCCGCGGCGGAGGTTCGGCTGATCGAGCACTCCCGGTAATGGTGGGTAAGTTAGCCAATTAGTCCTATCAGTCTGGAGTACAAGCTAGTCGACTCCGTGATATCAACGTGGAAGTGCAGGTTCACACTTCTGACATCCGTAGGCTGGACAAGATGCAAGACAACGCTCATTTCCAAACCGAAGCGTTTCAAGCGCAAATGATTGCAGCCCTCGCCGAACTAAGGGAACAACAAGCCGCTTTCGATAGGCGTGTAATGGAGTCGAAGCAATCAGATACGGAGTCAAGCTCCAAGCGCAACCTTCGATGCAAGTAGTGCTTGTCAAGGACTCCAATTTTGTTATAGCTTAGGACCTCGGCTAAAAGTCTTTAAATTTCTCGAACTTTGTAATCGGAGACCCTTATAGGGGTCAAATTTTCATGATCGTTGTAACAACTTTTATATTAATATAAGTGGCACTATTACTACTATGTTGAGTATTTCGTTCGAACCTTGAATGGTCTTTGTGAACCCAAATACTTGTTTCATACCTTCAGTCTTACAAATAACTTTCATTTTTCTATTATAAGACTCATACTATCATCTGTTGTTGAACTATAGCGATTTAGTTCATGAGACACATACGTTTTCCATTCTATGAAATTCTTATCCTTGTCTTTTCAAACTATAGTTGAAGGATGCCTCCGCGTAGGAATCCAAGGCGAAACAACGGTGAGGAAGCACCTATACCACCACCACCTCCACCACCCCAATTTGATGCTGTAATGTTTCAAGCAGCAGTCACCGCAGCGGTGGCAGCTGCCATGTCACAGATCAATAACTCTAGTGCTAATGGCTCGGGATCTGGCACACACCCATCCAACCATGGCGAGAGTCATGGACCACCTCGAGAATGCACCTATAAGGACTTCACTAATGCCAAGCCCCGGATGTTTTATGGTACTGGTGGTGTGATGGCCCTAAGACAGTGGATTGAAAGGACGGAGGCAGTCTTTGAAATCTGCTCCTGTCCCGAGCACAGCAAGGTCAAATTTGCAACTTTCACCCTTCTCGATAAAGCTTTAACTTGGTGGAATGGCCACGTTAAAGTACTTACCCTAATCGTGGCAAACTCCATAAGCTGGGAGAGCTTGAAGGTCATGATGATGAGAGAATACTGCCCACAGGGAGAAATTCAAAAGCTTGAACACGAGCTATGGACTCTCGGAATGGTGGGTACCGACATCGCTACTTATATCAACAGATTCTGCGAACTGGCAATCCTTTGTCCAGATATGATTGCTCCCGAGAGCAAGAAGATAGAAAGGTACATCTGGGGACTGACGCCCCAAATGCGATCAAGCGTGTTAGCTTCTAAACTTGACACCTTTGAAAGTGCTAAGGAACTGGCAGAATCTCTGATCGACTACGGAGGTCATCAGAACTCAACCACTTCTGCACCAGCACCACAGAAAGGAAACAACCACAACAACAACCACAACAACAACTACAACAACGACAACAACAACAACAACCACGGCAGGAAGAGAGCGTGGATTAAAGGGAAGGGTGGGTCTTCCCAAGAATCCGCAAAGAAACAACTGGTTTCAGTAAATGCTGCCATTGTACCTGCTACAGCCCCTACAAAAACCTACCTAACAAAGCCTTATATAGGCAACCTCCCAAAATGCACCAAATGCAATTACCACCACCATGGACCTTGTCGAGATATGCAGTGCGCCAACTGCAGCAAGAAAGGACACACAGCCCGTTTCTGCAAGGAACCCACAAAGCCGATCACTCAAGTTCCCGGTGCGGGTGTAGGGCAGGCTTGCTACGGTTGTGGCGAGGTGGGTCACTATAAGAGAAACTGTCCTAAGGCAGCAGGCACCGGAGGTGTAGGACGAGTTTTGGCAATAGGCCACGACGAAGCCGTAGCTGACCCAACTATAGATGCTGGTACGTTCCTTCTCGATAATTCATACGAATGCATATTATTCGATAGTGGAGCGGAGAGAAGCTTCGTGAGTCAAAACTTTATTCATTTACTTAAACCTAAACCTAGCAAGTTAGAAAATTCATTCACTGTAGAGATGGCCAATGGAAAAACCGAAAACACAAATTGCATATACATGGGCTGTACGTTAACATTAGACGGCCATTCTTTCCCAATCAATCTCATGCCGGTTCAAATTAAAAGTTTCGACGTTATAGTCGGCATGGATTGGTTGAGTCTTCTTCGCGCCGACATCATGTGCTTTGAGAAAGCAGTCCGTCTTAACCTCCCTAACAACGAAACATTAGTTATCTACGGCGACAAATCTAGTGCAAACCTTCACATCATTTCGTGCATCCAAGCTCGAAAGTGCTTGCGGAAGAATTGTTGAGCATTCCTAGCGCACATCGTTGATACAAGTCAAGAACTGAAGGACATCAAGAGCATCTCGGTAGTACGCGAATTTCCCGATATCTTTCCAGAAGAACTACCAGGATTACCACCGCAACGCCAAGTCGAGTTCAGAATCGACTTAATTCCAGGGGCTACCCCAGTAGCGAAGTCGCCTTATCGTCTTGCACCAGCAGAGATGCAGGAACTTTCCAGTCAACTTAATGAACTCCTTCACAAAGGATTCATAAGACCAAGTTTCTCACCTTGGGGAGCACCTGTCTTGTTTGTAAAGAAGAAAGACGGATCGTTCCGTATGTGCATCGACTATAGAGAGCTGAACAAACTTACTGTCAAGAACCGCTATCCTCTACCCCGTATTGACGACCTATTCGATCAACTTCAAGGGGCGAACTACTTCTCCAAAATAGACCTGCGATCCGGATATCACCAATTACGAGTTCTAGAGGGGGACATTCCAAAGACAGCCTTCCGAACTCGTTATGGACACTACGAATTTGTGGTGATGTCGTTCGGATTAACCAATGCACCAACAGTATTTATGGACCTAATGAATAGGGTATGCCGCCCTTACTTGGATCAGTTCGTCATCGTCTTTATCGATGATATACTTATCTACTCTCGAAGTGAGGAAGAGCATAGTCAACACCTACGAAAAGTCCTAGAAACACTGCGAACGGAGAAACTCTATGCGAAGTTCTCTAAATGCGAATTTTGGATTCGAAGAGTCGAATTTTTAGGCCACGTTGTTAGCGAGAAAGGTATACACGTGGACCCCTCCAAAATTAAGGCTATTGAGAACTGGTCGGCACCAAAGACACCTACAGAAATTCGTCAATTTCTAGGTCTAGCTGGCTACTATCGCAGATTCATAAAGAACTTTTCGAGCATTGCGAAACCCCTTACTTCATTAACCCAGAAAGGTGTGGCCTTTGACTGGGAAGCGAAACAAGAGAAGGCATTCCAGACACTAAAGCAGGCCTTGTGCACCGCACCGATACTATCCCTCCCCGAAGGGATAGAAGACTTCGTAGTGTATTGCGACGCGTCAAATCAAGGACTTGGTTGTGTTCTTATGCAGAGAGGGAAGGTTATCGCTTATGCCTCCCGACAGCTTAAGACACACGAAGTGAACTATACGACACACGACCTCGAGTTAGGAGCAGTGGTATTTGCTCTGAAGATCTGGAGGCACTACTTATACGGAACAAAGAGTACTATATTCACCGATCACAAGAGCCTTCAACACATTTTCGATCAGAAGGAACTCAACATGCGACAACGACGATGGTTTGAGTTACTGAATGACTACGAATGCGAAATTCGTTATCATCCTGGCAAGGCCAACGTAGTAGCCGACGCCCTCAGTCGAAAGGAATACACTGGTCGGAGGGTCAAATCTCTGACCATGACTATCCATTCCCACCTATCCGCACAAATTAAGGAAGCACAAATGGAAGCTTTGCAACCTGAAAATGTGGCGGGTGAATCCCTGCGAGGAATGGAGAAGAATTTAGAAGCCAGGGGTGACGGAGCCTTATATTTCATGAACCGGATCTGGACACCGAAACACGGTGGTTTCCGAGACTTGGTCATGACCGAGGCGCACAACACTCGGTATTCCGTCCACCCAGGTTCAGATAAGATGTATCTGGATCTTAAGAAGCTATACTGGTGGCCTAATATGAAAGCAGAAATTGCTACCTTCGTAAGTAAATGCCTTACTTGCGCAAAGGTTAAGGTCGAGTACCAGAAGCCCTCTGGCTTACTACAACAACCAGAGATCCCGGAATGGAAGTGGGAGCGGATCACTATGGATTTCATAACCAAGTTTCCCAAGACGACGGGTGGACTTGACACCATATGGGTCATCGTTGATAGATTGACCAAGTCTGCACACTTCCTGCCTATCAAAGAAACAGACAAAATGGAGAAACTTACAAGAACATACATTAGGGAAATCGTACGGCTACATGGTGTACCTATGTCCATTATCTCCGATAGAGATAGTAGGTTCACCTCAAGATTTTGGCAATCACTACAACATTCCCTAGGAACAAGGCTGGACATGAGCACAACCTACCATCCTCAGACCGACGGACAGAGTGAGAGGACCATCCAAACTCTGGAAGACATGCTGAGAGCCTGCGTGATTGACTTTGGAAAGGCATGGGATATTCATTTACCCCTTGTCGAATTTTCATACAACAATACTTATCATACAAGCATAAAGGCTGCTCCGTTTGAAGCCCTCTATGGTTGAAAGTGCAGATCCCCTCTGTGCTGGACTGAAGTTGGCGATACCCAGTTAGCTAGAGGAAGAGTTCCTGAAAGCACTCTCACAGGTCCGGAGATCATACATGAAACAACAAAGAAGATCGTTCAGATTCGTGAACGATTGAAAGCCTCAAGAGACCGACAGAAAAGCTACGCTGACCAAAGGAGGAAACCTTTGGAATTCCAGGTAGGAGACCAAGTCTTATTAAAGGTCTCACCGTGGAAGGGTTTAATACGATTTGGAAAGCGTGGGAAACAAAATCCAAGATACATAGGGCCTTTCGAGATTCTTGCCAGAATCGGCCCTGTGGCTTACAAGCTTAACCTACCGCGCGAACTTAGTAACATCCACCCAACCTTCCACGTCTCAAACTTGAAAAACTGTCTGTCCGACGAGACTCTTGTTATTCCACTCTACGAGATCGAGATCAACGAGAGCCTCAACTTTGTGGAAGAACCAGTAGAAATCATGGACCGAGAGGTCAAACAAACAAAACAAAGTCGCATACCCATCGTGAAGGTTCGCTGGAACGCCAAGCGGGGACCCGAATTCACATGGGAACGCGAAGATCAGATGAAGCAAAAGTACCCTCATCTCTTTCATGTTCACTAGTATCTTTACTACTTTAAATTTTGGGACGAAATTCTCTCTAACGGGGGGATGATGTGACAACCCGATATTTCAACTCTTTGTAACGACCAAAATGGGTCAAGTATTGTAACCACTTCTGAATAATAAAAATTTACTTTCATAATAAAATTTACAAATAGTTCTATTTAATTTCCTTCTAGGTTTAAATGTCTTTGAACCATCATCGTACGTGAAAAGAACGCCCAAATCCGACTTCATATAGCGAAGTTATGATTTTTCCAAGTTCGGCTTAGCAACAGACAGCTAAAAACTCGAATTGGAAATCGAGCGACTTTTGGCCGGAATGACCTAAACAAGAATCGAAGGTCTCGACAGTGGTATTCCAGCGGTAAAAAGTCTGGCAAAAACCGACATCAGATAAAGAAGTTATAAATTTTCAAAGAAATTCCTTAAACACGATGGATTTTTAATAAATAATAAAAAAATAATTTTGGAATTTGCCGACGGAGTCTAAACGAAAGTTGTAGAGCGTAGTCTCACCTACGCGTGGATATAAAGACCATCGAAAACAGAGTTCGTATGAAGAAGATATGAATTTATGAAGTTTATTAAATAAATTAATTATTTATTTTATTCAAAATTCGGATATTATCCGAAGGGGAGTCAGCTTCCTCATCCGAGGTACGCGCTGCGTACTCTTGTACGCCCTGTGTAACCGAGAGGATTGGCCTCTGATCGTCCACGTCGCGCTATCCGAAGGAACCGACCCGTCCGACCCGTCCGAAACCCCGACCCGTCCGACCTGACGTCCCATCCGACCCGCCGTCCCATCCGACCCGCGTACCCAGCAACCCGTCCCATCCGAAGCCGAGGCAGTCGAGGCTTCGGTCATGCATGACGTACGCGTACGCGCTGCGTACGAGCGTACGCCCCGCATACCGAGGCAGACCAGCCTTACTATAAATAGGATGCGAGGGTTTCCAATGAAAGGGCTCATTTCTCTCCTCTCTCTCTCAACTTTGCCTCGTTTTCCGTGTCCGTTCAAACCCGAAGCTTTGGTCTTTTTGGCTCAAGTCCCGAAGGTCGATTATTCTCCCGAGATTCCCGAGAATCCCGAGGAAAATCCGTTTCCCGAGACGAAACTCTGCCCGGTTTTCCATCTCGCTATCTCCAAAACTTTCAAGTGAGTTTCATACCCCTTAATCAACCGTTTTAATTATTCTAAATACTTTTATATGCTTTCAAGGGGGGGATTACAAGTAAAACACACGAGTATTATCGTGTGTTACATAAAGAAACTGTTTTATATACTGTTATATATTCAAATCACATGCGATTTATAAACCTTTAAAGGAACTTTCATATATATATATATATATATATATATATATATATATATATATATACAACATATGTTACAATAGCATTCGATATTTTAAAATATAAAGTTGTTGTAATGCATGTATGAACTAAACTGTTCTTAGATTATTCTTGTCTATCTTAGACTCTACACCAAAAATTTATGCTTTGTTAAACAAGTGATTCTTTTTCTAGGTATTTCTAAACAAACAAGACACACTTTTTGAAAACTATAATAGGTATAGTTTTACGAACAGATTTCTAACTCTTATATACTAGAAACATACATTTCAAGAAGTTTACTTTCGTATACAAGAACAAACGTAACATTTTAACAAGTAGATCTGCTTTTATACCACGGATTTGTGAGACACTAACTTCATGTACGTTCGAGTACACATTTCAAGTCCTGTATTATATACCAGAATCCCTTGGAGGGGGAGCATGGTGTTTGTGTATAGATCTATACGGGCTTGACAACCCGCGCCCTGACTGTTAGCTGCAGTCCACCGTTTGGGGTGACAAACGTCATAACATTCCAACGCCTGAAGAACGTTGTGTATAGGCATTCAGAGTCAATAGTATGGTTATAAAACTCACAAGGGGTATTAAAAATGCATTTATTTACAAGGTTTTCAAACTCATTGGGTATTTTACATTTACATACATTTTGGAAACAAACATTGGTCTTGAGTGAAGGCTACTTTTATACTAGCAGAAAATATAGGATTTTCTAAACACAAACAAACAAAGATAAAACATTTCATTTCATTCAAACATTGTCACTTAAATACTTATGAAATTCACCAGCTTAAATGCTGATCTACTCTTTCAAAATTACTTGTATGTCCCAGGAAATCAGTAAATTTCAGGTATTCATTTCGCTTTTGATGAAGGGATGCTGCGGCGCCAGTTTAATCTCGTATTTTTGACATCATATTGTAATTGAGTTTTGAACATGTAACTTTTGACAAATGTAAACTTTCAATTATATATATGATGGTTGTATTGCTTTCTTTACTATATATATTCATTTGTTACGCTACCACATGAAGTCATCCGCCCCCGAACGTTTCCGCCGTTCAGGTTTGGGGGTGTGATGAGAAGGGAAACAAACATAATCTAAGTTATTTTACACTAAACAAGTCAAGAACAATAACTTATAAGATTATGATAAACATATTTCAACATAAAAACCCATTTTTGGGCTTAAAATGTCTAGTATACAAAACTAGGGTTAAAAATGGTCAAGTCACGGTTTCTTAAGGGCCAAAAGAGTCAAAACAGTTCCCATAATTGTTTTTCTGAATAATAAAATTTTCAAAGGACTTGAAATGTAAATTTTTAGCTTAATGGGCTAATTTTGGGCATTTTGGCCCAGAAAGCCTAAAAATGCGCAAAATGACAACTTAAGGGGTTGAAATGAAACTTTCTTCAAAATAGGGGATAAATAGCATAATAAAACTATTTCAAGGGTCAAAAACGCTTTTCACTACCAAAAAGGACCAAAAATGTAAAGTTTTTGGATTTTGGGCCAAAACTGTAAAAGTTGCGAAAAGTGGGGTTTTAACCCAGAAATACCATTCAGGAAGGGCTGAATCTGTTAACAAAATAAATTTTGGGTTAAAACTATCTTTTCAACAAATTTATGATACAAAAGTGTCAAGAAAATGTTTTAAGGACTAAAAATGAAATTCTTTTATATAATGGACTAAAATTGTTATTTTTATAAAAAGAAAAGTAGTGAAAAGGTCAAACTTCGACTTTTAGACAAATTAATTCATTAAGTCAAAATACAAAATCCACGACTACCGACAAAACGAAAACGGATACACGTTTAACTCCAACTTTCGTTATAAATGAATCGATTCGGTCTCGAATCAATACAAAAACAATAACCGTTAAATCAAACACTTCAATAGATACACGATAACTACGATGAGTAAACTTACAAACTTTGGGCTTGAGAGTTTCAAATCATGCTTGATGGATCTTGCAAGTCCATCAAAACGATCTTTGGGCCCAAAGGGATAACACTTATATGTTATTGGGCCTCCTATGACCCAATTCTGTGTAAAAGGACTTTCAATAGCTTTTATGTGCTATGGGTCCCTAGTGGCCCATTAGAAAGGCTAGTAAGGTCAAATTGTTGGGCCCTAGTGGCCCGACAGCCTAAGGTACTTACGATAGTAGCAGGACATAGTGCTCCTCTTCTCTTCGTTCGCTAAGGCTTATGAGAAATCAAAGTACAAGGAATTAGGACGATATTCAATGTGGAGTAATCAATATTCATTCGATATGACAATACAAAAATCATAAATCACGGATACCTTTCAACATCGGGTTTTCCGAGGAATTGAATACTACTCGCTCGAAATTTTTATAACTATAATACAAAATACCTTTCATGTATATGTTTTTGTAATCATTCATGCATCAACTTATGGATCTTCACACTTTGATAAACAAAAGTCTTTTCAGAAAATATCGGATTTTCTGGGTTTTACAAACTTCACAAATCATTTTATGAAAACATTGCTTATGAACTCACCAACATTTTATATGTTGATGTTTTTCCAAAATAACTTGTATTCTCAAGTAACAGGTAAGCGGAAGAGTAATATGAAGTAATGTCTGGATGTTATGTTGTTGAAAACACTCAAACAATTTATGTTATGAATGTGTAATGTTAAAATAATGTACTTGATGTGAACAATTCCAGTTGTAATATATTGATGCATGGTGACGTTTATGTTATGATTCATGTATATTCATTATGATGATATTCAATTAAAGTCAAGCGAGCCCTCGGACGTTTCCGCCGTTTGGTTCGGGGGTGTGACAGGTTGGTATCAGAGCTCTGTTTATAGTGAACTAGCATATCTAACCACACATTGATATGCATCTATAAACCAAAGAGGGACTAACACAACACTGAACAAAACAAAACAAATAAAACATCTTTGCTTGTGTGAAGTAGGAAGCAAAACATAATACCAAACCAAACAAGATAATGCCAGCATCTTGGTTAAGCCAGGACTGCTCATAGTTGTATTAAGGAGAGGATGTAGCCTGATCAACTACATTTCCTCCGAGGGACAACTATCACGTGTCCCGAGAAAATCGCGATGGTAGGAAAACCTAAAAACATACCCATTTATCACCAAAAGGAGAACATCAACTCAATCTATACAATAATTAAAACATCTTAGGAATAATACTAGCATGTTTATACACCCTAGTAGACAGCATGGCTGGTTTCCATCACCCCGGAGATCCTTATCTCCCTAATCAGGGGAATAACGGATGGTTGGAAGAATCCGAAGAGGAACCTGAAGAGGACCTCGAGGAGGAGTATGAAGATGAACCCGAGGAAGACCCCAATGAGGAATCCGAAGGGGAACCTGAGGCGGAAGCCGTAGGCGGACCTGCCGAGCCAGTGGTGGACTAGGAAGAAGAGGAAGCCGAAGGAGGTATCTAGGAGGAACCCAACGACGACGAAGATGGTGATTCGGACACAGAGTCCGAAGTCATCAACCCCCCTTATCCTGTTAGGGTGCCCGCTTATCGGGTAGGCCCCACTGTTCCTATACCCCCCTAGGGTATCGACCTTTGGAGGTGGAGTAGAGAACAGGGACAGTGACCCCCGTTCGGCATGTCACACGAGTTCTATGACCTGAGGGAAGGAGGACGGGTCGATCGTGCTCTTCCAGTCATGGTGAGACGATTGCGGAACACTGGCGTCCTAGCTCAGAGCACCGCCGATCAGATGCACCAGATGCGGACTAGGATCGAGCATGCAGAGTAGGAACCGCGAGAGGTTATCCGAGAGTTCCACATGTGGCAGGCGAGGTGGGAGGCTCGACTTCGAGATGCGGAACAACAAGTGGCTCGTCTTCAGGGAGCGTCCACTTCCTCAGCACCACCCCCTGGCACATCCCACCATGAGTAGGACTAGTCGTATCCGTCTTTAATATTATGTTACTAGGATCTATGCTATATACCATCGACTCTATGTTTAAGTGATTACACTACTCATAGAGCCGTTATGCTGCCAAACTTACCCCACTTATGTATGCTCTTTCGAGCAAAGTTTTCATGTATGAAAATCCGGATAATATTAATGGAAAATTTTATGTGTTTTATTGTGATGTTGTAATCTGCTATGTGTTAAATATCCATGATTGTACGCTAATTTGTGAAATTACTTACGTTCGTGCCACACACCTATTTTATAGGATCACAATCTCACAAAAACCATAGGCACTCAACATCTTTCCGTTCCATGACAGAAAGATGACTCAACGACCAACTCGCGGTAACCCTAGGCCAACCCTACCAGAAGTCGACTCAGCTGCATTCCAAGCAGCTGTGTCTACTGCGATCACCACAACAATGGCACATATTCACCAAGGGAACAACGGAGGGGTCAACGGACAAGGGGCTGGAAGATCAAACAAAGGGATCAATCAAGGACCTACCAAAACATGCTCCTACAAAGATTTCACCAATGCCAAGCCGCGAACCTTTAATGGTATGGGTGGAGTGATAACCCTGAAAAGATGGATTGAGAAGGTGGAATCAGTGTTCGAAATATGTGAATGCCCCGAGGAGGTGAAAGTGAAGTTTGCCGCGCGCACGTTCGTCGACCAGGATCTCACCTGGTGGAATGGATATATAGAGGCCATGACTCTCCTTGTAGCCAACGCTATGCCATGCACGGAGTTGAAAGAAATGCTGATGGATGAGTACTGCCCTCGTGGCGAAATCCAGAAGATGGAGCATGAGCTGTGGGATCTCACCGTCCGAAACTCTGATATAGATGCATACATATCAAGGTTTAGCGAGCTGTCATTACTGTGCCCTGACATGATTACGTCTGAAGGGAAGAAAATCGAACGATTCATCTGGGAATTGACCTCCCCAATTCAAGGAAATGTAATCGCTGCAAAACATAAAACTTTCAACTGTGCCAAGAGATTGGCAAAGAAACTGTACGACCACAACAACAAGAAGGGGTGGAAGCCAGCAGAAGCTGAAGGAGAGAAGGAGAGTGACAACAAGAAAGGAAAGAACAACAAGAGGAAGGGCCGCCAAGGCTCGGAATCGTCCAAGAAGCAACAAACAGTGACAGTCAATGCTGCAACCACCCAAGTTCCACCCACACCACATGCTCCAGCCTCAGCTAATCCAAGTGCTCCTAGGTAGTATTCGGGAACTCTTCCAAAGTGCAACAAATGTGGTCTCCACCATAATGGAGAATGCAGAGAAATGCATTGCACCAGTTGCAATCGGAAGGGTCACACGGCAAGGTATTGCAGGACCTACCCTCCCCAGAACCAACTACAAGGAAACAACAACAACAATAACTGCAACAACAAAAACACCAACAACAACGACAATAACATAGGATCAAGCCCCACTTGCTATGGATGTGGAAGGGCTGGGCATATCCGTCGAAACTGCCCCAGCACCAACAACCCTAGGAACGGAGGAACAGGAAGGGTGCTAGCTATGGGTCAAGGAGAAGCAGTTCAGGATCCTGTTGTTGTTACTGATACGTTTCTCCTGAACCACACTTATGCATGCGTCCTATTTGATACAGGAGAAGAACGAAGTTTTGTGAGCAATAAATTCAAACACTTGTTAAGACAACAACCCTAGAAGCCTAATGAAACCTTCACGGTGGAAGTGGCTAATGGGAAGACATAATCCACTGGGGAAATCTATATCGGATGTACCCTGGCCTTAAATCATCACGTCTTTCAAATAAATTAATGCTTGTTTCCATTAGGAGTTTTAATGTGATTATCGACATGGATTGGTTAAGCCCCCACCATGCTGGAATTATGTGTTATGAGAAGGCCGTTCGCCTTCACCTTCCAAATCACGAAACCCTAATTATAAACGGGGAAAAACCCAGCACGAACCATCGCCTTATCTTGTGCATTAAAGTGCAAAAGTACCTACGAAAGAAGGACTTGACGTTCCTGGCTCATATAGTAGACAAATCCAAGAAAGAGGTTAACATTCAAGACATTCAAGTAGCTTGTGAGTTCCCAGATGTCTTCCCAGATGATCTTCTGGGGATACCCCCAGAAAGACAAGTCGAGTTTCGAATTTACCTTGTACCAGGAGCTACTCCCACCGCCAAATCGTTCTACAGATTGGCTCCTTCGGAGATGCAAGAGCTGTCAAGTCAACTCATCGAGCTTCTGGATAGAGGAATCGTCCGACCCAGTTTCTCACCTTGGGGAGCTCCGGTTCTCTTTGTCAAGAAGAAAAATGGTACCTTTCAGGATGTGTATCGACTATAGAGAACTTAACAAGTTCACTGTCAAGAACCGATATCCCCTTCCACGAATCGACGATCTATTTGACCAGCTCCAAGGAGCTAGTCACTTCTCAAAGATAGATTTTTGATCTGGATACCATCAACTCAAGGTCTGGGAAGAGGATATTCCAAAAACTGCTTTCCGAACTCGTTACAGACATTATGAATTTTTTGTAATGCCCTTCGGTCTAACGAATGCTCCTGTCGCATTCATGGACTAAATGAATCGAATCTGCCGACCATTTCTTGATAACTTTGTTATTATTTTCATCGATGATATCCTCGTCTATTCCCGAAATGAAGAAGAACACGGCCAACATCTCCGAAAAATCCTAGAAACCCTTCGAACTGAAAAGTTATATGCAAAACTCTCTAAGTGCAAGTTTTGGCTCCTAAGTGTGAACTTTTTGGGACATGTTGTTAGTCAGGAAGGAATTCATGTGGATCCCTCTAAAATCCAAGCCATCGAGGGATGGGCAATTCCAACGAAGCCCACGGAAATTCGCCAATTTCAAGGCCTCGCAGGCTATTACAGGAGATTCATCCAAAACTTCTCTAAGACGACCAAACCGCTTACCATGCTGACACAAAAGGGCATACCCTTCGTATGGACGGACAAGCAGGAATTCGCATTTCGATCTCTGAAGCAAGCACTCTACAGTGCGCCGATGCTATCGCTACCCGAAGGAATTGAAGACTTTATAGTCTACTGCGATGCGTCAAATCAGGGCTTAGGCTGTGTACTCAGGCAGCGTGGAATGATGATAGCTTACGCATCCCGACAACTAAAGACGCATGAAGTGAATTACATGACCCACGATCTGGAGCTGGGAGCAGTGGTCTTCGCCCTGAAGATTTGGAGGCACTACCTTTACGGCACTAAGTGCACCATCTTCACTGACCACAAGAGTCTCCAACACATCTTGAATCAAAAAGAGCTAAACATGAGGCAACGAAGATGGGTCGAACTGCTAAAAGACTATGAGTGCAAAATCAAGTACCACCCAGGCAAGGCTAGCGTGGTAACTGATGCCTTGAGTCGAAAAGAATACTCAAATCGTCGTGTGAAAAATCTCTCGATAACCATCCAATCCCACCTGACCTCGCAAATCAGAACAGCCTAGTCAGATGCCATGAAGGTGGAAAACAGAACAAGCGAAGCGTTAAGTGGAATGGAAAAGAATCTCGAAGTGAAAGAGGATGGGGCATATTATTTCATGAACCGCATTTGGGTCCCTAAACTTGGGGGATTCAGAGAGGTAGTCATGAATGAAGCCAACAAGACGCGATACTCCATCCATCCAGGTTCAGACAAAATGTACTTGGATGTTAAGCAACATTATTGGTGGCCTAATATGAAGGTAGATATTGCCACTTACGTTAGCAAATGGCTTACTTGCGGTAAAGTAAAGGTGGAATATCAGAAGCCCTCAAGATTACTACAGCAACCAGTAATTCCAGAGTGGAAATCGGAAAGGATTACCATGGATTTTGTAACCAAGCTACCCAAGTTGACGGATGGTTTGGACATGATTTGGGTAATAATTGATAGACTAACGAAATCCGCCCATTTCCTACCAATAAAAGAATCATACAAGATTGAGTGCCTGAAAAGAATCTATATCAAGGAAATCGTGAGACTCCACGGAGTACCCGTATCTATCATCTCAGATAGAGATAGTAGATTTACATCCCGCTTTTGGCAATTGCTTCAGAAAGCTATGGGAACACAACTTGACATGAGCACTGCCTACCACCCACAAACGGATGATCAAAGCGAGCGAACCCTCCAAACACAAGAAGATATGCTTCGCGCGTGTGTAATAGACTTTGGAAAATCGTGGGATACCCACTTGCCTTTGATCGAGTTCTCATACAACAACAGTTATCACTCGAGTATCAAAGTTACACCTTTCGAAGCATTATACGGGCGTAAATGTAGATCACCGTTGTGCTAGGCGGAGGTAGGAGACACCCAGCTAGCAACAGAACAAACGCCAAACAATGCCTTAACAGGACCGGAAATCATATGCGAGACGACCGAGAAGATAATTCAGATCAGGGCCCGACTTCAATCATCACGGGACACACAAAAGAACTACACCGATAAACGACGAAAGCCCTTGGAGTTTCAAGTTGGAGATAGGGTTCTACTAAAACTCTCTCCTTGGAAAGGAGTGATTCGTTTTGGGAAGCGAGGCAAACTGAACCCTCGATACATTGGACCCTTCGAGATTCTTGCCCGAATGGGTCCAGTGGCTTATAGACTGCAACTACCCGCTGAGCTCAGAAGTGTACACCCTGTGTTCCACGTTTCCAATTTGAAAAAGTGCCTATCCGACGAGACTCACGTCATCCCATTAGAAGAAATTGAAATCAATGAGAATCTTCTGTTCATCGAGGAACCAGTTGAAATGATGGACATAGAGGTGAAGCGTACCAAGCAGAGCCGTATTCCGATTATGAAAGTTCGATGGAACATAATATGCAGACCAGAATTCACATGGGAACACGAAGATCAAATGAAACAGAAGTACCCTCACCTATTCTCGCATTCTCAAATCCAGCATTCAAAAGAATTTCGGGACGAAATTCCCTATAACAGAGGGATGATGTCACAACCAGGAATTTGATGCCTTGTAAACATTAAACAATGATAACAAATGTGAGCCAACAAGGTGAAAGCATGTATGATGCTTATTCAATAACAGTATAACTTCATCAAATACTTCATTCAAGCACTAGAAATAGTCAACAAAGAATTGGAAAACCCTTGAAATCCCGGTTTAAGTCCATTTAGGCTAGGATTTCCTTATTGGACCTAATGGACCAATAAGTTTCTAATTTAACTATCTTGAACCTAGAACCCTCAAATGGGCCCTAATTGGACCCATATAGATGAAACTTGTGTTGTTTATTTTTATGCAAATATTTTTTGTAACACTCTAAAAATTCCAACCAATTTAAACATTTCAAAACAACCCAATTTCATAATGTTATTACAAGAAGGTTTTCAATACATTTATCATCAGAGTATTTCCCAGAAACCACATCGTAAACAATAAAACTCGAGGAGCGGTACAATCATGCCTGTGCCTTGCCACTGTCTCCTGAAGTACCTGAAACATTTAAACCACAACTGTAAGCCTGGAAGCTTAGTGAGATACCCCCAAAATACTAACGCCATACAATCATAACCATATCATATAACCGATACAGAACAACCATGCACTTCGGGTCTACTGTGTGACTGGTCCGCTGCACCGGCCTACAGTCCACTTGGTCCACCCACCGAGTCTTGCCATATACATCGAGTCTACAGTGTGACTGGTCGGCCCGCACCGGGCCTTCAATCCACCTGGTCCACTCTCTGAGTCTACAGTATGACTGGTCCGCTCGCATCGGGCCTTCAGTCGGCCTGGTCCACTTTCCGAGCCTTGGCACGTCTGGTCCGCCCTCTTGGGCATACAGCCTATCCGGACCACTCACTGGGCCTTCGAGATAACCGTTCTGCCCTGGGTATGTTGGCCTACAACATAAAGCAGGTCCCGCCTCAACCAAACCCCAGTCGAAGAACCATGTGCACATAAACATACACTCATATAACAATACACATCCAATCAAATCGATACAGCAGATCACATATCATAACATCATCCTAACCAGGATACCGACCTAACCGGTCACTAGCATATCATCATCCTATATACTAGGATCCCAACCTTAACCGGGTCTCTAACATATACCATCCTAACTACCAGGATGCAACATAGCAAAGCAATAACATAACAACAATACTCAGATTAAAATCCGATAAAGGGCCGACTTTGGTGCCTTAGACCCTGTTGATATAGTGAGGATAACTCACCTCGCGACTGCTGACTGAAAAGGATAAGATCACGCTGCTCCAACCTCCGACACGAACTCCACCACTGATCAATACCAAAAGACTGAACTCAATAAATACCTATAATTAACAAAATACCCCTGGAAGACAACTGGTCAATTCTTGGTCAATGTCAAAGTCCTCAATCAAAGTTAACCCTCCTGACCGACTCTACCCGCCGAGTCAACCCGCTGACTCGTCGAGTCCCCATGCTCTGAAACTCCCATAAGATGACTCAACTCGTCAAGTCGCCCCAAGACTCGCCGAGTCCCACAACTCTGAGTCTAACCGCACTCAACTCACTGAGTTATCCCTTAACTCACCGATTCACACCTTAACCAGAAAAGGTTAGGACTCTACGACCAAACTCGTCGAGTCCAAGAACAGACTCGCCGAGTCCAAGGCAACATTCAACGTACTCGCCGAGTTGCTCTTCCAACTCGTCGAGTTCCTGCGCATCTTCATCCAACTCACCGAGTACCTCTAGTTCTTAATCCATACAGTGGCTTTCCAAGCCATGCAGGGGCTCCAAACCATAGATCCACTCCCCTACAACCCATCCATCACGTAAAGTGCAAACTTTACGTGAATCCAAAGAGATCTAAGCATTAAACACATTTGCGCTAAGTTTTGGGACAATGGAACTTCTCCAACAACTCTCATACAGGAACTTTATGACATAAGGGACCATCATAAGCTTAGATCTGAAGTAGCATCCTCAGATCCAAGCTTCTATCTCGAATTGGATCTTATATCAATCACCACACATGAATCCATGAAGGAATAGCTTAAGGAAATGGTTCCTTACCCCTGAAATGAGCCCAACCAACTGTAGATTTCTGATCTACCCAAGCTTCCTGATACAAGCCTCCAACCTTCAAGCTTCAAGCACCAAAGATCCTCCTCCAAGCTCTAATTCACTCAACAATGGGGTCTCCTCACGAATTAGGGTTTTCTGGATCTCAATGAGCAGCAAAGAGGCTGAGGGGGAAAATATAAGGTTCCTTATATAGGGTGTAAACCCTGAAAATATGGTTTCTCATTCCAGCACCAACTCGCCGAGTCCAGCCGCCGACTCGTTGAGTCGGTCACTAAACGTGTGACCAAAATCGGGACTCGACTCGCAGAGTCTCTCCATGGACTCTCTGAGTCTATCATTCTTAATTACACCAAGCACCCTGAACTTGCACTTCTGAATTCGGGGTGTTACAATTCACCCTCACTTAAATTAGGCTTCATCCTTGAAGCCTGCTGCAACTCACAATTCCCGATAATATTACCATAATGCATCTCTTAGTATTGACTGACCCAGGTTCCTTCGATCGCTGTTGTCGAACCTCTAAAAAGTCCAACCCTTCTCTCCCAGAGTTTCAACAACCGATTCAAGCTGGCCACCGGCTTCTTTCTCTGATAACAACCCTCGTTAACCAATGATCGCCCGATGGTACTTTCATTGCCCCAACTCACAACAATCACTTGTCCCTTACAAGGCTAGACATCACCCTGGACTACCAGGTCCTGTCCCAGTACCAAGCTGTTATCCCTTTCCTTGAATTGCGTAGCCTTGTCAAGTTCACTTATGGGACTCATCCTGCTTCCCTTCCAAAACCATCTCTTTTCTTTCCGAGCTGATAGGATGGCATATCCTTTTGCTCCTAATCAACTCCCATGATCTCTCCCTTGTAGACACATATGCATGTCGAACCTACTGTAACATCCTCGGGCTGGAAACCCGACACACTAACGATACCTTCACACATCCCCATGATAAATTACCGCTACATACATATCTTCACGATCACAACCATACTGGAAAATCCAAGGCTCCATCCTTGTATCCTCTCTGAACCCTTCTGGTTCTACACTACCAGAAATCCTTCCGCAACCTCAACAGACATCTAACCCGGATTTGTTCCCATACCACTGGTACCATCCCAGTACTTACTACCAATAGCTGAAGTACTGCCAATAATCCACTTACTCCACTTCCTCCTCTGTTGGAGTACCCATGCTCCTTCCGGGGCTACATGCCATTCCTTTTCAGGAAATCCACCCAACAACCCTTACCGCACCTACACGAGCCACTGAGCTCTCTTTGACTCAACATTATTCATGTTGAGCAACTTTTATCCTCGAACTTCCCTAACTCTGAATATGCTTGCAAGGACTCTCGGGTCCATGCACTGCTTTCACTAACTTGATCAACACTTGGGGCCAGACCATATCAATCATCATTCCCTGGTGAAGCATCTCCTCATTCTCCTCATATTGATTCACTAACACGTACAGAGTCTTCAGCATCGTTGGACCGCCCCTCCAGGCCTTCAGCCTATCTGGACCACTCTCGGAACCTTCAGCATGTCTGGACCGCCTCTCTGGGCCATCAGCCTGTCTGGACCATTCTCTCGAGCCTTCGAGCTGACTGGTACGCCTTCCGGCCTTCAGTCTTCTCGGTCTGCTCAACTATCATACATCATTCCAATTACCCTTCTAGGGAGTCCTTCCCGTTCATACTGTTCTAGCCCTAAGGGGTTCTGAACTCTCGTCCCGATCCCGGAATCCTTTCCATGGCCTAAACCCAGGCCTAACTTCAAACACTATCTTTCCTAAATCCATGATCTGCTCCCTGCCCCCACTAGTCTGCCACTTCCTCATACCCGCCCACACTCTTGGCTGACTGAAACACCGCTGACTCCCAAACAGCTAATTAGCCTCAAATACTTGTCGGTCCTCCTGAGAATTTTCCAATACTCCCCACTTAGAGCACTTACTACCAACCACCGGTGACCCAACCTGCATCGCGCATCTCGAACTCTAAGGGAGTTCAACTCCCCGTTGAACACTTCTCAAAACACAATTGCTATACCCGACAACAAAACCAATCAATCAAAACCTGACCATCAATCCCTTGGGTGCTAACTGATTCCAACCCATAACTACCGACCCCTCAATAAAACTACAAACTCGAAAGATAGAACGAATACAATACCATGAATTATGCGAACAAGACTAGCATATATAATACTCCATAGAAACCATAAGATAACAAGATATCAAGAAGGAAACATACACACAGCTGCTTCCGACTCTGCCCTGAACACCTCTGCTATAAGCTGAAAAGCACGCCCCTGAGCCTTCGGGGGCTCTGCTCCACCCTGACCTCCACCCGTAATCCTCAAAGTGGCCGACGCTCGAGCCTGCACCGGTCCTGCAGCAAGTTGTGGATACTTGGCCCTCATGTGACCAACCTGCTGGCACTGATAACAAATCCTCATAACATGAACTGGGGCTGATTGACGGCAATCCCTCGCATAATTCCCCTCTCTCCCGCACTTGCGGCACACACCACCGGACCTACAAACTCTAGTGTGACCCTTCCCGCACTTCCCAGAAGTGTGGCTACTCTGATCTCCCAACCAAGAATCAACGGTCTTGGACCATTTCGGCGCCGCCTGCGACTGTGTCAGGGCCTGCCTCTGCTCTCTCAACTGTAACTCAATCTCCAACTCATGCTGCCGAGCGACCTCCTGCAACTCCAGCAAGGTCTCACACTTCTGCGTAGACACAAACTGCCTGATATCCCTCTTGAGCATACTTAGATATCGGGACATCTGAGCCTGCTCCAAAGCAAACTCTGGACAAAACATTGCCCTTTCAGTGAACATCCTGGTGATCTCCGTCACTGACTCTGAGTCCTGCTTCAGCTCCAGGAACTCCTGAGCCAACCTCTTCCTCTCAACCCGTGGAACATAACGGTTACTGAACATCTCCCGGAACTGATCCTATGAAACCGCAGCCGTCTTCGCATCCGAATATGACTCCGTGGTAAATCTCCACCAATCCTTCGCCCCGAGCCTCAACAGGTTCAGTGTGCATCTCACTCTCTGATCAGCAGGGCATGAACACGTGAAGAAACACCCCTCCACGTCTGACAACCATCTCATAGCAACGATCGGGTCCTGAACTCCATCGAAGGTTGGGGGCTTTGTATTATCGGAGTCCCGATACTGAAAACCTCTACCGGCTACTCCCTCTGCCGCTGCTACAGCCGCTGTAGCCGCCGCGACAACCGTCTCTATAAGAGTTGCATAGCGCTCATCAAAGTACTCAACCATGGCGGTCTTGATCGACCCAAACAGTTCCGGCAACTCGTCCCAGAACAACGCAGCAACCTCATCATGCATGATCTCACGAATCCTAGCATCCAACTCGTCTATGCTCATCTGACTAATAACCTCAGGTGGTGCTGACCCACCCTGACCACCTCCTCCTGCTCCCGATCCTGACCCGGATCCATTCCCAGCATGCCTCGTAACCACCATACTAAAAATACAACAAAACATCAGATGCTCTCCAAGAACCCCGGGAACCAACTCCCAACCCAAACCTAGAGGTTGTGGCTTCCTTGATACGCGTATGGGTCCTGTGCTTTCAGTAGTACGGGCCCATACTACCTTCCACACCTACCCTTATTTATATCAGGTATCACCACAACATCCTCCTGCAGAACATACATAACAAGCACTCAACCCTCACTCCTAGAGGAACACTAGATATCTCATACAGAAAGAAACCATAGGCTAGCAGGCATCATAAATCAGGCAACTCTATCTTGAAATTCCTGAAGATCCCTAGCCTAGTATTAGCATGCTGTTCTATCATATCTCATAAACAAATAACTCGTATGGTATTTTGGGGTTACTTACTGGATCCGGCTGATCGTACCTCCGCATCCTCCTTTACTCATTTTTAAAACCATTTTCAATTCTCTTTTGAAAACTCTCCTTGATTTGAGACTGGATTCACACGAATGTTCCTCCAATTCACTCAAACGACATTGTATTAAACTTTTCAAAACAACCCAATTTCATAAAGTTATTACAAAAAGGTTTTCAATACATTTATCACCAGAGTATTTCCCAGAAACGACATTGTATACACATAAAACTCGAGGAGCGGTACGATCATGCCTTTGCGTTGCCACGGTCTCCTAAAGTACCTGAAACATTTAAACCACAACTGTAAGCCCGAAAGCTTAGTGAGATACCCCCAAAATACCAACGCCATAGAATCATAACCATATCATATAACCGATACAGAACATCCATGCACTTCGGGTCTACTGTGTGACTGGTCCGCCGCACCATCCTAAAGTCCACCTGGTCCACCCACCGAGTCTAGCCATATACATCGAGTCTACAGTGTGATTGGTCTGCACGCACCGGGCCTTCAATCCACCTGGTCCACTCTCTGAGTCTACAATAGCATTAGTCCGCCCGCACCGGGCCTTCAGTCGGCCTGGTCCACTCTCCGAGCCTCGGCACGTCTGGTCCGCCCTCTTGGGGCCTACAGCCTATCCGGACCACTCGCTGGGCCTTCGGGATAACCATTCCGCCCTGGGTATGTTGGCCTACAGCACAAAGCAGATCCTGCCTCAACCCAACCCCAATCCAACAACCATGTGCACATAAACATACAATCATCTAAAAATACACATCCAATCAAACCGATCTAATAGATCACATATCATAACATCATCCTAACCAGGATACCGACCTAACCGGTCACTAGCATAGCATCATCCTATATACCAGGATACCGACCTTAACCAGGTCTCTAACATATACCATCCTAACTTCTAGAATGCAACATAGCAAAGCAATAACATAACAACAATACTCGGATTACAATCCGATAAAGGGTCGGCCTTGGTGCCTTAGACCCTGTTGATATAGTGAGGATGATTCACCTCGCGACTGCTGACTGAAAAGGATAAGATCAGGCTGCTCCAACCTTCGACAAGAACTCCTCCAATGATCAATACCAAAAGACAGAACTCAATAAACACCCATAATTACCAAAATACCCTTGGAAGACAATTGGTCAACTCTTGGTCAAAGTCAAAGCCCTCAGTCAAAGTCAACCCTCCTGACTGACTCTACTCACCGAGTCAATCCGCTGACTCGTCGAGTCCCCATGCTCCGAAACTCCCATAATACGACTCAACTTGCCGAGTCGCCCCAATACTTGCCGAGTCCCACAACTCTGAGTCTAACCACACTCAACTCACTGAGTCATCCCTTGACTCACAGATTCATAGCTTAATCAGAAAAGGTTAGGACTCTACGACCAAACTCGTCGAGTCCAAGAACAGACTTGCCGAGTCCAAGGAAACATTCAACGTACTCGTCGAGTTGTTCTTCCAACTCATCGAGTTCCTACCCATCTTCATCCAACTCACCGAGTTCACTCCTGTGACTCGCCGAGTACCTCCAGTTCTTAATCCATACAGTGGCATTACAAGCAAAGCAAGCTCGAAACCATAGATACACTCCCCTACAACGCATCCATCACGTAAAGTCGAAAACTTTACGTGAATCCAAAGAGATCTAAGCATTAAACACACTTGGGCTAAGGTTTGGGACAAAGGAACTTCTCCAACAACTCTCATACAGGAACTTTATGACATAAGGGACCATAACAAGCTTAGATCTGAAGTATCATCCTCAGATCCAAGCTTCTATCTTGAAGTGGATCTCATATCAATCACCATACATGAATCCATGAAAGAATAGCTTAAGGAAATGGTTCCTTATCCCTGAAATGAGCCTAACCAACTGTAGATTTCTGATCTCCCCAAGCTTACTGATACAAGCCTCCAACCTTCAAGCTTCAAGCACCAGAGATCCTCCTCCAAGCTCTAATTCCCTCAACAATGGGGTCTCCTCACGAATTAGGGTTTTCTGGATCTCAATGAGCAGTAAAGAGGCTGAGGGGGAAAACATAAGGTTCCTTATATAAGGTGCAAACCTTGAAAATAGGGTTTCTCATTCTAGCAGCAACTCGTCGAGTCCAGCCGCCGACTCGCCGAGTTGGTCACTAAACGTGTGACCAAAATCACGACTCGACTCACTGAGTCTCTCCATGGACTCGCTGAGTCTATCCTTCTTAATTACACCAAGCACCCTGAACTTGCACTTCCGAACTCGGGGTGTTACATTTTTCGTGGTTGATAAATTAGATTTTCACAAACTCAAGCTATTTTATGGACAAAGTAACCATCACGTGGAGATTGGTTTTCAATTTTCAAAATGAGAATATTAGAAGATACAATTTTCACATAAGCACATGAAATCCAATAAGGCCCACATTGACGGTGTAACGTCCGGGTTTCAGGGATAAGCATTTTAGACGATGTAATAGTCTAGGCCAACTATTGTAAGTCTTTTTGAAGTAATAATGATGAAATATTTGAGCATTATGTGAATTATGTGTATTTGTGTGCTTATTACTTATTTATAAATGTATAATTAATAAAAGATAAAAATAA
Organism: Lactuca serriola; assembly: GCF_051521515.1. Lineage (NCBI taxonomy): Eukaryota > Viridiplantae > Streptophyta > Magnoliopsida > Asterales > Asteraceae > Lactuca > Lactuca serriola. The sequence continues at coordinate 303,343,383 of NC_136415.1, read as the reverse complement.
GCGTCAAAATTAAAATGTGATATAAGCCCGATATCTTTACATAAAGTTGTAGTGGTCGAAACAAGGATTCCGGAGGTATAAAGAACGCCAAAATCCGAGTTCTACCGAAGAAGTTATGACCCGTCAAAGTTTCACGACGGAACCGACACGATATCGGGAAACGTAAATAGTGAATTTACGATAGAGCGAGTTTTAGCCTTAGCGATCTAAACAAAAGTCATAGAAAACGTTAAATCGAGAGCTTCCATAAAAAGAACGCCTAAATCTGACTTCGTATGAAGAAGTTATGATTTTTCGAAGTTTCGGCTTAGCAGTGTACAATCCGAAATTTGAATATTAGATCGAGCGGTTTTTAGCCGACACAACCTAAACAAGAATCGAAGATCTTGTTAATATTAGCATAACGATAAAAAGACAAACAAAAACAAACCTCAGATGAAGAAGTTATGAATTTTTAACGGACCAATCGTGTCCCGGTCTGTTAATAATATAACTTTTAAAATAATGTCAAAATTAGTCTACTGAGTTTAAACGAAAGTTGTAGAGTACGTTGCCACCGTCACGTGGATATAAAGAACGTCAAAAACGGAGATCGAACGCGTAAGTTACGAATTTTTAAAGTTGAAGCATGAAATTGCGAGACTTGATGAAGAATCGATGACGCGGCAGTGATCTAGACTGTCCATCGCAGATCAGAGGTCGCCTCGGATTCGGACACGTTGCTCCTTGCCTACACCCTGCGTCCGAAGTCGGTACGCCCAACGTACCTTCGCTCCTTGTCATCCGATGCACGTGCGAGACTGCTGGACCGAGGCTGGTAGTCTTATCCGGAGTTACGCCCAACGTAAGCGAAGGCTACGCCTAACGTAGTCCGAAGCCAGCAGCCTATAAATAGCTACGAATTCTCTCGGATTTTCACAACAAATGTCCTTATCTCTCTAGATTTCTTTCTCTCTCTAGGGTTCCAAAACCTCCCTAAAGTCTAGGTGAACCCCTAGCACCCGAAGGAAGCTCCGAGCTCCCTAAGTCACGAGAAAAAAGGTCTTTCGGTTTCGGAAACGCTGCTCCGAGCAAAGACCGGTTTTCTTTAAAATTCGCTGTAAGTGAACTACGCTTACGCAATTTTTAATATAGCTTTCAAATAATTATAGTAATGTTATTAGGTCCTTAAAATAATTATTTAGACTACTATTCTGAGTTATATTGAGTGTTATTTAACGCTTATTTAATAGTAATAATAGTCAGACTATTAATTTGTCGTGATTATCGTTAGACGAAACCCTAGTGGTACTGATAGTAGGTTTCATCGAAGGAAAAATGTTTTGAGAGTATCAAAGCCATGTCCGAGTGCTGAGTCACCACCTTTCAGGTGAGTGCATAGTTACTTTCAGCTTACACATAGATATGAAGTATTATATATAAATTATGTGCTATGTGTGCATATTATCTGAATACTTGCTATCAATGCTGGATGAACGTTTTTATACATGTTTTCAATGATTTAAACTGTATATGTATTTTATATCTACGAAAATGTTGGGGTAAAACATGGGTAGATGTATTAGGTGATGTGTGGTAAAATGAGGAGAGGCCTCGATGTTGATGTTGTTGATTCTGTCATCTAGCAGAGTATGGATAACGACCACGGACTCTTCTAGACAGTCTAGTGGAATGCTAGCAGGCTCGTAACCTATAGGTGTTTGTGAACGATGTGCTCACTGGTGTACTCCATCGCCCACATGGTTGCCTTTAGGACATTTATTGCTGAGGAACCCCCTTAGCAGTAGTGTCCATCCCGATGATGATCCTTAGGCTAGGTCCCTTATGATAGGTGTTTAGGGACATAAAGTGAGGATAACGGGAACGGGTAATCGGGTTATTGTTGATTGATTAAATTAATAAACTTATTTATTGTGGGTTGAAAACCCTATGTGCTCACCAGGCTCCCAAGCCTGACCCACTCAGTTTCATGTATTACAGGTAGTGGCGCTCAAGCATAGATGTGATTTTTTGGATGAGGGATTACGGATATAGGCCTGTAGATATGAAATAATGTAGTAAGGCTTATATTGTACTGTTTATGCTTTTGATCTGTATCGAACATGACATCCCAAGTATTTTAATAAAATACATTTCTTTGGAAATGCTTTTGATAAATCTTTATCATATTTTGTTGTGGGAAAAATTCTGCAACACTTTTATTTAAAATGTTACTCTGATTTTGAAACAAGCATAAATAAAATCGGTCTTTTCTGGATGTGAAAATGGGGATGTCACAGTTGGTATCAGAGCATTTGTTTAAGCGAACTAGGAATTTGTAGGATTTCTAGACTTTAACTTAGAATGATAAGCGATGATTATGAGGTGTGAGTACTAGCTTATTTTAGGAATGGTTCCTAAAATGCTTTTATGTGCAAAATGCTTTGTGCCTGATATGCTATTATTTGTTCGGATCTATGGTCTGTTGCCGAGCAGATCTGAAAACCTTATGTGCATAGGATTCTAAACGTACAACTACGATATTAGAACTAGCATGTAAACGTTTCGGAGTGATGAGGATGATTTAAATGTCTATCCTAAATAAAGATCTAAATTCACCTTATTCGGTGTGTAGATCAAAATGATAAGAACCCGCAGTGGAGCTGTGTGACAACCCGAAATTTTCGTTTATTTTAACGCCGTAATTAAGCACGTCAAAAATTAGCCAAATTTATCCCAAAATATTTTTGACCAGATTTAAGCTCATTGGAATATTTTAAATAATATTCGTCAAGCAAACCAAAAATAAGGAAGTAAAAGTTAGAGTTGGCGTGTTTAGCGTAAGTCGCGGAACTCCAAAAATTTGGAATTTACTGACAAAAACTCGGAGTTTTGACCGCGAACCCCCGAGGGTATAAATATGACACTTAGTCATTTTCTGTAATTTTTCCAACTTCCACCTCAAGAACACTCAAGAAATCCTCTCAACTATCATAAGTTCATCCCGTCAAATCCGCCAAAAACGATCATCCAAGCTCCTAGAACGTAAGTGCACTTACCCTAGCTTCTTGTGTGCTTAATAGAAACTTGTTTACACTTGAAATCATCCAAGAACACCAAGAACAAGGTGTTTACGGTCCAAGAACATTCTTGGACCGTAAACCCTTAAGTGGGTGCCAAAGTGTGCCTTGATTAATTCTAAGCCTTGACAACTAGCATAGATCCCTTCCTATATGAGTTTAGCATTCGAAAATCATCATTTTCCCCATGTTCATATGAGTTTACGGTTTGGAGAGTTCATCCCAAAACCGTAAACACCTCCAAGAGGTGCTTAGATGCCCTAATGCCTTCAAATGGTTGTGTAATGGAATAGAACCTTACTTGCCTGAACTAGGGACCCCAAGAACATATAATGAAGGGAAAAACAAGAGTTTACGGTTTTAGAACACCTCCCAAAATTGTAAACACCTTTCCAACGTGTTTAATTGCCCTTAACACCTTCCTATGCTCCTATAAATTACTAGAACCTTGCATGCATGACCTAGAACCAGAAAAGCACAAAAGAAATGGACTAACATGAGTTTACGACCATAAACTCATGTGTTTGCAGCCGTAAACTCCCAAGGGAGTGGTGCAAGGACCGTAAACTCCATAAAGTGTCCATTTTGAGCCCCAATCAGTTCCATAGCCATTGAATCAACCCTAGAACCTTTCCTTGTGAAGCATGAAGCCTTAAAGCACACAAATATACCATTCCCCTGAGTTTATGGCCGTAAACTCATGGGGGACATTGTTCCAAAACCGTAAACCCCCCTAGGTATTACCATTTGAGTAGTAAACTCCAATGTGAGTCCATACTCTCCTTATATGCAACCCTTATTACTCCTAGCACTTGTAGCAAAGTTGTTGGGTCGCATTTTGTGTTGCGTCTATTGGGCTCGTTAGTTAGTCTAATATGTATCTCCGGTATGGGCCTGTCCATCTGTGAGTTTTGTTTAGGGTTTATTATATATAGATTCTTGCATGCATTCTTAACGTAAGATTGATAGAGGTTTGATAGCATAGAAGTTCTTATCTTTTGTAACCTTAGAATCCTCTACAACGGAAGTTCTTAGTCGAGCTCTGCTGAGGATTGAGTAATCTAATCATTCGACACATCTTGATTCATACTTGGGTTATTTACTGTTTATATATCCATCGCTTACCTGTTACATAGATCTAATCGATCATCAGAGCAGGAGGCTGTGTAATTCATACACATCTTTTCTGTGAAAAAGTTTGCGATTAGGGTTATTCCGCATTAACTAATATTTATTGAGCCATCATTCCATAATTGACGTAACTCAACATTTATTTGTTTTGCCCAAATATTATTTATTACAAGTCTAATCTTTAAAACAGGTTAAACGATCAAGCATGGACGAGTCACAATCAAATCCCATCAATATCTCAAATAGCATCAGATCAATGACGAAGATTCGTATTCTTTACACCCAGGATTATGAAGTCTGGGCACATCACTTCGAAGATTATGTTATTGGATCGGAAGAAAATGGATACCTTATTTGGGAAGCAATAGTTTCTAGACCATTTACTCATTCTGCAACGTCAAAAATCATTAAAACTCAGAAAGAGTACAATGATCAGTTAAAAGACATAAAGGATGTTGCTCAAGACGAAAAGGAAAAGTTTCAGTGCAACATTAAAGCATTGAGAGTGATTCGATTCTCTCTTCAATACGATATGTTCAGGCTAGTGAGTTCATGCAGCACTGCTAAAGAGATCTGGGATAGGCTACAAGACCTATATTCCACAGATGAAGATCTGGAGCATTCCATTCAGACTTTACTCTTATCAGAGTTTGGCGAATTTAAGCAGAATCCCGATGAAACAGTTACTCAGACATTCGATCGCTTCAATCATTTTCTTAGTAAGATGATCAAACACGATATAGAAAGGAAGCTGATTGAACAAAAGGTTACCTTTTTGAATGGTCTTAGATCTGAATGGAGAGCAGTTGTGTCCACTGTTAAAGCTCATGAGCAATTCAAATCTTATTCTTTGGCAAAGCTAGTAGGGATTCTGAAATCCCAAGAAAAGATAGTATTACAAGAGAAAAGTGTGGTTTCAAGCTTGGGATCCTTGGCTCTTCTTTCCAAAAGCAAAAGTGTAGTAGAGGATAAAGATCTCAACTTAGAAGATTATGATCTTACATCTGAAGATTATGCAATGATGCTGTCAAATCCAAATAGGTTCATTAAGAAAAGATTCCCTACAAATAAGAATTGGAATTGGCAGGGAAGCCATAGTTCTGAAAAAGTGAGGGAGGAACCGAAGGCAGAAGAACCATAGAAAGAGCCGAAAGCTAAAGGAGATTCTGGTGTGAACTGCTACTACTGTGGAGGAAAGAACCACTATGCCAAAGACTGTGTCTTGAAGAAAATGGCAGAGAAGGACGAGGAAAATGATGAAGAGGCTGTGCTGATGAAAAAGCTGGAAGATATCAAGAGAAAGAAAGCTACTGCTAACCCTTCAATGAATGCTTTAATTGTGCAGGGTTCAGCAGCCGATGATGAGTTCGGTGGTGTGCAGGTCTGGTCAACCGACTCGGAGGATGATGAGGTCAGGAAGCCATCTCATGGAAAGGCGTATGTCGCTAGAGGTGAAGAAAGCAGTGGGAAGTGCTTGATGGTGACGGATGTATCTCAAATGAGGGGATAGAATATAGACGGTGGGAATGAAGAAACGTAGGAGCGAGAGGACTTATGCTTCACAGCAAAACCTCTCAGTGTGCAATTCAATGAGCTTGATGAATTAATCAAGAAGGTACAATCCGTTTTTATTTCATATAAAGTCCCACAAAACTCATATGAAAAAGAATTGAAAAGCTTAAACTCAAGAATCTCAAATCTAGATAGCAGTTTAACTCAAACACGGGTCACCAATTCTACCCTAACTGACCAAATAAGCAGGGTGTCATCAAAGAGTGAGGAACGGAGGATGTGGATAGAGATGAAGGAGTTGGAGCTGATTAAATCCGAAGACGAAAACATTTATTTACAAAGAGACAATTTGAAACTTTTGAAACAAAGAAATGTGTTTTGTTTAATTGCTAAGCGTCTTTATTCTAACATCACTCAACTTCATTTGAACTGTGAAATAGGACATAAAATTCATCGCATGATTTTGCCCTTCCTTGAATTCAAGGAGGATAAAATCGACGCTGAAGCATATAATTGCGAAAGTGTAGTTTCGTCTGATGACGTGAATCCAACCTACATGTATGGTCTAGACAAAATTGAATCTTTCATAAAATCCAAGGACCATAAGGACATGCTGAAAGACCTTTTGGATGAAAATGATAAACTAAAACTAAGAACCGAAACCATACAAAAATTTGACTCATTAAATGTCAACTTGAGCTCAGAAAATAAAATAGATGTTGAAAACGCGTCTGAGCTTAATGAGGATGATGATATGAGTGAAATTTCTATAGTGGATGAAGTTGACTGTTCTGAGTTTATCAAGAGCGAACCCGAAAACCACAAAAATCTTATTTCTGAAAATTCTATGGAGTTTGCTCGTTTGTCCCAAAATAAGTCCCATATTCTAGAAGAAAAGGCTATCGTATACCAAAAGGTGAGAACAACACCAAATCAGGTATATAAGGTCACAAGAGTAACCGAACATCAGACAGCCGAACTCACAGCCATTGTAAACGAAGATAATGCAGATGGTTGTGATGAATTCTTCTGGTCTGCTCCTATAGATAATGCAGACGAAACTGTTGGTCTGTCAGAGCGGACTTCCTGGAAAACCAAAGGCAGATATGTACCGGAGCCGCTAACCAAGCCTGATAACTTCGATGTGCCAAGTACTAGTGGTACAAAAGAAGTTCCTGTAGAAGAAGTCACTCCCCTAAGCGAAACATCATCCGTTCAAAGTGAACCGGATGACAAAAAGCAAAAGCAAAAAGCCAACATCCACCGACAGTCGAAGCAAGTAAAGGATCAGAAGCAGCAAAGGAATCTGAGATACAAGAAGAATATCTCAGAACGAAAACAGTTTTGGCGATCTCAAAACGCCCATTTCTCTTATCATGACAAAAATTCCAAGTCAGAGAAAAGTACTATGAGGACGCAAGAAAGTAGTTACAACCGAAAGGACATGTTCGGTTCTAAAAGGAATAACAACCGAAGGGAAAGGTTCGGTTCAGAGAACACCAGCTACCGAAAGCATAGGTTCGGTTCCGAGAGAAAAAGCAATCAAGGTTCAAGGTTCTGTCCCACTAATGACCAAAAACAAAAGGGGCATCTAGAACCTCAAGTCAAGAAAACTTCTCAGTCTAACTTCTCTCGTTCTAAATCTTCTCAACCCCATTCTAAATCCAATTCTGTTCAAACTCAAAATCCAAAACATTCAGCAGATTTGAAAGGAAAATCGAAGGTTTCCTCAGTCAAGAATGTTCAAAAGCATTCCAAGGCCCAAACGTCAAATCCTGAACCCAAACCGTCTGTAACAAATCCCAACAAAATTAAAATTTTCACCATTAAAAGGAAAGATGAAACAACTTTAATAAAAAGAACTTATCTTGTTGACATCTCTCTTGTTATTCATGTTCCTGTGAAAGGCTCACGTGGACCCAAGAAACTTTGGGTTCCTAAATCTACTTGATTTTTGCAGGTTATTAGTGACGAGCAGTTCGACGAAGAATGGTACATTGACAGTGGCTGCTCACGTCACATGACAGGGAGGAAGGAAGAACTGAGGGAATTTCGATCTCTTCCAAACGGCGGAAATGTCGAATTCGGGAACAACTCATACGGCACAATAAAAGGTTATGGGATTATTACAAATGGAGACTTCACGATTAGAAAACTTGCATATGTTGAAGGACTACAGCATAACCTCATCAGTGTATCTCAGCTTGTTGGAGGTACCGGTCATAAAGTTTCATTTGATGATGAGGGTTCGGAAATAATAGAGAAGAAAACAAAAAGAGTGATTCTCAAATCAGAGCGCAAAGGCGAAATGTTTCCTCTTAATCTCAAACCTATCAAAGGAAATCCAGCTATCTGTATGTTATCCAAAGCACACTCTGACGAAAGCTGGTTGTTGCACCGAAGGCTCTCCCATCTCAACTTTAAGGATATCAACAAACTTGTCACTGGAGGTCATGTTCGGGGTCTTCCATTGCTCAAGTTTGATCGAGAACATTTTTGTGCTGCGTGTGAAATGGGGAAGCAGAGTCGTCAAAGTCACCCATCCATCATAAACACTGAAGTCGTTGAACCACTTGAGTTGATTCACATTGACTTGTGTGGTCCATCATCTATCGAAAGCATTGGTGGTAGCAAGTATATTCTTGTTATTGTTGATGACTTTTCATGTTTTACACGGGTGTTCTTTCTGAAGCACAAATCTAAAGCAACTCTCAAGCTAAAGATGTTCATCAAGCAGGTTGAAGTGCAGCTGAGGAAAGTCGTTCGCAACATCAGAAGCGACAATGGGCTGGAGTTCAAGAATAAAGAATTTGAAGACCTTTTAGCTGAAAAAGGGACCAGCCACAACTTCTTAGCTCCTTACACCCCTCAACAAAACGGGATTGTCGAAAGACGAAACCGATCTTTGTGTGAGGCAGCACGAACTATGCTAAGTTTCGCTTCTCTACCTCTATATTTATGGCCTGATGCTATTGCTGCAGCATGTTTTACGCAGAACATGTCCTATCTCAATAAGCGTTTCACTCTTACTCCTTATGAGATCATCAACAACAGAAAGCCAAATGTCAAATTCTTCCACGTATTCGGCTCACAATGCTTTATCTTCAATTCTAAAGAACATCGTAACAAGTTCGACGTAAAAGCCGATGAGGGGATTTTTCTAGGATATTCTCTCGCTTCGAAAGCATACAGGGTTTTAAACAAGCGTTCGAGGACGATTGAAGAAACGTATTATGTGACTTTCGATGAAAGCTATGTCAAGAAGCTGAAGGCCACGAAAGAAATAGTTGGCGAAATCTTCTCTCAAACAGGTCAAGTCACAGCCTCGATTGCAAATTTGTTTGAGCAGTTTATGGAGTTGTTCGATGAACCGGAGAAGGCTACTCTCTCAGAAGCTAATGTAGAGGACAACAAAGTTGATCATCTGAAGCAAATCGTCGATGACGCTGCCAAACGACTGGGTGAAGGAGGATCAGTTCCAACATAACCTTCTTAGCACGGTGCTTCAGTTGAGGGGGAGAACTCTTCTCCAGCTGCACCCGAAAGCTCTACTGCACCCGAAGGTACTGTAGCTCCCGAAAGCTCTACTGCAACCGAAGGTACTGCAACACCCGAAAGCTTGACACCACCTGAAACTCCTATTGCTTCGGAAAGTCACGATTTACCTGAAAGCTCATCAGTCGAGGGGGAGAATGCCGACATGTTTTATGACGATGCCAGTCAATCCGAACTAGAAGAAATGGTAAATGCTGAATTAGATCCATCATATGATCCAAATTACCCTCCTCTTGTCAAATGGACTAGAGATCATCCTGTTTCATAGGTTGTGGGTAATGTCTCTGAAAAGGTCCTGACCCGATCTCAACTGAAGGCAAAGCAAACTTCTCTATTCTCACAAGTAGAGTTTTGCATGATTAATTCTTTTGTCTCAAAAGTTGAACCAAATACAGTTAACACTGCTCTTGATCACTCCGATTGGGTTCAAGCTATGCAAGACGAACTTAATGAGTTTGATAGAAATAAAGTTTGGCGCCTCATTCCAACTCCTCAAGATGCATCGGTTTTTGGTCTCAAATGGGTCTTTAGGAACAAAATGGACAAGGAAGGCAATGTGATAAGGAACAAAGCTCGACTAGTGGTGAAAGGATACGGCCAGGAGGAAGGAATCGACTATGAGGAAACTTTTGCTCCTGTAGCTAGGCTGGAATCTGCTCGAATATTTCTTGCCTACGTTGCACACAAGAACTTTAAGGTCTACCAAATGGATGTAAAGTGCATATTTCTAAATGGAGAACTCGAAGAAACGGTGTATGTGGAGCAACCTCCGGGATTTGTCAATGAAAAATATCCCAATCACTGCTATATGCTCGACAAAGCAGTTTATGGACTGAAACAAGCACCTAGGGCCTGGTATGAAACACTAACCAAGTTTTTAAAGATGTCTAAATTCAAACAAGGTTCGGTTGACCCAACCTTCTTTCGTAAGAAGGAAGGTAACCACATTATGATTGTTCAAATCTATGTCGATGATATCATCTTTGGCTCAACGAATCCTAGCTTAACAGCTGAATTCAGAAAGCTGATGGAGACTAAATTCGAAATGAGCTCAATGGGTCCGATTAACTTTTTCCTTGGTTTAAATATCAGACAGGGACCCGAAGGCATCTTTATTAACCATGAAGCTTACACCAAGACTCTCCTTGCTAAATTCGGCATGATGGGAGACTCAAAGGTTAAAGTTCCAATGGCGTTCAGCACCAAGCTCACTCCATCCTTGGATAAGCCAGCAGTCGATATTACGCTATATTGCCAGATGATCGATTTTCTAATGTACCTTACTGCTAGCAGGCCTGATATAATGTTTTCTGTTTGTTATTGTGCTAGATTTCAGGCGAATCCTCGTGAACCTCATATGCTTGCAGTGAAGAACATTCTCCGGTATCTCAAACGAACTACCTCTCTCGGTTTATGGTATCCATCAAACTCAGGTTTTTTCGTTGAAGCCTACTCAGATGCAGACCTTGGAGGTTGTGGACTAGACAGGAAAAGCACCACTGGAGGCTGCCAATTCCTTGACGGGAAGTTGGTTAGCTGGCAATCAAAGAAACAGACCTGTGTATCTTTGTCTACCGCTGAAGCAGAATACATTGCAGCTGCCTCCTGTACATCTCAAGTGATTTGGATTCAAAGCCAACTCCGGGACTATGGACTCAATATGAAAAAGATCCCACTATATTGCGACTCTGAAAGTGCAATTAGGATTTGTCATAACCCAGTGCAACATTCCAAGACTAAGCACATCGCACTGAGGTATCACTTCATTAAGGATCTTGTGGAAGCTGGGAACATCGAAATTCATTTTGTTCGAACCACTGATCAACTGGCTGACATCTTCACCAAAGCTCTTCCTGAAGCATCTTTTAACAAAATTCTACAAGGGCTTGGAATGATGGAATCGGAGTCAGTACCAAAAATTACCTCTCAAGATCAAAAGTAAGAAGCGAAATAGACCGAACATTCGGGTTCGGGTCTTGATCTGGGGTGCCGAAATAGACCGAACGCTCGGGTTCGGTTGTATCATTTGATTTTCGCCTATCACTCAAAGGTAGTTTCTATGGTTGTAAATCTTGTGTATCATTTTTCTTAATTCATTTATCTTATTGTCAAAATTCTTCTCCTTTTCAATCTAATTTTTTTTGGCAACCGAAATAGACCGAACGCTCGGGTTCGGTTCAAAAGTTTTCTCAACCGAAATAAACCGAATGCTCGGGTTCGGTTCCAACATTTTTTTTTGTATAATTTTTTTTATGTCTTATTTTTTTATTTATCAAAATTTCCAAAAACAATTTTTTTTTAATTCAAGTTTTTTTATATAAATTCAAAAACTCCAAAATAATTTTTTATTGGCTCTTATTTTTATGTCTCGTTTTGGGTAAATTATTTCACTAGCTAAGTGTCCCTAAAAGCATGCTGCTGTATGTGTCCAAACCCTCATTTGATTCTGAATAATAGCCTTACTGACTTGGTACAAACAAACCTTGTCTTCCCAATTAGGCTCTCATAATTATTCTAATCACGAGCTACCTAACTCTCTTCTCACATGAGATAAGAGTTGTCTGCTTGGTCCCTATTTTTATAGCAGAGGTACTTTGGTTTCTTTATACCATCTACATCATTTTTCTCCATCTCACACATTTCACAAACGTAACCCTTGAGACTCTCAGACATTACCACTGAGGTTTATGGTTGCACAATTTTTGTGTTCATGATCTTAGCTTCGTGTCACTACGTGCTAAGTGAATCCCAAAATTCAATACCCATTATGCATTGACGATGAACAATTAATTTGCTCTAGCTTTCACTAATGAATTGACGAACTTCTCCATCGGAGTACAACATGAAATCTCTATTTTTCTTTTGAGTGATTCCTATGAAATTGTTAAATCCAATAACATTTCTTCCCTTGGGATCCAGTTTTAATTTTTTTTGAGATTTCACACATATATTAGTTTACCTTGCCAATTAAATTATCACCAACCTACTTGTTCAACAGACTACATTGGTCTCACAAGTACTTCGTTCGATCTCTATCTTATATCAAGCTTAGGAATTCTGAATCGAAGCGAAAGCCACCCTCATAAGCCTAATTAAAAGAAGCCTTTCAACACTTCTTCATAAGTGTCTGATCGTTACTCAACGGGAAACCACACAAACACTTTTAAGTCTCTCTTGACTTTGAAGGAAGAGATTCGTGCCTGGGATCCACTGCTTCGTGTCTTTATTGACATCACATAACCCCTCAAAAGTGTTGCTTTATTTCTTTTTCTTTTACACACTCAGCACGAAAATCTTTTTGATTTTCCAAAATTCTGGTTTCATTAATTCTAAGGAATTTTAATTGGGTTGGCTGTTATCAAAAGTTATGGTTAATATTCATCCACGTGGCGATTTAATTTAAAAAAAATGTCGTTTCATTCTAAAGGGATAAGATGACGAAATGATTTCAAACGGCGGGAGTCCAATCGATTTGATTTCAAACGGCGCAACAGGGAACCACGTGCGAATAGGAACCGTTTCATATTCAAACGGCGTCTGATGGGAAGGTGTGTAATTAGGGCCTGACATTCTCTCTCATGCGTGATCATCGGCTACGCCAACTGTCACGCGTTAGTCACCTCCGAAAAACCCTTCGTTTTTCAATTGAAGATTTGGGAAGATTTTTCTCTCTCCTTTACCCACAGTATAAAAGGCAACGTGATCCTCTATTTACCTCTTTACTGCGCCTATATTTCCAGAGAGCAAGAAATCCTTCAACCTTCACTGTTCATCATCTCTCCCACTTTCTTCACAGCAATGGCAGATTCTTCCTCAGTTCACGCAACGTCTCACATCCTGCCCATTCGCCCACAACAGAGTTTGATCATCGATCTCACTCCTCAGGTGTACGATGCATTCATGTTTCCTATCATCGAATGCTTGAAGTACTCCTCCATCGCTCCTGCTCTTACCAGGGCTGAAGTTGTTCCAATGGAGTTCCTGTCTCAAATCTTTGCCACAGCACACTACGACAAGGTCGTTGACAGGATTTTCTTCGATGTCTTTGAGCACAAGGCGTCGATTTCAAAGTAGAGGTTTTGCTCGTTGTTAGGGTTTGACGCTGATTCTTCGAGGGTTAATCCGGAAACCATTCCCATGGGTCATCTGTTCAACATGTTCTACAACATGGGGTACACTGAGGTGCTTACTACGGTGACGAAATTCAAGAAGTCGTGCTTACCTCCACAGTGGAATGGAATGTTCACTGTTCTTTTCAAGGGATTATCTGAACGAAGTGCTGGATCCGATGGGGCAAGTCGTTTATTTCTCTCCATCATGTACGGGATCTACAATGGCATCAACCTGGACTATGGGTCAGTCCTGTGGCAACAACTTATCCAAAGTCTCTCTTCGACCTCCCGACACTCAGAGATCTCATATGCCCGGTTCTGGACTATTGTCACTAAATGGGTGATGGACAAGTACCACGTCCCCATTGTCGCTGGTGCTCCAATGTCTTCGATTGGTACTTTCCATACCACGAAGATCATTGTCTCGGATGCTTCTAAGTTTCCATTCAATGGGTCTATCCCGGAAACGATGTATGGTGATGTTCCGGCTGACAGCAGGATCATTCAAACGTATAAGGAGTTCAGACGTTCTGGTCCGAGGGATCTTACTCCAGAGATGCTGAAATCAATCCATGATGCTGACAAGCCTGCTGCTAGAGGCAAGAAGGCTAACAAGGGAAAACAGGTGGCAAAGGGGGGAAAGGCCCATCTCCCAAGAAGAGGAAAACTACCAGAGTTGCTCAATCTCCACCGCAGAAGAGGAGAAAAACCCAACCGCGACGAAAGTTGATCATCGCTTCATCCTCAAGCGAATCTGAGGACGAGGGTTCTGATTCGGATGGATCTCAACGTGGCAACACTCCACCACGATCTCAAACCCCTGCAGTTCATGTTTCTCCTTCTCCTGTCTCCTCTCCACAGGTCACAATACCTTTTTCTATTCCCCCCATAACTTCCACCACTCAAATACCACCTACTTCCATCCCAATACCACCACCAATCTTTACCGAAGCAACAACCACCACCACTGCAGATGTTAGAACCAACGTATTTGATACGAGGGTTCATACTGACGCACCAATATCCACCTCAGCACCCGAACCCACACCAACAACCGAACAGACCACCCAACCCGAAACTACTACTATCGAACCACCAGATTCACCACCACCATCTTCTCCTGCTCACGCATCAGAGGATGAAGAACCACTCCTTGGCGGGGAAAATATGACTTTTGACTCGGTCTATTATAGTCTGTTTCAAGTATAGAGTGATGACGATGACGACGCTCCTGTCACCAAAAGGCATCTCAAGGAGCTACATGACAAAATCGACTCGCTCATCACCTCCTCTTCTACTTCTCAGTCATCCATATCTGAAGCTGCAATTCAGAAAATTGTTGAGGCTTTTTCCAAAGCTCATCAAGTTTCCCTTGATTCCGCCACTGCCGCCATCAATGCCTCAACCAAATCCTGTCAGGATGCGACTGAAAAAGTCGATAAACTATTTACTGATGCCTCTTCCCTGTTGAAATCTTTACAGGAAAGTGCTGAAGCCACCAAGACTACGCTGGAACCCATCATCAGCCAGTTGGCTACATCAGTCGCTTCTGAGTTTAAGTCGTTCGCTTCTCTCAGACAGTCTATTTCGGACGATAACTCAGCTTTTAGAACCACCATTGAGGAGCATCTCTCTAAGCTTTAAGAAGACTTAGCTGCCGAAAACTCTCTCATGGATTCTCTCGCAAGGAAGACTACCGCTCTGAAGGTCAAGAGTACTCAACTCTCCAACTGTCAACAGGAGATTGACTATCTTCGATCTGAAAGAGAGTTGGTTAAATCGTGTGTTTTGGATGTCCACTCTGCTATTTCCAACATCCTTGAAGCACATGACCCAATAATCAATTATTCAGTACGCCGTACCCTTGCAGAGAAGCTCGCTCCCGCCCTCGCTTTACTCAGCAAAATGGAAGGGCTCCTTGATTTCGTGTCCATTCCGAAACAAGGGGGAGAAAAAGAACAAGGGTCTCAACCACCTCCTACTTCAGCAACTCACACAACCGAACCTCCTCCAGTAGGCCAAGCCTCCGGTTCTTGTGTGAAAGACAAAGGCAAAAATATTGCTGAGGAGAGTGATGATGATAAAGAGACAATTGCCGACCTTCTGAAGTATCAAGGTTAAGATAAAGAGGCTGACATCAGTGCTCGTGTGGCTAGAGATGCTGAAGAAGCCGAAAGAAAACAGAAAGAAGCCCATGACCTTCTTGAGAGCAGGAAAACTCTTTTTCCTTCCTGGACTCTTGAGAGGTTGATTAAGGAAGCCATTGACACACCAAGTATCTTGTGGCTGGAACCTGTGATCTCTTTAGATCATTCCAATACTGACGACTCACAGTTCGACATGCCACTGACCCGAAAGGCGTTTGTTTTTCAGGCCTTTGACAACATTGCAGAGTTCCTTGATCCTCATCCACAGGTTGATTGGGACTTAATCGATTTTTATCTGAAGGCTTCTCAGCCCCAATATCAGACTTGGAGCGCTCAGAAAATCATCAATGTTCGGGTCCTGAAGCCGTACAGGGAAGGTAACTTCACCAATGTTCGCTTCAAGGTAGTTAGGGGATCTGCCAAAGCCGAACATGCCATCTCACTTGCAGATCTTCCCAATCTTAATCCCCATGATTGGATTATCTTGCACAACATCCTTCTGACAAACAAAGCTGAATATGGTCCGATCATTGACCATTTTAAGAGGATGCTTGTATACTACATCATGGAAGTTGCTTTGATGGATCGGGAGATTGCGAGCGTGTTTAAGAAGAAGCCTACCATATCTCCTGTTGGCTCTCCCAGTGATCTCAACATGATGCAGATGGGGAAGATTGACCCAAAGTGAAACTCTGTCATGTTTACCAGGAACGAAGGAAAGAAATGTCTTTTTGCCTTGGCAGACAAACATCTCTATACCACTGCATGTTTGGAACACGTTTTAGGGATCATCCATCGATGCAAGAAGAACACAACGGATGATATCAAGTACTTTGATGATATGATTAAATGGTACATTCGGTTCAGACGGACTATCCTTGCTCTTATCACATGTGTGTTTGATACTATAAAGAAGGCTCCCGCTGCTGGCCCAAGCAAGAAGAAGAAGTAGTCTCGCTCCAATTTGACACAAAGGGGGAGATTGTTTGGTCACATTTTGTGTTGCGTCTATTGGGCTCGTTAGTTAGTCTAAAATGTATCTCCGGTTTGGGTCTGTCCATCCGTGAGTTTTGTTTAGGGTTTATTATATATAGATGCTTGCATGCATTCTTAACGTATGATTGATAGAGATTTGATAGCGTACATGTTCTTATCTTTTGTAACCCTAGAATCCTCTACAGTGGAAGTTCTTAGTCGAGCTCTGCTGAGGATTATGTAATCTAATCATTCGACACATTTTGATTCATACTTGGGTTATTTACTGTTTATATATTCATCGCTTACCTGTTACGTAGATCTAATCAATCATCAAGTTAATTAATAACTTATCAAAAGTGTTTTCATGTAGTTGGACGTCGTAACTTGCATAATTAATGGTTAAATGACTAATTGGATACTTAAATGTATCATTACATGTTAAATAGGATTCGCGTGTGTGGTGAAGTCCTCACTTGACACTTAGCATCCTATACCGTCCATTCATCCGAATCGCCCACGACAGGTGAGTTCATACCCTCGAATTAACCTTTTAAATGATTTTAACTGCTTTTATAGGGGGGGAATACAAGTTAAACTGTACAATTATTAGATAAATCACATGTGATTAATAACTGTATAGCAAAGTAGATTTTTTATGTTAAACTGTTTATCAAGATTAAAGGTTTCCAAATCATGTTTTCGAATCTTGTTAAAGTACGAATATCCCTTTTTAGATCATTAAAGGTTATCCAAGGTTTTTCAAAGTTTGTTTACTTAAGAGACATCCAGTCGTGATTTCTTATAAAAGGTTTTTTTTTTCATTTAAACCGTTTTATACAAATCATTTTTCAAAGTTGTTTATGAAAGGTTTTTCAAAGGATTTCCAAAGGTTTTCAAAGCTTGTTTTACAAAATGACATCAAGTCGTAAATTCTTATTTTTAAAGGTTTTCCAAAGGTTTTAGCAAAGTTTTCTTCTATGCTTCTATTTCGTTAAGTGCATGCCTATATTTGTATAGTTATATAAACAATGTTTAAAGGACTTAGGAAGGCTAGTTCGCCCTATTTCCTTTTCCTCGTTGGGATGTGGTCTGGTGGGTATCGGTTATCCGTCCGAAGGTCGTTTAAACATTAATTATATATCATGTATACATGTATGGATATAAAACCTCTCTCTCTCAGCCAATTTATCGCCTTGAGTAGTACAGGCGTCCTTCTATTATTCATGTTTCTGGAACCCTAATAACTATTATAGGAATAGTTAGGAGACTCTATCTCTATCTCTATCTCTATCTCTATCTCTATCTCTATCTCTATCTCTATCTCTATCTCTATCTCTATCTCTGTCTCTATCTCTATCTCTATCTCTATCTCTCTCTCTCTCTCTCTCTCTTTTACTTTAGAATGTGACACACTATTTCCCTCAACGACGCTTCATTGTGCCAACGCCGTGTAACCAGAGACTCCGGGAAGGAGAGCGAACATCATGTGTATAGATCTATACGGTACTGACACTCCCACACCCATACTACTAGCTACAGTCCGCGCCGGTAAGGCCCATGGGTGACATAATGCCACTACCTCTAATGCCACTACCTCTACGCGTGACCTGGAGGGTCATCGGATGCTCTATCGTCGATCAGCATGGTTAAATACGGGCTCACATTCACCCTTTTTGTTTAGACTTTGCTAGCTGTATCGTTCACTCGATAATCTCTATAGTCTGTATTTTCTTGTTGTAGACTTTACTAACTGTATCGTTCATTCGATATTGTATGGAGTCTGTATTTTCTTGTTTTAGACTTTGCTAGCTGTATCGTGATGGGTTTTGAGCATTCTAACACTTCATAGGTGTACATGCAACCCTAATAACCTTGGATCTATGTTTGTCTAATTATCATGCAAAGTTGAATTCCAAGGTTATATTCCTATCTAGCATACATGGGGAACAATTTCTAACTTGAATGAAAGATAGAATAACTTACCTTGTTGTTGCTTATGTTCCTTGAAACCTTGTGAGCCTAGCACCCCAAGTGTGATGCCTCAAATGCTTCACACAACACCAAATGCTCTTGGAAAGACATTTGAGAGAACACACACTTCTTGAAATTGGCGTAGCCCTCTTGTTTCTTATGTGTAGCCGATTTTGGTGGAGAATGGGATCCTTATATAGTGTTGACACATCTAGGGTTACACCATGTAAATCCTAATGTGTCATGACTCTTCGTTTCCATGACCCATGGGTCTGTAACTCCCATGGAGCATCCATGGAGCATCCTATGGGCAGAACCCAACTTGATAATCCATGGAGCCTCTTAGCCCACTATACAAGATATGAATGATTTACATAATCAACCCATATATTTAATTAGTTATCTTTTGATCACTTAATTAATTCAAAATTAATTCTTTGATCAAACTAATCAAATAATATTATTAATATATTAGAACTTATAATATATTAATAATCTCCAAGTGTTATTTCTCTCATTTAGTCTATCCAATTGCATGGTGCCATGCAACCCAAATGGACCATGCAGGGTCGGGTCAAGTACTAACCATAAATAGTTATGGACTTAGACACCTTATCCAACAATCTCCCACTTGGATAAGTTAAATAACTATAACTCCAGTACTTCAGGAACCGATCGGCAATCGTAGCTCTTTTAAGGTCTCTCGGAACTGAGAAGATGTTGATACGCCATTTAAGATAAGTGATCAAAAAATCCTCTGTTCTCAATGATGCCAGAGAAATACATGGAACAATGTCTTACTTATTGTCCAGCAGTTTGTTTCCTGATTTCCGATTTGTTTGACAAAGAATAGGTCAAAACAAAATCATCGAGGGGCCCATATATCAGCTTCTAATCCAAGAAGGAACAGATAAACTTCGACTCATATGTTTGTTCTGCCACTCATTGAATTATACACAAAAGCACGTTTTATAACATCGAGTTACCAATGCGTTTTCATACAATCAATGCATAACCAACTTGTAAGTAACAAATGATATCTCTAGGTTTGAAGACTTATATGATATTACCGTCTCACGATCACTCGAGATAGAATTCCATGAAGTGATTCCAGTGAGCGTGGGTTGTGTCCAATGCTGACAACTTATGAGCACTCATGATTGTTGTAGCCTTGTCCAACACCGTAGACCTCTACAACCAATCATGACAGTCTTGATTCATACCTACTTCCGACATATGACCGACTGTGGAGGTTTGAATAATATGTTATACCAAACAAAATTATTCTGGAAGTCAAAACATGCAAAAGAAATATAGTAAATGATCGACAAGAGATAGCAACACTTTACTCATAAATAAAACACCTTTTATTCATCATCTAATGTCAATTACACTTTACAAATTTCGAAGTTATCTAAATACTAAATCTAATATCATCCTTCAGCCCTATGCTCCGAGCATGCTGAAGATGCTTAACCCGAGTCAGTCCCTTCGTGAGGGGATCTGCTGGGTTCTCATCCGATGATACCCTCTTTGCCACGAGGAGTCCTTCTTCTATCCGATGTCTGATAAAATGGTATTTTCTGTCGATGTGTCTGGATCTCCTGTGATCCCTTGGTTCCTTGGCAAAGACAACAACACTTTCACTATCACAAAAAATTTCCATTGCCACTTTTATAGCTGGTACAACTCCAAGGTCTCCAATGAAGTTCTTCAGCCATATCGGCTCCTTTGCCGCCTCGCTAGCTGCAATATACTCTGATTCATAAGTTGAATCAGCCACTGTCTCTTGCTTGGAACTCTTCCAAGAAATTGCTCCTTCATTTAGGGTAAAGACCCAGCCCGACTGAGAGCAGAAATTATCCCTATCAGTCTAGAAACTAGCAACACTATACCCTACAACTCTCAAGTCATCACTCCCACCGAGAGTAAGGACCCAGTCCTTAGTCCTCCGTAGGTACTTGAGGATATTCTTTACCACAGTCCAGTGTGCCTTACTAGGGTTCGCCTGATACCTGCTAACCATGCTCAGGGCAAAGGCTACATCAGGTCGAGTACACGTCATAGCATACATGATCGATCCTACTACCGAAGCATAAGGTATTCGACTCATTTCTGCTATCTCAGCCTCAGTGCTAGGGCTTTGTGTCTTACTCAATCTGGCGTTACTCTGGATGCGTAACTCTCCTTTCTTGGAGTCCTGCATGCTGAATCTCTTCAGCACCTTATCCAAGTAGGTACTCTGACTAAGTCCAATTAGTCTTTTACTCCGATCTCTCAAGATCCTTATGCCTAGAATATAGGTAGCTTCTCCTAGGTCCTTCATACAGAAACACTTCCCAAGCCAGGACTTAACTTCCTGCAGGGTTGGGATGTCATTTACTATGAGTAGTATGTTATCCATATACAACACCTAAGAGCTAACTATACTCCCACTAGCCTTGACATACACGCAAGACTCATCTTCACTCCTAGAAAAGCCAAATTCCTTGACCTTTTCATCAAAGCAAAGATTCCATCTGCGAGGTGCTTGCTTCAATCCATAAATGTATTTCTCAAGCTTACACACTCTATTAGGGTACTCGTTGCAGACAAAACCCTCTGGCTGACTCATGTAAACATCTTCAGCCAACTTTCCATTAAGGAAAGCGGTTTTGACATCCATTTGCCATATTTCATAGTCATGAAATGCAGCTATGGCTAACAGAACCCGAATAGACTTAATCTTGGCTACTGGAGAAAAGGTCTCATCATAGTCCACTCCAGGAATTTGAGAGAAGCCCTTTGATACCAGTCTAGCCTTATAAGTGTGTACTTTACCATCCATGTCGGTCTTCTTCTTGAAGACCCATTTGCACCCTACTGTGTTACGACCTGGTACATTCTCAACCAAGTTCCAAACTTGATTGTCATACATGGACTATATTTCGCTGTCTATTGCCTCTTTCCACTTGGCTGAATCAAGGGCTGCCATGGATTCCGCGTAACTGCTAGGTTCATCCAGACCTATCAGTGGCTCATCACTGATAAGTGTATCCCCTTCTGCAGTAATGTGGAATCCATAGTAATGCTCAGGAGCATTCCTAATCCTTGTGGACCGCCTCAGAGGTACAGACTTGTCAATTGGCTAAACAGGAGTTTCCTCCCCAAGTTGAGTGCTAGGGTTTGAAGTTCCTTCACCGCTTGACTCTTGAATTTCTTTAAGATCAACTTGCCTCCCACTGTTTCCTTGGCTTATGAACTCTCTCTCTCTAAAGAAATCCCTCCTGGCTACAAAGACCACATTTTCACTAGGTCTGTAAAAAAGGTAACCAAAGGATTGTTGTGGGTAGCCGATGAAAATACGCGTCTCGCTTCGGGGTTCGAGCTTATCATGAGTCTCGCGTCTCACGAAAGCCTTGCAACCCCAAATCTTGATGTGGTCTAGTTTAGGCACTTTACCAGTCCACATCTCGTGAGGAGTTATGGCAACTTTCTTTGTAGGGGCTAAATTAAGGATATGGGCGACAGTCTCTAAGGCATACCCCCAGAATGAGATTGGTAGCGAAGCTCGACTCATCATGGAACGGACCATATCTAACAAGGTTCGATTACACCTCTCAGCCACACCATTCAACTGTGGTGTCCTGGGAAGTGTCAATTGTGAGACTATCCCACATTCCCTTAGATAGTCAAGGAACTCTGAACTAAGATACTCACCACCACGATCGAATCGGAGCATCTTAATGTTCCTGCCCAATTGATTCTCGACTTCCTGTTTAAATTCCTTAAACCTTTCGAAAGTCTCTGACTTATGCTTGATCAAGTAGACATATCTATTGTAATCATCAGTAAAAGTAAAATAATAACGATTAGCATCCCTTGTGGCATGTTTGAATGGTCCAAAAACATCTGTGTGTACAAGTTCCAACAAACCTTCACCCCACTCACACGAGCCTGTGAAGGGTGACTTTGTCATTTTTCCAAGTAAGCATGATTCGCAACTATCATCTGACTTTAGGTCAAATGACTCGAAGACTCCATGCTTTTGGAGTTGGCCTATGCGTTTCTTGCTTATATGTCCAAGACGACAATGCCATAATGACGCTTTATCCAAGTTATTATTATTAACAGAATCAATACACAATACATTATTTCCTAAGTTATCAACCACATATACTGTTTCATACACGCCATCACAAGGTAATGCTTTAAAATAAAGAACAATATTAAAGAAAGCATTAATCGAACCAACTTCATTATCAAATGAAAAGGTGAAACCTTGTTTGTACAATGCATGAAAGGAAATAATATTTCTTGCCATTTCTGGCGAATAACAACACTTATTCAAATCTAAACTAAACCCACTACTTAGCGATAAAGTATAAACTCCAATCTTGGTGACAGGTAAAGCTTTCCTATTCCCCATGATCAAGTTTATTCTTCCTTGCTCCACATTCTCACTTCTTCTTAGTCCCTGCAAGTCACAACAAATGTGAATACCACAACCGGTATCAAGGAACCAAGACTTAGAATGGGGTGAGTTATTAGAAATGATAGTGTAAATACCTGCATGGTTGGGTTTAACTTTCCCATGCTTCACATCTTGCTGGTATTTTGGGCAGTTCCGCTTCCAATGTGATTTTTCATGGCAATAGAAGCATTCAGCCTCTTTTGGGTCAGAAGAAGGAGTGACGAAACCTTTCTTGGTTCCACTTGAAAAGAGCCATCAAGGGTCCGATCCTTGGTACCCTTAGAAGAGCTCTTTCTCTTCTTCCCTCGACTTTTCCCGATTGCCAAAACCGGAGTAGAGTTTGGAGTAGGAGTGTTAACAATCGACTTCCCCTTAACACCTGTTTCTGCGGTCTTGAGAAGTCCCTGAAGTTTGCTGAGTGTGACCTCTTCCTTATTCATGTGATATGTCATGCGGAATTGATCATAGCACTATGGTAAAGAGTGCAAAATGATATCTATTGCAAGCTCCTCAGGGAAGTTCACATTAAGCTTCAGCAATCGATCCACATACCTTTGCATTTTCTGCATGTGGCTCGTGACGGATTCCCCGTCCTTCATCATGGTTGTTATCATGGAGCAGATGATTTCATACCTCTCTTGTCGTGCACTTTGATGGTATCTTTCCATCAGATCTTGGTGCATTTCATAAGGGTAGAAATCCTCATAAGACTTTTGGAGTTCCGCTGTCATCGTGGCCATCATGATGCATGCCACTTTCGTAGCATCCCTTTCATGTGCCTGAAAGTCAGCGATCTCCTGAGGAGTTGCAGTGGTCTGATCAATCTCCTTAAGCTCCTTTTCAAGGACATATTCTTTGTCCTCGTAGCGGGTAATCATCCTGATGTTTCTGATCCACTCATTCAATTTGGATCCATCAAAAGTGACTTTCCCACATAAGTTCATAAGGGTAAAGGAGCCATTAGGGTTAGAGCCAGAAGTAGCATTGTTTGAAGACATCTGAAGGAAAAGGACAAGATTAGTTTAGATATTAAGAGAGTCCTTAATAAAACACCCAAATGTAATATTAAGGCTAGGACCCAATCACAATATATTATAACTTAGAAGAGGTATGTCGTAATCCAAGCTATAACATATTTGAAAGGTAGGTGAATGACGATTCATCAATTTCCACCACGAAAACCGCAATATTTTAGTATTAGGTTTTTGAATGGTTCTTAGAAATTCCTAGATTCTTTGAGATTCAATGAACTTTTCAAAGGCATGTTTCAATCTCGAGTGTGCCCTCCATGTTTTGTGACTGGGATACCGAGGATCACAAAACGAGGTGTGAAGTAACCATGCAAATCACTTGGTACCCTTAAAGCTTATCACTCAATCGATGTGCCGGTAAACCACACACGCTCCACCGATACTATAATAAACCTTAAGTCACCCTTTACCTACCTTGTTAAGTCCAAGTTAGTGTGTCGGTTAACCACACACGCTCCACCAACGACTTAAACAAAGTGTAAAGTGTAATTTCATGGATTAGCACCTTATTCACATTTTTCCTAAAGTAACTAAGATTGGGAATTTAATAAAACATTTAGTTACTTTATAATATTCATCATACTTTTAATGCGAATTTATAAGTCCTTGTCTTACCCATTCGACTAACGACCCTCCACCGGTCAAGCAAGCGGTGGGTGAGAGTGGACACCCATTAAGTTGCCATTTTATAGGAAACAACCTTATACCCACCTTACAGACCGGCTTCATGAATGAGGCGTACTAGCAGTAAGACGACTTTGTTCTTATACATACATACATATATATATATATATATATATATATATATATATATATATATATATATATATATATATATATATAATTATTAAATCATAATAATATAAGTATAAGGGTTGAATTTTAACTTTTAAAATTCTAAGGGTTAGAACTAAAGTTTTTAACATGACTTTACTTGTTCCAAAACATGAGAGCAAGTTTTGTAAACTTTCAAAACTTTTCATTTCTTGTAACTTATGAGTTTATTAGAGTAATAAAATGAAGACTCTTCATTTTTCTAACTCTTGTGTTCTTTTAATGGTTTTTAGCTCAAGTGAATTTTGGTTTTTTCATAACTTGAGGACAAGTTACGGACTCCATTAAAACACATTATGATCAAGAATTAAACTACCACATAGGCTACAAATAATTCCTATGATCATCTAAACATCATAAGATCAAGAACATGAACATGAACACTTTCATGAATCAAAACTACACTTAAAACTTTGTAATTTTGATAACTAGTTGTTGTAAATGGAATAGCAAAGACATTACACCATCTAAAACAAGTTTTCAAGTACCAAAATAGTTTAGGTTAATGTTTCTAGTCCATTTCCAGCAACTAAAGTCGAAAATCTGCACTCTGTGGCTCCTACTCGCCGAGTGCATGAACCTACTCGGCGAGAAGGTTGAAGATACAAGTGAACTCGGCGAGTCTCCCCATGGACTCGGCGAGTTCATCAGGCAGACAACAAGGTTTTCGACTTTTTTCAACTTTTAAGCACAAATAACAAACAAACAAGCCTAGGCTCTGATACCACTGATGGGTTTTGAGCATTCTAACACTTCCTAAGTGTACATGCAACCCTAATAACCTTGGATCTATGTTTGTCTAATTATCATGCAAAGTTGAATTTCAAGGTTATATTCCTATCTATCATACATGGGGAACAATTTCTAACTTGAATGAAAGATAGAATAACTTACCTTGTTGTTGCTTATGTTCCTTGAAACCTTGTGAGCCTAGCACCCCAAGTGTGATGCCTCAAATGCTACACACAACACCAAATGCTCTTGGAAAGACTTTTGAGAGAACACACACTTCTTGAAATCGGCCTAGCCCTCTTGTTTCTTATGTGTAGCCGATTTTGGTGGAGAATGGGATCCTTATATAGTGTTGACACATCTAGGGTTACACCTTGTAAACCCTAATGTGTCATGACTCTTCATTTCCATGAACCATGTGTTTGTAACTCCCATGGAGCATCCATGGAGCATCCTATGGGTAGAACCCAACTTGATAATACATGGAGCCTCTTAGCCCACTATACAAGATATGAATGATTTACATAATCAACCCCTATTTTTAATTAGTTATCTTTTGATCACTTAATGAATTCCAAATTAATTCTTTGATCAAACTAATCAAATAATATTATTAATATATTAGAACTTATAATATATTAATAATCTCCAAGTGTTATTTCTCTCATTTAGTCTATCCAATTGCATGGTGCCATGCAACCCAAATGGACCATGCAGGGTTTGGGTCAAGTACTAACCAGAAATAGTTATGGACTTAGACACCTTATCCAACATATCGTTCATTCGATACTGTCTGGAGTCTGTACTTCCTTTTGTTAGACTGAGCGAGACGTATCATTCATTCGATACTCTCCTGGAGTCTATGTTTTCTTTTGTTTTAGTTAGCAGTCTTACTGCTGAGGTATATATATTATTTTCCCCTAGTATTTTCACTTATGATTTTCTCATTACTCTTTTAAAGTCAATTCTGTGTTTGGTAATGATAGTAATTTGGGTAAAACTACTCCTTAAAACATAAATCGGTCGGGTCTTGGTAGAAGACTACTATTATTTAGAAAATATGGAAAGGAGGCTAATACACCGTAGATTCTCAACTACTATCTTTCATAAAGTTAATTTGAATAAAAATGCATATTTATACAAATGACACTAAACACTTATGGACTTACCAACATTATAAAATGCTGATACTGGCTTTCAAAATAACTTGTATTCTCAGGTCAGCGATAGACAGGTACATCCCGGGAGCTTTGCGAAGTCAGTCTAGAACCGAGCTACATCTATATTATTCCTTGTATTAACTTGATATCACTATGACATGTAACCTATGTAAAATTATTACTATGAATGCAATGGTTGTTGTACTTTGATTTCTATACTGCATATGTTGTGATACTTGACATGACGTCATCCACCCTAGAACGTTTCCGCCGTTCTAGTTTTAGGATGTGACAGATTGGTATCTGAGCATTGTTTATAGTGAGCTCAGTATATAAATTCATAAAAGATGTACATCCTATAAATACATAGGGATAAAACACTTTGACCAAGAATTATACTTTAAAATATAACCATATTTTACCAAAGTATAAGAACATCCAGAATCTAAACACTCGAACAAAAGTATCACAAGAAGAACAAATAAAAGTCTTGGATGTTGACCATGATGGGTTTTGTCCTAAGAACATCCTATGTGCTCATACAAACACTAATACTTGGATCTAGTTTTCTCTATTATACATGCAAGTTATCCAAGGCTATAAACCCTAATTCTAGCATATGGAAATCGATATTAACATATAATTAGGTTTAAGATATTACCTTGATTGTTATGTAGTAATAACAATGCCAATTCCTCCTTGAATTCACTTTGGAAGGCTTAGAGTCACAAGTTTCACTCCTCTAATGGTTCACAAACACCATAAGCAAGAGGATGAAGAGGAGAGGGGATGGAGGCTGCCCAAAACGTGTTGTAACCCTAGAAGAGTGCTTGTCCACGTTTTTGGGTCATAAGGGATCCATATATATATATATATATATATATATATATATATATATATATATATATATATATATATATATATATATATATATATATATATATAGGAGGCAATTAGGGTTATCTAACAAGGAAACCCTAATTTGGATGCTTAAGCCCTAAGCAACCCATGGAGCCCTTTCCTTAAGGACTTGGAGATTTCATATGGGCTTCCCCCATAGAATTCGTCCATTCCTTAATATAAGGCAATTCATGGCCCAAATTGCAATTATCTTATAATTACAATTCCAGTCCCTTAAGTTTAATTAATTTCTTTTAGTCACAAAACTAATTACCAATTAATTATTGACTAATATTAATTAAACAATATGATTTCTCCTTTAATATACTATTCCCATAATATATTAATAAATCATATTTAATCCTTTCTCTTCATAATTCATCCTATCAAGTTGCTTTGGTGAAGGCAACCCAAAAGGACCATGCACCATCAGGTCAAGTACATACCAAAATAGTTATGGACTTAGACACTAATCCAACAGTCTCCCACTTGGATAAGTCTAATAACTATTATGTGTATGACTTCAGATCTTGATCTGCAATCTTAGCTTTCCAAAGCCGCTGTCAACTCTGATCATATCAGATACGCGTGTCCTTAGATAAGGGATCATATATTCCTCCATTCTAGATATTGTAAGACATGATTTTTAATCATTCTTCTTTTTACTATTTCTCGATTCCCGATTTATGATGACTAACTAATTGAACAAATCAAATTAGCACTAGCCCGGCCGAGCATTTATGTTTTTCATCAATAAATCATCGAGGGGCCCAAAGATATCGCTTTTATCCTACTTTGGATAAAAGGAACGGATAAAATTTGATACAATGCTTGCTTGCACTCACCCACTGAATTACACACAACAATATGTTTTATAACACCAAGTTAATAGTGCGTTTACATATTATCAATGTGCAACCGATTTGCAGGATACAACCCACACATCTCGGTTTCAAGAATATAAGATGTTATCGTCTCACCAATCACTCGTGACTCAATCCATGGAGTGATCAAGTGAGCGTGGGTTTAATCCAATGCTCAAATTCATATTCATAAGCACTCATGAACGTTGCAGCAAACATTTGCTTATGTCGAATGCTCTTTAGACAATCCACACACCAATTCACGACAGTCTTCATTCATATTTACTTCCAAAATATGAACGACTGTGGCCTGTTCGAATAATTCGATTATTCTTAATAAATTCAATTATTCTGGAAGTCAAAACATGCAAATGTGAAACACAAGAATAATACTAATCCCATATGGCCTCAAACCTTTGAGTATAAATAAAACTCCTTTTATTTCTCACCATATCGATTACTCATTATTTGTCGTTTCGGGTAATCAACTTCTTACTTGAATTATTACACTTGTCCCATGCTCTTAGCATGAACACAATGTTTACCTATGGTTCTTACTTTTGTCAAATAGACCAAATTGAGCATATTCCCAATCATTATCATTTCACAACTCCAAATACTTTTTCCATAAGTGAAAGAATATCAAATTCTTGCTACTTATAGAATATGCTAGATTCTAACATTTTATGCAATGATCCTTTCGTAATGTCACTGCACTAAAGTCACAAAGACTATTGCCAGTGAAATTACAAAGTCCTCTAACGGAGATTGTTACATGACAATTCCTTAGATATGATGTCTCTCACTCAAAGTACATTCCTTTGAACATCCTTTTGCATAAAAGTTTCTAATCTAGTCATAGATTTTCAATATCCAATTCTTAATATGGACACGTTTCCATATTTTCCATATGACAACTCATTCTTAATAGAATCTTATCTATTCGTAATGATGTACATATGGTCCATCCAATATGGAAACATTTCCATATTTTCCATATGACAACTCATTCTTAATAAGGTCGATATGGTCCATTCAATACCATGCTTCCAACTACTCACAAGCAACCAATCATCGTCGAACTTTGGATTGTCCTTTGATAGTTGTTTAATTATTTTAGTCAAAACCAATTCTAGTCCCTTTTCCCTCTAAATGCGCTCGACATTTGATAGTTGTTTAATTATTTTAGTCATAATCGAAATTTTAAGAACACACTATGTACCTTTGACTAAATTTTATTAACATTCCACAACCTAAGCCTTTAGATTTGAAATGAAGCATAATATTCTCTCCTTTAATTATAGCAAAACAACTTTTCTAACCCTTACGACTTTGCAAGGTATAACTCTTGTTTTCTATAATTAATATTGCCAACTTGCAATACGTTCCATAATAATCATACAATCATAACTTTTATGCTCCCACTATCATGATGATTACTAGAAAACATAATACTTATGCTCCCACTAGCTTTGACATGTATTCATAAACAGCTTAACTTTCAGAAAAAAAAATGCTTATTGAATTTCTTAAGTTCATGTTTTTAATACTTAGTGCTTTGATAATCTTTTATCAAGGCTTCTTGAACTTATACACCTTTGCCTTGGATAGTTCATATGTGTGTGTAAACAATTTCCAAACCTCACAATTCAAATTATGGAAAGGGATACCGTAACCATAATCAAATTCGAGAATGCAATTTTACAATCACTATCTTCTTAAAATCTTTCTTAGTGAAAGAATTTCCTCACAATCATTTTCATGAAGGAGGAAATCTTATGACACTTATATTTAACGGTGTACTTGTTCCTATCCATGTGAATTTGTCAAAACCAAAGTTTACAACAAATTCAAACTCATATGGATCGAACTTTCTTGATCTTGATTTCTTGCCTTTATGGTAGCACAACTGCCCACCATGTCTTCCAAGTAGTTAAGCAGCTCACCTTTTCTTATCAATGTACTTTCCATTGATCAAGGTCCTTGCCTTTTATGCATTCAAATGAGAACTCATAGAACTCATTTGCATAATTAACTCAATTGGAACGTCATAGAAACAAAATGATGTCAACACGATAGGTTGTAAACCTCAACTCGTGTGCTAGTGATGATTGATAAGTTCTATTTGATTCGTTCTAGAAACTTTTCAAGACCATTAAGACTCCCACTGACTCCTTGACATATAAGATTCTTTTATCAATAAACATTTCTTGACAAACAAATATTCAAGAGTTAGTGTAGCTTTTATCAAGACTCTTCATAAATTGGTTCTAGTTGGTCTTTGACTTATCCAAGACATCACAACTTTCCACATTTGATGAATGTTATAAACCTTTAATACTTTTCACTCATTGTCACAATCTTAACTTTGAGATTTGTCATTGGAACGAAGTATGATAGACTTCTTGATTTAACCATTTCTTCAATTCTTGAATCCTCTTCTTAGACATGCAATTGTACTAAGACTCACTTAGAGGATCAATTGAGATATGGTTCTTAATCATTAAGACCAATCATATAGCATAAAAGGTACTCTCCCTTCTTCTTAGAATGAAGAAAAGCTTTTCTTTCTGCCTACTTGATTCTTCTTATTCGTTCTGCTATTGAGTTAAACTTTTTCAATCAATTCAGAATTACACTTAATCTTGTAAGTATAATCATATTTACCAAACCTTTAGTAAATCATGACGAATATCTTTATTATTCTTGTGGTGGACTTGATCAGCACACAACTTTGTGTACTCGATCTCCTAGTCCTTCACTTGAAACTTTGTCAATGAATTAGTCTAATTTCCAAATATGAAATTTCTCATTCATCGTGCAACCAAGTTGCATGATTCCAAGTTTCTGTCCAATTGAAATTTGGGCGATGAGAAACTCTCCCTATTTGGTAAATTCTCGACTTTCCATAAATAACATAATAAGAACCAAATCCATTATTTCTAATAATAGAAACATTTTAACATCAATTTTTCATACACGCCATTGCAAGGATAATATAAAAATCAAAATTTATTTTACGCAGAAAAATTTGTCCTTACAATGCAACTCATTGAAAAACTTATGCTAATACAGCTTTCTTAGCAATCTAATTCTAACTCTAAGTAGTAGCTTAAGAATCTAATCTTCGAGAAATGCAATCGAAATCCATTCCTGCACAGTTAGATTCTACTCACTTCTTCCTTTAAGCTCCCTTTCTTTTCTTCGATTCTACAAAACATCAATTGTAATCTTATCACATTATATATTAAGAATCTAGAATAGAAGCTTAAAAGAGTTAGTTAATGGATTTTACCTATACTGGAGCCATACGTTTCGACTCTCCCATCTCTTAGATCTCTTAGGTAAATAGGGCAGCTTCGTCTCCAATGCCCTTTCTCTTGGCAATAAAATCAAATTGACTCTTTTGGAACATGACATGGAACTACTTCATACATTTACTTTCTCTTATGATCAAACTTTTCGATCATAGCATGTCTTTCGTTGCCATTGTCTATATCCATAGAGGTCTTAAAGGCAGATTCACCAATCAACTTTGTTTTTCCATTGCGCCAAACCATTGCTGATTCAGCAGCAATAAGCATATAGGTGAGATCTGTAAGGGTCACGTCGCGGTTCATCATATAGTACTCTCTTACGAACTCACTATACGAGTTAGGAAGTGACTGAAGAACCCAATCAACA
This sequence comes from Lactuca serriola, assembly GCF_051521515.1. Taxonomy (NCBI): domain Eukaryota; kingdom Viridiplantae; phylum Streptophyta; class Magnoliopsida; order Asterales; family Asteraceae; genus Lactuca; species Lactuca serriola. The sequence continues at coordinate 303,311,261 of NC_136415.1, read as the reverse complement.
TCCATCTCCTCACAGACAACGGATCCCAACATTCTTAACCTATCAATGTGTGACTTCATCCCTAGGACGTGTGCACACACCGACTTTCCTTCTTTATGTTTACTTGCCAAAAGGGCTTGAGTGATCTTGAACTTTTCAAGCCTTCGAACTTGTGGGTTAGGGAGAATAATTGGAGGAGGAGGAGGAAGTGAAGTATGATCTCTTGTTCCTCGATCGAATCGTGGAATATCATCTTCATGTGGAATGCTTGTTCCACGAGATTTGAGAAGACCATAGTTGTCAAACTTTGACATCTACAAAACGGGAGAAAATGAATTCAAGTTAGTTGATTGATTGAGTCCTTAGTAAATCACCCAAATGAGATACTAAGGCTAGGACCCAACACAATATTCTACAACTCGGGAGAGGGATGCCGTAACCCCAATTGCAGAATATTTGAAGGTAAGTGAATGACGATTCACTAATTTCCACCATGAAAAACGAAAAAGAAATCTAAGTTTTAAATTTATGAAAATTCCTAGATCCTTTGAGATTCATTGAACATTTCAATGGCATGTTTAAATCTCCATATGCCCCTCTTGTTTGTGACTGGGATGTCGAGGATCACAAAGCGGGTGTGAATAACGATGCAAACTACATGGTGCCCTCACATGTTACAGTCACCTATTCGATGTGCCGGTAAACCACACACGCTCCACCGAAATATGACAAACATTAAGTCACCCTTTGCTACCTTTGCTTAGAACCATTTAGTGTGCCGGTAAACCACACACGCTCCACTAACGTCTTTGCAAGGGCACAAAGTGTAATTTCATGGAATTGCATCAATTCACTTTTACCTAAGTAACTAAGGTTGCGAATTTTATGAAAACATTTAGTTACTTTTATACTTTATTATATTTATAATGGAAGGTTTCTTCCTATCCTACCCGTTCGGCTAACGACCCTCCACCAGTCAAGAGTGCGGTGGGTAAGAGTGGATACCCATTCAATCGCCATTTTATAGGCAATTTCCTTAAGCACCCCTTATAGACCAGCTTCGTGAATGAGGCCTACTAACGGTAAGACTGACTTTTACTCATACATATATATAATGTTAGACTTTTAATGTTATATATAGTATAGGGTGTATTTTATACTTTCAAAATACTAGGTGGTATAATTTAACAATTATACTTTTAATTCAATTAAATTTTAAACCAAAACTTTTATGGATTTATTAAACCTCCTTTAATTATACACTTTAATTAATTAATAAAACCATAAGGGTGTGATTTGAACTTTTTCAAAACAATACTAGAGTTTTAGAATTTTTAACATTCCTAATTAAACTTTTAATCAAGTTTTAAATTCCAAAACTTGAGGGCAAGTTTTGAAACATTTCAAAACATTAGGGTTTAGAATTTAAATATACATCAAAATTAAGCTATTAATCAAAATTTAAATTACAAAAGTTGAGGGCAAGTTTTTGAAACCTTTTTCAAAACATTAGGGTTTTAATTATTTAAATTTCAAAACAACAAAACTTTTGGGTTCAAATTTAAACTATAAAACCTAAAGGGGAAAATATGAAACATTTCATAACATAAGGATTAAATAACAAATAATCTAAAATTAACATTTAATTACATAATTATCCATATTTGATTTATTTAATGATTTCTTGCAAAACAATTTATCAATTTAATCAAAATAATTAATCAATTATCACATAAGGAAACAAATATTTTATTAATTGATAAATATCTTCAATTAGATCAAGAATATAGTCAAATATATCATAAAATCGGATTTATATTGATCTAATATGATAAGATAACTATCCATAAGCAAAAACAGCAAGAAATCGCGAAGATATCCCCATCTGACGAGTTGACTCGTCGAGTCAAGCATGGACTCGTCGAGTCTGCATGGACTCGGCGAGTTCAGCTATGGACTCGGTGAGTCCAGCCTCCAGAAACCAAAAAATTTGAATTTTTCAACCATATCAATCATCAATACAATAGAAACCAGTCTAGGCTCTGATACCACTGATGGGTTTTGTCCTAAGAACATCCTATGTGCACATACTGTTGGATAAGGTGTCTAAGTCCATAACTATTTCTGCTATGTACTTGACCCGACCCGGCATGGTCCATTTGAGTTGCATGGCACCATGCAATTGGATAGACTAAATGAGAGAAATAACACTTGGAGATTATTAATATATTATAAGTTCAAATATATTAATAATATTATTTGATTATTTTGATCAATAATTAATTTAGAATTAATTAAGTGGTCAAAAGAGAGCTAATTAAATATATGGGTTGATTATGTAAATCATCCATATCTTGTATAGTGGGCTAAGAGGCTCCATGGATTATCAAGTTGGGTTCTACCCATAGGATGCTCCATGGATGCTCCATGGGAGTTACAAACCCATGGGTCATGGAAATGAAGAGTCATGACACATTAGGGTTTACATGGTGTAACCCTAGATGTGTCAACACTATATAAGAATCATATTCTCCACCAAAATCGGCTACACTAAGAAACTAGAGGGCTTGGCCGATTTTAAGAAGTGTGTATTATCTCAAGAGTCTTTCCAAGAGCATTTGGTGTTGTGTGAAGCATTTGAGGCATCACACTTGGGGTGCTAGGCTCACAAGGTTTCAAGGAACACAAGCAACAACAAGGTAAGTTATTCTATCTATTACTCAAGTTAAAATTGTTCCCCATGTATGCTAGATAGGAATATAGCCTTGGAATTCAACTTAGCATGATAATTAGACAAACATAGATCCAAGGTTATTAGGGTTGCATGTACACTTAGGAAGTGTTAGAATGCTCAAAACCCATCAGTGGTATCAGAGCCTAGGCTTGTTTGTTTGTTATTTGTGCTTAAAAGTTGAAGAAAGTCGAAAATCTTGCTATCTGATTGATGGACTCGGCGAGTCCATGGGGAGGACTCGTCGAGTTCACTTGTATCTTCAACCTACTCGGCGAGTAGGTTTATGCACTCAGCGAGTAGGGTCAACAGAGTGCAGAATTTCGACTTCAGTTGCTGGAAATGGATTAGAAACATTACCCTAAATTGTTTTGGTACTTGAAAACTTGTTTTAGAAGGTGTAATGTCTTTTTTAACTCATTTACAACAACTAGTTATCAAAATTACAAAGATTAAATGTGATTTTGAGTCTTGAAGGTGTTCATATTCATATTCTTGTTCTTATGATGTTTAGATGATCATAGGAATTATTTGTAACCTATGTGGTAGTATAATTCATGATCATAATGTGTTTTAATGGAGTCCATAACTTGTCCTCAAGTTATGGAAAACCAAAAGTCTCTCGGATTAAAAAAAACCATTAAAAGAACAAAAGAGTTAGGAAAAATGAAAAGTCCTCATTTTATTACTCTATTAAACTTATAAGTTACAAGAAATGAAAAGTTTTGAAAGTTTACAAAACTTGCCCTCAAGTTTTGGAACAAGTAAAGTTAAGTTAAAACTTTAGTTCCAACCCCTAGAATTTTAAAAGTTAAAATTCAACCCTTATACTTATATTATTATGATTTAATAATTATATATATATATATATATATATATATATATATATATGTATAAGAACAAAGTCGTCTTACTGCTATTACGCCTCATTCACGAAGCCGGTCTATAAGGTGGGTATAAGGTTGTTGCCTATAAAATGGTGACTTAATGGGTGTCCACTCTCACCCACCGCTTGCTTGACCGGTGGAGGGTCGTTAGCCGAACGGGTAAGACAAGGACTTATTAATTCTCATTCAAAGTATGATGAATATTATAAAGTAACTAAATGTTTTATTAAATTTCCAATCTTAGTTACTTTAGGAAAAATGTGAATAAGGTGCTATTCCATGAAATTACACTTTACACTTTGATTAAGTCGTTGGTGGAGCGTGTGTGGTTAACCGGCACACTAACTTGGACTTAACAAGGTAGGTAAAGGGTGACTTAGGGTTTATTATAGTATCGATGGAGCGTGAGTGGTTTACCGGCACATCGATTGAGTGATAAACTTTAAGGGTACCAAGTGATTTGCATGGTTACTTCACACCTCGTTTTGTGATCCTCGGTATCCCAGTCACAAAACTTGGAGGGCACACTCGAGATTGAAACATGCCTTTGAAAAGTTCATTGAATCTCAAAGAATCTAGGAATTTCTAAGAACCATTCAAAAACCTAATACTAAAATATTGCGGTTTTCGTGGTGGAAATTGGTGAATCGTCATTCACCTACCTTTCAAATATGATATAGCTTAGATTACGGCATACCTCTTCTAGGTTATATTATATTGTGATTGGATCCTAGCCTTAATATTACATTTGGGTGTTTTATTAAGGACTCTCTTATATCTAAACTAATATTGTTCTCTTTTCTTCAGATGTCTTTCAACAATGCTTCTGGCTCTAATCCTAATGGCTCCTTTACCCTTATGAACTTGTGTGGGAAAGTCACCTTTGATGGATCCAACTTCAATGAGTGGATCAGAAACATCAGGTTGATTACCCGCTACGAGGACAAAGAATATGTCCTTGACAAGGAGCTTAAGGAGATTGATGAGACCACTGCAACTCCTCAGGAGACCGCTGACTTTCGGGCACATGAAAGGGATGCTACGAAAGTGGCTTGCATCATGATGGCCACGATGACAGCGGAACTCCAAAAGTCTTATGAGGATTTCTACCCTTATGAAATGCACCAGGATTTGATGGAAAGATACCATCAAAGTGCAAGACAAGAGATGTATGAAATCATCTGCTCCATGATAACAACCATGATGAAGGACGGGGAATCCGTCACGAGCCACATGCAGAAAATGCAAAGGTATGTGGATCGTTTGCTGAAGCTTAATGTGAACTTCCCGGAGGATCTTGCAATAGATATCATTTTGCACTCCTTACCATCGTGCTATGATCAATTCCGCATGACATATCACATGAACAAGGAAGAAGTCACCCTCAGCAAACTTCAGGGACTTCTCAAGACCGCAGAATCAGGTCTTAAGGGGAAGTCGGTTGCTATCACTCCTACTCCAAACTCAACTCCAGTTTTGGCAATCGGGAAAAGTCGAGGGAGGAAGAGAAAGAGATCTTCGAAGGGTACCAAGGCTCGGAACCTTGATGGCTCTTCTTCAAGTGGAACCAAGAAAGATTTCATTACTCCTTCTTCTGACCCAAAAGAGGCTGAATGCTTCTATTGCCATGAAAAGGCTCATTGGAAGCGGAACTGCCCAAAGTACCAGTAGGATGTGAAGGATGGGAAAGTTAAACCCAACCATGTAGGTATTTACACTATCATTTCTAATAACTCACCCCATTCTAATTCTTGGGTCCTTGATACCGGTTGTGGTATTCATATTTGTTGTGACTGGCAGAGCCTAAGAAGAAGTGAGGATGTGGAGCAAGGAAGAATAAACTTGATCATGGGGAATAGGAAAGCTTTACCTGTTACCAAGATTGGAGTTTATACTTTATCGCTAAGTAGTGGGTTTAGTTTAGATTTGAATAAACGTTGTTACTCGCCAGGAATGGCAAGAAATATTATTTCCTTTCATGCTTTGTACAAACAAGGGTTTACCTTTTCGTTTAATAATGAAGTTGGTTCTATTGATGCTTTCTTTAATAATGTTCTTTATTTTAAAGCATTACCTTGTGATGGTGTGTATGAAGCTGTGTCTGTTGTAGATAACTTAGGGAATAATGTTTTGTGTATTGATTCTACTACTAATAATAACTTGGATAAAGCATCATTATGGCATTGTCGCCTTGGACATATAAGCAAGAAACGCATAGGCCAACTCCAAAAGGATGGAGTCTTGGAGTCATTTGACCTAAAGTCAGATGATAGTTGCGAATCTTGCTTACTTGGAAAAATGAAAAAGTCACCCTTCACAGGTTCCTGTGAGAGGGGTGAAGGTTTGTTGGACCTTATACACACAGATGTGTGTGGACCATTCAAACATGCCACAAGGGATGCTAATCGTTATTATTTGACTTTTACTGATGATTACAGTAGATATGGATATGTCTACTTGATCAAGCATAAGTCAAAGACTTTCAAAAGGTTTAAGGAATTTAAACAGGAAGTCGAGAATCAATTGGGCAGGAATGTTAAGATGCTTCGATCCGATCGAGGAGGTGAGTATCTTAGTTCAGAGTTCCTCGACTCTCTTAGGGAATGTGGGATTGTCTCACAATTGACACCTCCCAGGACACCACAGTTGAATGGTGTAGCTGAGAGGCGTAATCGAACCTTGTTAGATATGGTTCGTTCCATGATGAGTCGAGCTACGCTACCAATCTCATTCTGGGGGTATTCCTTAGAGACTGCCGCCCATATTCTTAATCTAGTCCCTACAAAGAAAGTTGCCAAAACTCCTCACGAGATGTGGACTGGTAAAGTACCTAAACTAGACCACATCAAGATTTGGGGTTGCGAGGCTTTCGTGAGACGCGAGACTCATGATAAGCTCGAACCTCGAAGCGAGAGGTGTATTTTCATCGGTTACCCACAACAATCCTTTGGTTACCTCTTCTACAGACCCAGTGACAATGTGGTCTTTGTAGCAAGAAGAGGAGTCTTTCGAGAAAGAGAGTTTATAAGCCAAGGAGACAGTGGGAGACAAATTGATCTTGAAGAAATTCAAGAATCAAGTGGTGAAGGAACTTCAAACTCTAGCCCTCAACTTGAGGAGGAAACTCCTGTTGAGCCAATTGACAAATCTGTACCTCTGAGGCGTTCCACGAGAGTTAGGAGTGCACCTGAGCATTACTATGGATTCCATATTACTGCAGAAGGTTAGACACTTATTAGTGATGGGACACTAGTAAGTCAAGATGACCCTAACAGCTACGAGGAAGCCATGGCAGGCCCCGAGTCTGCTAAATGGAAAGAGGCTATGGATAGCGAGATACAATCCATGTATGAAAATCAAGTTTGGAACTTGGTTGAAAATGTACCAGGTCGTAAGACAGTAGGGTGCAAATGGGTCTTCAAGAAGAAGACCGACATGGATGGTAAAGTACACACTTATAAGGCTAGACTGGTTGCAAAGGGCTTCTCTCAAATTCCTGGAGTGGATTATGATGAGAGCTTTTCTCCGGTAGCCAAGATTAAGTCTATTCGGGTTCTGTTAGCCATAACTGCATTTCATGACTATGAAATATGGCAGATGGATGTCAAAACCGCTTTCCTTAATGGAAAGTTGGCTGAAGATGTTTACATGAGTCAGCCAGAAGGTTTTGTCAGCAGCAAGTACCCTAATAGAGTGTGTAAGCTTGAGAAATCCATCTATGGATTAAAGCAAGCACCTCGCAGATGGAATCTTTTCTTTGATGAGAAGGTGAAGGAATTTGGCTTTACTAGGAGTGAAGATGAATATTGTGTGTATGTCAAGGCTAGTGGGAGTATAGTTAGCTTTTTGTTATTGTATGTGGATGACATACTACTCATAGGAAACGACATTCCAACCCTGCAGGAAGTAAAGTCCTGGCTTGGGAAGTGTTTCGCTATGAAGGACCTTGGTGAAGCTGCCTATATTTTAGGGATAAGGATCTTGAGAGATCGGAGTAAAATACTAATTGGACTTAGTCAGAGTACCTACTTGGATAAGGTGCTGAAGAGATTCAGCATGCAGGATTCCAAGAAAGGAGAGTTACCCATCCAGAGTAACACCAGATTGAGTAAGACACAAAGCCCTAGCACTGAGGCTGAGATTGCAGAAATGAGTCGAACACCTTATGCTTCGGCTGTAGGATCGATCATGTATGCTACGACGTGTACTCGACCCGATGTAGCCTTTGCCCTGAGCATGGTTAGCAAGTATCAGGCGAACCCTGGCAAGGCACATTGGACTGCGGTAAAGAATATCCTCTAGTACCTACGAAGGACTAAGGACTGGGTCCTTACCCTCGGTGGGAGTGATGACTTGAGAGTAGTAGGGTACAGTGATGCTAGCTTCCAGACTGATAGGGATAATTTCCGCTCTCAGTCAGGCTGGGTCTTTACCCTAAACGGAGGAGCAATTTCTTGGAAGAGTTCCAAACAAAGAGACAGTGGCAGATTCTACTTGTGAATCAGAGTATATTGCAGCTAGCGAGGCAGCAAAGGAGGCGATATGGCTGAAGAACTTCATTGGAGACCTTGGAGTTGTACCAGCTATTAAAGAGCCAATGGAAATTTTCTGTGATAGTGAAAGTGATGTTGCCTTAGCCAAGGAACCAAGGGATCACGGGAGATCTAGGCACATGGACAGAAAATACCATTTCATCAGACATCGGATCGAAGAAGGACTCCTCGTGGCAAAGAGGGTATCATCAGATGAGAATCCGGCAGATCCCCTCACAAAGGGACTGACTCGGGTTAAGCATCTTCAGCATGCTCGGAGCATAGGGCTGAAGGATGATATTAGATTTAGTAGTTAGGTAACCTCGAAATTTGTAAAGTGTAATTGACATTTGATGATGAATAAAAATGTTTTATTTATGAGTAAGGTGTTGCTATCTCTTGTCGATCGTTTACTATATTTCTTTTGCATGTTTTGACTTCCAGAATAATTTTTGTTTGGTATAACATATTATTCAAACCTCCACAGTCAGTCATATGTCGGAAGTAGGTATGAATCAAAACTGTCATGTTTGGTTGTAGAGGTCTTGGACAAGGCTACAACAATCATGAGTGCTCATAAGTTCTGAGCATTGGACTCAACCCACGCTCACTAGAATCACTTCATGGAATTCTATCTCGAGTGATCGTGAGACGGTAATATCGTATAAGTCTTCAAACCTAGAGATATGATTTGTTACTTACAAGTTGGTTATGCATTGATTGTACGAAAAACGCATTGGTAACTCGATGTTACAAATCGTGCTCTTGTGTGTAATTCAATGAGTGGTAGAACAAACATATGAGTCGAAGTTTATCTGTTCCTTCTTGGATTAGAAGCTGATATCTGGGCCCCTCGATGATTTTGTTTTGACCTATGTACCAGGCCCGGTCAGAACTAAGTTGATGTGTTCAATTAAGTTCTTTGTCAAACAAATCAGAAATCGGGAAACAAATGCTGGACAATAAGCAAGACAATGTTCCATGTATTTGTCCGGCTGATATCTAGAACGGAGGATTATATGATCACTTATCTTAAATGGCGTACCATCATCTTCTCAGTTCCGAGAAACCTTGAAAAGAGCTATGATTGCCGATCGGTTCCTGAAGTCACACTTGCAGTAATAGTTATTAGACTTATCCAAGTGGGAGACTGTTGGATAAGGTGTCTAAGTCCATAACTATTTCTGGTATGTACTTGACCCGACCCGGCATGGTCCATTTGGGTTGCATGGCACCATGCAATTGGATAGACTAAATGAGAGAAATAACACTTGGAGATTATTAATATATTATAAGTTCTAATATATTAATAATATTATTTGATTAGTTTGATCAATAATTAATTTAGAATTAATTAAGTGGTCAAAAGAGAGCTAATTAAATATATGGGTTGATTATGTAAATCATCCATATCTTGTATAGTGGGCTAAGAGGCTCCATGGATTATCAAGTTGGGTTCTACCCATAGGATGCTCCATGGGAGTTACAAACCCATGGGTCATGGAAATGAAGAGTCATGACACATTAGGGTTTACATGGTGTAACCCTAGATGTGTCAACACTATATAAGAATCATATTCTCCACCAAAATCGGCTACACTAAGAAACTAGAGGGCTTGGCTGATTTTAAGAAGTGTGTATTATCTCAAGAGTCTTTCCAAGAGCATTTGGTGTTGTGTGAAGTATTTGAGGCATCACACTTGGGGTGCTAGGCTCACAAGGTTTCAAGGAACACAAGCAACAACAAGGTAAGTTATTCTATCTATTACTCAAGTTAAAATTGTTCCCCATGTATGCTAGATAGGAATATAGCCTTGGAATTCAACTTAGCATGATAATTAGACAAACATAGATCCAAGGTTATTAGGGTTGCATGTACACTTAGGAAGTGTTAGAATGCTCAAAACCCATCACATACAAACCCTAATGCTTGGATCTAGGTTTCTCTATTGTACATGCAAGTTATCCAAGGCTATAAACCCTAATTCTAGCATATGGAAATCGATATTAACATCTAATTAGGTTTAAGATATTACCTTGATTTTTATGTAGTAATAACAATCCCAATTCCTCCTTGAATTGACTTTGGAAGGCTTAAAGTCACAAGTGTCACTCCTCTAATGGTTCACAAACACCATAAGCAAGAGGATGAAGAGGAGAGAGGATGGAGGCTGCCCAAAACGTGTTCTAACCCTAGAAGAGTGCTTGTCCACGTTTTTGGGTCATAACGGATCCATATATATATATATATATATATATATATATATATATATATATATATATATATATATATATATAGGAGGCAATTAGGGTTATCTAACAAGGAAACCCTAATTTTGATGCTTAAGCCCTAAGCAACCCATGGAGCCCTTTCCTTAAGGCCTTGGACGATTTCATATGGGCTTCCCCCATAGAATTCGTCAATTCCTTAATATAAGGCAATCCATGGCCCAAATTGCAATTATCTTATAATTACTATTCCAGTCCCTTAAGTTTAATTAATCTCTTTCAGTCACAAAACTAATTACCAATTAATGATTGACTAATATTAATTAAACAATATGATTTCTCCTTTAATATATTATTCCCATAATATATTAATAAATCATATTTAATCCTTTCTCTCCATAATTCATCCTATCAAGTTGCTTTGGTGAAGGCAACCCAAAAGGATCACGCACGATCGGGTCAAATACATACCAAAATAGTTATGGACTTAGACACTAATCCAACAGACCATTACCGTCAAACCTGGGCAGTTATGTAATTGTAAGCTTGAATAAATGTAACCTGATCAACTACGTTTATTCGAGATGCGACCAACGTATGCTTGGGAGTGATGGTGGTGTTCCAGTCAACTTAATGAACTCCTTCACAAAGGATTCATAAGACCAAGTTTCTCACCTTGGGGAGCACCTGTCTTGTTTGTAAAGAAGAAAGACGGATCGTTCCGTATGTGCATCGACTATAGAGAGCTGAACAAACTTACTGTCAAGAACCGCTATCCTCTACCCCGTATTGACGACCTATTCGATCAACTTCAAGGGGCGAACTACTTCTCCAAAATAGACCTGCGATCCGGATATCACCAATTACGAGTTCTAGAGGGGGACATTCCAAAGACAGCCTTCCGAACTCGTTATGGACACTACGAATTTGTGGTGATGTCGTTCGGATTAACCAATGCACCAACAGTATTTATGGACCTAATGAATAGGGTATGCCGCCCTTACTTGGATCAGTTCGTCATCGTCTTTATCGATGATATACTTATCTACTCTCGAAGTGAGGAAGAGCATAGTCAACACCTACGAAAAGTCCTAGAAACACTGCGAACGGAGAAACTCTATGCGAAGTTCTCTAAATGCGAATTTTGGATTCGAAGAGTCGAATTTTTAGGCCACGTTGTTAGCGAGAAAGGTATACACGTGGACCCCTCCAAAATTAAGGCTATTGAGAACTGGTCGGCACCAAAGACACCTACAGAAATTCGTCAATTTCTAGGTCTAGCTGGCTACTATCGCAGATTCATAAAGAACTTTTCGAGCATTGCGAAACCCCTTACTTCATTAACCCAGAAAGGTGTGGCCTTTGACTGGGAAGCGAAACAAGAGAAGGCATTCCAGACACTAAAGCAGGCCTTGTGCACCGCACCGATACTATCCCTCCCCGAAGGGATAGAAGACTTCGTAGTGTATTGCGACGCGTCAAATCAAGGACTTGGTTGTGTTCTTATGCAGAGAGGGAAGGTTATCGCTTATGCCTCCCGACAGCTTAAGACACACGAAGTGAACTATACGACACACGACCTCGAGTTAGGAGCAGTGGTATTTGCTCTGAAGATCTGGAGGCACTACTTATACGGAACAAAGAGTACTATATTCACCGATCACAAGAGCCTTCAACACATTTTCGATCAGAAGGAACTCAACATGCAACAACGACGATGGTTTGAGTTACTGAATGACTACGAATGCGAAATTCGTTATCATCCTGGCAAGGCCAACGTAGTAGCCGACGCCCTCAGTCGAAAGGAATACACTGGTCGGAGGGTCAAATCTCTGACCATGACTATCCATTCCCACCTATCCGCACAAATTAAGGAAGCACAAATGGAAGCTTTGCAACCTGAAAATGTGGCGGGTGAATCCCTGCGAGGAATGGAGAAGAATTTAGAAGCCAGGGGTGACGGAGCCTTATATTTCATGAACCGGATCTGGACACCGAAACACGGTGGTTTCCGAGACTTGGTCATGACCGAGGCGCACAACACTCGGTATTCCGTCCACCCAGGTTCAGATAAGATGTATCTGGATCTTAAGAAGCTATACTGGTGGCCTAATATGAAAGCAGAAATTGCTACCTTCGTAAGTAAATGCCTTACTTGCGCAAAGGTTAAGGTCGAGTACCAGAAGCCCTCTGGCTTACTACAACAACCAGAGATCCCGGAATGGAAGTGGGAGCGGATCACTATGGATTTCATAACCAAGTTTCCCAAGACGACGGGTGGACTTGACACCATATGGGTCATCGTTGATAGATTGACCAAGTCTGCACACTTCCTGCCTATCAAAGAAACAGACAAAATGGAGAAACTTACAAGAACATACATTAGGGAAATCGTACGGCTACATGGTGTACCTATGTCCATTATCTCCGATAGAGATAGTAGGTTCACCTCAAGATTTTGGCAATCACTACAACATTCCCTAGGAACAAGGCTGGACATGAGCACAACCTACCATCCTCAGACCGACGGACAGAGTGAGAGGACCATCCAAACTCTGGAAGACATGCTGAGAGCCTGCGTGATTGACTTTGGAAAGGCATGGGATATTCATTTACCCCTTGTCGAATTTTCATACAACAATACTTATCATACAAGCATAAAGGCTGCTCCGTTTGAAGCCCTCTATGGTTGAAAGTGCAGATCCCCTCTGTGCTGGACTGAAGTTGGCGATACCCAGTTAGCTAGAGGAAGAGTTCCTGAAAGCACTCTCACAGGTCCGGAGATCATACATGAAACAACAAAGAAGATCGTTCAGATTCGTGAACGATTGAAAGCCTCAAGAGACCGACAGAAAAGCTACGCTGACCAAAGGAGGAAACCTTTGGAATTCCAGGTAGGAGACCACGTCTTATTAAAGGTCTCACCGTGGAAGGGTTTAATACGATTTGGAAAGCGTGGGAAACAAAATCCAAGATACATAGGGCCTTTCGAGATTCTTGCCAGAATCGGCCCTGTGGCTTACAAGCTTAACCTACCGCGCGAACTTAGTAACATCCACCCAACCTTCCACGTCTCAAACTTGAAAAACTGTCTGTCCGACGAGACTCTTGTTATTCCACTCTACGAGATCGAGATCAACGAGAGCCTCAACTTTGTGGAAGAACCAGTAGAAATCATGGACCGAGAGGTCAAACAAACAAAACAAAGTCGCATACCCATCGTGAAGGTTCGCTGGAACGCCAAGCGGGGACCCGAATTCACATGGGAACGCGAAGATCAGATGAAGCAAAAGTACCCTCATCTCTTTCATGTTCACTAGTATCTTTACTACTTTAAATTTTGGGACGAAATTCTCTCTAACGGGGGGATGATGTGACAACCCGATATTTCAACTCTTTGTAACGACCAAAATGGGTCAAGTATTGTAACCACTTCTGAATAATAAAAATTTACTTTCATAATAAAATTTACAAATAGTTCTATTTAATTTCCTTCTAGGTTTAAATGTCTTTGAACCATCATCGTACGTGAAAAGAACGCCCAAATCCGACTTCATATAGCGAAGTTATGATTTTTCCAAGTTCGGCTTAGCAACAGACAGCTAAAAACTCGAATTGGAAATCGAGCGACTTTTGGCCGGAATGACCTAAACGAGAATCGAAGGTCTCGACAGTGGTATTCCAGCGGTAAAAAGTCTGGCAAAAACCGACATCAGATAAAGAAGTTATAAATTTTCAAAGAAATTCCTTAAACACGATGGGTTTTTAATAAATAATAAAAAAATAATTTTGGAATTTGCCGACGGAGTCTAAACGAAAGTTGTAGAGCGTAGTCTCACCTACGCGTGGATATAAAGACCATCGAAAACAGAGTTCGTATGAAGAAGATATGAATTTATGAAGTTTATTAAATAAATTAATTATTTATTTTATTCAAAATTCGGATATTATCCGAAGGGGAGTCAGCTTCCTCATCCGAGGTACGCGCTGCGTACTCTTGTACGCCCTGTGTAACCGAGAGGATTGGCCTCTGATCGTCCACGTCGCGCTATCCGAAGGAACCGACCCGTCCGACCCGTCCGAAACCCCGACCCGTCCGACCTGACGTCCCATCCGACCCGCCGTCCCATCCGACCCGCGTACCCAGCAACCCGTCCCATCCGAAGCCGAGGCAGTCGAGGCTTCGGTCATGCATGACGTACGCGTACGCGCTGCGTACGAGCGTACGCCCCGCATACCGAGGCAGACCAGCCTTACTATAAATAGGATGCGAGGGTTTCCAATGAAAGGGCTCATTTCTCTCCTCTCTCTCTCAACTTTGCCTCGTTTTCCGTGTCCGTTCAAACCCGAAGCTTTGGTCTTTTTGGCTCAAGTCCCGAAGGTCGATTATTCTCCCGAGATTCCCGAGAATCCCGAGGAAAATCCGTTTCCCGAGACGAAACTCTGCCCGGTTTTCCATCTCGCTATCTCCAAAACTTTCAAGTGAGTTTCATACCCCTTAATCAACCGTTTTAATTATTCTAAATACTTTTATATGCTTTCAAGGGGGGGATTACAAGTAAAACACACGAGTATTATCGTGTGTTACATAAAGAAACTGTTTTATATACTGTTATATATTCAAATCACATGCGATTTATAAACCTTTAAAGGAACTTTCATATATATATATATATATATATATATATATATATATATATATATATATACAACATATGTTACAATAGCATTCGATATTTTAAAATATAAAGTTGTTGTAATGCATGTATGAACTAAACTGTTCTTAGATTATTCTTGTCTATCTTAGACTCTACACCAAAAATTTATGCTTTGTTAAACAAGTGATTCTTTTTCTAGGTATTTCTAAACAAACAAGACACACTTTTTGAAAACTATAATAGGTATAGTTTTACGAACAGATTTCTAACTCTTATATACTAGAAACATACATTTCAAGAAGTTTACTTTCGTATACAAGAACAAACGTAACATTTTAACAAGTAGATCTGCTTTTATACCACGGATTTGTGAGACACTAACTTCATGTACGTTCGAGTACACATTTCAAGTCCTGTATTATATACCAGAATCCCTTGGAGGGGGAGCATGGTGTTTGTGTATAGATCTATACGGGCTTGACAACCCGCGCCCTGACTGTTAGCTGCAGTCCACCGTTTGGGGTGACAAACGTCATAACATTCCAACGCCTGAAGAACGTTGTGTATAGGCATTCAGAGTCAATAGTATGGTTATAAAACTCACAAGGGGTATTAAAAATGCATTTATTTACAAGGTTTTCAAACTCATTGGGTATTTTACATTTACATACATTTTGGAAACAAACATTGGTCTTGAGTGAAGGCTACTTTTATACTAGCAGAAAATATAGGATTTTCTAAACACAAACAAACAAAGATAAAACATTTCATTTCATTCAAACATTGTCACTTAAATACTTATGAAATTCACCAGCTTAAATGCTGATCTACTCTTTCAAAATTACTTGTATGTCCCAGGAAATCAGTAAATTTCAGGTATTCATTTCGCTTTTGATGAAGGGATGCTGCGGCGCCAGTTTAATCTCGTATTTTTGACATCATATTGTAATTGAGTTTTGAACATGTAACTTTTGACAAATGTAAACTTTCAATTATATATATGATGGTTGTATTGCTTTCTTTACTATATATATTCATTTGTTACGCTACCACATGAAGTCATCCGCCCCCGAACGTTTCCGCCGTTCAGGTTTGGGGGTGTGATGAGAAGGGAAACAAACATAATCTAAGTTATTTTACACTAAACAAGTCAAGAACAATAACTTATAAGATTATGATAAACATATTTCAACATAAAAACCCATTTTTGGGCTTAAAATGTCTAGTATACAAAACTAGGGTTAAAAATGGTCAAGTCACGGTTTCTTAAGGGCCAAAAGAGTCAAAACAGTTCCCATAATTGTTTTTCTGAATAATAAAATTTTCAAAGGACTTGAAATGTAAATTTTTAGCTTAATGGGCTAATTTTGGGCATTTTGGCCCAGAAAGCCTAAAAATGCGCAAAATGACAACTTAAGGGGTTGAAATGAAACTTTCTTCAAAATAGGGGATAAATAGCATAATAAAACTATTTCAAGGGTCAAAAACGCTTTTCACTACCAAAAAGGACCAAAAATGTAAAGTTTTTGGATTTTGGGCCAAAACTGTAAAAGTTGCGAAAAGTGGGGTTTTAACCCAGAAATACCATTCAGGAAGGGCTGAATCTGTTAACAAAATAAATTTTGGGTTAAAACTATCTTTTCAACAAATTTATGATACAAAAGTGTCAAGAAAATGTTTTAAGGACTAAAAATGAAATTCTTTTATATAATGGACTAAAATTGTTATTTTTATAAAAAGAAAAGTAGTGAAAAGGTCAAACTTCGACTTTTAGACAAATTAATTCATTAAGTCAAAATACAAAATCCACGACTACCGACAAAACGAAAACGGATACACGTTTAACTCCAAATATCGTTATAAATGAATCGATTCGGTCTCGAATCAATACAAAAACAATAACCGTTAAATCAAACACTTCAATAGATACACGATAACTACGATGAGTAAACTTACAAACTTTGGGCTTGAGAGTTTCAAATCATGCTTGATGGATCTTGCAAGTCCATCAAAACGATCTTTGGGCCCAAAGGGATAACACTTATATGTTATTGGGCCTCCTATGACCCAATTCTGTGTAAAAGGACTTTCAATAGCTTTTATGTGCTATGGGTCCCTAGTGGCCCATTAGAAAGGCTAGTAAGGTCAAATTGTTGGGCCCTAGTGGCCCGACAGCCTAAGGTACTTACGATAGTAGCAGGACATAGTGCTCCTCTTCTCTTCGTTCGCTAAGGCTTATGAGAAATCAAAGTACAAGGAATTAGGACGATATTCAATGTGGAGTAATCAATATTCATTCGATATGACAATACAAAAATCATAAATCACGGATACCTTTCAACATCGGGTTTTCCGAGGAATTGAATACTACTCGCTCGAAATTTTTATAACTATAATACAAAATACCTTTCATGTATATGTTTTTGTAATCATTCATGCATCAACTTATGGATCTTCACACTTTGATAAACAAAAGTCTTTTCAGAAAATATCGGATTTTCTGGGTTTTACAAACTTCACAAATCATTTTATGAAAACATTGCTTATGAACTCACCAACATTTTATATGTTGATGTTTTTCCAAAATAACTTGTATTCTCAAGTAACAGGTAAGCGGAAGAGTAATATGAAGTAATGTCTGGATGTTATGTTGTTGAAAACACTCAAACAATTTATGTTATGAATGTGTAATGTTAAAATAATGTACTTGATGTGAACAATTCCAGTTGTAATATATTGATGCATGGTGACGTTTATGTTATGATTCATGTATATTCATTATGATGATATTCAATTAAAGTCAAGCGAGCCCTCGGACGTTTCCGCCGTTTGGTTCGGGGGTGTGACAGGTTGGTATCAGAGCTCTGTTTATAGTGAACTAGCATATCTAACCACACATTGATATGCATCTATAAACCAAAGAGGGACTAACACAACACTGAACAAAACAAAACAAATAAAACATCTTTGCTTGTGTGAAGTAGGAAGCAAAACATAATACCAAACCAAACAAGATAATGCCAGCATCTTGGTTAAGCCAGGACTGCTCATAGTTGTATTAAGGAGAGGATGTAGCCTGATCAACTACATTTCCTCCGAGGGACAACTATCACGTGTCCCGAGAAAATCGCGATGGTAGGAAAACCTAAAAACATACCCATTTATCACCAAAAGGAGAACATCAACTCAATCTATACAATAATTAAAACATCTTAGGAATAATACTAGCATGTTTATACACCCTAGTAGACAGCATGGCTGGTTTCCATCACCCCGGAGATCCTTATCTCCCTAATCAGGGGAATAACGGATGGTTGGAAGAATCCGAAGAGGAACCTGAAGAGGACCTCGAGGAGGAGTATGAAGATGAACCCGAGGAAGACCCCAATGAGGAATCCGAAGGGGAACCTGAGGCGGAAGCCGTAGGCGGACCTGCCGAGCCAGTGGTGGACTAGGAAGAAGAGGAAGCCGAAGGAGGTCTCGAGGAGGAACCCAACGACGACGAAGATGGTGATTCGGACACAGAGTCCGAAGTCATCAACCCCCCTTATCCTGTTAGGGTGCCCGCTTATCGGGTAGGCCCCACTGTTCCTATACCCCCCTAGGGTATCGACCTTTGGAGGTGGAGTAGAGAACAGGGACAGTGACCCCCGTTCGGCATGTCACACGAGTTCTATGACCTGAGGGAAGGAGGACGGGTCGATCGTGCTCTTCCAGTCATGGTGAGACGATTGCGGAACACTGGCGTCCTAGCTCAGAGCACCGCCGATCAGATGCACCAGATGCGGACTAGGATCGAGCATGCAGAGTAGGAACCGCGAGAGGTTATCCGAGAGTTCCACATGTGGCAGGCGAGGTGGGAGGCTCGACTTCGAGATGCGGAACAACAAGTGGCTCGTCTTCAGGGAGCGTCCACTTCCTCAGCACCACCCCCTGGCACATCCCACCATGAGTAGGACTAGTCGTATCCGTCTTTAATATTATGTTACTAGGATCTATGCTATATACCATCGACTCTATGTTTAAGTGATTACACTACTCATAGAGCCGTTATGCTGCCAAACTTACCCCACTTATGTATGCTCTTTCGAGCAAAGTTTTCATGTATGAAAATCCGGATAATATTAATGGAAAATTTTATGTGTTTTATTGTGATGTTGTAATCTGCTATGTGTTAAATATCCATGATTGTACGCTAATTTGTGAAATTACTTACGTTCGTGCCACACACCTATTTTATAGGATCACAATCTCACAAAAACCATAGGCACTCAACATCTTTCCGTTCCATGACAGAAAGATGACTCAACGACCAACTCGCGGTAACCCTAGGCCAACCCTACCAGAAGTCGACTCAGCTGCATTCCAAGCAGCTGTGTCTACTGCGATCACCACAACAATGGCACATATTCACCAAGGGAACAACGGAGGGGTCAACGGACAAGGGGCTGGAAGATCAAACAAAGGGATCAATCAAGGACCTACCAAAACATGCTCCTACAAAGATTTCACCAATGCCAAGCCGCGAACCTTTAATGGTACGGGTGGAGTGATAACCCTGAAAAGATGGATTGAGAAGGTGGAATCAGTGTTCGAAATATGTGAATGCCCCGAGGAGGTGAAAGTGAAGTTTGCCGCGCGCACGTTCGTCGACCAGGATCTCACCTGGTGGAATGGATATATAGAGGCCATGACTCTCCTTGTAGCCAACGCTATGCCATGCACGGAGTTGAAAGAAATGCTGATGGATGAGTACTGCCCTCGTGGCGAAATCCAGAAGATGGAGCATGAGCTGTGGGATCTCACCGTCCGAAACTCTGATATAGATGCATACATATCAAGGTTTAGCGAGCTGTCATTACTGTGCCCTGACATGATTACGTCTGAAGGGAAGAAAATCGAACGATTCATCTGGGAATTGACCTCCCCAATTCAAGGAAATGTAATCGCTGCAAAACATAAAACTTTCAACTGTGCCAAGAGATTGGCAAAGAAACTGTACGACCACAACAACAAGAAGGGGTGGAAGCCAGCAGAAGCTGAAGGAGAGAAGGAGAGTGACAACAAGAAAGGAAAGAACAACAAGAGGAAGGGCCGCCAAGGCTCGGAATCGTCCAAGAAGCAACAAACAGTGACAGTCAATGCTGCAACCACCCAAGTTCCACCCACACCACATGCTCCAGCCTCAGCTAATCCAAGTGCTCCTAGGTAGTATTCGGGAACTCTTCCAAAGTGCAACAAATGTGGTCTCCACCATAATGGAGAATGCAGAGAAATGCATTGCACCAGTTGCAATCGGAATGGTCACACGGCAAGGTATTGCAGGACCTACCCTCCCCAGAACCAACTACAAGGAAACAACAACAACAATAACTGCAACAACAAAAACACCAACAACAACGACAATAACATAGGATCAAGCCCCACTTGCTATGGATGTGGAAGGGCTGGGCATATCCGTCGAAACTGCCCCAGCACCAACAACCCTAGGAACGGAGGAACAGGAAGGGTGCTAGCTATGGGTCAAGGAGAAGCAGTTCAGGATCCTGTTGTTGTTACTGATACGTTTCTCCTGAACCACACTTATGCATGCGTCCTATTTGATACAGGAGAAGAACGAAGTTTTGTGAGCAATAAATTCAAACACTTGTTAAGACAACAACCCTAGAAGCCTAATGAAACCTTCACGGTGGAAGTGGCTAATGGGAAGACATAATCCACTGGGGAAATCTATATCGGATGTACCCTGGCCTTAAATCATCACGTCTTTCAAATAAATTAATGCTTGTTTCCATTAGGAGTTTTAATGTGATTATCGACATGGATTGGTTAAGCCCCCACCATGCTGGAATTATGTGTTATGAGAAGGCCGTTCGCCTTCACCTTCCAAATCACGAAACCCTAATTATAAACGGGGAAAAACCCAGCACGAACCATCGCCTTATCTTGTGCATTAAAGTGCAAAAGTACCTACGAAAGAAGGACTTGACGTTCCTGGCTCATATAGTAGACAAATCCAAGAAAGAGGTTAACATTCAAGACATTCAAGTAGCTTGTGAGTTCCCAGATGTCTTCCCTGATGATCTTCTGGGGATACCCCCAGAAAGACAAGTCGAGTTTCGAATTTACCTTGTACCAGGAGCTACTCCCACCGCCAAATCGTTCTACAGATTGGCTCCTTCGGAGATGCAAGAGCTGTCAAGTCAACTTATCGAGCTTCTGGATAGAGGAATCGTCCGACCCAGTTTCTCACCTTGGGGAGCTCCGGTTCTCTTTGTCAAGAAGAAAAATGGTACCTTTCAGGATGTGTATCGACTATAGAGAACTTAACAAGTTCACTGTCAAGAACCGATATCCCCTTCCACGAATCGACGATCTATTTGACCAGCTCCAAGGAGCTAGTCACTTCTCAAAGATAGATTTTTGATCTGGATACCATCAACTCAAGGTCTGGGAAGAGGATATTCCAAAAACTGCTTTCCGAACTCGTTACAGACATTATGAATTTTTTGTAATGCCCTTCGGTCTAACGAATGCTCCTGTCGCATTCATGGACTAAATGAATCGAATCTGCCGACCATTTCTTGATAACTTTGTTATCATTTTCATCGATGATATCCTCGTCTATTCCCGAAATGAAGAAGAACACGGCCAACATCTCCGAAAAATCCTAGAAACCCTTCGAACTGAAAAGTTATATGCAAAACTCTCTAAGTGCAAGTTTTGGCTCCTAAGTGTGAACTTTTTGGGACATGTTGTTAGTCAGGAAGGAATTCATGTGGATCCCTCTAAAATCCAAGCCATCGAGGGATGGGCAATTCCAACGAAGCCCACGGAAATTCGCCAATTTCAAGGCCTCGCAGGCTATTACAGGAGATTCATCCAAAACTTCTCTAAGACGACCAAACCGCTTACCATGCTGACACAAAAGGGCATACCCTTCGTATGGACGGACAAGCAGGAATTCGCATTTCGATCTCTGAAGCAAGCACTCTACAGTGCGCCGATGCTATCGCTACCCGAAGGAATTGAAGACTTTATAGTCTACTGCGATGCGTCAAATCAGGGCTTAGGCTGTGTACTCAGGCAGCGTGGAATGATGATAGCTTACGCATCCCGACAACTAAAGACGCATGAAGTGAATTACATGACCCACGATCTGGAGCTGGGAGCAGTGGTCTTCGCCCTGAAGATTTGGAGGCACTACCTTTACGGCACTAAGTGCACCATCTTCACTGACCACAAGAGTCTCCAACACATCTTGAATCAAAAAGAGCTAAACATGAGGCAACGAAGATGGGTCGAACTGCTAAAAGACTATGAGTGCAAAATCAAGTACCACCCAGGCAAGGCTAGCGTGGTAACTGATGCCTTGAGTCGAAAAGAATACTCAAATCGTCGTGTGAAAAATCTCTCGATAACCATCCAATCCCACCTGACCTCGCAAATCAGAACAGCCTAGTCAGATGCCATGAAGGTGGAAAACAGAACAAGCGAAGCGTTAAGTGGAATGGAAAAGAATCTCGAAGTGAAAGAGGATGGGGCATATTATTTCATGAACCGCATTTGGGTCCCTAAACTTGGGGGATTCAGAGAGGTAGTCATGAATGAAGCCAACAAGACGCGATACTCCATCCATCCAGGTTCAGACAAAATGTACTTGGATGTTAAGCAACATTATTGGTGGCCTAATATGAAGGTAGATATTGCCACTTACGTTAGCAAATGGCTTACTTGCGGTAAAGTAAAGGTGGAATATCAGAAGCCCTCAAGATTACTACAGCAACCAGTAATTCCAGAGTGGAAATCGGAAAGGATTACCATGGATTTTGTAACCAAGCTACCCAAGTTGACGGATGGTTTGGACATGATTTGGGTAATAATTGATAGACTAACGAAATCCGCCCATTTCCTACCAATAAAAGAATCATACAAGATTGAGTGCCTGAAAAGAATCTATATCAAGGAAATCGTGAGACTCCACGGAGTACCCGTATCTATCATCTCAGATAGAGATAGTAGATTTACATCCCGCTTTTGGCAATTGCTTCAGAAAGCTATGGGAACACAACTTGACATGAGCACTGCCTACCACCCACAAACGGATGATCAAAGCGAGCGAACCCTCCAAACACAAGAAGATATGCTTCGCGCGTGTGTAATAGACTTTGGAAAATCGTGGGATACCCACTTGCCTTTGATCGAGTTCTCATACAACAACAGTTATCACTCGAGTATCAAAGTTACACCTTTCGAAGCATTATACGGGCGTAAATGTAGATCACCGTTGTGCTAGGCGGAGGTAGGAGACACCCAGCTAGCAAGAGAACAAACGCCAAACAATGCCTTAACAGGACCGGAAATCATATGCGAGACGACCGAGAAGATAATTCAGATCAGGGCCCGACTTCAATCATCACGGGACACACAAAAGAACTACACCGATAAACGACGAAAGCCCTTGGAGTTTCAAGTTGGAGATAGGGTTCTACTAAAACTCTCTCCTTGGAAAGGAGTGATTCGTTTTGGGAAGCGAGGCAAACTGAACCCTCGATACATTGGACCCTTCGAGATTCTTGCCCGAATGGGTCCAGTGGCTTATAGACTGCAACTACCCGCTGAGCTCAGAAGTGTACACCCTGTGTTCCACGTTTCCAATTTGAAAAAGTGCCTATCCGACGAGACTCACGTCATCCCATTAGAAGAAATTGAAATCAATGAGAATCTTCTGTTCATCGAGGAACCAGTTGAAATGATGGACATAGAGGTGAAGCGTACCAAGCAGAGCCGTATTCCGATTATGAAAGTTCGATGGAACGTAATATGCAGACCAGAATTCACATGGGAACACGAAGATCAAATGAAACAGAAGTACCCTCACCTATTCTCGCATTCTCAAATCCAGCATTCAAAAGAATTTCGGGACGAAATTCCCTATAACAGAGGGATGATGTCACAACCAGGAATTTGATGCCTTGTAAACATTAAACAATGATAACAAATGTGAGCCAACAAGGTGAAAGCATGTATGATGCTTATTCAATAACAGTATAACTTCATCAAATACTTCATTCAAGCACTAGAAATAGTCAACAAAGAATTGGAAAAGCCTTGAAATCCCGGTTTAAGTCCATTTAGGCTAGGATTTCCTTATTGGACCTAATGGACCAATAAGTTTCTAATTTAACTATCTTGAACCTAGAACCCTCAAATGGGCCCTAATTGGACCCATATAGATGAAACTTGTGTTGTTTATTTTTATGCAAATATTTTTTGTAACACTCTAAAAATTCCAACCAATTTAAACTTTTCAAAACAACCCAATTTCATAATGTTATTACAAGAAGGTTTTCAATACATTTATCATCAGAGTATTTCCCAGAAACCACATCGTAAACAATAAAACTCGAGGAGCGGTACAATCATGCCTGTGCCTTGCCACTGTCTCCTGAAGTACCTGAAACATTTAAACCACAACTGTAAGCCTGGAAGCTTAGTGAGATACCCCCAAAATACTAACGCCATACAATCATAACCATATCATATAACCGATACAGAACAACCATGCACTTCGGGTCTACTGTGTGACTGGTCCGCTGCACCGGCCTACAGTCCACTTGGTCCACCCACCGAGTCTTGCCATATACATCGAGTCTACAGTGTGACTGGTCGGCCCGCACCGGGCCTTCAATCCACCTGGTCCACTCTCTGAGTCTACAGTATGACTGGTCCGCTCGCATCGGGCCTTCAGTCGGCCTGGTCCACTTTCCGAGCCTTGGCACGTCTGGTCCGCCCTCTTGGGCATACAGCCTATCCGGACCACTCACTGGGCCTTCGAGATAACCGTTCTGCCCTGGGTATGTTGGCCTACAACATAAAGCAGGTCCCGCCTCAACCAAACCCCAGTCGAAGAACCATGTGCACATAAACATACACTCATATAACAATACACATCCAATCAAATCGATACAGCAGATCACATATCATAACATCATCCTAACCAGGATACCGACCTAACCGGTCACTAGCATATCATCATCCTATATACTAGGATCCCAACCTTAACCGGGTCTCTAACATAGACCATCCTAACTACCAGGATGCAACATAGCAAAGCAATAACATAACAACAATACTCAGATTAAAATCCGATAAAGGGCCGACTTTGGTGCCTTAGACCCTGTTGATATAGTGAGGATAACTCACCTCGCGACTGCTGACTGAAAAGGATAAGATCACGCTGCTCCAACCTCCGACACGAACTCCACCACTGATCAATACCAAAAGACTGAACTCAATAAATACCTATAATTAACAAAATACCCCTGGAAGACAACTGGTCAATTCTTGGTCAATGTCAAAGTCCTCAATCAAAGTTAACCCTCCTGACCGACTCTACCCGCCGAGTCAACCCGCTGACTCGTCGAGTCCCCATGCTCTGAAACTCCCATAAGATGACTCAACTCGTCAAGTCGCCCCAAGACTCGCCGAGTCCCACAACTCTGAGTCTAACCGCACTCAACTCACTGAGTTATCCCTTAACTCACCGATTCACACCTTAACCAGAAAAGGTTAGGACTCTACGACCAAACTCGTCGAGTCCAAGAACAGACTCGCCGAGTCCAAGGCAACATTCAACGTACTCGCCGAGTTGCTCTTCCAACTCGTCGAGTTCCTGCGCATCTTCATCCAACTCACCGAGTACCTCTAGTTCTTAATCCATACAGTGGCTTTCCAAGCCATGCAGGGGCTCCAAACCATAGATCCACTCCCCTACAACCCATCCATCACGTAAAGTGCAAACTTTACGTGAATCCAAAGAGATCTAAGCATTAAACACATTTGCGCTAAGTTTTGGGACAATGGAACTTCTCCAACAACTCTCATACAGGAACTTTATGACATAAGGGACCATCATAAGCTTAGATCTGAAGTAGCATCCTCAGATCCAAGCTTCTATCTCGAATTGGATCTTATATCAATCACCACACATGAATCCATGAAGGAATAGCTTAAGGAAATGGTTCCTTACCCCTGAAATGAGCCCAACCAACAGTAGATTTCTGATCTACCCAAGCTTCCTGATACAAGCCTCCAACCTTCAAGCTTCAAGCACCAAAGATCCTCCTCCAAGCTCTAATTCACTCAACAATGGGGTCTCCTCACGAATTAGGGTTTTCTGGATCTCAATGAGCAGCAAAGAGGCTGAGGGGGAAAATATAAGGTTCCTTATATAGGGTGTAAACCCTGAAAATATGGTTTCTCATTCCAGCACCAACTCGCCGAGTCCAGCCGCCGACTCGTTGAGTCGGTCACTAAACGTGTGACCAAAATCGGGACTCGACTCGCAGAGTCTCTCCATGGACTCTCTGAGTCTATCATTCTTAATTACACCAAGCACCCTGAACTTGCACTTCTGAATTCGGGGTGTTACAATTCACCCTCACTTAAATTAGGCTTCATCCTTGAAGCCTGCTGCAACTCACAATTCCCGATAATATTACCATAATGCATCTCTTAGTATTGACTGACCCAGGTTCCTTCGATCGCTGTTGTCGAACCTCTAAAAAGTCCAACCCTTCTCTCCCAGAGTTTCAACAACCGATTCAAGCTGGCCACCGGCTTCTTTCTCTGATAACAACCCTCGTTAACCAATGATCGCCCGATGGTACTTTCATTGCCCCAACTCACAACAATCACTTGTCCCTTACAAGGCTAGACATCACCCTGGACTACCAGGTCCTGTCCCAGTACCAAGCTGTTATCCCTTTCCTTGAATTGCGTAGCCTTGTCAAGTTCACTTATGGGACTCATCCTGCTTCCCTTCCAAAACCATCTCTTTTCTTTCCGAGCTGACAGGATGGCATATCCTTTTGCTCCTAAGCAACTCCCATGATCTCTCCCTTGTAGACACATATGCATGTCGAACCTACTGTAACATCCTCGGGCTGGAAACCCGACACACTAACGATACCTTCACACATCCCCATGATAAATTACCGCTACATACATATCTTCACGATCACAACCATACTGGAAAATCCAAGGCTCCATCCTTGTATCCTCTCTGAACCCTTCTGGTTCTACACTACCAGAAATCCTTCCGCAACCTCAACAGACATCTAACCCGGATTTGTTCCCATACCACTGGTACCATCCCAGTACTTACTACCAATAGCTGAAGTACTGCCAATAATCCACTTACTCCACTTCCTCCTCTGTTGGAGTACCCATGCTCCTTCCGGGGCTACATGCCATTCCTTTTCAGGAAATCCACCCAACAACCCTTACCGCACCTACACGAGCCACTGAGCTCTCTTTGACTCAACATTATTCATGTTGAGCAACTTTTATCCTCGAACTTCCCTAACTCTGAATATGCTTGCAAGGACTCTCGGGTCCATGCACTGCTTTCACTAACTTGATCAACACTTGGGGCCAGACCATATCAATCATCATTCCCTGGTGAAGCATCTCCTCATTCTCCTCATATTGATTCACTAACACGTACAGAGTCTTCAGCATCGTTGGACCGCCCCTCCAGGCCTTCAGCCTATCTGGACCACTCTCGGAACCTTCAGCATGTCTGGACCGCCTCTCTGGGCCATCAGCCTGTCTGGACCATTCTCTCGAGCCTTCGAGCTGACTGGTACGCCTTCCGGCCTTCAGTCTTCTCGGTCTGCTCAACTATCATACATCATTCCAATTACCCTTCTAGGGAGTCCTTCCCGTTCATACTGTTCTAGCCCTAAGGGGTTCTGAACTCTCGTCCCGATCCCGGAATCCTTTCCATGGCCTAAACCCAGGCCTAACTTCAAACACTATCTTTCCTAAATCCATGATCTGCTCCCTGCCCCCACTAGTCTGCCACTTCCTCATACCCGCCCACACTCTTGGCTGACTGAAACACCGCTGACTCCCAAACAGCTAATTAGCCTCAAATACTTGTCGGTCCTCCTGAGAATTTTCCAATACTCCCCACTTAGAGCACTTACTACCAACCACCGGTGACCCAACCTGCATCGCGCATCTCGAACTCTAAGGGAGTTCAACTCCCCGTTGAACACTTCTCAAAACACAATTGCTATACCCGACAACAAAACCAATCAATCAAAACCTGACCATCAATCCCTTGGGTGCTAACTGATTCCAACCCATAACTACCGACCCCTCAATAAAACTACAAACTCGAAAGATAGAACGAATACAATACCGTGAATTATGCGAACAAGACTAGCATATATAATACTCCATAGAAACCATAAGATAACAAGATATCAAGAAGGAAACATACACACAGCTGCTTCCGACTCTGCCCTGAACACCTCTGCTATAAGCTGAAAAGCACGCCCCTGAGCCTTCGGGGGCTCTGCTCCACCCTGACCTCCACCCGTAATCCTCAAAGTGGCCGACGCTCGAGCCTGCACCGGTCCTGCAGCAAGTTGTGGATACTTGGCCCTCATGTGACCAACCTGCTGGCACTGATAACAAATCCTCATAACATGAACTGGGGCTGATTGACGGCAATCCCTCGCATAATTCCCCTCTCTCCCGCACTTGCGGCACACACCACCGGACCTACAAACTCTAGTGTGACCCTTCCCGCACTTCCCAGAAGTGTGGCTACTCTGATCTCCCAACCAAGAATCAACGGTCTTGGACCATTTCGGCGCCGCCTGCGACTGTGTCAGGGCCTGCCTCTGCTCTCTCAACTGTAACTCAATCTCCAACTCATGCTGCCGAGCGACCTCCTGCAACTCCAGCAAGGTCTCACACTTCTGCGTAGACACAAACTGCCTGATATCCCTCTTGAGCATACTTAGATATCGGGACATCTGAGCCTGCTCCAAAGCAAACTCTGGACAAAACATTGCCCTTTCAGTGAACATCCTGGTGATCTCCGTCACTGACTCTGAGTCCTGCTTCAGCTCCAGGAACTCCTGAGCCAACCTCTTCCTCTCAACCCGTGGAACATAACGGTTACTGAACATCTCCCGGAACTGATCCTATGAAACCGCAGCCGTCTTCGCATCCGAATATGACCCCGTGGTAAATCTCCACCAATCCTTCGCCCCGAGCCTCAACAGGTTCAGTGTGCATCTCACTCTCTGATCAGCAGGGCATGAACACGTGAAGAAACACCCCTCCACGTCTGACAACCATCTCATAGCAACGATCGGGTCCTGAACTCCATCGAAGGTTGGGGGCTTTGTATTATCGGAGTCCCGATACTGAAAACCTCTACCGGCTACTCCCTCTGCCGCTGCTACAGCCGCTGTAGCCGCCGCGACAACCGTCTCTATAAGAGTTGCATAGCGCTCATCAAAGTACTCAACCATGGCGGTCTTGATCGACCCAAACAGTTCCGGCAACTCGTCCCAGAACAACGCAGCAACCTCATCATGCATGATCTCACGAATCCTAGCATCCAACTCGTCTATGCTCATCTGACTAATAACCTCAGGTGGTGCTGACCCACCCTGACCACCTCCTCCTGCTCCCGATCCTGACCCGGATCCATTCCCAGCATGCCTCGTAACCACCATACTAAAAATACAACAAAACATCAGATGCTCTCCAAGAACCCCGGGAACCAACTCCCAACCCAAACCTAGAGGTTGTGGCTTCCTTGATACGCGTATGGGTCCTGTGCTTTCAGTAGTACGGGCCCATACTACCTTCCACACCTACCCTTATTTATATCAGGTATCACCACAACATCCTCCTGCAGAACATACATAACAAGCACTCAACCCTCACTCCTAGAGGAACACTAGATATCTCATACAGAAAGAAACCATAGGCTAGCAGGCATCATAAATCAGGCAACTCTATCTTGAAATTCCTGAAGATCCCTAGCCTAGTATTAGCATGCTGTTCTATCATATCTCATAAACAAATAACTCGTATGGTATTTTGGGGTTACTTACTGGATCCGGCTGATCGTACCTCCGCATCCTCCTTTACTCATTTTTAAAACCATTTTCAATTCTCTTTTGAAAACTCTCCTTGATTTGAGACTGGATTCACACGAATGTTCCTCCAATTCACTCAAACGACATTGTATTAAACTTTTCAAAACAACCCAATTTCATAAAGTTATTACAAAAAGGTTTTCAATACATTTATCACCAGAGTATTTCCCAGAAACGACATTGTATACACATAAAACTCGAGGAGCGGTACGATCATGCCTTTGCGTTGCCACGGTCTCCTAAAGTACCTGAAACATTTAAACCACAACTGTAAGCCCGAAAGCTTAGTGAGATACCCCCAAAATACCAACGCCATAGAATCATAACCATATCATATAACCGATACAGAACATCCATGCACTTCGGGTCTACTGTGTGACTGGTCCGCCGCACCATCCTAAAGTCCACCTGGTCCACCCACCGAGTCTAGCCATATACATCGAGTCTACAGTGTGATTGGTCTGCACGCACCGGGCCTTCAATCCACCTGGTCCACTCTCTGAGTCTACAATAGCATTAGTCCGCCCGCACCGGGCCTTCAGTCGGCCTGGTCCACTCTCCGAGCCTCGGCACGTCTGGTCCGCCCTCTTGGGGCCTACAGCCTATCCGGACCACTCGCTGGGCCTTCGGGATAACCATTCCGCCCTGGGTATGTTGGCCTACAGCACAAAGCAGATCCTGCCTCAACCCAACCCCAATCCAACAACCATGTGCACATAAACATACAATCATCTAAAAATACACATCCAATCAAACCGATCTAATAGATCACATATCATAACATCATCCTAACCAGGATACCGACCTAACCGGTCACTAGCATAGCATCATCCTATATACCAGGATACCGACCTTAACCAGGTCTCTAACATATACCATCCTAACTTCTAGAATGCAACATAGCAAAGCAATAACATAACAACAATACTCGGATTACAATCCGATAAAGGGTCGGCCTTGGTGCCTTAGACCCTGTTGATATAGTGAGGATGATTCACCTCGCGACTGCTGACTGAAAAGGATAAGATCAGGCTGCTCCAACCTTCGACAAGAACTCCTCCAATGATCAATACCAAAAGACAGAACTCAATAAACACCCATAATTACCAAAATACCCTTGGAAGACAATTGGTCAACTCTTGGTCAAAGTCAAAGCCCTCAGTCAAAGTCAACCCTCCTGACTGACTCTACTCACCGAGTCAATCCGCTGACTCGTCGAGTCCCCATGCTCCGAAACTCCCATAATACGACTCAACTTGCCGAGTCGCCCCAATACTTGCCGAGTCCCACAACTCTGAGTCTAACCACACTCAACTCACTGAGTCATCCCTTGACTCACAGATTCATAGCTTAATCAGAAAAGGTTAGGACTCTACGACCAAACTCGTCGAGTCCAAGAACAGACTTGCCGAGTCCAAGGAAACATTCAACGTACTCGTCGAGTTGTTCTTCCAACTCATCGAGTTCCTACCCATCTTCATCCAACTCACCGAGTTCACTCCTGTGACTCGCCGAGTACCTCCAGTTCTTAATCCATACAGTGGCATTACAAGCAAAGCAAGCTCGAAACCATAGATACACTCCCCTACAACGCATCCATCACGTAAAGTCGAAAACTTTACGTGAATCCAAAGAGATCTAAGCATTAAACACACTTGGGCTAAGGTTTGGGACAAAGGAACTTCTCCAACAACTCTCATACAGGAACTTTATGACATAAGGGACCATAACAAGCTTAGATCTGAAGTATCATCCTCAGATCCAAGCTTCTATCTTGAAGTGGATCTCATATCAATCACCATACATGAATCCATGAAAGAATAGCTTAAGGAAATGGTTCCTTATCCCTGAAATGAGCCTAACCAACTGTAGATTTCTGATCTCCCCAAGCTTACTGATACAAGCCTCCAACCTTCAAGCTTCAAGCACCAGAGATCCTCCTCCAAGCTCTAATTCCCTCAACAATGGGGTCTCCTCACGAATTAGGGTTTTCTGGATCTCAATGAGCAGTAAAGAGGCTGAGGGGGAAAACATAAGGTTCCTTATATAAGGTGCAAACCTTGAAAATAGGGTTTCTCATTCTAGCAGCAACTCGTCGAGTCCAGCCGCCGACTCGCCGAGTTGGTCACTAAACGTGTGACCAAAATCGCGACTCGACTCACTGAGTCTCTCCATGGACTCGCTGAGTCTATCCTTCTTAATTACACCAAGCACCCTGAACTTGCACTTCCGAACTCGGGGTGTTACATTTTTCGTGGTTGATAAATTAGATTTTCACAAACTCAAGCTATTTTATGGACAAAGTAACCATCACGTGGAGATTGGTTTTCAATTTTCAAAATGAGAATATTAGAAGATACAATTTTCACATAAGCACATGAAATCCAATAAGGCCCACATTGACGGTGTAACGTCCGGGTTTCAGGGATAAGCATTTTAGACGATGTAATAGTCTAGGCCAACTATTGTAAGTCTTTTTGAAGTAATAATGATGAAATATTTGAGCATTATGTGAATTATGTGTATTTGTGTGCTTATTACTTATTTATAAATGTATAATTAATAAAAGATAAAAATAAGCGTCAAAATTAAAATGTGATATAAGCCCGATATCTTTACATAAAGTTGTAGTGGTCGAAACAAGGATTCCGGAGGTATAAAGAACGCCAAAATCCGAGTTCTACCGAAGAAGTTATGACCCGTCAAAGTTTCACGACGGAACCGACACGATATCGGGAAACGTAAATAGTGAATTTACGATAGAGCGAGTTTTAGCCTTAGCGATCTAAACAAAAGTCATAGAAAACGTTAAATCGAGAGCTTCCATAAAAAGAACGCCTAAATCTGACTTCGTATGAAGAAGTTATGATTTTTCGAAGTTTCGGCTTAGCAGTGTACAATCCGAAATTTGAATATTAGATCGAGCGGTTTTTAGCCGACACAACCTAAACAAGAATCGAAGATCTTGTTAATATTAGCATAACGATAAAAAGACAAACAAAAACAAACCTCAGATGAAGAAGTTATGAATTTTTAACGGACCAATCGTGTCCCGGTCTGTTAATAATATAACTTTTAAAATAATGTCAAAATTAGTCTACTGAGTTTAAACGAAAGTTGTAGAGTACGTTGCCACCGTCACGTGGATATAAAGAACGTCAAAAACGGAGATCGAACGCGTAAGTTACGAATTTTTAAAGTTGAAGCATGAAATTGCGAGACTTGATGAAGAATCGATGACGCGGCAGTGATCTAGACTGTCCATCGCAGATCAGAGGTCGCCTCGGATTCGGACACGTTGCTCCTTGCCTACACCCTGCGTCCGAAGTCGGTACGCCCAACGTACCTTCGCTCCTTGTCATCCGATGCACGTGCGAGACTGCTGGACCGAGGCTGGTAGTCTTATCCGGAGTTACGCCCAACGTAAGCGAAGGCTACGCCTAACGTAGTCCGAAGCCAGCAGCCTATAAATAGCTACGAATTCTCTCGGATTTTCACAACAAATGTCCTTCTCTCTCTAGATTTCTTTCTCTCTCTAGGGTTCCAAAACCTCCCTAAAGTCTAGGTGAACCCCTAGCACCCGAAGGAAGCTCCGAGCTCCCTAAGTCACGAGAAAAAAGGTCTTTCGGTTTCGGAAACGCTGCTCCGAGCAAAGACCGGTTTTCTTTAAAATTCGCTGTAAGTGAACTACGCTTACGCAATTTTTAATATAGCTTTCAAATAATTATAGTAATGTTATTAGGTCCTTAAAATAATTATTTAGACTACTATTCTGAGTTATATTGAGTGTTATTTAACGCTTATTTAATAGTAATAATAGTCAGACTATTAATTTGTCGTGATTATCGTTAGACGAAACCCTAGTGGTACTGATAGTAGGTTTCATCGAAGGAAAAATGTTTTGAGAGTATCAAAGCCATGTCCGAGTGCTGAGTCACCACCTTTCAGGTGAGTGCATAGTTACTTTCAGCTTACACATAGATATGAAGTATTATATATAAATTATGTGCTATGTGTGCATATTATCTGAATACTTGCTATCAATGCTGGATGAACGTTTTTATACATGTTTTCAATGATTTAAACTGTATATGTATTTTATATCTACGAAAATGTTGGGGTAAAACATGGGTAGATGTATTAGGTGATGTGTGGTAAAATGAGGAGAGGCCTCGATGTTGATGTTGTTGATTCTGTCATCTAGCAGAGTATGGATAACGACCACGGACTCTTCTAGACAGTCTAGTGGAATGCTAGCAGGCTCGTAACCTATAGGTGTTTGTGAACGATGTGCTCACTGGTGTACTCCATCGCCCACATGGTTGCCTTTAGGACATTTATTGCTGAGGAACCCCCTTAGCAGTAGTGTCCATCCCGATGATGATCCTTAGGCTAGGTCCCTTATGATAGGTGTTTAGGGACATAAAGTGAGGATAACGGGAACGGGTAATCGGGTTATTGTTGATTGATTAAATTAATAAACTTATTTATTGTGGGTTGAAAACCCTATGTGCTCACCAGGCTCCCAAGCCTGACCCACTCAGTTTCATGTATTACAGGTAGTGGCGCTCAAGCATAGATGTGATTTTTTGGATGAGGGATTACGGATATAGGCCTGTAGATATGAAATAATGTAGTAAGGCTTATATTGTACTGTTTATGCTTTTGATCTGTATCGAACATGACATCCCAAGTATTTTAATAAAATACATTTCTTTGGAAATGCTTTTGATAAATCTTTATCATATTTTGTTGTGGGAAAAATTCTGCAACACTTTTATTTAAAATGTTACTCTGATTTTGAAACAAGCATAAATAAAATCGGTCTTTTCTGGATGTGAAAATGGGGATGTCACAGTTGGTATCAGAGCATTTGTTTAAGCGAACTAGGAATTTGTAGGATTTCTAGACTTTAACTTAGAATGATAAGCGATGATTATGAGGTGTGAGTACTAGCTTATTTTAGGAATGGTTCCTAAAATGCTTTTATGTGCAAAATGCTTTGTGCCTGATATGCTATTATTTGTTCGGATCTATGGTCTGTTGCCGAGCAGATCTGAAAACCTTATGTGCATAGGATTCTAAACGTACAACTACGATATTAGAACTAGCATGTAAACGTTTCGGAGTGATGAGGATGATTTAAATGTCTATCCTAAATAAAGATCTAAATTCACCTTATTCGGTGTGTAGATCAAAATGATAAGAACCCGCAGTGGAGCTGTGTGACAACCCGAAATTTTCGTTTATTTTAACGCCGTAATTAAGCACGTCAAAAATTAGCCAAATTTATCCCAAAATATTTTTGACCAGATTTAAGCTCATTGGAATATTTTAAATAATATTCGTCAAGCAAACCAAAAATAAGGAAGTAAAAGTTAGAGTTGGCGTGTTTAGCGTAAGTCGCGGAACTCCAAAAATTTGGAATTTACTGACAAAAACTCGGAGTTTTGACCGCGAACCCCCGAGGGTATAAATATGACACTTAGTCATTTTCTGTAATTTTTCCAACTTCCACCTCAAGAACACTCAAGAAATCCTCTCAACTATCATAAGTTCATCCCGTCAAATCCGCCAAAAACGATCATCCAAGCTCCTAGAACGTAAGTGCACTTACCCTAGCTTCTTGTGTGCTTAATAGAAACTTGTTTACACTTGAAATCATCCAAGAACACCAAGAACAAGGTGTTTACGGTCCAAGAACATTCTTGGACCGTAAACCCTTAAGTGGGTGCCAAAGTGTGCCTTGATTAATTCTAAGCCTTGACAACTAGCATAGATCCCTTCCTATATGAGTTTAGCATTCGAAAATCATCATTTTCCCCATGTTCATATGAGTTTACGGTTTGGAGAGTTCATCCCAAAACCGTAAACACCTCCAAGAGGTGCTTAGATGCCCTAATGCCTTCAAATGGTTGTGTAATGGAATAGAACCTTACTTGCCTGAACTAGGGACCCCAAGAACATATAATGAAGGGAAAAACAAGAGTTTACGGTTTTAGAACACCTCCCAAAATTGTAAACACCTTTCCAACGTGTTTAATTGCCCTTAACACCTTCCTATGCTCCTATAAATTACTAGAACCTTGCATGCATGACCTAGAACCAGAAAAACACAAAAGAAATGGACTAACATGAGTTTACGACCATAAACTCATGTGTTTGCAGCCGTAAACTCCCAAGGGAGTGGTGCAAGGACCGTAAACTCCATAAAGTGTCCATTTTGAGCCCCAATCAGTTCCATAGCCATTGAATCAACCCTAGAACCTTTCCTTGTGAAGCATGAAGCCTTAAAGCACACAAATATACCATTCCCCTGAGTTTATGGCCGTAAACTCATGGGGGACATTGTTCCAAAACCGTAAACCCCCCTAGGTATTACCATTTGAGTAGTAAACTCCAATGTGAGTCCATACTCTCCTTATATGCAACCCTTATTACTCCTAGCACTTGTAGCAAAGTTGTTGGGTCGCATTTTGTGTTGCGTCTATTGGGCTCGTTAGTTAGTCTAATATGTATCTCCGGTATGGGCCTGTCCATCTGTGAGTTTTGTTTAGGGTTTATTATATATAGATTCTTGCATGCATTCTTAACGTAAGATTGATAGAGGTTTGATAGCATAGAAGTTCTTATCTTTTGTAACCTTAGAATCCTCTACAACGGAAGTTCTTAGTCGAGCTCTGCTGAGGATTGAGTAATCTAATCATTCGACACATCTTGATTCATACTTGGGTTATTTACTGTTTATATATCCATCGCTTACCTGTTACATAGATCTAATCGATCATCAGAGCAGGAGGCTGTGTAATTCATACACATCTTTTCTGTGAAAAAGTTTGCGATTAGGGTTATTCCGCATTAACTAATATTTATTGAGCCATCATTCCATAATTGACGTAACTCAACATTTATTTGTTTTGCCCAAATATTATTTATTACAAGTCTAATCTTTAAAACAGGTTAAACGATCAAGCATGGACGAGTCACAATCAAATCCCATCAATATCTCAAATAGCATCAGATCAATGACGAAGATTCGTATTCTT
The DNA here is from genome assembly GCF_051521515.1 of Lactuca serriola. NCBI lineage: Eukaryota > Viridiplantae > Streptophyta > Magnoliopsida > Asterales > Asteraceae > Lactuca > Lactuca serriola. Next base: position 303,274,224 of record NC_136415.1, on the reverse strand, counting down.
TACACCCAGGATTATGAAGTCTGGGCACATCACTTCGAAGATTATGTTATTGGATCGGAAGAAAATGGATACCTTATTTGGGAAGCAATAGTTTCTAGACCATTTACTCATTCTGCAACGTCAAAAATCATTAAAACTCAGAAAGAGTACAATGATCAGTTAAAAGACATAAAGGATGTTGCTCAAGACGAAAAGGAAAAGTTTCAGTGCAACATTAAAGCATTGAGAGTGATTCGATTCTCTCTTCAATACGATATGTTCAGGCTAGTGAGTTCATGCAGCACTGCTAAAGAGATCTGGGATAGGCTACAAGACCTATATTCCACAGATGAAGATCTGGAGCATTCCATTCAGACTTTACTCTTATCAGAGTTTGGCGAATTTAAGCAGAATCCCGATGAAACAGTTACTCAGACATTCGATCGCTTCAATCATTTTCTTAGTAAGATGATCAAACACGATATAGAAAGGAAGCTGATTGAACAAAAGGTTACCTTTTTGAATGGTCTTAGATCTGAATGGAGAGCAGTTGTGTCCACTGTTAAAGCTCATGAGCAATTCAAATCTTATTCTTTGGCAAAGCTAGTAGGGATTCTGAAATCCCAAGAAAAGATAGTATTACAAGAGAAAAGTGTGGTTTCAAGCTTGGGATCCTTGGCTCTTCTTTCCAAAAGCAAAAGTGTAGTAGAGGATAAAGATCTCAACTTAGAAGATTATGATCTTACATCTGAAGATTATGCAATGATGCTGTCAAATCCAAATAGGTTCATTAAGAAAAGATTCCCTACAAATAAGAATTGGAATTGGCAGGGAAGCCATAGTTCTGAAAAAGTGAGGGAGGAACCGAAGGCAGAAGAACCATAGAAAGAGCCGAAAGCTAAAGGAGATTCTGGTGTGAACTGCTACTACTGTGGAGGAAAGAACCACTATGCCAAAGACTGTGTCTTGAAGAAAATGGCAGAGAAGGACGAGGAAAATGATGAAGAGGCTGTGCTGATGAAAAAGCTGGAAGATATCAAGAGAAAGAAAGCTACTGCTAACCCTTCAATGAATGCTTTAATTGTGCAGGGTTCAGCAGCCGATGATGAGTTCGGTGGTGTGCAGGTCTGGTCAACCGACTCGGAGGATGATGAGGTCAGGAAGCCATCTCATGGAAAGGCGTATGTCGCTAGAGGTGAAGAAAGCAGTGGGAAGTGCTTGATGGTGACGGATGTATCTCAAATGAGGGGATAGAATATAGACGGTGGGAATGAAGAAACGTAGGAGCGAGAGGACTTATGCTTCACAGCAAAACCTCTCAGTGTGCAATTCAATGAGCTTGATGAATTAATCAAGAAGGTACAATCCGTTTTTATTTCATATAAAGTCCCACAAAACTCATATGAAAAAGAATTGAAAAGCTTAAACTCAAGAATCTCAAATCTAGATAGCAGTTTAACTCAAACACGGGTCACCAATTCTACCCTAACTGACCAAATAAGCAGGGTGTCATCAAAGAGTGAGGAACGGAGGATGTGGATAGAGATGAAGGAGTTGGAGCTGATTAAATCCGAAGACGAAAACATTTATTTACAAAGAGACAATTTGAAACTTTTGAAACAAAGAAATGTGTTTTGTTTAATTGCTAAGCGTCTTTATTCTAACATCACTCAACTTCATTTGAACTGTGAAATAGGACATAAAATTCATCGCATGATTTTGCCCTTCCTTGAATTCAAGGAGGATAAAATCGACGCTGAAGCATATAATTGCGAAAGTGTAGTTTCGTCTGATGACGTGAATCCAACCTACATGTATGGTCTAGACAAAATTGAATCTTTCATAAAATCCAAGGACCATAAGGACATGCTGAAAGACCTTTTGGATGAAAATGATAAACTAAAACTAAGAACCGAAACCATACAAAAATTTGACTCATTAAATGTCAACTTGAGCTCAGAAAATAAAATAGATGTTGAAAACGCGTCTGAGCTTAATGAGGATGATGATATGAGTGAAATTTCTATAGTGGATGAAGTTGACTGTTCTGAGTTTATCAAGAGCGAACCCGAAAACCACAAAAATCTTATTTCTGAAAATTCTATGGAGTTTGCTCGTTTGTCCCAAAATAAGTCCCATATTCTAGAAGAAAAGGCTATCGTATACCAAAAGGTGAGAACAACACCAAATCAGGTATATAAGGTCACAAGAGTAACCGAACATCAGACAGCCGAACTCACAGCCATTGTAAACGAAGATAATGCAGATGGTTGTGATGAATTCTTCTGGTCTGCTCCTATAGATAATGCAGACGAAACTGTTGGTCTGTCAGAGCGGACTTCCTGGAAAACCAAAGGCAGATATGTGCCGGAGCCGCTAACCAAGCCTGATAACTTCGACGTGCCAAGTACTAGTGGTACAAAAGAAGTTCCTGTAGAAGAAGTCACTCCCTTAAGCGAAACATCATCCGTTCAAAGTGAACCGGATGACAAAAAGCAAAAGCAAAAAGCCAACATCCACCGACAGTCGAAGCAAGTAAAGGATCAGAAGCAGCAAAGGAATCTGAGATACAAGAAGAATATCTCAGAACGAAAACAGTTTTGGCGATCTCAAAACGCCCATTTCTCTTATCATGACAAAAATTCCAAGTCAGAGAAAAGTACTATGAGGACGCAAGAAAGTAGTTACAACCGAAAGGACATGTTCGGTTCTAAAAGGAATAACAACCGAAGGGAAAGGTTCGGTTCAGAGAACACCAGCTACCGAAAGCATAGGTTCGGTTCCGAGAGAAAAAGCAATCAAGGTTCAAGGTTCTGTCCCACTAATGACCAAAAACAAAAGGGGCATCTAGAACCTCAAGTCAAGAAAACTTCTCAGTCTAACTTCTCTCGTTCTAAATCTTCTCAACCCCATTCTAAATCCAATTCTGTTCAAACTCAAAATCCAAAACATTCAGCAGATTTGAAAGGAAAATCGAAGGTTTCCTCAGTCAAGAATGTTCAAAAGCATTCCAAGGCCCAAACGTCAAATCCTGAACCCAAACCGTCTGTAACAAATCCCAACAAAATTAAAATTTTCACCATTAAAAGGAAAGATGAAACAACTTTAATAAAAAGAACTTATCTTGTTGACATCTCTCTTGTTATTCATGTTCCTGTGAAAGGCTCACGTGGACCCAAGAAACTTTGGGTTCCTAAATCTACTTGATTTTTGCAGGTTATTAGTGACGAGCAGTTCGACGAAGAATGGTACATTGACAGTGGCTGCTCACGTCACATGACAGGGAGGAAGGAAGAACTGAGGGAATTTCGATCTCTTCCAAACGGCGGAAATGTCGAATTCGGGAACAACTCATACGGCACAATAAAAGGTTATGGGATTATTACAAATGGAGACTTCACGATTAGAAAACTTGCATATGTTGAAGGACTACAGCATAACCTCATCAGTGTATCTCAGCTTGTTGGAGGTACCGGTCATAAAGTTTCATTTGATGATGAGGGTTCGGAAATAATAGAGAAGAAAACAAAAAGAGTGATTCTCAAATCAGAGCGCAAAGGCGAAATGTTTCCTCTTAATCTCAAACCTATCAAAGGAAATCCAGCTATCTGTATGTTATCCAAAGCACACTCTGACGAAAGCTGGTTGTTGCACCGAAGGCTCTCCCATCTCAACTTTAAGGATATCAACAAACTTGTCACTGGAGGTCATGTTCGGGGTCTTCCATTGCTCAAGTTTGATCGAGAACATTTTTGTGCTGCGTGTGAAATGGGGAAGCAGAGTCGTCAAAGTCACCCATCCATCATAAACACTGAAGTCGTTGAACCACTTGAGTTGATTCACATTGACTTGTGTGGTCCATCATCTATCGAAAGCATTGGTGGTAGCAAGTATATTCTTGTTATTGTTGATGACTTTTCATGTTTTACACGGGTGTTCTTTCTGAAGCACAAATCTAAAGCAACTCTCAAGCTAAAGATGTTCATCAAGCAGGTTGAAGTGCAGCTGAGGAAAGTCGTTCGCAACATCAGAAGCGACAATGGGCTGGAGTTCAAGAATAAAGAATTTGAAGACCTTTTAGCTGAAAAAGGGACCAGCCACAACTTCTTAGCTCCTTACACCCCTCAACAAAACGGGATTGTCGAAAGACGAAACCGATCTTTGTGTGAGGCAGCACGAACTATGCTAAGTTTCGCTTCTCTACCTCTATATTTATGGCCTGATGCTATTGCTGCAGCATGTTTTACGCAGAACATGTCCTATCTCAATAAGCATTTCACTCTTACTCCTTATGAGATCATCAACAACAGAAAGCCAAATGTCAAATTCTTCCACGTATTCGGCTCACAATGCTTTATCTTCAATTCTAAAGAACATCGTAACAAGTTCGACGTAAAAGCCGATGAGGGGATTTTTCTAGGATATTCTCTCGCTTCGAAAGCATACAGGGTTTTAAACAAGCGTTCGAGGACGATTGAAGAAACGTATTATGTGACTTTCGATGAAAGCTATGTCAAGAAGCTGAAGGCCACGAAAGAAATAGTTGGCGAAATCTTCTCTCAAACAGGTCAAGTCACAGCCTCGATTGCAAATTTGTTTGAGCAGTTTATGGAGTTGTTCGATGAACCGGAGAAGGCTACTCTCTCAGAAGCTAATGTAGAGGACAACAAAGTTGATCATCTGAAGCAAATCGTCGATGACGCTGCCAAACGACTGGGTGAAGGAGGATCAGTTCCAACATAACCTTCTTAGCACGGTGCTTCAGTTGAGGGGGAGAACTCTTCTCCAGCTGCACCCGAAAGCTCTACTGCACCCGAAGGTACTGTAGCTCCCGAAAGCTCTACTGCAACCGAAGGTACTGCAACACCCGAAAGCTTGACACCACCCGAAACTCCTATTGCTTCGGAAAGTCACGATTTACCTGAAAGCTCATCAGTCGAGGGGGAGAATGCCGACATGTTTTATGACGATGCCAGTCAATCCGAACTAGAAGAAATGGTAAATGCTGAATTAGATCCATCATATGATCCAAATTACCCTCCTCTTGTCAAATGGACTAGAGATCATCCTGTTTCATAGGTTGTGGGTAATGTCTCTGAAAAGGTCCTGACCCGATCTCAACTGAAGGCAAAGCAAACTTCTCTATTCTCACAAGTAGAGTTTTGCATGATTAATTCTTTCGTCTCAAAAGTTGAACCAAATACAGTTAACACTGCTCTTGATCACTCCGATTGGGTTCAAGCTATGCAAGACGAACTTAATGAGTTTGATAGAAATAAAGTTTGGCGCCTCATTCCAACTCCTCAAGATGCATCGGTTTTTGGTCTCAAATGGGTCTTTAGGAACAAAATGGACAAGGAAGGCAATGTGATAAGGAACAAAGCTCGACTAGTGGTGAAAGGATACGGCCAGGAGGAAGGAATCGACTATGAGGAAACTTTTGCTCCTGTAGCTAGGCTGGAATCTGCTCGAATATTTCTTGCCTACGTTGCACACAAGAACTTTAAGGTCTACCAAATGGATGTAAAGTGCATATTTCTAAATGGAGAACTCGAAGAAACGGTGTATGTGGAGCAACCTCCGGGATTTGTCAATGAAAAATATCCCAATCACTGCTATATGCTCGACAAAGCAGTTTATGGACTGAAACAAGCACCTAGGGCCTGGTATGAAACACTAACCAAGTTTTTAAAGATGTCTAAATTCAAACAAGGTTCGGTTGACCCAACCTTCTTTCGTAAGAAGGAAGGTAACCACATTATGATTGTTCAAATCTATGTCGATGATATCATCTTTGGCTCAACGAATCCTAGCTTAACAGCTGAATTCAGAAAGCTGATGGAGACTAAATTCGAAATGAGCTCAATGGGTCCGATTAACTTTTTCCTTGGTTTAAATATCAGACAGGGACCCGAAGGCATCTTTATTAACCATGAAGCTTACACCAAGACTCTCCTTGCTAAATTCGGCATGATGGGAGACTCAAAGGTTAAAGTTCCAATGGCGTTCAGCACCAAGCTCACTCCATCCTTGGATAAGCCAGCAGTCGATATTACGCTATATTGCCAGATGATCGATTTTCTAATGTACCTTACTGCTAGCAGGCCTGATATAATGTTTTCTGTTTGTTATTGTGCTAGATTTCAGGCGAATCCTCGTGAACCTCATATGCTTGCAGTGAAGAACATTCTCCGGTATCTCAAACGAACTACCTCTCTCGGTTTATGGTATCCATCAAACTCAGGTTTTTTCGTTGAAGCCTACTCAGATGCAGACCTTGGAGGTTGTGGACTAGACAGGAAAAGCACCACTGGAGGCTGCCAATTCCTTGACGGGAAGTTGGTTAGCTGGCAATCAAAGAAACAGACCTGTGTATCTTTGTCTACCGCTGAAGCAGAATACATTGCAGCTGCCTCCTGTACATCTCAAGTGATTTGGATTCAAAGCCAACTCCGGGACTATGGACTCAATATGAAAAAGATCCCACTATATTGCGACTCTGAAAGTGCAATTAGGATTTGTCATAACCCAGTGCAACATTCCAAGACTAAGCACATCGCACTGAGGTATCACTTCATTAAGGATCTTGTGGAAGCTGGGAACATCGAAATTCATTTTGTTCGAACCACTGATCAACTGGCTGACATCTTCACCAAAGCTCTTCCTGAAGCATCTTTTAACAAAATTCTACAAGGGCTTGGAATGATGGAATCGGAGTCAGTACCAAAAATTACCTCTCAAGATCAAAAGTAAGAAGCGAAATAGACCGAACATTCGGGTTCGGGTCTTGATCTGGGGTGCCGAAATAGACCGAACGCTCGGGTTCGGTTGTATCATTTGATTTTCGCCTATCACTCAAAGGTAGTTTCTATGGTTGTAAATCTTGTGTATCATTTTTCTTAATTCATTTATCTTATTGTCAAAATTCTTCTCCTTTTCAATCTAATTTTTTTTGGCAACCGAAATAGACCGAACGCTCGGGTTCGGTTCAAAAGTTTTCTCAACCGAAATAAACCGAATGCTCGGGTTCGGTTCCAACATTTTTTTTTTGTATAATTTTTTTTATGTCTTATTTTTTTATTTATCAAAATTTCCAAAAACAATTTTTTTTTAATTCAAGTTTTTTTATATAAATTCAAAAACTCCAAAATAATTTTTTATTGGCTCTTATTTTTATGTCTCGTTTTGGGTAAATTATTTCACTAGCTAAGTGTCCCTAAAAGCATGCTGCTGTATGTGTCCAAACCCTCATTTGATTCTGAATAATAGCCTTACTGACTTGGTACAAACAAACCTTGTCTTCCCAATTAGGCTCTCATAATTATTCTAATCACGAGCTACCTAACTCTCTTCTCACATGAGATAAGAGTTGTCTGCTTGGTCCCTATTTTTATAGCAGAGGTACTTTGGTTTCTTTATACCATCTACATCATTTTTCTCCATCTCACACATTTCACAAACGTAACCCTTGAGACTCTCAGACATTACCACTGAGGTTTATGGTTGCACAATTTTTGTGTTCATGATCTTAGCTTCGTGTCACTACGTGCTAAGTGAATCCCAAAATTCAATACCCATTATGCATTGACGATGAACAATTAATTTGCTCTAGCTTTCACTAATGAATTGACGAACTTCTCCATCGGAGTACAACATGAAATCTCTATTTTTCTTTTGAGTGATTCCTATGAAATTGTTAAATCCAATAACATTTCTTCCCTTGGGATCCAGTTTTAATTTTTTTTGAGATTTCACACATATATTAGTTTACCTTGCCAATTAAATTATCACCAACCTACTTGTTCAACAGACTACATTGGTCTCACAAGTACTTCGTTCGATCTCTATCTTATATCAAGCTTAGGAATTCTGAATCGAAGCGAAAGCCACCCTCATAAGCCTAATTAAAAGAAGCCTTTCAACACTTCTTCATAAGTGTCTGATCGTTACTCAACGGGAAACCACACAAACACTTTTAAGTCTCTCTTGACTTTGAAGGAAGAGATTCGTGCCTCGGATCCACTGCTTCGTGTCTTTATTGACATCACAAACCCCCTCAAAAGTGTTGCTTTATTTCTTTTTCTTTTACACACTCAGCACGAAAATCTTTTTGATTTTCCAAAATTCTGGTTTCATTAATTCTAAGGAATTTTAATTGGGTTGGCTGTTATCAAAAGTTATGGTTAATATTCATCCACGTGGCGATTTAATTTAAAAAAAATGTCGTTTCATTCTAAAGGGATAAGATGACGAAATGATTTCAAACGGCGGGAGTCCAATCGATTTGATTTCAAACGGCGCAACAGGGAACCACGTGCGAATAGGAACCGTTTCATATTCAAACGGCGTCTGATGGGAAGGTGTGTAATTAGGGCCTGACATTCTCTCTCATGCGTGATCATCGGCTACGCCAACTGTCACGCGTTAGTCACCTCCGAAAAACCCTTCGTTTTTCAATTGAAGATTTGGGAAGATTTTTCTCTCTCCTTTACCCACAGTATAAAAGGCAACGTGATCCTCTATTTACCTCTTTACTGCGCCTATATTTCCAGAGAGCAAGAAATCCTTCAACCTTCACTGTTCATCATCTCTCCCACTTTCTTCACAGCAATGGCAGATTCTTCCTCAGTTCACGCAACGTCTCACATCCTGCCCATTCGCCCACAACAGAGTTTGATCATCGATCTCACTCCTCAGGTGTACGATGCATTCATGTTTCCTATCATCGAATGCTTGAAGTACTCCTCCATCGCTCCTGCTCTTACCAGGGCTGAAGTTGTTCCAATGGAGTTCATGTCTCAAATCTTTGCCACAGCACACTACGACAAGGTCGTTGACAGGATTTTCTTCGATGTCTTTGAGCACAAGGCGTCGATTTCAAAGTAGAGGTTTTGCTCGTTGTTAGGGTTTGACGCTGATTCTTCGAGGGTTAATCCGGAAACCATTCCCATGGGTCATCTGTTCAACATGTTCTACAACATGGGGTACACTGAGGTGCTTACTACGGTGACGAAATTCAAGAAGTCGTGCTTACCTCCACAGTGGAATGGAATGTTCACTGTTCTTTTCAAGGGATTATCTGAACGAAGTGCTGGATCCGATGGGGCAAGTCGTTTATTTCTCTCCATCATGTACGGGATCTACAATGGCATCAACCTGGACTATGGGTCAGTCCTGTGGCAACAACTTATCCAAAGTCTCTCTTCGACCTCCCGACACTCAGAGATCTCATATGCCCGGTTCTGGACTATTGTCACTAAATGGGTGATGGACAAGTACCACGTCCCCATTGTCGCTGGTGCTCCAATGTCTTCGATTGGTACTTTCCATACCACGAAGATCATTGTGTCGGATGCTTCTAAGTTTCCATTCAATGGGTCTATCCCGGAAACGATGTATGGTGATGTTCCGGCTGACAGCAGGATCATTCAAACGTATAAGGAGTTCAGACGTTCTGGTCCGAGGGATCTTACTCCAGAGATGCTGAAATCAATCCATGATGCTGACAAGCCTGCTGCTAGAGGCAAGAAGGCTAACAAGGGAAAACAGGTGGCAAAGGGGGGAAAGGCCCATCTCCCAAGAAGAGGAAAACTACCAGAGTTGCTCAATCTCCACCGCAGAAGAGGAGAAAAACCCAACCGCGACGAAAGTTGATCATCGCTTCATCCTCAAGCGAATCTGAGGACGAAGGTTCTGATTCGGATGGATCTCAACGTGGCAACACTCCACCACGATCTCAAACCCCTGCAGTTCATGTTTCTCCTTCTCCTGTCTCCTCTCCACAGGTCACAATACCTTTTTCTATTCCCCCCATAACTTCCACCACTCAAATACCACCTACTTCCATCCCAATACCACCACCAATCTTTACCGAAGCAACAACCACCACCACTGCAGATGTTAGAACCAACGTATTTGATACGAGGGTTCATACTGACGCACCAATATCCACCTCAGCACCCGAACCCACACCAACAACCGAACAGACCACCCAACCCGAAACTACTACTATCGAACCACCAGATTCACCACCACCATCTTCTCCTGCTCACGCATCAGAGGATGAAGAACCACTCCTTGGCGGGGAAAATATGACTTTTGACTCGGTCTATTATAGTCTGTTTCAAGTATAGAGTGATGACGATGACGACGCTCCTGTCACCAAAAGGCATCTCAAGGAGCTACATGACAAAATCGACTCGCTCATCACCTCCTCTTCTACTTCTCAGTCATCCATATCTGAAGCTGCAATTCAGAAAATTGTTGAGGCTTTTTCCAAAGCTCATCAAGTTTCCCTTGATTCCGCCACTGCCGCCATCAATGCCTCAACCAAATCCTGTCAGGATGCGACTGAAAAAGTCGATAAACTATTTACTGATGCCTCTTCCCTGTTGAAATCTTTACAGGAAAGTGCTGAAGCCACCAAGACTACGCTGGAACCCATCATCAGCCAGTTGGCTACATCAGTCGCTTCTGAGTTTAAGTCGTTCGCTTCTCTCAGACAGTCTATTTCGGACGATAACTCAGCTTTTAGAACCACCATTGAGGAGCATCTCTCTAAGCTTTAAGAAGACTTAGCTGCCGAAAACTCTCTCATGGATTCTCTCGCAAGGAAGACTACCGCTCTGAAGGTCAAGAGTACTCAACTCTCCAACTGTCAACAGGAGATTGACTATCTTCGATCTGAAAGAGAGTTGGTTAAATCGTGTGTTTTGGATGTCCACTCTGCTATTTCCAACATCCTTGAAGCACATGACCCAATAATCAATTATTCAGTACGCCGTACCCTTGCAGAGAAGCTCGCTCCCGCCCTCGCTTTACTCAGCAAAATGGAAGGGCTCCTTGATTTCGTGTCCATTCCGAAACAAGGGGGAGAAAAAGAACAAGGGTCTCAACCACCTCCTACTTCAGCAACTCACACAACCGAACCTCCTCCAGTAGGCCAAGCCTCCGGTTCTTGTGTGAAAGACAAAGGCAAAAATATTGCTGAGGAGAGTGATGATGATAAAGAGACAATTGCCGACCTTCTGAAGTATCAAGGTTAAGATAAAGAGGCTGACATCAGTGCTCGTGTGGCTAGAGATGCTGAAGAAGCCGAAAGAAAACAGAAAGAAGCCCATGACCTTCTTGAGAGCAGGAAAACTCTTTTTCCTTCCTGGACTCTTGAGAGGTTGATTAAGGAAGCCATTGACACACCAAGTATCTTGTGGCTGGAACCTGTGATCTCTTTAGATCATTCCAATACTGACGACTCACAGTTCGACATGCCACTGACCCGAAAGGCGTTTGTTTTTCAGGCTTTTGACAACATTGCAGAGTTCCTTGATCCTCATCCACAGGTTGATTGGGACTTAATCGATTTTTATCTGAAGGCTTCTCAGCCCCAATATCAGACTTGGAGCGCTCAGAAAATCATCAATGTTCGGGTCCTGAAGCCGTACAGGGAAGGTAACTTCACCAATGTTCGCTTCAAGGTAGTTAGGGGATCTGCCAAAGCCGAACATGCCATCTCACTTGCAGATCTTCCCAATCTTAATCCCCATGATTGGATTATCTTGCACAACATCCTTCTGACAAACAAAGCTGAATATGGTCCGATCATTGACCATTTTAAGAGGATGCTTGTATACTACATCATGGAAGTTGCTTTGATGGATCAGGAGATTGCGAGCGTGTTTAAGAAGAAGCCTACCATATCTCCTGTTGGCTCTCCCAGTGATCTCAACATGATGCAGATGGGGAAGATTGACCCAAAGTGAAACTCTGTCATGTTTACCAGGAACGAAGGAAAGAAATGTCTTTTTGCCTTGGCAGACAAACATCTCTATACCACTGCATGTTTGGAACACGTTTTAGGGATCATCCATCGATGCAAGAAGAACACAACGGATGATATCAAGTACTTTGATGATATGATTAAATGGTACATTCGGTTCAGACGGACTATCCTTGCTCTTATCACATGTGTGTTTGATACTATAAAGAAGGCTCCCGCTGCTGGCCCAAGCAAGAAGAAGAAGTAGTCTCGCTCCAATTTGACACAAAGGGGGAGATTGTTTGGTCGCATTTTGTGTTGTGTCTATTGGGCTCGTTAGTTAGTCTAAAATGTATCTCCGGTTTGGGTCTGTCCATCCGTGAGTTTTGTTTAGGGTTTATTATATATAGATGCTTGCATGCATTCTTAACGTATGATTGATAGAGATTTGATAGCGTACATGTTCTTATCTTTTGTAACCCTAGAATCCTCTACAGTGGAAGTTCTTAGTCGAGCTCTGCTGAGGATTATGTAATCTAATCATTCGACACATTTTGATTCATACTTGGGTTATTTACTGTTTATATATTCATCGCTTACCTGTTACGTAGATCTAATCAATCATCAAGTTAATTAATAACTTATCAAAAGTGTTTTCATGTAGTTGGACGTCGTAACTTGCATAATTAATGGTTAAATGACTAATTGGATACTTAAATGTATCATTACATGTTAAATAGGATTCGCGTGTGTGGTGAAGTCCTCACTTGACACTTAGCATCCTATACCATCCATTCATCCGAATCGCCCACGACAGGTGAGTTCATACCCTCGAATTAACCTTTTAAATGATTTTAACTGCTTTTATAGGGGGGGAATACAAGTTAAACTGTACAATTATTAGATAAATCACATGTGATTAATAACTGTATAGCAAAGTAGATTTTTTATGTTAAACTGTTTATCAAGATTAAAGGTTTCCAAATCATGTTTTCGAATCTTGTTAAAGTACGAATATCCCTTTTTAGATCATTAAAGGTTATCCAAGGTTTTTCAAAGTTTGTTTACTTAAGAGACATCCAGTCGTGATTTCTTATAAAAGGTTTTTTTTTTCATTTAAACCGTTTTATACAAATCATTTTTCAAAGTTGTTTATGAAAGGTTTTTCAAAGGATTTCCAAAGGTTTTCAAAGCTTGTTTTACAAAATGACATCAAGTCGTAAATTCTTATTTTTAAAGGTTTTCCAAAGGTTTTAGCAAAGTTTTCTTCTATGCTTCTATTTCGTTAAGTGCATGCCTATATTTGTATAGTTATATAAACAATGTTTAAAGGACTTAGGAAGGCTAGTTCGCCCTATTTCCTTTTCCTCGTTGGGATGTGGTCTGGTGGGTATCGGTTATCCGTCCGAAGGTCGTTTAAACATTAATTATATATCATGTATACATGTATGGATATAAAACCTCTCTCTCTCAGCCAATTTATCGCCTTGAGTAGTACAGGCGTCCTTCTATTATTCATGTTTCTGGAACCCTAATAACTATTATAGGAATAGTTAGGAGACTCTATCTCTATCTCTATCTCTATCTCTATCTCTATCTCTATCTCTATCTCTGTCTCTATCTCTATCTCTATCTCTATCTCTCTCTCTCTCTCTCTCTCTTTTACTTTAGAATGTGACACACTATTTCCCTCAACGACGCTTCATTGTGCCAACGCCGTGTAACCAGAGACTCCGGGAAGGAGAGCGAACATCATGTGTATAGATCTATACGGTACTGACACTCCCACACCCATACTACTAGCTACAGTCCGCGCCGGTAAGGCCCATGGGTGACATAATGCCACTACCTCTAATGCCACTACCTCTACGCGTGACCTGGAGGGTCATCGGATGCTCTATCGTCGATCAGCATGGTTAAATACGGGCTCACATTCACCCTTTTTGTTTAGACTTTGCTAGCTGTATCGTTCACTCGATAATCTCTATAGTCTGTATTTTCTTGTTGTAGACTTTACTAACTGTATCGTTCATTCGATATTGTATGGAGTCTGTATTTTCTTGTTTTAGACTTTGCTAGCTGTATCGTGATGGGTTTTGAGCATTCTAACACTTCATAGGTGTACATGCAACCCTAATAACCTTGGATCTATGTTTGTCTAATTATCATGCAAAGTTGAATTCCAAGGTTATATTCCTATCTAGCATACATGGGGAACAATTTCTAACTTGAATGAAAGATAGAATAACTTACCTTGTTGTTGCTTATGTTCCTTGAAACCTTGTGAGCCTAGCACCCCAAGTGTGATGCCTCAAATGCTTCACACAACACCAAATGCTCTTGGAAAGACATTTGAGAGAACACACACTTCTTGAAATTGGCGTAGCCCTCTTGTTTCTTATGTGTAGCCGATTTTGGTGGAGAATGGGATCCTTATATAGTGTTGACACATCTAGGGTTACACCATGTAAATCCTAATGTGTCATGACTCTTCGTTTCCATGACCCATGGGTCTGTAACTCCCATGGAGCATCCATGGAGCATCCTATGGGCAGAACCCAACTTGATAATCCATGGAGCCTCTTAGCCCACTATACAAGATATGAATGATTTACATAATCAACCCATATATTTAATTAGTTATCTTTTGATCACTTAATTAATTCAAAATTAATTCTTTGATCAAACTAATCAAATAATATTATTAATATATTAGAACTTATAATATATTAATAATCTCCAAGTGTTATTTCTCTCATTTAGTCTATCCAATTGCATGGTGCCATGCAACCCAAATGGACCATGCAGGGTCGGGTCAAGTACTAACCATAAATAGTTATGGACTTAGACACCTTATCCAACAATCTCCCACTTGGATAAGTTAAATAACTATAACTCCAGTACTTCAGGAACCGATCGGCAATCGTAGCTCTTTTAAGGTCTCTCGGAACTGAGAAGATGTTGATACGCCATTTAAGATAAGTGATCAAAAAATCCTCTGTTCTCAATGATGCCAGAGAAATACATGGAACAATGTTTTACTTATTGTCCAGCAGTTTGTTTCCTGATTTCCGATTTGTTTGACAAAGAATAGGTCAAAACAAAATCATCGAGGGGCCCATATATCAGCTTCTAATCCAAGAAGGAACAGATAAACTTCGACTCATATGTTTGTTCTGCCACTCATTGAATTATACACAAAAGCACGTTTTATAACATCGAGTTACCAATGCGTTTTCATACAATCAATGCATAACCAACTTGTAAGTAACAAATGATATCTCTAGGTTTGAAGACTTATATGATATTACCGTCTCACGATCACTCGAGATAGAATTCCATGAAGTGATTCCAGTGAGCGTGGGTTGTGTCCAATGCTGACAACTTATGAGCACTCATGATTGTTGTAGCCTTGTCCAACACCGTAGACCTCTACAACCAATCATGACAGTCTTGATTCATACCTACTTCCGACATATGACCGACTGTGGAGGTTTGAATAATATGTTATACCAAACAAAATTATTCTGGAAGTCAAAACATGCAAAAGAAATATAGTAAATGATCGACAAGAGATAGCAACACTTTACTCATAAATAAAACACCTTTTATTCATCATCTAATGTCAATTACACTTTACAAATTTCGAAGTTATCTAAATACTAAATCTAATATCATCCTTCAGCCCTATGCTCCGAGCATGCTGAAGATGCTTAACCCGAGTCAGTCCCTTCGTGAGGGGATCTGCTGGGTTCTCATCCGATGATACCCTCTTTGCCACGAGGAGTCCTTCTTCTATCCGATGTCTGATAAAATGGTATTTTCTGTCGATGTGTCTGGATCTCCTGTGATCCCTTGGTTCCTTGGCAAAGACAACAACACTTTCACTATCACAAAAAATTTCCATTGCCACTTTTATAGCTGGTACAACTCCAAGGTCTCCAATGAAGTTCTTCAGCCATATCGGCTCCTTTGCCGCCTCGCTAGCTGCAATATACTCTGATTCATAAGTTGAATCAGCCACTGTCTCTTGCTTGGAACTCTTCCAAGAAATTGCTCCTTCATTTAGGGTAAAGACCCAGCCCGACTGAGAGCAGAAATTATCCCTATCAGTCTAGAAACTAGCAACACTATACCCTACAACTCTCAAGTCATCACTCCCACCGAGAGTAAGGACCCAGTCCTTAGTCCTCCGTAGGTACTTGAGGATATTCTTTACCACAGTCCAGTGTGCCTTACTAGGGTTCGCCTGAGACCTGCTAACCATGCTCAGGGCAAAGGCTACATCAGGTCGAGTACACGTCATAGCATACATGATCGATCCTACTACCGAAGCATAAGGTATTCGACTCATTTCTGCTATCTCAGCCTCAGTGCTAGGGCTTTGTGTCTTACTCAATCTGGCGTTACTCTGGATGCGTAACTCTCCTTTCTTGGAGTCCTGCATGCTGAATCTCTTCAGCACCTTATCCAAGTAGGTACTCTGACTAAGTCCAATTAGTCTTTTACTCCGATCTCTCAAGATCCTTATGCCTAGAATATAGGTAGCTTCTCCTAGGTCCTTCATACAGAAACACTTCCCAAGCCAGGACTTAACTTCCTGCAGGGTTGGGATGTCATTTACTATGAGTAGTATGTTATCCATATACAACACCTAAGAGCTAACTATACTCCCACTAGCCTTGACATACACGCAAGACTCATCTTCACTCCTAGAAAAGCCAAATTCCTTGACCTTTTCATCAAAGCAAAGATTCCATCTGCGAGGTGCTTGCTTCAATCCATAAATGTATTTCTCAAGCTTACACACTCTATTAGGGTACTCGTTGCAGACAAAACCCTCTGGCTGACTCATGTAAACATCTTCAGCCAACTTTCCATTAAGGAAAGCGGTTTTGACATCCATTTGCCATATTTCATAGTCATGAAATGCAGCTATGGCTAACAGAACCCGAATAGACTTAATCTTGGCTACTGGAGAAAAGGTCTCATCATAGTCCACTCCAGGAATTTGAGAGAAGCCCTTTGATACCAGTCTAGCCTTATAAGTGTGTACTTTACCATCCATGTCGGTCTTCTTCTTGAAGACCCATTTGCACCCTACTGTGTTACGACCTGGTACATTCTCAACCAAGTTCCAAACTTGATTGTCATACATGGACTATATTTCGCTGTCTATTGCCTCTTTCCACTTGGCTGACTCAAGGCCTGCCATGGATTCCGCGTAACTGCTAGGTTCATCCAGACCTATCAGTGGCTCATCACTGATAAGTGTATCCCCTTCTGCAGTAATGTGGAATCCATAGTAATGCTCAGGAGCATTCCTAATCCTTGTGGACCGCCTCAGAGGTACAGACTTGTCAATTGGCTAAACAGGAGTTTCCTCCCCAAGTTGAGTGCTAGGGTTTGAAGTTCCTTCACCGCTTGACTCTTGAATTTCTTTAAGATCAACTTGCCTCCCACTGTTTCCTTGGCTTATGAACTCTCTCTCTCTAAAGAAATCCCTCCTGGCTACAAAGACCACATTTTCACTAGGTCTGTAAAAAAGGTAACCAAAGGATTGTTGTGGGTAGCCGATGAAAATACGCGTCTCGCTTCGGGGTTCGAGCTTATCATGAGTCTCGCGTCTCACGAAAGCCTTGCAACCCCAAATCTTGATGTGGTCTAGTTTAGGCACTTTACCAGTCCACATCTCGTGAGGAGTTATGGCAACTTTCTTTGTAGGGGCTAAATTAAGGATATGGGCGACAGTCTCTAAGGCATACCCCCAGAATGAGATTGGTAGCGAAGCTCGACTCATCATGGAACGGACCATATCTAACAAGGTTCGATTACACCTCTCAGCCACACCATTCAACTGTGGTGTCCTGGGAAGTGTCAATTGTGAGACTATCCCACATTCCCTTAGATAGTCAAGGAACTCTGAACTAAGATACTCACCACCACGATCGAATCGGAGCATCTTAATGTTCCTGCCCAATTGATTCTCGACTTCCTGTTTAAATTCCTTAAACCTTTCGAAAGTCTCTGACTTATGCTTGATCAAGTAGACATATCTATTGTAATCATCAGTAAAAGTAAAATAATAACGATTAGCATCCCTTGTGGCATGTTTGAATGGTCCAAAAACATCTGTGTGTACAAGTTCCAACAAACCTTCACCCCACTCACACGAGCCTGTGAAGGGTGACTTTGTCATTTTTCCAAGTAAGCATGATTCGCAACTATCATCTGACTTTAGGTCAAATGACTCGAAGACTCCATGCTTTTGGAGTTGGCCTATGCGTTTCTTGCTTATATGTCCAAGACGACAATGCCATAATGACGCTTTATCCAAGTTATTATTATTAACAGAATCAATACACAATACATTATTTCCTAAGTTATCAACCACATATACTGTTTCATACACGCCATCACAAGGTAATGCTTTAAAATAAAGAACAATATTAAAGAAAGCATTAATCGAACCAACTTCATTATCAAATGAAAAGGTGAAACCTTGTTTGTACAATGCATGAAAGGAAATAATATTTCTTGCCATTTCTGGCGAATAACAACACTTATTCAAATCTAAACTAAACCCACTACTTAGCGATAAAGTATAAACTCCAATCTTGGTGACAGGTAAAGCTTTCCTATTCCCCATGATCAAGTTTATTCTTCCTTGCTCCACATTCTCACTTCTTCTTAGTCCCTGCAAGTCACAACAAATGTGAATACCACAACCGGTATCAAGGAACCAAGACTTAGAATGGGGTGAGTTATTAGAAATGATAGTGTAAATACCTGCATGGTTGGGTTTAACTTTCCCATGCTTCACATCTTGCTGGTATTTTGGGCAGTTCCGCTTCCAATGTGATTTTTCATGGCAATAGAAGCATTCAGCCTCTTTTGGGTCAGAAGAAGGAGTGACGAAACCTTTCTTGGTTCCACTTGAAAAGAGCCATCAAGGGTCCGATCCTTGGTACCCTTAGAAGAGCTCTTTCTCTTCTTCCCTCGACTTTTCCCGATTGCCAAAACCGGAGTAGAGTTTGGAGTAGGAGTGTTAACAATCGACTTCCCCTTAACACCTGTTTCTGCGGTCTTGAGAAGTCCCTGAAGTTTGCTGAGTGTGACCTCTTCCTTATTCATGTGATATGTCATGCGGAATTGATCATAGCACTATGGTAAAGAGTGCAAAATGATATCTATTGCAAGCTCCTCAGGGAAGTTCACATTAAGCTTCAGCAATCGATCCACATACCTTTGCATTTTCTGCATGTGGCTCGTGACGGATTCCCCGTCCTTCATCATGGTTGTTATCATGGAGCAGATGATTTCATACCTCTCTTGTCGTGCACTTTGATGGTATCTTTCCATCAGATCTTGGTGCATTTCATAAGGGTAGAAATCCTCATAAGACTTTTGGAGTTCCGCTGTCATCGTGGCCATCATGATGCATGCCACTTTCGTAGCATCCCTTTCATGTGCCTGAAAGTCAGCGATCTCCTGAGGAGTTGCAGTGGTCTGATCAATCTCCTTAAGCTCCTTTTCAAGGACATATTCTTTGTCCTCGTAGCGGGTAATCATCCTGATGTTTCTGATCCACTCATTCAATTTGGATCCATCAAAAGTGACTTTCCCACATAAGTTCATAAGGGTAAAGGAGCCATTAGGGTTAGAGCCAGAAGTAGCATTGTTTGAAGACATCTGAAGGAAAAGGACAAGATTAGTTTAGATATTAAGAGAGTCCTTAATAAAACACCCAAATGTAATATTAAGGCTAGGACCCAATCACAATATATTATAACTTAGAAGAGGTATGTCGTAATCCAAGCTATAACATATTTGAAAGGTAGGTGAATGACGATTCATCAATTTCCACCACGAAAACCGCAATATTTTAGTATTAGGTTTTTGAATGGTTCTTAGAAATTCCTAGATTCTTTGAGATTCAATGAACTTTTCAAAGGCATGTTTCAATCTCGAGTGTGCCCTCCATGTTTTGTGACTGGGATACCGAGGATCACAAAACGAGGTGTGAAGTAACCATGCAAATCACTTGGTACCCTTAAAGCTTATCACTCAATCGATGTGCCGGTAAACCACACACGCTCCACCGATACTATAATAAACCTTAAGTCACCCTTTACCTACCTTGTTAAGTCCAAGTTAGTGTGTCGGTTAACCACACACGCTCCACCAACGACTTAAACAAAGTGTAAAGTGTAATTTCATGGATTAGCACCTTATTCACATTTTTCCTAAAGTAACTAAGATTGGGAATTTAATAAAACATTTAGTTACTTTATAATATTCATCATACTTTTAATGCGAATTTATAAGTCCTTGTCTTACCCGTTCGACTAACGACCCTCCACCGGTCAAGCAAGCGGTGGGTGAGAGTGGACACCCATTAAGTTGCCATTTTATAGGAAACAACCTTATACCCACCTTACAGACCGGCTTCATGAATGAGGCGTACTAGCAGTAAGACGACTTTGTTCTTATACATACATATATATATATATATATATATATATATATATATATATAATTATTAAATCATAATAATATAAGTATAAGGGTTGAATTTTAACTTTTAAAATTCTAAGGGTTAGAACTAAAGTTTTTAACATGACTTTACTTGTTCCAAAACATGAGAGCAAGTTTTGTAAACTTTCAAAACTTTTCATTTCTTGTAACTTATGAGTTTATTAGAGTAATAAAATGAAGACTCTTCATTTTTCTAACTCTTGTGTTCTTTTAATGGTTTTTAGCTCAAGTGAATTTTGGTTTTTTCATAACTTGAGGACAAGTTACGGACTCCATTAAAACACATTATGATCAAGAATTAAACTACCACATAGGCTACAAATAATTCCTATGATCATCTAAACATCATAAGATCAAGAACATGAACATGAACACTTTCATGAATCAAAACTACACTTAAAACTTTGTAATTTTGATAACTAGTTGTTGTAAATGGAATAGCAAAGACATTACACCATCTAAAACAAGTTTTCAAGTACCAAAATAGTTTAGGTTAATGTTTCTAGTCCATTTCCAGCAACTAAAGTCGAAAATCTGCACTCTGTGGCTCCTACTCGCCGAGTGCATGAACCTACTCGGCGAGAAGGTTGAAGATACAAGTGAACTCGGCGAGTCTCCCCATGGACTCGGCGAGTTCATCAGGCAGACAACAAGGTTTTCGACTTTTTTCAACTTTTAAGCACAAATAACAAACAAACAAGCCTAGGCTCTGATACCACTGATGGGTTTTGAGCATTCTAACACTTCCTAAGTGTACATGCAACCCTAATAACCTTGGATCTATGTTTGTCTAATTATCATGCAAAGTTGAATTTCAAGGTTATATTCCTATCTATCATACATGGGGAACAATTTCTAACTTGAATGAAAGATAGAATAACTTACCTTGTTGTTGCTTATGTTCCTTGAAACCTTGTGAGCCTAGCACCCCAAGTGTGATGCCTCAAATGCTACACACAACACCAAATGCTCTTGGAAAGACTTTTGAGAGAACACACACTTCTTGAAATCGGCCTAGCCCTCTTGTTTCTTATGTGTAGCCGATTTTGGTGGAGAATGGGATCCTTATATAGTGTTGACACATCTAGGGTTACACCTTGTAAACCCTAATGTGTCATGACTCTTCATTTCCATGAACCATGTGTTTGTAACTCCCATGGAGCATCCATGGAGCATCCTATGGGTAGAACCCAACTTGATAATCCATGGAGCCTCTTAGCCCACTATACAAGATATGAATGATTTACATAATCAACCCCTATTTTTAATTAGTTATCTTTTGATCACTTAATGAATTCCAAATTAATTCTTTGATCAAACTAATCAAATAATATTATTAATATATTA
Source organism: Lactuca serriola (assembly GCF_051521515.1). NCBI lineage: Eukaryota > Viridiplantae > Streptophyta > Magnoliopsida > Asterales > Asteraceae > Lactuca > Lactuca serriola. The sequence goes on along the minus strand of NC_136415.1, from coordinate 303,252,605 downwards.
GAACTTATAATATATTAATAATCTCCAAGTGTTATTTCTCTCATTTAGTCTATCCAATTGCATGGTGCCATGCAACCCAAATGGACCATGCAGGGTTTGGGTCAAGTACTAACCAGAAATAGTTATGGACTTAGACACCTTATCCAACATATCGTTCATTCGATACTGTCTGGAGTCTGTACTTCCTTTTGTTAGACTGAGTGAGACGTATCATTCATTCGATACTCTCCTGGAGTCTATGTTTTCTTTTGTTTTAGTTAGCAGTCTTACTGCTGAGGTATATATATTATTTTCCCCTAGTATTTTCACTTATGATTTTCTCATTACTCTTTTAAAGTCAATTCTGTGTTTGGTAATGATAGTAATTTGGGTAAAACTACTCCTTAAAACATAAATCGGTCGGGTCTTGGTAGAAGACTACTATTATTTAGAAAATATGGAAAGGAGGCTAATACACCGTAGATTCTCAACTACTATCTTTCATAAAGTTAATTTGAATAAAAATGCATATTTATACAAATGACACTAAACACTTATGGACTTACCAACATTATAAAATGCTGATACTGGCTTTCAAAATAACTTGTATTCTCAGGTCAGCGATAGACAGGTACATCCCGGGAGCTTTGCGAAGTCAGTCTAGAACCGAGCTACATCTATATTATTCCTTGTATTAACTTGATATCACTATGACATGTAACCTATGTAAAATTATTACTATGAATGCAATGGTTGTTGTACTTTGATTTCTATACTGCATATGTTGTGATACTTGACATGACGTCATCCACCCTAGAACGTTTCCGCCGTTCTAGTTTTAGGATGTGACAGATTGGTATCTGAGCATTGTTTATAGTGAGCTCAGTATATAAATTCATAAAAGATGTACATCCTATAAATACATAGGGATAAAACAGTTTGACCAAGAATTATACTTTAAAATATAACCATATTTTACCAAAGTATAAGAACATCCAGAATCTAAACACTCGAACAAAAGTATCACAAGAAGAACAAATAAAAGTCTTTGGATGTTGACCATGATGGGTTTTGTCCTAAGAACATCCTATGTGCTCATACAAACACTAATACTTGGATCTAGTTTTCTCTATTATACATGCAAGTTATCCAAGGCTATAAACCCTAATTCTAGCATATGGAAATCGATATTAACATATAATTAGGTTTAAGATATTACCTTGATTGTTATGTAGTAATAACAATGCCAATTCCTCCTTGAATTCACTTTGGAAGGCTTAGAGTCACAAGTTTCACTCCTCTAATGGTTCACAAACACCATAAGCAAGAGGATGAAGAGGAGAGGGGATGGAGGCTGCCCAAAACGTGTTGTAACCCTAGAAGAGTGCTTGTCCACGTTTTTGGGTCATAAGGGATACAATGCTTGCTTGCACTCACCCACTGAATTACACACAACAATATGTTTTATAACACCAAGTTAATAGTGCGTTTACATATTATCAATGTGCAACCGATTTGCAGGATACAACCCACACATCTCGGTTTCAAGAATATAAGATGTTATCGTCTCACCAATCACTCGTGACTCAATCCATGGAGTGATCAAGTGAGCGTGGGTTTAATCCAATGCTCAAATTCATATTCATAAGCACTCATGAACGTTGCAGCAAACATTTGCTTATGTCGAATGCTCTTTAGACAATCCACACACCAATTCACGACAGTCTTCATTCATATTTACTTCCAAAATATGAACGACTGTGGCCTGTTCGAATAATTCGATTATTCTTAATAAATTCAATTATTCTGGAAGTCAAAACATGCAAATGTGAAACACAAGAATAATACTAATCCCATATGGCCTCAAACCTTTGAGTATAAATAAAACTCCTTTTATTTCTCACCATATCGATTACTCATTATTTGTCGTTTCGGGTAATCAACTTCTTACTTGAATTATTACACTTGTCCCATGCTCTTAGCATGAACACAATGTTTACCTATGGTTCTTACTTTTGTCAAATAGACCAAATTGAGCATATTCCCAATCATTATCATTTCACAACTCCAAATACTTTTTCCATAAGTGAAAGAATATCAAATTCTTGCTACTTATAGAATATGCTAGATTCTAACATTTTATGCAATGATCCTTTCGTAATGTCACTGCACTAAAGTCACAAAGACTATTGCCAGTGAAATTACAAAGTCCTCTAACGGAGATTGTTACATGACAATTCCTTAGATATGATGTCTCTCACTCAAAGTACATTCCTTTGAACATCCTTTTGCATAAAAGTTTCTAATCTAGTCATAGATTTTCAATATCCAATTCTTAATATGGACACGTTTCCATATTTTCCATATGACAACTCATTCTTAATAGAATCTTATCTATTCGTAATGATGTACATATGGTCCATCCAATATGGAAACATTTCCATATTTTCCATATGACAACTCATTCTTAATAAGGTCGATATGGTCCATTCAATACCATGCTTCCAACTACTCACAAGCAACCAATCATCGTCGAACTTTGGATTGTCCTTTGATAGTTGTTTAATTATTTTAGTCAAAACCAATTCTAGTCCCTTTTCCCTCTAAATGCGCTCGACATTTGATAGTTGTTTAATTATTTTAGTCATAATCGAAATTTTAAGAACACACTATGTACCTTTGACTAAATTTTATTAACATTCCACAACCTAAGCCTTTAGATTTGAAATGAAGCATAATATTCTCTCCTTTAATTATAGCAAAACAACTTTTCAACCCTTACGACTTTGCAAGGTATAACTCTTGTTTTCTATAATTAATATTGCCAACTTGCAATACGTTCCATAATAATCATACAATCATAACTTTTATGCTCCCACTATCATGATGATTACTAGAAAACATAATACTTATGCTCCCACTAGCTTTGACATGTATTCATAAACAGCTTAACTTTCAGAAAAAAAAATGCTTATTGAATTTCTTAAGTTCATGTTTTTAATACTTAGTGCTTTGATAATCTTTTATCAAGGCTTCTTGAACTTATACACCTTTGCCTTGGATAGTTCATATGTGTGTGTAAACAATTTCCAAACCTCACAATTCAAATTATGGAAAGGGATACCGTAACCATAATCAAATTCGAGAATGCAATTTTACAATCACTATCTTCTTAAAATCTTTCTTAGTGAAAGAATTTCCTCACAATCATTTTCATGAAGGAGGAAATCTTATGACACTTATATTTAACGGTGTACTTGTTCCTATCCATGTGAATTTGTCAAAACCAAAGTTTACAACAAATTCAAACTCATATGGATCGAACTTTCTTGATCTTGATTTCTTGCCTTTATGGTAGCACAACTGCCCACCATGTCTTCCAAGTAGTTAAGCAGCTCACCTTTTCTTATCAATGTACTTTCCATTGATCAAGGTCCTTGCCTTTTATGCATTCAAATGAGAACTCATAGAACTCATTTGCATAATTAACTCAATTGGAACGTCATAGAAACAAAATGATGTCAACACGATAGGTTGTAAACCTCAACTCGTGTGCTAGTGATGATTGATAAGTTCTATTTGATTCGTTCTAGAAACTTTTCAAGACCATTAAGACTCCCACTGACTCCTTGACATATAAGATTCTTTTATCAATAAACATTTCTTGACAAACAAATATTCAAGAGTTAGTGTAGCTTTTATCAAGACTCTTCATAAATTGGTTCTAGTTGGTCTTTGACTTATCCAAGACATCACAACTTTCCACATTTGATGAATGTTATAAACCTTTAATACTTTTCACTCATTGTCACAATCTTAACTTTGAGATTTGTCATTGGAACGAAGTATGATAGACTTCTTGATTTAACCATTTCTTCAATTCTTGAATCCTCTTCTTAGACATGCAATTGTACTAAGACTCACTTAGAGGATCAATTGAGATATGGTTCTTAATCATTAAGACCAATCATATAGCATAAAAGGTACTCTCCCTTCTTCTTAGAATGAAGAAAAGCTTTTCTTTCTGCCTACTTGATTCTTCTTATTCGTTCTGCTATTGAGTTAAACTTTTTCAATCAATTCAGAATTACACTTAATCTTGTAAGTATAATCATATTTACCAAACCTTTAGTAAATCATGACGAATATCTTTATTATTCTTGTGGTGGACTTGATCAGCACACAACTTTGTGTACTCGATCTCCTAGTCCTTCACTTGAAACTTTGTCAATGAATTAGTCTAATTTCCAAATATGAAATTTCTCATTCATCGTGCAACCAAGTTGCATGATTCCAAGTTTCTGTCCAATTGAAATTTGGGCGATGAGAAACTCTCCCTATTTGGTAAATTCTCGACTTTCCATAAATAACATAATAAGAACCAAATCCATTATTTCTAATAATAGAAACATTTTAACATCAATTTTTCATACACGCCATTGCAAGGATAATATAAAAATCAAAATTTATTTTACGCAGAAAAATTTGTCCTTACAATGCAACTCATTGAAAAACTTATGCTAATACAGCTTTCTTAGCAATCTAATTCTAACTCTAAGTAGTAGCTTAAGAATCTAATCTTCGAGAAATGCAATCGAAATCCATTCCTGCACAGTTAGATTCTACTCACTTCTTCCTTTAAGCTCCCTTTCTTTTCTTCGATTCTACAAAACATCAATTGTAATCTTATCACATTATATATTAAGAATCTAGAATAGAAGCTTAAAAGAGTTAGTTAATGGATTTTACCTATACTGGAGCCATACGTTTCGACTCTCCCATCTCTTAGATCTCTTAGGTAAATAGGGCAGCTTCGTCTCCAATGCCCTTTCTCTTGGCAATAAAATCAAATTGACTCTTTTGGAACATGACATGGAACTACTTCATACATTTACTTTCTCTTATGATCAAACTTTTCGATCATAGCATGTCTTTCGTTGCCATTGTCTATATCCATAGAGGTCTTAAAGGCAGATTCACCAATCAACTTTGTTTTTCCATTGCGCCAAACCATTGCTGATTCAGCAGCAATAAGCATATAGGTGAGATCTGTAAGGGTCACGTCGCGGTTCATCATATAGTACTCTCTTACGAACTCACTATACGAGTTAGGAAGTGACTGAAGAACCCAATCAACATCCATCTCCTCACAGACAACGGATCCCAACATTCTTAACCTATCAATGTGTGACTTCATCCCTAGGACGTGTGCACACACCGACTTTCCTTCTTTATGTTTACTTGCCAAAAGGGCTTGAGTGATCTTGAACTTTTCAAGCCTTCGAACTTGTGGGTTAGGGAGAATAATTGGAGGAGGAGGAGGAAGTGAAGTATGATCTCTTGTTCCTCGATCGAATCGTGGAATATCATCTTCATGTGGAATGCTTGTTCCACGAGATTTGAGAAGACCATAGTTGTCAAACTTTGACATCTACAAAACGGGAGAAAATGAATTCAAGTTAGTTGATTGATTGAGTCCTTAGTAAATCACCCAAATGAGATACTAAGGCTAGGACCCAACACAATATTCTACAACTCGGGAGAGGGATGCCGTAACCCCAATTGCAGAATATTTGAAGGTAAGTGAATGACGATTCACTAATTTCCACCATGAAAAACGAAAAAGAAATCTAAGTTTTAAATTTATGAAAATTCCTAGATCCTTTGAGATTCATTGAACATTTCAATGGCATGTTTAAATCTCCATATGCCCCTCTTGTTTGTGACTGGGATGTCGAGGATCACAAAGCGGGTGTGAATAACGATGCAAACTACATGGTGCCCTCACATGTTACAGTCACCTATTCGATGTGCCGGTAAACCACACACGCTCCACCGAAATATGACAAACATTAAGTCACCCTTTGCTACCTTTGCTTAGAACCATTTAGTGTGCCGGTAAACCACACACGCTCCACTAACGTCTTTGCAAGGGCACAAAGTGTAATTTCATGGAATTGCATCAATTCACTTTTACCTAAGTAACTAAGGTTGCGAATTTTATGAAAACATTTAGTTACTTTTATACTTTATTATATTTATAATGGAAGGTTTCTTCCTATCCTACCCGTTCGGCTAACGACCCTCCACCAGTCAAGAGTGCGGTGGGTAAGAGTGGATACCCATTCAATCGCCATTTTATAGGCAATTTCCTTAAGCACCCCTTATAGACCAGCTTCGTGAATGAGGCCTACTAACGGTAAGACTGACTTTTACTCATACATATATATAATGTTAGACTTTTAATGTTATATATAGTATAGGGTGTATTTTATACTTTCAAAATACTAGGTGGTATAATTTAACAATTATACTTTTAATTCAATTAAATTTTAAACCAAAACTTTTATGGATTTATTAAACCTCCTTTAATTATACACTTTAATTAATTAATAAAACCATAAGGGTGTGATTTGAACTTTTTCAAAACAATACTAGAGTTTTAGAATTTTTAACATTCCTAATTAAACTTTTAATCAAGTTTTAAATTCCAAAACTTGAGGGCAAGTTTTGAAACATTTCAAAACATTAGGGTTTAGAATTTAAATATACATCAAAATTAAGCTATTAATCAAAATTTAAATTACAAAAGTTGAGGGCAAGTTTTTGAAACCTTTTTCAAAACATTAGGGTTTTAATTATTTAAATTTCAAAACAACAAAACTTTTGGGTTCAAATTTAAACTATAAAACCTAAAGGGGAAAATATGAAACATTTCATAACATAAGGATTAAATAACAAATAATCTAAAATTAACATTTAATTACATAATTATCCATATTTGATTTATTTAATGATTTCTTGCAAAACAATTTATCAATTTAATCAAAATAATTAATCAATTATCACATAAGGAAACAAATATTTTATTAATTGATAAATATCTTCAATTAGATCAAGAATATAGTCAAATATATCATAAAATCGGATTTATATTGATCTAATATGATAAGATAACTATCCATAAGCAAAAACAGCAAGAAATCGCGAAGATATCCCCATCTGACGAGTTGACTCGTCGAGTCAAGCATGGACTCGTCGAGTCTGCATGGACTCGGCGAGTTCAGCTATGGACTCGGTGAGTCCAGCCTCCAGAAACCAAAAAATTTGAATTTTTCAACCATATCAATCATCAATACAATAGAAACCAGTCTAGGCTCTGATACCACTGATGGGTTTTGTCCTAAGAACATCCTATGTGCACATACTGTTGGATAAGGTGTCTAAGTCCATAACTATTTCTGCTATGTACTTGACCCGACCCGGCATGGTCCATTTGAGTTGCATGGCACCATGCAATTGGATAGACTAAATGAGAGAAATAACACTTGGAGATTATTAATATATTATAAGTTCAAATATATTAATAATATTATTTGATTATTTTGATCAATAATTAATTTAGAATTAATTAAGTGGTCAAAAGAGAGCTAATTAAATATATGGGTTGATTATGTAAATCATCCATATCTTGTATAGTGGGCTAAGAGGCTCCATGGATTATCAAGTTGGGTTCTACCCATAGGATGCTCCATGGATGCTCCATGGGAGTTACAAACCCATGGGTCATGGAAATGAAGAGTCATGACACATTAGGGTTTACATGGTGTAACCCTAGATGTGTCAACACTATATAAGAATCATATTCTCCACCAAAATCGGCTACACTAAGAAACTAGAGGGCTTGGCCGATTTTAAGAAGTGTGTATTATCTCAAGAGTCTTTCCAAGAGCATTTGGTGTTGTGTGAAGCATTTGAGGCATCACACTTGGGGTGCTAGGCTCACAAGGTTTCAAGGAACACAAGCAACAACAAGGTAAGTTATTCTATCTATTACTCAAGTTAAAATTGTTCCCCATGTATGCTAGATAGGAATATAGCCTTGGAATTCAACTTAGCATGATAATTACACAAACATAGATCCAAGGTTATTAGGGTTGCATGTACACTTAGGAAGTGTTAGAATGCTCAAAACCCATCAGTGGTATCAGAGCCTAGGCTTGTTTGTTTGTTATTTGTGCTTAAAAGTTGAAGAAAGTCGAAAATCTTGCTATCTGATTGATGGACTCGGCGAGTCCATGGGGAGGACTCGTCGAGTTCACTTGTATCTTCAACCTACTCGGCGAGTAGGTTTATGCACTCAGCGAGTAGGGTCAACAGAGTGCAGAATTTCGACTTCAGTTGCTGGAAATGGATTAGAAACATTACCCTAAATTGTTTTGGTACTTGAAAACTTGTTTTAGAAGGTGTAATGTCTTTTTTAGCTCATTTACAACAACTAGTTATCAAAATTACAAAGATTAAATGTGATTTTGAGTCTTGAAGGTGTTCATATTCATATTCTTGTTCTTATGATGTTTAGATGATCATAGGAATTATTTGTAACCTATGTGGTAGTATAATTCATGATCATAATGTGTTTTAATGGAGTCCATAACTTGTCCTCAAGTTATGGAAAACCAAAAGTCTCTCGGATTAAAAAAAACCATTAAAAGAACAAAAGAGTTAGGAAAAATGAAAAGTCCTCATTTTATTACTCTATTAAACTTATAAGTTACAAGAAATGAAAAGTTTTGAAAGTTTACAAAACTTGCCCTCAAGTTTTGGAACAAGTAAAGTTAAGTTAAAACTTTAGTTCCAACCCCTAGAATTTTAAAAGTTAAAATTCAACCCTTATACTTATATTATTATGATTTAATAATTATATATATATATATATATATATATATATATATATATATATATATATATATGTATAAGAACAAAGTCGTCTTACTGCTATTACGCCTCATTCACGAAGCCGGTCTATAAGGTGGGTATAAGGTTGTTGCCTATAAAATGGTGACTTAATGGGTGTCCACTCTCACCCACCGCTTGCTTGACCGGTGGAGGGTCGTTAGCCGAACGGGTAAGACAAGGACTTATTAATTCTCATTCAAAGTATGATGAATATTATAAAGTAACTAAATGTTTTATTAAATTTCCAATCTTAGTTACTTTAGGAAAAATGTGAATAAGGTGCTATTCCATGAAATTACACTTTACACTTTGATTAAGTCGTTGGTGGAGCGTGTGTGGTTAACCGGCACACTAACTTGGACTTAACAAGGTAGGTAAAGGGTGACTTAGGGTTTATTATAGTATCGATGGAGCGTGAGTGGTTTACCGGCACATCGATTGAGTGATAAACTTTAAGGGTACCAAGTGATTTGCATGGTTACTTCACACCTCGTTTTGTGATCCTCGGTATCCCAGTCACAAAACTTGGAGGGCACACTCGAGATTGAAACATGCCTTTGAAAAGTTCATTGAATCTCAAAGAATCTAGGAATTTCTAAGAACCATTCAAAAACCTAATACTAAAATATTGCGGTTTTCGTGGTGGAAATTGGTGAATCGTCATTCACCTACCTTTCAAATATGATATAGCTTAGATTACGGCATACCTCTTCTAGGTTATATTATATTGTGATTGGATCCTAGCCTTAATATTACATTTGGGTGTTTTATTAAGGACTCTCTTATATCTAAACTAATCTTGTTCTCTTTTCTTCAGATGTCTTTCAACAATGCTTCTGGCTCTAATCCTAATGGCTCCTTTACCCTTATGAACTTGTGTGGGAAAGTCACCTTTGATGGATCCAACTTCAATGAGTGGATCAGAAACATCAGGTTGATTACCCGCTACGAGGACAAAGAATATGTCCTTGACAAGGAGCTTAAGGAGATTGATGAGACCACTGCAACTCCTCAGGAGACCGCTGACTTTCGGGCACATGAAAGGGATGCTACGAAAGTGGCTTGCATCATGATGGCCACGATGACAGCGGAACTCCAAAAGTCTTATGAGGATTTCTACCCTTATGAAATGCACCAGGATTTGATGGAAAGATACCATCAAAGTGCAAGACAAGAGATGTATGAAATCATCTGCTCCATGATAACAACCATGATGAAGGACGGGGAATCCGTCACGAGCCACATGCAGAAAATGCAAAGGTATGTTGATCGTTTGCTGAAGCTTAATGTGAACTTCCCGGAGGATCTTGCAATAGATATCATTTTGCACTCCTTACCATCGTGCTATGATCAATTCCGCATGACATATCACATGAACAAGGAAGAAGTCACCCTCAGCAAACTTCAGGGACTTCTCAAGACCGCAGAATCAGGTCTTAAGGGGAAGTCGGTTGCTATCACTCCTACTCCAAACTCAACTCCAGTTTTGGCAATCGGGAAAAGTCGAGGGAGGAAGAGAAAGAGATCTTCGAAGGGTACCAAGGCTCGGAACCTTGATGGCTCTTCTTCAAGTGGAACCAAGAAAGATTTCATTACTCCTTCTTCTGACCCAAAAGAGGCTGAATGCTTCTATTGCCATGAAAAGGCTCATTGGAAGCGGAACTGCCCAAAGTACCAGTAGGATGTGAAGGATGGGAAAGTTAAACCCAACCATGCAGGTATTTACACTATCATTTCTAATAACTCACCCCATTCTAATTCTTGGGTCCTTGATACCGGTTGTGGTATTCATATTTGTTGTGACTGGCAGAGCCTAAGAAGAAGTGAGGATGTGGAGCAAGGAAGAATAAACTTGATCATGGGGAATAGGAAAGCTTTACCTGTTACCAAGATTGGAGTTTATACTTTATCGCTAAGTAGTGGGTTTAGTTTAGATTTGAATAAACGTTGTTACTCGCCAGGAATGGCAAGAAATATTATTTCCTTTCATGCTTTGTACAAACAAGGGTTTACCTTTTCGTTTAATAATGAAGTTGGTTCTATTGATGCTTTCTTTAATAATGTTCTTTATTTTAAAGCATTACCTTGTGATGGTGTGTATGAATCTGTGTCTGTTGTAGATAACTTAGGGAATAATGTTTTGTGTATTGATTCTACTACTAATAATAACTTGGATAAAGCATCATTATGGCATTGTCGCCTTGGACATATAAGCAAGAAACGCATAGGCCAACTCCAAAAGGATGGAGTCTTGGAGTCATTTGACCTAAAGTCAGATGATAGTTGCGAATCTTGCTTACTTGGAAAAATGAAAAAGTCACCCTTCACAGGTTCCTGTGAGAGGGGTGAAGGTTTGTTGGACCTTATACACACAGATGTGTGTGGACCATTCAAACATGCCACAAGGGATGCTAATCGTTATTATTTGACTTTTACTGATGATTACAGTAGATATGGATATGTCTACTTGATCAAGCATAAGTCAAAGACTTTCAAAAGGTTTAAGGAATTTAAACAGGAAGTCGAGAATCAATTGGGCAGGAATGTTAAGATGCTTCGATCCGATCGAGGAGGTGAGTATCTTAGTTCAGAGTTCCTCGACTCTCTTAGGGAATGTGGGATTGTCTCACAATTGACACCTCCCAGGACACCACAGTTGAATGGTGTAGCTGAGAGGCGTAATCGAACCTTGTTAGATATGGTTCGTTCCATGATGAGTCGAGCTACGCTACCAATCTCATTCTGGGGGTATTCCTTAGAGACTGCCGCCCATATTCTTAATCTAGTCCCTACAAAGAAAGTTGCCAAAACTCCTCACGAGATGTGGACTGGTAAAGTACCTAAACTAGACCACATCAAGATTTGGGGTTGCGAGGCTTTCGTGAGACGCGAGACTCATGATAAGCTCGAACCTCGAAGCGAGAGGTGTATTTTCATCGGTTACCCACAACAATCCTTTGGTTACCTCTTCTACAGACCCAGTGACAATGTGGTCTTTGTAGCAAGAAGAGGAGTCTTTCGAGAAAGAGAGTTTATAAGCCAAGGAGACAGTGGGAGACAAATTGATCTTGAAGAAATTCAAGAATCAAGTGGTGAAGGAACTTCAAACTCTAGCCCTCAACTTGAGGAGGAAACTCCTGTTGAGCCAATTGACAAATCTGTACCTCTGAGGCGTTCCACGAGAGTTAGGAGTGCACCTGAGCATTACTATGGATTCCATATTACTGCAGAAGGTTAGACACTTATTAGTGATGGGACACTAGTAAGTCAAGATGACCCTAACAGCTACGAGGAAGCCATGGCAGGCCCCGAGTCTGCTAAATGGAAAGAGGCTATGGATAGCGAGATACAATCCATGTATGAAAATCAAGTTTGGAACTTGGTTGAAAATGTACCAGGTCGTAAGACAGTAGGGTGCAAATGGGTCTTCAAGAAGAAGACCGACATGGATGGTAAAGTACACACTTATAAGGCTAGACTGGTTGCAAAGGGCTTCTCTCAAATTCCTGGAGTGGATTATGATGAGAGCTTTTCTCCGGTAGCCAAGATTAAGTCTATTCGGGTTCTGTTAGCCATAGCTGCATTTCATGACTATGAAATATGGCAGATGGATGTCAAAACCGCTTTCCTTAATGGAAAGTTGGCTGAAGATGTTTACATGGGTCAGCCAGAAGGTTTTGTCAGCAGCAAGTACCCTAATAGAGTGTGTAAGCTTGAGAAATCCATCTATGGATTAAAGCAAGCACCTCGCAGATGGAATCTTTTCTTTGATGAGAAGGTGAAGGAATTTGGCTTTACTAGGAGTGAAGATGAATATTGTGTGTATGTCAAGGCTAGTGGGAGTATAGTTAGCTTTTTGTTATTGTATGTGGATGACATACTACTCATAGGAAACGACATTCCAACCCTGCAGGAAGTAAAGTCCTGGCTTGGGAACTGTTTCGCTATGAAGGACCTTGGTGAAGCTGCCTATATTTTAGGGATAAGGATCTTGAGAGATCGGAGTAAAATACTAATTGGACTTAGTCAGAGTACCTACTTGGATAAGGTGCTGAAGAGATTCAGCATGCAGGATTCCAAGAAAGGAGAGTTACCCATCCAGAGTAACACCAGATTGAGTAAGACACAAAGCCCTAGCACTGAGGCTGAGATTGCAGAAATGAGTCGAACACCTTATGCTTCGGCTGTAGGATCGATCATGTATGCTACGACGTGTACTCGACCCGATGTAGCCTTTGCCCTGAGCATGGTTAGCAAGTATCAGGCGAACCCTGGCAAGGCACATTGGACTGCGGTAAAGAATATCCTCTAGTACCTACGAAGGACTAAGGACTGGGTCCTTACCCTCGGTGGGAGTGATGACTTGAGAGTAGTAGGGTACAGTGATGCTAGCTTCCAGACTGATAGGGATAATTTCCGCTCTCAGTCAGGCTGGGTCTTTACCCTAAACGGAGGAGCAATTTCTTGGAAGAGTTCCAAACAAAGAGACAGTGGCAGATTCTACTTGTGAATCAGAGTATATTGCAGCTAGCGAGGCAGCAAAGGAGGCGATATGGCTGAAGAACTTCATTGGAGACCTTGGAGTTGTACCAGCTATTAAAGAGCCAATGGAAATTTTCTGTGATAGTGAAAGTGATGTTGCCTTAGCCAAGGAACCAAGGGATCACGGGAGATCTAGGCACATGGACAGAAAATACCATTTCATCAGACATCGGATCGAAGAAGGACTCCTCGTGGCAAAGAGGGTATCATCAGATGAGAATCCGGCAGATCCCCTCACAAAGGGACTGACTCGGGTTAAGCATCTTCAGCATGCTCGGAGCATAGGGCTGAAGGATGATATTAGATTTAGTAGTTAGGTAACCTCGAAATTTGTAAAGTGTAATTGACATTTGATGATGAATAAAAATGTTTTATTTATGAGTAAGGTGTTGCTATCTCTTGTCGATCGTTTACTATATTTCTTTTGCATGTTTTGACTTCCAGAATAATTTTTGTTTGGTATAACATATTATTCAAACCTCCACAGTCAGTCATATGTCGGAAGTAGGTATGAATCAAAACTGTCATGTTTGGTTGTAGAGGTCTTGGACAAGGCTACAACAATCATGAGTGCTCATAAGTTCTGAGCATTGGACTCAACCCACGCTCACTAGAATCACTTCATGGAATTCTATCTCGAGTGATCGTGAGACGGTAATATCGTATAAGTCTTCAAACCTAGAGATATGATTTGTTACTTACAAGTTGGTTATGCATTGATTGTACGAAAAACGCATTGGTAACTCGATGTTACAAATCGTGCTCTTGTGTGTAATTCAATGAGTGGTAGAACAAACATATGAGTCGAAGTTTATCTGTTCCTTCTTGGATTAGAAGCTGATATCTGGGCCCCTCGATGATTTTGTTTTGACCTATGTACCAGGCCCGGTCAGAACTAAGTTGATGTGTTCAATTAAGTTCTTTGTCAAACAAATCAGAAATCGGGAAACAAATGCTGGACAATAAGCAAGACAATGTTCCATGTATTTGTCCGGCTGATATCTAGAACGGAGGATTATATGATCACTTATCTTAAATGGCGTACCATCATCTTCTCAGTTCCGAGAAACCTTGAAAAGAGCTATGATTGCCGATCGGTTCCTGAAGTGACACTTGCAGTAATAGTTATTAGACTTATCCAAGTGGGAGACTGTTGGATAAGGTGTCTAAGTCCATAACTATTTCTGGTATGTACTTGACCCGACCCGGCATGGTCCATTTGGGTTGCATGGCACCATGCAATTGGATAGACTAAATGAGAGAAATAACACTTGGAGATTATTAATATATTATAAGTTCTAATATATTAATAATATTATTTGATTAGTTTGATCAATAATTAATTTAGAATTAATTAAGTGGTCAAAAGAGAGCTAATTAAATATATGGGTTGATTATGTAAATCATCCATATCTTGTATAGTGGGCTAAGAGGCTCCATGGATTATCAAGTTGGGTTCTACCCATAGGATGCTCCATGGGAGTTACAAACCCATGGGTCATGGAAATGAAGAGTCATGACACATTAGGGTTTACATGGTGTAACCCTAGATGTGTCAACACTATATAAGAATCATATTCTCCACCAAAATCGGCTACACTAAGAAACTAGAGGGCTTGGCTGATTTTAAGAAGTGTGTATTATCTCAAGAGTCTTTCCAAGAGCATTTGGTGTTGTGTGAAGTATTTGAGGCATCACACTTGGGGTGCTAGGCTCACAAGGTTTCAAGGAACACAAGCAACAACAAGGTAAGTTATTCTATCTATTACTCAAGTTAAAATTGTTCCCCATGTATGCTAGATAGGAATATAGCCTTGGAATTCAACTTAGCATGATAATTAGACAAACATAGATCCAAGGTTATTAGGGTTGCATGTACACTTAGGAAGTGTTAGAATGCTCAAAACCCATCACATACAAACCCTAATGCTTGGATCTAGGTTTCTCTATTGTACATGCAAGTTATCCAAGGCTATAAACCCTAATTCTAGCATATGGAAATCGATATTAACATCTAATTAGGTTTAAGATATTACCTTGATTTTTATGTAGTAATAACAATCCCAATTCCTCCTTGAATTGACTTTGGAAGGCTTAAAGTCACAAGTGTCACTCCTCTAATGGTTCACAAACACCATAAGCAAGAGGATGAAGAGGAGAGAGGATGGAGGCTGCCCAAAACGTGTTCTAACCCTAGAAGAGTGCTTGTCCACGTTTTTGGGTCATAACGGATCCATATATATATATATATATATATATATATATATATATATATATATATATATATATATATATAGGAGGCAATTAGGGTTATCTAACAAGGAAACCCTAATTTTGATGCTTAAGCCCTAAGCAACCCATGGAGCCCTTTCCTTAAGGCCTTGGACGATTTCATATGGGCTTCCCCCATAGAATTTGTCAATTCCTTAATATAAGGCAATCCATGGCCCAAATTGCAATTATCTTATAATTACTATTCCAGTCCCTTAAGTTTAATTAATCTCTTTCAGTCACAAAACTAATTACCAATTAATGATTGACTAATATTAATTAAACAATATGATTTCTCCTTTAATATATTATTCCCATAATATATTAATAAATCATATTTAATCCTTTCTCTCCATAATTCATCCTATCAAGTTGCTTTGGTGAAGGCAACCCAAAAGGATCACGCACGATCGGGTCAAATACATACCAAAATAGTTATGGACTTAGACACTAATCCAACAGACCATTACCGTCAAACCTGGGCAGTTATGTAATTGTAAGCTTGAATAAATGTAACCTGATCAACTACGTTTATTCGAGATGCGACCAACGTATGCTTGGGAGTGATGGTGGTGTTCCAAAGAATCTGAAACTTACCAACTAGGAATGCTACGGCCAAACATAAAGTTTAAAATACTATGGGAGTATTTTGGAATACTAAAAGACTCACATTAATCCCAAAATCATATTCAGAAGTTAAGAATCAAACAAGAAATTAAAATACCATAGGGGTATTTTAGGATCCATAGATAACCTTGTGTGAAAAACTAAAAAGATCCTTATTGATATACCTATGATTATAGAGGGTATACTGCCAAGGTTATATATAATAAGGATCCCATAGACTAAGAATGTGTGGTTTCGCTCTACTTCCTTTTCCTCGTTGGGATGTGGATATATATAACTTATGTACCCTATGTAATTGTAGTAGGACTCGATATGGATCACCCAGCGAAATGTTAATAATCTCTTAGGATTCTCTAGACATTTCCATTCTCGCACGAACCCTGTGGAAAACCTTATCCAATTTGGTGTCTGATAGAAGAGTTGATTCAGACCTAGAAGAGGTTCATTGAGAAGATTTCCAAATCGGAAATAAATGAACTAGACGAAACTATTGAAATCACCAAGTGCCTACACCTTTTAGGGACACCGATGAGAAATCCGCCTGAATTTCCGAGATTTCTAGTCATCCATCATGAAGCGATGACACTCAGGGGCAGGATCAGAAGTAAGACGGAGTAGAAATTCAATATGTCTTCCCGAGAAGAGAACCCTAGGTAACTACCCGAAGAAAACCAATGTCGGTCCCAGCTAAGGATAAGAAGTAGACAGAGGGAACCAATACATGGAACCCGTTTCGTGTCTTTCCTCGTATTCACCACGCTAATACACCCATAAAATAATAAAATTTAGTGAGTTAGTGATTATGCTACTCACACTATGTGTTAGGTAAATCGCCTTTTCCCATCGCAAGTAATACGATTAGATCGGATTTCAAAACCTCGATTGAGGGTGTTTAGCCATAAGTTTTCATGAGCCCTTTCTTCCGTGATCCTCGTTCCAAACCTCCCTCAAATCTTCCCAAGCAGGAGAGTGAACCTTTCCAGCATAAAGATAACTTAGTAGGAACGACTCCCATCTTATGGCTTTCCGATACTCTTACTCCTACCTTGATACCCAGACTACATCATAGGGATGTAGGTCGACACTCAGATAACCAATATCCAAGGCGCGAGAAAATTTATGCCTATTATAGTAAGGATAGATACATATAGAATTAAACATCGTCTCTCATCATCTTGTGCTCCTTTCCGTATAGGAAAAACCATGCCTCCGAAGAAACGTAACCAATCCATTGGCAAGAAACCGACTCTCCTATTCGATGAAACTATGTTCCAAGCTATAGTCTCGGCAGCCGTAGCAGGTGTCATGGCTCATCTGAATGCTAACAATGCAAATGTTAGCAGGAGCCTTATCAAGATTCTCGATCCTAGCAATGGACATCAGAAACCAACACCTGTGTACCCAGCCACCCAAGAACCTTAACCAACTCCACTGAAGAGAAAGTTCAAGAACGAGAAGGGAAGTACCTCAGCTCAAGGACCTTCCGAAGAGCAACGAGCTGAGACAGTCAATAACCCTGCCAACCCTTCCGTCCTGACGCCTAGAAGACCATACTTAGGATGCCTCCCCCGTTGCAGCAAATGTAGCTACCACCATCATGGCACCTATCGAGAACTCCTTTGTGTTAGCTGCAACATGAAGGGGGCATACCACTCGCGTCTGCAGAACCCTGGTTGGGTTCATTACATCAACCACCAATGTGGCGACCAGTTCAGTATGCCATCTATGTGGTGAGTTAGGCACTTCAAGCGGGACTGCCCAACTAAAAGAAACGGCAAAGGCGCAGGAGGAGTCTAACTCTAATACGTAGGGAGAAGCATCAAGTAAGCCGGTAGAAACTTTGGTACGTCTCTCAATCCTAGATAACTAACCGAAAACATAAAAAGGCTAATTCTAAATATAATTTCTCTCCCGTTAAGGCGAAAGTCGTAGCATTGTTGTAAAAATTCAAAATTTCATCAGGTAAAGCTATAATGGCTCGGTATATACGTTACAGCCATGAATAATTAAGATGTATAGACCTCAAGTGAGTGATGCTGCCTCATTTCCTGTTCCTCATTTGGTTGTGGATTTAGGGCGGAGTCGCTTAGTCAACAGTCCTTTCCACCTTAATTATACATGACTAGTGTATACTAGGCGATTATAGAGAGGCCTCGTGAGAATCCATTCATGAGAAGTACATTATTCCGAAACCTCAGGACCCTCTATAGTTCCGCGCCGACTCTATCAGTCCAAGTATCCACGACAATGATACACGAGACGAAACCCGAGACGCCAAGAACTTGTGTGCCCGTTCAGCACATGGCCCTATTGACCCTCATTCTATGTCATGTCGATGTATACCAACTTCGACGCCTCTATCAATCATGGTTCGACTTAGCGCAACCATCTGTAAATTCCTAGTGCTGTGTAAAAAGAACTTTCACCATAGCCATTTCGGTGAATAAAGGTTCTTTCGAACCTAATAGTAAAACCTAATGCGATCCGCCAGTCGTCTCTCTTATCTAAAACTTTCCGAAATACCCCTAAGTAGGGCATCGTGCGCTGTTAACCAACCCTTCCTTAGACAAATAGAAACCGAAGCGAAAGACACTGCAGGCATTCCAGAAGATGATAACCACCCGAAACCTACTCCGTAGATCCCCCAGAAAGACCCTTAGCACCTCACAATCAGGTTCGTGAATCAAGTGGAAGGAACTCATGGGATTGACTACTATTAACTGGGTATATGCATAAGAGTGGTATATAATTTCGATCAAAAAGATTTAAGATGTGTGCTTCCTCCCTACTCCCTGTTCCTTGTTGGGTTGTGGGTCTGGGGTGGAGTCACACAATTGAACATCCCGTCGATCTCAAATATATACGGCTTGCATACACCAAGTCTTAGTAGTTAATCCAAGTATGTGCTCTACTACGAACCTCATAGTAAAACCCTCCATCCTTTACCATAGAATAGGAGCTAGAGTCAAGAGAACCACCGCGGTTTGAGCTACTAAAATGACCACAAATCTGAAATTTGTTGTCACCCCGGTTAAGCCAATATAGTAGCTAACACCCTCAGTTGGTAAAGAAATCATAGTCGTAAGAGTCAAGGACATTGACTACGACCATCCATTCACACTTAATCCCACGAATTAAGCATCTCAGTAGATATCTCGGAAACCTGGAAGATGCGATAAGATAAGCTCTGAGAAGAGTGGATGAAGAAATTAGAAGTTCTGAGTGACGAAACCCTATACTTCTAGACTTAATCTAAATCAAGGAAACTCATAAACACCGGAAGAGGAGTTGCTGAAGATGCTTGCACTACTCAGGCACTTTTTCCACCCTATTATTGACGAGTAGTGCTTAGGACACCCCGCCTCCTCACGTGGAAGAAGTCACCGTTTCCCTATAGACGATAGACTGCATTCTCCGAAGTGAATACAACAATGCCAAGAACCACAGGATAACCCCCGCAGCTAAGAATACTTGTATAAAGTACAAAAGTAGGTGGTGTTAAGCCTTATAAACCTGATCCCGAAGATATTATAGACTTGACACCAGTCTAGGTGTTAGTCGATGGGTTATACAAGAGCAAGCGCTTTATGCAACTGAAATAAACCGACGCCTTAGAGAATAGGGCATGTCTTTGAGATTCATTGGACTACTAGGTGTTCCAAGAATACTATCTCACACAGAAATAGTAGAACCACCTCCAGAGATAGTCCAACACTTCATAAAATCTTTAAGGAGTGAGTTAGCCCTGAGCAGAGATTACTATTTGTGAAACAGCAAAGCAAGTAAGAGCATGATTCTTTCCTGTTAGGAATCATATTTTGAAAGCGTCAACTAGACAATGATGAGGAGTTTGAAAACCTTCTAAACATCGTTTGGTAAAACCCTATCTCACTAACTTTGAGAGTTTCCGTTAGAAACACCTCAAGAATCAGAAGTGCAGGTCCATTTTGCACTAGGTCAAGATAGATGCCACGAAACCAATTACATGCCAGTGTGTAGCCAATACATCCGATGATCCAGAAAACCTCTGAAAGGAAATCAGAAGGAAACACGAATCCGAGCAAACCTGAGCCTTCTAAGAACCAACCCGGAGAACTACAAACTTGGTATGAGAGAACGTTTGGAACTTCAAAATGGCGATCACGCCAGTGATGATCTAACCATGTAAGTGCGTTACGTTCTAAGTACTGAAAAGCTTTATCTTTCTGAGAGCTTTGGAGCATCCGAGATTCTTTATAATAATTGGTCCAACCCTTGTCAGACCACGACTACTCTCGGAATTCCATAAGTTTCACCCCAAATCAATCCACGTCTTAGACTTGAAAAAGTACTTTCCTGACGTAACTCTCGAAATTCCACTTGTTTTGATAGAGATCATTAGGAACCCTAACTTCGTAGAGGAACCTGTAGGCATCACGAACCCAACGAACCAAACCCGCATTCCGTTAGTGAAGGGTTGCTAGATCACCAAGCAAAGACCTGAGTTAACTTGGGAGCGCGAGAACCAGCCGAATAGGAAGTACCCTCATCACTTACTCGATTGTTCATGCCTACTTTCTTGACTAAACTCTAATTTTGGGATGAAATTTCCTCTAACGGGGGGATGATGTGACAACCCGAAATTTCCGTTTGTTTTAACGTCGTAATTACACACGTCAAAAATTAGCCAAATTTATCCCAAAATATTTTTTACCGAATTTAAGCCTGTTGGAATATTTTAAATAATATTCGTCAAGCAAACCAAAAATAAGGAAGTAAAATTTAGACTTGCCGTGTTTAGCGTAAGTCGCGGAACTCCAAAAATTTTGAATTTACGGACAAAAACTCAGAGTTTTGATCGCGAACCCCCGAGGGTATAAATATGACACTTAGTCATTTTCTGTCATTTTTCCAACTTCCACATCAAGAACACTCAAGAAATCCTCTCAACTATCATAAGTTCATCCCGTCAAATCCACCAAAAACGATAATCCAAGCTCCTAGAACCTAGCTTCTTGTGTGCTTAATAGAAACTTGTTTACACTTGAAATCATTCAAGAACACCAAGAACAAGGTGTTTATGGTCCAAGAACATTCTTGGACCGTAAACCCTTAAGGGGGTGAAGTGTGCCTTGCTTTATTCTAAGGCTTGACAACTAGCATAGATCCCTTCCTAGATGACTTTAGTATTCGAAAATCATCATTTTCCCCATGTTCATATGAGTTTATGGTTTTGGGAGCTCATCCCAAAACCGTAAACACCTCCAAGAGGTGTTTAGATGCCCCTAATGCCTTCAAATGGTTGTGTAATGGAGTAGAACATTACTTGCACGAACTAGGGACCCTAAGAACATGTAACTAAGGGAAAAACACGAGTTTACAGTTTTAGAACAGCTCCCAAAACCGTAAACACCTTTCCAAGGTGTTTAAGTGCCCTTAACACCTTCCTATGCTCATATAAATGACTAGAACCTTGCATGCATGACCTAGAACCACAAAAGCACAAAAGAAATGGACTAACATGAGTTTACGACCGTAAACTCATGTGTTTACGTCCGTAAACTCCTAAGGGAGTGGTCCAAGGACCGTAAACTCCATAAAGTGTCCATTTTGAGCCCCAATCACTTCTATAGCCCTTGAATCAACCCTAGAACCTTTCCTTGTGAAGCATGAAGCCTTAAAGCACACAAATACACCATTCCCATGAGTTTATGGCCGTAAACTCATGGGGGACATGGTTGCAAAATCGTAAACACCCCTAGGTATTACCATTTGAGGAGTAAACTCCAATGTGAGTCCATACTCTCCTTATATGCAAACCTTAGTACTCCTAACAATTATAGGAAAGTGTTTTCATGTAGTTGGACATCCTAACTTGCATAATTAATGGTTAAATTACTAATTGGATACTTAAATGTATCATTACATGTTAAATAGGATTCGCGTGTGTGGTCAAGTCCTCACTTGACACTTAGGATCCTATACCGTCCATTCATCCGATTCGCCCACGACAGCTGAGTTCATATCCCTAAATTAACCTTTTAAATGATTTTAACTGCTTTTATAGGGGGGGGATACAAGTTGAACTGTATAGTTATTTGATAAATCACATGTGATTAATAACTTTATAGCAAAATAGATTTTTCAAGTTAAACTATTTATCCAGATTAAAGGTTTCCAAATCATGTTTTTGAATCTTTTTAAAGTATGAATATCCCTTTTTAGATCATTAAAGGTTATCCAAGGTTTTTCAAAGTTTTTTTACTTAAGAGACATCCAATAGTGATTTCTTATCAAAGGTTTTCTTCACTTAAACCATTTTATACAAATCATTTTTCAAAGTTGTTTATGAAAGGTTTTTCAAAGGATTTCCAAAGGTTTTCAAATGCTTGTTTTAGAAAATGACATCAAGTCGTAAATTCTTATTTTTAAAGGTTTTCCAAAGGTTTTACCAAAGTTTTCTTCTATGCTTCTATTTTGTTAAATGCATGCCTATATTTGTATAGTTATATAAATAATGTTTAAAGGACTTAGGAAGGCTAGTTCGCCCTATTTCCTTTTCCTCGTTGGGATGTGGTCTGGTGGGTATCGGTTATCCGTCCGAAGTTCGTTTAAACATTAATTATATATCATGTATACATGTATGGACATAAAACCTCTCTCTCTCTCTCTCTCAGCCAATTTATCGCCTTGAGTAGTAACGGCATCCTTCTATTATTCATGTTTCTGGAACCCTAATAACTATTATAGGAATAGTTAGGAGACTCTATCTCTATCTCTATCTCTATCTCTATCTCTATCTCTATCTCTGTCTCTATCTCTATCTCTATCTCTATCTCTCTCTCTCTCTCTCTCTCTCTCTCTCTTTTACTTTAGAATGTGACACACTATTTCCCTCAACGACGCTTCATTATGCCAACGCCGTGTAACCAGAGACTCCGGGAAGGAGAGCGAACATCATGTGTATAGATCTATACGGTACTGACACTCCCACACCCAGACAACTAGCTACAGTCCGCGCCGGTAAGGCCCATGGGTTACATAATGCCACTACCTCTACATGTGACCTGGAGGGTCATCGGATGCTCTATCGTCGATCAACATGGTTACATACAGGTTCACATTCATCCTTTTTGTTTTAGACTTTGCTAGCCGTATCGTTCACTCGATACTGTTTGAAGTCTTTATTTTATTGTTTTAGACTTTGTTAGCTGTATCGTTCATTCGATACTGTCTGGAGTTTGTATTATCTTGTTTTAGACTTTGCTAGCTGTATCATTCATTTGATACTGTCTGGAGTCTGTACTTCCTTTTGTTAGACTGATCCAGGCATATCATTCATGTGATACTCTCCCGGAGTCTGTGTTTTCTTTTGTTTTAGTCATCAGTGTTACTGCTGAGGTATATATTATTTTCCCCTAGTATTTTCACTTATGATTTTCTCATTACTCTTTTAAAGTCAATTATGTATTTGGTAATGATAGTAATTTGGGGAAAACTACTCCTTAAAACATAAATCGGTTGGGTATTGGTAGAAGATTGCTTTTATTTAGAAAATATAGGATTTTCTGGAAAGGAGGCTAATACACAGTAGATTCTAAACTACTATCTTTCATAAAGTTAATTTGAATAAAAATGCATATTTATACAAATGACACTATACTTATGGACTCACCAGCATTATAAAATGCTGATACTCGCTTTCAAAATAACTTCTATTCTCAGCTTAGCGATAGACAGGTACATCCCGGGAGCTTTGCGAAGTCAGTCTAGAACCGAGTTGCATCTATATTATTCCTTGTATTACTTTGATATCACTATGACATGTAACCTATGTAAAATTATTACTATTAATTCAATGGTTGTTGTACTTTGATTTCTATACTGCATATGTTGTGATACTTGACATGACGTCATCCACCTCAGAACGTTTCCGTCATTCCGGTTTTGGGGTGTGACAAGCTGGGAATGCAAATGGGAATAGGAATCAACCCTCAGTGATTCAACAAATACCTGTTGTAGCAAATGCCCCCGAACCAATTACCATGGCTGGAGTACAAGCCATGATTTGTGCTATGTTAGCAGAACAAAGGGAGGAAATGAGGCAGATGTTGCATGAAAATAAGGACGAACCTACTATGCCCATTGAGCAACCCGAGCTGATTCCTGAGCAATCGAAGCAAGGGAACTATAGCCGCCAAGTGAGTCAAGTGGGGACTCAAGGTGAGCAAAGGGATGGCCCGGAGAGGAGAAACAACAAGGATGGGCGGATGTACAAGAATTTCTTGGTTGCGAAACCACCAAATCTCTTAGGAAGCCCAAAGCCTGTTGAGATTATGGATTGGATCTCTGAGATGGAGATGGTGTTTGAGAGCTGCGACTGCAGCGAGAAGCAGAAGACTGTCTTCGATGTGAGACAATTGAAAACTAGAGTCTTGAGCTGGTGGAAGCTATTGGCGGATTCAATGCCACGAGGAGAAACTCTAAAAATGTCATGGGATAAGTTCTTGGAACAACTGAAGGCGCAGTACTGTTCAGAGATAGATCTAATTGACCTGAACAATGTGTTCCAAAACTTGAAGAAGGGAAGAATGAGCATCGATGACTATGCTGTTGCATTCACAGAAAAGATGAAGTTGTTTCCATACTTAGTGCCAACCGAACTTTCTAAAATCGTGAAGTTCACAAATGGACTGCCAGCCGACTTTGTCCCAATATTCAAGATGGCAACCACTCTGAAATCAGTTGTTCGAGCAGCTAATAATGTGGAGACCCAGCAGAACGAAAGGGGTCTGGAGAGGGCCGTAGTTGGTGAGAAAAGGAAATTTTATGGATCCTCGAGGTCCGGAAAGAAGAGTAAATTCTCCAAATCTGGTTCGAGTGGAGGAGGATCAGAAGCGAAGTGGTGTGACAAGTGCAAGAAGAAGCACTCTGGGAAGTGTGCCGGAGGGGTCACTTGTTTCAAATGCAGAAATCCTGGGCACTATGCCAATGAATGCACCTTCACCTTGAAGGCCTGTTGTGGGTGTAATGAAGAAGGGCACGTTTTGAGGGACTGCCCAAAGAAGAAGGAGGCAGGAAGACCCAACATTCCACCGAAGTAGAAGGCAAGAGCCTTCCAGATGACGCTTGAGGCTGCGAAGGAGGCAACATATGTCGCTTCAGGTACCTTTCTTCTAAATGGTTTGCCTGCAAATATACTATTTGATTCCGGAGCCAACTATTCCTTTGTGTCGCATAAATTTGGTGGGAAATTAGCATTTCCTATAGAAAAAATTGATAATGCCCTAATTGTAGAAGTTGCCAGTGGAAAATTTGTACCTGTTAGTGATCATATTAGGAACACCGTCATCGACTTAAACGGAAACTAATTCCACGAAGCGCTATTACCCATAGCGTTAAACGGTTTCAACATCGTTTTGGGTATGGATTGGCTTAGCGCCAACGATGCTGATATTAAATGCCGAAAGAAGATAATAAGGGTAAACCCACCCATAAAGGAGTCATTTATGGTGTACGGGGACAAACACAGAGTGAATTCTGGAATCATCTCCCTGATGAAAGCCAAGAAATGTTTGTCCAAAGGATGTGCATCATAAATGGCATTCGTAATCGATGCTAAGAAGGAAAAGAAAGAGGTGCAGAATATATCGGTTGTGTGTGATTATCCAGAAGTCTTTCCCAAAGATATTCCTAGATTACCACCTGATAGACAAGTGGAGTTTCGAATAGACTTGTTACCAGGTACGACACCAATAGCAAAAGCAACATACCGACTAGCACCGACGGATATGAAGGAGCTCATGACGCAAGTTCAGGAGCTGTTGGACAACGGTTTCATTCGACCTAGTTCATCACCCTGGGGAGCTCCGGTGTTATTCATGAAGAAGAAGGACATAAGAATGAGAATGTGTATAGACTACCGAGAGCTGAACAAGGCAACATTGAAGAACAAGTATCCATTGCCAAGGATTGATGACCTATTCGATCAGCTGCAGGGTTCGAGCTACTTCTCAAAGATCGATCTTAGGTCAGGATATCATCAGCTGAAGGTAAGAGAGCAAGATATTGAGAAGACTGCATTTAAAATGAGATATGGACACTACGAGTTCTTGGTTATTTCATTCGGACTAACCGATGCACAAGCATGCATTCATGGATTTGATGAATAGGGTTTGTAAACTATTCCTCGATAAATCCGTGATAATGTTCATCGACGACATTCTGATCTACTCGAAAAGCCAAGAGGAGCTTGGCAAGCATCTACGGGAAGTGTGAAAGAAGGAGAAGCTTTACGCTAAGTTATCCAAATGCGACTTTTGGATACGATAAGTCCAGTTCTTGGGTCACGTGGTTAATCAATAAGTGATAACAGTTGACCTTGCAATGATCGAGGCTGTGATGAAGGGGAACGTCCGAAAAATCCCATGGAGGTTTGAAGCTTTCTTGTATTAGCCGGATATTACCGACGATTTATCCAAGGCTTTTCTTCGATAGCTGCTCCATTGACAGCATTGACCCACAAAGGAGCCACATATACATGGAGTGAGAAACACGAAGAGTCATTCGAGAAGCAAAAGATGAAGTTATGCAAAGCACCGATTCTTTCTCTACCCAATGGAGCTGAAGACTTCGCGGTTTACAGTGATGCATCTGGAGTCGGGTTGGGTTGTGTTCTGACCCAAAGAGAAAAGGTGATAGCATACGCATCTCGACAATTGAAAGAGCATCAAAAGAACTACCCTACTCATGATCTGGAGTTGCCAGCGGTAGTATTTGCCTTAAAGATATGGAGGTATTACCTCTATGGCACGAAGTGCAAGCTTTTCATTGATCATAAGAGTATCCAGTATATCTTTAATCAGAAAGAATTGAACATGAGGCAACGACGTTGGCTAGAACTACTCAAGGACTATGACTGTGAGATACTTTACCACCCCGGCAAAGCAAATGTTGTTGCTGATGCTCTCAGTCGGAAAGTTAAACTTGAAAGGAAAAGGCCAAGAGCGTTGAGAATTGAAGTCGTCTCGACGATTGTGGAAAGTATCAGGAAAGCTCAAGAAGAAGCTTTAGAGAAGAATGACCAAAAGGAAGAACTTTTGGGCAAACCGTTAGTGTTCGGAACAAACAGTCAAGGACTGTGAAGAGAATTGTTATCGAGATTATGAAAGCAATAATGATTTGAGTGATTGAAAAGTAAGAATACGAAGAGTAAATATAAATCAGATCTTATTTTGATAAAGACTAATTACAAGAATAAGCAGAAAGGATATTTGAGTTCCAAAAGTTATCCTCTACTTCTATCCTCAGTCCCTATTTATAGGGAACCTGAGTGTACAAAAAATATACTAAGTCTATTACAATATGCTTCGCATAAAACTGACTTAGTAAAATAACTAAAAATGTGAAACAAAACAAACACACAATTCAACTTTTATAATTTAACCTCTACAATCTCCTCCTTTGTAAACAGTCGAAGCTATTCAGTCCATAAGCCTTTGAACAACTGAGTGAATTGTCTTTCGCACTTCTCCATACCAGGAAATCACCTTCTTGAGCTCCTTCTTGTCTCCTTCATTATTCTTCTTGCAGTTGCTCATACGAAAAATAAAGTGCGTATATTGCGAAGAAGTATATCTTTCAACCTCTGAGACCTTAAAGAAAAATTTCTTGGGCTTTCCCTTCGCATCTCTTCTCGAAAACACCATGCCGAAAGGTTTCAGGCATATTTCCCCAACAACATACTTTGATAATGTTGACTGGGTTAAGGTTTCTTCCCAAGGGATTTTCACTTCCCTTCCCAAAGTAGTTGCTAATTCTTCATCAGTTAGAGCCAAACGATCGAAGTAATTGTCGATATATGTCTTGACATGTGTGAACCCGATCTTAAACACTTCAGTATCAGATCCTATGAGCTTATTCTCTTCCATATGTTTCAAAATGAGAGCCACTTGAATCAAATCAATGCAATTCATCAGAGGGAAGTAAGCTATTGTGAAGTCATACTGCTTGTTATCAGCTCGAATAACAAAGTAACAAAAATTCTTAAGCATGTCTTCAAACATCGTATCTTTCTTGATCGTTAACACCTTTTTGATCTTCATTAAAGACCATACTTCATCTGGATTCTTCCCCAATATAGCATGAAATCTTATTTTCATGTGTATGTAGTCATCAAGATTATAAAACTTCTCGCTAATCTTGTATTGAGCTGTAATGAAGAGCATTTCGTTAATCGGAAAATCTAACTGACAATTGTCTGAATTCGCAATATCATAACTTCTCTTTGGGTTCTTCTCGAATTCATACATTTCCCTTCCCACAACTTTTGACTCTATTGTTTCATAAGAGTACGGCTTCGCAGGATCCCCTTTGTTCTTTGTAGGAGGATCACATGCCCTTTGCCTCATAATACTTTGGACTTGTCTCATTCTTTCCAACTCAGCCTCTGCTTCAGCTTTCTTCTCCTCCTTCGATTTTTCATACAAAATTCCTTTTCCTTTTCCCACAATATCAGTTTGGGGTTTCGTACTCGAACTTCCTTCTTTTGCCCAATTGATATTCCTTTGGCAATTGGTCTTGTGGTTATTGTTGTTGAGGAAATTGGCATCGTAAGTATTGGAAGAGTAGATTTGAGCTGAGTAGATATTACTTTCCCCACGATCTTTGCATCATCCTCTTTACGTAAAATTTTCTCTCCCCCTTGCACCCCTGTGAAAGCAGGTGGGGCACTCTTTGGTAGTAAAGAGGTGAAGTTCGCAATCAGAGCCAGTGTCTTCTGAATTGCTTGTTCCAAAGTATTTACTTTTAGAGTCAAGAATTCAGGAGTAAGAATAGACGAAGATGAAGATTGCGAAATCAAGGCCTTCGACTCAGTCACCATTTGAATCAACTGGTCAAACTTCGCCATATCTTCTTTATGATTCGCATCAATGATAGGAGCAGCAATAATTTTGTTGATGTCTGAGACAACTATATCAACCCTCTTCTGAACTTCAATTTGTTGAGAATGAATATCTTGAAGCTCCTTCGCAAGTTCAGTCTTTAACTCTTCAATCTTGAAGTTTACATACTCCAGAACTTTCTTTACATCCTGCACAAACAGAACATGGCGTTCTTTTGCAACAGATTGTAAATCTTTTACGAATCCATTGAATGAACATCCTTGAGCTGTAATGCGAAGCTTATTATTGTTGTCTGGCTGATCAACCTTATCCAATATTCGATTCTCAGCAGCCTTAAGCATAACATCAACCTCCATTGCTGAGATAGATGATATTCTGCCAGAATCAGCGTGTGGCTGAATAATGGCATTCAACTTATGATTCAGGATTTTGAACTGCTTTCCTGTCATAAGCATATGATTAGGTATATCCTCCTCCTCTGAATCAAAGTGAATATCTTCAAATACTCCTCCAAAGGCTCATCCTTCGGTTTCATTATCAGACATGGGTTGCGAAGGTTGAGGAGTTTCAGGTGATTGTGAGGGAAATAGGGTTGTAAATGGGTTTTGTAGAGGATGATCAAAAATGGATGAGGTTGTGGATAGTGTAGTAGTTGGGAATGATACAGGTGGTAAACAAAATGGGTAAGGTGACTGGTAGACTAATTGGCAAAGTGGTTTCAACACTTGTGATAGGTGCCCCCGTATAAGATACGTTGACAACCGTATCAAAAATAGGTACCTCCTCAGAAACTGATTTGGTAGTGACTATTTCAAGTGGTTGTTAGGAAATTTGTGAAACTTGAATATTTGACACAGGTGGAAAAGAAATGATTACCGGTGTAGAAACTAGTGGAGTTTTTGGAACCACCTCTTCATCGGAAGACTCATTTCGAATTATCAGGTTTAGCTTTTTCAACAATGTTTGTTGCATTTGTTTCGCAACATCTTGAGCACGTTGCCTCTTAGATCCTAGAGAGACAGGAGCTGGAATATTGCGAACTGTCACCCCCTTACTGCTCACTTCAGTCTTGCGAATCTTTTTCAATACCCCTGATTTTAAGGGTATTGTTTCCTTCTTCGATTTTGGCGAGGTTTCCTCTATCTGAACCTCCTCTTCTTGACCCAATTTTGAAGATTGAGCAGTTGCATCATTCTTGGTAGTCTTCTTCTTCTTTGGGGTTTTGGAAACAACTTCTAACAAAATTCCAGTCTCCGCAGCTGGATCGAAAGTCTTCATGTAGCATATCAACACATTGTGAGTGGATGATAGTGGGTCTGCCCTAGGTCCACAACCCAACGAGGAACAGGAGATGAGGCGGGCACCACCAATTCTAAGCCAATCAAGACTAAATTCTTATATGACTCAAGCATATACGCTCAATGATTATAGTTGAAGTCTAACAATTCTAAATGAAATATAGTTTTAATATCATAACAACTATTTTATGTGAACCTGGTACTTTGGAATGTACCCCATTTGTAGTTAAAAACCCGGTACTTTGTATCTGTACCCCTTTTTGTATAAAACCCGGTACTTTGGAATGTACCCCACTTATATGAAAACCCGGTACTTTGTATCTGTACCCCTTTTTGAATAAAACCCGGTACTTTGTATCTGTAACCCTTTTTGTAATTAAAAACTTGGTACTTTGTATTTGTACCCCTTTTTGTATAAAAAACCCAGTACTTTGGAATGTACCCCATTTATGTGAAAACCCGGTACTTTGGAATGTACCCCATTCGTGTGAAAACCTTTTGTAATGTAATGATCATAAATTATTCTTATTATAGTTTATCAAAATGTTTGAAATGTACATGCAACCTAACTATACTTATTATAGTTTAGTATGTTTATTTGTGGTGTATTTGAACCCTTTCTATGTAAGTCAAATGTATAGTACAATATAGTTATGTTTATCTTGCTTTGTTTTGTACTAATGGTTATGATGGAGGATTCTTATAAATTCAGTAAGTAATTTTCCTATTATATAAATATATCATTACAAGAAATACATGTAATATATGAAGTCATCAAAGATTTAACACTTTGCTCAACATGTTACAAAGTGTTTTGAAAGTTAGAAGCTATTAACTAAATCTTAACCTTTCTGCACTATTTTAGAAAAATCATAGATAAACCATACGAAGTTGAAAACTAGATCCGTAAATTCTGAGAGTTCCTAAATTGTGTCTAGTTTAATCATAATTTTTATCATGATTTTTGAAAGCCTTTAACTTGTATGAAAATGCTCATATTCACAGACTGGTCCGGACTTATGTTTGAAAAGACAGGCTGTTTTGTAAAAATCACCATAAACTGTAGAAAAATCGTGTGGAAATGTGCAAGTAGTCATTTTAAAGCTAAGAAGTGAAACTACTTGCATCTAAAACAGTTTTGAAAACTAAAATGTTTAAGTTGTCCAAAACAGTCCGTGAATGGAGTTGAACTTTTCTGATGAAGGCTGTTAGAAAACTTTAGTTATGTTCTTGGTGTTTTAACTTGTATTCCCCCCCCCCCCCCCCCCCCCCGCCTAAAAAATTGAGAAAACATGAAAATGTAGGGGTATGAACTCACCTTGAGTGATTTCAGAAGATGGATGATGGAGAGAAGAAGTGTTCAACTCAAGAACACTTGAAGAATCACTTGACGGTTCGAAGATCTAACAAGAATGTGATGATGTTTGTGTAAGAAATCAATGATATGAGTAGAATGAGGTGTAATAATCACAAGGAGGATGAATTATACTTACCAAGAGAGGAATAAAGCTTGAAAATCAGCCTTAGAGTCTTGAAATAGAGGGAAATTTTTTGAGAGAAAAGTTGTGTTTGATTTTGTGTGAAATGAGAGCAAGTGAAAGAAATGAGGAGAGAGGTTGAGTGTCCAGCTCTCAAAAACATGGGGATGGCTTGTGAGTGAGGTAAAAAGGACAAAGAGGTGACAAGGTATGCTGGGGAGGAGTGTGGGTTAGTCATGGAGTAGGTATGGTGGTTGCTTGTGTCATAAAATAAAGGAAAGTCAACACTCCAGCTCTTTATCCTTAAAAACGTGATAATTTAATAATTATGGGTCCTTATATGTTAAAATAAAGTTTTGGGTGAAAATCCCGCATTAAAACAATTAAAAACGAAGCTAAAATGACGTCGTAGTCGAAAACCGGGAAGAAAAGAACTTCCAGCGAGGCTTCTCGGAAAGGGGTCGGAGGTTCGGTCCTCCTGAGGCTGGGTGCGAGGCGAAGCGAAGCTGTACAGCGAGAATAGTAGGCTCGGCCCGAAGCAGTCAGAAGCGAACTAGACCGAAGGCATCATGGAGCGAAATGGACCGAGAGTTTGGTTTTTAAACTCAGAACCATTATCACTTTTAATTTTGCGAACATTCTTTTTAAGGCTAATCTCAATCAATTTGATAAAATCAATCATCGTCTGAGCAACCTCAGATTTTAACCTGAGAAAAAAATACCCATGTGAATCGAGAAAAATCATCAAGAATAACTAAAATATACCGCTTTTTATTGATTGTAGCAACAGTCGACGGTCCACATAAGTCAATGTGAAGAAGTTCCAATGGTTCTACTATTTTTGAATCTATCACAATCGGATGACCTTTTCTATGTTGTTTTCCTTGTTCGCAAGCTGCACATAGAGAATCATTGTCAAATCTTAGTAAAGGTAAACGTCGAACTAAATCTTCAGTGACAAGTTTGTTAATATTGCGATACTTCAAGTGTGACAATCTTCTATGCCAAAGCCAGCTGACATCATTAGATGCCTTTGATAGTAAACACACAACACATTTTCCCACGATTGGTTTGATGTCCAGTGTAAACATATCACCATATCTTTTGGATTTGAGAAGTACTTCATTTGTCTTCGCATTTGAAATGATACTTCCTTCTTCATTAAATACAACCTGGTTTCTAGTACCCACAACAAGTTGTGACACACTAATCAAGTTATGTTGAAGTCCTTCAACATAAGCAACCTTGTTAATAGTGAATTGTCCATTTGTGACTTTCCCATAGCCTTTCACTTGACACTTGTGATTATTCCCAAATTTGACTACTCCTGTATTTTCCAAGCTTCTATAATATCGCTAGTTTTCCTTTCTTCCAGTCATATGAAGAGAGCAACCACTATCAATATACCATTCCGCATCATATTGCTCGTCACTCATCACCTGCATTTATTGAAAAAATTTTGGAACCCAAGACTTGTTGGGTCCATCATTAGTAGAATGAAACAAATTTATTGAATTTAAAAACCATGTTTTCACTTTGTTTGTGACAAAATCCATTATATCAACATCATTAGATCTAGATATTGAAATATAGTCGTTCAATAGTTTTGGATTTCCATTGATTGTAATCTCATCCTTCACAACATTCGCATCTTTGATAACTGGTTTCCATTTTTGAACCGGAACTTGTGAATTATGAGATGGTGAACTAGCAGTGGAAGAGTTATTTGCGAACATATCAAATGCATTCTTTATTTGTTGCTCTAAAAACTTCCCACTTTCATATTGTCTTCCTTTCCCTTCACTGATCTCACTCATATTGTCTGAATTGTCATTGACATCAGCATAATAGAATTGAGAATCAAGAGTTGAAGTTTCGGTTTTCTTTAAGATTTTCACTTGTTCACTCTTTGTCAAACTTTCATTGACAATGTTAACCAACTCATCAGCATTAAGGAATTCATAAATTTTGACAATACCATATGCATATCTATCATCAGGTATTTTTTCAAATTGAGCAATTGTACTTTCGCAATCATAAGAAACAACATCAACTTTTTCATGTTCATATTCAAGAAAAGGTAAAAGTTTCCTATGTTGTTCTTTGCTAATGTCAGAAGAATGATGTACAGCAGTTAATTTTGCATACAATCGTTTGGCAGAATTATAGTATATGTTCCTTTGTGCTAGCAACAACCTAACATCATTTGTAAGATTATTCCTATCATAATTTACATTTTTTATCTGCATTTCATGTTTTTCTACTCTGTTCCTTTTTATTTTTAATTCTCTTCGTGTCTCACCTAGTTGCATATTTAAATTTTGAGCTTCAGTACTAGCAGACACAATAACAGAATCAAAATAAGCCACAATATCATCAAATGAAGTGATTTCAGCATCATAAGCAGATAAAGTAATATTAAAAGATTCAAGTATAGCACGTACCTTGGTGGTCATGGGTTATTTGTCCGTGGATTTGGATACGAAGCACCTCCCTGAAATATCCTCTTCGCAATCTTCAAAACTTGCGAACATAGCTCCATGTGTAGGATGCCTCATTTCTTCGTCATCAGATCCTGAAGACCAGATCTGATACGTTCCACTCTCTTCATCATCAGATTCACCCTTCGCAACTAGAGACACTCCTTTTGTCTTAGCGCACAAATCTTCAATCTTTTCCAAATAGTATGCTTCATCTTTAATTTTTTCCTGATGGGTTTTGATCATAAGAACATCCTATGTGCTCATACAAACCCTAATGCTTGGATCTAGGTTTCTCTATTGTACATGCAAGTTATCCAAGACTATAAACCCTACTTCTAGCATTCAAGTAATCATATTAACATGAAAATAGGTTTAAGATGTTACCTTGATTGTTATGTAGCAATAACAACCACAATTCCTCCTTGTAATGACTTTAGAAAGCTTAGAGTCACAAATGTCACTCCTCTAATGGTTCACAAACACCAAGAGCAAGAGGATCAAGAGGAGAAGAGAAGGAGGCTCTAAAAAATGTGTGGAAACCCTACACCATTAGTTCTACATGTTTTGGAGCATAAGGGTTCTATATATAGTGAGGCTATTAGGGTTATGTAACAAGGAAACCCTAATTTGGATGCTTAAGCCCTAAGCAACCCATGGACTCCTTTCCTTAAAGGCCTTGGACGATTTCTAATGGGTTTCCCCATAGAATTCGTCCAACCTTATAAGGCAATCCATGGCCCAATTGCAATTCTCTTATAATTACAATTCTAGTCCCTTATGTTTAATTAATCTCTTTTAGTCACAAACTTAATTCTTACTAATTCTTGACTAATATTAATTAAACAATATGATTTCTCCTTTAATATATTATTTTCATAATATATTAATAAATCATATTTAATCCTTTCTCTCCATAATTCACCCTATCAAGTTGCTTTGGTGAAGGCAACCTAAAAGGACCATGCACCATCGGGTCAAGTATATACCAAAATAGTTATGGACTTAGACACTAATCCAACAGTCTCCCACTTGGATAAGTCTAATAACTATTCTGCGTATCTCTTCAGATCATGATCTGCAATCGTTGCTTTCCAAAGACGCTGTCAACTCTGATCCTTATCAGATACGCGTGTGCTTTAGATAAGGGATCATATATTCCTCCATTCTAGATATCATATGAGACATGATTTCTAATCATTCTCTTTGTATTATTTCTCGACTTCCAATTTATGACGACTGACTAATTGAAGAAATCAAATTAGCCCTAGCCCAGCCGAGCATTTACGTTTGTCATCACTAAATCATCGAGGGGCCCAAAGATATCGCTTTTATCCTACTTTGGATAAAAGGAACGGATAAACTTTGATTCAATGCTCGCTTGCACTCACTCACCGAATCACACACAACAATATGTTCTATGACACCAAGTTACAGGTGCGTTTACATATTTTCAATGTGCAACCGATTTGCAAGATACAACTCACACATCTCGGTTTCAAGAATATAAGATGTTATCGTCTCACCAATCACTCGTGATACAATTCATGGAGTGATATAAGTGAGTGTGGGTTTAATCCAATGCTCAAATCATATTCATAAGCACTCATGAACGTTGCAGCAAACATTTGCTTATGTCTAATACTCTTTAGACATTCCACACACCAATTCATGATAGTCTTCATTCATATCTACTTCCAACATATGAACGACTGTGGCCCGTTCGAATAATTTGACTGTTCTCAACCAATTAAATTATTCAGGAAGTCAAAACATGTAAAGTGAAACACAAGAATAATACTAATTCCATATGGCCTCAAACCTTTGATCATAAATAAAACACCTTTTATTTATCACCATATCGATTACTCATTATTTGTTGTTTCGGGTAATCAACTTTTTTTATTCGAATTATTACTACACTTGCCCCATGCTCCTAGCATGAACACAATGTTTACCTATGGTTCTTACTTTGTGAAATAGATCAAATTGAACACATTTCCAATCATACTCATTTCACAACTCCGAATCCTTTTCACAAGTGAAAGAATATCAAATTCTTGCCACTTATGGAATATGTTAGATTCTAACATTTTATGCAACGATGATTTTGTAATGTCACTACACTAAAGTCACAATGACTATTGCCAATGAAATTACAAAGTCCTTTATCGGAGATTGTTACAACAGAATTCCTTAGATATAATGTCTCTTACTCAAAGTACATTCCTTTGAACATCCTTTTGCATAAAAATTTCTAATCTAGACATAGATTTTCAATATTCAATTCCCAATATGGAAACCTTTCCATACTTACCATATGACAACTCATTCTCAATAGAATCTTATCTATTCATAATAATGTCGATATGGTCCATCCAATACTATACTTCCAAATACCCACAAGCGATCAATCCTAGGTGAACTTTGGATTGTCCTTTGATAGTTGTTTAATTATTTTAGTCAAAACCGATTCTTGTCATTTTTCCCTCTAAATGCGCTAGACATTTGGAAAATTTTAGAATGGTCAAATATTATAGCATTTGCAATCGATCCTATACCCAAAGCGTATGGGACACGATGCATAATGTCTTACATAAAGATTTGATACTTTATCAATCTTCTGCCATAATATTTTATGTGCTACGTTCTCAAAATTCGAACTATAAAGAGGAATTCCATAATCATAATCGAAATTTGAGAACACACTATGTTTCCTTGACTAAATTTATTAACATTTCACTACCTAAACCTTTAAATTTGAAATGAAGCATAATATTCTCTCCCTTAATTATAGCAAAACAATTTTTTAATCCTTACAACTTTGCAAAGTATAACTCTTGTTTTCTATAATTAATATTGCTAACTTGCAATACTTTCCATAATAATCATACAATTATAACATTTATGCTCCCACTATCATGATGATTATTATAAACATAACACTTATGCTCCCACTACTTTGACATGTATTCTGAAACCAGCTAAACTTCCAGAAAAACAATACTTATTGAATTTCTTAAGTTCATGTTTCTAATACCTAATGCTTTGATAATCCTTTATCTAAGCTTACACACCTTTCCCATAGATAGCTCATATGTGTGTCTAATCAATTCAGACTAATTGCCAAACCTCACAATTCAAATTATGGAAAGGGATACCGTAACCATAATCGAATTCGAGAATCCAATTTTCACAGTCACTATCTTTTTAAAATCTCTCTTAGTGAAAGCATTTCCTCACAGTCATTTTCATGAAGGGGGGAATCTTATGACAGTTAGATTTTAATGGTGTATGTGTTCCTATCCATGTAAATTTGTCAAAACCAAAGTTTACGACAAATTCAAACTCATATGGACCGAAATTTCTTAATCTTGACTTCTTGCCTTATGGTAACACAACTGCCCACCATGTCTTCCAAGTAGTTAAGCAGCTCACCCTTTCCTATCAATGTACTTTCCATTGATCAAGGTGCCTGCCTTTTATGCGTTCAAATGAGAACTCATAGGACTCATACGTATAATTAACTCAATTGGAACGACATAGAAACAAGATAGTGTCAACACAATAGGTTGTAAACCTCAACTCGTGTGCTAGTGATGATCGACAAGGTTTATTTTGATTAAGACTCCCACTGACTCCTTGAAATATAAGATTCTCATGTCAATAAACATTTCTTGACAAACAAATATTCAAGAGTTAGTGTGGTTTTTATCAAAACAATTCATAAATTGGTCCTAGTTGGTCTTTGTCTTATCCAAGACATCACAACTTTCCACATTTGATGAATGCTATAAACCTACTTTTCACTCAATGTCACAATCTTAACTCTAAGACTTGTTCTGGAACGAAGTATGATTGACTTCTTGATTTAACCATTTCTTCAATTCTCGATATCTCTTCATAGACATACAATTGTACTAAGATTCACTTAGAGGATCAATTGAGATATGGTTCTTAATCATTAAGACCTAGCATAAAAGGTACTCTCCCTTCTTCTTAGAATGGAGAAACTTTTATCTACTTGATTCTTCTTATTCGTTCTGCTATTGATTTAAACTTTTTCAATCAATTCAGAATTACACTTAATCTTATCAGTATAATCATATTTACTAAACCTTTAGTAAATCATGACGAATATCTTTGTTACTCTTATGGTGGACTTGATCAACATGCAACTTTGTGTACTCGATATTCCAGTCCTTCACTTGACACTTTGTCAATGAATTAGTCTAATTTCCATAAACAACAAAATTAAGAATCAAATCCATTATTTCTAATATTAGAAACCCTCAAACATCAATTTTCATGCATGCCATTGCAAGGATAAATAAATAATATATAAAATTAAAATTTATTTTATTGCTGAAAAATTTGTCCTTACAATGCAATTCATGCTAATACATATTTCTAATTCTAACTCTAAGTAGTAGCTTAAGAATCTAATCTTCAAGTAATGCGATCGAAATCCATTCCTTCACGGTTAGATTCTGCTCACTTCTTCCCTTAAGCTTCCTTTCTTTTCTTCAATCCTACAAAACATCAATTGTAATCTTATCACATTATGTATTAAGAATCTAGAATAGAAGCTTAAAAGAGTTAGTCAATGGATTTTACCTAAAGCAGAGCCATATGTTTTGACTCTCTCATCTCTTAGATCTCTTACGTAAACAGGACAGCTTCGTCTGCAATGCCCATTCTCTTGGCAATAAAAACAAATTGACTCTTTTGGAACAGGAGATGGAACTACTTCAGACATTGCCTTTCTCTTATGATCTGTGACAACCCGATATTTCAACTCTTTGTAATGGCCTAATAAGTCAAGTATTGTAACCACTTTTGAGTTAAAGAAATTAACTTTGATAATAAAATGTCCAAAAAGTTTCTATTTAACTACCTGCTATGTTTAATATCATTAAACCGGGATCGTACGTAAAAAGAATGCCCAAATCCGGCTTCGTATATTGAAGTTAAGATTTTCCAAGTACGGCTTAGCATCAGACAGCTAAAAACTCGAATCGGAGATCGAGCGACTTTTGGCCGGAATGACCTAAACGAGAATCGAAGGTCTTGACAATGGTATTTCAGCGGTGAAAAGTCTGGCAAAAACCGACGTCAGATAAAGAAGTTATGAATTTTTAAAGAAATTCCTTAATCACGTCATTTTATAATTAAATAATAAAAATAATTTCAGAATTTGCCAACGGAGTCTAAACGAAAGTTGTAGAGCGTAGTCTCACGTACGCGTGGATATAAAGACCATCGAAAACGGAGTTGGTATGAAGAAGATATGATTTTTTGAAGTTTATTAAATAAATTATATATAAATTTAATTCAAAAATCCGGTAATATCCGAAGGAGGAGTCAGCGTCCTCATCCGAGTTACGCGCTGCGTAACCCCATACGCCCTGCGTACCCGAGGGCCTTGGTCTCGGTCCGTCCACGTCGCCCCTATGCGAAGCTACCTGACCCGTCCCATCCGAAGCCGAGGTAGTCGAGGACTCGGTCACGCATGACGTACGCGTACGCGCTGCGTACGAGCGTACGCCCCGCGTACCGAGGCTTCTCAGACCCCCTATAAATAGAGATGCGAGGGTTCCTGAAAATTCACCCCATTTCTCTCCTTTCTCTCACGATCTTGCCTCGATTTTCGTGCCCGTTCAAACCCGAAGCCCTGGTCTTTTTCCTCAAGTCCCGAAGGTCGATTTTACTCCCGAGATTCCCGAGAATCCCGAGAAAAATTCGTTTCCCGAGAGGAAACTCTGCCCGGTTTTCCATGTCGCTATCTTCAAACTTTCAAGTGAGTTCATACCTCTTAAGTAACCCTTTTTAAATATTCTAAATGCTTTTATATGCTTTCTAAGGGGGGGAAATACAAGTAAAACACACGACTACTATCGGGTGTTATATATAAAGATTTTTATACACTTTTATTAAGTAGAATCATATGTGATTTATAAACTTTATAGGGAACTCTCGTATACAAAAATATATTACAATAGAATCCTATCTTTAAAAATATAAATTGTTGTAATGCATGTATAAACTAAACATTTTCTTAGATTATATGTATACTTGCCTACCTTAGGCTCTGCAAAAATCTATACAGTTATAAAATGTGATTCCTTTTCTAGGCTTTTTCTAAACAAACAAGTCACACTTTTAGAAAACTATAATAAGTATAGTTTTACGAGGATATTGCTACCTTTTACATACTAGAAACATGATTTTCAAGAAGTCACTTTCATATACAAGAACAACGAACATTTTAACACGTAAATCTGTTTTTATACCACGGTTTTGTGAGACATATACTTCACGTACGTATGAGTACACATTTCAAGTCCTGTATTATATACTAGAATCCCTTGGAGGGGGAGCATGGTGTTTGTGTATAGATCTATACGGGCTTGACAACCCGCGCCCTGATTGTTAGCTACAGTCCACCGTTTGGGGTGACAAACGTCATAACATTCCAACGCCTGAAGAATGTTGTGTATATGCATTCCGAGTTAATAGTATGGTTATAAAACTCACATGGGGTATTAAAAATGCATTGATTTACAGGGTTTTCAAACACATTGGTTATTTTACACTTACATACATTTTCAGAAACAAACATTGGTCTTGAGAGAAGGCTACTTTTATACTAGTAGAAAATATAGGATTTTCTAAACACAACACAACCAAGAACCAAAACATTTCATTTTATACAAACATTGTCATTTAAATACTTATGAAACTCACCAGCTTAAATGCTGATCTACTCTTTCAAAATTACTTGTATGTCCCAGGGAATCAGTAATTTCAGGTATCATTATGCTTTTGATGAAGGGATGCTGCGGCGCCAGTTTAATTTCATATTTTGACATCATATTGTAATTGGTTTTGAACATGTAACTTTTGACAAATATAAACTTTCAATTATATATGTGATGGTTGTATTGCTTTCTTTACTATGTATTCATTTGTTACGTTACCACATGAAGTCATCCGCCCCCGAACATTTCCGCCGTTCAGGTTTGGGGGTGTGACAGATTGGTATCAGAGCAATGTTTATAGTGAACTAAGTATATCGAAACACATAAGATATACAAACTACAAATGCTTAAGGGACTAACACTCTCTGACAAAACATTTTTCTTTTTACGCTTAAGCAGCGTTACGTTTAACTTAAATTGATAGTTCATTTAAGTACAACTACATGCATACAACAAATTATTTTCATGATATCTAACTATACAACAAGTATTTAGACAAGTTGACACTACGATTAATCCTCGATATATGTAATCAGATTTTGGACAAATATAGTGTGATCAACTATATTTTCCTGAGATTGGACCAACGTATATCGAGGAATGATCGTAGTAAGCAACAAGACAAAACTTACCAAACCGTTACTAGAATCAAACACAAGAATTTAAATACTATAGGAGTATTTGCTACCAAAACTAGTTTAACTTACATGTTTTGCAAGTTTCAACTTTATTCAACTCCTATAACCCTATTTCTCGTACAGTCAAATGGCTGGATTTCACCACTCCGGCGACCACTAGTTTCCCAACCAAGGCAACGGAGGATGGGACGAAGATGATCCCGAAGAGGACGAGGAACCCATAGAAGTGGATGATGACTCCGGTACCGACTCAGAACCGGAAGTGATCGATCCACCACCCGTTCAACCTCCTGTCTTCGTAAGGAACTTTCAAGGACCGACTCCCATGTGGGGAAGTCACCTCCATCATTGGAGCCAACAACAGAACTTACGCCCTCCCTACGACATGTGTCGGGACTTCTATGATGTCCGCGGTGGAGGTTCGGCTGATCGGGCACTCCCAGTAATGGTGGGTAAGCTAGCCAATCAGTCCTATCAGTCCGGAGTTCAAGCTAGCCGATTCCGGGATGTCAACGTGGAAGTGCAGGTTCACACTTCTGACATCCGTAGGCTGGACAAGATACAAGACAATGCTCAACTCCAAACCGAGGCATTCCAAGCACAAATGATTGCAGCCCTCGCTGAACTGAGGGAACAACAAGCCGCTTTCGATAGGCGTCTAATGGAGTCGAAGCAATCAGATGCAGAGTCAAGCTCCAAGCGCAACCTACGTCGCAAATAGTGCTTGTCAAAGACTCAAATTTTGTTATAGCTTAGGACCTCGGCTAAAAGTCTTTAAATTTCTCGAACATTGTAATCGGAGACCCTTATAGGGGTCAAATTTTCATGATCGTTGTATCAACTTTTATATTAATATAAGTGACATTATTATTACTACGTTGAGTATTTCCTTCAAACCTTGAAAAGCCTTTGAGAAACCAAATACTTGTTTCATACTTTCAGTCTTACAAATAACTTTCATTCTTCTATTTTAAGACTCATACTAGCATCTGTTGTTGAACTATAGCAATTTAGTTCATGAGGCACATACATTTTCTATTCCACGGAATTCTTATCTTTACCTTTTCAACCTATAGTTGAAGGATGCCTCCGCGTAGGAATCCAAGGTGAAACAACGGTGGGGAAGCACCTATACCACCACCACCTCCACCACCTCAATTTGATGCTGTTATGTTCCAGGCAGCAGTCACCGCAGTGGTAGCAGCTGCCATGTCACAGATCAATAACTCGAGTACTAATGGCTCGGGATCTGGCACACACCCATCCAACCATGGCAAGAGTCATGGACCACCCCGAGAATGCACCTATAAGGACTTTACTAATGCCAAGCCCCGGATGTTTTATGGATCTGGTGGTGTGTTAGCCCAGAGACAGTGGATTGAAAGGACAGAGTCAGTCTTTGAAATCTGCTCCTGTCCCGAGCACAGCAAAGTCAAATTTGCAACTTTCACCCTTATTGATAGAGCTTTAACTTGGTGGAATGGCCACGTTAAAGTAC
Organism: Lactuca serriola; assembly: GCF_051521515.1. Lineage (NCBI taxonomy): Eukaryota > Viridiplantae > Streptophyta > Magnoliopsida > Asterales > Asteraceae > Lactuca > Lactuca serriola. The sequence continues at coordinate 303,209,410 of NC_136415.1, read as the reverse complement.
TTACCCTAATAGTGGCAATCTCCATAAGCTGGGAGAGCCTAAAAGCCATGATGATGAGAGAATACTGCCCACGAGGAGAGATTCAAAAGCTCGAACACGAACTATGGACTCTCGGAATGGTTGGTACCGACATCGCAACTTATACCAACCGATTCTGCGATCTGGCAATCCTTTGCCCATATATGATTGCTCCCGAGAGCAAGAAAATAGAAAGATACATCTGGGGACTAACGCCCCAAATACGATCAAGCGTGTTAGCTTCCAAACCTGACACCTTTGAAAGTGCTAAGGAACTGGCACAATCTCTGATTGACTACGGAGGTCATCAGAACTCAACCGTTTCTGCACCAGAACCATAGAAAGGAAACAACAACAACAACAACAACAACAATAGGAAGAGAGCATAGAATAAAGGGAAGGGTGGGTCTTCCCAAGAATCCGCAAAGAAACAACTGGTTTCAGTGAATGCTGCCACTATACCTACTACAGTCCCTACAAATCCCTACCCCACAAAACCTTATGTGGGTAACCTTCCAAAGGGCACCAAATGCACATACCACCACCATGGACCTTGTCGGGAAATGCAGTGCGCCAACTGCAACAGAAAGGGACACACAGCCCGTTTCTGCAAGGACCCCGCAAAACCGATCACTCAAGTTCCCAGTGCGGGTGTAGGCCAGACATGCTACGGTTGTGGCGAGGTAGGCCACTACAAGAGGAGCTGCCTTAAGGCAGCAGGCACCGGTGGTGTGCGACGAGTTTCGGCGATAGGCCACGACGAAGCTGTAGCTGACCCAACTGTAGTTGCTGGTACGTTCCTTCTCGATAATTCATATGCATGCATATTATTCGATAGTGGAGCGGAGCGAAGCTTCGTGAGTCGAAACTTTATTCATTTACTTCAACCTAAACCTAGCAAGTTAGAAAAATCATTCACTGTAGAGATGGCCAATGGTAAAACCGAAAACACTAACTGCATATACATGGGCTATACGTTAACTTTAGACGGCCATTCTTTTCCAATCAATCTCATGCCGGTCCGAATTAAAAGTTTCAACGTCATAGTCGGGTTGGATTGGTTGAGTCTTCTTCGCGCCGACATCATGTGCTTTGAGAAAGCAGTCCGTCTTAATCTCCCTAACAACGAAACATTAGTTATCTACGGCGACAAATCAAGTACAAACCTTCGCATCATTTCGTGCATCCAAGCTCGAAAGTGGTTGCGGAAGGATTGTCGAGCATTCCTAGCGCACATCGTTGATACAAGTCAAGAACTGAAGGACATCAAGAGCATTTCATTAGTACGCGACTTTCCCGATATCTTTCCAGAAGAACTATCAGGATTACCACCGCAACGCCAGGTCGAATTCAGAATCGACTTAGTTCCAGGGGCTACCCCAGTAGCGAAGTCACCTTATCGTCTCGCACCAGCAGACATGCAGGAACTTTCCAGTCAACTTAATGAACTCCTTCAAAAAGGATTCATAAGAGCAAGTTTCTCACCTTGGGGAGCACCGGTCCTGTTTGTAAAGAAGAAAGACGGATCGTTTCGTATGTGCATCAACTACAGAGAGCTGAACAAACTTACTGTCAAGAACCGTTATCCTCTACCCCATATTGACGACCTATTCGATCAACTTCAAGGAGCAAACTACTTCTCAAAGATAGATCTACGATCCGGATATCACCAATTACGAGTTCTAGAGGGGGATATTCCAAAGACAGCTTTCCGAACTCGTTATGGACACTACGAATTTGTAGTGATGCCGTTCGGATTAACCAATGCACCAACAGTATTTATGTACCTAATGAATAGGGTATGCTGTCCTTACTTGGATCAGTTTGTCATCGTCTTTATCGATGATATACTTGTCTACTCCCGAAGTGAGGAAGAGCATAGTCAGCACCTACGAAAAGTCCTAGAAACACTGCGAACGGAGAAACTCTATGCAAAGTTCTCTAAATGCAAATTTTGGATTCGAAGAGTCGAATTTTTAGGCCACGTTGTTAGCAAGAAAGGTATACACGTGGACCCCTCCAAAATTAAGGCCATTGAGAACTGGTCGGCACCAAAGACACCTACAGAAATTCGTCAATATCTAGGTCTCGCTGGCTACTATCGCAGATTCATAAAGAACTTCTCTAGCATTGCGAAACCTCTTACTACATTAACCCAGAAAGGCGTGCCTTTGGCTGGGAAGCGAAACAAGAGAAGGCGTTCCAGACGCTAAAATAGGCCTTGTGCACCGCACCGATACTATCCCTCCCAGAAGGGATAGAAGACTTCGTAGTGTATTGCGATGCGTCAAATCAAGGACTTATGCAGAGAGGGAAGGTTATTGCTTGTGCCTCCCGACAACTTAAGACACACGAAGTGAACTATACGACACACAATCTTGAGTTAGGAGCAGTGGTATTTGCTCTGAAGATCTGGAGACATTACTTATATGGAACAAAGAGTACTATTTTCTCCGATCACAAGAGCCTTCAACACATTTTCGATCAGAAGGAACTCAACATGCGACAACGACGATGGGTTGAGTTACTAAATGACTACGAATGCGAAATTCGTTATCATCCTGGCAAGGCCAACGTGGTAGCTGACGCCCTCAGTCGAAAGGAACACACTAGTCGGAGGGTCAGATCTCTGACTATGACTATCCATTCCCACTTATCCACACAAATTAAGGAGGCACAAATGTAACTTTTGCAAGCTGAAAATGTGGCGGGTGAATCCCTGCGAGGAATGGAAAAGAATCTGGAAGTCAAGTGTGGCGGAGCCTACTATCTCATGGACCGAATATGGACCCCGAAACATGGTGGTTTCAGAAACGTAGTCATGACCGAAGCACACAACTCAAGATATTCCGTTCACCCGGGTTCAGATAAAATGTATCTGGATCTTAAGAAACTGTACTGGTGGCCTAACATGAAAGCAGAAATTGCTACCTTCGTAAGTAAATGCCTTACTTGCGCTAAGGTTAAGGTCGAGTATCAGAAACCGTCAGGATTACTACAACAACCAGAGATACCAGAATGGAAATGGGAGCGGATTATTATGGACTTCATAACCAAGTTACCCAAGACGACGAGTGGACTCGATACCATATGGGTCATTGTTGACAGGTTGACCAAATCCACGCATTTCCTACCCATTAAGGAGACTGACAAAATCGAAAAGCTTACAAGAACTTACTTAAGGGAAGTAGTGCGACTGCATGGTGTTCCGATATCCATTATCTCCGATCGAGATAGTAGATTCACTTCAAGGTTCTGGCAGTCACTACAGAGTTCCCTGTGGACTAGGCTAGACATGAGTACAGCCTACCACCCACAAACAGACGGGCAAAGTGAGAGAACGATACAAACTTTAGAAGATATGTTGAGAGCCTGTGTGATTGACTTTGGAAAGGCATGGGATATCCATTTACCCCTTGTAGAATTTTCATACAACAATAGTTATCATACAAGCATAAAGGCTGCTCCGTTTGAAGCCCTCTATGGTCGAAAGTGCAGATCCCCTCTGTGCTGGACTGAAGTTGGCGATACCCAGTTAGCTAGAGGAAGAGTTCCTGAAAGCACTCTCACCGGTCCGGAAATCATACGAGAAACGACAGAGAAGATCGTTCAGATTCGTGAACGATTGAAAGCCTCTAGAGACCGACAGAAAAGCTACGCTAACCAAAGGAGGAAACCTTTGGAATTCCAGGTAGGAGACCACGTTTTATTAAAGGTCTCACCGTGGAAGGGTTTAATACGCTTTGGAAAGCGTGGGAAACTAAATCCAAGATACATACGGCATTTCGAGATTCTTGCCAGAATCGGCCCTGTGGCTTACAAGCTTAACCTACCGCGTGAACTTAGTAACATACATCCAACCTTCCACGTCTCAAACTTGAAAAAGTGTCTGTCCGATGAGACTCTTGTTATTCCACTCGACGAGATCGAGATCAACGACAGCCTCAACTTTGTGGAAGAACCAGTAGAAATCATGGACCGAGAGGTCAAACAAACAAAACAAAGTCGCATACCCATCGTGAAGGTTCGCTGGAACGCCAAGCGGGGACCTGAATTCACATGGGAACGCGAAGATCAGATGAAACAAAAGTACCCTCATCTCTTTCACGTTCACTAGTATCTTTACTACTTTAAATTTCGGGATAAAATTCCCTCTAACGGGGGGATGATGTGACAACCCGATATTTCAACTCTTTGTAATGGCCTAATAAGTCAAGTATTGTAACCACTTTTGACTTAAAGAAATTAACTTTGATAATAAAATGTCCACAAAGTTTCTATTTAACTACCTGCTATGTTTAATATCATTAAACCGGGATCGTACGTAAAAAGAATGCCCAAATCCGGCTTCGTATATTGAAGTTAAGATTTTTCCAAGTATGGCTTAGCATCAGACAGCTAAAAACTCGAATCGGAGATCGAGCGACTTTTGGCCGGAATGACCTAAACGAGAATTGAAGGTCTCGACAATGGTATTTCAGCGGTGAAAAGTCTGGCAAAAACTGACGTCAGATAAAGAAGTTATGAATTTTTAAAGAAATTCCTTAATCACGTCATTTTATAATTAAATAATAAAAATAATTTCGGAATTTGCCAACGGAGTCTAAATGAAAGTTGTAGAGCGTAGTCTCACGTACGCGTGGATATAAAGACCATCGAAAACGGAGTTGGTATGAAGAAGATATGATTTTTTGAAGTTTATTAAATAAATTATATATAAATTTAATTCAAAAATCCGGTAATATCCGAAGGAGGAGTCAGCGTCCTCATCCGAGTTACGCGCTGCGTAACCCCGTACGCCCTGCGTACCCGAGGGCCTTGGTCTCGGTCCGTCCACGTCGCCCCTATGCGAAGCTACCTGACCCGTCCCATCCGAAGCCGAGGCAGTCGAGGACTCGGTCACGCATGACGTACGAGTACGCGCTGCGTACGAGCGTCCGCCCCGCGTACCGAGGCTTCTCAGACCCCCTATAAATAGAGATGCGAGGGTTCCCGAAAATTCACCCCATTTCTCTCCTTTCTCTCACGATCTTGCCTCGATTTTCGTGCCCGTTCAAACCCGAAGCCCTGGTCTTTTTGCTCAAGTCCCGAAGGTCGATTTTACTCCCGAGATTCCCGAGAATCCCGAGAAAAATCCGTTTCCCGAGACGAAACTCTGCCCGGTTTTCCATGTCGCTATCTTCGAACTTTCAAGTGAGTTCATACCCCTTAATTAGCCCTTTTTAAATATTCTAAATGCTTTTATATGCTTTCTAAGGGGGGGAAATACAAGTAAAACACACGACTACTATTGGGTGTTATATATAAAGATTTTTATACACTTTTATTAAGTAGAATCATATGTGATTTATAAACTTTATAGGGAACTCTCGTATACAAAATATATTACAATAGAATCCTATCTTTAAAAATATAAATTGATGTAATGCATGTATAAACTAAACATTTTCTTAGATTATATGTATACTTGCCTACCTTAGGCTCTGCAAAAATCTATACAGTTATAAATTGTAATTCCTTTTCTAGGCTTTTTCTAAACAAACAAGTCACACTTTTAGAAAACTATAATAAGTATAGTTTTACGAGGATATTGCCAACTTTTACATACTAGAAACATGATTTTCAAGAAGTCACTTTCATATACAAGAACAACGAACATTTTAACACGTAAATCTGTTTTTATACCACAGTTTTGTGAGACATAAACTTCACGTACGTCCGAGTACACATTTCAAGTCCTGTATTATATACTAGAATGCCTTGGAGGGGGAGCATGGTGTTTGTGTATAGATCTATACGGGCTTGACAACCCGCGCCCTGATTGTTAGCTACAGTCCACCGTTTGGGGTGACAAACGTCATAACATTCCAACGCCTGAAGAACGTTGTGTATAGGCATTCCGAGTCAATAGTATGGTTATAAAACTCACATGGGGTATTAAAAATGCATTGATTTACAAGGTTTTCAAACACATTGGTTATTTTACACTTACATACATTTTCAGAAACAAACATTGGTCTTGAGAGAAGGCTACTTTTATACTAGTAGAAAATATAGGATTTTCTAAACACAACACAACCAAGGACCAAAACATTTCATTTTATACAAACATTGTCATTTAAATACTTATGAAACTCACCAGCTTAAATGCTGATCTACTCTTTCAAAATTACTTGTATGTCCCAGGGAATCAGTAATTTCAGCTATCATTATGCTTTTGATGAAGTGATGCTACGGCGCCAGTTTAATCTCATATTTTGACATTATATTGTAATTGGTTTTGAACATGGAACTTTTGACAAATGTAAACTTTCAATTATATTTGTGATGGTTGTATTGCTTTCTTTACTATGTATTCATTTGTTACGTTACCACATGAAGTCATCCGCCCCCGAACGTTTCCGCCGTTCAGGTTTGGGGGTGTGACAGATTGGTATCAGAGCAATGTTTATAGTGAACTAAGTATATCGAACCACATAAGATATACAAACTATAAATGCTTAAGGGACTAACACTCTCTGACAAAACATTTTTCTTTTTACGCTTAAGAAGCGTTACGTTTAACTTAAATTGATAGTTCATTTAAGTACAATTACATGCATACAACAAATTATTTTCATGATATCTAACTATACAACAAGTATTTAGACAAGTTGACACTACGATTAATCCTCGATATATGTAATCAGATTTTGGACAAATATAGCGTGATCAACTATATTTTCCCGAGATTGGACCAACGTATATCGAGGAATGATCATAGTAAGCAACAAGTCAAAACTTACCAAATCGTTACTAGAATCAAACACAAGAATTTAAATACTATAGGAGTATTTGCTACCTAAACTAGTTTAACTTACATTAAACAATTCATTTTGTCATTATCTATATTTGACCTAATTTCAATTTCTTGCAAAATAAGTTACCTAATTAATACAAATAATTAACTTTAATCTTATAAGGAAGTAAATATTTTATTAATTGATAAATACCTTCAATTAGATCAAGAATATACTCATATATATCATAAAATCGGATTTATATTGATCTAATATGATAAAGGCAAGTATCTCAAAGATAAACAACAAGAAATCCCGATATTTGCTCTTTCTGACACTTGGACTCGCCGAGTAGGGGCCTACTCGCCGAGTCCACAATGGGACTCGCCGAGTCCATCAGGCAGGCTCACAAAAAAAGAACTTTTCAATCATGAACATATCAAAAAGGCATCAATACAATAGAAACCAATCAAGGCTCTGATACCACTGATGGGTTTTGATCATAAGAACATCCTGTGCTCATACAAACCCTAATGCTTCGATCTAGGTTTCTCTATTGTACATGCAAGTTATCCAAGACTATAAACCCTAATTCTAGCATGCAATTAATCATATTAACATAAGAATGGGTTTAAGACATTACCTTGATTGTTATGTAGCAATAACAATCACAATTCCTCCTTGTAATGACTTTAGAAAGCTTAGAGTCACAAATGTCACTCCTCTAATGGTTCACAAACACCAAGAGCAAGAGGATCAAGAGGAGAAGAGAATGAGGCTCTCAAAAACGTGTGGACACCCTAGACCATTAGTTCTACACGTTTTGGAGCATAAGGGTTCTATATATAGTGAGGCTATTAGGGTTATGTAACAAGGAAACCCTAATTTGGATGCTTAAGCCCTAAGCAACTCATGGACTCCTTTCCTTAAAGGCCTTGGACGATTTCTAATGGGTTTCCCTATGGAATTCTTCCAACCTTATAATGCAATCCATGGCCCAATTGCAATTATCTTATAATTACAATTCTAGTCCCTTAAGTTTAATTAATCTCTTTTAGTCACAAACTTAATTCTTATTAATTCTTGACTAATATTAATTAAACAATATGATTTCTCCTTTAGTATATTATTCTCATAATATATTAATAAATCGTATTTAATCCTTTCTCTCCATAATTCATCCTATCAAGCTGCTTTGGTGAAGGCAACCCAAAAGGACCATGCACCATCGGGTCAAGTATATACCAAAATAGTTATGGACTTAGAAACTAATCCAACATTTCCTTTTTCTCTTCTTTCTTTCGCAACATGCTATCGACTGCGAAGTGATTCGCACCATTGCAGTAGTGACAGTAAATTCCTGAGTCACCTTTCAGCTGCTTCACTTCTTTCGCATCTTTTTGTTTGTCATCAGCTTTCTCCATTTTCTTCCTCTCCTCTCTTCTAGTTTTTGTGACTCCACTCTTCGCATCACTAGCCTTTCCTTTTGGATTAAAAGGCTTTTTGAAAAACTTTTTAACTCCGTTGTTTGAGTAAAATGCCACAACTTCATCATCTGAGTTCATTAAGAAGCCTTCAATGTCTGAACCATCTGCTTCATTAAATTCAACTTCTTATACCTTTGAAACAAGAGCCAAAGGTCCTCCTATACTTTGTTTTGATTCTTCATACATTTTTGAAACTTCACTTTCATGTGTTTTCAGCTGATTGTAGAGATCATTCAAGTGAGTTGTATCAAAACCCTATTGATTCTTAATCATCATACTTACGCTTCGCCATTCCTTGCGATGACCCATGATGAAAGTTAAATTGAACTCCATGAGAGACCTAGTGATTCCATACCTACTGCAGCGAAACACAAGCTCATTCAGACGATCATAGTAATTTTCAAGAGCTTCAGCATTCTTTTGTCTGAATTCCTTTAGTTCAACTAGACATTGCTTCACAGAGTTGATCTTCGTCTTTTTGATACCTTGATACTTCTCTTTTAGAGTGTTCCAGATCTCCTTGGATGTTTTACAACTACAGATGTAATTGTAAACCACAGGTGGTAGAGCACCTTTTAGTTCCCTCATGCACCTCTTTTCATTATTCTTCAAACGTTTTTGTTGTTCAGCAACTTCAGCAGATGTAGTAGATGGTCCAATTGGATGAACATTAGCAGGAGCTTGCACTGTTCCATCGATACAATTCCAAAGTTCTTCATCAATTCCATTTAAGTAATCCTCCATTCTATTAGCCCACTGATCATAGTATTCAGGAATTAACATCGGAATTTTGGTTGAGGAACCAAGCAAGTGAGAGAAGGAAGTCATTGTATTCATGTTGAAGTTCGCCATTGCTGAACACATAAATTTTCAGAAAGTTTGAAAAACTTGATGAATTTGAGAATTCATCAACTGAATTGATCACAAATCGCTAATCGATTACCCGACTAAACAATTCAAAGACAGAATCAATTCAAATCTGAAGATTAAATTTGATTTTCAAAACCAAAATGCGCGGAAAATTTTGAGTAAAGTTGCTACTCAAAAAGCAAATGATTCTAACACGAAAATCAGATCGATGCAGTTTGAATCCTGCTCTGATACCAATTGAAGAGAATTGTTATCGAGATTATGATAGCAATAATGATTTGAGTGATTGAAAAGTAAGAATACGAAGAGTAAATATTAATCAGATCTTATATTGATAAAGACTGATTACAAGAATAAGCAGAAAGGATATTTGAGTTCCAAAAGTTATCCTCTACTTCTATCCTCAGTCCCTATTTATAGGGAACCTGAGTGTAAAAAAAATATACTAAGTCTATTACAATATGCTTTGCATAAAACTAACTTAGTAAAATAACTAAAAATGCGAAACAAAACAAACACACAATTCGACTTTTACAATTTAACCTCTACAGACTGAAGGTATTCCAAGATCGGATTTGGGTACCCAAGTCGGGAGGAATAAGAGATCTTCTGATGGAAGAAGCACACAAGACCATGTACTAAATTCATCCCGGTAGCACTAAAATGTATAGAGACCTAAAACCCTACAACTGGTGGCCGACAATGAAGCTCGATCTTGCGAAGTATGTGGCCGAGTGTGTGACATGTGTGAGTGTTAAGGCACAACATCAGAAACCGTATGGGAGTTTAGAACCCTTACCTGTACCCATGGGTAAATGGGAAGACATCACCATGGATTTTGTGACTAAACTGCCTAGGACGAAGAACGAACCCGACATGATTTGGGTGGTCATGGATCATTTCACTAAGAGTGCACACTTCATAGCAGCCAACGAGAAGTGGTCTATGGATAAGCTCACAAATGCTTACGTGAAAGAAGTTTTAAGACATCACGGTGTTCCTGTAATGATTGTATCAGATCGTGATATTCGTTTCACGTCGAGGTTTTAGAGGAGTCTACAAGAGGAACTGGGTATGAAGTTGTGTCTGAGTACAACTTACCATCCGAAGACTAATGGTCAGAGCGAAAGAACGATTCAAACATTGGAAGATATGCTCAGAGCATGTACACTCATGTTCCAAGGGAATCGGGACGGGCACATACCTCTGGTAGAATTTTCCTACAACAATAGTTTTCACTCGAGCATCAAGATGGCGCCCTACCAAGCTTTGTACAGACAAAAGTGTCGTACGCCGTCTTGTTGTCGTGAATCCGGAGATAAGCAATTTATGGTCCCCGAGATAGTCCATGAGACTGTTGAGAAGTTGAAAGTGATTAGGGAAAGGATGTTAGCAGCTCAAGATCGTCAAAAGAGCTATGCTGATAAGAATAGATGACCGATGACCTTCGAAGTTGGGGATTCAGTTTTGCTTAAAGTCTCACCGTGGAAGGGACTTATAAGATTCGGGAAACGAGGAAAGCTATGTCCAAGGTTTATTGGACCGTTCAAAGTTCTTCAGAAGATTGGGAACCAAGCTTAAAAGCTCGAATTTCCCGAAGAACTAGATGGTATTCATAACACCTTCCATGTGTGTTAATTGAGGAAATTCATGGGAGAAGTTCCCAACATAATTCTAATCTCAGAATTAAGAATGGATGAGAACAAGAGGCTGATTGAAGAGCCCGAGGCAATCGTTAATCGTAAGACGAAGAAGTTACAACGCAAGATGGTCGACTTAGTGCTAGTCCGATGGAAACATTCGAATGGACCAAATCTCACTTGGGAAACAGAGGATGACATGATGAGTGACTATCCATATCTGTTTGTTGATGCATGATTCCGGGACGGAATCATCCTAAGGGGGATAAAATTGTAACGGTCGGGTTTCGGGCTAAGCATTTTAGACGATGCAATAGTCTAGGTCAACGATTGTAACTCTTTTCGAAGTAATAAAGATGAAATATTTTAGTATTATGTGAATTATGTGTATCTGTGTGTTTATTACTTCTTTATAAATGGATAATTAATAAAAGATAAAAATAAGCATCAAAATTAAAATGTGAGATAGGCCCGATATCTTTACGTAAAGTTGTAGTGGTCGAAACAAGGATTCCAGAGGTATAAAAAATGCGGAAATCCGAGTTATAACGAAGAAGTTATGACCCGTCGAAGTTTCGAGACGAAACCGACACGATACCGGGAAGCATAAATAGTGAATTTACGATCAAGCGAGTTTTAGCCTTAGCGATCTAAACGAAAGTCGTAGAAAACGTTAAACCAAGAGCGTCCATAAAAAGAACGCCCAAATCTAACTTCGTATGAAGAAGTTATGATTTTTCGAAGTTTCAGCTTAACAATGCACCGTCCGAAATTCGAATATTAGATCGAGCGGTTTTTAGCCGACACAACCTAAACGAGAATAGAAGATCTCGTTAATTGTAGCATATCGATAAAAAGACAGACGAAAACGAACGTCGCATGAAGAAGTTATGAATTTTTAACGGACCAATCGTATCCCGGTCTGTGAATAATATAACTTTTAAAATAAATTCAAAATTAGCCGATGGAGTTTAAACGAAAGTTGTAGAGTACGTTCCCACTGTCGCGTGGATATAAAGAATGTAAAAAACGGAGCTCGTACGCGTAAGTTGTGATTTTTTAAAGTTGAAGCATGAAATTGTGAGACCTCAAAAAGAATCGATGACGTGGCAGTGATCTAGGCCGTCCATCGCAGATAAGTGGTTGCCTCGGATTCGGACACATTGCTCCTCGCCTATGCCCCGCGTCCGAAGTCAGTACGCCCAACGTACCATACCTCCTTGTCATCCGATGCACATGTGAGACAGCTGGACCGAGGCTGACAGTCTTATCCGTAGTTACGCCCAGCGTAACCGAAGGTTATGCCCAACGTAGTCCGAAGCCAACAGCCTATAAATAGCTGCGAATTGTCTCGGATTTTCACACCAAATATTCTTCTTTCTTTAGATTTCTTTCTATCTCTAGGGTTCCAAACCCACCCTAAAGTCTAGGTGAACCCCTAGCACCCGAATGAAGCCCCGAGGCTCCCGGAGTCCCGAGAAAAAGGGTCTTTCGGTTTCGGAAACGCTGCTCCGAGCCTAAGTTTTCTTTAAAATCCGCTGTAAGTGACCTACGCTTATGCAATTTTTAATATAGCTTTCAAATAATTTTAGTAATGCTATTAGGTCCTTAAAATAGTTATTTAGACTATTATTATGAGTTATATTGAGTGTTATTTAACGGTTATATAATAGTAATAATAGTTAGACTATTAATTTGTCGCGATTAATGTTAGACTAAACCCTAGTGGTATTGATACTAGGTTTTATTGAAGGAAAAATGTTTTGAGAGTATCGAAGCGCTGTCCGAGTGCTGAGTCACCACCTTTCAGGTGAGTGCATAGTTACTTTCATCTTACACATAGATATGAAGTATTTTATATAAATTACGTGCTATGTGTGCATATTATCGGAATACTTGCTATCTATGTTGGATGAACGTTTTTATACATGTTTTCGATGATTTAAACTGTATATGTATTTTATATCTACGAAAATTTTGGGGTAAAGTATGGGTAGATGTAATATGTGATGAGTGATAAAATGATGAGAGGTCTCAATGTTGATGTTGTTGATTCTGTCATCTAGCGGAGTATGGATGACGACCACGGACTCTTGTAGACAGTCCAGTGGAACGCTAGTAGGCTCGCAACCTGTAGGTGTTTGTGAACGATGTGTTCACCGGTGTACTCCATCCCCCACATGGTTGCCTTTAGGGCATTTATTTCTGAGGAACCCCCTTAGCAGTAGTGTCCACCCCGATGATGATCCTTAGGCTAGGTCCCTTATGATAGGTGTTTAGGGACGTAAAGTGAGGATAACGGGAACGGGTAATCGGGTATTGTTGATTGATGAAATTAATAAACTTATTTATTGTGGGTTGAAAACCCTATTTGCTCACCAGGCTCCCAAGCCTGACCCACTCAGTTTCATGTATTACAAGTAGTGGCGCTCGAGCATAGATGTGATGTTTTGGATGAGGGATTACAGATATAGGCCTGTAGATATGAAATAATGTAGTAAGGCTTATATTGTACTGTTTATGCTTTTGATATGTATCGAACATGACATCCCAAGTCTTTTAATGAAATACATTTCTTTGGAAATGCTTTTGATAAATCTTTATCATATTTTGTTTTGGGACAAATTCCGCAACACTTTTATTTAAAATGTTACTCTGATTTTCAAACAAGCATAAAGAAAATCGGTCTTTTCTGACCGTGAAAATGGGGATGTCACAGACGGATCTAGTTTCTATTGTGGAGAAACTGGACACTAGAAGCAGATCTGCACCTTTTATCTTGAAAGAAAATATAGAAAGAGACTAGTACTTTACGGTATCTACTAGATAGAACTCATCTTTTCATATAACACTTAGGTACTTGGTGCTTAAATGTTAATATAATATTTGTAAATGGCATGCATATATTTACAGAAGAGTAACCATGTCACACCCAAAACCAAGAACGGCGGAAAAGTTATGGGGCGGAGGATGTCATGTACAATATCACAACAATGAAAAGTAGTAAACAAGCAACAACATCATCCATTGCATTAATAATATAATTATTATACAATTGTGTTCTGTCAAATTTTGATAAACACTGAAGCATAAATCAAAATGAAAGATGATTCTTCAACGAGCTCCATCTTCCCTAATCCTTGCGTCGGTACCTGTCTAAGATGACCTGAGGATACAAGTAATTTTGAAAGCGAGTATCAGCTTTGAAGCTGGTGAGATCATAAGTATTTTAGTGTCTCAATTTCTATGTAAGTATTTGTATGTAAGAATTTGTATATGAACTGTAAGTATTGAAAATGTAGATGAACTGTAAGTATGAAATTTTTTGTTAAACAACTGTAAACGTTTGAAAAACCCAAGAAATCCCTATGATTCCTACTATTTTAACAGAGAGTCTTCTACCAAGACTTAATTGATCTCTATGTAGCTTTCTACCAAGGCATCTAGTGTCTGTGTGTGTCTCTTGTAAGAGTGTGTATTTTCCTAAATCTGACTACCATTAATCAAAAAGATAGTTTCTACATTACCGTGCGTCGTGTGAAAATTCACGAAGTGAATGTAATGGGAAAAGAAATAGTACTATGGTCTAGTGTCGAACTACAACCGTACCTATTACCTTAAATCTAGGGTAATACTTCCAAGTACTGTAGTATTTGATATAAATAACTACATCGGTACTCAACTGCCTTATTTGAGGGAAAAGGTATAATGTGATGTCTAGATCCCAGACTATATGCTCCCCTATCAAAGGGATTTTGAAACCTACCCACGACCACTGCATGTATGCAAGCCGTGAGCATCCACATAACTATGATCATGTATATTCGATATAACTATCACAATTGCGTTGTGATTCATCAGTATAGTTAGATCCTGAACTGGTTCCATGCTATAGCACCTAGTGACGTCTGTTCTATGTATATGTAAGCGTACTCATGTAAGTGTGATCATGTAATTGTACTTATGTAAGTGTGATCATGTAATAGTATAGTAGTCTACTGTAATGTTGTACGTGTGCTAGCTGTAATGTGTGTTCTCTCTCTATCTAGGATGTATAGTAATGTACTGTAATGTTCTAGCTGTAATGTATGCTCTCTCTATCTAGCAAGTATAGTAATGTACATTAATGATCTAGAAAGTATTGACTTATGAATGAACTGACTCATTGTACGATATTGCGTTCTAGTAAGAGTTCTAGTATCTTCCTAAACTACCCATATGGTAGTTTACTAGTAATCTAACTTGTACATATGGAAATGGATGTATACCCTTGCTACCCAAGGGCATGGGATAAACTGGAAGGACCTTTTATGACTATATATGTACATATGTTATATAACTAATATTTAAACGACCTTCGGACGAGTACCCGATATCCCACCAGACCACATCTTAAGCGTGAAAAGGAAATAGGGTGGATAGCCTTCCTAAGTATTTTAAACGTTTCTTACATAACCATACATATAGAGGAATGCAATTTATAATTTAAAAGCATAAAATAAGATTTGTAAAACCTTTGAACATAAATATTTTCTAAGAAAAGACCGACTTGATGTCGATCTATAAAATGGTTTTGAAGGCATGGGTTTGATAAAACAGTTTAGTATAAAGAACATTTGTTTGAAACACAATTGTAAATATGTTTGAAATTTAATATACAGAGTAAAATGTACAGTGTAATTTGGTGTTTTTAAACACATAAAGTGTTTATGAAAAACATTTTAAGGAAACAGTTTGGTAAAACGGCTAATGAGTAGCCAATCATTTGAATGCTGCTTATTAATCACATATGGTTGCTATAATAATTAGCATAATTCTACTTGTATCCCTCCCCCATAAAACATTTAAAAACAGTTTAAAACATTGATTAAGGGGTATGAACTCACCTGCAGTAAGTGACTGGAATTGAACGGATTGTTATCGTAAGGAAGGATCGGACAAGTGCTTGGTGTCAAGTGAAGACTTTAGACACACACAATGATCCTAATTACATATGAAAACATATGTATATAAATAATTTGTGATTAAAACACTAATTATACAAGTATAAACATCCTAACGCGAGGAAAACACTTTTGGTCATGTGCTAGGAGGCTAATGGGTTGCAACAAAGGAATGTAATACCTCAAATGGGAGTTTATATTCTTTGGAATTTACGGGCTAGGGGAGTAAACTCCTGGCTGTAAACTCTACATTGGGTCATTAATTGAGGCTTAAAGTTGTTACAACTCAAGAGGTAAATTGTTCCAAGGTTAAATCAAGTGTTTGGGCTTCCTATTAACTCCTTTAAGGAGTTTACGGCCCTGGGACCATATTCCCTTGGAGTTTACGGCCATAAACTCCCTTGGGAGGGTGTTTATGGTGTTTTCAAGTCTCTAACATTTCAAGGTTATGATCTATGTTGGGTTCTAGGCATAAGGAAGGAGTTAGGGTGTCATTTGACCCCTTTATAGGGGTTTACGGCCCAAGAACTTGTCTTGGCCATAAAATCCTCAATACTTGTGATTCCTTATGTTTTCTAGGCTTTAAACACTTTAGGGTACCTGTCTAAAATCAAGTCTAAGCATTAGGTGCCTTAAAAGCACCATTTTGAGCATTCTTTTTGGTGTTTACGGCCTAGGATACTCTTGGGCCGTGAACTACTAAACTTGGGTGGTTCTTGCTTGATTTCATGTCCCTAACACAGTCCTATACAAGTCCAAGGTAGTTACAAATCACGGGGGACAATCTAGGGTTGGTTTCGGGAGTTTACCGCCCAAGAACACCTTGGGGAGTAAACTCCTAAATCGAATGATTTAGCTATGTAATCTATGTTATGAACACATTTAAAGCTTTCTAACACTACTAGAAAAAGTTACTCACAATTTGGGATAAAAACCCAAAGATCCGTGAGAGAGAATTTTGGCTTTTCTCTAATTAGGATTCAACTAATGAACCAATTTGGTTCAGAATTCTATTTATAGTCCTGAGATATTTTGGCAGAAAATATTTTTATTCCTGAAACGAATTCTAAGTCCTAGAGTATTGGAATAACAGTGTTGCACAAAACCCTAGTGCAACCACTCTCCTAATATCTCCTTAAGTGTATAATCCTGAAAACTGCCAAACTTATACTCGGAATCTGAGTTTTCACTGTAATTGTTCTACTTCTATTGGCTTCAAATGGTTTGTTCAGAATGGAAATTTCGGGTTGTCACATCATCCCCCTGTTGAAGGGAATTTCATCCCGAAATTAGAATTTAGCCAAGGAAGTATGTACGAATGATCGAGTTGTGAGAAGGAAACTTCCTAATCGATTGGATCTAGCGCATCTCAGTGAAATCGGGTTCTCGGTTGGAATCCCAACGAATCTTCACTATCGGGCGATGGTGCTGCTTCGTCCACTTGACCTCTCGGTCGAGAGTCACTACAGTTCTAATACGAAGGCGAGGATCTCGACAAGTGGACTTAAGAGAGTCCTAATGAAAAGTATGGTTTCACGATCGAGACGCGAAGAGTAGGATGTACATTACTGAGTTCGCGAAGTAGGTCTAGTTTGTGCGAGGCACAGGACCAATTCTGATAAGAATCTCGGAGGTCCTAGCTATATTGGATTTAGCTTTCCACGCGATACGAAGCATATTAAGCCATTCCCAGAGTGAGTTATCCTAAAGAACTTGGTCACTCACTTGGAATTCCAAAGGTTCCTTTTCTTGCTTAACTTCCCAGTCAAAGGCCACCCCTTGTTGGGTCAGCGTCGTACGGGTTTCTGTAATTTGCGAGGAGTTCTGAATGAACTATGTCAGTAGGTCGGTAAGACCTAGAATTTGGCGAATGGCTGTCGGCATCTCCAGTGTCGGCAAATGCTCAACAGTTTTGACAAATTGAAAAAGTATTCAAAACTTCCCACATTACTAACAGTGTGTCTTAGAAATTCGACTCTTCAATTTTAAAACTCGTGCCTAGAGAACATCGCTAAAATTTCCTTTGTAGGAAATGTTTCCAAGGGTTTTCTTCATACTACGAGGGTAGATAAGTAAGTGATTACTTGGAAAAATGACAAACTGATCCAAGTAAGAAAGACGTACCCTACTCATTTAGCTCATGAAAGCTATGAGCGTATTGGTTCTATCCGAAGGGTATCGCTACGGACTCGAAGTGTCCGCATCGAATTCGGAAGATAGTCTTCCTGACATCCTTCCCTAACACCCGAACTGGTGATATTCGGATCTCAGATCCATTTCTGAAAGTAATTATTTCCTTGCGTTTGCTCAACCATTTCATCTATGCGAGGCAGAGATAATGATTCCTAATGAAAAATGTTGACGGATTCCTCGATAACCGAGGTACATACAATGCGATCCGTCGATCTCTGGAAGAATATGAATGGGGTCCTCTAGGGGGAGAATCCTAGTCTTCTAATTATATTTATGTGTAGTCCGCTAAGTTGTCCGGACTGTTGTTGTATCTCCGTAGGTGTTTAAACTATAGGGCGATCTTTTTACACGAGTCGTACTGGGTTCTAAGTTTGTTCGCATGACGATGCGATTTCTCGTAGGCTTAGGCACTTCTTCATCCTGAAGTTCATATTAGAATTCATACCTGGTTTCACAATCACTTTTTCGTGTATACGAGTCGTATATAATTAAGATTGAAAAGGTAGTCGAATAACTGCTTCTTCTTTAAGCTCATATCCCCTGGGGGAAAAAGAAGTTAAAGTGGAATCATCAATTCTAAACCTGTAGAACCTTGATTATATATCACTCTTATGCATACATTCCTTAGTGATAGATTAATCGTATGAATCCTTGGATTGAACTTGACGTACTGCACGAGTGGTACTTCGGGGGTTTCTTCGGAAAAGAAAACAACAATGAGGTACTCCATGCATGAGTACTTCGGTGTTCTGATATGACGGCCTCACTAGAAAAGTGATCTAGAAGAAAGAGATGTACATATGAGGCTGTTTTCATGAGGATCAAATTGAATCGAGTCGTATGATAATGTCGGAATCATACTGAAACTTAAAGACATTAGATTTGAACATAAGACGTTTACAGACAAAACACAATCGTGCAACCATGAACAGAGTTACAGTACTTTAGATTTACCACAAGACTATTGCTGCGAATAAGATATACTACAAAAGACAAGTATACGCAGCATGAGAATCCCTATACCGATAGGATCTCGCAAAAGGTAAGACTCTAGTTGCACTAATTCTGGATAGTTTATAAGTCTGTTACAACAACACGCCTAAGTTGCATTAACGAGGGTTCCAGCGTAGGCTCTCCTGCAGCTGTGATCCTGAGAATCTTCCCATCAGCACCCGAGTTCTTTGTTATCGGGAAATCTTTCTTGAAGTATCCAATTTCACCGCATTGGTGACATATCTGGACAGAGCCAACATTGGTGGTAGAAGTGAAGTGTCGAGTGGGATTTATGGGGATGCGGGTTCTTTCCTTGATTTCCTTCTTCGGGCAATCTCTTTTATAGTACCCAAACTCACCACAATTATAGCAAACTAGGCTTGCTCCAGTGGTGGAGGTAGTTCTACAGAAACGAGCAATGTGCCCCATCTTGTTGCAATTTTCGCATTGCAAGGCTCGGAAAATTCCTCCATGGTGGTAGTTGCACCGGTCGCACTTCAGGAGTGTTCCTTTGTATGGTCTGCTCGGTACGAGGATGGCCGAGGTTTCCACTTGCGGTTGTTGTATGGCAAGTTTTCAGGGTTTCTTGCGTTCTTTCTGAGCTTGACGCTTTCGTTTCTTGTTCTTTGATTTTCGGCTTTGCGGGCCTGAGGCCGTTACCGTTTGATGACTTCCTGGATGGATACCACTATTGGTAACTTCATTCCTATCAACAACATTGACTGTGCTGATAGCGCTACGGTGCGTAAGGACCGCGGTTACGGCAGCCACCACGGCAGCTATAACTACTGTTTGAAAGGTAGCAACGTCCATAGGAAAAGCGGAGGTTTCGCTGTTCGACTGATTGCTTCCGGATGACGACATGATCCTGTAACACGAAAGATAAGGATTTTGTGAGCGATTCTGGTTGACCCTAGATGTACTTAGATTGTTCAAGAAAAGAGTAAGAGTATGTTCTCGAAAGGTTGACCTACATCCCTATGATGTAGTCCTAGTACGGATTGGAGGTATGATTGCGAAGGTTTGACCTACATCCCTATGATGCAGTCGTAGTAATGAGTAGAAGTAAGTTCGTAGAATGGTCTCAAGATGTTTGTCGTTCAAGCCGAGGTACCGTGGATTGGTGAATAACAAGATCCAACCACTAAAAAAGACTTGGAAATGTCTCCGGAGATAAATTACTATAGTCCAATGACTTGACTAAAGCATGATTCAGATAGCCTCCAATGAAAGTATGATAAAACTACTTAAATGAAGAATGACACAGAAGTTAGCCGGCTGTCAATATCTTTGATATTCACGACGTAAAGATTCGGGAAAATGACCTTGTAAAGGTCTTACATCATATCCACAGAAGATAGTTCCTGACAACATAAGGACCTAACTAAAAATACTTACAGTACAACATAATTTTATATAAAATGCCACATCAGGCAAAGATAGAAAACGATTACTTTCTAACAAGGGAAGCAAAGTAAAGACTCTACTAATGACGACGGTCACCCCTCTGGAGAACTCTCAGTTCATCCAGTTGACGTTCTACATCAAGTAGGTGTCTTTCGTACACCCTCTGGTGTACTCGGGGCTCTATGACTTCGGCTCGTGATTCAGCTAGTGCTTGCAGCAGGGCTTCATGGTTTCTCTTTGATCTCTCATGAGTATCTTCTAGACTAATGGTGCGGAGGGTATGCATTCTCGTATCAGCGACAACTTCTGTAATCTAATGTAGGGCTGTCCTGCCTTGAATCTCATTTTGGGCCACTCTACGGACCAAGATTGGCAAGACTCTATCTACTGAGCCCCCATTTCTCAAGTTGAAAAAGCTTCGGTCGCCATTAAATGGCATGGGCTGATCTTGTCCTTGGCTCCATGTTTCCAAGCATTCCTCTCACTCAGGGTCGGGCCATGAAAAGTCGGACGAGGGTTAGGAATTGGAAAGGGAGCTACTTGGGGTAGGTTCTCAACCTCTGGTTCGGAGCTAGCATCATACAAAAGGTCTTCATCATGGTGATCATTCAAGGGGAGTAGGATGATCAATCTCTGGTTCTTCTCGAAACCAACCAGCTATGAGTTCGTTCGGAAGATACTGGTTGCCGTGGGGATGGAGTCCAACTATATTTTCTATGCGAGAATTTAGAGTAAGAGAATAATTATTAGACTAACTATCTAGATATTATTTAGAAAACCTTCATTAGTTACATCGCTATTTGTGAAGTGCATACCAGCTATATGTAATCTAAACAGGATAGACCTTCGAATAAGTGACCTTAACTCCGTATTCACACAGAATAGGGGTGAAGTAAAATTTCCACAGATTCTAAGTCTATAACATCCTAATTACATATAGCCTTAGTGTATCCACTTAGCAACTATCAACTTAGTAATGAAGATCCCTTTTTAGTTCTCAAGTATAAAGTACTTGTAGTAACACCAAATACTCCTATAGTATTTTAAATTTAATGTTATGTTCTATTGTTATCATTGTGGTAGGGTTGGTAAGATTTTAGCATTGTTGCAACCACACAATTAAACTTAGGCACATGCTAGTCAACCCTCGAATAATATAGGTGATCAGGCTATATCTTCCCAGTTTTGACCATATGTCTCTAAGACCACCTGTGTTGCCCAACAATCGTAATTCTTTTGTACTGCCCTAGTGACACTGATTTTAGAATGAATGCAGGCACGTATACTTACTCAAATATTTTATTATTTAAAGTATAAACTCTTGGTCAGAGTATTTTTAATCCCTTATGTATTTATAGTTAGTATATCTTTTATGGGTTGATATACTTAATTCACTATAAAAAATGCTCTGATACCAATCTGTCACACCCCAAAACCAAGAACGGCGGAAACGTTCTGGGGCGGAGGACGTCATGTACAATATCACAACAATGAAAAGAAGTAAACAAGCAACAACATCATCCATTGCATTAATAATATAATTATTATACAATTGTGTTCTGTCAAATTTTGATAAACACTAAAGCATAAATCAAAATGAAAGATGAGCCTTCAACGAGCTCCATCTTCCCTAATCCTTGTATCGGTACCTGTCTAAGATGACCTGAGGATACAAGTAATTTTGAAAGCGGGTATCAGCTTTGAAGCTGGTGAGATCATAAGTATTTTAGTGTCTCAATTTGTATGTAAGTATTTGTATGTAAGAATTTGTATATGAACTGTAAGTATTGAAAATGTAGATGAACTATAAGTATGAAAATGTTTGTAAAACAACTGTAAACGTTTGAAAAACCCTAGAAATCCCTATGATTCCTACTATTATAACAGGGAGTCTTCTACCAAGACTTAACCGATCTCTATGTAGCCTTCTACGAAGGCATCTAGTGTCTGTGTGTGTCTCTTGTAAGAGTGTGTATTTTCCCAAATCTGACTACCATTAATCAGAAAGATAGTTTCTACATTACCGTGCGTCTTGTGAAAATTCATGAAGTGAATGTAATGGGAAAAGAAATAGTACTATGGTGTAGTGTCGAACTACAACCGTACCTATTACCTTAAATCTAGGGTAATACTTGCAAGTACTGTAGTATTTGATATAAATAACTACATCGATACTCAACTGCCTTATTTGAGGGATAAGGTATAACGTGATGTCTAGATCCCAGACTATACGCTCCCCTATCAAAGGGATTTTGGGACCTACCCACGACCACTGCATGTATGCAAGACGTGAGCATCCACATTACTATGATCATGTATACTCGATATAACTATCAGAATTGCGTTGTGATTCATCAGTATAGTTAGATCCTGAACTGGTTCCGTGCTATAGCACCTAGTGACGTCTGTTCTATGTATATGTAATTGTACTTATGTAAGTGTGATCATGTAATTGTACTTATGTAAGTGTGAACATGTAATAGTATAGTAGTGTTTGTAATGTTCTACGTGTGCTAGCTGTAATGTGTGTTCTCTCTCTATCTACAATGTATCGTAATGTACTGTAATGTTCTAGCTGTAATGTATTCTCTCTCTATCTAGCAAGTATAGTAATGTACATTAATGATCTACAAAGTATTGACTCATGAATGAACTGACTCATTCTATGATATTGCGTTCTAGTAATAGTTCTAGTATCTTCCTAAACTAGCCATATGGTAGTTTACTAGTAATCTAACTTGTACGTATGGAAATGGATGTATACCCTTGCTACCCAAGGGCATGGGATGAACTGGAAGGACCTTTTATGACTATATATGTGCATATGTTATATAACTAATATTTAAACGACCTTCGGACGAGTATCCGATATCCCACCAGACCACATCTCAAGCGCGAAAAGGAAATAGGGTGGATTGCCTTCTTAAGTCTTTTAAACGTTTCTTACATAACTATACATATAGAGGCATGCAATTTATAATTTAAAAGCATAAAATAAGATTTGTAAAACCTTTGAACATAAATATTTTCTAAGAAAAGACCGACTTGATGTCGATCTATAAAATGGTTTTGAAGGCATGGGTTTGATAAAACAGTTTAGTATAAAGAACATTTGTTTGAAACACAATTGTAAATAAGTTTGAAATGTAATATACAGAGTAAAATGTACAGTGTAATAAGGAGTTTTTAAACACATAAAGTTTTTATGAAAAACATTTGAAGGAAACAGTTTGGTAAAACGGCTAATGAGTAGCCAATCATTTGAATGCTACTTATTAATCACATATGATTGATATAAGGCCCCGTGGCTTCAATTAATTTCATTTTGATTATAGGGAAAGAAAAAGCAACGAGCTTCCGTTCTTAATTTGAATGATTACCATATGGTTGAGAAAGGATTGTAGTAAAGCCATTACTGTGGAGAATGAAGCCGGGAACGACAGAATTTGGTTGTCTCGCTCCCTTCCCATACTATTCCTCCCCACTAAAAAAAGAGCGATTGAGAATCTCGAGAACCATTCTAAACGTCTGTCTTCGCAGGGCGATTTGAAAAGGTGTATATCTTTCTTGTAGTGCCTTCCATTCCACTATTCTGATTGAGAAAGAATATCTTCTGTTTGACCGTGGAATTTCTTTGTTTCTGTATTTATTAGCATAATTCTACTTGTATCCCCCCCATAAAAAATTTAAAAATAGTTTAAAACATTGATTAAGGGGTATGAACTCACCTGCAGTAAGTGACTGGAATTGAACGGACTGTTATCGTAAGGAAGGATCGGACAAGTGCTTGGTGTCAAGTGAAGACTTTAGACACACACAATGATCCTAATTACATATGAAAACATATGTATATAAATAATTAGTGATTAAAACACTAATTATGCAAGTATAAACATTTTACCGTGAGGAAAACACTTTTGGTCAAGTGCTAGGAGGCTAATGGGTTGCAACAAAGGAGTGTAATACCTCAAATGGGAGTTTAAGGTCTAATGACCATATTCTTTGGAATTTACGGGCTAGGGGAGTAAACTCCTAGCTGTAAACTCTACAATGGGTCATTAATTGAGGCTTAAAGTTGTTACAACTCAAGAGGTAAATTGTTCCAAGGTTACATCAAGTGTTTGGGCTTCCTATTAACTCCTTTAAGGAGTTTACTGCCCTGGGACCATATTCCCTTGGAGTTTACGGCCATAAACTCCCTTGGGAGGGTGTTTATGGTGTTTTCAAGTCTCTAACATTTCAAGGTTATCATGTATGTTGGGTTCTAAGCATAAGGAAGGAGTTAGGGTGTTATTTGACCTCTTTATAGGGGTTTACGGCCCAAGAACTTGTCTTGGCCGTAAAATCCTCAATACTTGTGATTCCTTATGTTTTCTAGGCTTTAAACACTTTAGGGTACATGTCTAAAATCAAGTCTAAGCATTAGGTGCCTTAAAAGTACGATTTTGAGCATTATTTTTGGTGTTTACGGCCTAAGATACTCTTGGGCCGTGAACTCCTAAACTTGGGTGGTTCTTGCTTGATTTCATGTCCCTAAAACAGTCCTATACAAGTCCAAGGTAGTAACAAATCATGGGGGACAATCTAGGCTTGGTTTCGGGAGTTTACCGTCGAAGAACACCTTGGGGAGTAAACTCCTAAATCGAATGATTTAGCTATGTAATGTATGTTATGAACACATTTAAAGCTTTCTAACACTACTAGAAAAAGTTACTCACAATTTGGGATAAAAACGCGAAGATCCGTGAGAGAGAATTTTGGCTTTTCTCTAATTGGGATTCAACTAATGAACCAATTTGGTTCAGAATTCTATTTATAGTCCTGATATATTTTGACAGAAAATATTTTTATTCCTGAAACGAATTCTAATGTCCTAGAGTATTGGAATAACAGTGTTGCACAAAACCCTAGTGCAACCACTCTCCTAATATCTCCTTAAGTGTAAAATCCTGAAAACTGCCAAACTTATACTCGGAATCTGAGTTTTCACTGTAACTGTTCTACTTCTATTGGCTTCAAATGGTTTCTTCAGAATGGAAATTTCGGGTTGTCACATCATCCCCCTGTTGAAGGGAATTTCGTCCCGAAATTAGAATTTAGGCAAGGAAGTATGTACGAATGATCGAGTCGTGAGAAGGAAACTTCCTAATCGATTGGTTCTAGCACACCTAAGTGAAATCGGGTTCTCGGTTGGAATCCCAACGAACCTTCACTATCGGGCAATGGCGCTGCTTCGTCCGCTTGACCTCTCGATCGAGAGTCACTACGGTTCTTGTCACACCCCCAAACCAGAACGGCAGAAACGTTCGGGGGCGGAGGATGTCATATTCAGTATCATAACAGTTCATAGAAAGGAAAGTACACACCACCATACATATAAAAGGGTTTTAAAAATGTTTACATAATTGTATTCATTACATGTTCAAAAGATAAATACATAAACATCTTTCAAAAGAAGTAATTAACGCCAGCGCGTTAATCCCCAAAAGTTGATTTCCAAACCTGCTTAGGGATTCCCTGAGAATACAAGTTATTTCAAAGAGAAAGTGTCAACAATTGGTGAGTTCATAAGTGGTTTAGAAAATTTGTATGCCATTCCAAATTGAGAGTATGTTTTCTAAGAAAATCCCTTATTTTCTTATAAAAGTGTGAAATGCATGAGAATATTTGTATTGAATAATGTAGATAGTTGAATCAAGAAAATCCTTTATTTTCCTATTAGTTGTTTCTTTTGTATACCGGGAAAATCCCATATTTTCCTAAAGTGATAGTCAGCCTAACGTCCCAGACTAAAAACCGAAAGCAAAAGACATGCCTTAGGGAGTTAGAGCATATATTTATATAATAAAACCTATTAGAAGATTTCAGTTTGTTAGATGAAGAATAGTTTTAATAACTACTCATTCATCAATCAGAAGTACTATAATAATTGTATATCCGATGAGTTTTATAACCATACTAAACATAATATGCCTGTAGCGACGTTCTTCTGGCGTCGTAGCGTTATGACAAACTGTCACCCCAAAGGACGGACTGTAGCTAACAGTCAGGGCATGGGATCATGACTTCCCGTATATATCTATACACATTTGACACGTTCTCCGAACGGGAGACTCTGGTTATAGACAGGACTTGAAGCGGTACCTTTTAGCAAAAAGGTATTATTTGAAGATGTACACGTCTCACGGATTCTCAACTAAGTCTGTATTAAAGTAGTAGTTTCGTATGCAAAGTTTATCCATTTTCACAATGTTCGACAATGCATAAATCCTAAGTTTTTAAAATGTATTAAAATGGTTTAGCAACGAAGGATGCTTTGGAATTGCTAAATACTTTGTATAAATCTAGTGCATGCAAAATGTGACAAGAGTTTTCACATAGTAGTAGTGAATCACAAGTGATTCATTCGATAAAAACGAGAACAGTGAAACTTTATAAAATACACGATAATAACCGTATGTTTACTTGTATTCCCCCCTTTAAAAGAGTATAAAAAGCATTTAAAATGTATTTAAAAAAAATGTGTTTGTAGGGGTATGAACTCACCTGAAGGTTTGAAGAAAGCGAGATGGAAACCGGGCAGAATTTCGTCTCGGGAAACGGATTTTTCTCGGGATTCTCAGGAATCTCGGGAGTAAAAACGATCTTCGGGACTTGGGCAAAATGACCAGGGCTTCGGGTTAGCACGGGCACGGAAAACGAGGCAAAACACAAGAGAAACGAGAGGAAATGCATGACCGAGTCCTCGACTGCCCCGGAGCTCGGCTGGGACGGAGCATAGCTCGCATAGGAGGCGACGTGGTCGAACCGAGACCCTTGATTTGAGTACGCGGGGCGTACGAGGGTACGCAGGGCGTACGAGGGTACGCAGGGCGTACCTCGGTTCCATCTGCTGACTCCTCTTCGGATATTACCAAGAGTTTAAAATTAAAAATATATATTAATTATTTATTAAACTTCAAAAATTCATATCTCCTTCATATGAACTCCATTTTCGACGTTCTTTATATCCACGCGTAGGTGAGACTAGGATCTACAACTTTAGTTTAGATTCCGTCCGCAAATTCCGAAATTATTTTTATTATTTATTTTTAAAAGGCCGTGTTTAAGGAATTTCTTTAGAAATTCACAACTTCTTTATCTGACGTCGTTTTTGCCAGACTTTTTACCGCTGAATTACCATTTTCGAGACCTTCGATTCTCGTTTAGGTCATTCCGGCCAAAAGTCGCTCGATCTCCGATTCGAGTTTTTAGCTGCCTGCTGCTAAGCCGAAGATAAAAAAAATCATAAATTCAACTTACGAAGTCGGATTTGGGCGTTCTTTTTATGTACTTTTGCTGTTTAACGATATCTATGACTTTCATTTAGACACCTAAGGTCAAAAGTATTTTATTGAAACTTTGCGTTTTTACGTAACTTCGTATTGCCGGTTTTTGTCGGAAAACTTAGAATGGTCATAACTTCTTCGTTATAACTCGGATTTTAGTGTTCTTTATATGCTTGGAAATCTTAAGACAATATCTACTACATAGCGTACTCCAACCAGACCTTTTGAATACTTCATTTTTCGATGGTATCCCAATTACTTTTTCCAAGAGGTTACAAGACTCGATTTTCAATGATCTGAAATGACGGGTTGTTAGATCATCCCCCCGTTAGAGGGAATTTCGTCCCGAAATTTTAATACAAAAGAAAAGTTTTATGGGCTGAGGAAGAGGTGTGGATACTTCTGTTTCATTTGATCTTCTCGTTCCCACGTGAACTCAGGTCCCCTCTTAGCATTCCATCGGACCTTTACAATTGGAATGCGACTCTGTTTAGTTCGTTTAACTTCCCTGTCCATGATCTCGACGGGATCTTCCACAAAGTTAAGATTTTCATTTAGTTCGATTTCATCGAGTGGAATTACTAGTGTTTCGTCGGACAAACACTTTTTCAGGTTCGACACGTGGGATACTGGATGTACTTTGTTAAGCTCGATCGGAAGTTGGAGTTTGTAGGCAACTGGACCAACTCTTGAAATGATTTCGAAGGGTCCAATGTACCTATGATTAAGCTTCCCACATTTTCCAAAGCGTATCACGCCCTTCTAGGGTGAGACCTTCAGTAGTACACGGTCGCCAATCTGGAATTCCAAGGGTTTACGTCATTTGTCGGCATAGCTCTTTTGCCTATCCCTTGAGGATTTCAGTCATTCTCGTATTTGCACGATCTTTTCAGTCGTTTCTCTGATGATCTCCGGACCAGTGAGGGTGCTATCAGGGACTAGACCTTTTGCCAATTGCGTGTCGCCCACTTCTGTCCAGCACAGAGGTGATCTGCACTTACGGCCGTAAAGGGCTTCAAAAGGAGCAGTCTTCATACTAGTATGATAACTATTGTTATAAGAGAACTCGACCAAAGGTAAGTGAACATCCCATGCTTTACCAAAGTCGATTACACATGCTCGCAACATGTCTTCCAAGGTTTGGATTGTTCTCTCACTCTGTCCATCAGTTTGTGGGTGGTATGCTGTACTCATATCCAACCTTGTTCCTATGGATTTTTGCAATGATTGCCAGAATCTAGAAGTGAATCTGTTGTCTCTATCTGAGATGATGGACATCGGCACTCCATGAAGTCGTACGATCTCCCGGATGTAGGTTCTTGATAGTTTTTCCATCTTATCAGTTTCCTTGATTGGTAAGAAATGAGCGGACTTGGTTAGTCTGTCGGCAATCACCCAAATAGTATCTTGGCCACCCTGAGTTTTGGGCAGTTTCGTTATAAAGTCCATGGAAATCTACTCCCATTTCCACTCAGGTATTTCAGGTTGTTGGAGTAGGCCTGAGGGTTTCTGGTGATCTATTTTTATCTTGGCGCAAGTCAAACACTTCCTCACATAGGTAACAATCTCCGCTTTCATGTTTGGCCACCAGTAGAGTTGCTTGAGATCTAGATACATCTTGTATGACCCTGGGTGTACGGAGTATGGAGTCTTGTGTGCCTCGCTCATAACTACCTCTCTGAATCCACCAAACTTGGGTGTCCAGATTCGGTTCATGAAGTAGCGTGCTCCGTCACTCTTGATTTCTAAGTTCTTGTCCATTCCTCTAAGGGTCTCACTTGTCACGTTTTCGGGTTTCAAGGCCTCTATTTGAGCTTCCTTGACTTGTGCTGACAGGTGCGAATGGATCGACAGGGCTAATGACTTCACTCTTCGGCCAGAGTACTCCTTACGACTAAGGGCATCAGCCACGACGTTTGCCTTTCCCGGATGATAGCGAATCTCACATTCGTAGTCGTTGAGAAATTCGACCCAACGTCGCTGTCTCATGTTTAAATCTTTCTGGTCGAAGATGTGCTGGAGGCTCTTGTGGTCTGTAAATATAGTGCACTTGGTACCGTATAGGTAGTGCCTCCAGATTTTAAGAGCAAAGACCACCGCTCCAAGTTCTAAGTCATGAGTGGTGTAATTGACCTCATGTGTTTTCAGTTGTCGTGAGGCATATGCAATAACCTTTCCCCTCTGCATTAGCACACAACCCAGTCCTTGCTTCGAAGCGTCGCAATACACCACAAAATCTTTGGTCCCCTCTGGAAGAGAAAGGATGGGTGCACTGCAAAGGGCCTGTTTCAAAGTCTGAAATGCAGTATCTTGCTTTTCTCCCTAGTTGTAGGTCACACCTTTCTGGGTTAAAGCGGTAGGAGGTTTTGCGATGCTGAAGAAATTCTGAATGAACCTTCGATAATAACCAGCAAGACCTAGAAATTGGCGAATCTCTGTTTGAGTAGTTGGGGAAGACCAGTTTTTGATAGCCTTGATTTTTGATGGGTCCACGTGGATTCCTTCCTTGCTGACTACGTGACCGAGGAAGTCCACTTTTCTAATCCAAAACTCACACTTTGAGAATTTTGCATAAAGTCTCTCAGTCCGTAACGTCTCTAAGACTTGTCTCAGATGTTGACTATGCTCTTCTTTATTCTTTGAATAAATGAGTATATCGTCTATGAATACGATCAAAAATTTATCCAAGAATGGACGACATACCCGATTCATTAGATCCATGAATACGGCCGGGGCATTGGTTAGTCCGAACGGCTTCACTACGAACTCGTAATGTCCGTATCTCGTTCGGAAGGCCGTCTTGGGAACATTGCTCTCCAGGACTCGCAGCTGGTGATATCCCGACCTCAGATCGATCTTGGAGAAGTAGTTGGCTCCTTGGAGTTGGTCGAATAAGTCGTCAACTCGGGGTAGGGAGGTATCGGTTCTTGATGGTAAGTTTGTTGAGTTCTCGGTAGTCGATGCACATCCTGAATGATCCATCCTTCATTTTCACTAACAAGACGGGTGCTCCCCATGGCGAGAAGCTTGGCCTGATGAATCCTTTTCCAAGTAGCTCATTCAGTTGGCTGGATAGCTCCTGCATCTCTATCGGGGCTAATCGATAGGGTGCTTTGGCTACTGGGGTAGCTCCGCGAACCAGATCGATTCTCAACTCGACTTGTCTCACGGGTGGTATTCCCGGAAGGTCCTCGGGAAAAACGTCGGGAAAATCGCATACATCGGGCACATTCTTGACGTCCTGGACTTCGCGTTTCATATCTACAACATGTGCCAAAAACGCGTCACACTCTTTGCGTAGGCACTTCTAAGCTTGGATACATGAGATGATACAAAGAGTGGTACTGGGTTTGTCGCCCAAGACAATGAAACTTTCGCCGGTTGGCAGATTAAGACGAACGGCCTTATCGTAACATAAAATGTCTGCATGATGAGAACTCAGCCAATCCATGCCAATGATGACATCGAAACTCTTAATCGAGACTGGCATGAGGCTGATTGTAAAGGGATTATCGTTTAGAGTTAGAGTACAGTTAAAGTATATCTCGTTGGTGCCTTCGGTGTTACCGTTGGCCATTTCTACTATAAACGGTTCACTTAATGATTGTGGTAATGGATTTAGCAGGCCTTTAAAATTGTGACTCATAAAACTTCTCTCCGCTCCACTATCAAACAAAATGCATGCATACGAGTTATCGAGAAGAAACATACCCGTAACAACAGTGGGGTCCGCAACGGCTTCATCTTTTCCCATTGCGAACACTCGGCCCCTTCCGCCGGTATTCCTGTTGTTTGTCTTCGGGCAGTCCCTGCGGTAGTGCCCCGTGTCTCCGTACTCAAAGCAGGCGTGGCTTACTCCGATATTAGTAGTGGGGGCGGGTTGTTGGGTTGGCTCTTTGCAATAGCGGGCTGTATGTCCCTTCTTATTGCACCTGGTGCGTTGAAGGTCATGGCAGAGACCGTGGTGGTGGAAGTTGCATTGGTTGCATTTCGGAAGTTTCCCATTGTATGAGCTTGTGGGGGCAGTATTGGTAGGTACAGTAATAGCGTGGATCGCTACTACTTGTTGTTTCTTGGGGTTCTCCTGTAGGGTTTGCCCCCTTCTCTTGTTCCAAGGCCTATTCTGGCCCTGTGCCTCCTTAGATGGATTGGCGGTAGTTGCAATGGTACCCTGTTTTACCCCGTGGTCGATGAGTCGGTGAGCCAGGCGTTTAGCGCTGTTATAGGTGATAGGGTTGGATGCTAGGACATTCCCTTGAATCTGGGGTGACAACCCCCAAATGTACCTTTCAACCTTCTTTGATCCTGGGTTGACCATGGTAGGGCACAATGCAGCGAGGTCGTTGAACCTAGTTGTGTAGGTGACTAGATCAGATCCAGTCATTTTCAGATTCCAGAGCTCCTGCTCAAGCTTTTGCACTTCGCCCCTTGGGCAGTATTCTTCCAGTAGTAGAACCTTCAGATCTTCCCAACTCATGGCGTTGGCGACAGTGAGCGTCACCGAATTCACATGGCTTTTCCACCAAGTGAGGGCTCGATCTATGAAGGTGCAAGCAGCAAACTTGACCTTGCTTGTTTCTTGGCACGAGCAGATCTCGAAGACTGCTTCGGTCTTTTCAAACCAATGCATTAGTGCAATGACTCCTCCCATGCCATTAAAAGTCTTTCGCTTTGAGTTGGAGAACTCCTTGTAGGTACACTCCCTCACTTGACCACGGCCGGTGCCATGATTTGAATGATTCGTGCTGCTTCCTGTACCTCCATTTGCATTGGAGTTTATTTGTGAGAGAGCTGCTATTACTGCTGCTGTGATAGTCGCCTGGACCATGGCCGGATCATACGTTGGTGGTGGAGGTGGTGGTGGCACTGTGCCCGGTCTGGGCCTCAGGTTTGGATGAGGAGGCATCGCGCTGCCAAAAGAAAATGAGAGATTATAAGTTTTGGTGATTGCAAGTTGAATGATATTGAGTTAACTTCCTTTAATAGTTTAAGGATTTGGTTTGGCCAACACAGGGTTCTGAGTCTGATTTATAAATGAAGTTTGAATAGATGTACTTATGAATTGGATGAACTGTACATAATCAAAACAGAAAAGAGGTTTTCCCTATATATTTTAAACGTATAGTTGTGTTACATCCGAGTTTAGACAAAATTTTTGACCTTTCTAAAGGTCTCCGATTACAGAAAGTTTAAAGAAAGTAATACTTTTATCCGCAGTCCTAATATATAACAAAATTTGAAAATTTGGCAAGCACTACTTGCGACGTAGGTTGCGCTTGGAGCTTGACTCCGCATCCGATTGCTTCGACTCCATTAGACGCCTATAAAAAGCGGCTTGCTGTTCCCTTAATTTGGCTAGGACTGCAATCATTTGTGCCTGAAATGCCTCAGTTTGGAGTTGGGCATGGTCCTGAATCCCATCCAGCCTACGGATGTCAGAAGTGTGAACGTGCATTTCTACGTTGATTTTGCGGATCCGGTTGACTTGAACTCCGGATTGATAGCACTAGTTGGCTAGCTTGCCAACCATGACCGGAAGTGCTCGGTCCGCCGATCCCCCGCCCCTGACATCATAAAAGTCTCGGCACATGCCGTAGGGAGGGCGTAAGCTTTGTTGTTGGCTCCAATGGTGGAGGTGACTCCCCCACACAGGAGTGGGTCCTTGGAAGTTCCTCACATGGACGGGAGGTTGTGGGGCCGGTGGATTGATAACCTCTGGCTCTGAATCTATACCAGAGTCATCTCCTTCATCCAACTCTATAGGTTCTTCGTCTTCTTCGGGATCTTCTTCGATCCATCCTCCATTACCTTGGTTGGGGAAGTAGGGGTCATTGGGGTGGTGGAATCTAGCCATTGAGTCTGTACGAGAATAGGGTTAAGAATTTACTATAAGCTAGAGTACATGAAATTTACCCTTAAGTTTAATGGTTGTTGTCCACTGCAGACACTCCTTGGAACACGTTAGTCGGCTCTCGGACAAATATAGTTGATCAGGCTATATTCTTCCCAGTTCCAATTACATGTCCCAAGGCGTACCTGTACTGCACAACTTAGTTGTAATACTTCTAAAATGGTCCGATGTGAAACTGTTATTAGTATGAAATGAGTGCATGCTTACTTTACAAAAACTAAATAAATTTAATTTCAAAAGTATGACTCTTCTCAGAGTGTTTTTGCCCAGTTGAGTTTATAGTTGTATACCAAAAATGGTTTTGATATACTTAATTCACTATAAACAATGCTCTGATACCAATCTGTCACACCCCCAAACCAGAACGGCGGAAACGTTCGGAGGCGGAGGACGTCATATTCAGTATCATAATAGTTCATAGAAAGGAAAGTACACACCACCATACATATAAAAAGGTTTATAAAATGTTTACATAATTGTATTCATTACATGTTCAAAAGATAAATACATAAACAACTTTCAAAAGAAGTAATTAACGCCAGCGCGTTAATCCCCAAAAGTTGATTTCCAAACCTGCTTAGCGGTTCCCTGAGAATACAAGTTATTTCAAAGAGAAAGTGTCAACAATTAAGTTGGTGAGTTCATAAGTGGTTTAGAAAATTTGTATGCCATTCCAAATTGAGAGTATGTTTTCTAAGAAAATCCCTTATTTTCTTATAAAAGTGTGAAATGCATGAGAATATTTGTATTGAATAATGTAGATAGTTGAATCAAGAAAATCCTTTATTTTCCTATTAGTTGTTTCTTTTGTATACCGGGAAAATCCCATATTTTCCTAAAGTGATAGTCAGCCTAACGTCCCAGACTAAAAACCGAAAGCAAAAGACATGCCTTAGGGAGTTAGAGCATATATTTATATAATAAAACCTATTAGAAGATTTCAGTTTGTTAGATGAAGAATAGTTTTAATAACTACTCATTCATCAATCAGAAGTACTATAATAATTGTATATCCGATGAGTTTTATAACCATACTAAACATAATATGCCTGTAGCGACGTTCTTCTGGCGTCGTAGCGTTATGACAAACTGTCACCCCAAAGGACGGACTGTAGCTAACAGTCAGGGCATGGGATCATGACTTCCCGTATATATCTATACACATTTGACACGTTCTCCGAACGGGAGACTCTGGTTATAGACAGGACTTGAAGCGGTACCTTTTAGCAAAAAGGTATTATTTGAAGATGTACACGTCTCACGGATTCTCAACTAAGTCTGTATTAAAGTAGTAGTTTCGTATGCAAAGTTTATCCATTTTCACAATGTTCGACAATGCATAAATCCTAAGTTTTTAAAATGTATTAAAACGGTTTAGCAATGAAGGATGCTTTGGAATTGCTAAATACTTTGTATAAATCTAGTGCATGCAAAATGTGACAAGAGTTTTCACATAGTAGTAGTGAATCACAAGTGATTCATTCGATAAAAACGAGAACAGTGAAACTTTATGAAATACACGATAATAACCATATGTTTACTTGTATTCCCCCTTTAAAAGAGTATAAAAAGCATTTAAAATGTATTTAAAAAAAATGTGTTTGTAGGGGTATGAACTCACCTGAAGGTTTGAAGAAAGTGAGATGGAAACCGGGCATAATTTCGTCTCGGGAAACGGATTTTTCTCGGGATTCTCAGGAATCTCGGGAGTAAAAACGATCTTTGGGACTTGGGCAAAATGACCAGGGCTTCGGGTTAGCACGTGCACAGAAAACGAGGCAAAACGCAAGAGAAACGAGAGAAAATGAGCAAGTTTTCCCGGAATCCTCGCATCCCTTTTATAGGGGCTGAGATGCCTCGGTACGCGGGGCGTACGGGCGTACGCGGGGCGTACCCGTGCGTCATGCATGACCGAGTCATCGACTGCCCCGGAGCTCGGATGGGACGGGGCAGAGCTCGCATAGGAGGTGACGTGGTCGAACCGAGGCCCTTGATTTGAGTACGCGGGGCGTACGAGGGTACGCAGGGCGTACCTCGGTTCCATCTGCTGATTCCTCTTCGGATATTACCAAGAGTTTAAAATTAAACATATATATTAATTATTTATTAAACTTCAAAAATTCATATCTCCTTCATACGAAATCCGTTTTCGACGTTCTTTATATCCACGCGTAGGTGAGACTAAGATCTACAACTTTTGTTTAGATTCCGTTGGTAAATTCCGAAATTATTTTTATTATTTATTTTTAAAAGGCCGTGTTTAAGGAATTTCTTTAGAAATTCACAACTTCTTTTTCTGACGTCGGTTTTTGCCAGACTTTTTACCCCTAAATTAACATTGTCCAGACCTTCGATTCTCGTTTAGGTCATTCTAGCCAATAGTCGCTCGATCTCCGATTCGAGTTTTTAGCTGCGTGCTGCTAAGCCGAACTTAAAAAAATCATAAATTCAACTTACGAAGTCGGATTTGGGCGTTCTTTTTATGTACTTTTGCAGTTTAACGATATCTATGACTTTCATTTAGACACCTAAGGTCAAAAGTATTTTATTGAAACTTTGCGTTTTTACGTAACTTCGTATTGCCGGTTTTTTTCGGAAAACTTAGAATGGTCATAACTTCTTCGTTATAACTCGGATTTTAGTGTTCTTTATATGCTTGGAAATCTTAAGACGATATCTACTACATAGCGTACTCCAACCAGAGCTTTTGAATACTTCATTTTTCGATGGTATCCCAATTACTTTTTCCAAGAGGTTACAAGACCCGATTTTCAATGACCTGAAATGACGGGTTGTTACAGTTCTAATACGAAGGAGAGGATCTCGACAAGTGGACTTACAAGAGTCCTAACGTAAATTATGGTTTCACGATCGAGACGCGAAGAGTAGGATGTACATTACTGAGTTCGCGGAGTAGGTCTAGTTTGTGCGAGGCACAAGACCAATTCTGATAAGAATCTCGGAGGTCCTAGCTATATTGGATTTAGCTTTCCACGCGATACGAAGCGTATTAAGCCATTCCTAGAGTGAGTTATCCTAAAGAACTTGGTCAGTCACTTGGAATTCCAAAGGTTCCTTTTCTTGCTTAACGTCCCAGTGAAAGGCCACCCCTTGTTGGGTCAGCGTCGTACGGGTTTCTGTAATTCGCGAGGAGTTCTGAATGAACTATGTCAGTAGGTCGGTAAGACCTAGAATTTGGCGAATGGCTGTCGGCGTCTCTGGTGTCGACAAATTCTCAACAGTTTTGACAAATTGAAAAAGTACTCAAAACTTCCCACATTACTAACAGTATGTCTTAGAAATTCGACTCTTCAATTTCAAAACTCGTGCCTAGAGAACTTCGCTAAAATTTCCTCTGTAGGAAATGTTTCCAAGGGTTTTCTTCTTACTACGAGGGTAGATAAGTAAGTGATTACTTGGAAAAATGACGAACTGATCCAAGTAAGAAAGACGTACCCTACTCATTTAGGTCATGAAAGCTATGAGCGTATTGGTTCTATCTGAAGGGTATCACTACGGACTCGAAGTGTCCGCATTGAATTCGGAAGGTAGTCTTCATGACATCCTTCCCTAACACCCGAACTGGTGATATTTGGATCTCAGATCCATTTATGAAAGTAATTCTTTCCTTGCGTTTGCTCAACCATTTCATCTATGCGAGGCAGAGATAATGATTCCTAATGAAAAATCTTGACGGAGTCCTCGATAACCGAGGTACATACAATTCGATTTGTCGATCTCTGGAAGAATATGACCGGGGTCCTCTAGGGTGAGAAACCTAGTCTTCTAATTCTATTTATGTGTAGCCCGCTAAGTTGTCCGGACTGTTCTTGTATCTGTTGGATAAGGTGTCTAAGTCCATAACTATTTCGGGCTTGTACTTGACCCGACCCGACATGGTCCATTTGGGTTGCATGGCACCATGCAATTGGATAGACTAAATGAGAGAAATAACACTTGGAGATTATTAATATATTATAAGTTCTAATATATTAATAATATTATTTGATTAGTTGATCAAAGAATTAATTTGGAATTAATTAAGTGATCAAAGGATAACTAATTAAATATATGGGTTGATTATGTAAATCATCCATATCTTGTATAGTGGGCTAAGAGGCTCCATGGATTATCAAGTTGGGTTCTACCCATAGGATGCTCCATGGATGCTCCATGGGAGTTACAAACCCATGGGTCATGGAAATGAAGAGTCATGACACATTAGGGTTTACATGGTGTAACCCTAGACGTGTCAACACTATATAAGAAGCATATTCTCCACCAAAATCGGCTACACACATAGAGACATAAGAAACTAGAGGGCTTGGCCGATTTTGAGAAGTGTGTGTTATCTCAAGAGTCTTTCCAAGAGCATTTGGTGTTGTGTGAAGCATTTGAGGCATCACACTTGGGGTGCTAGGCTCACAAGGTTTCAAGGAACTCAAGCAACAACAAGGTAAGTTATTCTATCTATGATTCAAGTTAAAATTGTTCCCCATGTATGCTAGATAGGAATATAACCTTGGAATTCAACTTTGCATGATAATTAGACAAACATAGATCCAAGGTTATTAGGGTTGCATGTACACTTAGGAAGTGTTAGAATGCTCAAAACCCATCAGTGGTATCAGAGCCTAGGCTTGTTTGTTTGTTATTTGTGCCTAAAAGTTGAAGAAAGTCGAAATTTCTGCTGTCTGACTGATGGACTCGGCGAGTCCATGGGGAGGACTCGTCGAGTTCATGTGTATCTTCAACCTACTCGGCGAGTAGGTTTATGCACTCGGCGAGTAGGGTCGACAGAGTGCAGAATTTCGACTTGAGTTGCTGGAAATGGATTAGAATCATTACCCTAAAATGTTTTGGTACTTGAAAACTTATTTTAGAAGGTGTAATGTCTTTTCTAACTCATTTACAACAACTAGTTATCAAAATTACAAAGATTAAATGTGATTTTGATTCTTGAAAGTGTTCATATTCATATTCTTGTTCTTATGATGTTTAGATGATCATAGGAATTATTTGTAACCTATGTGGTAGATTAATTCATGATCATAATGTGTTTTAACGGAGTCCATAACTTGTCCTCAAGTTATGGAAAACCAAAAGTCTCTTGGATTAAAAACCATTAAAAGAACACAAGAGTTAGGAAAAATGAAAAGTCCTCATTTTATTACTCTATTAAACTCACAAGTTACAAGAAATGAAAAGTTTTGAAAGATTACAAAACTTGCCCTCAAGTTTTGGAACAAGTAAAGTTAAGTTAAAACTTTAGTTCCAACCCCTAGAATTTTAAAAGTTAAAATTCAACCCTTATACTTATATTATTATGATTTAATAATTATATATATATGTATAAGAACAAAGTCGTCTTACCGCTAGTACGCCTCATTCACGAAGCCGGTCTATAAGGTGGGTATAAGGTTGTTGCCTATAAAATGGTGACTTAATGGGTGTCCACTCTCACCCACCGCTTGCTTGATCGGTGGAGGGTCGTTAGCCGAACGGGTAAGACAAGGACTTATTAATTCTCATTCAAAGTATGATGAATATTATAAAGTAACTAAATGTTTTATTAAATTCCCAATCTTAGTTACTTTAGGAAAAATGTGAATAAGGTGCTATTCCATGAAATTACACTTTACACTTTGATTAAGTCGTTGGTGGAGCGTGTGTGGTTAACCGGCACACTAACTTGGACTTAACAAGGTAGGTAAAGGGTGACTTAGGGTTTATTATAGTATCGATGGAGCGTGTGTGGTTAACCGGCACATCGATTGAGTGATAAACTTTAAGGGTACCAAGTGATTTGCATGGTTACTTCACACCTCGTTTTGTGATCCTCGGTATCCCAGTCACAAAACTTGGAGGGCACACTCGAGATTGAAACATGCCTTTGAAAAGTTCATTGAATCTCAAAGAATCTAGGAATTTCTAAGAACCATTCAAAAACCTAATACTAAAATATTGCGGTTTTCGTGGTGGAAATTGGTGAATCGTCATTCACCTACCTTTCAAATATGATATAGCTTAGATTACGGCATACCTCTTCTAAGTTATATTATATTGTGATTGGATCCTAGCCTTAATATTACATTTGGGTGTTTTATTAAGGACTCTCTTATATCTAAACTAATCTTGTCCTCTTTCCTTCAGATGTCTTTCAACAATGCTTCTGGCTCTAATCCTAATGGCTCCTTTTCCCTTATGAACTTGTGTGGGAAAGTCACCTTTGATGGATCCAACTTCAATGAGTGGATCAGAAACATCAGGATGATTACCCGCTATGAGGACAAAGAATATGTCCTTGACAAGGAGCTTAAGGAGATTGATGAGACCACTGCAACTCCTCAGGAGATCGCTGAATTTCGGGCACATGAAAGGGATGCTACGAAAGTGGCTTGCATCATGATGGCCACGATGACAGCGGAACTCCAAAAGTCTTATGAGGATTTCTACCCTTATGAAATGCACCAAGATTTGATGGAAAGATACCATCAAAGTGCACGACAAGAGAGGTATGAAATCATCTGCTCCATGATAACAACCATGATGAAGGACGGGGAATCCGTCACGAGCCACATGCAGAAAATGCAAAGGTATGTGGATCGTTTGCTGAAGCTTAATGTGAACTTCCCGGAGGATCTTGCAATAGATATTATTTTGCATTCCTTACCATCGTGCTATGATCAATTCCGCATGACATATCACATGAACAAGGAAGAAGTCACCCTCAGCAAACTTCAGGGACTTCTCAAGACCGCAGAATCAGGTCTTAAGGGGAAGTCGGTTGCTATCACTCCTACTCAAAACTCTACTCCGGTTTTGGCAATCGGGAAAAGTCGAGGGAGGAAGAGAAAGAGCTCTTCTAAGGGTACCAAGGTTCGGACCCTTGATGGCTCTTCTTCAAGTGGAACCAAGAAAGGTTTCATTACTCCTTCTTCTGACCCAAAAGAGGCTGAATGCTTCTATTGCCATGAAAAAGCTCATTGGAAGCGGAACTGCCCAAAATACCAGCAAGATGTGAAGGATGGGAAAGTCAAACCCAACCATGCAGGTATTTACACTATCATTTCTAATAACTCACCCCATTCTAAATCTTGGGTCCTTGATACCGGGTGTGGTATTCACATTTGTTGTGACTTGCAGGGACTAAGAAGAAGTGAGGATGTGGAGCAAGGAAGGATAAACTTGATCATGGGGAATAGGAAAGCTATACCTGTTACCAAGATTGGAGTTTATACTTTATCGCTAAGTAGTGGGTTTAGTTTAGATTTGAATAAGTGTTGTTATGCGCCAGGAATGGCAAGAAATATTATTTCCTTTCATGCTTTGTACAAACAAGGGTTTACCTTTTCATTTAATAATGAAGTTGGTTCTATAGATGTTTTCTATAATAATGTCTTTTATTTTTAAAGCATTACCTTGTGATGGTGTGTATGAAGCTGTATCTGTTGTTGATAACTTGGGAAATAATGTTTTGTGTATTGATTCTACTAATAATAACTTGGATAAAGCATCTTTATGGCATTGTCGTCTTGGACATATAAGCAAGAAACGCATAGGCCAACTCCAAAAAGATGGAGTCTTGGAGTCGTTTGACCTAAAGTCAGATGATAGTTGCGAATCATGCTTACTTGGAAAAATGACAAAGTCACCCTTCACAGGTTCATGTGAGAGGGGTGAAGGTTTGTTGGACCTTATACACACGGATGTGTGTGGACCATTCAAACATGCCACAAGGGATGCTAATCGTTATTATTTGACTTTTACTGATGATTATAGTAGATATGGATATGTCTACTTGATCAAGCATAAGTCAGAGACTTTCGAGAGGTTTAAGGAATTTAAACAGGAAGTCGAGAATCAATTGGGCAGGAATATTAAGATGCTTCAATCCGATCGTGGTGGTGAGTATCTTAGTTCAGAGTTCCTCGACTATCTAAGGGAATGTGGGATAGTCTCACAATTGACACCTCCCAGGACACCACAGTTGAATGGTGTGGCTGAGAGGCGTAATCGAACCTTGTTGGATATGGTTCGTTCCATGATGAGTCGAGCTACACTACCAATCTCATTCTGGGGGTATGCCTTAGAGACTGCCGCCCATATTCTTAATCTAGTCCCTACAAAGAAAGTTGCCAAAACTCCTCACGAGATGTGGACTGGTAAAGTACATAAACTAGACCACATCAAGATTTGGGGTTGCGAGGCTTTCGTGAGACGCGAGACTCATGATAAGCTCGAACCTCGAAGCGAGAGGTGTATTTTCATCGGTTACCCACAGCGATCCTTTGGTTACCTCTTCTACAGACCTAGTGACAATGTGGTCTTTGTAGCAAGAAGAGGAGTCTTTCGAGAGAGAGAATTTATAAGCCAAGGAGACAGTGGGAGGCAAATTGATCTTGAAGAAATTCAAGAATCAAGCGGTGAAGGAACTTCAAACTCTAGCCCTCAACTTGAGGAGGAAACTCCTGTTGAGCCAATTGACAAATCTGTACCTCTGAGACGTTCCACGAGAGTTAGGAGTGCACCTGAGCATTACTATGGATTCCATATTACTGCAGAAGGTGAGACACTTATTAGTGATGAAACACTAGTAAGTCAAGATGACCCTAACAGCTACGAGGAAGCCATGGCAGGCCCCGAGTCTGCTAAATGGAAAGAGGCTATGGATAGCGAGATACAATCCATGTATGACAATCAAGTTTGGAACTTGGTTGAAAACGTACCAGGTCGTAAGACAGCAGGGTGCAAATGGGTCTTCAAGAAGAAGACCGACATGGATGGTAAAGTACACACTTATAAGGCTAGACTGGTTGCAAAGGGCTTCTCTCAAATTCCTGGAGTGGACTATGATGAGACCTTTTCTCCGGTAGCCAAGATTAAGTCTATTCGGGTTCTGTTAGCCATAGCTGCATTTCATGATTATGAAATATGGCAGATGGATGTCAAAACCGCTTTCCTTAATGGAAAGTTGGCTGAAGATGTTTACATGAGTCAGCCAGAGGGTTTTGTCAGCAACGAGTACCCTAATAGAGTGTGTAAGCTTGAGAAATCCATTTATGGATTGAAGCAAGCACCTCGCAGATGGAATCTTTGCTTTGATGAAAAGGTCAAGGAATTTGGCTTTTCTAGGAGTGAAGATGAATCTTGTGTGTATGTCAAGGCTAGTGGGAGTATAGTTAGCTTTTTGGTATTGTATGTGGATGACATACTACTCATAGGAAACGACATTCCAACTCTGCAGGAAGTAAAGTCCTGGCTTGGGAAGTGTTTCGCTATGAAGGACCTTGGTGAAGCTGCCTATATTCTAGGGATAAGAATCTTGAGAGATCGGAGTAAAAGACTAATTGGACTTAGTCAGAGTACCTACTTGGATAAGGTGCTGAAGAGATTCAGCATACAGGATTCCAAGAAAGGAGAGTTACCCATCCAGAGTACCACCAGATTGAGTAAGACACAAAGCCCTAGCACTGAGGCTGAGATAGCAGAAATGAGTCGAACACCTTACGCTTCGGCTGTAGGATCGATCATGTATGCTATGACGTGTACTCGACCCGATGTAGCTTTTGCCTTGAGCATGGTTAGCAGGTATCAGGCGAACCCTGGCAAGGCACACTGGACTGCGATAAAGAATATCCTCAAGTACCTACGGAGGACTAAGGACTGGGTTCTTACCCTCGGTGGGAGTGATGACTTGAGAGTAGTAGGGTATAGTGATGCTAGCTTCCAGACTGATAGGGATAATTTCCGCTCTCAGTCGGGCTGGGTCTTTACCCTAAACGGAGGAGCAATTTCTT
Source organism: Lactuca serriola (assembly GCF_051521515.1). Lineage (NCBI taxonomy): Eukaryota > Viridiplantae > Streptophyta > Magnoliopsida > Asterales > Asteraceae > Lactuca > Lactuca serriola. Next base: position 303,166,041 of record NC_136415.1, on the reverse strand, counting down.
GGAAGAGTTCCAAGCAAGAGACAGTGGCAGATTCTACTTGTGAATCAGAGTATATTGCAGCTAGTGAAGCAGCAAAGGAGGCGATATGGCTGAAGAACTTCATTGGAGACCTTGGAGTTGTACCAGCTATTAAAGAGCCAATGGAAATTTTCTGTGATAGTGAAAGTGCTGTTGCCTTAGCTAAGGAACCAAGGGATCACGGGAGATCCAGACACATCGACAGAAAATACCATTTCATCAGACATCGGATCGAAGAAGGACTCCTCGTGGCAAAGAGGGTATCATCGGATGAGAACCCAGCAGATCCCCTCACGAAGGGACTGAGTAGGGTTAAGCATCTTCAGCATGCTCGGAGCATAGGGCTGAAGGATGATATAAGTTTTAGTAGTTAGATAACCCAGAAATTTGTAAAGTGTAATTGACATTTGATGATGAATAAAAGGAGTTTTATTTATGAGTAAAGTGTTGCTATCTCTTGTCGATCGTTTACTATATTTCTTTTGCATGTTTTGACTTCCAGAATAATTCTGTTTGGTATAACATATTATTCAAACCTCCACAGTCGGTCATATGTTGGAAGTAGATATGAATCAAGACTGTCATGTTTGGTTGTAGAGGTCTTGGACAAGGCTACAACAATCATGAGTGCTCATAAGTTCTGAGCATTGGACTCAACCCACGCTCACTGGAATCACTTCATGGAATTCTATCTCGAGTGATCGTGAGACGGTAATATCATATAAGTCTTCAAACCTAGAGATATGATTTGTTACTTACGAGTTGGTTATGCATTGACTGTACGAAACCGCATTGGTAACTCGATGTTATAAAACGTACTTTTGTGTGTAATTCAATGAGTGGTAGAACAAACATATGAGTCGAAGTTTATCTGTTCCTTCTTGGATTAGAAGCTGATATCTGGGCCCCTCGATGATTTTGTTTTGACCCATGTACCGGGCCCGGTCAGAACTAAGTTGATGTGTTCAATTAAGTTCTATGTCAAACAAATCGGAAATCGAGAAACAAATGCTGGACAAGAAGTAAGACAATGTTCCATGTATTTGTCCGGCTGATATCTAGAACGGAGGATTATATGATCACTTATCTTAAATGGCGTACTATCATCTTCTCAGTTCCGAGAGACCTTGAAAGAGCTACGATTGCCGGTCGGTTCCTGAAGTACTAGAGATATAGTTATTAGACTTATCCAAGTGGGAGACTGTTGGATAAGGTGTCTAAGTCCATAAATATTTCGGGCTTGTACTTGACCCGACCCGGCATGGTCCATTTGGGTTGCATGGCACCATGCAATTGGATAGACTAAATGAGAGAAATAACACTTGGAGATTATTAATATATTATAAGTTCTAATATATTAATAATATTATTTGATTACTTGATCAAAGAATTAATTTGGAATTAATTAAGTGATCAAAGGATAACTAATTAAATATATGGGTTGATTATGTAAATCATCCATATCTTGTATAGTGGGCTAAGAGGCTCCATGGATTATCAAGTTGGGTTCTACCCATAGGATGCTCCATGGATGCTCCATGGGAGTTACAAACCCATGGGTCATGGAAATGAAGAGTCATGACACATTAGCGTTTACATGGTGTAACCCTAGATGTGTCAACACTATATAAGAAGCATATTCTCCACCAAAATCGGCTACACACATAGAGACATAAGAAACTAGAGGGCTTGGCCGATTTTGAGAAGTGTGTGTTATCTCAAGAGTCTTTCCAAGAGCATTTGGTGTTGTGTGAAGCATTTGAGGCATCACACTTGGGGTGCTAGGCTCACAAGGTTTCAAGGAACTCAAGCAACAACAAGGTAAGTTATTCTATCTATGATTCAAGTTAAAATTGTTCCCCATGTATGCTAGATAGGAATATAACCTTGGAATTCAACTTTGCATGATAATTAGACAAACATAGATCCAAGGTTATTAGGGTTGCATGTACACTTAGGAAGTGTTAGAATGCTCAAAACCCATCAGTATCTCCGTAGGTGTTTAAACTATAAGGCAATCTGTTTACACGAGTCGTACAGGGTTCTAAGTTTGTTCAGATGACGATGCGATTTCTCGTAGGCTTAGGCAGTTCTCCGTCCTGAAGTTCATATTAGAATTCATACCTGGTTTCACAATCACTTTTTCGTGTATACGAGTCGTATATAATTAAGATTGAAAAGGTAGTCGAATAACTGATTCTTCTTTAAGCTCATATCCCCTGGGGGAAAAAGAAGTTAAAGTGGAATCATCAATTCTATACCTGTAGAACCTTGATTATATATCACTCTTATGCATACATTCCTTAGTGATAGATTAATCGTATGAATCCTTGGATTGAACTTGACGTACTGCACGAGTGGTACTTCGGGGGTTTCTTCGGAAAAGAAAAGAACTATGAGGTACTCCATGCATGAGTACTTCGGTGTTCTGATATGACGGCCTCGCTGGAAAAGTGATCTAGAAGAAAGAGATGTACGTATGAGGCTGTTTTCTTGAGGATCAAATTGAATCGAATCGTATGATAATGTCGGAATCATACTGAAACTTAAAGACATTAGATTTGAACATAAGACGTTTACAGACAAAACACAACCGTGCAACCATGAACAAAGTTACAGTACTTTAGATTTACCACAAGGCTATTGCTGCGAATAAGATATACTACAAAAGACAAGTATACGCAGCACGAGAATCCCTATACTGATAGGATCTCGCAAAAGGTAAGACTCTAGTTGCACTAATTCTGGATAGTTTATAAGTCTGTTACAACAACACGCCTAAGTTACATTAACGAGGGTTCCGGCGTAGGCTCTCCTGCAGCTGTGATCCTGAGAATCTTCCCATCAGTACCCGAGTTCTTTGTTCTCAGGCAATCTTTCTTGAAGTGTCCAATTTCACCGCATTGGTGACATATCTGGACAGCACCAACATTGGTGGTAGAAGTGAAGTGTCGAGTGGGATTTATGGGGATGCGGGTTCTTTCCTTGATTTCCTTCTTCGGGCAATCTCTTTTATAGTGCCCAAACTCACCACAATTATAGCAAACTAGGCTTGCTCCAGTGGTGGAGGTAGTTCTACAGAAACAAGCAATGTGCCCCATCTTGTTGCAATTTTCGCATTGCAAGGATCGACAAATTCCTTCGTGGTGGTAGTTGCGCCGGTCGCACTTCAAGAGTGTTCCTTTGTATGGTCTGCTCGGTACGGGGATGGCATAGGTTTCCACTTGTTGTTGTTGCATGGCAAGTTTTTGGGGTTTCTTGCGTTCTTTCTGAGCTTGATGCTTCCGTTTCTTGTTCTTTGATTTTCGGCTTTGCGGGCCTGAGTCCGTTACCGTTTGATGACTTCCTGGATGGATACCACTATTGGAAACTTCATTCCCATCAACAACATTGACTGTGCTAATAGCACTACAGTGCACAAGGACCGCGGTTACGGAAGCCACCACGGCAGCTGTAATTGCTTTTTGAAAGGTAGCGGCGTCCATAGGAAAAGCAGAGGTTTCGCTGTTCGACTGATTGCTTCCGGATGACGACATGATCCTGTAACACGAAAGATAAGGATTTTGTGAGCGATTCTGGTTGACCCTAGATGTACTTAGATTGTTCAAGAAAAGAGTAAGATTTTGTTCTCGAAAGGTTGACCTACATCCCTATGATGCAGTCCTAGTACGGATTGGAGGTATGATTGCGAAGGTTTGACCTACATCCCTATGATGCAGTCCTATTAATGAGTAGAAATATGTTCGTAGAATTGTCTCAAGATGTTTGTCGTTCAAGCCGAGGTACCGTGGATTGGTGAATAACAAGATCCAACCACTGAAAAAGACTTGGAAATGCCTCCGGAGCTAAATTACTATAGTCCAGTGACTTGAATAATGCATGACTCAGATAGCCTCCAATGAAAGTATGATAAAAGTACTTGAATGAAGAATGACACAGAAGTTAGGCGGCTGTCAATATCTTTGATATTCACGACGTAAAGATTCGGGAAAATGACCTTGTAAAGGTCTTACATCATATCCACAGAAGATAGTTCCTGACAGCATAAGGACCTAACTAAAAGTACTTACAGTACAAGATAATTTCATATAAAATGCCACATCAGGCAAAGACAGAAAACGATTACTTTCTCTATTATACATGCAAATATGAACTTTCCAAGGTATTCATCCTAACTAGCATAATAACATTGATTCATATGAATATATAAAGTTAGAATTCCATACCTCTTTAATGTAGAAATTCTTCATGAAGCTTGAGTTCCTAGTGCCCCAAGTGTGACACCTCAAATGGTTCACACAACACCAAATACACTTGGAATAGATTAAAGAGAAATCCACAATCCATGAAAATCGGCTAGCCCTTTCACATATATTCTTGTGCCGATTTTGTCACCAATAAGATCTTTATATAGTGTCACAATTAGGGTAAACCCTAATTGTTATGGCTTTCCATTTCCTTGGATCCATGGGTTCAAATACACCATGAAGCATCCAATGGGTTTTAACCCAACTTGATAATCCATGGAGCATTAGCCCACCACACAAGTATGGATGATTTACACAATCAACCCATATAATTAATTAGTCTTCTTTTGATCACTTAATTAATCCTAGATTAATTATTGATCAATACTAATTAAATAATCTTATTAATATATTAGAACTTATAATATATTAACAAACCTTAAGTGTTATTTGTTTCATTATAGTCTATCCAAATGCATGATGCCATGCAACCCAAATGGACCATGCCGGGACGGGTCAAGTCTTACCAATTATAGTTATGGACTTAGACATTAATCCAACAGTCTCCCACTTGGATAAGTCTAAAAATATTATTGCAAGTATGACTTCAAGAACCGACTGACAATCGTAGCTCTCAAAAGCTTCTGTCGAACTCTGACGTTGTCTATGATCTCTGACCTTTGTCAATGACTTGTGCATTAGATAAGGGATGATATATTCCTCCATTCAAGATATCATATGGACTGAGACATGGATTATAATCATTCTCTCTGTCCATTTGTTGTTTCCCGATTTCCGATTTATGACGACTGACTAATTGAACAAATCAAAATAGTCCAGGCCCGGCTGAGCACTTACATTTGTTATCACCAAATCATCGAGGGGCCCACAAATATCACTTTTATCCCAAAGCTAAAAGGAATGGATAAACTTCGACTCATATGGCTTGTTATACTACTTGTTGAATCATACACAATGGCACGTTTTATAACATCGAGTTAACGAATGCGTTTTAGTGCAATCAATGTACAACTAACTCATAGTAACAACTCATATCTCTAGGTTTGAAAAATATAATATATTATCATCTCATGATCAATCGTGATAAAATCCATGAAGTTATTCCAATGAGTGCGGGTTGAATCCAATACTCAGAACTTAGGAGGACTCATGAGTGTTGTAGCCCTTTGTCCAACATGTTACACATCTACAAGCCAACCCATGACAGTATTGATTCATATCTACTTCCAACATTTGATCGACTGTGGATGGTTTGAATAACTTAGTCATCCTGGAAGAATAACCTAGTCTATTCTGGAAGTCAAAACATGCAAAATGAAACACAAGAATAATTGAATCTAATATGGTATCAAAACCTATGAACATAAATAAAACACCTTTTATTTATCACCATATGATTACACATTATTCATTGTATATTGTTTCGGCTATCAACTTTATTCTTGAATTAAAAGACTAGTTGTCCCATGCTCCGAGCATGTACACTATGTTTTCTAAACACTAGTCATGCCATACACCAAGTATGCATACTATGTTTGTCTATGATCTTTACTTTGTGAAATAGAGCAATTGAACATAACTCTAATGATCTTCTTTTCACAGTCCCAAATCCTTACTGCAAACACAAGAAATCCAAGTTCATGCCATTTACTGAAATCTGTTAGATACTAAACTTATATGCATTGATCCGCTTGTAATGATTATGCACAAAGTCATAACGACTTGACAACAACCATTACCGAGCATTCCAAAGGAGGTCAACTCCTTGGAAACATCCTTCTTGCATTAAGTAGTTCCTTAATCTTACACATATTGAATAATTTATTACTTTGAAACATTTCCATATTCCATTTTGACTATCTGTTCTGAACAAGAGTTGCCTCCTTACAAATTATGTCAATATGGTCCTTCCAGAATTATCACTATACTTCCAATTGTCCTTGAGCAACCAATCTTTGGTAAACCTTAGATTGTCCTCGACAATTCCTAAATCCTTTTAGTCATATCCAATTCTAGACCTTTTCCTTTCTTAATGCCCCAGGCGTTTGGAAACTTTTAGAAAGGATGAATATAGCACATGTACTCGATCCTATATTCGAAGCATATGGGACACGATTCATGTTGTCTCACATAAAGACTAAACCAGTCTTTTGCTATACTATTTCCATTTCAATTTGCCAAGTTCTCATAATTCAGATTATGAAAAAGGATGTCGTAATCATAATCGAATTTTAGAACGTAAATAATGGACCCATATATAGAATTTTCTTATGTTGAGCCATTCCAACATAACATTCTTATGTTGACCCATATTTGAGATGAAGTATAATTTCCTCTCCCTTAATTATAGCAAAAAAAACTCCTTATCTTAGATAGCTCACAGGTGTGTCTAAACAATTTTAAGAACTATGAAAAGGGATGCCGTAATCATAGTCTCGATTGTTTAGAGCTTTGCCACTTCTCACAAGTCCATGTTAGTGCTCCGGTTAACCACACATGCTCCACTAACGACTTTGAGAATGCAAATATCACAATTGCTATCTAGCTAAAATCTACTTAGTGAAAGTGTTTCCTCACCATCATTTTTCATGAATCTGAGAGAAACCTTATGAAACTTAGATTTAATAGTGTATGTGTTCTTATCCATGTGAATTGTCAAAACCATGATCACAAGACAAGGATAATGACAAATTCAAACTCATATGGACTGAACTCAATCTTAATTTCTTGCCATCTGGTAGCTCAAGGGCCTGGCATTGCTTCCAAGTTGTTGTGCAACCAATTGAGAACTCTAAGAACTCATATGCAAAGCCAACTTTGATTGGAATGGGCACATAATATGTCAACATGATGGGTTATAAACCTCGATTCGTGTGCTAATGAAGAATTTCAGGTTTTATTCTTGATTAGTTCTTGAGAGTTTCAAGACCTTTAAGACTCCCACTGTCCTCTTGACATATAAGACTCTCTTGTCAGATATTCAAGAGATAGTGTGGATTCTAATCAAGACAAACACTTCACACAATTGGCCTTAGTTGGTTTTTATTTTATCCAAAACATCACGACATACCAATTTCAAATGTACAAGAGTAGAAAACTTTTACTCTTGCATTTAACAAGTGTTTTTTAAACCTTCTTTAAGACATGTCACTCAAGTTACAATCTTAGAGTATAACTCTATGAATTGTATTGGAATGGAATATGACTCATCTTCTTGATTTAACCATTTCAACAATTCATGACTTCTCTTCTTAGCCATAAGAATGCACTTAGAGGATGAATTGTGATAAGGTCTCTTAATCATTAAGATGATTATATAACATGATACTAAAGTACTCTCCCATCTTTCAAATTTGAGAAACTTTTATCTTTTTGCCTAAATTGATTCTTCTCATTCGTTCTATCATACATTGGAACCTTTTTCCAGTGCTTCAGAATTATACTTAAGCCTATAAGTATAACCATATTTACTAAACATTAGTAAATAATGACGAATCGTCTTAACGATCTTTTGTGGTGGACTTGATCAGTGCACAAGAATGTGTACTCGATCCCTTAATCCTTCACTTGACTCACAGATACATGTGAACAAGGAACTAGTCTTAATTTTCCAAAGATGGAAAATTCTCATTCATCATGCTATACAACGTGCATGATTCCAAGTTTCGGTCCAATTGAAACTTGGGTGATGATGATCTTTCCTTATTTGGTAAATTTAGACATTACCACAAATGAAAGAATCAGTTTTATATTTCCACTATTGCTATTAATAGAATCATATAAGCAACATTTTTTTTCCTCAAATGCCATTGTAAGGATATTTTAATATAAATAAAATGAAAATTTTTTCCTTTTATTTTAAAAACTTTGCGGAAAAACTATCCTTACAATCCAAAAGCGCATGAAAAATTTATTGTTATTTATTCCTAAACAATATATCATAACTCCTATGAAGTAGCTCAAGAACCCGATCTTCAAACTATGCGATAGAAATCCATCTACGCGATCAGATTCAACATATTTTTCTTTACGTTTCTTCATTTTTCATTGATTCTTAAAACATCAACATGTGACTCAGTCAGATCATGTATCAATAATCTCATAATAGAAACTTAGCAGAGTTAGATAATGGACTTTACCTGAAGTAGAGTAAACTTATTGACTTTATACATCCTTAGGTAAATTTGGCAGCTTCGCAACCAATGCCCCTTTCTTTGTCAATAGATACCTATGGACCCATGATAATGGGACTATCTCAGACCTAGCCACTCTCTTTAAGATTTGGTCAACTGAGTTGACTATGGCCGATCCCTTTCCATTGGGAAGAGAGAGCTTTACTGGATATCCAATGTCATCATTGTTAATGTCCATAAAGTTTTAGGAAGTTGATCTTGGCAAATAGATAAGATCATTAAGGGTCTTGTCATAGTCTGTTTCATAGGTGTCCCAAAGGAACTCACTATGTGAATTAGAAAGTATTTGAGCCACCAACTTTCTCAAGACTTTGACACCCAACTCTCCCGGTTGTCAATATGTGACTTCATCTCCAAGATGCGATCATACATAGACATTGCTTGCCAATAGGGCTTGAGTGACCTTGAACTTGTGGGTTAGGGAGAATAATTGGAGGAGGTGAAAGAAGTATGATTTCCATGGGGCATCATCTTCATTTAGGAAAGCTTGTTTCAAGAGATTTGGGAAGATCATAAATGTCTAAACCAAACATTTTTTGGGAGATATTAAAGATAGTTGATTTAAAGTCCCTAATATAACACCCAATATGAAATATTAAGGCTAGGACCCAACACAATACTTTTATAACTTGGAAGAGGGATGTCGTAATCCAAGCTATAAAATATTTGAAGGTAGGTGAATGACGATTCACGAATTTCCACCAAGATAAACAAAATGTATTATTAGGTTTTAATTGGTTTTTGAAACTCCTAGATCTTTGATATTCATTGAAATTTTCAATGACATGTGTCAACCTCGAGTGTGCACTTAATGCTTTGTGACTGGAATTTCTGGGATCACAAAACAAGGTGTGAATAACCATGCAAATATACTTGGTACCCTTAAGTGTATACCCTTCAATTGTTGTGCCGGTTAACCACACACGCTCCATCGATACTATGATAAACATTAAGTTACCCATTTTCCTACCTTGTTAAATATGAGTTAGTTTTCCGGTTAACCACACACGCTCCACTAGCCGACATAAACGAAGTGCAAAGTGTAATTTCCTGGGTTAGCACCTTATTCACATTTTACAAAGTAACTAAGATTAGGTATTTATAAAAGGTTTAGTTACTTAGTATTTATCATTAGTACTTTTAATGAAAAGAGAATTATAGTCCTTGTCCTACCCGTTCTGCTAACGACCCTCCCCCAGTCAACGAGGCGGTGGGTGAGAGTGGACACCCATTAAACTGTCATTTTATAGGCAATAACCTTATACCCCCCTTATAGACCGGCTTCGTGAATGTGGCCTACTAACGGTAAGACTGACTTGCTCTTATACATATATATATATATATATATATATATATATATATACATATATATATGTATATTTATATGTATATATATATATATATATATATATATATATATGTTAACTTATAATATTATAAAATATAATGGTTGAATTTTCACTTTTAAGATTCTAAGGGCTAACTTGGAATTAAAGTATTCATAAGTGAAAACTTTGCAAATTCCAAAACTTGAGGGCAAGTTTTGAAACTATTCAAAACTAATTAATTCCATAAATTATGTGTTTAAAGTAGTTTTAATTAAAATACTCTTCAAGTTACATAACCTGAGGACAAGTTATGGAAGACTTTAAACTAATAAAAGAATGTAACTTTTCTTTATTTTGTAACATATGGAATTAATTAAGGTTACACATTTTATTGCTTAATGAAGTGACTCTTGAACCTCCATAACTTGAGGACAGGACTCATCATTTTTTGTAACCTTTGCCAACTTTTATGAGTTTTAAGAAAGTTTAATGTGACTCGAGGACACGTTACACAAACACATTTTAGAACCATCTCTTAGATTAAAATGGATTGAAAACATGATGATCAATTAAGTTATCTATTAATCTAAGCAACTCATGTGAACAAAGATAATTCACATCAAACTTTTTCATGTAATTAGCATAACTATTAAACTAATACAAAACATGAATCTATTGACAATTATCTTTGAAATTGGATTAGCATGAACATTACCACATCAAAAACAAGTTTATAAGTCCAAAAACAGCTTATGGTAATGTTCCTAGTCCAATTCCAACCAAAAAACATGAAGACAAGCTGTCAAGGGCCAAAACTCGTCGAGTTCTATAGAGAACTCGTCGAGTTCATGCATTAAACAATGAACTCGTCGAGTGTATTGAAGAAACTTGTCGAGTTTTCTGACTGGATAGCTTCATGGCTTCGAAAAGTGTATTTGCATCAAGTATAAGAGAAAGCAAGCCTAGGCTCTGATACCATTGTTGGGTTTTGAGCATTCTAACACTCCTAAGTGACATCCTATTTTTAGAGATAAAAAAGGGCATGAACTTTTTGTACGTCGTATGCCTACCTTTTTTTGAAACATTTTTGGTCGTTTTAGTAGACGGAGATGGGATTGTTAGAGATGATGTTCCTTTTCGAAGGGCAAAATTTAAGTATAGTGTCAAACAAGTAGGTGCAACTGTTGAGTTCTACGGTGGTGAACTCAATGGAATCAGTTATAATGATCCTGCAACTGTGAAAAAAATATGCTAGACGCGTTCAATTGGGGGAAATTTTTGAATTAGATCGTGCTACTTTGAAATCTGATGGTGTTTTTCGTAGCAGTCTTAGGGGTTGGTTTACTTTTGGACATGCTTCATATCCTTTGCTCTTCTTCTTCGGACACATTTGGCATGGTGCCCGAACCCTTTTTAGAGATGTTTTTGCTGGTATTGACCCAGATTTGGATGCTCAAGTAGAATTTGGAGCATTCCAAAAACATGGAGATCCAACTACAAGAAGACAAATAGGCTGATATAACATTTCTTTGCAAGAAAATTTCGGATCAATCCCTTATTTATCTTAACTATAGGTTAATTTACTTTGCCGAAATGGAGCAAAATGGGTCGAACCCTTATTCTTCCTTATTCTTATTAGTGTTGATTTTATTTTTGTTAGGTTTAAGTCTGACGAGAGTAATATTCTACAACTAGCAATTCATTTATTTTCAAACCGACCCATTTAGTATCTATTATTTGATTGACTAATCCTTTATATTGGAATGGTTGAATAGTCAAATGGTTTGGGAATTCCTCATGGGGGGATGAATCGAGAGAATTTTGAATTAGAACTTTAGATTTTTGTTCATCCTAAATCCCTTGGATCTATGTTTTCTATATTATACATTCAAATATGAACTTTCCAAGGTATTCATCCTAACTAGCATAATAACATTGATTCCTTTGAATATATAAAGTTAGAATTATATACCTCTTTGATGTTGAAAGTCTTCATGAAGCTTGAGTGCCTAGTGCCCCAAGTGTGACACCTCAAATGGTTTACACAACTCCAAATACACTTGGAATAGATTAAAGAGAAATCCACACTCCATGAAAATCGGTTAGCCCTTTCACATATACTCTTGTGCCGATCTTGTCACCAATAAGATCTTTATATAGTGTCACAATTAGGGTAAACCCTAATTGTCGTGTCTATCCATTTCCTTGGATCCATGGGTTCAAATACACCATGGAGCATCCTATGGGTTTTAGCCCAACTTGATAATCCATGGAGCATTAGCCCACTATACAAGTATGGATGATTTACACAATCAACCCATATATTTAATTAGTCTTCTTTTGATCACTTAATTAATCCTAGATTTATTCTTGATCAACACTAATTAAATAATCTTATTAATATATTAGAACTTATAATATATTAACAAACCTTAAGTGTTATTTCTGTTATTATAGTCTATCCAAAGGCATGATGCCATGCAACGGAAATGTACCACGCTGTGTCGGGTCAAGTCTTACTAATTGTAGTTATGGACTTAGATATTAATCCAACACATTGAACTTGATGTAGCTCAAGAACCATAACCTGATGTAGTTACAGTTCACACTATTTTTAACAAGGATTGTTAAACTTGAATAAAAGATACTCACAAACACAAATTGTTCAGATGAGTGACAGAAGACATTTATGAGTTGAGAAATGTGGAATCACTCATTGTTGAGCTTTAATTGATGGTTTATGGAAAATCCATCGAATACTAAGATGTCATGTCAGATCTTGAATTTCATAATGACTTCGAGTCAAGAACATGAGATGTAATCCATATACGATAATCAAGTATGGTCCTGAATAAACTTCCTCTCTATTGAAAGGCTAGAAAGAGTAAGTGATTCTTCTAGGAATAGTACATTGCATGGATAATTATACACATTTAAAGAAAGACTTGTTATAAAAGGATTTTCTCATACTCATGTCATTGACTATGGTCCTTATCATACTCATGACATAGATTGTGATCAAACTTTTTTCACAATTTGCTCTGACTAGATCACCGAGGATATTATTGACTATAAATTCATATTCTTAATATGAAATATAGGAAATAGATTTCAAGAAAGACCGCTTTTCTTAATATATATCTACCAGAAGATATCTATATAGATTAGCATGGAGGTTTTCTTAATCCATGGTATCCTAACAATATGTGTAAAGCTTGAGATCCACATATGGATATAAATCACAAATCTCAAGGTTGCAATCATTATTTTAATATAAACCACAAGGTATGCTTTTATATAAATATGAATAGAACATGTGTGTTTACTATGAATTTATGGGAGCATAGTGACATTCCTAATCTTGTATGAGTGAGACATACTTAATAATAATAAATTACATTTTGACCATTCTAGGCCTTTTCACCTTGACTCGTAATGTGTTTCTAAAGTGAAAGACTTAGGAAGGACAAGATACATTCATGGAATGTAAAATCTGTAGAGATAAAAAAAATGAATGTTAAAAGTTTTATATCTGTAAGGGTCGAAGTGTTGTAAAGAGTCGAATAGTCTTTAGTCTATTTTCATATGTAATGCATTTACTAAATCTGTTTTGTACGAAGCGTAATAGTTCCAGACTTAGTATTTTTTGTACTCTCAAGTTCCTTATAAATAGTGACTGAGCTTTGGTTTAGACTAACTAGCTTTCCAGATTTCGTAGTCTATTTTTGTAATCAAGGTTACAGAGGATAATAAACACTTCAAAGACTTATTTACTTTCTGAGTTCATTACATTGATTAATCTAGTTCTTAATCGAGTTCTAATATACAATTCTTCTACAATTGGTATCAAAGCAGAAATCAAACTGCATTGATCTGATTTTCTTTCTGAATCATCTGTTTTTGAGTCATTTTTTTGTCTCAAAAGTTTCCGCGCTTTTGATTTTGAAAATCACCTCTGATCTACAGATTTGATTAGATTCTATATTCAAAATGTATAATTGAGTGATCGATTATAAGTTTCTGATCAATTCGTTTTATGAAATCTCAAATTCATCATGTTTTCTGTGATTTCTGAATTTTTCTCATGTGTTCATCAATGGCGAACTTGAACATGAACACAATGACTTCGTATTCTCATTTGCTCGGATCATCAACCAAAATTCCAATGCTAATTCCAGAATACTACGATCAGTGGGCTGATCGTATGGAAGACTACTTGAATGGTCTGGATGAAGAGTTGTGGAATTGCATCAAGGAGCAGTTCAACCTCCATCAAATGTTGAAAATATTGGTTAATCTGGAACTACTTCTGCTATTGAAGATCAACAAACAAGACTGGAGAAACACGAAAAGCGTTGTATGAGAGAATTGAGAGGTGCTTTGCCACCTGTTGTTTATATCTACATTCGTGGTTGTAAAACTGCTAAGGATATTTGGAATACTCTCAAGGAAAAGTATCAAGGAAGTGAGAAGACTAAGATCAATTCTGTGAAGCAATGTTTGGTTGAGTTGAAAGAGTTCAAACAGAAGGAAACTGAAACAATTGAAGTTTACTATAATCGACTGAATGAGAGTATTTAGAGATTTCATCGCTATGGAATCAGAAGGTCTCTAATGGAGTATAATCTTACTTTTGTTATGGGACTTAGGAAGGAATGGAGGAGTGTTAGTATGATGATCAAAAATCAACAGAGCTTTGATATTTCTTCATTGAATGTTGTTTACAATCAGCTGAAGACACACGAAAGTGAAGTGTCTAAGATTATGGTAGAAGAGAAACAAAGTTTAGGAGGACCATTAGCTCTAGTTTCGAAAGTGTCTGAAGTGGAATTTGCTGAAAAGGAGAATTCAGATGAAGAAGGTTTCCTCTTGATTTCGGATGATGAAGCTGTTGCTTTTTATTCGAATAATCGAGTTAAGAAGTTTTTCAAAAAGCCTTTTAATTCGAAGGGAAAGCAGAGTCAGATGAAAAGAAATCTTACGAAGTCTGGTGTAGAAGAGAAAAAGAAACTTGAAAATCCTGAGAAGGATGATGACAAGGTGAAAGAGTTTAAGGCAGAAAAGAAATTAAAAGGAGATTCTGGTGTAGATTGTCATTACTGTAATGGTGCGAATCACTTTGCAATTGATTGTATGCTTCGAAAGAAGGAGGACAAGAAGAATAGAGTGAAGGACGAAGCATATTGTGCTGAAAAACTAGAGGAAGTTAGTGAGAAGCCCAAGGGATTGTCTCTTATGGAAAGAGGAGAGAATAAAGAAGAAGAAAGTGGTACTTATCAGATTTGGTCATCCAGGTCTGATGATGACGAGATGAGACATCCTACTCATCGTGCCATGTTTGCAGAATTCAAGGATGGAGAAGAAGAAGAGATATCTGGACATTGCATTGTTTCGAAGTCAAGTGACAAATCTCCAATGACAATAAAGGTACGCTCTATACTCGAATCTTTCAATATTACTTTACATGCATATGATTCTGAAATAATTGCTTTTGATGATATTGTTGCTTACTTTGATGCTATTGTTATGTCTGCGAGTAATGAGGCAAAGAAACTTAATAATCAATTGCTAGACACTCAAAAGTTGCTTGAAACGAAACGAAGCAGGGTTGCAATGATTATCTAGAGTTGCAATTATGAAATGCCAATCATGATAGAGAGAATCTAGATAAAGATGTAAGAGTGTTGTTGGCTCAACGTAACATCTATTGTAATTCTGCAAAATGGTTGTATGCAAAGTTAACAACATTACATCATTCTTCTAAAATTAGCAATGAACAACATCGTAAACTATTTCCTTTTCTTGCATTCGAAAGAGAAAAAGTTGATGTAATGTCATATGATTGTGAAAACACAATAGCTGATTTTAACAAAAAGTGCCAGACGATAGGTTTGCATATGCTGTTGTTAAGATAGACGAGTTTTTAAATGCTGATGAATTGGTTAATATTGTTAATGAATGTTTAATAAAAGATGAACAAGTGAAAATTTTG
Source organism: Lactuca serriola (assembly GCF_051521515.1). Lineage (NCBI taxonomy): Eukaryota > Viridiplantae > Streptophyta > Magnoliopsida > Asterales > Asteraceae > Lactuca > Lactuca serriola. Next base: position 303,150,242 of record NC_136415.1, on the reverse strand, counting down.
AAAAGAACTGAACATTTGAAACTTGATTCACAACTCAATTTTGCTGATGTCGATGAGAATTCGGATAATCTCAGCGAAATCAGTGAAATTGAAGAAGAAGAAAGTATTGATTGTTCTCAGTTATCTATCATTAACATCACTTCAAAGGCCAAAGGTAAAGAAATTGTTAATGATTTGATGGTTGAGGATGACATTGGAAAACCCTCTACTTCGAGTTGTTTTGACTTTGATGATGTGGAAATTCTAGATAGTCAGACAGATAGTACTGATGAGGAGGAGGATGAAATTAAAGCTTCGAATGTACCTAAAATATAAAAGAAAGTTTCAACTGAAACTTTAATTACAAGAGTTGTTGTTGAACAAGTTTATGGGGAAACTGAAAATTTTGACAAGGTGATGAATGAAAAAGGTGCTCATTATTTGGAAATTCATACTGTCATATATCCGAATTTTACATGCACAGATGATGTAGCTTTTCTAAATCAAGTATTTGTCACAACTGGTAATGTTGAGAATGTCAAGCTTGAATTCAACAAATTGGTCAAAGAAGACAATAAGCTTTCAACTGATGGAGGATTCTTTTCAAATCAAAACATAGTTGCAAACAATCTCACTAAGAATTCGTATGTTTTTCAAAAACAAAACTCACAACAAAAATGGGTTGTTAAATCAGAAAAAGAAAAAGATGTTGTTACAAAAGAAGTTGTTTATTCAACTTCAAACGAATTCAAAGTGCTTGTTAGCAACTTTTCAAAAGGACACCAAGTTTCAAAAAGAAAGGCACGAAAAATAATTTTTTGGCAAGTGGTGTCTAAGGAAAAACCCGCTCTGACTAAATCCAAAGTTTCGTATGAGACAGTCAATGTTTCAAAGTCTAAAATCTCAAATTTTTCAAAAACTAAGAGTTCTCAAAAACCAATTGTCACAGAAAAAATAAAGACATGTCTTTTCATCATCCAATGAATGTAATAGACAAATTTCCAATAAACCGAAAGGTTGAACATATTCGAAAATTTGATAGCATTCGAAAGTATGAGAAATCACACCTGGTTGTGAATGATCAAACACTTAACAATGTTAAAAAATCAACGAATAATCAACAATTTCCAAACAAAACTTTAAAATCAAAAGTTACATTAACTCCATAAAAGCCAAACTTTCCAAATCCTTCAATCACAAAACCAACAAAGGTTTCGTGTTCAAATGAAAAATCAGAAATTCATTCTATCAATAATTGGCATGAAAGACAAGGAAAAAGGTATCAGTCTGGAAGGTTTTCTCAAGTTCAGATCAAAACAGCTTATGAAAAATATTTGAATGAGTCAACCACTAGAAGTTTATCTTCTCAAGATTCAGATATTCCGATACAGAGATGGAAACCAATCAATAAATTAACAAGAATTGAGAAGCCTGAGGAGCAATGTAATGAAAATCCAAAACTATCGAAAAATTATGTGTCAATATCTTTAGATAATGATGTTTATTTAATTGATAGTATAACTGCAAAAATTCGACCTTAGGATTTTACTTCTAAAATTCATTCCTTGTTTCAAACTAATAAGCAAGGACCCAAAAAGCCTTGGGTACCTAAATTCTTTAATTAAATACAGGTACTTTGTGACGAGCAATATGATACGAAGTGGAGTAGTGAAGTTTGGTAATCATAAAAAATGTCGAGTGAAAGGATATGGCAAAGTAATGAATGAGCAATTTACAGTAAATCGTGTTGCATATGTGGAGGTCTTCAACATAACTTGATTAGTGTTTCACAATTAGTTGTGGGCACTGGAAATCAAGTGGTGTTTAACGAAGAAGGGAGAATAATCTAAAAATTCGAGACAAATGAAGTATTGCTAAAATCGAAACGATATGGCAATATGTTCACACTGGATATTAAACCAATAGTGGGCAAACCATCTGTTTGTCTACTTTTGAAAGTTTCAAGTGATGTCAGTTGGTTATGGCATAAACGTTTATCTCATTTAAACTTTCAAAATCTAAACAAGCTTGTTACAGAAGATTTAGTTCGTGGTCTTCCTGTGTTAAAATTTGATAATAATACTGTTTGTGCAGCTTGCGAACAAGGAAAACAACATTGCAAAGGACATCCTATCATGATAGACTCAAAAATTGTTGAACCATTGGAACTTCTTCATATTGACCTTTGTGGACCTTCGACTGTTGAAACAATTAGCAACAAATGGTACATTGTGCTTATCGTTGATGATTTTTCACATTTCACATGGGTATTTTTTCTCAGGATAAAATCTGAAGTAGCTCAAACAATGATTGATTTCATCAAAAAGATAGAGATGAGCCTGAAAACGAATGTTCGTAGAATAAAGAGTGATAATGGATCTGAGTTTAAGAGCAAGATGTTGGATATGTTCTTAACTGAAAAAGGAATTTCACATATTTTCTCATCACCATATACACCACAACAAAATGGTGTTGTTGAAAGAAGAAACAGATCTTTATGTGAGGCAGCAAGAACAATGTTGACATATGTGAATCTTCCTCAATATTTTTGGGCTGAAGTCGTTTCAACAACATGTTTTACTCAAAATCGTTCTTTTATTCATAAAAGATTTAATATCACTACTTATGAAATAATAAATAATCGGAAACCTAATGTCAAATTTGTTCATGTTTTTGGTTACAGATGTTTCATCATGAATCTTAAAGACAAACGAACGAACTCGCAAAGTTGAAGAAAATTTTAATCTTACTTTTAATGATTACTATGTTAAACAAGTAAAAAGAAAGTTTGAAGAAAAACCCATTCTTGCTGAATCAACCAATCAAATTGAAAATGATAATTTAATTGATTTTGATTATGATCTCATTTTTGGTGTTTCAAATAGGGCAATTGATGCTCAAGTTCATGCTGATGATAATCAAACACCCGGATCATCAAAACATACTGATGATTCAACAATCACTTCAGATGCTACCGAAAACGTCGAAAGTATGCTAGATGTTCGTATGGAAGGGGAGCATACGTCTATTCCTCTAAATGCTGAGGGGGAGCATTCTTTCGAGAGGGAGAAGAGTAGTATGAATCATGCATTTTAGGGGGAGCATCAAAATGATAATCATGTTGAGGGGGGAGCATAATGATACAAATGCAATTAATATTGATCAAAATGATGAATTTCATGAATTTGATGATAATATTTCTGTGGCAGTTACTGAAAATGAAGAAATGTACAAAGATGCCCCATTGGAATTTGATCCTGCATATCCACCACTTGAGAAATGGACGAAGAATCATCCAAAAGAGCAAGTTATATCAAAATCCAAAAGATGGAGTTTTAACAAGAGCTCAAATTCGTGCAAAAAATGAGGTACTAAATACGAATCAAGAATTTTGCATGTTTAATTTGTTTATTTCGAAAATAGAGCCAAAAACAGTTAATATTGCTTTGGAACACTCAGATTGGGTTGTTGCTATGCAATCTGAATTTGCTGAATTCAATCGAAACAAGGTTTGGAGACTTGTTCCAAAACCTAATGATGTTTCGATTGTCGGGCTAAAATGGATTTTCAAAAATAAAACTGACAAAGATGGCAATATAATTTGAAATAAAGCTAGGATTGTAGTTAAAGGTAATTCGCAACAAGAAGGTATCGACTACGAAGAAACCTTTGCCCTTGTCGCCAGACTTGAGGTTGTTTGAATATTTTTAGCCTATACAGCACACAAAGACTTTGATATTTATCAAATGGATGTCAAATGTGCATTCTTGAATGGAGAACTCGAACAAACAATATATGTTGAACAACCACCAGGTTTTGTTAATTAAGAATATCCTAATCATGTTTACATTTTAGATAAGGCTGTGTATGGGTTAAAACATGCACCAAGAGCATGGTATGCAACTCTTTCCAATTTCTTAAAACAGTCCAAATTTAAACAATGATCAGTTGATCCCACATTATTTCGTAAGAAAGTTGTGGATCATCTCATGCTTATTCAAATTTATGTTGACGATATTATTTTTGGCTCTACTGACCCAGCTTTGTCTAGTGAATTCGAGAATTTGATGAAGAGTAAATTCGAAATGAGCATGATGTGTAAAATCAACAATTTTCTTTGGTTAAATATATGTCAAATCAGAGAAGGAATTTTCATTAACCAAGAAAAATACACGAAGAATTTGCTTGAAAAGTTTGGAATGACCAATAGCACGAAGCTAAGAGTACCAATGGCAGTAGGAACAAAGTTAACACACTCGTTAGATTTACCTGTTGTTGATCTTACCTTGTTTCGAAGCATGATAGGTTCTTTACTTTATTTAACTGCAAGTAGACCTGATATCAAGTTTTATGTGTGCAATTGTGCAAGATATCAAGCAAATCCAAGAGAACCACATTTAACAGCTATGAAGAATATTTTTCGTTATCTCAAAGGAACAGTTTCGTTGGGATTGTGGTATTTCTACTCTCGACAAAAAAAGCCAATTGCGTGTACTCTCGACAAAAAAAGTACAAGTGGAGGATGTCAATCATTGGATGGGAAGTTGGGAAGTTGGCAGTCAAACAAATAAACTTGTGTAGCTATTTCTACTGCTGAAGCTAAATACATTTCTGCTACTGCTTGCACTTCTCAAATCATTTGGATTCAAAGCCAATTGCGTGATGATGCAATTAATAAGAAAAAGATTCCTTTGTATTGTGATTCACAAAGTGCTATTCGCATTTGTTATAATCCAGTACAACATTCGAAAATGAAACACATTGCTAGTCGTTATCATTTTATAAAAGATCATGTGGAAGATGGAAACATTGAAGTTCATTTTGTGAAAACTACTAATCAACTTGCTGATATTTTCACTAAACCAATGGATGAAAAATCTTTTGTAAGAATTTTAGCAGGTCTGGGAATGTTAGATGCGAATTCGGTACCAATATCAAATATTCAAAATTAACGAAATGTTGTTGGTGAAAAAGGTGTCGATTCAGAGACTTGCTGACTGAATCATTCAGAGGTTATTGTGCGTTAAGAGGCTTTGACACACTTCGTTTTCATATCTTGATACTAAAAAGTTTTGCGTGTTTTGTTCTATCGTTTCTTTTCATTAGTTTAGAATTTGTTAATTGAAAAACTGAAAAATCAAAATTATTTTTATTTCTTTGTATTAATTTTCGAAAAATCAAAAATATCAAAAATATTTTCTTTTGTTGCATGTTTTATTTCTCGAAAAATTCAAAATCTCAAAAATATATTTTTTTTTGTTTTTGTTCAAAAATGGAAAATTCAAAAAGATTTTTGGTTACATTGTTTTTTTTAGGTATTCAAGAACATTTTCAAGACCATTCTTCAAAGGGTCATGCTTGTGTTTCTATTGGAAGATAATTCTGTTAAATCTTTGTACTAGTTATGATGTCCCTAGAAGCATACTGCTGCATGTCGACTCAAGCCTCAACTGACTCTATGTGTGTTACGAAAGCCTTAATGAAATTTTTCATACGAAAGTTTCTTCCAAATTAGGCTTACATTCGCATTTGTCAATGAGCTACCTTACTTTTTCTCAAATGAGTTACGAGTTGTCTGTTTGGTCCGTATATAATAGAGGTACATTCAAATCTTAACCAATCTTTTTCATCAAAAAAATTCTTAACACATTTCACACACAAAGACACTTGTTCAAGAGGTCATTGATTAAACCAATTGTGACTTAAACATGTCAAAAATCTATGTTAATGATCTTAAATAATAAGACCGTGATGCAAGTTTAACCCAAATATCCGAACTTAATAAGGAATTGACAGGGAACTTTGTTCCAGATTCTTACGAAACTGTTGTTTCTGTACCAAAGTTTCGTATACTCCAAATCACATTCTTTCGTATGAGTGATTTTGATCAAATGTTTGAAACCCACGACATTTGTTTCCCAACGAAGTCCAACTTAACTATTTTTCCATGAATGTGATTTCTGTGTTTGTATTAATTCTTTTCTATAGTCACTTTTACAAATTTGACAAAGCCACTTGTCACTAACTACTCTGGTGAAACAAGTAATTTCGTTTACAATTACTCACCTTATGTTTAGGATGATATGTAACGAAATTTGTAAGCCACCCATTGAAGCCTTGAAAAAGAAGCCCTTTGATACTTCTCAAAAAGTATTCGATTGTAATTCACGGGAAAATGCACAAGTTGTTAGTTATCTCTCTTGATAATTCACGAAGCAACCTTTGCCTGGGGTTTAACTGTTTTTGTGTTAATATTTTTGACATCACAGATCCAATTTTTTTTTAATTTTCTTCTTATCCTTTTTACTTTGAATCACTGAACTTACGAAATCCTTGAGGCTCTAAGTAATACTAACTTAGGCTGATGATTTCAAAAGACTAGCAAATGACATCGTTTCGAATCCCAAAAACGAATGAGCCCAACCTCAAATCTGAAATGTTTGATCTTATCCACACGTACTCACGAACAGTCTCAAAGTAACCGTTTGGTAACTTGGCCTAAGTTTCAAGGAACTTTATCTGATATAGCTACAATAACGGCTACTGGTGCACATTTCAAGGGATGATGTGATCTTTTTCTTAATGAGAAACGGTTAAAATTATTTTGGGTTACTTATAAAAGGAATATCTTCTTTCCTTATGAAATCACGCATTCAAGAACTCACAGAATATCAAAAAGCCGTAATATTTTTCCCAGAAAGCTTTCAATCAACTTGCAAATGGCTGCAGTTCAGAATTCCATTACTAAAGAAATTGCATCCCAACCTATGACGAATATACAAAGCAACAACTATCAAGTTAAATCAAATGTTTCGTTGTATGCAGATGATCTCAAGATGCTGATTGTTGTATTGAAAAGATCAGTTCTAGCCACCACAATGTTCAAATCATTGGTCGTGCCACTAACTTGGTTTTCTATGGCTGCATCTACTGCTTCATTCAATAAAGGAACATATATTATCACGTTCAATTTAGTGAATGAAAAACGAACTCGTCTCACCAAGAAAATGTTCTCACAGTTCTTGGAGTTACCCAATTCACCACCCTTTTTCAAACCTTCTAACCCTCAGATTATGCGTATGTTCAACGAGATGGGTCATCAACCACCACTTGAAAAGATAAGTGATTTCAAAAAGTATGGGCTTCCCTGCATATGGAATTTCATGTTTGGGATTTTTCTACGATGCTTAATAGGAAGAAAAGTGGGTATTGAGTAGGGAAAACAAGAAGTATACGCTATGGTAATGGGTTTGTATTACGACTTGAGTGTGGATTATGCCACTTAGTTGTGGAAAGAATTTACGAAAAGTTTCGAAAGCACAAGTGTAGCTAAAGGAATTTCTTGTGCTAGATACTGGAGTTTGATTTTGGAGAAGGTGTATCAGAAAGAGGGAATTCAAGTTCCTTAGGGTGAAGACATTGCTGAATTTACGAAGTGGAATAATCCAAGGATAAACCAGTTAGAATTACATGCCTAATTCAAATTGAAACACAAAATACCTTGCTTAATGTGTTCTTGAGAGATAGATGAACTATGATGTAATTTCAATTATATAAATGGTCAACCTTTTCTTAGGAATATCCACATTTGTTTATATTTGAGGGAAAAGTGGTTAAAATCAGTTAAACCAAAATGGCACCAAAACAATGTAGTTATTGGACACAATGGATACCTATATCATCACGATGTCATCAGTGAGTTTTTGATGGGAAAATGCATGATTGGAGTCTCACTTGATACAAAAAGTTATTTAGGTTTTGGGGCCAGTGTCACACCCCCAAACTGGAACGGTGGAAACGTTCAGGGGTGGTTAACGTCATGCGTAGTATCACAACAGTTGTATCATAGTAAGCAAAGTAAACACAACCAAACATTGAATACATATATAAAAAAGGTTTACATTGTCTTAGTACATAATTTTGTTCATATCAAAAGTAAAATGGAAAGACGTGACTCTAACGCGCCGACTTCATCGAAATCCTGGAAGTACCTGCCTACTAAATCCCTAAGAATAGAAGTAATTTTGAAAGAATATCAGTATAAAGCTGGTGAGTTCATAAGCATTTAGTTTTTTTTATGGAAAATGTTCTTTGTTTCTTTTGAAAAGTGTTCCTCGAGAAAATCCCATGTTTTCTTATAAAAACAGGGTATCCGTCCTAGAGGTAGAGATGCAAGTTTAGAAATCCCTGATTACTATCAACGTATTTATGAAAGTAGTCTTATTACTCAAAATAAAACAATGAAGAGTAGAGTCCGTAAACCAAAGTTAGTTTATACTTATTTGCGAGTCGTATAACCATGCTTGATATGACCGAGAGACGTTTACAACGTTCTTCAGGCGTTAAGCTAAATGACATTTGTTCACCCCAGGCATGCTTGCCTAACTGTAGCTAGCAGTTCAGGTGTCGGATTGTCAGTCCCGAATAGATCTATTCACAAATCTCATGCTCTCCCTCTAGAAGACTCTGGTTATACTGAAAGGATTTATCCTTGTACACCTAAGGGTACAGTATTGAAGTAGAGCCTCACAATTCTGTACAATCTAGTTTACAAGCTAGAGACAGTATAAAACAGTAATTCTCCTTGAATAAATGTACTTTATACTTTTGAGAAAATATATAACATAAACTAAATTTGCCATAGTTTATATATATTCATCCATGAAATCTGATTTGGTAGAAACTGCCCAGAGGGTTATCCCAAACTATACCCATTATAGTTTATTAGAGTTGATATAGAGAATATTTTGTAAAAACCTTTCTGAAAGCTATGAAGTTAGATTTCCAAATTAAAATTTTCCCTTATCCTCAGCATATTAGAAAAAGGGATAAAATATCCGAATATGTTATTAAACGTGGAAATCGTTGGACTATATTAATAAGTTTAAAACATAATAAAATACTTTGATTTGTCTTGTCTTCCCCCCTGAAAGCATTAAAAACATAGAAAATGTAGGGGTATGAACTCACCTTGGGCGATTTGAATGAAAGATCGGTACGGAATGTCGGATATTCAACTGAAGCCTTGAACACGATTGGATCCTAATTAACATGTAACGACACATAAAGGAGTTAAAGGAAGGTATTTCTCTACAAAATGTGATGGAGAACCACTCTATGAACTTAGGACTACCTACACTAAGTTCTAGAACCTTAAAGGATTGCATGAGGGAGGTGTATGGCCACCTTAAAGGTGTGTATTGCCATGGGTGTGTGGCTATACACTCATGATGGAAGATGCTTTTGAGGTGTTTTGTTAGAAAAAAGTTCTATTAGGATCTTATGATTCCATGCAAGTTAATAAATAAGGACGTAATAAAGAACACAAGAATGGAGCTGAATATGTTGAATGATTATTGCTTTAACACCTCAGAAGAGCTCGATAAAGAACTTTGACTGTAGAGGTGTTTAGCGTTTACAATATTGAACGTAAAAATCAACTTCTTATCAAGCATACATGCATGCATATTTATAGTAAAATCCTATTAGCTAATCTAGATAATCACTGACCTAATCTAGATAATCACGGATGGACAGGCCCAATCCGGATACAAAACTTAAGGCCCAATACGCAACACAAACGGACTCAACAATCTCCCCCTTTGTGTCTTTGGAGCCGAAACCTTAACTTTGTTTAACAACCGAAGACTTCTTCACAGTCTTGAAAATCCTCAGGATGATAGCCAAAAGATGGTACCGAAAAGTAATGTACCAACGCAGCATATCAGTGAAATTTTTCTTGTCAGCTTCTAAGTTCTGCTTGCACCGACATATCAAGTTGATAATGTGCTCTAATCAGTTAATAGAAAACAGATTTTTATCTACCAGAGCAAACAAAAACTTGTGAGCTTCGCCTTTCGTGAACATCACAGTAAGATTCGTTGAATCTATCTGTCATATTTTCATCTTGTTCACATCCACTGGTTTCGGTGTAGTCTTCACAATTGGATTCTTGTTTATCACCTTCGCTACTTCCTGATCCATAGTACCAACTTCATGGATGTAGGAGGCCAACATTCTTTTCAGATGTTCTAAAATAGGCTCATATTCCACAAGATTAGTGAGCAGAATGTTGTATAGCAGAATCCAATCATGGGGGTTGAGATTGGGAAGGTCTGCAAGAGAGATAGTAGACACTGTGTTTGCTGTACCATGAGTGATCTTGAAATTGATGTTGATAAATCTCCCTACAGAAGAAGGATTGAGTACCTTGACAGTAATGATCTTTTGTGCGCTCGAAGTCAAGTACTGTGGTTGCCCATACTTTAAGTAAAAGTCTATCAGCTCACGATCAACCTTCAAGTGAGGGAAAGGAACCTCAGCAGTTGAATCAAAATAATGGAAAGTAAAAGCCTTCCTTGTAATTGGCATATCGAACTACGAGTCCTTGGAGTTATCACAATCAAACGAAGTATTTGGCTCCAACCAATAGACAGAAGGAAACTAAATCGCCTGATTGAGAAGTGTCTCTTTCGTCCATAAGGGAAACAAATCCTTCTTATAGTTCAGGGCATATTCTTCTTCTTTGTTTCTCTTTTCCCTTTCCTTTGCTTCCTTTGCTACTTTCAAACTTTCATCCAACTCTCTGTTTCTTTTCTTTCGTTTGAGATCATCAGCAATGGTTTCTTCTTCCTCGTTTTCACTTTCATCAATGGTCTCCTTTGGCTTTGCTTGTGAACCAGAACCTGAAGCTACATTATCCTTCATTTTGGCTGTGATACTTGGTTGAGCATCTTCTGTTTTCACAATTACTCTCGGTTGAACAACACGAGCACTACTTTCTCCCCCTTGTTTTGGAGGTACGAACCCCTCCGAAACACCCTTCATTTCATGCAGCATGGCAAGGGAAAGGAGGAGTTTGGATGTGAGATGATTACGAATTGTTAGAGTTAAAATAGGATCATGAGCACCAAGCAAATTGGTCAACATGTCCTTCACCTCACCCGCACAACTCTTATACACAGCCCGTCGGACCTTCAACAAAGAAATTTCTTTCTCCGCTTAGGCTAGCTGCACCTTCTAGAATTTAATAGTGGCTTTGTCTTTGGCCAGATCCTCCTTCAAGGCACTTTCGGTTGCCAGTGTAGCATGAAGAGAGTCAAAACGAGAATCCACTGATCTTAAAAAAAGAAGTGTTCTTGGTTTGGAACGATGAGCGTACAACATCGAACTTAGTGCTTTCTTCTTGAAGGGACTTCGAAAAGGAGTCCACTAAGGATTGTACTTTCGCTGCAGTGGTTTCAACATGAGCTTTCAAAGAGTCAAGGAATATCTGAGTTGTGTGAACGACCTCAGTAACTTGTGTTGTTGCCTGTTTACAAGACAATGTAGACGCATCAACTGCCTGAGTATATTTTTCAATAGCCTTTGTGTATTAATCAATGGCAGTTGTGAGGAAGGCTTTAAGAACAACACCACTGTAAGATTTACTATCGTCAAGTAAGCGATCGTGCTTCTCATTAATTTATTGTAAATGTTGAGTTGTGACAGGAGCATCAATATCATTATCAGTCGGAAGCCGGTATGTACTAAAATAAGTAAAGTCATATTCATCATTTTATCCACCAAGGGTAGCACCAGAATCAGTGGAGTGGATATGGGAAAGAGGTTTAGTGACGACAGGGGTTTCTGTTACAGTAGTTGCCCCCGTATCAGATACTTTGACATTCACTGTGGGGTTATGAATGGTAGTGGTTGTGGATCTTCTAAGGATTGGAGATGATAAAGGAGTTTTGGAAATAAGAATGGAAGTGATAGGAGGTGGTGGTGGTAAAGTTGTTTGTTGAGATGTGACTGGTGGAGTAATAATAGGATCAGAGAGAGGTATGGTATATTTCAGTGATGGAGGTGGTGAAGGAACTATGTTGTGATTGGGAGATTCAGTTGGAGTAGGTGAATGGGGAGGAGTGTTACCCCTTGGTGAGTCATGATGACTTTCCTCCTCTTCATTGTCATCGTCATGTTCTAAACATGGAGGAGTGGGACTCTTAGACCTTTGTGCCTTCTTCTTTATCTTCTTTTTCTTTTGATGAGAAGAATCCCGTTCACCAGTGTTGCATTTCGTGGACTTGGAGGACTTAGACTTTCCTTCCTCAGTAGGTTCTTTCTTGGAGATTCGCTTCCCTCGGTTGTTAGGCTTGTCCATGGCAACCAGTGCAACCTGCTGTTCTGGAGAAAGAACTCTCGGTCCAATGGGAGGAAGTTTCGGATATTCAGCCATAACATTACTTCGTTCTGAAACACCCCTATACATGGACTCAGGAATTGATCCATTGTGAGGAAACTTAATGGGATCTGAAAGAATGATCTTCTTCGTGTAGAAGGTAGCGATAGAGGCAAGCAGAGCATCCTTCATAACTGGAGTCTCCAAAGAATTAATCGATTTCCTCGTAATAAGAGTCCAAAATCTTCCACAAGATACTTCAGAATGGCTCATAGATATGTTGAGGCTCTACACCACCTGAGATCAGATTATTGACCCATTATCAAGATTGATATCGTTGTAAAGTCCATAAAGAAGGGTAAGGAAACCCTTGCTGGTACCGTCTGAACCACCACTTCGTTCTGCTAGACCCTTAATGAGTAGAGTGGGCAATCCATTCCATTGAGACGGTAAACATGACTTCTTGACTTTAGTAATGGTGGTTAGCACATCGGTATACCCCATCTCATAAAGCATCGAGAACAGTTGAGTCGTCGTAATAAAATCCAACGAGATAACCGAAGAATCGATAGCAAGATTCAAAATCGAACAAAACTTCACCTTCGAAACAGATTCCTTCTTATCGTGGATGACAAAACAGATGCATTCTTTGTTTTTGTCATATGTCGCAGTGGAATAAACTTGAGATAAGAGCGACATTGGGACAACTTCAACCTGTTTTAGGGCTAACACTAGCGGTGAGTACTTCAAACATTCTACTACTTGCAACATATATGCATCATACAAAAATGGGTTAAGTTCGATGATCATATTTTGATTGGGTTTGATTGTAAGTAATGTTGGCGAAGCAGTCAGATCATGAATGGATGAAGAAGTCACCATTGTTGATCGAAGAAGGAAGATGAACAGTGTATACTTCTCTTGTAAGTTTGAGAGAATTTTTTGTTGGTAAAAGACAAATAAAATGAGAAACCCTTTATATACCATTGCCATGAGAGAGAAAAATCATGATGATAATGTCATGATCTCTAAAACATCGCCTGGAAAAGCGCGATGTGACAGTGTGGTTACTCCCAGGTATACGTTAGCACGCATGGGTATAGATGTTGGGTTTTGAGCATTCTAACACTCCTAAGTGTACATGCAACCCTAAATACCTTGGATCTATGTTTTCCCTATTATACATGCAAAAAATTACTTCCAAGGTATTATCCTAATCTAGGATACAAAACCATGAGTGTAACAAAATAGAATAGATACCTCTTTCATGTAGAAAGTCTTCATGAAGCTTGAGTGCCTAGTGCCCCAAGTGTGACACCTCAAATGGTTCACACAACACCAAATACACTTGGAATAACTTGAGAGAAATCCACACTTCATGAAATCGGCTAGCCCTTTCTTTTCTCACTCTAGTGGCCGATTTTGTCAAGAATAAGATCTTTATATAGTGTTACAATTAGGGTAAACCCTAATTGTCATGACTTTCCATTTCCTTGGATCCATGGGTTCACATACACCATGCAGCATCCATGGACCATCCAATGGGTTTTAGCCCAACTTGATTATCCATGGAGCATTTCCCAACTATACAAGTATGGATGATTTACACAATCAACCCATATATTTAATTAGTCTTCTTTTGATCACTTAATTAATCCTAGATTAATTCTTGATCAATACTAATTAAATAATCTTATTATTCTTATTATTAATATACTAGAACTTATAATATATTAATAACCATAAGTGTCTTATTTCTCTCATTATAGTCTATCCAAGTGCATGATGCCATGCAACCCAAATGGACCATGTCGGGTCGGGTCAAGTCTTACCAATTATAGTTATGGACTTAGACATTAATCCAACAGTCTCCCACTTGGATAAGTCTAAAACTATTATTGCGTATGACTTCAGGAACCAACTGGCAATCGTAGTTCTCAAAAGCTTCTGTCGAACTCTGACCTTGTCGATAAACTCTGACCTTTGTCAATGACTTGTCCATTAGATAAGGGATCATATATTCCTCCATTCTAGATATCATATGGATTGAGACATGGATTATAATCATTCTATCTGTCCATTTGTTGTTTCCCGATTTCCGATTTATGACGACTAACTAATTGAACAAATCAAATCAGTCCTGGCCCGGCCGAGCACTTCCATTTTTCATCATCAAATCATCGACAGGCCCACAGATATCGCTTTTATGCTGAAGGTAAAAGGAATGGATAAACTTCGACTCATATGGCTTGTTCTACTACTTGTTGAATCATACACAAAGACACGTTTTATAGCACCGAGTTACCAAATGCGTTTTCGTGCAATCAATGTACAACCAACTCATAGTAACAACTCATATCTCTAGGTTTGAAGAATATAAGATATTATCGTCTCATGATCACTCGTGATAAAATCCATGAAGTGATTCCAATGAGCATGGGTTGAATCCAATACTCAGAACTTATGAGCACTCATGAGTGTTGTAGCCCTTTGTCCAACACCGTAGACCTCTACAAGCCAACCCATGACAGTCTTAATTCATATCTACTTCCAACATATGACCAACTGTGGATGGTTTGAATAACTTAGTCATTCCGGAAGAATAACCCAGTTTATTCGGGAAGTCAAAACATGCAAAATGAAACACAATAATAATTGAATCCAATATGGTATCAAAACCTATGAACATAAATAAAACACCTTTTATTTATCACCATATGATTACACATTATTCATTGTATACTGTTTCAGCTATCAACTTTATTCTTGAATTTAAAACAATAGTTGTCCCATGCTCCAAGCATGTACACTATGTTTTCTAAACACTAGTCATGCCACACACCAAGTATGGTACTATGTTTGTTTATAATCTTTACTTTGTGAACTAGATCAATTGAACATAACTTCAATGATTCTCTTTTCACACTCCCAAATCCTTACTGCAAATACAAGAATTCCAAATTCATGTCATTTACTGAAATCTGTTAGATTCTAAACTTATATGCATTGATCCTCTTGTAATGATTATGCATAAAGTTAGAAAGACTTGATAACAATCATTACAGAGTATTCCAAAGGAGATCAGCTCCTTGGAAACATCCTTCTTGCATTAAGTTTCCTAATCTTAAACAGATTGAAAAAATCTAACTTTGAAACATTTCCATATTCGATTTTGACTTATCCCTTCTGAACAAGAGTTGCCTCCTTACAGACTATGTCAATATGGTCCTTGCAAAATTATCACTATACTTCCAACTGTCCTTGAGCACCCAATCTTTGGTAAACCTTAGATTGCCCTCGACAATTGTTTAATCCTTTTAGTGATATCCAGTTCTAAACCTTTTCCCTTCTTAATGCCCCAGGCATTTGGAAAATTTTAGAAAGGATGAATACAGCACATGTAGTCGATCCTATATCCAAAGCATATGGGACACGATTCAAGATGTCTGACATAAAGACTAAACCAGTCTTTTGCTATAACATTTCCATTTCAATTTGCCAAGTTCTCATAAATCAGATTATGAAAAGGGATGCCGTAATCATAATCGAATTTTAGAACGCAAATAATGGACCCATATATAGAATTTCCTTATGTTGAGCCATTCCAACATGAAATTCATATATATATCCTTGACTAAATGATTAAAACCTCATGATCTAAGCTTATAGATTTGAGATGAAGTATAATTTCCTCTCCCTTAATTATAGCAAAACAACTCTTTTCCAATTGAAACTTTTTTTCTATAATTAACATTGCTAACTTGAAATACTTATCATAATTATCATGCTCCCACTAACATGACGCTTATTAGCATAACACTTATGCTCCCACTAGCTTTGACATGTACTCAGAAATCAGCTGACTTTCTTACCAAAGTTCATATTTCTGATACTAGATTGTTTTGATAAGACTTTATCAAAATCATACACCTTCCCTTAGATAGCACACTTGTGTGTCTAAACAATTATGAAGAGGGATGCTGTAATCATAATGGTTAGACCTTTTTGCCACTTCTCACAAGTCCAGGTTAGTGTGCCGGTAAACCACACACACTCTAGTAACGACTTTGAGAATGCAAATATCACAATTGCTATCTAGCTAAAATCTACTTAGCGAAAGTGTTTCCTTACCATCATTTTCATGAGTCGGAGAGAAACCTTATGACACTTAGATTTAATGGTGTATGTGTTCTTATCCATGTGAATTGTCAAAACCATAGTCACAAGGCAAGGATAATGAAAAATCCAAACTCATATGGACTGAACTCAATCTTAATTTCTTGCCACCTGGTAGCTCAAGGGCCTGCCATTGCTTCCAAGTTGTTGTGCAACAAATTGAGAACTCTAAGAACTCATATGCAAAGTCAACTTTAACTGGAATGGGCACAGAATATGTCAACACGATAGGTTATAAACCTCAAGTTGTGTGCTAGTGAAGAACTTCAGGTTTTATTCTTGATTAGTTCTTGAGACTTTCAAGACCTTTAAGACTCCCACTGTCCTCTTGACATATAATACTTTCTTGTCAGATATTCAAGAGATAGTGTGGATTCTAATCAAGAAAAACACTTGACACAATTGGCCTAAGTTGGTCTTTGTTTGATCCAAAACATCACAACTTACCAATTTCAAATGTACAAGAGTAGAAAACTTTTACTCTTACATTTGACACGTGTTTTAAACCTTCTTTAAGACATGTCACTCAAGTTACAATCTTGGAGTATGACTCTAAGACTTGTATTGGAATGAAGTATGACTCATCTTCTTGATTTAACCATTTCAACAATTCAAGATCCCTCTTCTTAGTCATAAGAATGCACTAAGATTTCCTTAGAGAACTAATTTTGATATGGTTTCTTAATCATTAAGATGATCACAAAACTGATACTAAAGTACTCTCCCATCTTTTCAGATTTGAGAAACTTTTATCCTTCTGCCTAATTTGATTCTTCTTATTCTCTCTGTCATACATTGGGAACCTTTTTCCAATGTCTTAGAGTTACACTTAAGCTTGTAAGTATAATCATATTTACTAAGCTTTTGTAAACTATGACGAATAGTTTTATCAATCTTTTGTGGTGGACTTAATCAGTGCACAAGAATGTGTACTCGATCTCTTAGTCCTTTACTTGACTCACACATCCATGTGAACAAGTAATTAGTCTTAATTTTCCAATACTTGAAAGTTCTCATTCATCATGCTATACAACTTGCATGATTCCAAGTTCCGGTCAAATTGAAACTTGGGTGATGAGAATCTTTCCTTATTTGGTAAATTTAGACATTACCACAAATGAAAGAATCAATTTCATATTTCCACTATTGCTACTAATGGAATCATATAAGCAACAATTTTTCCTCAAATGCCATTGTAAGGATATTTTAAAACAAATAAAATCAAAATTTTCCTTTATTTTAAAACTATGCGGAAAAACATATCCTCACAATCCATATGAAAACTTGTTGTTATCTATTCCTAAGCAATATCTCATAACTCCTAAGAAGTAGCTTAAGAATCCGATCTTCAAACTACGCGATAGAAATCCATCTATGCGATCAGATTCATCATATTCTTTCTTTAAGTTTCTTCACTTTTCTTTGATTCTTAAAACATCACCATGTGACCCAGTCACATCATGTATCAAGAATCTCATAATAGAAACTTAGCAGAGTTAGATAGTGGACTTTACCTGAAGTAGAGTCAAACTTATTAACATCAACATCCTTAGGTAAATTTGGCAGATTCGTAACCAATGCCCCTTTCTTTTGTAATACAAACATATGGACCCTTTGATAATGGTACGCAGGACTATCACAGACTTAGCTTTTCTCTTTACCATTTGGTCAACCGAGTTGACTATGGCCGATCCCTTTCCATTGGGAAGAGAATGCTTTCCTGGATTTCCTGCGTCACTATTGTCAATGTCCATCAAGTTTTAAGGAAGTTGATCTTAACAAATAGATAAGATCATTAAGGGTCTTGTCATAGTCTCTTTACCATTTGGTCAACCGAGTTGAACCACCAACTTTCTCAAGACTTTGACACCCAACTCTCCCGACTTGTCAATATGTCACTACATCTCCAAGACGTGACCACACCTAGACCTTGCCTTGCCAATTGGGCTTGAGTGACCTTAAACTTTTCATGAACTTGTGGGTTGGGGAGAATAATTGGAGGAGGTGAATGAAGTATGATTTCTATGGGACATCATATTCATTTAGGAAAGCTTGTTTCAAGAGATTTGGGAAGATCATAAATGTCTAAACCAGACATCTTTTGGGAGATATTAAAGATAGTTGATCTTAAGTCCTTAATATGACACCCAATATGAAATATTAAGGCTAGGACCCAACAAATTATTTTATAACTTAGAAGAGATATGTCGTAATCCAAGCTATAAAATATTTGAAGGTAGGTGAATGACGATTCACCAATTTCCACCAAGATAAACGAAATGTATTATTAGGTTTTAATTGGTTTTGAAATTCCTAGATCTTTTGAGATTCATGGAACTGTTCAATGGCATGTTTCAATCTCGAGTGTGCCCTTCAGGTTTTGGGATTGGGATGCCGAGGATCACTAAACAAGGTGTGAAGTAACGATGCAAATTACTTGGTACCCTTAAGTGTTTACCCCTTAATCGATGTGCCAGTTAACCACACACGCTCCATCGATACTATGATAAACATTAAGTTACCCTTTTCCTACCTTGTTAAATACGAGTTAGTGTGCCAGTTAACCACACACGCTCCATTAACCGACTTAAACAAAGTGCAAAGCGTAATTTCATGGATTTGCACCTTATTCACATTTTCCTAAGTAAATAAGATTGGGTATTTATAAAAGGTTTAGTTAATTAGTATTTATCATTAATACTTTTATTGAAGGGAGAAATATAGTCCTGTCAAACCCGTTCGGCTAACGACCCTCCACCAGTCAAGCAAACGGTGGGTGAGAGTGGACACCCATTAAGTTGCCATTTTATAGGCAACAACCTTATACCCACCTTATAGACCGGCTTCGTGAATGAGACGTACTAGCGGTAAGACTGACTTTACTCTTATACATATATATATATATATATATATATATATATATATATATATATATTATTAACTTATAATATTATAAAGTATAAGGGTTGAATTTTAACTCTTTAAAATTATAAGGGCTAACTTGGAATTAAAGTATTCATGGGGAAAACTTTACAAATACCAAAACTTGAGGGCAAGTTTTGAAACTATTCAAAACTAATTAATTCCATAACTTATGTGTTTAAAGTAGTTTTAATCCAAAAACTATTCAAGTTCCATAACTTGAGGACAAGTTATGGAAGACTTTAAACTAATAAAAGAATTAACATTTCTTTATTTTATAACTTATGGAATTAATTAAGGTTACACTTTTTTTTAATTTATTATTTAATGAAGAGACTCTTGGTCCTCCATAACTTGAGGACAAATTATGGAGTCATAAAACCATTTAATTAGAACTAGACTCTTCATTTTTGTAACCTTTGCCAACTTTTATGAGTTTTATGAAACTTAAATGTGACTTTTCATATAACTTGAGGACAAGTTACAAAAACACATTTTAGAATCAACTCTTAGATTAATTTGGATTGAAACAACTATTTCACTCAACTTTTCTATTAATCTAAGCAACTCATAAGAACAAGATAATTCAAATCAAACTTTTTCATGTAATTAGTCTAAACCTTAAACTAATACAAAAGATGAATCTATTGACAATTATCTTTGAAATTGGATTAGCATGAACATTACCACATAAAAAACAAGTTTATAAGTTCAAAAACATCTTAGGGTAATG
Organism: Lactuca serriola; assembly: GCF_051521515.1. Lineage (NCBI taxonomy): Eukaryota > Viridiplantae > Streptophyta > Magnoliopsida > Asterales > Asteraceae > Lactuca > Lactuca serriola. The sequence continues at coordinate 303,130,269 of NC_136415.1, read as the reverse complement.
TTCCTAGTCCAATTCCATCCAAAAAAGTCGAATTTATGCTGTCTGGGGGTCCAACTCGTCGAGTGCATGAACCAACTCGGCGAGTTGGATCGATTTGATCACTTTTTAGGCATGGACTCGCCGAGTCTCCTGATGGACTCGCCGAGTCTGATGATCAGACAGGAACAATTTCGATTTTTTAAGCAGCTTTTCAAGTATAACAAGAAAACAAGCCTAGGCTCTGATACCACTGTTGGGTTTTGAGCATTCTAACACTCCTAAGTGTACATGAAACCCTAAATACCTTGGATCTATGTTTTCTCTATTATACATGCAAAAAATAACTTCCAAGGTATTATCCTAATCTAGCATACAAAACAATGAGTGTAACAAGATAGAATATATACCTCTTTCATGTAGAAGTCTTCATGAAGCTTGAGTGCCTAGTGCCCTAAGTGTGACACCTCAAATGGTTCACACAACACCAAATACACTTGGAATAACTTGAGAGAAATCTACACTTCATGAAATCAACTAACCCTTTCTTTTCTCACTCCTGTGGCCGATTTTGTCAAGAATAAGATCTTTATATAGTGTTACAATTAGGGTAAACCCTAATTGTCATGACTTTCCATTTCCTTGGATCCATGGGTTCACATACACCATGGAGCATCCATGGACCATCCAATGGGTTTTAGCCCAACTTGATTATACATGGAGCATTAGCCCACTATACAAGTATGGATGATTTACACAATCAACCCATATATTTAATTAGTCTTCTTTTGATCACTTAATTAATCCTAGATTAATTCTTGATCAATACTAATTAAATAATCTTATTATTCTTATTATTAATATACTAGAACTTATAATATATCAGTAACCATAAGTGTCTTATTTCTCTCATTATAGTCTATCCAAGTGCATGATGTCATGCAACCCAAATGGACCATGTCGAGTCGGGTCAAGTCTTACCAATTATAGTTATGGACTTAGACATTAATCCAACAATAGAGACCGTTCAAATTCATGCGGCCAAAGCTTATCTTCAATCGTCGTTTGAAATCCCTTGATAACCCCTTGTTTGGCTCCATTATAGAAAACAAAATTCAAACCAATCAGTAACCAGAATGTGGGAAAATTGAAATTTCCATGCATTAGTGCGACAAAGATAAGGAAATAAGGCAAATGTGTATGGGATGTGAGTGATGTCTCATCATAAGACAGAAAGCAAGGGATTCCGGGCAAGAATCACTTCCGTCAAAGTCAAGAGAGACTTGAAGTGCTTGGGTGGTTTCCCAAAAAAAAATGATCAACTGTTTGCTAATAAACATTGAAAGGCTGCTTTTAATTATAAGGCTTCAGGGTAGCTTATCTTCAACCGAACTTCGAGTCTTAACATAAGACCGAACGTTGGAAGAAGTAGTTGTGAGACCGATGTGGTCTGTTGAACAAGTAGGTGGGATATAAGTTTGAGTGACAAATAAAGTAATAGAAATCTCAAAAACAAAATAAACTAGGTCTTTTGTGGAAGAAAAGCCTTGGTGTTAGACAATTTCAGAAAAGACCACGCAAAAATAAAAGGAGATTTCATTAAGTAACTAGTAAGTTCTTGAATAATTAATTCACCGTCAATTCATTATTGGTGTTGGATATTGGGTTTGACTCAGCACATGGTATATGTATCTAAGATCATAAACACAAATGTTGTGTAACCATAAACCTTAGTGGTAAGGACCGAGAGTCTTAAGGGTTACATTGGTGAACCGAAAGTAGATGGAGAATATAAGGGAGGTGGCTATAGAACCGAAAGTACCTTCTGCTAGATAGTCGTGACAAAGCAGAAAAACACTTATCTCATATGAGAAGATTAAGGTAGCTCTAGATCGAGTAGATTTGATCAGCCTGATTGGGAAGAAACGATAGGTCTAGATCGAATCATTAAGGCTTACTCAAAGTCGTAGAGACTTAGGTCAACATGCAGCAACATGCTTCTAGGGACCCTTAACTAGTTCGTATTGAAATGAAATATACCTGCCTTAGATCCACATTCTGTTGTACTGGTACTTTTATCACCTAAGAAGAACAAAGAAACACACCTCACAAACCAAAAAAACAAACGAAACAAAAAAAAAAAAAATATTTTTGAATTTTTGGAATTTTCTGAAAAAGAATAAAAACAGAAAGATAAAATACTTTTGGAATTTTGAAATTTACTGAAAAAGAATTAAAACAGAAAAAGAAAATAACTAAATTTAAATTGAATTAAAGACAAAAGAATGAACAGGATATACAACCGAAACCTAATCTTATATGAGTGAAGCGAAATAGATCGAGCGTTCGCTTCATTTTGGTTCCTTAAAATTCTAGAGCCGATATAGACCGAGCGTTCGGTTCATTTCGGTTCCCGAAAATTACGGAGCTGAGATAGACCGAGCGGTCAGTTCATTTCGGTTCCCTAAAATCCCAGAGCCGAAATAGACTGAGCGTACAGTTCATTTCGGTTCCCGAAAATTATGGAGTTGATATAGACCGAGCGTTCGCTCCATTTCGCTTGTCTAATTTTTAGTGAGAGATTTGAGGATTCGATACCGACTCTCCTTCCATCATGCCTAAGCCTTGTAAAATTTTGTTAAAGGTCACTTCAGGTAAGGATTTAGTAAAGATGTCAGCCAGTTGATCAGCAGATCGAACAAAGTGTACTTCCACATTCCCATCTTCTACATGATCCTTGATGAAATGATATCTAAGTGCAATGTGCTTGGTTTTTGAATGTTGCACTGGATTGTGACAAATCCTAACTGCACTTTCTGAGTCGCAGTAGAGAGGGATCTTCTTCATACTAAGCCCATAGTCTCTTAGTTGACTTTGAATCCATACCACTTGAGATGTGCAAGATGCTGCAGCTATATACTCAGCTTCGGCTGTGGATAGTGAAACACAAGTTTGTTTCTTGGACTGCCACCTAACAAGTTTCCCGTCAAGAAATTGGCATCCACCTGTGGTGCTCTTTCTGTCCAGTCCACATCCTCCTAGATCAACATCTTAAAAGGCTTGAATGAAGAATCCAGATCTTGCAGGATACCAGAGACCGAGAGATGAGGTTCGCTTCACATAACGAAAAATATTCTTGACTGCCACCATGTGAGGTTCTCTTGGATTGGCTTGAAACCTGGCACAATAACAAACAAAAAACATAATGTCTAGTCTACTAGCTGTTAGATACATAAGGGACCCTATCATTTGACGATATAGTGTTATGTCCACAACAGGTTTTTCCAGAGATGGAGTTAACTTAATGCCGAATTCCATAGGAACCTTCACTTTTGAATCACCCTGCATTCCGAATTTCGTCAGTAAGTTCTTTGTATAAGCCTCCTGGTTGATGAATATACCTTCTGGTCCCAGTCTAATATTTAAACCAAGGAAAAAATTAATTGGACCCATTACCCTAATTTCAAATTTAGTCTCCATCAACTTCTTGAATTTGGCTGTTAAGCTAGGATTTGTGGAGCCGATGATGATATCATCAACATAAATCTGAACAATCATCAGATGTTTTCCTTCCTTCTTACGAAAGAAGGTTGGGTCAACCGAACCTTGCTTAAATTTTGACATTTTCAAAAGTGAGTTAGTGTTTCATACTAGGCCCTCGGTGCTTGCTTTAATCCATAGACAACTTTATCTAGCACATAGCAATGATCAAGGTATTTTTCGTTCACAAAACCCGGCAGTTGCTCAACATAGACTGTTTCTTCTAATTCTCCATTCAAGAAAGCACATTTGACATTCCAACCTAGCTACTAGAGCGAAGGTTTCCTCATAATCTATCTCTTCCTCTTGGCAATATCCTTTCACCACCAACTGAGCCTTGTTTCGAATGACATTTCCTTCGTTGTCCAATTTATTTCTAAATACCCATTTCAAGCCAACTACAAAAGCATCTTTTGGTGTAGGAATCAACCTCCAAACTCGGTTGCATTCGAACTCATGGAGCTCATCTGCATTGCTTGAACCCAATCAGAATGATCAAGTGCAACATTTACAGTTTTCAGCTCAATTTTGGAAATAAACGAATTAAACATACAAAATTCAACTTTAGAGAATAATGCAGTTTGTTTCGCTTTCAGTTGAGAACAAGTAAGAACTTTTTCCAAAGATTCACCAATGATCTACTCCTTGGGATGGTCCTTTGTCCATTTTACTAACGGAGGATAGTTTGAATCATATTCTGGATTCAATTCAGCTTCCACCTCTTCTTCATATTCTGATTGAACATCCTCGCCTTCGTCAATTGCATTCTCTTTCTCTTTCTCCCCCTTGACTGGCGAAGTGTAATCTCTGTCGGCATCAGAGTCTGTAGTACAGGTGGAAGTTGGTGTCTTCCCCTCGATTGAACTACTACTTGTTGGTTTTGGATCCGTACTATCACCTCCATCTAGACCTTTATCTGTTGAGGAGGGAATAGGAGTCTCCCCCTCAACAGATACTTCGGTTGTCTTTGATGCTTTGGAGCTCTCCCCCTTGAACTTTGAATCTTTGTTTGGAGAGCTAGTTGATGATGTATATCACACCCCAAAACCAAGAACGGCGGAAACGTTCTGGGGCGGAGGACATCATGTACAGTATCACAACAATGAAAAGTAGTAAACTTGCAACAACATCATCCATTGCATTAATAATATAATTATTATACAAGTGTGTTCTGTCAAATTTTGATAAACAGTAAAGCATAAATCAAAATGAAAGATGAGTCTTCAACAAGCTCCATCTTCCCTAATCCTTGCATCGGTACATGTCTATAGATGACCTGAGGATACAAGTAATTTTGAAAGTGAGTATCAACTTTGAAGCTGGTGAGATCATAAGTATTTTAGTGTCTGAATTTATATGTAAGAAATTGTTTGTGAATGAACTATAAGTATGAAAATGTTTGTAAATGAACTGTAAGTATGAAAATGTTTGTAAATGAACTATAAGTATGAAAATGTTTGTAAATGAACTGTAAGTATGAAAATGTTTGTAGATGAACTGTAAGTATGAAAATGTTTGTATAACTACTGTAAACGTTTTAAAACCCCTAGAAATCCCTATGATTCCTACTATTTAAACAAGTGTGTCTTCTACCAAGAGCTAACTGTTCTAAATGTAGTCTTCTACCAAGACTTAACTGTTCTAAATGTTCGTTTCTTGTAAAAGTGTGTCATTTTCCCAAGTGTAACTATCATTATCAAAATATAGTTTTTACATTAAATGTTTAAGTGAAATGATCACTAAATATAAGAAAAGGGAAAATAAATGTAGTACTGTAGTGTTGTATTATAGGAAATACTGTTGTACTAACTACCTTAAACCGGATTTATATTAAGGCATGATGTGATTAATCGTACCATACTATCGACTGGTAACAACGACATACGAATGGTCGTAAAACGGAATGACGTTTGGCACCCGCAGACCTGTATGTCCGGCTGTAGCTAGCAGCAAGGTGTAGGATAGTCAATCCAATATAGATCTATACGCAAACTCACGCTCTCCCTCCAAGAGAATTCTAGCTACAACTCGGGCCATGACATTTAAGGCATGCTCCGATATAGTGGATCACAATTTTTAACGTATTCATGTATATGTAATGTAATGTTACTTGCTCTAGTATCGTTGTATATGTTCTCTTCCTAGTATAGTTTTATATGTTCTTCTCTAGTATAGTTGTATATGTTCTTCTCTAGTATAGTTGTATATGATCTTCTCTAGTATAGTTGTATGTGTTCTCATAGTAGTAAGTATTGACTCATCAATGAACTGACTCATAGTATGATATCGCATTCTAGTAATAGTTCTAGTATCTTCCTAAACCACCCAATGGTAATTTACTAGTAATCTAACTTGTACGTATGGACATGGATGTATACCCTTGCTACCCAAGGGCATGGGATGAACTGGAAGGGCCTTTTATGACCATATATGTACATATGTTATATAACTAATATTTAAACGACCTTCGGACGAGTACTCGATATCCCACCAGACCACATCTCAAGCGCGAAAAGGAAATAGGGTGGGTAGCCTTCCTAAGTCTTTTAAACATTTCTTATATAACTATACATATAGAGGCATGCAATTTATAATATAAAAGCATAAGATAAGATTTGTAAAACCTTTGAACATAAATATTTTCTAAGAAAAGATCAACTTGATGTCAATCTATAAAATGGCTTTGAAGGCATGGGTTTGATAAGATAGTTTATTATAAAGAACATTTGTTTGAAACACAATTGTAAATAAGTTTGAAATGTAATATACAGAGTAAAATGTATAGTGTAATAAGGAGTTTTTAAACACATAAAGTGTTTACGAAAAACATTTGAAGGAAACTGTTTGGTAAAACGGCTAATGAGTAGCCAATCATTTGAATCCTGCTTATTAATCACATGTGATTGATATAATACTTTAGCATAATTCTACTTGTATTCCCCCATAAAACATTTAAAAATGGTTTAAAACATTAATTAAGGGGTATGAACTCACCTGCAGTAAGTGATTGGAATTGAACGGACTGTTATCGTAAGGAAGGATCGGACAAGTGCTTGGTGTCAAGTGAAGACTTTAGACACACACATGATCCTAATTACATATGAAGACATATGTATATAAATAATTAGTGATTAAAACACTAATTATACATGTATATGCATTTTAATGCGAGGAAAACACTTTTGGTCAAGTGCTAAGAGGCAAATGGGTTGCAACAAAGGAGTGCAAAGCCTCTAATGGGAGTTTATGGTCAAATGACCATATACTTTGGAGTTAACGGCCCAGGGGAATAAAATTCTGGCCATAAACTCTCAACAAGGTCTCTAAATGAAGCCTATCATTTATACAACTAGTTTGGTGAATTGTTTCAAGGCTTAATCAAGTATTTGGGTGACATTTGCCCCCTTTATAGGGGTTTACGGCCCTGGGACCATATCCCATGGAGATTACGGCCGTAATCTCCTTTGGGGGAAGTTTTATGGTGCTTTCAAGCCTCTAATTTAACAAGGAATAAATCAAGGAAAATATCCAAGGCTTTAGGACGATTTATGGCACCATTTGGCACTATTAAATGGAGTTCATGGCCCTGGAACATCTTGGCCTGTGAACATCTTTTTCTTGGTGTTCTAAGTGTGTTAGCTACTCCTAAACTCATTAAGGTACATGCCCAAATTAGTATCTTGGCTTAAGGAGGGTTTTTGAGCCATTTTGGCACTTAAACATGGAGTTCACGGCCCAAGAACCTCCTCGGCCGTGAACTCTCTTTCACCCTTGAATCTTGATTGTTTTGGTGTCCTAAACATGCAATGGTGGGTTCTAGTTCTTGGGCGGTAAACTCCCGAATCTTGGGGTTTTGGCATGATTTTGATGTTATAAACTACAATCTAATCTATATTATATAACTAGATCGAAGTACTCACAATTTGGGATAAAAACCCGAAGATCCGTGAGAGAGAATTTAGCTTTTCTCTAATTGGAATTGTAACTAATGAACTATTTGGTTTAGATTTCTATATATAGTCCTGAGATTGTTGGCAGAAAATAATTTTATTCCCAGAATGAACTCTACTATCCTAGAGTATTGGAATAAGAGTGTTGCACAAACCCTAGTGCATCCACTCTCCTGATATCTCTTTAAGTGTAAACCTTGAAAAACTGCCAAACTTATACCCGAAGTCTGGAATTTCACTGAAATTGTTCTAACTTCTATTGGCTTCAAATGGTTTGTACATAATGGAAATTTCGGGGTGTCACATCATCCCCCTGTTAAAGGGAATTTCGTCCCGAAATTAGAATTTAGGCAAGGAAGTAGGTACGAATGATCGAGTCGTGAGGAGGAAACTTCCTAATCGATTGGTTCTAGCGTACCTAAGTGAAATCGGGTTCTCGGTTGGTATCCCAACGAAACTTCACTAATGGGCGACGACGTTGCTTCGTCCGCTTGATCTCTCGGTCGAGGGTCACTATGGTTCTAATACGAAGGCGAGGATCTCGACGAGTGGACTTACAAGAGTCCTAACGGAAAGGTATGATTTCACAATCGAGATGCGAAGAGTAGAATGTAAGTTACTGAGTTCGCGGAGTAGCTCTAGTGTGTGCGAGGTACAGGACCGATTCTGGTAAGAATCTCGATGGTCCTATCTATCTTGGATTTTGCTTTCCACGCTTACAAAGCATATTAAGCCGCTCCCAGAGTGAGACTTCCTAATGAACTTGGTCTCTCCCTTGGAATCTCCAAGGTTTCCTTTTCTTGTTTAACTTCCCAGTCAAGGGCCACTCCTTGCTGGGTCAAGGTCGAAAGGGTTTCTGTAATTTACGAGGAGTTATGGACGAACTATAGCTGTAGGTCTGTAAGACCTACAATTTGGCGAATGCCTGTCGGCGTCTCTGGTGTCGACAAATTCTTAACGGTTTTGACAAATTGTAAAAGTACTCAAAATTTCCCACATCACAAACAATGTGTCATAGGAATTTAACTCTTCAATTTCAAAACTCGTGCCTAGAGAACTTCGCGAAAAGTTCCTCTGAAGGAAATGTTTCCATGGGTTTCTTCTTACTTCGAGGGTAGATAAGTAAGTCATTACATGGAGAAATGACGAACTGATCCAAGTAATAAAGACGTACCCTACTCATTTAGTTCATGAAAACTATGAGCGTATTAGTCCTATCCGAAGGGTATCACTACGGACTCGAAGTGTCTGCATCGATTTCGGAAGATAGTCTTCCGGAAATCCTTCCCTAACACTCGAACTGGTGATATACGGATCTCAGATCCATTCTTGGAAGTAATTCTTTCCTTGTGCTTGCTCAACCATTTCATCTATGCGAGGCAGAGATAACGATTTCTAATGAAAAATCTTGACGGAGTACTCGATAGCCGAGGTACATACGATGCGATCCGTCGATCTCTGGAAGAATATGACCGGGGTTCTCTAGGGTGAGAAGGCTAGTCTTCTAATTCTATTTCTTTGTGGTTCGCTAAGTTGTCCGGGATGATCTGGTATCTCTGTAGGTGTTTAGACTATAGGGCGATCCATTTACGGGAGTCATACTGGGTTCTAAGTTTGATCACATGACGATGTGATTACTCGTAGTCTTGAGCAGTTCTCCGTCCTGAAGTTCATATTAGAATTCATGCATGGTCTCACAATCACAATTTCGTGTATACGAGTCGTATATAATTAAGATTGAAAAGGTAGTCGAATAACTGATTCTTCTTTAAGCTCGCATCCCATCGGGGAAAAAGAAGTTAAAGTGGAATCATCAATTCTAAACCTGTAGAACCTTGATTAGATATCACTCTTATGTATACATTCCTCAGTGATAGATCAATCGCATGAATCCTTGGATTAAAGTTGACGTACTACACGAGTGGTACTTCGGGGATTTCTTCGAAACGAAAATAACTAAGAGGTACTCCTGGCATGAGTACTTCGGTCTTTTTATATGACGGTTTAGCTAAAAAGATGTTTACTGATAAGGAGACGTACGTATGAAGCTGTTTTTGTGTGCATCAAATTGAATCAAGTCGTATGATAATGTCGGAATCATACTAAAACTTAAAGACATTAGATTTGAACATAAGACGTTGACAGACAAAACACAACTGTGCAACCATGAACAGAGTTACAGTACTTTAGACTTACGACAAGACTGTTGTTGCGAATAAGGTATACTACAAAAGACAAGTATACACAACACGAGCATCCCTATACAGACAGGATCTCGCAAAAGGTAAGACTCTAGTTGCACTAGTTCTGGATAGTTGATAAGTCTGTTACAACGAAACGCCTTAATTACATTAACGTGGGTTCCGGAGCAGGTTCTCCCGCAGCTATGATCATGAGAATCCTCCCATCTGCGCCAGAGTTCTTTGCTATAGGGCAATCCTTCTTGAAGTACCCTATCTCCCCGCATTGGTGGCATGACTGGCTAGTACTAGCTTTGGTGACGGGATTGCGGTGTTTAGCCAGTGTTATGTGGACACAAGTGCCTTCCTCGTTACTCCACTTTGAAAATTGCTTCCTAAAGCGTTCGGCGTTATAACTAATCTCGTGTGTAGGGTTAGTCCTGATGAAAGGGACTTGAGTGATGGGTCGTGCCGGTGCTCCACAGCCACGAGCGTAGTGTCCTATTTTTAGGCAATTATGTAACAGCCCGAAATCCAGGTATTCTTCGTTTGGCCTTGCATCTTGGTTAAGTTTTGTGAATTAGGGTTTTCATGGTAAGCGAGTACATTGGGCGTACAAGGTATACGCTGCGCGTACTCGCGCGCCACATTTTGGACGCGTTTTCCCTCTGGTACGCGGGGCGTACCCAAGGTTACGCTCGGCGTAATGTATTCAGACCCAAACCCTAAATTCCTTTGATGGGGCTATATAAGGAACATGTGGTTGGTCTTTTTAGCCACCATCCATCAGAGTGAAACCCTAAAAAGAGTGTACCCTCGTTCCTAGGCCATTGTGTGTGTATTCTAAGTTTGGTGGTGCCATTTCAAGGTTGCATAGAAGAAGAAGAGCTTGTTGGAGAGCCTAGAAGTGGTGCTCAAGTGTAGATCTGAACTTTGCAAGGGCTAAAGCTTCATTTCCAGGTGTAAAGTTCAGATCTTGTCACTTAGTTCATGTTGTATGCTTCAAAGGTCATTTTCTAGGGTTTAAGTCCCAAAGGTGGAGACTTTTGTGCAAATAGCCTCCATAAGCTTAGATACTTCATATTTCTGATCTATTGGAGTTGTAGACTCATAAAAATGGCATCTTGGATGTGGGGATTTCACCATGCATGAGATCTAGGTCCTTGAGTTTGAATAAAAGGTTGTATTGTAATGTTGGAGCCTTTACAGTCGTGCCAAGGCATAAAGGTCTCGACTTTGTGGGTTAAGACACGTTAAAAGAGTCGGATCTAGAAGTGGAAGTAATGGCTTAACCGATTAAGACCAGAAATGGAAAGTGGCTGATTCTGGGGGTTACGCTGGGCGTAAGGGGTTGGCGACGTACGCCCCGCGTACATCTAGAGTACGCCCCGCGTACTCTCAGGGTGTGACTTTGGTTGAATTTTAGGGTTTTGGTCAACTTGAGGACTTTAGGTCAAGGAAGGGTAAAATGTACAGTGTAATAAGGAGTTTTTAAACACATAAAGTGTTTACGAAAAACATTTGAAGGAAACTGTTTGGTAAAACGGCTAATGAGTAGCCAATCATTTGAGTCCTGCTTATTAATCACATGTGATTGATATAATACTTTAGGATAATTCTACTTGTATTCCCCCATAAAACATTTAAAAATGGTTTAAAACATTAATTAAGGGGTATGAACTCACCTACAGTAAGTGATTGGAATTGAACGGACTGTTATCGTAAGGAAGGATCGGACAAGTGCTTGGTGTCAAGTGAAGACTTTAGACACACACATGATCCTAATTACATATGAAGACATATGTATATAAATAATTAGTGATTAAAACACTAATTATACATGTATATGCATTTTAATGCGAGGAAAACACTTTTGGTCAAGTGCTAAGAGGCAAATGGGTTGCAACAAAGGAGTGCAAAGCCTCTAATGGGAGTTTATGGTCAAATGACCATATACTTTGGAGTTAACGGCCCAGGGGAATAAAATTCTGGCCATAAACTCTCAACAAGGTCTCTAAATGAAGCCTATCATTTATACAACTAGTTTGGTGAATTGTTTCAAGGCTTAATCAAGTATTTGGGTGACATTTGCCCCCTTTATAGGGGTTTACGGCCCTGGGACCATATCCCATGGAGATTACGACCGTAATCTCCTTTGGGGGAAGTTTTATGGTGCTTTCAAGCCTCTAATTTAACAAGGAATAAATCAAGGAAAATATCCAAGGCTTTAGGACGATTTATGGCACCATTTGGCACTATTAAATGGAGTTCATGGCCCTGGAACATCTTGGCCTGTGAACATCTTTTTCTTGGTGTTCTAAGTGTGTTAGCTACTCCTAAACTCATTAAGGTACATGCCCAAATTAGTATCTTGGCTTAAGGAGGGTTTTTGAGCCATTTTGGCACTTAAACATGGAGTTCACGGCCCAAGAACCTCCTCGGCCGTGAACTCTCTTTCACCCTTGAATCTTGATTGTTTTGGTGTCCTAAACATGCAATGGTGGGTTCTAGTTCTTGGGCGGTAAACTCCCGAATCTTGGGGTTTTGGCATGATTTTGATGTTATAAACTACAATCTAATCTATATTATATAACTAGATCGAAGTACTCACAATTTGGGATAAAAACCCGAAGATCCGTGAGAGAGAATTTAGCTTTTCTCTAATTGGAATTGTAACTAATGAACTATTTGGTTTAGATTTCTATATATAGTCCTGAGATTGTTGGCAGAAAATAATTTTATTCCCATAATGAACTCTACTATCCTAGAGTATTGGAATAAGAGTGTTGCACAAACCCTAGTGCATCCACTCTCCTGATATCTCTTTAAGTGTAAACCTTGAAAAACTGCCAAACTTATACCCGAAGTCTGGAATTTCACTGAAATTGTTCTAACTTCTATTGGCTTCAAATGGTTTGTACATAATGGAAATTTCGGGGTGTCACATCATCCCCCTGTTAAAGGGAATTTCGTCCCGAAATTAGAATTTAGGCAAGGAAGTAGGTACGAATGATCGAGTCGTGAGGAGGAAACTTCCTAATCGATTGGTTCTAGCGTACCTAAGTGAAATCGGGTTCTCGGTTGGTATCCCAACGAAACTTCACTAATGGGCGACGACGTTGCTTCGTCCGCTTGATCTCTCGGTCGAGGGTCACTATGGTTCTAATACGAAGGCGAGGATCTCGACGAGTGGACTTACAAGAGTCCTAACGGAAAGGTATGATTTCACAATCGAGATGCGAAGAGTAGAATGTAAGTTACTGAGTTCGCGGAGTAGCTCTAGTGTGTGCGAGGTACAGGACCGATTCTGGTAAGAATCTCGATGGTCCTATCTATCTTGGATTTTGCTTTCCACGCTTACAGAGCATATTAAGCCGCTCCCAGAGTGAGACTTCCTAATGAACTTGGTCTCTCCCTTGGAATCTCCAAGGTTTCCTTTTCTTGTTTAACTTCCCAGTCAAGGGCCACTCCTTGCTGGGTCAAGGTCGAAAGGGTTTCTGTAATTTACGAGGAGTTATGGACGAACTATAGCTGTAGGTCTGTAAGACCTACAATTTGGCGAATGCCTGTCGGCGTCTCTGGTGTCGACAAATTCTTAACGGTTTTGACAAATTGTAAAAGTACTCAAAATTTCCCACATCACAAACAATGTGTCATAGGAATTTAACTCTTCAATTTCAAAACTCGTGCCTAGAGAACTTCGCGAAAAGTTCCTCTGAAGGAAATGTTTCCATGGGTTTCTTCTTACTTCGAGGGTAGATAAGTAAGTCATTACATGGAGAAATGACGAACTGATCCAAGTAATAAAGACGTACCCTACTCATTTAGTTCATGAAAACTATGAGCGTATTAGTCCTATCCGAAGGGTATCACTACGGACTCGAAGTGTCTGCATCGATTTCGGAAGATAGTCTTCCGGAAATCCTTCCCTAACACTCGAACTGGTGATATACGGATCTCAGATCCATTCTTGGAAGTAATTCTTTCCTTGTGCTTGCTCAACCATTTCATCTATGCGAGGCAGAGATAACGATTTCTAATGAAAAATCTTGACGGAGTACTCGATAGCCGAGGTACATACGATGCGATCCGTCGATCTCTGGAAGAATATGACCGGGGTTCTCTAGGGTGAGAAGGCTAGTCTTCTAATTCTATTTCTTTGTGGTTCGCTAAGTTGTCCGGGATGATCTGGTATCTCTGTAGGTGTTTAGACTATAGGGCGATCCATTTACGGGAGTCATACTGGGTTCTAAGTTTGATCACATGACGATGTGATTACTCGTAGTCTTGAGCAGTTCTCCGTCCTGAAGTTCATATTAGAATTCATGCATGGTCTCACAATCACAATTTCGTGTATACGAGTCGTATATAATTAAGATTGAAAAGGTAGTCGAATAACTGATTCTTCTTTAAGCTCGCATCCCATCGGGGAAAAAGAAGTTAAAGTGGAATCATCAATTCGAAACCTGTAGAACCTTGATTAGATATCACTCTTATGTATACATTCCTCAGTGATAGATCAATCGCATGAATCCTTGGATTAAAGTTGACGTACTACACGAGTGGTACTTCGGGGATTTCTTCGAAACGAAAATAACTAAGAGGTACTCCTGGCATGAGTACTTCGGTCTTTTTATATGACGGTTTAGCTAAAAAGATGTTTACTGATAAGGAGACATACGTATGAAGCTGTTTTTGTGTGCATCAAATTGAATCAAGTCGTATGATAATGTCGGAATCATACTAAAACTTAAAGACATTAGATTTGAACATAAGACGTTGACAGACAAAACACAACTGTGCAACCATGAACAGAGTTACAGTACTTTAGACTTACGACAAGACTGTTGTTGCGAATAAGGTATACTACAAAAGACAAGTATACACAACACGAGCATCCCTATACAGACAGGATCTCGCAAAAGGTAAGACTCTAGTTGCACTAGTTCTGGATAGTTGATAAGTCTGTTACAACGAAACGCCTTAATTACATTAACGTGGGTTCCGGAGCAGGTTCTCCCGCAGCTATGATCATGAGAATCCTCCCATCTGCGCCAGACTTCTTTGCTATAGGGCAATCCTTCTTGAAGTACCCTATCTCCCCGCATTGGTGGCATGACTGGCTAGTACTAGCTTTGGTGACGGGATTGCGGTGTTTAGCCAGTGTTATGTGGACACAAGTGCCTTCCTCGTTACTCCACTTTGAAAATTGCTTCCTAAAGCGTTCGGCGTTATAACTAATCTCGTGTGTAGGGTTAGTCCTGATGAAAGGGACTTGAGTGATGGTTCGTGCCGGTGCTCCACAGCCACGAGCGTAGTGTCCTATTTTTAGGCAATTATGTAACAGCCCGAAATACAGGTATTCTTCGTTTGGCCTTGCATCTTGGTTAAGTTTTGTGAATTAGGGTTTTCATGGTAAGCGAGTACATTGGGCGTACAAGGTATACGCTGCGCGTACTCGCGCGCCTCATTTTGGACGCGTTTTCCCTCTGGTACGCGGGGCGTACCCAAGGTTACGCCCGGCATAATGTATTCAGACCCAAACCCTAAATTCCTTTGATGGGGCTATATAAGGAACATGTGGTTGGTCTTTTTAGCCACCATCCATCAGAGTGAAACCCTAAAAAGAGTGTACCCTCGTTCCTAGACCATTGTGTGTGTATTCTAAGTTTGGTGGTGCCATTTCAAGGTTGCATAGAAGAAGAAGAGCTTGTTGGAGAGCCTAGAAGTGGTGCTCAAGTGTAGATCTGAACTTTGCAAGGGCTAAAGCTTCATTTCCAGGTGTAAAGTTCAGATCTTGTCACTTAGTTCATGTTGTATGCTTCAAAGGTCATTTTCTAGGGTTTAAGTCCCAAAGGTGGAGACTTTTGTGCAAATAGCCTCCATAAGCTTAGATACTTCATATTTCTGATCTATTGGAGTTGTAGACTCATAAAAATGGCATCTTGGATGTGGGGATTTCACCATGCATGAGATCTAGGTCCTTGAGTTTGAATAAAAGGTTGTATTGTAATGTTGGAGCCTTTACAGTCGTGCCAAGGCATAAAGGTCTCGACTTTGTGGGTTAAGACACGTTAAAAGAGTCGGATCTAGAAGTGGAAGTAATGGCTTAACCGATTAAGACCAGAAATGGAAAGGGGCTGATTCTGGGGGTTACGCTGGGCGTAAGGGGTTGGCGACGTACGCCCCGCGTACATCTAGAGTACGCCCCGCGTACTCTCAGGGTGTGACTTTGGTTGACTTTTAGGGTTTTGGTCAACTTGAGGACTTTAGGTCAAGGAAGGGTAAAATGGTCTTTTACCCTCTAAGGAATGATGATAAGGAGTAAAGTTCTAAGTGGTGGAAGTCCTTGTGTAATATATGATATTTTTATGTTTAGGCGAGGTTGAGCCGTCGTTCGAGGTCGGTGTTAGCAAGGACTCGAGATCTTAGACTTTCCATGAGGTGAGTCTTCTCACTATACTGTACCCGGAAGGGTTTTGACTGTGTGACCGGAAGGTCGGATATGATATGAGACGTATGTGCAATGTGTGAAAAGTTAATTGTTATATGCGCTATGTATAATATGCTTGATATGGGCTGGAAGGCATTATATTATGGGCCTGAAGGCGAATATGTTATGGGCCGGAAGGCGAATACGTTATGGGCCGGAAGGCATTATGTTATGGGTCGGAAGGCATTATGTTATGGGCCGGAAGGCGAATATGTTATGGGCCGGAAGGCGTTGTAATGTGGACCGGAAGGTCAGGGCCTGGGAAGGCGTATGTGCATAAGTTGTATTTTGGGGAACTCACTAGGCATTTATGCTTACAGTTGTTGTGTTACATGTTTCAGGTACCAGCGAGGACCGTGGGAAGGCGCCGACGTGATCTGTACACACTGATAGGGGATTTATGATCTTGGGATTTGTATGATTCGTTTTATGACATGATACATTGGATTTTTATGCTTTATTGTGGATGGAAATACAATTTTAAGAAATGAAAAATTTGTTTTAAAATTTACGTTGTTACAAGTTGGTATCAGAGCCTTGGTTTGAGGGATTCGGGTACACCTTCGGGCGTAACTGAACTCAAACCGAGGATTTGAGAAAATTTTTCAAAAACAAAAGCATAAAATTTTTGTAAGGGATTTTGTGGTAATCAAGAAGGAAGCAGTGTGTACGATCAGCCAGCGCCCGAACGGTAAAAATCCCCAAAATACTCTTACAACATGTGTTATGAGATATGATATGATATGATACGATATGAAATGCATGCTAGAAGACTAGGTATTCATATTAGCACTAGAGTGGCCTGATTTGAGATGCCTTAGTCTAGGAAATCTGTTGCTATGAGATGCTTTGATAGTGAGCGGGTAACTAGTGCATGGCAAGAATAGAGTACTCAGTATCCGGGGTTTGGGGAGGAGGACTTGGGGTGGATGTTGATGCGGTGTAGTCGGTAGTATTGGGCCCGTACTACCGAAGACACTGGGTCAGTGGGCGACCCAAGTAAGAATCCCTAGGTATCGGGGACTGAGTAGGGTTGCGTTATCGAGTGCGATTATGCTCGATAGAGTCTATGATATTTCTATGTTGTATTTCAGAGGCATCATGGTTGGACCACGCCACAGACCTAGTACGAGCAGTGTGAGTGACGAGGAGATTCGTCAGATGATTCATGAGGAGGTGGCTACAGCGATCCGGACTGAGATTCCGGAGATGTTCGGGTCTATTAAGACCACTTTGATGGAGACCTTTGATGAGCGGTATGCCGCGTTGACTGAGGCTGCAGCCGCTGCAGCTACCGCAGCTGTGGCCGCTACCAGACCACAGGGAGGTGACTCGTTGCTGTTTCAGGAGTTCAACAACACGAAGCCACCTGAGTTTGATGGGATGCAGGATCCGATCGCTGCGATGAGATGGATTGCTGATATCTAGGGATGCTTCTACACTTGTTCATGTCCGGAGCATCTGAGAGTACGGTTTGCCTTGAACCAGCTCCGTCTGGGAGCGAAGGATTGGTGGAAGTTTGTGACGGCGAACTTCACTTTGGCAGAGATCTCAGCTGTGACGTGGCAGAGGTTTACCTCTACGTTCAGAGATGAGTACGTTCCCCCGGTGGAGAGGGAGCGGTTGGTTCAGGAGTTCTTGACCCTCAAGCAGGGTAATGATTCAGTTATGGTGATCACGCGGAAGTTTCATGAGAGGGCAATGTTCTGCCCCGAGCAGGTGTTCACAGAGCAGGCTCGGATGAGCCGGTATTTGGGTGTGTTGAGGAGGGATATCCGGGAGTTCGTGTCGAACTCAACATATCATACCTTTGCTGAGCTTCAGGCGAATGCCATGAAGCGCGAGATCGAGTTGGAGACCCAGGCCAGGGAGGAGGCCGAGTCTCAATGGGTGGATCGGCGGCCGGCTCAGTCTCAGCCAGCAGCCAAGCGGACTAAGTCCGCCGATACGAGGACGGGAGGTCCGAAGGGCCGCACTTGCGGAAAGTGCGGCAAGGGTCACGAGGGGACATGTCGATCAGGTGCTTGCTACAAGTGTGGTAAGGAGGGGCACGTCGCTAGGGATTGCCCCAAGGGGTTTATGGTTTGCTTTCATTGCAACCAGACCGGCCATCGGAAGGCCGAGTGCCCTCGGCTTCTCCAGGGATCTACACCAGCTGCTAGGACTTCTGAGACTCGACCAGTGAAGGCCGAGGCCCCGAGGGCTCGTGGGAGAGCTTTCCAGTTGACTGCGGAGGAGGTCCGCGCGGCGCCTGATGTTGTGGCTGGTATGTATTCTTTCATATATGTATTATTCTTTTATGAGATGTTATGCTTAATTCATGATATGCGTAGGTACTTTCCTTGTGAATTCTGTACTTGCCTTAGTATTATTTGACTCGGGTGTGAGTCGCTCTTTCGTATCTCTGTCTTTTAGTCAGCACCTTTATACTGATCGGGAATTGATGAGTCGGCCTCTGAGGGTTTCCATAGCTGACGAGAAAGTGATATATGCCGCAGACGTGATTCGAGGATGTGTGCTCGAGATTTTTGGTGTCGAATTCCCTATAGATTTGGTTCCTATATATATGGGGGATGTCTGCGTTATCGTGGGTATGGACTGGTTGAGTAAGTTTGGGGCAGTTATTGACTGCGAGAGACAGCTGGTGACGATTCGAGATCCTAGTGGGGGAGTGCTTTCAGTGTATGGCGAGGGGACCCGGTGCGGGTCGGCGTTTTGTTCGGCTGCCAGGGCAAGGCAGAGTTTGCAGCAGGGCTGCAATGGATTCGTAGCCTACGTGACGGATACTCGAGTGGCCGCGGGGAGGCCCAATTCGGTGGATGACGTTCCTATTGTATGCGAGTTTTCGGATGTGTTCCCCGAGGAGTTACCAGGTGTGCCCCCGGAAAGGCAAGTGGAGTTCCGTATCGATTTGGTTCCGGGAGCGGCGCCCATTGCCAAGGCGCCTTATCGTCTCGCTCCACCGGAAATGCAGGAGTTATCTTCGCAACTTCAGGAGCTGTTGGGAAAGGGGTTTATCCGGCCGAGTAGCTCACCTTGGGGAGCGCCGATATCCGTTACCTAGGATCGATGATATGTTTGATCAGTTGCAGGGGGCATATTGGTTCTCCAAGATAGACTTGAGGTCGGGTTATCATCAGATGAGGGTTCGGAATGAAGATATTCAGAAGAATGCTTTCAGAACTCGTTATGGACATTATGAGTTTGTGGTGATGCCTTTTGGGCTCACCAATACCCCAGCTGCGTTCATGGACCTCATGAACAGGGTGTGTAGACCAATGCTGGATTGGTCGGTGATCGTCTTCATTGATGATATTCTGGTATATTCGATATCTAGGGAGCAGCACGAGGAGCATTTGAGGGAGATTCTTAGAGTTCTGAGGTCAGAGAGGCTGTACGCCAAATTCTCCAAGTGTGATTTCTGGTTACGAGAGGTCCAGTTCCTAGGGCACCTCGTTAATCAGAACGGAATTTTGGTCGATCCGGCCAAGATAGAGGCAGTGATGAGATGGGAAGTTTCGAGATCGCCCACAGAGATCAGGAGCTTTCTGGGTTTGGCTGGAGATTATCGTAGGTTTATCAAGGATTTCTCCAAGATCTCCGTGCCACTCACTAGGATGACCCGAAAGGACGTTGCATTTTTGTGGGCACCGGAGCAGCAGTCCTCATTCGAGACCCTTCGTCAGAAATTGTGCGAGGCCCCGGTGCTTGCACTCCCGGAAGGGATGGAAGATTTTGTGGTGTACTGTGATGCATCTATATCGGGTTTAGGGGCGGTGCTTATGTAGAGGGGGCATGTGATAGCGTATGCTTCGAGGCAGTTGAAGCCTCATGAGTCGAGATATCCCACCCACGACCTGGAATTGGGGGTTGTGGTATTTGCCCTCAAGATCTGGCGGCATTATCTTTATAGGGTTCGGTGTACCATCTACACGGACCACAAGAGTCTGAAGTACTTGATGGATCAGCCAAACCTGAATATGCGACAGAGGAGATGGTTGGATGTGGTGAAGGATTACGATTGTGAGATCCTGTACCACCTGGGTAAGGCTAATGTGGTAGCCGACGCGTTGAGCCGTAGGGCGGAAAGCGCCCCGATCCGAGATATTTGTATGAGGTTGACGGTGATGACCCTGATTTTAGACACCATTCGAGGAGCTCAGGCTGAGGCTGTGAAGCCAGAAAACCAGAAGAGGGAGCGGGTTGTGGGTCAGGTATCATGATTCGTTACGGATGGTCGAGGGCTTATGACTTTCCAGGGTCGGATTTGGGTACCGTTTGTGGGCAGTACGCGCACTATTTTGATGGAGGAAGCGCACCGATCGAAATTCTCGATTCATCCCGGGGCTACGAAAATGTATTTGGATCTAAGGAAGGAGTATTGGTGGCCCTGTATGAAAAGGGATGTTGCATGGTTTGTCGAGAGATGCCTGACTTGTCGGCAGGTTAAGGTCGAGCACCAGCGTCCGCACGGTAAGTTGCAGCCGCTAGAGATTCCCGAATGGAAGTGGGAACAGATTACCATGGATTTTATCACCAAATTGCCGCGGACAACGAGGGGAGTCGACGCGATTTGGGTGATCGTGGATAGATTGACGAAGAGCGCTCATTTCCTAGCCATCAGCGAGCGCTCTTCTGCGGAGAAGGTGGCGGAATTATACGTGAGGGAGGTGGTATCGCGGCATGGGGTTCCGATGTCGATTGTGTCAGATCATGATGTGCGTTTTACTTCCAGGTTTTCGAAGAAGTTTCATGAGGAGTTGGGTGCGAGACTGCATTTCAGTACCGCATACCACCCGCAGACAGACGGACAGAGTGAGCGGACGATTCAGACGCTTGAGGATATGCTCCGTGCATGTGGTTTAGATTTTGGAGGGAGCTGGGACACCTACCTGCCTTTAGCAGAGTTTTCGTACAACAACAGCCATCATTCGAGCATTGGTATGCCACCCTTTGAGCTGTTGTATGGTCGGAGGTGTCGCACCCCCATCTGTTGGGGAGAAGTGGGGTAGAGGGTGATGTGTAGCACGGAGATTGTACTCCAGACGACCGAGCAGATTCAGCAGGTCAGGCAGAGGTTGTTGACTGCGCAGAGTTGCCAGAAGAGTTATGCGGACAGGCGGCAGCCCGAGCTCGAGTTTCAGGTTGGCGACCTTGTGCTCCTAAAGGTCTCTCCTTGGAAAGGGGTGATACGATTCAGGAAAAGGGGCAAGTTGGGACCCCGGTATATTGGACCCTTCAGGATAATTGCTAGGGTAGGCCGGGTAGCCTACCGGTTAAAGCTACCTGCTGAGTTGGGGCAGATTCATGATACCTTTCATGTCTCGCAGTTGAGGAAATGTATTGCCGACGAGTCGGCAGTGGTGCGATTGGATGATATTCAGGCGGATGCAGGCCTGAACTATGTGGGGAGACCAGTAGCGATCAGGGATCGGAAAGTTAAGGTTTTGAGGAACAAGGAAATACCCCTGGTACAAGTGCAGTGGCAACATCGGAAAGGGTCCGAGCTGACGTGGGAGACCGAGTCTGAGATGCGGGATCAGTATCCGGAGTTGTTTTCGGTATGAGACTTCGGGGGCGAAGTCTGATTCTAGTGGGGGAGAATTGTAACAGCCCGAAATCTAGGTATTCTTGTTTTGGCCTTGCATCTTGGTTAAGTTTTGTGAATTAGGGTTTTCATGGTAAGCAAGTACGCTGGGCGTACAAGGTGTACACTACGCGTACTCGCGCGCCTCATTTTGGACGCGTTTTCCCTTAGGTACGCGGGGCGTACCCAAGGTTACGCCCGGCGTAATGTATTCAGACCCAAACCCTAAATTCCTTTGATGGGGCTATATAAGGAACATGTGGCTGGTCTTTTCAGTCACCATCTATCAGAGTGAAACCCTAAAAAGAGTGTACCCTCATTCCTAGGCCATTGTGTGTGTATTCTAAGCTTGGTGGTGCCATTTCAAGGTTGCATAGAAGAAGAAGAGCTTATTGGAGAGGCTAGAAGTGGTGCTCAAGTGTAGATTTGAACTTTGCAAGGGCTAAAGCTTCATTTCCAGGTATAAAGTTCGGATCTTGTCACTTAGTTCATGTTGTATGCTTAAAAGGTCATTTTCTAGGGTTTAAGTCCCAAAGGTGGAGACTTTTGTGCAAATAGCCTCCATAAGCTTAGATACTTCATATTTCTGATCTATTGGAGTTGTAGACTCATAAAAATGGCATCTTGGACGTGGGGATTTCACCATGCATGAGATCTAGGTCCTTGAGTTTGAATAAAAGGTTGTATTGTAATGTTGGAGCCTTTACAATCATCCCAAGGCTTAAAGGTCTCGACTTTATGGGTTAAGACACGTTAAAAGAGTCGGATCTAGAAGTGGAAGTAATGGCTTAACCGATTAAGACCAGAAATGGAAAGTGGCTGATTCTGGGGGTTACGCTGGGCGTAAGGGGTTGGCGATGTACGCCCCGCGTACATCTAGAGTACGCCCCGCGTACTCTCAGGGTTTGACTTTGGTTGACTTTTAGGGTTTTGGTCAACTTGAGGACTTTAGGTCAAGGAAGGGTAAAATGGTCTTTTACCCTCTGAGGAATGATGATAAGGAGTAAAGTTCTAAGTGGTGCAAGTCCTTGTGTAATATATGATATTTTTATGTTTAGGCGAGGTTGAGCAGTCGTTCGAGGTTGGTGTTAGCAAGGACTTGAGATCTTAGACTTTCCACGAGGTGATTCTTCTCACTATACTGTACCCGGAAGGGTTTTGACTATGTGACCGGAAGGTCGGATATGATATGAGACGTATGTGCTATGTGTGAAAAGTTAATTGTTATATGCGCTATGTATAATATGCTTGATATGGGCCGGAAGGCATTATATTATGGGCCGGAAGGCATTATGTTATGGGCCGGAAGGCGAATATGTTATGGGCCGGAAGGCGTTGTAATGTGGACCGGAAGGTTAGGGCCTGGGAAGGTGTATGTGCATAAGTTGTATTTTGGGGAACTCACTAGGCATTTATGCTTACAGTTGTTGTGTTACATGTTTCAGGTACCAGCGAGGACTGTGGGAAGGCGCCGGCGTGATCTGTACACACTGATAGGGGATTTATGATCTTGGGATTTGTATGATTTGTTTTATGACATGATACATTGGATTTTTATGCTTTATTATGGATGGAAATACAATTTTAAGAAATGAAAAATTTGTTTTAAAATTTACGTTGTTACGAATTCCAACATTGCATCTCATGGCAAGCCCCATGATGGTGGAAACTACACTTATCACACTTCGGGAATTTTCCCTCGTATGGCCTGCTCGGTACGGGAATGGCAGGGGTTTCCACTTGTTGCTATTGCATGGAATGTTTTTGGGATTTCTTACGTTCCTTCTGAGCTTGACACCTTCGTTTCTTGTTCTCTGTCTTTCGGCTTTGCGAGCCTGTGACTGTTACTGTTTGTTGGTTTCCCGGTTTGGTACTACCATCAAAACTCTCGATTCCATTGTCAGTCTGGCTTGTGATGCCTGGGTTGAGGTGTGTAAGGAAAGTTGTCATAGCAGCTGCTACTGCAGCTTGTAATGTAGCGGCGTCAACATGGAGGATAGGGGTTTCGTTGCTTGGCTGATTGTTTCCGGATGACGACATGATTCTGTAACACGAAAGATAAGGATTTTGTGAGCGCTTCTGGTTGACACTAGATGTACTTCGATTGCTCAATCCAAGAGTAAGAGTATGTTCTCGAAAGTTTGACCTACATCCCTATGATTCAGTCCTAGCACGAAAATGGAAGTATGATCGCGAAGGTTTGACCTACATCCCTATGATGCAGTCCTAGTAATGAGTAGAAGTAAGTTCGTAGAATGGTCTCAAAACGTTTGTTGTTCAAACCGAGGTATCGTGGGTTGGTGAATAACAAGATCCAACCACTGAAAGAGACTTGGAAATGTATCCAGATCTAACTTGCTATAATCCAATGACTTGACTAAAGCATGTTTCAGATAGACTCCAATGAAAGTATGATCAGAGTACTTGAGTAAAGAATGACACAGAAGTTAGCCGACTGTCAATATCTTTGATATTTATGACGTAAAGATTCAGGAAAATGACCTTGTAAACGTATTACATCATATCCAGAGAAGATAATTCTTGACAACATAAGGACCTAACCTAAAGTACTTACAGTACAAGGTAATTTCATAGAAAATGCCACATCGGGCATAGACAGAAAAACGATTCCTTTTAATAAAGAAAATAAAGTAAAGCGTCTACTACTGGCGACGGTCATCCCTCTGGTGAACTTTTACTTCAGCTAATTGACGTTCCACATCGAGTAGGTGTCTTTCGTACACCCTCTGGCGTACTCGGAGCTCTATGACTTCGACTCGTGATTCAGCCAGTGCTTGTAGCAGGGTTTCATGGTTTCTCTCTGATCTCTCGTGAGCATTTTCTAGACGAATGGTGTGGAGGGTATGCATTCTAGCATCGGTGACAACTTCAGTAATGTGATATAGGGCTGTCCTGCCTTGAATCTCATTTCGGGCCACTCTACGGACCAAGAATGGCAAGCTTCTATGTGATGAGCCCCCATTGCTCAGGTCGTAAAAGCTTCGGTCTCCATTAAATGGCATCAGCTGATCTCATCCTTGGCTCCATGTTTCCAAGCATTCCACCCACTCAGGCGTCGGGCCATGAAAAGCCGGACGAGGGTTCGGAATTGGAAAGGGAGTTGCTCGGGCTAGGTTCTCAACCTCTGGTTCGGAATTAGCATCGTCCGTAGGGTTTTCATCTTGGTGATCATTCAAAGGGATAGGATGACCATTCTCTGGTTCTTCTCCAAACCAACCAGCTATGACTTCGTTCGGAAGATATTGGTTGTCGTGGGGATGGAGTCCAGCCATGTTATCTAAGCGAGAATTGGGTTAAGAAAATAATTATTAGACGAACTATCTAGATAATTAGTTAGAAAATCTTCATTAGTTACATTGCTATTTGTGAAGTGCATACCAGTTATATGTAATCGAAACATGATAGGCCTTCGAATATGTGACCTTAACTCCAAATTCACACAAAATCGGGGTGAAGTAAAATTTCACAGATTCTAAGTCTATAACATCCTAATTACATATATCCTTAGTGTATCCACTTAGCAACTATCAACTTAGTAATGAAGATCCCGTTTTAGTTCTCAAGTATAACGTACTTATAGTATCACCAAATACTCCTATAGTATTTTAAATTTAATGTTATGTTCTACTGTTCTCATTGTGGTAGGATTAGTATGATTTTAGCATTGTTACAACCACACAATTAAACTTAGGCACATGCTAGTCAACCCTCGGATAATATAGGTGATTAGGCTATATCTTCCCAGTTTTGACCATAAGTCTCTAAGCCCACTTGTGTTGTCCAACAATCGTAATTCTTTTGTACTGTCCTAGTGACACTGATTTTAGTATGAATGCAGGCACATATACTTAATTAAATATTTTAATATCTAAAGTATAAACTCTTGGTCAGAGTATTTTTAATCCCTTATGTATTTATAGTTAGTATATCTTTTATGGGTTCATATACTTAATTCACTATAAACAATGCTCTGATACCAATCTGTCATACCCCAAAACCAAGTACGATGGAAACGTTCTTGGGCGGAGGACGTCATGTACAGTATCACAACAATGAAAGGTAGTAAACTAGTAACAACATCATCCATTGCATTAACAATATAATTATTATACAAGTGTGTTCTGTCAAATTTTGATAAACACTAAAGCATAAATCAAAATGAAAGATGAGTCTTGAACCAGCAAGTATCAGCTTTGAAGCTGGTGAGATCATAAGTATTTTAGTGTCTTAATTTGTATGCAAAAAATTGTTTGTAAATGAATTGTAAGTATGAAAATGTTTGTAAATGAACTGTAAGTATGAAAATGTTTGTAAATGAACTGTAAGTATGAAAATGTTTGTATAACTACTGTAAACGTTTGAAAAACCCTAGAAATCCCTATGATTCCTACTATTTAAACAAGTGTGTCTTCTACCAAGAGCTAACTATTCTAAATGTAGTCTTCTACCAAGACTTAACTGTTCTAAATGTTCGTTTCTTGTAAAAGTGTGTCATTTTCCCAAGTGTAACTATCATTATCAAAATATAGTTTTTACATTAAATGTTTAAGTGAAATGATCACTAAATATAAGAAAAGGGAAAATAAATGTAGTACTGTAGTGTTGTATTACAGGAACTACTACTGTACTAACTACCTTAAACTAGATTTATATTAAGGCATCATGTGATTAATTGTACAATATTATCGACTGGTAACAACGACATACGAATGGTCGTAAAACGGAATGGCGTTTGGGTCCCGCAGACCTGCAGGTCTGGCTGTAGCTAGCAGCAAGGTGTGGGATAGTCAATCCAGTATAGATCTATACGCAAACTCACGCTCTCCCTCCAAGAGAATTCTGGCTACAACTCGGGCCATGACATTTAAGGCATGCTCCGATACAGTGGATCACAATTTTTAAGGTAATCATGTATATGTAATGTAATGTTACTTGTTCTAGTATCGTTGTATATGTTCTCTTCTTAGTATAGTTGTATATGTTCTTCTCTAGTATAATTGTATATGTTATTCTCTAGTATAGTTGTATATGTTCTACTCTAGTATAGTTGTATGTGTTCTCATAGTAGTAAGTATTGACTCTTGAATGAACTGACTCATAGTATGATATCGTGTTCTAGTAATAGTTCTATTATCTTCCTAAACCACCCCAATGGTAGTTTACCAGTAATCTAACTGGTACCTATGGACATGGATGTATACCCTTGCTACCCAAGGGCATGGATGAACTGGAAGGGCCTTTTATGACTATATATGTACATATGTTATATAACTAATATTTAAACGACCTTCGGACAAGTACCCGATATCCCACCAGACCACATCTCAAGCGCGAAAAGGAAATAGAGTGGGTAGCCTTCCTAAGTCTTTTAAACATTTCTTATATAACTATACATATAGAGGCATGCAATTTATAACATAAAAGCATAAAATAAGATTTGTAAAACCTTTGAACATAAATATTTTCTAAGAAAAGATCGACTTGATGTCGATCTATAAAATGGTTTTGAAGCATTGGGTTTGATAAAGCAGTTTAGTATAAAGAACATTTGTTTGAAACACAATTATAAATAAGTTTGAAATGTAATATACAGAGTAAAATGTACAGTGTAATAAGGAGTTTTTAAACACATAAAGTGTTTATGAAAAACATTTGAAGGAAACTGTTTGGTAAAATGGCTAATGAGTAGCCAATCATTTGAATGCTGCTTATTAATCACATGTGATTGATATAATATTTAGCATTATTCTACTTGTATCCTCCCATAAAACATTTAAAAATGGTTTAAAACATTAATTAAGGGGTATGAACTCACCTACAGTAAGTGATTGGAATTGAACAGACTATTATCGTAAGGAAGGATCGGACAAGTGCTTGGTGTCAAGTGAAGACTTTAGACACACACATGATCCTAATTACATATGAAGACATATGTATATAAATAATTAGTGATTAAAACACTCATTATACAAGTATAAGCATTTTAATGCGAGGAAAACACTTTTGGTCAAGTGATAGGAGGCAAATGGGTTGCAACAAAGGAGTGCAAAGCCTCTAATGGGAGTTTATGGTCAAATGACCATATGCTTTGGAGTTTACGGCCCAAGGGAGTAAACTCCTGGCCGTAAACTTTCAACAAGGTCTCTAAATGAAGCCTATCTTTTATACAACTAGTTTGGTGAATTGTTTCAAGGCTTAATCAAGTGTTTGGGTGACATTTGCCCCCTTTATAGTGGTTTACGGCCCTAGGACCATATCCCATGGAGATTACGGCCGTAATCTCCTTTGGGGGAAGGTTTATGGTGCTTTCAAGCCTCTAATTTAACAAGGAATAAATCAAGGGAAATGTCCAAGGCTTTAGGAGGATTTATGGCACCATTTGGCACTATTTAATGGAGTTCACTGCCCTGGAACATCTTGGGCCGTGAACACCTTTTTCTTGGTGTTCAAACTGTGTTAGCTACTCCTAAACTCATTTAGGTACATGCCCAAATTAGTATCTTGGCTTAAGGATGGTTTTTAAGGCATTTTGGCACTTAAACATGGAGTTCACGGCCCAAGAACCTCCTTGGCCGTGAACTCTCTTTCACCCTTGAATCTTAATTGTTTTGGTGTCCTAAACATGCAATGGTGGGTTCTAGTTCGAGCTCCATGGCTTTGAGGGACGTTGTGACACTTTTGGCCCTTAAAATGGAGTTTACTCCCCAAGTGTTCTTGAGCGGTAAACTCCCGAATCTTGGGGTTTTGGCATGATTTTGATGTTATAAACTACAATCTAAGCTATATTATATAACTAGATCGAAGTACTCACAATTTGGGATAAAAACCCAAAGATCCGTGAGAGAGAATTCGGCTTTTCTCTAATTGGAATTGTAACTAATGAACTATTTGGTTCAGATTTCTATATATAGTCCTGAGATTTTTGGCAGAAAATATTTTTATTCCCGGAATGAACTCTACTATCCTAGAGTATTGGAATAATAGTGTTTCACAAAACCCTAGTGCATCCACTCCCCTGATATCTCTTTAAGTGTAAACCTTGAAAAACTGCCAAACTTATACCCGAAGTCTGGAATTTCACTGAAACTGTTCTAACTTCTATTGGCTTCAAATGGTTTGTACATAATGGAAATTTCTGGTTGTCACAACGTAGCACCTTTAGGTTCACTTTCCATCTCTTTAGCAGCTTCGTCAATGACCTTTTTGAGATTATCGATTTTGTTATCTGCTGTTGTCGTCTCTGAATAAATTGCTTTCTCTGGTTCATCAAACAGCCGAATGTATTCCTCGAACAAGTTGGATATTGGAAGTGAGACTTGTCAAAATTCTGGGAATATGTCACCAAGGTCACCTTCAGTCCTCCGAACCTTCTTCATATAATTGTCATCAAAGGTGACATAATAAGTCTCTTCAATTCTTTTGGAGTGTTTATTCAACACTCTGTATGCTTTTGATGACAGAGAATAACCCAGAAATATTCCTTCAACAGCTTTGATGTCAAACTTATTTCGGTTCTCTTTAGAGTTGAAAATAAAGCACCTTGAACCGAATATCTGGAAAAATTCAACATTAGGCTCATTATTATTTAAGATCACATATGGAGTAATTGAGAATCTTTTGTTGCGCAAGGACCGATTCTGAGTGTAGCGAGTAGTGCCAATTGCATCAGCCCAGAAGTATAATGGTAGTGAGGGGAAACTAAGCATTTTTCTGGCAGCTTCACATAGAGAACGGTTTCTTCTTTTAACAATCCCATTCTGTTGTGGTGTATAAGGGGCCGAAAAGTTGTGAGTTATCCCCTTATCAGTCAGAAAGTCCTCAAAATCCTTATTCTTGAATTCCAGACCATTGTCACTCTGATGTTTCTCACCGTCTTCCTCAGCTGTACTTCCACTTGTTTGATAAATGTCTTCAACTTAGGGGTTGCATCTGATTTCTGCTTAAGAAAGAAAACCCAGGTGAAGCGTGAAAAATCATCTACAATAACAAGAATGTACTTACTACCACCGATACTCTCAATAGCCGAAGGTCCACATAATTCAATGTGCAATATTTCAAGTGCTTCAACTATCTTCGTATTTATGCGTGTAGGGTGGCTCTTTCTGCCCTGTTTTCCCATCTCACATGCAGCACATAGATGCTCCTCATCGAACTTGGGAAGAGGGAGGCCCCGAACATGGTCACCAAGCACCAATTTGTTGATGTCTTTGAAGTTCAGATGTGATAGGCGTTGATGCCATAACCAGCTTTCATCGGTATTCGCCTTTGACAGTGTCACACCCCTAAACCAGAACGGCAAAATAGTTCGAGGGCGGATGAATTCATGTAGTATCGAAATAGTTAAATACATAGTAAAGAAAGTAAACACAACCAACACATATATATATATATATATATATAATTGAAAAAGTTACATCATTTGTAGGTGTTACATGTTCTAAATTATCAATTACAATATGTTGTCAAAAGATTTGTTTAGACACCTAAGCATCCCTTCTGCAAAAGCTGATGTTTACCTGTATTACTGAATCCCTGAGAAATACA
Source organism: Lactuca serriola (assembly GCF_051521515.1). Lineage (NCBI taxonomy): Eukaryota > Viridiplantae > Streptophyta > Magnoliopsida > Asterales > Asteraceae > Lactuca > Lactuca serriola. The sequence goes on along the minus strand of NC_136415.1, from coordinate 303,099,978 downwards.
AGTAGATTTGAAAGAGTAGGTCAGCATTTAAGCTGGTGAGTTCATAAGTATTTAGTGACAATGTTTGAATAAAATCAAATGAAATTTGTTTGTAGATGTTCAAAAAACTCCTAGAAAATCCAATATTTCCTACTAGTATAAAAGTAGTCTTCTACAAAGACTCGACTGTTTTGAAGGTTTGCTGTTATAAATCCAATATCCATTCATAAGTGTGTGGTAGTTTAAAAGTTCCAAAACTGAAATGCAATCGTGTTTTTCATTCCTAGAGTAGTAGATTTGTGTAAGTATAAAATCACTAAGGCATTTGATAACCTTGTAGATCAATGAGTTATTAATACTCCATGTGAGTTTTATAACCTTACTAATGACCCAGACTGCCTGTAACAACGTTCTTTAGGCGTTGGAATGTTTTGACGTTTGTCACCCCAGGAGTGTCGGCCTAACTGTAGCTAACAACTTAGGTGTGGGATTGTCAATCCCATATAGACCAATACACAAGAATCACGCTTCCCTTACAAGGGATTTTGGTATATAATACAGGACTTAAAATGCATACTCGAAAGTACGTGATATGTCTCAGAAAACTTAGTATAACACAAATTTATGTATGAAAATGTCCATTTGTTCTTGTATATAAAAGTATCTGTTTGATACTAGTATGTAAATGTTCATGATTTCCTTGTAAACTATACCTATTATAGTTAAGCAAAATGTGTCTTTTGTTCGTATAGTAAATCCTAGTGTAATGCTCACTTGTTATGTAAAGTATAACAGTTAAAGTAACATAAATGATCACATATACTTAAAGTATAATAAAGTGTTTGATTCGTATATACATATATAAACATGTTTTATTTCCAAAAGTCAAGATGTTATCGGGAATATATATTACATACGAAAGTTCCTATGTAGTAGTTATGAATCACATATGATTCACTTGATAAGAAGAGTATATAGTGAAACCTTATGTTACACACGATAATAGTCGTGTGTTTACTTGTATTTCCCCCTCTTAAAAGTGTATAAAAAGCATCGAAAAAACATTTGAAAGTGTAGTTTATAGGGGTACGAACTCACTTGATTGATTGGAGAAAACGAGATGATAATCGAGCAGAACTTCGACTTGGAAGAGTCGATTTTTTCGGGATTCTCAAGAATCTCGGGAATCTTGGGTGTGTAGAACCTTCCTTCGGAACTTGTGTGTGAAAACTAGGGCTTCGGGAGGGCTTCGGGAGCTTAACCGCAGAGTTTCAGCACGAGAGACGGAAGAATGAAACACTTAAACCCGGCACCCCAAGAGTTCTATTTATAGGGTGGATTTTTGGGTGCCACGTCGTGGCAAAGGTTTGGCCACATCATGATGGTCAAGTCTTATCCCTTCCGTTGATTGGAAGCCCTCAGTCACTCGCCGAGTCGCGACAAACTGTGCCACGTTGTGGCAAACCTGACAGCCTCGAATTTTGGACCGCGAACTTGTAAAATCTGTAACTTTTGCGTACGAGCTCTGTTTTCGACGTTCTTTATATGCATGCGTAGCTGAAAATATTCTCTACAACTCTCATTTAGACTTCATCGGCAAATTTTGGTTTTATTTTTAATTATTTATTTTTAACGGTCCAGGACACGAAAAGTCCATTAAAAATCCAAAACTTCTTCATCCGATGTCCGTTTTTGTCAAACTTTTCGCCGTTGTATTGTTGAGACCTTCGATTCTCATTTAGGTTGTTTTGGTCAAAAGTCTCTCGAGCTCTATTTCAAGTTTTTAGCTGTCTACTGTTATATCCGGATCTTGGAAAAATCATAACTTCATCATACGAAGTCAGATTTGGACGTTCTTTTTATGTACTCTCTCGGTTTAATGTGATCTACAACATTCATTTAGACAATTAAGGCTAAAAACTATTGTATTGAAACTTCGCGTTTTTCGTTTAATCGGTGTTGCCGGTTTTGTCGAAAATCTTAGAATGGTCATAACTTCTTCGTTATAACTCGGATTTTAGTGTTCTTAGTATTTCTGTAAACCTTGACACAATATCTACCATAATAGATATCCCTATAGAGACTTTTGCACATTTTATTTTTCAATTCATTGCATCAAAAGTGGTTACAATACTTGACTTTTTAGGCCATTACATAGAGTCAAAATATCGGGTTGTCACAAACAGCAGACAAATAGCTGGTGTACCTCGAATTGGGTTTAGATTCAGAGGGTACATTTCTCCCTTACGTTCAGATTTCAGCAGAACCTTCTTGGATTGTTTTTCAATTATCTCAGACCCCTTATCATCAAATGATACCTTCAAACCTGTGCCCACAACTAATTGTGACACGCTAATGAGGTTGTGTTGCAATCCTTCTACATACGCCACTTTCCTAATCGAGAAGTCTCCATTGGTTATCATGCTATATCCCTTGATTGTTCCATAGGAATTGTTTCCATACTTTACACACCCACCATCTTTCAGAGACCGAAACTCCCTCAAGTCTTCCTTCCTTCCTGTCATGTGATGTGAGCAGCGACTATCTATGTACCATTCATCATCGAACTGCTCGTCACTGATTACCTGCAAATTTAAGCAGATTTAGGAACCCAAAGTTTCTTGGGTCCTGGTGAGTCTTTCACAGAAAAAGGAATTACAGTAGAAATATCAACCAAATAAGTTCGTTTAATGAGAGTGGTTTGATCTCTTCATATAATTTTATATACCTTAATTTTGGTTTTATCTTGTTTAAATTTGAATTCGTTGGTTAGTTTGTTTGATGGCGTGAGGCTCCTAGGATTATTGTAAAAAAAGTTAGCTTTCTTTTTCCTTTGATATTTGTTTTGAAATTTGCTTTGCCTTGAGGTTTGTTGTAACAGAAATTTGACTGAGGACCGAAACTAGGTTTAGAACTAGTAGGGGGACCGAAAGTTGACTTAGGACCTAAGCCAGTCTGTGGACCGAAACATCACTTTCGGTTCTTAGACTTGGAATAGTAAAAACTTGGGCTGAAATTTTCTTTTACTATTTCCTTTGTCCTTTGAGATTTTCTTGGGAGAAACATAGTTGAAATTTTGTGGATTCCAGTAACTCTTTCGCTCATTTAGATTCTTTGCATATCTTTGATTTCTTAAGCGTTTTTGCTTAGCCAGTTGCTTCTGTGATTTGTGCATGTTGAAGCTTTTCTTTTGCTTGTCTCTTTGAGTTTCGGCTGTTTTGACTCGTGCTTTCGCTTCTTCTTTCAGTTCTATAGGAATATCTTTGGTTCCACTCGTGCTTGGTTTGTAAGAACTTTAAGGTTTAAACTACCTATCTTCCTTTAACTCTCCAAGAGGTTTGCTCAGATAAGCCTACTGTTTCGTCTGCATTATCTATAGGAGCTGACTAGAAGAAATCTTCGCACCCTTCTGCATTTTCTTTTTCCACCAACACTCTTAGTTCTGTTGTTTGTCTAGGAGTAACTCCTGTAGCTGCATATACCTGATTTGGCATAATTTGAACCTTTTGAAAAACCACAGCTTTTTCTTTGAGTTTCTTTTCCTTATCCGTTCCTAGACGAGCAAATTCCACCGAATTTTCTGACATTAATGGTTTCTCATTCTCGGTTTTTCTCTTCATAAACTCAGAGCAATCAACTACATCATCAACAAATATCTCACTCATCTCACTTTCTTCATCAAATTCAGACGTATATTCTAAGTTTATTTTATTTTCAGAACCCAGTTTGGCATTAGATTGGTCAAATGAGTGAATTATGTTCGACTTAATTTTCAACCTATCATTTTCATCTAAAATGTCTTTTAACATACATTTGTGTTCCTTTGAATCAATGAAGGTTTCTATTTTTTCCAGACCAATTTTGTATGTTACGGACGTCTCTTTGAATGATACTTTTGATTCACATTCTGCTATTATCTCGTCTTCCTTAAATTCAAGAAATGGCAAAATCATCTTATGAATTTTATTTCCTATCTCATAACCTAAATGCAATTGAGCTATATTAGTATATAAACGCTTAGCAATTAAACATAAAATATTTCTTTGTTTTAAAAACTTTAAATTGTCTCTTTGCAAATAAATGCTTTCATCCCTAGCTCTAACTAACTCCACTTCCTTCAGCTCAATCCACATTCTTCTTTCCTCACCTTTTAAAGACACCCTGCTGAGTTCGTCAGTTAGGTTAGAATTCGCTAAGCGAGTTTGCATAAGGCTACTACTTAGGTTAGAAAATTTAAACTTTAATTCAGTTAATTCTTCTTCATAATCTGTTGTTGGAATTTTAAGAGATTCAAGAATAGATTGTACCATTTTGATCAGCTGATCGTAGTCGTTGATCTTCTCACTTACTGGCTTCGCTGCAAAACACTTGTTCTTGGTCAGGTTCGGTTCCTTATCTGCACTTTCGGTTGATGGGCCAGCAGTGACAATTACACACTTTCCAGACGAACCTCCTTCCTTTCTCACATAAGCCTTTCCATGAGTGGGCCTTCTAACCTCTTCATCTTCAGAGTCGGTTGACCACACTTCTATGCCACCGAACTCATCTTCCCCAGCATTCTCCTGGAAAATCAAGGCAATCATTGAGATGTAAGTCCCCTTCTTCTTCTTGATTTCTTCTAACTTGCGCATATAGTACGCCTCATCATCTTCACCCTCTTTCTTCTCAGCCATTTTCCTTAACATTCAATCTTTGGCAAAATGGTTCTTGTCGCGACAGTAATTGCAGTCGTATCCAGAGTCTCCTACAAGCTTGCTCTCCTTCTTTTCATCATCCTTTTGAGAGGAGTTCTTCGCTTCTTCTTTAACCTTCTCAGAGCTGTAACTTCCCTGCCGGTTTCGGTTCTTGTTGCCAGGAAATTTTCTTCTTGCAAACTTCTTCGGATTGGATATCATCAAAGCATATTCCTCACTAGTCAGATCACACTCATACATGTCAGCCTCTTCTTCATCTTCTGGGATACTTTTTCCTTTTGAGACAGGAGCCAGAGATCCCATACCAGAAACTACTTTTGCTTCTTTGGTTACCACGCTTTCATGGGACTTGAGTATTCCCAATAGTTTCGCTAGAGAGTAGGATTTAAACTGTTCATGTGCTTTCACAGTTGACACTACGGCCATCCATTCTGGTCTCAGCCCATTCATAAAAGTTACTTTTTTCTTGATCAATTTCCTCTCTATTCCATGCTTGATCATCTTACTTAGGAGACGAATGAACCGATCGAAAATATGTATGAGTTTTTCCTCTGGTTTCTATTCGAAAGCTCCAAATTCAGACAACAACAAGGTTTGTATGGAGTGTTCCAAATCTTCATCGGTCGAATAGAGCTCTCTCAGTCTATCCCAGATTTCTTTGGTTGTTGTGCATGAACAAACCAACCGAAAGGTGTCAGATTGCAAGGTGAATCTGATCATCCTCATGGCCTTTACATTACAAAGCAGTTTATCTTTCTCGTCTTGCGGCATCTTGTCTACATCCGCCACCAGCTTGTTGTACTCCTTTTGGGACTTGATAGTTGTGTTCATTCCTGAGTGAACAAATGGTCCAAGCATGATAGCTTCCCAAATGAGATAGCCATTGTCTTTAGAACCAACTATGTAGTCTTCGAAGTGATGAGCCCATACTTTATAGTCTTGAGTGTAGAGTATGGGTATTTTGGTTGTTGATCCAATGTTGTTTGAGATGTTAATGAGGTTTGTGTGCGAATCTTCATGAGACATGGTGAGCTAATAGAATCAAACCTATAAACTTGAGATCAGGGTTTTATGAGAAACAGTGTTACCGTCGATATGAAGAAGACGACTTCTATTTATACGATAAAAGCGGAAACCCTAAAGTATTCTGAATACAGAAGGAATGTGTATTGATCACATAATCTCCTGCTCTGATACCAATTGATAGAACAAAGTTCTAATAGGATCGTATGATTCTATGCAAGTTAATAAATAAGGACGTAATAAAGAACACAAGAATGGAGCTGAATATGTCGAATGATTAATACTTTAACACCTCAGAAGAGCTCGATAAAGAACTTCAACTGTAGAGGTGTTTAGCGTTTACAATATTAAACGTAAAAATCAACTTCTTATCATGCATACATGCATGCATATTTATAGTAAAACCCTATTAGCTAATCTAGATAATCACTGACCTAATATAGATAATCACGGATGGACAGGCCCAATGCAGATACAAAACTTAAGGCCCAAGAGACAAAACAAATGGAATCAATATGTTTTCAAGGTCCATACTTGCATCTATGAAGTGTTCTAGGTCCATACTTAGTGGTAGTACAACTTTGAGGCCAAATATGATCATCATAGTGGGTGTACGACCCTAAGGGTGTTTTTGTGGCCGTACAAAGTGGTGTGCGGCCGTACAGAGGGGTGTGCGGCCATACACTCTCCATGTTCATGCCCAAGATGTAGATTTTGAGGTGCATCAAGGCTAATACCAAGTCCAACTGGAAGATATGGGGTCAAACTCTCACTTTCGAGGGTCTTTCAGGAGTGTACGGCCCACCTTATGAAGGTGTACTGCCGTACTCCTTCAAAGAGTGAAGAACATGATGATTCAAGGCTTAGATCAATAGGTCCTTCATGTATGATAAGCTAGGTGATGGAAAACTCACGTTTTTGAGGCCTTGAGAGGGTTTACAGTTGAAGTATCTTAAGAGAAAAGGAGTAGTGTGCTGCTAAGGAGTGAAACGAATGAAGGGAAAGGGTCTACCCTTTATATATGGGTGGGTGTATGGCCATGAGGGGTGTGTATGGCCATACACCCATGTGTGCGGCCGCACACTACTCTAAGAGGGATGTATGGTCCGGTTTTGACACTATACAACTTGTTGACTCGTTCCTAACCTCAACCTTCATTGAACCCAAGCTTAGAACACTTAAATGGACCGTTAAACCATGCTAGAAGTTAACAGAAACGAGTTTAAATTTGATTAACTAACTAGATGTGCCAGGTAGAAGTTATGGGTTGTCACATGATCCCCCCATTAAAGGGAATTTCGTCCCAAAATTCAAGAATAAAGAGGTAACCCGTAGACTTGGAAATGATGGGGGGGTACTTTTGTTTCCTTGGATTCTTGTGCTCCCAAGTGACTTCAGGTTCCCGCTTCGCATTCCAGCGGACCTTCACTATCAGGACGTGATGTTATTTCGCTCGCTTGACTTCTTGATTCGTGTGTCCAAATGAAGCGTAGACTCTTGTCTAGTTCGATATCGTTGAAGGGAACCACAAGTGTCTCGTCGGATAGAAACTTATTTAGGTTTGACACATGAAAGACGAGATGCACATTGCTAAGTTCTAGAGGTAAACTTGCTAACCCAGTCGGAGGCAATGAGTACACGTATCCCATGAAAACGGATTACTTCTCGAAGGTATACACAGGTGAGTCTCTCCTTTTTGTACTCAGGCTCTCGCTGGATGTTTTAGCGGACCTTCACTGTCGTAGCCATTGGTTCTGATTCATAATCTTCGCATGAATACCTTCGAGTTTCGAAGAGAGATGAATTTTGAAAGTTTACATCTAATTGTCGTTACGAGTGACGGAAGTTTTGCGATCGAACGATTTAGGACAAAAGGGTTTGGTATAACATAGATACAATCGGACTAAGCAGGACGACATTGTAGAGTCGCATGTTACGTTAGTTTGGAAGGATCGTTTTGTTAGGACTTTGATGCCCCTGGGTGAATGTCTCTGGTGTTTTCTGTGTTTGACTCGAAGTTAACAGGTACTACTAACACGAGGGTTCTGATGTTTTGAAACTATGAACTTTCATGAAATGGTTCTTAATAGATCTCTCTATAATCATTTGGTGTACACAAGCCGTGTATAATTACAACTGACCCTAGCGTACTCACTAAATTATCATAATTTGCTCATTAGGGCTTTAAACCTTATAAGGATTTCATGATTTAATCCGAATGAGAAGGTAAGCACAATTATGAACAATTATTGGGTTTTTTTGAAAACATACCAAAACATAGCAGGGTTCCTTGATGCTTCCTCATTCCCTGAGGTCAGACTCCTCCTATTTCCTCATTGTTCTTCTCTGTTGGGTAGTCTCTTTTGAAATGTTCCATTTCTACACACGTACAACACACTTGAACTATGCTAGCATCGGTAGTGGTAGACCTGACATACGTGTCATGTCATGTCGGGTTTGTATCGTGTCAAGACAATAAACGTGTTGAAAGGGCTTGACCCTAACCCAACCCATTTAATTATCGTTTCGTGTCGTGTCAACCCGTTTATTTTCGTGTCGGGTTTCAGGTTATGGTTTAGACCTTGTTAATATGTTGTGTCATGTTGGGTTGAAATATTTTAAAGGTTGGAAAGTAGGAGTTATGGAGGCAAGAAGGAAAAGTGAAACACTGAAGTTATGAGATGGAATGACAAAATTTATAGTTAGTTTAGAAGGAAAAATAAAAAGAGTTTGTCACACCCCAAAACCGAGAATGGCGGAAACATTCTGGGGTGGAGGATGTCATGTACAGAATCCTAAAAATGCATAATAGTAAAGAAAAGCAACAACATCCATTGCATTAATATAATAATTTTTAATACAAGTGTGTTCTGTTGTAACACCCCGAGATCCAGGTACATTTATTTCACCCTTATCCTTTGACAATTGGTCATGATTGGTCCTTGAGTGGAGAAAACCTTGCAAGTGATTACGCTGGGCATACCATAGGGGTACGTTGTGCGTACTCATGCACTTATTTTGGACGCGGAGTCGCTAGGTATGCTGGGCATACCCATAGTTACGTCGGGCGTACCCGACCCATATGCAAAACCCTAATAAGACTTGTGCACTATTTAAAGGATGCTAAGGCTCATTTCTTAGCCTCCATATCAGTGAGTAGAACCCTAATAGAGAGCCTTCCATCGTCCTTAGTGAGTGTGTGTGTTCTTGGAGCTAATAGTGCCTTGGTTTGTTATTGAAGAAGAAAGAAAGGAGCTTGTGGAGACTAAAAGCTTGAAGTGTAAGCTTGGATCTGAGATCTACAGAGAATGAAGCTGCCTTTAGAGGTATAAAGTTCAAAACTTTCCTCTTATCTTTGGTTGTGGTTGCATGTGCAATTTCTAGGGTCAAAAACCCCAAAGGTGGAGACTTTATGAGTATAAGGTGCTCCATAGTCCAAGATATGTCCCTTTTCTGTAGTATTTGTGGTCTAGATCCATAAAGTCCCCATTGTGGTCATTAATATGGGGTCATGTTTGAGTTCTATGCCATCTAGGGTTAGAGAATGAGTTGTTTTGGGTGCTAGTGACGTATTCAGCTATGCAAGGGCTTAAAGTCATCGACTTTATGGTTTTAGAGGGTTAGAAATGGTCTGATCTAAAAGTTGGACGTGGGTCTTAACTGTTTAAGACCCCAAGAGCTGAAGGACTAAAACTGGGTATTACGTCGGGCGTAATTGCAGTACGTGCAGCGTAGGGGGTGCGCACCCCGATCCTCTGATGTTATCGGTTACGCCCAGCGTACATGTTTGGTACGCGCAGCGTAACCCGAAAGGTTGACTATTGTTGACTTATAGGGTTTGGTCAACTTTGGTGTATTTTAGCCATATGAAGGGTAAAATGGTCTTTTACCCTCAAAAGAGTATTAAGAGAAGGGTTGGTCTAGCCTTGGGAAATGTGTTGTTATCGAGTACTTATTTCATATGATTTGGCGGAGGCTAGGTCTTATCCCACGAAATCCAAGATTTCCGAGATTTGCGAGTTATCGAGGCATTGAGGTGAGTCTTCTCACTATACGTTACCTGGAGGGGTACTATGCGTTGACCAGAGGGTGTTATGTGTTATGTATGAGATTATGTGCTGTGTGATATTTGTATGTTGTATGATGTTATAGACCGGACCGAAGGGTCCAACAATACAGACCGGGCCGGAGGGCCCAACGATCTATGACCGGACCAGAGGGTCCAATGAGCTACGGGACTGGAGGGTCCTGCTGAGACATAACGACCGGAAGGTCGTATGTTAGCCTCTAGTGGCGTATGTGCTGTATGTAGTATTTTGGGGAACTCACTAATCATTTATGCTTACCGTTGTTGTGTTATGTGTTTCAGGTACTAGAGATGAGCGCGGGAAGGCGCCGGCATGATTCGTACACACTTGGGGAGTTTATGTTGTGGATTTTGGGGAGATGTTTTTGTGATAAATACATTTGATACAATATGTTTGATGTTATTTTGTGAGTAAATGAATGTTTTGAAAATGAAAAATTATTTTGAAAATTTACGTTGTTACATCTGTACAATTTGTACGACACCAAAAGTATAATTAAAATAAAAGATGAGTCTTATATGTGCTCCATCTTCTTAAAAGCTGCATCTCTACCTGTCTACTGATGACCTGAGAATACAAGTTATTTTGAAAGCGAGTATCAGCGTAAAGCTGGTGAGTTCATAAGTATTTAGTGTCTTTGCTTGTATAAAAGTGTTTACAATCATGTAATATAATAGCTATTATAAAGGTTTGAAAATAGTATGTCACACCTCCGAACCAGACGGCGGAAACGTCCGAGGGCTGTTGTGACTCAACTGAATACCATCACAGTGAATATACATGAAACATAACATCATTCATCACCATGCATTGAAATATTACAACTGGTAGTGTTTACATTAATACATTATTTCACAACAATACATTCCCAAAAGTAGATTGTTCGATACTAGTTAAACAAACAACGAGACATCACTGAGTACAATTTTCCCTTCAATTTACCTGTTACCTGAGAATACAAGTATTTTGAAAAACGTCAACATATGAAATGTTGGTGAGTTCATAAGTAATGTTTGAAACATAATGTATTGTATGATTTTGTAAAACCACCAGAAAATCCGATATTTTCTAAAAAGATTATTGTAAGTAAGAAAAAGCGTGAAGATCCGTAAGTATGCTTGTTTATTTCTATAAGTGTGCAAAATTGTTATACTTGGTATGCATCACGTAGGTGTAAGAGTTGAAATCCCTAGGAAAACCCGATGTTTTCCTAATACTTTAAAATACGCGTTTTTATATTTGGTTATACCGTTGTGACATGTGTATTTGATAATTCCAGGTGACATTGGATTAATTAAGGGCGGTGAGTTGTTGTAATCACGCATTAATGAAAATGGATAGCTTACGACTATACAAACGAACCCTTAGGCATCGTCTGTACTACTCACCTAATGCAACCACCCTGACTTCCCATAGCCCCACAGCCTAAGAAGAAAAGAGGGTGTGAAGCCCCAGTTAATTCCACGAGTCGTTAAAGGCTATCGTGAATGCGAAAGGCCCTTGGCCCGACTCGCATTTGTGAATTCTCGACTTTGCTAGCAGTGCCAAAGGACCCTTGGGGCCTAACAACACATGAGCTATTGAAAGTCCTTTTACACGGTATTAGGTCGTATAAGATCCAATATCATGTATGTGCGTTTCCATCGGGCCTAAAGATCATGTCATTGGGCTAGCTAGGCCCAACAAGCACGATTTGAAACTTTCGGGCCCAAAGATGGTGTATTTGACGTCTGGTGAATTCCCACATGTGTATTGACTTCCCGTAAATTTCCGTGTGTGTATTGAAGTATCATCGTGTATTGATTTTTGATTCGCTATTGATTCGAGACCGAATCAATTCGTTTGGTAACGATTTTGGTGTTGAAGGTTTATTACGTTTCGCCGGTAGTTGTGGTACTCGTATTTTTTCTTAAAGGATTTATTGTTTTAAACATTAGAATTTTTCTTTTTGAAGCCCCTTCTTGGATAAATTTAAACTTTTAACCCTTTATATAAAAGAAGTTCCATTTTAGTCCTTAAACCATTTTTCTTGACACTTTAGTATCAAAACTTGTTGAAAAGGTGTTTTTCAGCTCAAATTTACTTGAAAAATAGTTTTAGTCCCTCAAAATGAAGTTTTCTCGGTTGAAACCTCTATTTTCGCAATTTTTACAATTTTGACCCAAAATGGAAAATTTTTGCATCTTTGGTCCCTTTTAAATTTGAAAAGCATTTTTAACCCTTGAAATGGACTTGGTACACTAGTAGTCCCCTGTTTTACAGAAAAGTGCAGTTTCAGCCCCTCCAAATCATTTTGGGCCCTTTAGTTTTATATCTTTAGCATTTTGAGCCCAAAAATGGGTTTTAAGCCCAAAGATGTTCATATTAACCAACTTGGTTATTTTTCTAGAAATGATTTGTGTGAAATAATATAATTTATACTTATTTCAAAGAACTTAATGTAGATCTCGGTTTTAAGGTCTTTTTGACTAGATCCAACACCACAATCACATAAGAATATATATATATATATATATATATATATATATATATATATATATATATATATACATTTGCTTGTATTCTCCCCCCACAAAACTTATAAAAACCGAAAAATAGGGGGTATGAAGCTCACCTTGAGTTGGGTTTCGGTTTTGGAGAAGATTGGAAGAAGTTTGATGTTGTTTTCGGCTCTAACAAGTCTTCCCTTGTTGATTTCGAACTTAGGGAGTTTCTAAGAGAGTGATCATGATTTTTGCATGGATTAGAAAGAGATTTTTGATAAAAAAAAAAAAAAGAATCTAGATCATAGATCCAAGCATAGTCTTACCTTAGATGAAGAATTTGTGGAAATATCTTCTTGAAAAACCTTCTAAAATTCGAGATTTGTGGGAGAATTGTGTGTGTGTGTGTGTTTGCAATCGGCCGAGAGCAAGAGAGAGGGAAAGAGAGAGATCTTGAAGTAATGTGTGCATGGAAACATGGGATAAGATGAATGGAAGACCATAATGTAAAAATGAGGTGGCCATGAGAAGTCAACTCTGCCTTTTTACTTGGGCTTGACCCGAGAATTAGAGAGGAAGAGAAAATAATTTGGGCCTTGTATGCTTATGCCTTTTTCTGGTTATGTTAAGTGATGTTTGGTCCAAATAACCTTAAATATGATTCTTATGACCTATTAGGGCTACATTAGGTTAATTATGGCCCAAATGGTTCATATACTTAATTTATTTCATTCTAGGCCCAATATGGCCCAAAATGTTGAAATAAATGGAAGTGGGTCCAATTAGAGCCGTTCAAGAGTTCTAAACCCAAGATAGCCAAATTTGGAAGCTTATTGGTCCATTGGGCCCAATAAGGAAGTCCTAGTCCAAAATGGACCTAAACAAGAACTTCTAGGGTTTCCAATTGCTTGTTGACTATTTGTAATGCTTGTATGGTGTATTTGATTGAAATTTGTTGTCATAGAGTAAGCATCATACATGCTCTTATGTTTTTGGATTCATAATTTGACTTAAGTGTTGTAGTTACAAGGCACAAACATTCCTGATTGTGACATCATCCCCCGGTTAGAGGGAATTTCGTCCCGAAATTCTTTTGAAAGCTAGATTTGAGAATGCTAGAATAGGTGAGGGTACTTTTGCTTCATTTGATCTTCTCGTTCCCACGTGAATTCTGGCCCACGCTTCGCGTTCCACCGTACTTTCACGATCGGGATGCGACTTTGCTTAGTACGCTTCACATCCCTGTCCATAATTTCGACCGGTTCTTCAACGAACAGGAGATTCTCGTTGATTTCAATCTCGTCAAGGGGAATGACGAGTGTTTCGTCCGATAGACACCTCTTTAGATTAGAGACATGGAACACGGGGTGTACACTGTTTAGCTTTGCGGGTAGTTGCAGTTTGTACGCCACTGGACCTATTCGGGCGACGATCTCGAAAGGTCCAATGTATCGTGGGTTCAGTTTTCCCCGTTTTTCGAAACGAATGACTCCTTTCCAAGGTGAGACCTTTAACAGTACTCGATTGCCGACCTGAAACTCTAACGGCTTTCGCCGTTTATCGGCGTAGCTCTTTTGTCGGTCGCGCGACGCCTGTAATCGAGCTCTGATTTGAACTATCTTTTCCGTGGTTTCACGAATGATCTCCGGTCCCGTTAGCGCCTTGTCCGATGTGAGTGCTTTTTCTAACTGGGTGTCGCCCACCTCAGCCCAACATAACGGTGATCTACATTTACACCCGTATAGTGCTTCGAAAGGAGCGACCTTGATGCTCGAATGGTAACTGTTGTTATATGAGAATTCGACTAAAGGTAAGTGGGTATCCCAAGACTTCCCAAAGTCTATCACACATGCGCGAAGCATGTCTTCGAGCGTTTGAATGGTTCGTTCGCTTTGACCGTCCGTTTGTGGGTGGTAAGCGGTGCTCATGTCGAGATGGGTTCCAAGTGCTTTCTGGAGTGATTGCCAAAAGGGTGAAGTGAACCTACTGTCTCTATCCGAGATAATAGACACTGGTACTCCGTGGAGTCTCACGATTTCTCAAATGTATAATCGCGTCACTTTCTCCATCTTGTAGGATTCCTTTATTGGTAGAAAATGAGCGGATTTCGTCAGTCGGTCGACTATTACCCATATGGTGTCTAATCCGTCCGATGTCTTGGGCAGCTTGGTCACAAAATCCATAGAAATCCCTTCCCATTTCCACTCGGGAATCACCGGTTGCTGTAATAACCCCGAGGGCTTCTGGTACTCCACCTTTGCCTTGGCACAAGTAAGGCACTTATCGACGTAGGTGCCAATCTCTGCCTTCATGTTAGGCCACCAATAGTATTGTTTAACATCTAAATACATCTTGTCCGAACCGGGATGGATGGAGTATCGCGTCTTGTGAGCTTCCTTCATGACTACCTCCCTAAATCCTCCGAGTTTAGGGACCCAAATACGGTTCATGAAATATTATACTCCGTTCTCTCTCACCTCTAGATGGAATCTGACTGGGCTACTCTGATCTTGGTGGTTAGGTGAGATTGGATGGTTATCGAGAGAGTTTTCTCACAACGATTAGAGTACTCCTTCCGCCTCAATGCATCAGCTACCACGTTGGCCTTGCCCGGGTGGTACTTGATACCACACTTGTAATGTTTAATAATTCAACCCATCTTCGTTGCCTCATATTCAGCTCTTTCTGATTCAAGATATGCTGGAGACTTTTGTGGTCTGTGAAGATGGTGCACTTCGTACCATAAAGGTAATGCCTCCAAATCTTCAGAGCAAAAACCACTGCTCCCAATTCCAGATCATGGGTTGTATAATTCACTTCGTGTGTCTTTAGTTGGCGGGATGCGTAAGCTATCACCCTTCCACGCTGCATGAGAACGCAACCTAAGCCCTGATTCGACGCGTCACAGTAGACCACGAAATCTTCCGTTCCCTCCGGTAGAGATAGTACCGGGGCACTACAGAGGGCTTGCTTCAGGGTTCGGAATGCAACCTCTTGTGTGTCCATCCATTTGAATGGTACGCCCTTTTGTGTAAGTGAGGTAAGTGGCTTGGCGATCTTAGAGAAGTTTTGAATGAACCTCATATAGTAGCCTGCTAGACCTAAGAATTGACGAATTTCTGTGGGTGTTGTCGGAACGGCCCATCCTTCGACGGCTTTGACCTTGGAAGGATCCACATGAATTCCTTCTTGACTAACAACATGACCTAGGAAGTTCACACTACGGAGCCAGAACTCACACTTGGAGAGTTTTGCGTACAGCCTTTCTGATCGCAGAGTTTCTAGCATTTGTCGGAGATGTTGGCCATGCTCTTCCTCGCTTCAGGAATAGACGAGAATGTCATCAATGAAGACAATGACAAAGTTGTCGAGGAATGGTCGACGGATTCGTTTCATCAGATCCATAAATGCGGCAGGGGCATTTTTTAGACCAAAGGGCATTACGACAAATTCATAATGTTCGTAACGAGTTCGGAAAGCGGTTTTAGGAATATCCTCTTACCGTGGGTAGTATGCAGCCATCAGCATTTCTTTCATTTCCGACCACGGCATGGATTTTGCTACACGAAGTGTCACGGCTTCCACGTGTCCGTTCCACCAAGTGAGCGTTTGATCAACGAAAGTGCATGCTGCAAAATTCACCTTCGTTTCCTCCGGACAGTCGCATATCTCAAATACCGATTCCACCTTCTCGATCCATCGTTTCAGAGTGATCACCCCTCCAGTGCCGTTAAAGGTTCGTGGTTTAGCGTTTGTGAAGTCCTTGTAGGTACATGTTTTGGTGGGTCCTTGATTCATTTCGTTGTTCGAACTCCCGACCCCTTGCCCGTTGACTCCTCCATTGTTCCCTTGATGAATTTGTGTCATCGTTGCAGTGACCGCAGCAGAGACCGCTGCCTGGAATGCGGCTGAGTCAACTTCGGGTGGGGTTGGTCCAGGGTTTCCGCGAGTAGGTCGGTGAGGCATCTTTCTGTCATGAAACGGAAAGATGTTGAGTGTACGTGGCTTCCGTGTGGTTGTGATCCTACTGACTAGGTGTATGGCACGAACTTAAGTACTTCTATCATGTAGCATACAATCATAGATTTGCAACACATAGCAATTTCTAATATCATAACAAAGCACGTAAACATAAAGTCGGGGTACATAAAATTTTGCTCGTAAGAGCATACATGAGTGAAACTAGTTCGACAGCATAACGGCTCTATGAGTAGTGTAGTCACTTAAACATAGAGTCGGGGTACATAGCATAGTTCCTAATGACCTAGTAAGATAAGTCTATATCTAGCCGCGATGAGTTGTGCCTGGGGGTGGTGCCAAGGATGTGGATGCTCACTGAAGACGAGCCACCTGTCGTTCTGCGTCCTGGAGTCGAGATTCCCACCTCACCTGCCTCATGTGATACTCTCGAAGAATGTCACGTGTCTCCTGTTCTGCACGCTCAACCCTAGTCCACAACTGGCGTACCTGGTTGGCAGTGCTCTGAGCAAGGTCGCCAGTGTTCCGTAACCGTCTCACCATGACTGGAAGGGCTCGATTTGTCGGTCCTCCGTCCCGCAGGTCAAAGAACTCGCGTGACATGCCGTACGGGGGTCGTT
The DNA here is from genome assembly GCF_051521515.1 of Lactuca serriola. Classification (NCBI taxonomy): domain Eukaryota; kingdom Viridiplantae; phylum Streptophyta; class Magnoliopsida; order Asterales; family Asteraceae; genus Lactuca; species Lactuca serriola. The sequence continues at coordinate 303,083,113 of NC_136415.1, read as the reverse complement.
GTCCCTGCTGTATGCTCCATCTCCAGAGATCAATAGCCCAGGGAGGTGTAGGACCAGTGGGGCCCACCCGGTAAGCAGGCACCCTGATCGGGTAAGCGGGGTTGATGACCTCGGACTCTGCGTCCGAATCACCCCCTTCACTGTCATCGGTTTCCTCCACGAAGTTTCCTTCATCTTCTTCCTCATCCGGTTCCTCTTCTGGTTCGGCGGGCTCGCCCTCGACTCCTGCCTCCGGTTCCCCGTCAGATTCCTCTTCGGGGTCTTCCGCAGGCTCTTCCTCAGGCTCCTCGTCTAACCATCCGTTATTTCCCTGGTTAGGGAAGTAAGGATCTCCGGGGTGATGAAAACCAGCCATGCTGTCTGCGAGTGTGTGTAAATATGCTAACATTATTCCTAGGATGCTACAACTATTGTATAGGCTATGCAGGTGTTCTTCGCTTTTTGGTGATAAAGGGGTTTGTTTTTAAGTTCCCTAGCTATCACAATCTCATCAGAACATGTGTTAGTTATACCTTGGAGGGAATGTAGTTGATCAGGCCACATCCACTCCTTGATACCGCTAAGAATAGTCCTGAAGTAACCGGGATACTAGCGTTATCTTGTTTGGTTCGGCGTTATGTTCTTATTCCTAATGCAAGCAAGGGTGTTTTATTGTTGTGTTTCACTTGTTTTGTTCAGTGTTGTGTTAGTCCCTCTTTGGGTTTATAGTTGCATATCAATGTGTGGCTAGATATGCTAGTTCACTATAAACAAAGCTCTGATACCAACCTGTCACACCCCCGAACCAGACGGCGGAAACATCCGAGGGCTGTTGTGACTCAATTGAATACCATCACAGTGAGTATACATGAAACATAACATCATTCATCACCATGCATTGAAATATTACAACTGGTAGTGTTTACATTAATACATTGTTTCAAAACAATACATTCCCAAAAGAAGATTGTTCGATACTAGTTAAACAAACAACGAGACATCACTGAGTACATTTTTCCCTTCAATTTACCTGTTACCTGAGAATACAAGTATTTTGAAAAACATCAACATATGAAATGTTGGTGAGTTCATAAGTAATATTTGAAACATAATGTTTTGTATGATTTTGAAAAACAACCAGAAAATCCGATATTTTCTGAAAAGCTTATTGTAAGTAAGAAAAAGCGTGAAGATCTGTAAGTATGCTTATTTATTTCTATAAGTGTGCAAAATTGTTATACTTGGTATGCATCACGTAGGTGTAAGAGTTGAAATCCCTAGGAAAACCCGATGTTTTCCTAATACTTTAAAATACGCGTTTTATATTTGGTTATACCGTTGTGACGTGTGTATTTGAGAATTCCAGGTGACATTGGATTAATTAAGGGCGGTGAGTTGTTGTAATCACGCATTAATGAAAATGGCTAGCTTACGACTATACAAACGAACCCTTAGGCATCGTCTGTACTACTCACCTAATCCAACCACCCTGACTTCCCATAGCCCCACAACCTAAGAAGAAAAGAGGGTGCGAAGCCCCCGTTAATTCCACGAGTTGTTAAAGGCTATCGTGAATGCGAAAGGCCCTTGGCCCGACTCGCATTTGTGAATTCTCGACTTTGCTATCAGTGCCAAAGGACCCTTGGGGCCCAACAGCACATGAGCTATTGAAAGTCCTTTTACACGGTATTAGGTCGTATAAGATCCAATATCATGTAAGCGCGTTTCCTTCGGGCCTAAAGATCATGTGATTGGGCTAGCTAGGCCCAACAAGCATGATTTGAAACTTTCGAGCCCAAAGATGGTGTATCGACGTCTAGTGAATTCCCACGTGTGTATTGACTTTCCTTAAATTTCAGCGTGTGTATTGAAGTTTCATCGTGTATTGATTTTTGATTCGCTATTGATTCGAGACCGAATCAATTCGTTTGGTAACGATTTTGGTGTTGAAGGTGTATTACGTTTCGCCGGTAGTCATGGTACTCGTATTTTATCTTAAAGGATTTATTGTTTTAAACATTAGAATTTTTCTTTTTGAAGCCCCTTCTTGGATAAATTTACGCTTTTAACCCTTTATATAAAAGAATTTCCATTTTAGTCCTTAAACCATTTTTCTTGACACTTTAGTGTCAAAACTTGTTGAAAAGGTATTTTTCAGCTCAAATTTACTTGAAAAATAGTTTTAGTCCCTCAAAATGAAGTTTTCTCGGTAGAAACCTCTATTTTCGCAATTTTTACAATTTTGACCCAAAATGGAAAATTTTTGCATCTTTGGTCCCTTTTAAATTTGAAAAGCATTTTTAACCCTTGAAATGGACTTGGTACACTAGTAGTCTCCTGTTTTTCAGAAAAGTGCAGTTTCAGCCCCTCCAAATTAAAAATCTCGCAATATTTGCTTTATTGGGCCGAAAAGTTGATTTTTGGCCCATTATGTTTAAAAATTCACATTTCAACCCTTCAAAAGAGTAAATTTTCAGAAAATACATTTTTGAAACTGTTTTGACTCATCTCAACCTTCAGAATTTGTATTTTGTCGTTTTGGGCCCTTTAGTTTTATATTTTTAGCATTTTGAGCCCAAAAATGGGTTTTAAGCCCAAAGATGTTCATATTAACCAACTTGGTTATTTTTCTAGAAATGATTTGTGTGAAATAATATAATTTATACTTATTTCATACAACTTAATGTAGATCTCGGTTTTAAGGTCTTTTTGACTAGATCCAACACCACAATCACATAAGAACATATATACAAGCATAGAAATCACACAAAGCATACATATACTCATAGATCTACACATTTGCTTGTATTCTCCCCCCACAAAACTTATAAAAACAGAAAAATAGGGGGTATGAAGCTCACCTTGAGTTGGGTTTCAGTTTTGGAGAAGATTGGCAGAAGTTTGATGTTTTTTCGGCTCTAACAAGTCTTCCCTTAGATGAAGAATTTGTGGAAATATCTTCTTGAAAAACCATCTAAAATTCGAGATCTTCATGAAGAGTGGAGGGAGTTTCCTTGAGAGATTTGTGGGAGAATTTTGTGTGTGTGTGTGTGTGTTTGGAATCGGCCGAGAGCAACAGAGAGGGAAAGAGAGAGATCTTGAAGGGATGTGTGCATGGAAACATGGGATAAGATGCATGGAAGACCATAATGTAAAAATGAGGTGGCCATGAGAAGTCAACTCTCCCTTTTTACTTGGGTTTGGGCCGAGACTTAGAGAGGAAGAGAAAAGAATTTGGGCCTTGTATGCTTATGCCTTTTTCATGGTTATGTTAAGTGATGTTTGGTCCAAATAACCTTAAATATGATTCTTATGACCTATTAGGGCTACATTAGGTTAATTATGGCCCATAATGGTTCATATACTTAATTTATTTCATTCTAGGCCCAATATGGCCCAAAATGTTGAAATAAATGGAAGTGGGTCCAATTAGAGCCCATTCAAGAGTTCTAAACCCAAGATAGCCAAATTTGGAAGCTTATTGGTCCATTGGGCCCAATAAGGAAGTCCTAGTCCAAAATGGACCTAAACAAGAACTTCTAGGGTTTCCAATTGCTTGTTGACTATTTGTAATGCTTGTATGGTGTATTTGATAGAAATTTGTTGTCGTAGAGTAAGCATCATACATGCTCTTACGTTTTTGGATTCATAATTTGACTTAAGTGTTGTAGTTACAAGACACAAAAATTCCTGATTGTGACATAGTATGATCCCTAGAAAATCCTATATTTTCCAGAAAAAGTAGTCTTCTACAAACACTCGGTTATTTGTATGTTTGATCCTTTGAAAATGTAAAAGTTTTCCCAGTGAAACTATCAGTATGAAAATATAGTTTGACTTCATTCATGTAAAGTAATTGGGAAAATAATGTTTTACCCCAACAGTGTCACCGCCGGCTGAATGTAATGAAAATGCAGACTCCAGGTAGTATTAAATGTACAATACACTTCGGGGGGTCTGTTTTGCCTTTAATTCTTAATGTGTTAATTAAAGTTCTGAATGTGAACTCGTATGTACCCATGTTGATTGACGATCGAATAACAGATGACCCTCCAAGTCACACGTAGTGTGGTGACATTTTGTCACCCTTAGGCCTAGTCGACTCGGACTGTAGCTAGCAGTCGGGATGTGGGAGTGTCTGTCCCGTATAGATCTATACACATAATGCCCGCTCTCCCTCCAGGAGACTGTGGTTACACGGTGATAGCAAAGAGAAGTGTCGTATCGATAAGTAGTATGTCACATTCTGTTTTAGTTTATTCTGTTGTATTAGAGTATAATGTACTTATTGGTATAATGTATAGAGTGTTCTCTTGTACAGTATATAGTATTCTCTTTGCATAGTATTTGACATCTATTGACTCATTATTGTACTAACTATAGTAAGTGTCATGGCAATAGTAGTAATGAGCGGTAATCCTAAACTATACCTATTATAGTTAAATAGAAATGTTGGTTGCATGCCTTTGATACACAAAGGTATTGAACTGAAGTGATAACTTTTATATCCAACACAAATATATATAATATATAACTAAGAATTTAACGACAGTCGGACAGATAATAATATACCCTAAGTCCACAATCAAACAAGAACAGGATGTAAGGTGAGCTATCAGTCCTAAGTCCTTCAAGTCTTACTTATATAAAAAAAATTGGTGTATATATGGTTTGGGAACAAAAGAAGTTTAAAAGAGTTTGGAAATAGTTTTATAACAATTTAACATGAAAAATGAGTTTGATAAACATTTAAAGCAGTTTTGTTGCCAAAGGAGTTCAAATTATAGAAAATCCTTTTGGTTGCAAGTTATAAATTAGATGTGATTGATACTATAACTTGTTTGATTCAACTTGTATTCAACCCCATAAAAGCATTTAAAAACATTTACAAGATTGATTAAGGGGTATGAACTCACCTGTAGTGAGTAACTCGAATGAAAGATCGCTATAGGATTGTTGGGTCTCAAATGGAGTCTTGAGCGTAAGTGAATCCTATTTAACATATAATTACATATATGTGAATACATTAGTAGTTATCACCACTAATGATGATAGGGACATCTACTAAGAACATAAAACATTTAGAATTAAGTGTTATCAACTCATATGGTTGCACATAAGGAGTAGCCCTATATTGGAGTGTAAGGCCACACAAGCAAGGCTTTTATGTGTGTGCGGCCAAAGTGTGCTGCCAAGTGTGTGTGCGGCCGCACACTCACTATGGAGTGTGTCAAAATCGTGGTTCCAATCCTTTGGGGCGTTCTAGTGAAGGTGTTTTGACCATTGCTTGGCCGGATTTGGAGTTTGGGGCCATTTTGGACCCTAAAAAGGGTATGTGCGGTTGCACATGCTTTGTGCGGCCGTACACACTCCTACAATCTTGACCAAATCGATTTTCCAAGGCTTTGTGATGATTCTAAGAAGGTGTTTTGGTTGATGTTAAGCTTGGGTGAGTGTATAAGCCCATTTTAGGGCCAAAAGATGTGTGTGCGGTCACACAAGATGTATGTGCGACCGTACACACATGAAGATCATCTAAAATGATGATTTCATGGATCAAACTCAAGGCAAAAGCTTTCCAACATGTTTTAGAAAAGATCTAAGGGTGTTTACTTACTTGTTTTGATGATTGGAGAGGAAAACTTGAAGAACTCTTGAGAGAGAATGTTCCAACTTGAAGGAGTGTGAAAAAGGGTATGAGGTTGACTTAGGTCCTTTATATAGGCTGGAGTGTGAGGCTAAGGGGGGTGTGCGGTTGGCTGTGTGCGGCTAGCTGGCCGCATACTCGGGTGTGCAGCCGCACACACCTTGTTGGGTGTGTTTGGCCTGATTTTGTGATGCTATACGCATTCTCACCCTTCCTAAGACTTATATCTAGGTTATACTAAGCCTCAAGCACTCAAATAGATCCAAAACTTTATTATAAAATAGCAAAACGGGGCTATCTTTAATAAAAATTGAAGAATGCACAAGTTAGAAATTTCAGGTTGTCACAGAGTTAAAGTTGGGGAGCAAAAGGGATAGTTGTGGAGGATGACTAAAATTAAGTAACTTTGAAAATTTGAGTTTTACTTCTAGTTATCGAGTTTGACTCACTACAAGTCTATAACATATAATATATTTATAAAAATATGAAATTAATAATAAATAATATATATTTAAACAGGTCATATTCGAGTTGAAAGTGTTGACCCTAACCCTACCCGTTTAATTATCGTGTTGTGTTGTGTCAACCCGTTTACATAAACGTGTCGAAATCTCTAACCATGACCCGCTAATTTCGTGTCGGGTTTTTGTGTCGTGTCATGTTTTGCGAAATGAGCTTCCTGGCCATCCTTAACCCTTGGACAATTTCTTTCGAAATGTCCGAGTTCGCCACAATTGTAGAAAACCTGCCCATCTTTACGCCAAAAATCGAGGTGTTTGGCTGTGCAGGTGCCCTGCAGTATCGTGTGGTGTGTCGTTGCATGTTGCAGTTCTTACATCGAAGTTTCCAACATTTTCCTACGTGGTGGAAGTTATATTTCTCACAATTTGGATGTTTTCCCGCATATTGCTGCACTGGCGTTGGCACTGGTTGGGCCGATGTGGTGGTTGTAGGAGTTATCCCAGGTTGTCGTCCCTTGGCAAGTTTCTGAGACGACTTGTACTTCGTCTCGATCCAAAATTTTCGTTTGGAACTAATGTCAAAGAAAACTGACATAATACATTACGTTAAAGATGGTGTCATCGTTTATAAGTCGTTCGTCATGGAAATAAGATGCTATAGTTGGTTGGCTATGAAAATATGATGCTTAAAAACGAAATAAAGTAGAAGTAAGCTGAGATCTATCCTCTCTTTAAAATACATATGTCGGGTTCTTAAAGCTACACAGATGAAAAAAAAACACATATTCAAAATTTAAATATAATTATTAAATAAGGAATCATTAGAAAATATAGAAAAAATCAATGTAGTTGGCTGTAACAATAATTAAATAAGGAATCATTAGAAAATGTAGAAAAAATGAAAGTATAACACCATAGAAAAGAACCCATGGTTGACTGTAATTATACCGAATGACCAACAATCTTTAAAGGTCAACTAATTGAAACTATTAGCTTCATTCTGACCCCGCATGAAGAAATACCCAAACTGAAAGCTTGAAGAAAAGCTACAAAATTCATGGAAAATAATAAATAAAATTAGTCTTGTGAAAAGGAACATTAAACATGCATACACATTAAAATAGATTACTAATCCTAGTCATAGTCAAAACTTGTTACACTGTAGCACATATAATAATGAACACTCCGATATATAATGCGATTGTAGACATGGAGAAAACCAAAAATGAACCTTCAAAATAAAAAATAAAAAATCGACTCAAATTGATTTAAGAACTTAAATTAACTCCAACATCATTTAATTTGTTTTCTGTAACCTCTTATTCGTCGAAAATTATTTTCTTTAAAACAGCGTTGCAAGATTAGTGTTTAAACTACTTATAAAAACTAAATGAAAATATATAAACATTGTTTAGAAATATTTTTTATATGAAGAATTACATTAAACTCCACATGGCAAATATGAAACATATTTTCATTCCTATAGTTCCAATAAATAGGATTAGGACATAAATGCCCTTCCTTGTCATACTAAAATTGTATAAATTGTTTAATTTTTTATTTACCAATAAAGATAAGCTCTTACCTGATGCACACGTAACCCTGATATTGTGTGTATTTTTGCAGCTCATTGGTTTTAAGTGTTCTTTCAGTTATAAAAAATATATAGCAAAGATTTTGGACGCTCTCTATCTGAATGTCTCACCATTGTCTGCTGCTATCTACATCTGCTTGTCAAAACAAAAATACATTTAGATTTATTGTTTTATTTTTAATGAAGGGACTAAAAGTGAAATATTAGAGATCATCATTAAAGCCTGTTGATATCTAGGTGACATGCTTTTTGAAGTGGTTGAAACCCATTGATATATGTGTTTGCTATTCGTTTTCCATTGGATTCAATATCTGCATATTTGGTTTTCTATTTTGGTAATACAATTACATTGATAGATTTAAAAGAATTGAAAATGCAATGATATACTAGGTTGGTCTAACAAAATTTTTTGGTGGTTCTAATAAAAATGAAAATTCAATGTATTTGGGTAGTTTTTCAAAAACAAAATGAAAATATAACTCTCATTGGGTGGATTTTCAAAAAAGAGGAAAGTGTAATGCTATATCTGGATAGATTTTCTTAAAACAAATATATGCAATGATAAATCCTGATAGCTTTCAAAAAAAAATATGAAAGTTTAACACTATTATTGGGTAGTTTTAAAAAATGAAAATGCAATGCTATATTTGCGTAAATATAAAAAAAAAATGATAATTCGATTCAATATCGGGTTACTTTTAAAAAATAGGAACACAGTTGTTTGTGTGGGTAGATTTTCAAAATGAAAAAATGAAAATGCAATTATATATCTAGGAAGTTTTAAAAAAAGTTGAATTCTATATTTGGGTAGTTTAAAAAAAATGAAATTTCATTGCTATATTTAGTAGTTATTTAACAAAAAAAAATGAATGTGTTTTACTCTAATCAGGTAGTTTTCCAAATAAAAAAGTTGAAAGTATAATGGTGTATTTGCATAGATAGTTCATAGCTGTTGCCTACAAAAAATAATAAAAATAATAATAAAAGTTTGGTTTTTTTTTAAATTTTTTTTTAAAGTGAGTGCTAAAAAAGTTGATAATTGATGTTTGAGAAACAAAACTTAAAACGTCAGCAGCCATCCTTAAACGTCGTCTAATATCCAAAGAATTACCACTATTGTCTAGAACATTAAAAGGCTTCCCTAATTAGAATTTTAGTAAAGTAAACTTGATGAGGACTCCTTAAGCTCATTTTTTTAAACTAATTATGCATTTATTTTCTAACATGATGTCATATTATAGTTTTGTAAAGATATTTTAAATTACAACCTGTGACCATGGCAAGTTTATCTTGTGAACATATAGATCCCATAGAAAGTAACACATTTGGATAACAAAGTCTCTTCATTATATCAATCTGAAGTTAAAAACACAATTCATTAAAGTTCATATCCAACTGATATATTTTATTGTTTGATTGGACAAAATAAAATAAAGTAGAAGTGGTTATACCTCTTTATTGTAGTCACACAAAGCCTTCTCACTATATTGATCACCAAAATAAACTTTAACCGCAACATCCTTATTCAAGGAGTAACAAAAAGTTAAAAAATTACTAAAAGAATATATTTTTCAATATATGGAAAGTTGTAGTTTTGAAGGATTTACTGATCCATTCCAAATTTTGCGGTACACCCTTGCGAATGATCCTGAAAAAGGTAAGAAATTTATTAATGCTTTATTTATTCTGAAACAATTATGAATAAAAAAACTTAATTCTCTACAAAGTTGAGATCATTTTCAACCTCTGATTATTTTCTTGTAAATTGGAAAGCTAAAATATTCTATAGATGAACTGGTTTTGCCTCCTCAAACCCCCCCATTTTGCTCATAAGAAAATCCATCTTCTTAGTATTCTGCTATAAAAGATGTGTTGTAGGGAGCTCCAATTGTTGATCTTTGTTGAAAATTTTCATTATGGCTTTCTGAGACATCACTTGAACCTTCTTGTTGTATGTTAGAAGTTCTTTAAAAGTTCAACTTTGAAAACATTTTTGGTGCCTACATGTCCCATAATGTTGTTCCTTAAAGCAGTTATAATTCACATGAATTATGAAATCTTTGATGTTGGTTATATCAATTAGTGCATAAAAGGAGTACATAAATAGTTACTTGGTTCAGAAAATTCATCCTCTCTAGTTTCAGCACCAATGGTTTTCTTAAAGATGCTAAGACCAAAACCACACTTTTGTTGGACTAGGTGTCTAAGCCCATAACTATAATTGGTATGCACTTGATTTGATAATAGCATGGTCCTTTATGGGTTGCCTTCACTCATGCAACTTGACAAGATGACTTTTGGAGAGAGAGGCTGAATTTATTATTTTAAATAATAAATTGGAATAATTGATTTACTAATATATTATGAAAATAATATATTAATTATAAATCATATTATTGATTAGTATTTGATCAGAAATTACTTTGTAATTAATTTTGTGATTAAAGGAACTAATTAATAATGCAAGGGTTGTTTTGCAGATCATTGATAGTTTTGAAAATCTATAGGGAGGCCCTATAGATTTTCGTCCATGGGATTCTAAAAGGAGGGGTCTGTGGGTTGCTTAGTTCCTAAGCAGGAAATTACGGTTTCCACTTGAAAACCTTAGCAACCACTAGTATTTAAGGAGGGTTACTCCTTGAATTTTCAGCCACTGAAAGCTAACCCTAGCATAGTCGAAAACCATAGAGTACCCTCCCTCATCTCTCATCTTATTGCATTGGCTGTTTGTGAACCATTAGAGGTGCAACATTTGGGGCACTAACCTTTCAAGAGTCAAAAATCTTCAAAGGTTGTTCGTAGTATTACTACATAACAAGTAAGGTAATCTTTTAACCCTAATTTATACATGAATTTCGATTTGTATGCTAGTTTCGAGGGTTATTGCTTTGGTATTCAATTTACATGTTAAACAAAGCAATTAGGGTTGCATGATCACATACGAATGTAGATATGCTTATAACCCATCAGTGGTATCAAAGCCTAGGATGTGTTTCAATTGAATTTGATGCTATAGTGTTCTGTCCAAAGTAGATACAAATGGTTTTTGTGGTCTGTTCAAGGAACTCGAGGAATTCAATGGTGAACTCAACGAGTTCACTGCCCTGAATTCGATGAGTTGACTCGTCAGATCCTTGATTTTTCGATTTCGATATCTTTGTTTGATTAGGATAATTACCTTAATTCGTTTTTAATGCCTAAAACTGAATTTTCTGAAAGGTTATATGATATCCTTATCTTAAATAAAGGATTTTGTTAAATTTTTATAATGATAAGTTTTTTTTTTTTTAATTTAACCTAGGATTTTGAAAAAATTTAAAATGCACCATTTTCATTTTATAATTTAAATTGGAAATTAAAAGTTTAATTTTGGAAATTTAAATGGAAAACCCTAGAAGATATCCTTGTGGATTATGTTAATAATTTAATTAAAGACAATTGATAAATCCATGTGTGGTTTAATTTAACAAAATTAAAAGTTTAATTTATTAAAAGATTAAACGCTTAGAATTATAAAATTTTAAAATACACCCTTATACTATATAAAATTACAAGTCTAATATTATATATGTATAAGAAAAAGTCAGTCTTACCGTTAGTAGGCCTCATTCATGTATCTGGTCTATAAGGGTGTTTAAGGAAGCAACCTAGAAAAAGTCAGTCTTACCGTTAGTAGGCCTCATTCATGTATTCATTAAATCTCATTAATAAGTATAATGGAAAATACAAAGTAGCTAAATGTTTTATAAACTTTCCAATCTTATTTACTTTAGAGAAAAATATGTATTTGATGCTAACCCATGAAATTGCACAATGCACCTTATTGGTCGTCAGTGGAGCGTGTGTGGTTAATCAGCACACTAATATGGGACCAATATTATTGGCAATGGGTGTCTTGTAAATTATTGGTGAGTCAATGGAGCGTGTGTGGTTAACAGGCACATTGATTAGATGATAAATAACATCGAGAGTGCCAAGCTAATTTGTGTGTTTATTCACATCTCGTTTACGATCCTCGACATCCCAGTCACAAATTGAGAACCTAATTGAGATTAAACATGTCATTTATTAGTTCAATGAATCTCAAAAGATCTAGGAATTTCATCTAAAACCTAATTCGTTAAAATTTCGTTTTCGTGGTGGAATTGGTAAATCATCATTTACCTACCTTCAAATAATTTACAATTGGATTATGACATCCCTTTTCTGAATTGTGAATTATTGTGTTGGGTCCTAGCCTTAATATTTCATTTGGGAGTTATATTAAGGATTTAAATCAACTCACTTGAATTTTCTCCCTTTATAGAAGTCGAGTTCAGACAACTATGGTCTTGCTCATCCTTTTGAAAAAAGTTTTCCTTATGAAGATGATCTTCTATGTGTGAATCAAGGTGTACGATCATTCCCTTCGTCGTGCATTAGTGGAACTGGAAATCATACTTCTCTTCCTCCACCTCCTCTACTGATTCTCCCTGACGCACAATTTCATCAACATGAAAAATTCAAAGTCACTCAATCCCTATTGGCATACAAACACCAAGATGGAAATTTTGTGTGTGCACAATCCTAAAGATGAAGTCGCACATTGACAGATTGGGAATGCTGGGTGTCATTTTCCCAAGGAAGTTAGTTCTTGATGAAGGGTTTTGAGCATTCTAACACTCCTAAGGTGTACATGCAACCCTACAAACCTTGGATCTATGGTTTACTAAGATACATGCAAATTTGATTGTCCAAGGTTCTTAACCTAACTAACATGGCATGGGGAACTTTTAAACATAAAAACTAGTAGATTGACATACCTTTGTAGTTGCTTGGATTCCTAAAGACTTTTTGAGCCTAGCACCTCAAATGTGATGCCTCAAATGTTTCAGACAACACCACAACTCTTGGAATAACTTGAGAGAAGAACACTTTGATAACAAAATCAACTAGCCCTCCTTGTATTGTAATAGTGGCCGATTTTGCTAGATATGTAACACTTTATATAGTGTGCCACAAGTAGGGTTACACCATGTAAACCCTAATGTGCATGGCTTTTCATTTCCCCCATGATCCATGGGTTATAACCTCCATGGAGCATCCATGGAGCACCCAATGGGTCCTAGCCCAATCTAGTGAATCATGAACCATAAGCTCACTATATAAGAATGAATGATTTACAAATCAATCCCCATATATTTAATTAGTCTCTTTTTTTATCACAAAATTAATTCCAAATTAATTATTGATCAATACTAAATAAATAATATGATTTCATATTAATATATTAGAACTTATAATATATTAACAAATCGTAAGTGTCATTTTTCTCATTTTGTTTATCCAACTGTTGAGACGTCACACCCCAAAACCGGAACGGCGGAAACGTTCGGGGGTGGAGGACGTCATGTCAAGTATCACGAGATATGTATATGCTAAGCAAGTAATGAACAACCATTTCATTTAGAAGGAAAGTGTTTACAATGTATGTGTTCACAAAACATAGAAGTCATAAACAAATAACAAAACAAGACTTGAAGCTATAATGCCCCATCTTCTGAAGTCCCAGCACGAGCACCTGTCTAATAGTCTCTTGAGAATACAAGTTATTTGAAAGAGTTGATCAACAATTAAGCTGGTGAGTTCATAAGATTTTAGTGATGTGATTTAGCTGTAAAATGTTGTTGAAAATGTATATCTAAAAGTGATGTAAGCTGTAACTTCTGTTTTGAAAAGTTCGCCTGTTCCTCTAGAAAATCCAATATTTCATTCTTTAATGGAAGTTAAGTAAAATGACACTACAACCCTTTCTATGCGTACTAAGTGGGTACAAGTTATATATATATATATATATATATATATATATATATATATATATATATATATATACTTAGAGTAAACAAACAATCGATTGTGCGCATCTGCCCTAAACTCACAACCCAACGGGGAAAAGTAAGTAAGGCGGATAGCACACATTCCATTGGTTGTTAGATCGTTGTCATATATAACCTTGGTGTATTCACTTGTTACTCATGGAGTTATTTGTAATGGTTCCTTTATATCTAATGGAGAGTTCTCTTAAGAAAACATATATTTCTTATAGTAACATAATGACTATGGTGATTACTTTTATAATAGCTTTGTTTATACTGCTATATATAATCTGATATCGGGTAAATAGTTATTTGGGGGAATCTGCCGTAAGCCCACAATCCAACGAGAACAGGACGTCGGGGGAAAACACACATTTAACTATCTATCGGATATTAGTTCTATATATAAACATGGTGTATAAACTAAGGTATTATAGAGTTGACTCACTTAAAGTCTTTTAAAACTGTACTGCTTAATAAAATGGATTAAGCCCTTTCTGGGAAATCTCTAGTTTTTTCTATCAAAAGTACTGACTTTGAAAAGTATGTTTTGTACTTAGAAAAACTGTGCTTCGACTTTGTGTCTTATAACCTGATCCATACTTGGTACCCCTATGATGACTTAATGTATACTAAGCATCAGTATATATATATATATATATATATATATATATATATATATATATATATATATATATATATATATATATATTCGGATAGATAACAGATTAGGGGAACTCGGTTCAAGACCATATCAAACGAGAACATGAAATGAAGCGAAGGCACACATCCTATTAGTTGTCGGAATCTATTGGCATATACGTAAACTATAGTGTATACATTAAGGAATCATAAAGCTAGCATCGTGGTCGTAACTTTTAAAAGTAGCCTTCTACCAAGACTCGATTGTTTGAAAGCAGTCTTCTACCAAGACTCTACTGTTATGAAAGCAGTCTTCTACCAAGACTCTACTGTTCCTTTGTCAACTGAAAAGTACATTCTCCCTAGTTTATAACCGATATCGATTAGAGAATAGATCAACCTTCAAGTGTTACCGATACTTTATGAAAGTAATGGGAGAAATGAGTACCCTGATGTCGTTTATGATGACATACGAAGGTACTAACAACCTAAAAACATATGTGTGTTTTATTACGGTCATAATGTGATAAGAAATTTCCATACTAAACGTTCTCCCTACAAGAGATTCTGGAAATCAAGGTTGACTTTCGCAACGAGTTGCTAGGCCACGTTATCCACATTAAAGTTATGTGATCACGTATACCCAATATAACTACCACAATGCGTTGTGATTCATTGGTATAGTTAGATCCTGAAATTGTTCCATGCTATAGCACCTAATTATGTTCTATTCTGCTATGTTCTGGTATTGTTCAGTTCTGTTCTGTTATGTTCTATTATGTTCCGTGTGTGCTTCATGTACTAGAAGTAATGAATAGCATTCTCTTAAATTATACCTATAATAGCTTACTAATGCTCTAACTGGACTGTTACTAAAAAGACTCATTTATCTACAAAGTTATGCTTATACTAAAAAAATGGAGTTTTGTATAACTATAAAGTAACATAACCTTTAAAAGAGTTTTGAAATGTTTTAACAACTTATAAATAACATAAGTAACATTTTGAAAGATGTTTATAGCGCACATTTACACAATTATCATTGTGTTCAACTTGTATTCGCCCCCTTAAAATAATTAAAATAGTTAAAAGATTCATTACGGGGTATGAACTCACCTGATGTGGGTGATTCAAACGGATATGCGTGTAAGGATGAGAAGTTCCACGAATGAAGTTCCGAGACACAATAAGTCCTAAATGACATATAAGGACACATATTGACATAAATATAGTGTTTACAACAACTATATGAAAGGAAACACCTTCCAGGACTAGGAAACACCTTAACCAAGTGGTGGAATCACATGTGATTCAACATAGGAAGGTATAAAGGAACTTATATGAGTTTACTACCATGAGTTCACGGCCCAAGGGAGTTTACGGCCGTAAACTCATGGTTACTCATGGGTTAGTGCAAGTATGAAAGCTAGGGAATGATTTAGGGACATTAGCTTTAGCCTAGGATGAGAAAGACCACTTCTTTTGGCACTTTTGGGGTGTTCACGGCCCAAATGAGTTTACAACCGTAAAATCATGTCCAAATATGTTTATGAGGGTCTTAAAGGTCATAACGAAGTATTCTAAATTCATGCCTAAGCCCTTGGAAGTTTTTGTGGCATTAAAACACCTCTATATTGAGTTTACGGCCCATGGACCATTTGGTCATGTGTTTGCGGCCGTAAACACTTGTGGGTGTTCGTATTTTGGTTGTTTTGGGTCTTAGACACATCAGGGTAAAAAGCTATGCTAGTCTCTTGGCTTAAGGGTGGCATTTAGGTCATTTTAACACCCTAAAATGGAGTTCACGGCCCAAGAACTTCCTTGGCCATGAACTCACTTTTGGTCCTTGATTTTAAATGATTTTTATGCCTAAACATGTCAAGGTTTGTCCCATGTTTGGTTTCCATGGTTTAGGGGGACATTGAGCACACTTTGGCCCTTAAAATGGAGTTTACTCCCCAAGGTGTTCTTGGGCGGTAAACTCCCAAATCTTGTTGTTTTGGCTTGATTTTCATGTTATGAAGGCATATAACACACTTATATACACTCTAGGTTGAAGTACTCACAGTTGGGGGTGATCGGGTGAAGATCCTTGAGAGAGAAAATCGACTTTTCTCTAGCTAGAAATGTATCAAATGAATCCAAAATGGCTAAATTTTCTTTATATAGCCTTGAGGGTTTTTGGTCCGAATGCCATTTTTGGACTGTAATATTCCAAACTCTTGAAGGTTTGGGCACTTAATGCAACATATTAAACCCTAGTGTATCCTCTCTCCTGATATCCTCTGGAGCACTAACCTTAAAACACTCACACTTATCCCAAAAGTTTGATAGTTAGTTGATACAGATTTGACTTCAATCGTAGTGGATGGTTTTACCGAATGGAAATTTTTGGGTTGTCACATGAGATGTCGATGCAACCCAAATGGACCATGCCAAGCCGGGTCAAGTACATACTAAATATAGTTATGGACTTAGACAACTTATCTAATAGTCTCCCACTTTGATAAGTCTAATAACTATAGTTAGAGGTATGACTTCAGGAAGCGACCAGTAATCGTAGCACTTTTAAAGTCTCACGGAACTGAGATGATGATGCACCATTTAAGATAAGTGATCATATAATCGTCTGTTCTAGATATCAGTTGGACAAATACATGGAACAATGTCGTACTTATTGTCTAGCAGTTTGTTTCCCGATTTCTGATTTGTTTGACATAGAACTAAACTGAACACATCAATTTGGTTATGGCCAGGCCTAGTACATAGGTCAAAACAAAATCATCGAGGGGCCCATATATCTCTTCTAATCCTCCAAGGACTAGAAGGTACAGATAAACTATGACTCATATGCTAGTACTAAGCACTTGTTGAATCATATACAAAATCACGTTTTATAACATCGAGTTACCGATGCATTTTCGTAGAATCAATGTACAACCAACTCATAATCAGCAACTCATATCTCTAGGTTTGAATATTGATATGATATTACCGTCTCACAATCACTCAAGATAAATTCCATGAAGTGATACAAGTGAGCTTGGCTTGAATCCAATACTCATAACTTATGAGCACTCATGAATGTTGTAGCAACCATTTGCCATGTCTAGCACCTTAGATGTCTACAAACCCAATTCATGACAGTCTTGATTCATATCAACTTGCCACATATGACTGATTGTGGAGAGTTTCAATAAAGAAATTATTATGGAAGTCAAAACATGCAACATTGAAAGAAAAATAAATAATTGACAGAAGATAGCAACACTTTGCTTATAAATAAACAATAACTTTTTGTTAATCATCAAATGTCAATTTACATTTTACAAGTTTCCGAAATAACGATCTAATCTGTAAAACTAATATCATCCTTCAGCTCGATGCAAATCGCATGCTACAAATGATTAACCCTACACAGTCCCTTCGTGAGGGGATATGTTGGGTTCTCATTCGATGATACCCTCTTTACAATGAGGATTCCTTCTTCTATCTGATGGTATTTTCTGTCGATGTGCCTAGATCTCCCGTGATCCCTAGGTTCCTTAACTAAGGCAGCTGCACCCTCGTTGTCACATAAAATCTCCATAGACTCCATAATAGTTGGTACAACTCCAAGGTCTCCAATGAAGTTCTTTAGCCATATAGCCTCCTTTTCCGCCTCGCTTGCTGCTATGTACTCTGATTCGCAAGTTGAATCATCCACTGTTTCCTGCTAGGAACTTTTCCAAGTAATCGCTCCTCCATTTAGGGTAAAGACCCAACCCGACTGGGAGCGGAAATTACCCCACTACTCTCAACTCATCACTCCCACCAAGGGTAAGGATCCAATCCCTAGTCCTTCGTAGGTACTTGAGAATATTCATCACCGCGGTCCAGTAAGGCTTGTCGGGATTCCCTTGATATTTGTTGACCATGCTAAAAAAAAAGGCCACATCAGGGTGAGTACATGTCATAACATACATTATCGAGCCAACAACGGAAGCATACTGTACTCGACTCATCTCAACTATCTCAGCCTCTATACTCGGGCTCTGAGTCTTACTCAATTTGGCGTTAGTCTGGATCGGTAAGTCACATTTCTTGGAATTCTGCATGCTAAACCTTTTGAGCGCCTTATCCTAGTAGGTACTTTGACTAAGTTCTATTAGTCTTTTACTCCTTTCTCCCAATATCCTTATCCCTAGGATATAGGCAGCTTCCCCAAGGTCCTTCATAGCGACACACATCCGAAGCCAAGATTTAACTTCCTGCAAGTTTGGGATGTCATTTCTTATGAGTAGTATGTAATCCACATAAAATACATGTGACAACCCGAAATTTCCATCCTGTTCAGTCTAACACTTCACTAAAAGTCAAACTCATTGTTGTTATCTTTTAGCACAATTAGGAGTTTATTTGAGCGTTCTGAGCCTTGTACACTTAAGGGATAAGTGTCGGGGTTTATCTGCTGAAGTTATAGCTCAAGGGAACGACCTTAAACAACTTTACAAGGAATTCACGGCCACCATATGGGAGTTTACGGCCGTATAATCCATGTGGGCCATAAACTCCATCTTCTTTGTTGAAAAGGTGGTCATTAGTTCATTCCTTTACTTCCCTTGGCTGAAATCCTCTCAAGTATCATCCCGACCTTCGTCCCCGATCTTTAAATCTCGTAATTTTCTTGTTCTAACTAGTTGATATCTTATATAAACTAGTGATGTTACATGATTTCATCCGTAAAAGCATTCCATTTGTGTAGATCTTGAAGTTTCACCAAGAACACACACTAGTGTTCTTGGCCAAAACCGACCATTCAATCTCCTAGATCGTAAGTGATCTTGTTCTAACTTTTTGTAAACTAGGTTTAACATGTTTAGGGCTTAGAAAACATAAAGAATCACAAGATCCAAGGAGTTTATGACCAAGGCATGTTCTTAGGCCGTAAACCCTTTTTAGTGGGGCAAAATGCATCCTAACACCTTACCAAGCCTTGGAACTTAGTATAGAACCTTACACCATTGAACTAGGGACTTCAAGAAACAAAATGGTACTTCATACCATGAGTTTACGGCCTTAAGCTCATGGGGAAGTAGTACCCAGGCCGCAAAGTCAATATAAGGTCATTCTTGGACCTTAAACGCACTTAGCCTCTTGTTTAAGCCTTGGAACACTTAACCACTTAAGACACATCGCCTTTAAGCCTCAAATGGAGACCCATTAGAGATTTTACGGCCATGAGTAAACTCCCCTGGGCTGTAAACTCTAATAAGTATGGTCTATGGACCATAAACTCACATACGAAGCCTTATACTCCTATTTGCAACCTAATAGCCTCCTAACACTTTGACCAAAGTGTTTTCCACGCCTTAGAATGTTTATACTTGTCTAATTAGTGTTATAATCACTAATTGTATATGTACATATATCTTTATATGTTATTAGTATCATTGTAAGTGTTTAAGTCTTCACTTGAATCCAAACCCTTGTCTAATACTTCCATCCGATCCACTCACTTCAGGTGAGTTCATACCCCTTAATTAACCTTTAAACGTTTCTAAATGTTTATATATTCTTTTATTGGGAGGGATACAAGTAGAATCATGCTAGTTAGTACATAGATCACATGTGATTAATAACTAGCATACAAATGAATTTACTACACTTTAGCTATTTTACCAAACTGTCTTACATATTGTATGTTTCCTTTAAAAATTTATTACAATTGTCTTTCAAATAATGGTTTCCTTATACTTAAAATTGTGCTTATCAAACAAACTGCCTTCAAATTGTTTTACAAACTGACATCAAGTCATCATTTCTTAGTTATTAAACTTTTTAAAGGTTTTTACAAAACATCTTTTATACTTTTATATTGTCAAATGCATGCCTATATATGTATAGTTATAGGAGTAATGTTTAAAGGACTTAGGGCGGCATGCTCACTTTATTTCCTTTTCCTCGTTGGGATGTGGCCTTAGGGTATCGGTTATACGTCTGAATGTCGTCTAAATATTAGTTACATGTTATGTGTACATATATAGAAATAAAAGTTTCGTTAGTTAGTTCAGTACATTTGGGTAGCAAAGGCATACTTCGGTTATACATGTACATTACTAGTAGCTATAATAGGCATAGTTAGGAGATACTACTTATCACACCAGAGTCGGTTCATTCGTGAGTCTATACTAATACAATACTTACTATATGAAGAGATAGAATTACAGAAGTACAATTACAAGAATACTAATACATTACATACGATATGAAGAGATACAATACACGATACAAAACATACATAATAAGGTGTTATAGCATGGAACAAGTACAAGATCTAACTATACTAATGAATCACTAAGGCATTGTTCTAAACAAAAGGTGATAGTTATATTGGGTATACATTATCATATAATCATAATGTAGATGTTCACGACTTGCAATCATTAAGGCAATTAGTACAATAGTAGTCACTTATTACAAGTACTACAGTACTTACACTTTACATACGACAAATACGAAAGGATACAATTCCAGTTGTATTATTTTCCTTATTACCTTTACTATGTGTCACATTCACATAATCGATGAGGTAGATTAGACTTGAATAATAATAGTTGTACAAGGAAAAACCTTCACTTATGTAGAGATTCATACTTTCAAAACAGTCGGGTCTTGATACAAGGCTGCTTTCAAAACAGTCAGGTCTTGGTAGAATGCTGCTTTCAAAACAGTCAGGTCTTGGTATAAGGCTTCTTTCAAAACAGTCGGGTCTTGGTAGAAGAATACTTTTTATACTAGTAGGAAATAGGAGATTTTCTAGGGGTTTCAAACGTTTACAATTACTTACAAACACTTTCATACTTATACAAACTTTCCTTCAAACAATTACAAGTCTTTTATTTACAGTTTTACAAATCAAATACACATAAATACTTATGAATTCACCAACTTTATTGCTGATACTCGATTTCAAAATAACTTGTATTCTCATGTCACAAATAGACATGTACGACGACCAAGTTTTGTGAAGACGGAGCAGTCAAGACTCGTCTAAAACTTTGTATATTCATTATGTTATTTTATACTTTGAAAGAACACATTTGTATTTAAAATTATACTATTAATGCAATGGATGATATTGTTTCTTGTTTACTACTTTTCATTTTTGTGATACTTTACAGACGTCCTCCGCTCCAGAACGTTTCTGCCGTTCTCGGTTTTGGGGTGTGACAGATTGGTATCAGAGCATTGTTTATAGTGAATTCAGTATATCAACACATAAAAGATATACTATCTATAAATACAATGGGATTAAAAATACTCTGACCAAGAGTATATACTTTTAAATAATAAAATATTTAACTAAGTATATATACCTGCATTCATACTAAAATCAGTGTCACAATGACAAGAACAAAAGTATTACTATTGTTGAATATCACAAGTAAGCTCGGGGATGTATGGCCAGTCTTGGGAGTGGCATAGCCTGATCAACTATGTTGTTCCGAGGAGTGAGTAGCATATGCCCAAGAATGGTTGTGATGTGGCAACAAGTATACAAACTTACCAACACTACCACAATGAGAGCTCTAGAACAGAAAATAAGTTTAAAATGCTATATGAGTATTTTGTATTACTATAATTTCTTACTTGAGAACTAAAAAGATCTTCATTACTAGGTCAATAGTTCCTAAGTGGATACATTAAGGTTATATGTAACTAGGATGACATAGACTTAGAGTCTATGAATTTTTGCTTTACCCCTGTTCCTGGTGAATTTGGAGTTAAGGTCACTTATTCGAAGGCGTATCCTGTTTTGATTTCATATAACTGGTATGCACTTTACAAATAGTGATGTAACCAATGAATATTATCTAATAATTGTCTAGTTAATTCGTCTAACAATTAGTTCTTTACCTCAATTCTCGCATAGATAACATGGCTGGACACCATCCCCACAGCAACCCGTACCTTCCGAACGAAGGCAATGATGGATGGTTTGGAGAAGAACCAGAGAACGATCATCCAATCCCTTTGAATGCTCACCATGCCGAAGACCTTTCGGATGATGATAACTCCGAACCCAAAGTGAAGAACCAACCCTCGGTAGCTCCCATTCCAAATCGTAACCCTCGTCCGGCTTTTCATGGCCTGACACCTCCTGGGTAGAATGCTGAGAGACATGGAGCGAAGAGCAGAATCAGCCCATTCCATTCACTGGAGACTGAAGCTTCTACAACATAAGCGAAGGAAGCTCTGCAGACCGAGTTCCACCAATCCTTGTCCGTAGAGTTTCCCGGAACGAGATTCAGGGCAGGACAACTCTCTATCGTATCGCAGAGGTTGATGCTAATGCAGGAACGCATACCATCCGCACCAATCGCCTTGAACACACTCATGAGAGATTTGAGAGAGACCATAAGAACCTACTACAAGCACTAGCTGAAACACAAGCCGAAGTCATAGAGCTCCGAGTACGCTAGAGGGTGTACGAAAGACACCTGCTTAATATGGAACGTCAACCTGTTGAACCAAGGCTTCACCATAAGGGTGACCGTCACTAGTAGAAGATACTTTAATTTCCTTCCTTGTTTCAAAGAATCGTTTTCCTTTCTACGTCCTATGTGGCATTTTTCTAGCTAACTATCTTGTACTGTAGGTACTTTTAGTTAGGCCTTTATGCTGCCAAAACCTTTCTACTCCGTATATGATGTAAGACCTGTTACAAGGTCAATTTTCCCTAACTTATTACATCTTCAACATCGATGATATTGACAGTCGGCTAACATCCGTGTCACTCTGTGTTCAAATACTTCCATCATACTTTCATTGGGGTCTACCTGAAACCCACTCTAGTCGAGTTATTGGACTAGAGAAATTTAGCTCAGGGATCATTCCCAATTTTCTTTTGAAGGTTGGATCATGTTATTCACCAACCTATAATACCCCGACTTGAACGATAAACGTCTTAAGACCATTCTACAAACTTACTTCTACTCTTTACTAGGACTGCATCATATGGATGTAGGTCGAACCCACGAGCACATATTCCTATTCTTTACATGAACGGTGGAGATACATCTAGGTTCAACCATAATCGCTCAAAAATTCATTTTCTTCCCGTGTAACAGTATCATGTCGCTGAAGAAAAGTAATCAATCCATCAACCACACACCAACTCTTCAGATTGATGTAGCTACCTTTCAAGCTGCCGTGTCAGCTTTCCTTGCACACCTCGGCTCTTGCAACGTGAACAAGACTGTCAACGGGTTTGACAATTCCGATCGTGATAACGATCCGAGAATCAACAAATAGTAACAGTCGCCAACACCCAAAACAACAACTCAGAGTTCAAGAAATGGAAGCGTCAAGCCCAAACAGAACGCAAGCGATTTCAAAGGCTTGGCATGCGACAAAAACAGGTGGCAACTCCTGCCACCTCAGCATCGGTCAAGCATTATGAGGGAACACTCCCGAAGTGTAACTAGTGTAACTATCATCATAATGGAGCTTGCCGAGTATTGCAATGCAACAATTGCAACAAGATGGGGCACATTGCTCGTTTATGTAGAATCACTTCCACCACCGGAGCCAGCCGGGTTTGCTATAGTTGCGGTGAGATTGGATACCTCAAAAGGGTTTGTCCAATAACAAAGAACTCTGGCACCGAAGGGAAGATGCTAAGGATCAATTCCGCAGGAGAAACTACTCTGGACCCACGTTAAATTATCTAAGGCGTTCGTTGTAACAGACTCATAAACCGTTTTAACCTAGTGCAACTCGAGTCTTAGCTATTGCGAGATCCCGTCAGTTAAGGGACCCTCGTGCTGCGTATACTTTTCTTTTGTAGTATACCTAGTTCGCATCAATAGTCTTGTAGTAAATCTATAATATTGTAACTCTGTTAAAAGCTGCACTGTTGGGTTTTGTCTGTAACGCCTTTATGATCAAGTCTAATGTCTTTATTTCCAGGTGAGTCTGACATTATCATACAACTTGAGCCCATTCGATCCTCACATACCAGTTCGTGCTTACATCTCTTTCTCCATAAACGTCTTTCTAGTGAAGCCGTCATTTCAGAACTCTGAGGTACTCATGCATAGAGTACCTTATGTTTTGTATTCCTTTCCAAAGAAACCTCAACAAACCTCCCCGGAGTACCCCTCGTATAGTACGTCAAGTTCAAACCAAGGACCCTTACGGTTGATCTATCGCTGAAGAATGTATACACAGGGGTGGTATATAATCAAGGTTCTACAGATTTAGAATTGATGATTCCACTTTAGCTTCTTTTCCTCGTTGGGATGTGTGCTTAAAGAAGAATCATTTATTCGACTGCCTTTTCAATCTTAATTATATACGACTCGTATACATGAGAGCGTGATTGATGAACCATGTATGACTTCTACTATGACCTTCAGGACGGAGACTGCCCAATACTACGAGTAATCACATCATCATGCAAACAAACTTAGAACCCAAAACGACAATTGTAACCAGAACTCCCTGCAGACTAACACCTACGGAGATACAAGAACCGTTCGGAGGGCTTAACGAACTACTCAACATTAGAATGGAAAGACCAAGCTTCTCATCCTGGAGAGCTCCGGTCTTTTTCTTCAAGAAAAATTGGTGGACAAACCGCAAGGAACTATTTACCTTTCAAAAATAGACCTAAGATCCGATTTATCACGAGTTACGAGTGTTAGTGAAGGATGTCCTGAGGACAATCTTCCAAACTCGATACGGACACTACGAGTCCGTAGTGATACCCCTCAGATAAGACCAATACACCCGTAGTATTCATGAACTTCATGAATAGGGTACACCATTATTACTTGGATCAGTTCGTCATAGTCCTTGTAAATGACTTACTTATCTACTCTCGTAGTAAGAACGAAATCATGAAGAGCATCTACAACAAACCATGGAAACAATACGATCAGAGAAGCCTTACGCAAAGTTCACAAAATACGAGTTTTGGAATTGAAGAGTCAAATTCCTAAGACACACTATTACTGATGTGGGAATTCTTGAGGACCCTTCCAAAGATCAAAACCGTTAAGAATTGGTCAGCACCAAGGACGCCTATAGGAATTCGCCAAATTCTAGGTCTCGCTGACCTAATGTCGTAGTTCATTTCGAACTCCTCGCGAATTACAGAACCACTTACGTCTTTGACCTAGAAGGGAGCGGCCCTTGACTGGGAAGAGAAGCAAGGGGAAGAAACCATTGGAATTCCAAGTGAGAGACGAAATTATTTTGGAAGTCTCACCATGGGAAGGCTTAATACACTTATGAAAGCGTGGAAAGCGAAATCCAAGATAGTTAGGACCTCCGAGATTCTTACCAGAATCGGCCCTGTAACTCAAAAATTCAACTTACTCGCGAACTCAGTAACGTACATTTTACCCTAACGTATCGAACTTTAAAAAGTACCTTTCCGTCAGGACTCTTGTAATCCCACTCGACGAGATCGAGATCAACGAGAGCCTCGCCTTCGTGAAAGAACCGTAGTGACCATGGACCGAGAGGTCAAGCGGACAAAGCAACGCCGCATCCCATTAGTGAAGGTTCGCTAGAATGCCAACCAAGGACCTGAATTCACTTGGGAGCACGAAAATCAATAGAGCAGGAAGTATCCCCACCTCATTGCTCGATTATTCATACCTATTTCCTTACCGAAATTCAAATTTCGGTACGAAATTACCTCTAACAGAGGGATGATGTGAAAATTCGAAATTTTCCATCATGTTCAGTCTAACACTTCATTAAAAGTCAAACTCATTGCTGTTATCTTTTAGCACAATTAGGAGTTTATTTGAGCGTTCTAAGCCTTGTACACTTAAGGGATAAGTGTCGGGGTTTATCTGTTGAAGTTATAGCTCAAGGGAACGACCTTAAACACCTTTACAAGGAGTTCACGGCCACCACATGGGAGTTATCTTACATAAACTAGTGATCTTACATGATTTCATCCGTGAAATCATTCCACTTGTGTAGATCTTCAAGTTTCACCAAAAACACCTAGAACACACACTAGTGTTCTTGGCTAAAACCGAGCATTCAAGCCCTTAGATCGTAAGTGCTCTTGTTCTAACTCGTTGTACACTAGTTTTAACATGTTTAGGGCTTAGAAATCATAAAGAATCATATGATCCAAGGAGTTTACGGCCAAGGCATGTTCTTGGGCCATAAACCCCTTTTAGTGGGGCAAAATGCATCCTAACACCTTACCAAGCCTTGGAACTTATTATAGAACCTTACACCAATGAACTAGGGACTTCCAGAAACAAAATGGTACTTCATACCATGAGTATACGGCCGTAAACTCACAAGGAAATGGTCCCCAGGCCGCAAACTAAATATAAGGTCATTCTTGGACCT
Organism: Lactuca serriola; assembly: GCF_051521515.1. NCBI lineage: Eukaryota > Viridiplantae > Streptophyta > Magnoliopsida > Asterales > Asteraceae > Lactuca > Lactuca serriola. The sequence goes on along the minus strand of NC_136415.1, from coordinate 303,056,566 downwards.
TAAACCCACCTAGACTCTTGTTTAAGCCTTGGAACACTTAACCACTTAAGACACCTTGCCTTTAAGCCTCAAATGGAGACCCATTAGAGAGTTTACGACTAGGAGTAAACTCCCATGGGCCGTAAATGTTGGAATAGTGTCTAAGGCTACAACTATATTAGGCAAGTATTTGACCCGCTTGTGCATGGTCTTTTGGGTTGCCTTCACCATAGCAACTTGATAGGATGATTTATTAAGAGAGAGTAAATATTATTAGTATATTATGAGAATAATATAAAGAATAATATATTGTTATTTGATTAATATAAGTCATAGAATTAATTGGAATTAATTTGGTGACTTAAAGAGATTAATTAAATAAGAGGGTATAAACTGTCAATTGTTTGATAGTTAAACTTTAGACTGTAAATCCATATTGATATGCATTGGACGGATTCTAGAATCTAAGGATAGCTTAAAATCATCCAAGGGGTTATCTAAGGAATGGATTTGGATAGCCTTAAGAGAAGATTATCCAATTAGGGTTTAGGTTGTAACCCTTAAGGAGTCTACAAGTATAAATAGACCCTATGGCATGAGGAAATCGGAACTTCATAAAAAGTATAGAAACCCTAGCCGATTTCCTCCCCTCTCCTCTCTCCCAAATCATCCTCCTTGCTATTTGGTGTTTGTAAGCCATTAGAGGAGTGAATTTGTGACTCTAGAAGCTCCAAGACAACAAGATTAACAAGGAATTCAAAGGTATCATTCTAGATCTATTTCAATATTGTTATTATACCTAAATAGTCATTAGAAGTCTTGGATTCAAAGCATGTTTAACTAGAAAGCCTAGATCCAAGCATTAGGGTTTTGCATGCGCACAAAGGAAAGTTCTTATGGCAAATACCCATCAGTGGTATCAGAGCCTAGCTTGGTTTTCATTAAGTTGTTGCTTAATTGTCTGAAACTAAACTGCAAAATTCGAATTTTGTGTTTCTGAGTCATGGACTCGGCGAGTTCCATAGTGGACTCGGCGAGTTCCATAGTGGACTCGGCGAGTTGGCCTGACTCGGCGAGTCACTTGGTGCACTCGGCGAGTCCAAGCGTCAGGAATGGCCAGATTCGGGATTTCTTCATGATTATCTTATGGAAACTTACCTTAATCATATGAGATCAACCCTAATTCGATTTTTTGATATATATGACTATTATCTTGATCTAATTAAAGATATTTATCAACTAATAAAATATTTAATTTCCTTATATGATAATTAATTAATTATTTTGATTATTTTGGAAATTATCTTGAAAATAAATCTTCAATAAATCAAATATAGATAATTAGGAAATTAATTGTTAATTAAAATTATTTGTTATTTGATCCTCCATGTTTTAAATGTTTAAAACTTGTCCTCAAAGTTTTGAAATTTATATTTTGTAATTAAAAGTTTTAATGTAGACAATTTAAATTTCAAACCCCAGATTTTAAAATGTTTAAAATACAACCCTATACTAATATAATATTACAAGATTAATATATATATATATATATATATATATATATATATATATGTATAACTAAAATGCTAGTCTTACCGTTAGTAGGCCTCATTCAAGAAGTCGATCTATAAGGTGGGTATAAGGTTGCGGCCTATAAAATGGCGCTTAATGGGTGTACACTCACACCCACTGCTTGCTTGATCGGTGGAGTGTCGTTAGCTGAACAGGTAGGATAGGGCAATCTCATCCTCTCATTAAAAGTATAATAGGAAATACAAAGTAACTACATTATTTTAAAATTTCCCAATCTTAGTTACTTTAGGAAAAGTGAATTGATGCAATCCCATGAAATTACACTTTGCACCCTTTCTAAGAAGTTAGTGGAGCGTGTGTGGTTTACCGGCACACTAATTGGTTCTAAGCAAAGGTGGCAAAGGGTGATTCATTGTTTATCATAGTTCGATGGAGCGTGTGTGGTTTACCGGCACATCGAATAGGTGACCGTTACAATGAAGGCACCATGTGAATTTGCATGGTAATTCACACCCGCTTTGTGATCCTCGGTATCCCAGTCACAAACTAGAGGGGCATATCGAGATTTAAACATGCCATTGAATAGGTTCAATGAATCTCATCCGTATCTAGGAATTCTCAATACATTTAGGACTAATAGTTAGGTTTTATGGTGGAGAATTAGTGAATCGTCATTCACTTACCTTCAATTTATTTGCATGTTAGATTACGGCATCCCTTTTCTAATATGTAAATGTTGTTGTTGGATCCTAGCCCTAATTTTTCTTATTGGGTGATAATTAGGGATAAATATTCTAATCTATCTCTGTCCTTTCTATTTGTAGATGTCGAACGCAAACAACGTTGCTGCTAGTTCTTTCACGTTGATGAGCCTTTGCCAAAAGGTCACCTTCGATGGAACGAAATTTAGCGAATGGATAAGATACATTCGCGCCATTGCTCACTATGAGGATAAGGAGTATGTCCTCGATGATAAGCTCGAGAAAATCAACCCTGAAATTGCTACTCCGGCTGAAATTACCGCTTTTGAAACTCATGAGCGAGATGCAACGAAGGTACATTGCATCATGATAGCCACCATGAACTCCGAATTCCAAAAGTCCTACGAGGACATGTACCCGTACGAGATGCATCAAGACTTATTGGAGAGATACCACCAAAAAGCAAGACAAGAGCATTATAAAATTTTCACTAATATGATTTCCGCTGAGATGGGTCATGGAGAGTCTCTTACAATGCACCTGCAAAATATGAAAAGGTATGTCGACCGCCTTCGCAAGTTAAATGTTGACTTTAGGGAAGACTTGGCGATCGACATGGTGCTTCACTCTTTCCCTCCGATGTACAATCAATTTAGGATGACCTACCATCCTTCGAAGGTATATACACAATTAAATCTAACGATTCTAATCATGTTATTTCTTGGGTTCTTGATACAGGTTGTGGTTACCACATTTGTTCTAATGTGCAGGGACTAAGAAGAAGTAGGGATGTGGAGCAAGGAAGAATCAATCTAATCATGGGGAACAGAAGATCGTCGCCTGTGACCAAGATTGGAGTGTATTCTTTAGTGCTTAGGAATAATTTATGTTTAGATTTGAACAATTGTTGCTATTCGCCAGAAATGGCTAGAAACATCATTTCATTTCATGGTTTGTTTAGACAAGGTTTTAGATTTTATTTTAATAATTAGAATGGTTCTATTTTGGCTTATCTAAATGGTGTCTTTTACTTTGAAGCTATACCATGTAATGGAATTTATGAAACTGTTATGATTGTTGATAACTTAGGAAATGATGTTTTGAACATAGATTCTTCCACTGGTATGGATAAAGCATCCTTGTGGCATTGTCGTCTTGGACATGTCAACAAGAAACGCATAGCCCAACTCCAAAAGGATGGAGTGTTAGAGTCATTCGACCTTAGGGAAGATGACACGTGCGAGCCTTGTTTACTTGGAAAGATGACTAAATCACCCTTCACGAGTACGTGTGAAAGGGGTGAGGGTCTATTGGACTTAATACATACCGATGTATGTGGACCGTTTAGATCAACCATGAAGGATGGGAACCGCTTCTACATGACTTTCACCGCCGATTATAGTAGATATGGGTATATCTATTTAATCAAGCAAAAGTCAGAAACCTTTGAAAAGTTCAAAGTGTTCAAGAATGAAGTGGAGAATCAATTGGGCAGGAAAATCAAGATGCTTCGATCCGATCGAGGAGGAGAGTACCTAAGTCTTGAATTCCACGATTATCTCAAGGAGTGTGGAATAGTTTCGCAATTGACGCCTCCTAGGACACCGCAGTTGAATGGTGTGGCAGAAAGGCGTAATCGAACCTTATTGGATATGGTTCGCTCTATGATGAGTCGTGCTTCACTACCTATCTCTTTTTGGGGGTATGCCTTAGAGATTGCCGCCTATATCCTGAACCGAGTCCCTATTAAGAAGGTTGCCAAAACACCTCACGAGATGTGGACATGGAAAGCTCTCTCGTTGGCACATATCAAGGTTTGGGGTTGCGAGGCTTTCATAAGACGAGATACTCACGACAAGCTCGAACCTCGAAGTGAGCGATGTATTTTCATCGGCTACCTGCAGACATCCTTTGGATATCTCTTCTATAGACCGAAGGACAATGTTGTCTTCGTTGCCAGGAGAGGAGTTTTCCGAGAGCGAGAACTCATAGGCCAAGGAGACAGTGGGAGGCAAATCGAGCTTAAAGAGATTCAAGAGTCGATAAATGAAGGAACCTCTACCGCTGGCACTCAACCCGAGGAGGATACTCCGGTTGAACCGATTGACGAATCCTTACCTCTTAGACGTTCCAATAGAGTTAGAGTTCTACCCCAGTTTTATGGTTTTCATATTACTACCGAAGGGGACACGTATATTAGTGATGGTACACTAATAAATCTTGATGAACCTAATAGCTATAAGGAAGCCATGGTAGGCCCGGAGTCTGAGAAATGGAAAGAGGCAATGGATAGTGAGATCCAATCCATGTATGATAACCAAGTTTGGAATTTGGTTGATAATGTGCCCGGACGTAAGACCGTTGGGTGCAAATGGATCTTCAAGAAGAAGACTGACGTAGATGGAAATGTACACACATATAAAGCACGATTGGTTGCGAAGGGCTTTACTCAAACTCCTGGAGTTGATTATGATGAGACCTTCTCACTAGTTGCGAAGATAAAATCTATTAGAGTGATGTTAGCGATTGTCGCATTTCATGATTATGGGATTTGGCAAATGGATGTCAAGACCGTTTTTCTTAGCGAAAACTTGGCTGAGGATGTTTGCATGGCTCAGCCAGAGGGGTTTGTGGATCCGAAGCATCCGAATAGAGTGTGTAAGCTTGAGAAGTCCATTTATGGACTTAAGCAAGCGTCTCGCAGATGGAATCTTTGCTTCGATGAGAAAGTCAAAGAGTTTGGATTTGTACGAAGCGAAGATGAATCATGTGTATATGTCAAAGCCAGTGGGAGTATAGTAAGCTTCCTCGTTCTATATGTCGATGACACATTACTCATAGGAAACGACATCCCGACTCTGCAGGAGGTTAAGTCCTGGCTCGGGAAGTGCTTCGCTATGAAGGACCTCGGAGAGGCTTCTTACATTTTGGGAATAAGGATAGTAAGAGAAAGAAGTAAGAGACTAATTGGACTTCGTCAGAACACTTACTTAGAGAAGGTACTAAAATGTTTTAATATGGGAAACTCGAGGAAGGGAGAATTACCGATACAAAGTAATGCCAAGTTGAGTAAGACTCAAAGTCCGAGTACCGAAGCTGAAATAGCAAAAATGAGCCGAGTACCATACGCTTCCGCAGTTGGCTCAATCATGTACGCTATGACTTGTACTCGCCCTGATGTAGCCTTCGCTTTGAGCATGGTTAGCAGATATCAAAGGAATCCTGGCAGAGCACATTGGATTGCGGTGAAGAATATCCTTAAGTACCTTCGGAGGACGAAGGAATGGTTTTTAGTCCTCGGAGGGAGTGATGACTTGAAGGTGTGAGGGTATAGTGACGCCAGCTTTCAGACTGACAGGGACAACTACCGTTCGCAGTCAGGATGGGTCATTACCCTAAATGGAGGAGCAGTGACATGGAAAAGTTCCAAGAAGTAAACTGTAGCTGATTCAACGTGCGAATCAGAGTACATTGCAGCGAGCGAAGCGTCGAAGGAGGCAATATGGCTGAAGAACTTCATCGGTGATCTTGGAGTTGTACCCGCCATAAAGGAGCCCATGGAGATTTTCTGTGATAACGAAGGAGCGGTTGCCTTGACCAAGGAACCAAGGGATCATGGTAGATCACGACATATCGACAGAAAATATCACTTCATTAGACATCGTGTAGAAGAAGGACAACTCGTAGTGAAGAGGATATCATCAGAAGATAACCCAGCAGATCCGCTTACGAAAAGACTGAGTAGGGTTAAGCACTTGCAGCATGCTGGGAGTATTGGGCTGAAGGATGATATTAGTGTAGATTAGATAGTATTAGAAACGTGTAATAGATAAATGTAATTAACATTTGATGATTAAATAAAGGAGTTTTATTTATGAGTAATGTTACTATCTTATGTTAATTGTTTAGCTATTGTTTCACTTTGCATTTTTGACTTCTAGAATAATTGAGTTTATTATGAATAATCGAATTATTCAAATTGTCCATAATCGTTCATGTGTTGGAAGTAGATATGAATGAAGATTGTCATGAATTGGTGCGTAGATTGTCTAAATGGTATTAGACATAGCAAAGGGTTGCTGCGACGTTCATGAGTGCTTATGAACTGGTTTTGAGCATCGGAACAAACCCGCGCTTGCTGGAATCACCTTATGGAATAGGATATAAAAGGGTGATCGCAAGACGATAATATCATATAGTCTTAAAACCTAGATATATGGTTTGTTATTTGTTAATTGATTGTACATTGATAATCCGAAAACGCATCAGTAACTCGGTGTTATAAAACGCATTGTTGTGTATAGTTGGTTAATGAATAAGTAAATGCATATAAGTCGAAGTTTATCTATAAATTTTATCCTAAGAGGGTAGAAGAGATATCTCGGCCGCTCGATGATTTGATTTGACTTATGTGTCGGGCCCGGTCAGAACTGAATTGATGTGTTCGATTAAGTTCTATATCGAATAAATCATAGATCGAGAAACCTAAATGCTTGACTAACCATTCCATAGGATTGTCAGCATGATATCTAACAGAGGACTGTACGATCCCTTATCTAAAGGACAAGATTGATTAGATCAGAGTTTGACAGCGTCTTTGAGAGCTACGATTGCAAACAGAATTGTACTTGTGCACATAGTTACTAGACTTATCCAAGTGGGAGACTGTTGGAATAGTGTCTAAGGCTGCAACTATATTAGGCAAGTATTCGACCCGGTTGTGCATGGTCCTTTTGGCTTGCCTTCACCCTAGCAACTTGATAGGATGATTTATTAAGAGAGAGTAAATATTATTAGTATATTATGAGAATAATATAAAGAATAATATATTGTTATTTGATTAATATAAGTCATAGAATTAATTGGAATTAATTTGGTGACTTAAAGAGATTAATTAAATAAGAGGGTATAAACTGTCAATTGTTTGATAGTTAAACTTTAGACTGTAAATCCATATTGATATGCATTGGACGGATTCTAGAAGCTAAGGATAGCTTCAAATCGTCCAAGGGGTTATCTAAGGAATGGATTTGGATAGCCTTAAGATAAGATTATCCAATTAGGGTTTAGGTTGTAACCCTTAAGGAGTCTACAAGTATAAATAGACCCTATGGCATGAGGAAATCAGAACTTCATAAAATGTATAGAAACCCTGGCCGATTTCCTCCCCTCTCCTCTCTCCCAAACCATCTTCCTTGCTATTTGGTGTTTGTAAGCCATTAGAGGAGTGACAATTGTGACTCTTGAAGCTCCAAGACAACAAGATCAACAAGGAATTCAAAGGTATGATTCTAGATCTGTTTCAATATGGTTATTATACCTAAATAGTCATTAGAAGTCTTGGATTCATAGCATGTTTAACTAGAAAGACTAGATCCAAGCATTAGGTTTTTGCATGCGCACATAGGAAAGTTCTTATGGCAAAAACCCATCAGCAAACACCAATAAGTATGGTCTATGGACCATAAACTCGCATACAAAGCCTTATACTCCTTTGTGCAACCCAATAGCCTCCTAAAACTTTGACCAAAGTGTTTTCCACGCTTTAGAATGTTTATACTTGTCTTATTAGTGTTATAATCACTAATTGTATATGTACATATGTCTTTATATGTTATTAGGATCATTGTGAGTGTTTAAGTCTTCACTTGACACCAAACACTTGTCCGACACTTCCTTCCGATCCACTCACTGCAGGTGAGTTCATACCCCTTAATTAACCTTTAAATTTTTCTAAATGTTTATAAATACTTTTATGGGGGAAGGGGGTGACAAGTTAAATAATGCTAGTTAGTACACCAATCACATGTGATTAATAACTAGCATACAAATGGATTTACTACACTTTAGCTGTTTTACCAAACAGATTACTTCAAATGGCTTTCTCAAATGTTTTTAAATGTTTAAAACTTCTTATTAGACTGTCTTACATATTGTATGTTTCCTTTCAAACTTTATTACAATTGTGTTTCAAATAAAGGTTTCCTTATACTTAAAAATGTGCTTATCAAACAAACTGCTTTCAAATCGTTTTACAAACTGACATCAAGTCATCATTTCTTAGTTATTAAACTTTTTAAAGGTTTTTATAAAACATATTTTATACTTTTATATTGTCAAATGCATGCCTATATATGTATAGTTTAGAAGTAATGTTTAAAGGACTTAGGGCGGCAAGCTCGCTTTAATTCCTTTTCCTCGTTGGGATGTGGCCTTAGGGTATCGGTTATTCGTTCGAATGTCGTCTAAATATTAGTTATATTATGTATACATATATAGAAGTAAAAGTTCCGTTAGTTAGTTCAGTACCTTTGGGTAGCAAAGGCATACTTCGGTTATACATGTACATTACTAGTAGCTATAATAGGCATAGTTAGGAGATACTACTTACTATTCCAAGTACAAGGAATCACACCAGAGTCAGTTCATTCATCAGTCTATACTAATACAATACTTACTATATGAAGAGATACCATTACAGAAGTACAATTACAAGAATACTAATACATTACATACGATATTAAGAGATACAATACACGATAACAGAATATACATAATAAGGTGTTATAGCATGGAACAAGTACAGGATCTAACTATACCAATGAATCACTAACGCATTGTTCTAAACTAAAGGTGATAGTTATATTGGGTATACATGATCATATAATCATAATGTGGATGTTCATGACTTGCAATCATTGCAAGGGCCGCGTTTGGTTCCCAGAATCTGTTGACAGGGAGAGCGTTTAGTATGGGATCTAGCCATCACATTATACCTTAATACTCATTTTAATGCAATTAGTACAATAGTAGTCACTTATTGCAAATACTACAATACTTACACTTTACATACGACAAATACGAAAGGATACAATTCCAGTTATTATATTATTTTCCTTATTACATTTACTATGTGTCACATTCACATAATCGATGAGGTAGATTAGATTTGAATAATAATAGTTGTACAAGGAAAAACCTTCACTTATGTAGAGGCTCATACTTTCAAAACAGTCGGGTCTTGGTAGAAGGCTGCTTTCAAAACAGTCGGGTGTTGGTAGAAGGCTGCTTTCAAAACAATCGGGTCTTGGTAGAAGGTTTCTTTCAAAACAGTCAGGTCTTTGTAGAAGGCTTCTTTCAAAATAGTCGGCTCTTGGTAAAAGATTACTTTTTATACTAGTAGGAAATATGATATTTTTTAGGGTTTTCAAACGTTTACAATTACAAGTCTTTTCTTTACAGTTTTACAAATCAAAGACACATAAATACTTATGAATTCACCAGCTTTATTACTGATTCTCGCTTTCAAAATAACTTGTATTCTCAGGTCACAAATAGACAGGTACGACGACCAGGTTTTGTGAAGACGGAGCAGTCAAGACTCGTCTTAAACTTTGAATATTCATTATGTTGTTTTATACTTTGAAAGAACACACGTGTATTTAAAATTATACTATTAATGCAATGGATGATGTTGTTGCTTGTTTACTACTTTTCATTGTTGTGATACTTTACATGACGTCCTCCACCCCAGAACGTTTCCTCCGTTCTCGGTTTTGGGGTGTGACAGTACCAAAAAGCTAACTATACTCCCACTAGCCTTAACATATACACATGACTCATCTTCGCTCCTCGAAAAACCAAACTCTTTGACTATCTCATCGAAACAAAGATTCCATCTGCGAGATGCTTGCTTCCATCCATAGATGGATTTCTCAAGCTTAAACACTCTATTAGCGTGCTTTGCATCGCCAAAACCCTTTAGCTGACTCATATAAACATCCTCAATCAACTTTTAATTAAAGAAAGTGGTTTTGACATCCATTTACTATATTTCATAATCATTAAATGCAACTATGGCTAGAAAAACCCTATTAGACTTAACCTTTGCTACTAGAGAGAAGGTCTCATCATAGTCATCTCCCGAGTTTGAGTAAAGCCCTTCGCAACCAGCGTGCTTTATAAGTGTGTACATTTCCATCCATGTCGGTCTTCTTCTTAAAGATCCATTTCACCTAACCGTCTTACGACCCGGTACATTGTCAACCAAGTTCCAAATTTGATTTTCATACATGGACTGAATCTCGCTGTCCATGGCCTCTTTCCATTTGGTGGACTCAGGGACTGCCATGGATTCCTTAAAGTTGTTAGGCTCATCCAGATTTACCAGTGTCCTATCATAGATAAATTCATCACCTTCCGCAATAATATGAAAACCATAGTAATGCTCAGGCGCATTCCTAACTCTTGTGGAATGCCTCAGAGGTACAAAGTCATCAACAAGAGTTTCCTCCACACGTTGATTGCTAGGGTTTGAGGTTCCTTCACCGCTTCACTCTTGAATTTATTCAAGGTCAATTTGCTTCCCACTGTTTCCTTGGCTTATGAACTCTCTCTCTCGAAAGACTCCTCTCCTTGCTACATAGACCACATTATCACTGGGTATGTAGAAGAGGTAACCAAAGGATTTGTGTGGGTAGCCAATGAAAATACACCTGTCACTTCGAGGTTTGAACTTGTCCTAAGTCTCACGTATCACGAAAGCTTCACAACCCCAAATCTTGATGTGGTCTAAATGGGGAACTTTCCCAGTCCACATCTCATGAGGTGTTTTGGCAACCTTCTTTGTAAGGATTAGATTTTGGATATGGGCGACAGTCTCTAAGTCATACCCCCAAAATGAGATTGGTAAAGAAGCTCAAATCATCATGGAACGAACCATGTCCAACAAAGTTTGAATGCGTCTCTCAGCCACACCATTAAGCTATGGTGTCCTTCGAGGTGTCAATTGTGAAACAATTCCACATTCCTTAAGATAGTCAAGGAACTCTGTACTAAGATACTCTCCTCCTCAACTGGATCAGAGCATCTTAATGTTCCTGCCCAGCTGACTCTCCACTTCCTGTTTAAACTCGTTTAACTTTTCAAAATTTTATGACTTGTGCTTGATTGAGTAGACATAACCATATCTACTATAATCATTTTTAAAAGTCACATAGAAGTTGCTAGCATCCCTTGTGGCAGTTCTGAAGGATCCACACAAACCTTCACCCATAGTACAAGTACCAGTGAAGGTTGAATTTGTCCTTTTTCCAAGTAAACAAGACTCGCAACTATCATCAGACTTTATGTCAAACAACTCCAAAACTCCAACATTCTGGAGTTGGCCTATGCGCTTCTTATTGACATGTCGAAGACGACAATCCCACAAGCATGATTTATCCAAAATAATGGAAGAATCGATATGCAATACATTATTTCCTAAGTTGTCTACGACCGACACAATTTCACATATACCATTACAAGATAACGCTTTAAAATAAAGAACATTATTATAAAAAGCATTAATACCACCAACTTCTTTATCAAATGAAAAAGTAAATTCTTGTTTGTACAAACCTTGAAAGGGAATAATATTTCTCGCCATTTCAGACGAGTAACAACACTTATTCAGATCTAACACTTACCCACTACTTAGCAACAAAGAATAAAATCTAGTCTTGGTAACAGGTGAAGCTTCCATATTCCCCATGATCAAGTTTATCTGTCCATTCTCCACATCCTCACTTCTTCTTAGGCTCTGCAAATCATACAATATATGAATACCAAAACCTGTATCAATAACCCAAGAAGTAGAATGTGATGAGTTATTAGACAATATATTGTAAATACCTGCATGGGTAGGTTTGACCTTCCCATCTTTCACATCTTGCAGGTACTTGGGCCAGTTTCGATATATGAATACCAAAACCTGTATCAATAACCCAAGAAGTAGAATGTGATGACTTATTAGACAATATATTGTAAATACCTGCATGGGTAGGTTTGACCTTCCCATCTTTCACATCTTGCAGGTACTTGGGCCAGTTTCGTTTCCAGTGCCCCTTTTCCTGACAATAGCATTGAGCTTTTTTGGGTCGGAAAAAGGAGTGATAGAACCACCTTTGGCTCCACTTGAAAAAGAGACATCAAGAGACTTTCCCTTGGTACCCTTCGAAGGGGTCTTCCTCTACTTTACCCGATTTCCAGAACATGGGTAGCGGTAGGAGTAGGAGTAGTAACAACCGATTTGTCCTTAAGACCAGTTTCAGCGGTCTTCAAAATCCCTTAAAGTATGATGAGTGTGACCTCCTCCTTGTTCATGTGATATGTCATTCGGAATTGATCATTACTAGCAGGTAAGGAGTGCAATATGATATCAATATCCAACTCCTCAGGGAAGTTCACATTCAGCGTTAGTAAACGGTCCACATACCTTTGCATTTTCTACATGTGGCCCGTGATGGGTTCACCATCCTTCATTCGGGTTGTTATCATGGAATAGATGATTTCATATTTCTCTTGACGAGCACTCTGATAGTAGCGGTCCATTAGATCCATGTGCATCTCAAAAGGGCAAGAGTCCTCATAGGACTTTTGTAGTACAACTTTCATTGTGGCCAACATGATACATGTCTCCTTGGTAGCATCTGTCTAATGTGCCTTAAAGTCGGTGATCACCTCTGGAATAGTAGTAGAATCATTAATTTCCTTTAGCTCCTTGTCAAGGACATATTCCTTGTCCTCGTAACGTGTGACCATCCTGACGTTCTTGATCCAATCATTAAAGTTTGAACCATCAAATATGACTCTCCCACAACGTATCATGAGAGAGAAGGAGTCGGTAGGGTTTGAGCTAGAAGCAGCATTGTTGGAAGACATCTGAAAAGAAGAAGGGCAAGTTTATATTAGATATATAATCCTTAATAAGACACCCAAATGTAATATTAAGGCTAGGACACAACACAATACTTTAGGATGCCGTAATCCTAGCTATAAAATATATGAAGGTAAGTGAATGACGATTCACCAATTTCCACCATGAAAAATGAAATAAATTATTAGGTTTTAATTGGACTGAAAATCCTAGATTCTTTTGAGATTCATTGAACTTTTCAATGGCATGTTTAAATCTCGATTGTGCCTCTCATGTTTAGGACGATTCACCTAATCAATGTGCCGGTTACCCACACGTGCTCCATCGATCTATGATAAATATTAAGTCACACTTTTCCACTCTTACTAGTCCATGTTACTGTGTCGGTTACCCACACACGCTCCACCAACGACTTGCTAAGGTACAAAGTGTAATTTCATGGGTTAGCACCAATTCCTAAAGTAACTAGCATTGGAAATTTATAAAAGGTTTAGTTACTTTATATTTTTTCATTATACTTTTAATGAGGATTATAGTCCTTGTCCTACCCGTTCGGATAATGACCCTCCACCAGTCAAGGATATGGTGGGTGAGAGTGGACACCCATTAAGCTTCCATTTTATAGCCAACAACCTTATACCCCCCTTATAGTGCAGCTTCGTAAGTGAGGCCTACTAACGGTAAAATTGACTTTCTCTTATATATATATATATATATATATATATATATATATATATATATATATATATTATTAACTTATAATATTATAAAGTCTAATGGTTGAATTTTAACTTTTAAAACTCTAGGTTATGGAATTAAAGTTTTCTAAAGTGACTTTACAAATTCCAAAACTTGAGGGCAAGTTTTGAAACTTATTCAAAACCTTTCATATTCATAACTTATGGGTTTAATGGTTTATTAAAACGAAGACTCTTCATTTTATGTAACCTATGTCTCTTTATTGACAATTTAAAGAAGTGAATTTTGGTAATTCATAACTTTAGGACAAATTATGGACACCATTAATAGAAATTAAGATCAAGAATTACAATAACAAACAATTTTGAAATAATTCATATGTTCTTCTAAAACTCATATGTATGAACATTCACATCAACCATTTCAAGAACCATATAAACACATATAAAAACTTGAAATTTTGATAATAACCATTGAAAATGGATTAGCATAGTCATTACACTATAAAAAACAGGTTTTATAAGTCCAAACAATTTAGGCTAATGTTTCTAGTCCATTTCTAGCAACAAAACTCGAAATTCTGCACACAGGGGCTCCTACTTGTCGAGTGCAAGTACTTACTCGACGAGTAGGATGCATTTTGCCATGGACTCGTCAAGCCCCTCCATGGACTCGGTGAGTTTACTGTCTAGATTGCAGAATTCTAGACTTTTTTCAAGCAGTTTGCATCAAATACAAAGAAAACAAGCCTACGCTCAGATACCACTGACGGGGTTTGAGCATTCTAACACTCCTATGGTGTACATGCAACCCTAGAAACCTTGGATCTATGTTTTCTATAATATTCATGCAAATAAGAATTTTCCAAGGTTTACATCCTAAGTAGCTTGGCATGGGGTACTTGTAATACAAAATTTAGTCGAATGACATACCTTTGCTGTTGCTTGGATTCCTTAAGACTTTGTCAACCTAACACCTCAAATGTGATGCCTCAAATGTTTCACACAACACCACAACTCTTGGAATAACTTGAGAGAAGAACACTTTGATCACAAAATCGGCTATCCCTCCTTGTCTTGCAATAGTGGCCGATTTTGCTAGCTATGGAGCTCTTTATATAGTGTGCCACATCTAAGCTTACACCATGTAGACCCTAATGTGAATGCTTTTCATTTCCCCCGTGATCCATGGGTTATAACCTCCATGGAGCATCCATGGAGCACCCAATGGTTCATAGCCCAATCTAGTGAATCATGAACCATAAGCCCACTATATAAGAATGAATGATTTACAAATCAACCCCCATATATTTAATTAGTCTCTTTTTTATCAAAAAATTCATTCCAAATTTATTCTTCATTAATACTAATTAAATAATATGATTTCATATTAATATATTAGAACTTATAATATATTAACAAATCGTAAGTGTCCTTTTTCTCATTTTATCTATCCAACAGTTGAGATGTCGATGCAACCCAAATGGACCATGCCAAGCCGGGTCAAGTACATACTAAATATAGTTACGGAATTAGACACCTTATCCAACAACTATTTATGTGGAGCAACCACCACGGTTTGTTAACCAGAAGTATCCCAACCATTGCCATGTTCTGGAAAATGTATAAATTTAAACAAGCTCCAAGAGCCGGGTACAAAACCATAATTCGTTTCATGAAAATGTATAAATTTAAACAAGGTTTGGCTGACCCAACCTTCTTTCGCAAGAAAGAGGGTGACCACTTAATTATTGTCCAAATGTACGTTGATGGCATTATCTTCGGATCAACTAACCCCAGTTTAGCAACTGAATTCTGGAAGTTAATGGAAATGAAATTTGAGATGAGCTCAACGGGGGGGTCCAGCTAAAATTTTCCTTGGATTAAACATAAGACAAACCCATGAAGGTATATTTATAAATCAGGAGGCATACACGAAGACCCTGCTCGCTAAGTTTGGAATGGCGGGAGACTAAAAAATGAAGGTTCCAATGGCATTCGGAATGAAACTAACAATGTTTCTGGAAAATCCAGCTGTTGATATGACCCTTTATCATCAGATGATAGGTTCATTGATGTATTTAATAGCTAGTCGACCTGCCATCATGTTTTCCGTTAGTTATTATGCTAGGTTCCAAGCGAATCCTCGCAAACCCCACATGGTGGCCGTCAAGCATATTTTCAGATACTTAAAACGAACCTCATCACTGGGCATATGGTATCGATTAAACTCTGGTTTCATCATACAAGCATTTTCGGATGCTAATCTTGGAGGGTGTGGCCTGTATAGAAAGAATGCAACAGGAGGAAGCAATTCTTGGATGGCAAGCTAGTATGTTGGCAGTCTAAAAAGCAAATTTGCGTATCCCTCTCAACTACTGTGACATCCCCATTTCCACGGCCTAGAAAAGACCGATTTTGTTTTTGCTTTGTTTGAAAATCAGAGTAACATTTTAAATAAAAGTGTTGTGGAATTTGTACCAAAACAAAATATGATAATGATTTATCAAAAGCATTTCCAAGGAAATGTATTTCATTAAAAGACTTGGGATGTCATGTTTGATACAGATCAAAAGCATAAACAATACAATATAAGTCTTACTACATTATTTCGTATCTAAAGGCCTATATCCGTAATCCCTCATCCAAAACATCACATCTATGCTCATGCGCCACTACCTGTAATACAAGAAACTGAGTGGGTCACGTTGGGGAGCCTGGTGAGCACATAGGGTTTTCAACCCACAATAAATAAGTTTATTAATTTCATCAATCAACAATAACCCGATTACCCATTCCCGTTATTCTCACTTTACGTCCCTAAACATCTATCATAAGGGACCTAGCCTAAGGATCATCATCGGGATGGACACTACTGCTAAGGGAATTACTCAGCAATAAATGTCCTAAAGGCAACTATGTGGGGGATGGAGTACACCGGTGAACACATCGTTCACAAACACCTACAGGTTGCGAGCCTGCTAGTATTCTACTAGACTTTCTAGAAGAGTCTGTGGTCGTCATCCATACTCCGCTAGATGACAGAATCAACAACATCAACATCGAGGCCTCTCATCATTTTATCACACATCACCAATTACATCTACCCATATTTTACCCCAACATTTTCGTAGATATAAAATACATATACAGTTTAAATCATTGAAAACATGTATAAAAACGTTCATCCAGCATAGATAGCAAGTATTCAGATAATAAGCACACATAGCACGTAATTTATATAAAATACTTCATATCTATGTGTAAGCTGAAAGTAACTATGCACTCACCTGAAAGGTGGTGACTCAGCACTCGGACAACGCTTCGATACTCTCAAAACAATTTTCCTTCGATAAAACCTAGTACCAATAACACTAAGGTTTAGTCTAACGTCAACCACAACAAATTAATAGTCTGCCTATTATTATTATATAAGCATTAAATAACACTCACTATAACTCATAATAATAGCCCAAATAATTATTTTTAGGACCTAATAACATTCCTATAATTATTTGAAAGCTATATTAGAAATTGCGTAAGCGTAACTCAGTTACAACGAATTTTAAAGAAAACCGGAACTTTATTTGGAGCAGCGTTTCGAAACCGAAAGACACTTTTTCTCGGGACTCCGGGAGCCTCGGGGCTTCCTTCGTGATCTAGGGGGTTTATCTAGGGTTTAGGGGACTTAAAAGGGGCTAGAGAGAGAAATTTCTTAGAGAGAGAGTCGAATTTGGTGTGAAAAATCCGGGAGAATTCGCATGGTATTTATAGGGGCCAAAGTTTGGATTTACGTTGGGCATACCGAGGGTACGTTGGGCGTACTCCTCGGATAAGGTTTCCTGGTCGGATCCAGCTGGCTCGCACGCGCCTACTCGCGGAGTGGATAAGAAGAGAACGTACGCGGGGCGTAGCGAAGCGACGTGTCATCATCCGAAGCAAGGACCGTGGGGAGCAAGGTACGGCTGGAATCGCGCCACGTCATCAATCTCGCACCAGGTTTGCAAATTCGAGTTACAACTTAAAAAATTCGCATCTTCTTCATACGAGCTCCGTTTTCAACATTCTTTATATCCACGCGAAGGCGGGAATGTACTCTAAAACTTTCATTTTGACTCCGTCGGCTAATTTTGGTTCTATTTCAAAATTTATATTATTAACAGGCCGGGACAGGATTGGTCCGTTAAATTCTCAGAACTTCTTCATCCGACGTCCGTTTTCGCCCTTCCTTTTCTCGTTACGCCACTCTTAACGAGATCTTAGATTCTCGTTCAGGTCGTTTCAGCTAAAAACTGCTCGATCTAATATTCGAATTTCGGGCTGTACACTACTAATCTGGAACTTCGAAAAATCATAACTTCTTCATACGAAGTCAGATTTGGGCGTTCTTTTTATCGATGTTCTTAGTTTAACATATTCTACGACTTTCGTTTAGAGCGCTAAGGCTAAATCGCGCTCTGTCATAAATATACTATTTACGCTTCCCGGTATCGTGTCGGTTCCGTTGCGAAACTTCGAGGGGTCATAACTTCTTCGTTATAACTCGGATTTCGGCGTTCCTTATATTCCCAGAATCCTTGTTTCGATCACTACAACTTTATATATATAGATATCAGGCTTATCTCACACTTTAATTTTGACGCTTATTTTTATTCTTTATTAATTATACATTTATAATTAAATAATAAGCACATAAATACATATAATTCACATAATACTCAAATATTTCATCTTTATTACTTCAAAAGAGTTACAATAGTTGACCTGGACTATTACATTGTCAAAAATGCTTCGCCCTGAAACCCGGGCGTTACAATTCTCTCCCCCTTAGGATGATTCCGTCCCGGAATCATGCATCAGCAAACAGATGTGGATAGCGACTCATCATGTCATCCTCTAATTCCCAAGTGAGATTCGGCCCATTCGAATGTTTCCATTGGACTAGCACTAACCCGACTGTCTTGCGTTGTAACTTCTTAGTATTACGGTCATCAATTGCCTCAGTCTCTTCGATCAGCCTTTTATTCTCATCCATCATTAATTCATAGATTGGAAATATGTCGGGAACATCTCCCGTGAATTTCCTCAAATAACACACATGGAAGGTGTTATGTATACCATTGAGTTCTTCGGGTAATTCGAGCTTGTAAGCTTGGTTCCCAATCTTCTGAAGAACTTTGAATGGTCCAATGAACCTTGGACTCAACTTCCCTCGTTTCCCGAATCTTCTAAGTCCCTTCCATGGTGAGAATTTTAGCAAAACCGAATCCCCAACTTTGAAGGTCATCAGTCATCTTTTCTTGTCAGCATACCTCTTCTGACGATCCTAGCTGCTAACATTCTTTCCCTAATCACCTTCAACTTCTCAGCAGTCTCGTGGACTATCTCAGGGCCCGTAAACTGCTTCTCTCCGACTTCAAGCCAACAAGACAGCGTACGACACTTCTGTCTTTACAAAGCTTGATAAGGCGCCATCTTGATGCTCGAGTGAAAACTATTGTTGTAGGAAAATTCTACAAGAGGTAAGTGCTCGTCCCAATTCCCTTGGAATTCGAGGGTACATGCTCTCATCATATCTTCTAGTGTCTGAATCGTTCTTTTGCTTTGACCATCAGTTTGCGGATGGTAAGCAGTACTCAAACACAACTTTGTACCCAACTCCCTTTGTAGACTCCTCCAAAATCTCGATGTGAAACGACTATCACGATCCGATACAATTTTAAGAGGAACACCGTGAAGTCTTACAATTTCCTTCACGTAAGCATTTGCGAGCTTATCCATAGACCACTTCTCGTTGGCTGATATGAAATGTGCACTCTTGGTGAAATGATCCACGACCACCCAAATCATGTTGTGACCACTCTTTGTCCTGGGCAGTTTAGTCACAAAATCCATGGTGATGTCTTCCCATTTCCCATGGGTACAGGTAAAGGTTCTATACTCCCATACGGTTTCTGATGTTGTGTCTTAACTCATGCACATGTCACGCATTCGGCCACATACTTCGCAATATTGAGCTTCATCGTCGGCCACCAGTAGTAGGGTTTGAGGTCCATATACATTTTAGTGCTACCGGGATGAATTGAGTACATGGTCTTGTGTGCTTCTTCCATCAAAAGATCTCTTATTCCTCCCGTCATAGGTACCCAAATTCGATCTTGGAATACCTTTAGTACTCGACTGTTTGTACCAAACACTAACGTCTTTCCCAAACGTTCTTCCTTTCGGTCATTCTTCTCTAAAGCTTCTTCTTGAGCTTTCCTGATACTTTCCACAATCGTTGAGACGACTTCGATTCTCAACGCTCTTGGCCTTTTCCTTTCAAGGTTGACTTTCCGACTGAGAGCATCAGCAACAACATTTGCTTTACCAAGGTGGTAGTGTATCTCACAGTCGTAGTCCTTGAGTAACTCTAGTCAGCGTCGTTGCCTCATGTTCAATTCTTTCTGATTAAAGAGATACTGAGACTCTTATGATCAGCGAACAACTTGCATTTCGTGCCATAGAGGTAATGCCTCCATATCTTTAGAGCGAAAACTACCGCTGCCAACTCCAAAGCGTGAGTGGGGTAGTTCTTTTCGTCCTCTTTCAATTGTCGAGATGCGTATGCTATCACCTTTTCTCTTTGCGTCAGAACACAACCCAACCCGACTCCAGAAGCGTCACTATAAACCTCGAAATCTTCACATAACTTTTTCTTTAGTTTCTCGAATGCCTCATCGTGTTTTTCACTCCACGTATGCATAGCTCCTTTATGGGTCAAAGCTGTTAACGAAGCAGCTATCGAAGAAAAGCCTTGGATAAATCGTCGATAATACCCGGCTAATCCTAGAAAGCTTCGAAACTCTGTGGAATTCTTTGGACTTTCCCACTTCATTACAGCTTCGATTTTTGCTCGGTCAACCATTATCCCTTATTTGTTAACCACCAGACCCAGGAATTGGACTTCTTGTATCCAAAAGTCGCATTTGGAGAACTTAGAGTAAAGCTTCTCCTTCTTTAGCACTTCCAACGCTTCCCGTAGGTGCTTTCCATGCTCCTCTTGGCTTTTCGAGTAGATCAGAATGTCTTCGATGAACACTATCACGGATTTATCGATGAATGGTTTACAAACCCTATTCATCAAATCCATGAATGCTGTTGGAGCATTGGTTAGTCCGAATGACATAACCAAGAACTCGTAGTGTCCATATCTCGTTCTAAATGCAGTCTTCTCAATATCCTACTCTCTTACCTTCAGCTGATGATATTCTGACCTAAGATTGATCTTTGAGAAGTAGCTCAAACCTTGCAGCTGATCGAATAGGTCATCAATCCTCGGCAATGGATACTTGTTCTTTACTGTTGCCTTATTCAGCTCTCGGTAGTCTATACACATTCTCATACTTTCGTCCTTTTTCTTCACGAATAACATCGGAGCTCCCCAGGGTGATGAACTAGGTCGGATGAAACTGTTATCCAACAGCTCCTGAAGTTGCGTCATAAGCTCCTTCATCTCCGTCGGTGCTTATCGGTAAGGTGTCTTTGCTATCGGTGTTGTACCTGGTAACAAGTCTATACGAAACACCACTTGTCTATCAGGTGGTAATCCGAGAAGATCTTTCGGAAAGACTTCTGGATAATCACACACAACCGGTATATTCTGCACCTCTTTCTTCTCCTTCTTAGCATCGATTACGAATGCCAAGTATGATGCACATCCTTTGGACAAACATTTCCTGGCTTTCATCAGGGAGATGATTCCAGAATTCACTCTGCGTTTGGCCCCGTACACCATAAATGATTCCTTTCCGGGTGGGTTTACCCTTACTATCTTCTTTCGGCATTCAATCTCAGCATCGTTGGCGCTAAGCCAATCCATACCCAAAACGATGTCGAAACTGTTTAAATCTATGGGTAATAGCTCTTCGTGGAATTCGTTTCCATTTAGGTCGATGACGATGTTCCTAATACGATTACTAACAGCTACGAATTTGCCACTGGCCACTTCTACAAACAGCGCATTATCAAGTTTTTCTACATGCAATTTTAATTTCCCACCAAATTTATGCGACACAAAGGAGTAGTTGACTCCAGAATCAAATAGTATATTTGCAGGCAAACGATTTACAAGAAAGGTACCTGAAGCGACGGCTGCTGCCTCCTTCGCAACCTCGAGTGTCACCTGGAAGGCTCTCGCCTTCGGCTCTGGTGGTATGTTGGGTCTTCCTGCCTCCTTCTTCTTCAGGCAATCCTTTGAAATGTGCCCCTCGTCATTGCACTCATAACATACCTTCTTAGTGAACGTGCATTCATTGGCATATGCCCAGGCTTTCCACACTTGAAACAAGTGACCCCTCCGTCACACTTCCCAGAGAGCTTCTTCTTGCACCTTTCAAACCACTTCACTTCTGATCCTCCTCTTCTCGAACTAGATTTCGAGAATTTACTCTTCTTTCCGGACCTCGAGGATCCGTCAAATTTCCTTTTCTCTCCCACCTCCGCTCTCTCCAGAACCTTCTCTCGTATCTGGGTCTCCACATTTTTAGCAGCCCAGATGGCAGCTTTCAGATTGGTAGTTTGCTTGACCATTGGACCGAAGTCCACTGGTAATCCAAGTGCAAACTTGTTAACCTTGGAGAGTTCAGTTGGGACGAGGTGAGGAACCAGCTTCATTTTCTCAGTAAAGCTTACAGCGTATTCAGTAATGCACATTCTTCACTTCTTCAGATTCTGGAATTCGTTGTTAATCTCCAGAAGATCCTGCTCAGAGCAGTATTGCATCTTCAACTGTACCAGAAAATTCTCCCACAAAATCTTGCTTGCTTCACCTTTGGGCATTGAATAAGCTAGTAGCTTCCACCAGCTTAGTACTCCAGATTTCAAGAGAGGAACCGCGAGAGCGGTCTTCAGCCTGTTGCTACACTCGCAACTCTCAAACATCGTTTCCATCTCAAAGATCCAGTTCATGACTTCCACCAGTGTCGGTATTCCAGATAGACTCGGTGGTTTGGACGCCATGAAATCCTTGTATTTTCATCCACGTCTGTCATTCCCTCCAACCTGGTGGTTTTGCCTAACTATCGGTGGGTTAGCTTGACCAACAGTCCCACTGTATTTTCCCTCCTCAGTCTTCCTTTCATTCAACTCGGGCTGTTCGATCTGTATGGTCGCTTCCTCTCAATTTTGCTGGAGCAAACTTCTGGTTTCCTTCATTTGACGATCCAACATTGCCTCGATCATCGCTTGCACTCCGGCCATCGTTATTGGCTCAACAGCGGCTTCCACTACCGGTATTCGCTAAATCACTGGGGGTTGGTTTCTGTCCCTATTTGCATTCACGTTTCCGCTACGGGTCCTTGCCATCTTGATCTATACACCGAATAAGGTGAATTTAGATCTTTATTTAGGACAGATGTTTAAATCATCCCTATCACTCCGAAACGTTTACATGCTAGTTCTAATATCTTAGTCGTACGTTTAGAATCCTAAACACATAACGTTTCCAGATCCGGTCGGCAATAGACCATAGATCCGAACAAATAACAGCATATCATGCACAAAACATTTAGCACAAAAAAGTATTTTAGGCACAATTCCTAAAATAACCTAGTGCTCACACCTCACAATCATCGCTTAGCATTCTAAGTTTAAGTCTAGAAATCCCTACAAATTCCTAGTTCGCTTAAACTAATCCTCTGATACCAACTATGACATCCCCATTTTCACGGCTAGAAAAGACTGATTTTGTTTATGCTTTGTTTGAAAATCGGAGTAACATTTTAAATAAAAGTGTTGCGGGATTTGTCCCAAAACAAAATATGATAAAGATTTATCAAAAGCATTTCTAAGGAAATGTATTTCATTAAAAGACTTGGGATGTCATGTTTGATATAGATCAAAAGCATAAACAGTACAATATAAGCCTTACTACATTATTTCGTATCTACAGGCCTATATCCGTAATCCCTCATCTAAAACATCATATCTATGCTCATGCGCCACTACCTGTAATACAAGAAACTGAGTGGGTCAGGCTGGGGAGCCTTGTGAGCACATAGGGATTTCAACCCACAATAAATAAGTTTATTAATTTCATCAATCAACAATAACCCGATTACCATTTCCCGTTATCCTCACTTTACGTCCCTAAACACCTATCATAAGGGACCTAGCCTAAGGATCATCATTGGGATGGACACTACTGCTAAGGGGATTACTCAGCAATAAATGCCCTAAAGGCAACCATGTGGGGGATGGAGTACACCGGTGAACACATCATTCACAAACACCTACAGGTTGCAAGCCTGCTGGTGTTCCAATGGACTGTCTAGAAGAGTCTGTGGTCGTCATCCATACTCCGCTAGATGACAGAATAACCAACATCAACATCAAGGCCTCTCATCATTTTTTCACACTTCACCTATTACATCTACCCATATTTTACCCCAACATTTTCGTAGATATAAAATACCTATACAGTTTAAATCATTGAAAACATGTATAAAAACGTTCATCCAGCATAGATAGCAAGTATTCAGATAATAAGCACACATAGCACGTAATTTATATAAAATACTTCATATCTATGTGTAAGCTGAAAGTAACTATGCACTCACCTGAAAGGTGGTCACTCAGCACTCGGACAGCGCTTCGATACTCTCAAAACAATTTTCCTTCGATAAAACCTAGTACCAATAACACTAAGGTTTAGTCTATCGGCAACCGCAAGAGAGGAGAACATTGGGCGTTCCGAGCTGCGTACGCGGGGTGCTATGCGAACACAAGGCGTCCGAAGGTACGCTGGGCGTACCCCTTCGCACAGCCTTCGAGATTTCCTACTTAAACTTCAAAAATTCGTATCTTCTTCATACGAGCTCCGTTTTCAACGTTCTTTCTATCCACACGAAGGCCGGAACATAATCTACAACTTTCGTTTTGACTCCGTCGGCTAATTTTGGCTCTATTTCAAAATTTATATTATTAACAGGCCGGGACAGGATTGGTCCGTTAAATTCTCATAACTTCTTCATCCGACGTCCGTTTTCGCCCATCTTTTTCTAGTTACGCTACTCTTAAAGAGATCTTCGATTCTCGTTTCGGTCGTGTCGGCTAAAAGCCACTCGATCTAATATTCAAATTTCAGGTTGTACACTGCTAATCCGAAACTTCGAAAAATCATAACTTCTTCATTCGAAGTCAGATTTGGGCGTTCTTTTTATCGATGTTCTTAGTTTAACATATTATAGGAATTTCATTTAGAGCGCTAAGGCTAAATCTCGCTCTATCTTAAATTTACTATTTACGCTTCCGGGTATCGTGCCGGTTCCATTGCGAAACTTCGACGGGTCATAACTTCTTCATTATAACTCGGATTTCGGCATTCCTTAATTATACTTTTATTATTAACTAATAAGCACATAAATACACATATTCACATAATACTCAAATATTTCATCTTTTTTACTTCAAATAGAGTTACAATAGTTGACCTAGACTATTACATTGTCAAAAATGCTTAGCCCTGAAACCCGGGCGTTACAACTACTGAACCAGAGTACATAGTTGCAGCCTTATACACTTAACAAGTAATTTAGTTTCAAAGTCAACTTCATGACTATGGTCTGAATATGAAACGAATCCCCTTATACTGTGACTCCGAAAGTGTCATTCGCATCTGTCACAATCCAGTACAGCACTAATAAACAAATCACATCGCACTGAGGTATCACTTTATCGAGGATCATGTGGAAGATGGTAATGTTGAAATAAACTTCGTTAGATCTGCTGATTAGTTAGCTGGCATATTCACGAAAGCCTTACCGGAACCTACCTTCAATCGAATACTTCAAGTCTTGGGAATGATAGAAGCTGAATCTTTTCCAAAACCACTTTCGCTTTCATAATGATACTTTCATGTTTGGTTGTACTTTCACACTTGCCGTCTAGAGCATGTCATGCAAATTGGTGCAAACGCTCGCAACAATTTGTAGCGATCTTGTTTATCATACATCTTCATGCGAATGTTCGTCACTTCTCATGGTCGACTCTTTGCACATGGTTTAGAGAGTTTTATATCCTTTTGTATATTATGTATATTTTAATTTTTCTTTCTCTTTCTATTATTTTATTTATTTAGTTTATTTATTTTATTTTACTTTATTTTTATTTTATTTTATTTATTCCTTTATTTTTTTTAAGAAAATCAAATATACAAAAACATTTTCTTTAATTTTAATTTGATTTCTTTTTTATTTCAAATTTTCAAAATACAAAAATACTTCTTTTTATTTCCTGTTCAGAAAAACTAAAAATTCAAAATATTTTTTGTTCAACTTTTTTTTATGCAGATTTGAAGGCAATATCTTTACCTTAAATACGAATGATAGGGCATGTATACATTTCATTATCTGTGTAATAGCTAGGTGTCCCTAGAAGCATGTTGTTGCGTGTTGTTTAAAGCCTTAACGACTCTATGTTGAAGTCTTAATGAATTGATACTACCAATCGTTTTTTCCTAATCAGGATACGAATTCACATAAGTCATGAGCTACATTTCTCTTCTCATAGTGAGTATAGATTTGTCTGCTTAGTCACTTTCGCATAGCATAGGTACATTCTTTTCTTTGGAACCACCTCCTACTTTCTCCATCACTTTTGCTTTAATGATTGTAACCCTTGAGACTCTGTGAAATTACCAATGAGGTTTATGGTTACACAACATCTGGGTTAATGATCTTAGTTTTGTTACACCACAAGCTGAGTGAAACCCAAAATTCAACACACTTTTAAGGATTAACGGTAAACAATTAAATGTTCTAGATATTTCACCATGTAATTAACGAAACTCCGCTTTCGTGGTTTGTACCAATACATCTCTTTTTCTTTTGCGATATCATAATGAAATGTTCTAGACTTAAGGCGTTTCTACCTAATAGATCTAGTTTTTATTTGTTTGAGATTTATGCATCTATCCAAGTCACTAAAATAATTCCAAAGCTACTCGTTCAACTGACTACACTAGTCACACGAGTACTTCATCCATACATTCATACTTATATCATGTTTCAGAGTTTGGTTGAAGAAAAAGCCACCCCAAAAGCTTAAAGAAATGATGCCTTTCACTGTTTCTTGATAAGCAATTGATTGTAATTTAACGGGGAACCACACAGACACTTCTTAGTTACTCTTGACTTTGAAGGAAGATATCTTTGCCTGGGATCAACAGTTTATTGTCTTAATATAGACATCACTGACATCCTACACATATTCTTTGATTAATTTCTTTATCTTTGGCAAACTCTAGCATGAAGATCCTTGTGATTTTCCAAAAGTATGGTTCGTGGTACTTACTCTATTTTTAGTTTCGTAGTTCAACTCAAATTTACCTAAAAGTGAAAGTTTGTTTTTGGTGCGAACGGTGATATACGCTCAAAAGCGAAAGGGGAGAAACTAAAGCGACACTTTAATGGATAAAAATTCAAATGGGCACGTCAAAACTCTAACTGATGCTTCTTTTCCGCCGCCTGACACGCATTTCTGTTGTAACAGTTGTCACATCACGCTTTTGTAGGCAAATTTTCAGTACTCGATACAATCTCTTTCTGGATTTTTCTCACCAAACAAATGGTATAAAGGGTTTTTGATGCTACCTCTCTCCTTAACACTCACAAATACTCTCAAAGGATTTCGGTGATCAAAATACTCTCAACCGTTCATCATCTTCAACCTCAAGAACTCATCAATGGCTGGATCTTCTGAAACTCCTTCGGTTCAAGAACACACCGGCCTGTTATCTCTTCTCGCCATCAAGCAAAACCAAAACCTGATTCTCGATCTCAATCCTCTCAAGTATGACAGCTACATGTTTCCGATCGTTGAGTGCTTGAAATACTCACCACTGGTTAAGGCATTGACCACGTCGGAAATCGTTCTAATGTCTCTTCTGTCAAAAGCTTACTCCACTGATTGCTGCATCAAGGATGAACAGCGGATCACATTTGAATTTCATAATCAGAAAACCTCCATCACCTAGTCCCGATTCTGCTCGTGGCTAGGGTTTGCTCAGACCCCTGATATGGTCGACCCTGATTCCATCTCAATCGTCGCCATCATGGAGATGTTCCATAAGATGGGGTACAAAGAATCCCTAATCACAATTTCAAAATTTAGGAAGCCCAATCTGCCACCTCTATGGAATGGGCTCTTCACTCTTTCATTCAAAAGCTTTTCGGAGCGTGTTACTGTTGGAGTAGTGTCTAAGTCCATAACTATTTTGGTATGTAATTGATTGATGGTGCATGGTCCTTTTGGGCTGCCTTCACCAAAGCAGCTTGATAGGATGAATTATGGAGAGAGAAGATTAGTTATGATTTATTAATATATTATGAGAATAATATATTAAAGGAGAAATCATATTGTTTAATTAATATTAGTCAAGAATTAATTGATAATTAATTTTGTGGCTAAAAGAGATTAATTAAACTTAAGGGACTGGAACTGTAATTATAAGATAATTGCATTTGGGCTATGGATTACCTTGAAATAATAGGTTGGACAAATTCTATGGGGAAACCCATTAGAAATCTTCCAAGAGATATTCTAAAAGGGTGCATGGGCTGCTTAGGGCTTAAGCAGTCAAATTAGGGTTTCCTAGTTGAAAAACCCTAATAGCCTACACGTATATATAGTACCCTTGAACCCCAAAAACGTGGCTAAGAGTTCCACTAGGGTTTCTGGACGTTTTGGGCAGCCTACTCTCTCCTTATTCTTCATCCTCTTGCTCTTGGTGTTTGTGAGCCATTAGAGGAGTGACAATTGTGACTCTAAGCTTTCTAAAGTCACTATAAGGAGGATTTGAGATTGTTATTGCTACATAACAATCAAAGGTAATTCTCTAAACCCTAATTTCAGTTTATAATATGTTAGATCTAAGATTGTAAGTCTTGGATACATTGCATGCACAATAGAGAAACCTAGATCCAAGCATTAGGGTTTGCATGAGCACATAGGATGTTCTTATGGCCAAATACATCAGTGGTATCAGAGCCTAGATTGGTTTCTATTGTATTGATTCCTTGGTTATTTTTTCAAGCTTTAAAATCGATTTTTTTTGGCTCCCTGACTGATAAACTCGGCGAGTTCCAATGTGGACTCGGCAAGTTGCTCCAACTCGGCGAGTCCATAGAGGAACTCGGCGAGTTCGAGCGCTAGTAAGAGCATATTTCGGGATTTCTTGTTGTTTTTCTTGAGGATACCTGCCTAAATTGTT
This sequence comes from Lactuca serriola, assembly GCF_051521515.1. NCBI lineage: Eukaryota > Viridiplantae > Streptophyta > Magnoliopsida > Asterales > Asteraceae > Lactuca > Lactuca serriola. The sequence continues at coordinate 303,027,709 of NC_136415.1, read as the reverse complement.
TTGGGTCTTTAATATTCGAATTTTATCTTATATTTCAGTATATCCTTGATTAAACAAAAGATAATTACCAATTGATTAGATAATAACTTACTTATATGATTAAATATTGATTATTTGTATTAATTGGGTAACTTAACTTGCAAGAAATTGAAATTAGGTCAAATATAGATAATGACAAAATTAACTGTTTAATTTCTATTATTTGTTATTTGATCCTTGTGTTGTGAAAAAGTTTCATTTGTGCCCATGTAAGTTTTATGGTTTAAATTTGAACTTAAAGGTTTTGTTTTGAAATTTAAATAGTTGAAACCCTAATGTTTTGAAATGTTTCAAAACTTGCCCTCAAGTTTTGGAATTTAAAAGTTGATTAAAAGTTTAATTTAGAAATGTTAAATTCTAAAATCCTAGTATTGTTTTGAAAATATCAAATCACACCCTTATGGTTTTATTAATTAATTAAAGTGTATAATTATTAAATTTGACCACCTAGTATTTTAAAAGTGTAAAATACACCCTATACTATATATGACATTAAAAGTCTAAAATATATGTTTGAGTAAACAGTCAGTCTTACCGTTAGTAGGCCTCATTCACGAAGCTGGTCTATAAGAGTGCTTAAGGAAATTGCCTATAAAATAACGATTGAATGGGTATCCACTCTTAGCCACCGCACTCTTGCCTAGTGGAGGGTCGTTAGCCGAATAGGTAGGATAGGACATAAACCTTATGTTATAAGTATAATGAAGTACAAAAGTAACTAAATGCTTTTACAAAATTCCCAATCTTAGTTACTTTTGGAAAAAGGGAATTGATGCATTTCCATGAAATTACACTTTGTGCCCTTGCGAAGATGTTAGTGGAGCGTGTGTGGTTAACCGGCACACTAAATGGTTCTAAGCAAAAGTAGCAAAGGGTGACTCATTGTTTGTCATAGTTCGGTGGAGCGTGTGTGGTTAACCGGCACATCGAATAGGTGACTGTAACATGTGGGGCACCATGTAAGTCTGCATGGTTATTCACACCCGCTTTGTAATCCTCGGTATCCCAGTCACAAACTAGAGGGGCATATCGAGATTTAAACATGCTATTGAAAAGTTCAATGAACCTCAAAAGATCTAGGAATTTTCAATATATTTAAAACTTAAATTTCTTTTTCGTTTTTCATGGTGGAAATTAGTGAATCGTCATTCACTTACCTTCAAATATTCTGCAACTAGATTACAACATCCCTTTTCTAGTTTGTAGAGTATTATGTTGGGTCCTAGCCTTAATATCTCATTTGGATGATTTATTAAGGACTCAATCAATCAACTAACTTGAATTTAATTTTTCTCCTGTTTTGTAGATGTCAAAGTATGACAACTATGGTCTTCCCAAATCCCGTGGAACAAGCTTTTCATATGATGATGATATTCCATGATTCGATCGAGGAACACGAGATAATGCTTCACTTCCTCCATCTCCTCCTATTATTCTCCCTAACCCACAAGTTCAAAAGATTGAAAACTTCAAACTCACTGAAGCCCTTTTGGCAAGTAAACATGAAGAACGAAAGTCAGTGTGTGCACACATCCTAGAGATGAAGTCACACATTGATAGGTTAAAAATGTTGGGATCTGTTGTCTGTGAGGAGCTGGCTGTTAACTGGGTTCTTCAGTCACTTCTTGACTCATATAGTGAGTTCGTAAGAGAGTACTATATGATGAACCACAAAGTAACCCTCATTGATCTCACCTATATGCTTATTACTGCTGAATCAGCAATTATTTGGCACACTGGAAAATCATAGTTGATTGGTGGATCTGCCTTCCAGACCTCTGTTGATATGGGCAACGAAAGGCATGCCATGATCTAAGGGTTTGATCATAAGAAAAAGGCAAAGTCTGAAGTAGTTCCATGTGCTATTCCAAAAGATTCAATTTGCTTTTATTGCCAAGAGAAGGGGCATTGGAGATGAAGCTGCCCTATTTACCTAAGAGATCTAAGAGATGGGAGAGTCAATACGTATGGCTCTGCTTTAGATAAAATCCGTTAACTAACTCTTTTAAGTTCCTATTCTAGATTCTTGATATATGATTAAAATTGATGTTTTGTAGGATCGAAGAAAGGAAAGGAAACTTAAGGGAAGAAGTGAGCAGAATCTAATCGTGAAGAAATTGATGTCGATCGCATTGCTTGAAGATTGGATTCTTGAGATATTACTTAGAGTTAGAATAGATTTCTAAGAAATATGTATTAACATATTTTTTCAATGAATTGCATTGTAATGAAAAAAATTTCCGCAATAAAATAGATTTTGATTTTATATTTATCCTTGCAATGGCGTGTATGAAAAATTGATGTTTGAATGCTTCTGTTAATAGCTATAATGGATTTGTTTCTCATCGCAATAAAATAGATTTTGATTTTAATTTTGTTATTTGTGGAAATGTCAAGAATTTACCAAATAGGGAAAGTTTCTCATCGCTCAAGTTTCAATTAGACAGAAACTTGGAATCATACAACTTGGTTGCATGATGAATAAGAAATTTCATATTTGGAAATTAGACTAATTCATTGACAAAGTGTCAAGTGAAGGAATAGGAGATCGAGTACACAAGCTTGTGTGTTGATCAAGTCCACCACAAGTGTAACAAAGATATTCGTCATGATTTACTAAGGTTAAGTAAATATGATTATACTTATGATAATAAGTGTAATTCTCAGTTCATTGAAAGAGTTTCAATAAATAGCAGAACGAATAAAGCAGAATCAAGTAGGCAGAAAGATAAAAGTTTATCTATTCTAAGAAGAAGGGAGAGTAACTTTTATTATGTTTTATGATAGGTCTTAATGATTAAGAACCATATCTCAATTGATCCTCTAAGTTAGTCTTAGTGCAATTGTATGTCTGAGAAGAGGAATCAAAAATTGAATAAATGGTTAAATCAAGAAGTCAATCATACTTTGTTCCAAAACCAAGTCTTTGACTTAAGATTGTAACATTGAGTGCAAGTCTTAAGAAGGTTTATAACATTCATCAAACGTGGAAAGTTGTGATGTCTTGGATAAGACAAAGACCAACTAGGACCAATTTTGTGAAGTGTTTTGTCTTGATAAAAGCTACACTAACTCTTGAATATTTGTTTGTCGAGAAATGTTTATTGACAAGAGAATCTTTTATGTCAAGGAGCCAGTGGGAGTCTTAATGTTCTTGAAAGGTTTCAAGAACTAATCAAGAATAAACCTTATCGATCATCACTAGCACACGACTTAAGGTTTACAACCTATCGTGTTGACACTATCTTGTTTCTGTGCGGGTCCAATTGAGTTAATTATGCATGTGAGTTCTATGAGTTCTCATTTGAACGCATAAAAGGCAACCACCTTGATCAATGAAAAGTACATTGATAGGAAAGGGTGAGCTTCTTAACTACCTGGAAGACATTGTCGGCACTCGTGTTACCATAAGGCAAGAAATCAAGATTGAGAAAGTTCAGTCCATATGAGTTTGGTTTTGTCGCAAACTTTGGTTTTGACAAATTCGCATGGATAAGAACACATACACCATTAAAATCTAAGTTTCATAAGATTCCCTCCTTCATGAAGATTACTGTGAGGAAATGCTTTCACTAACAGAGATTTTAAGAAGATTTTGATTGTGAAATTGTAATCTCAAATTCTATTATGGTTACAGTATCCCTTTCCATAATCCGAATTGTGAGATTTGGCAATTAGTCTGAATTGTTTAGACACACATATGAGCTATATAAGGCAAAGGTGTATAAGATTAAGAATCTTAGATAAAATATTATCAAAGCATTAGGTATTAGAAATATGAACTTAAGAAATTCAATAGGTATTGTTTTCTGGAAGTTTAGCTGTTTTCTGAATACATGTCAAAGCTAATGGGAGCATAAGTGTTATGCTTATATGATAATAATCATCATGATGGTGGGAGCATAAAATTTGTGATTGTATGATTATTAAGACAAGTATTGAAAGTTAGCAATATTAATTATAGAACACAAGAGTTATACTTTGCAAAGTCGTAAGGGTTGAATAGTTGTTTTGCTATAATTAAGGGAGAGAATATTATGCTTCATTTCAAATATAAAGGCTTAGGTTGTGGAATGTTAATAAATTTAGTCAAGGATACATAGTGTGTCTCAAATTTCAATTATGATTATGGCATCTCTCTTCATAGTTCGAATTGTGAGAACATGACACATAAAATATTATGGCAGAAGATTGATAAAGTATCAGATCTTTATGTAAGACATTATGCATTGAGTTCCATACACTTCGGGTATAGGATCGATTGCAATTGTTATAATATTTGACCATTCTAAAATTTTCCAAGTGTCTAGCGCATTTTGAGGGAAAAAGGACAAGAATCGGTTTTTGACTAAAATAATTAAACAACTATCAAAGGACGATCCAAAGCTCGCTGAGGATTGGTCACTTGTGAGTAGTTGGAAGTATGGTTTTGGATGGATCATATCAACATTATTATGAATAGATAAGATTCTATTAAGAATGAGTTGTCGTATGGCAAATATAATATGTTTCCATATTGGGAGTTGGATATTGAGAATCTATGTCTAGATTAGAAACTTTTATGCAATAAGGATGTTCAAAGGAATGTACTTTGAGTGCGAGACATCATATCTATAGAATTGTTTGTGATAGAAATTGGCCAAGTCTTGATGATTTTGAGCTATGACTTTACGAAAGAATCATTGCATAAAATGTTAGAATCTAGCATAAGTAACAAGAATTTGATATTCCTATACTTATGATAAGGATTGAGAGTTGTGAAATGAGTATGATTGGAAATGTGTTCATTTGATCTATTTCACAAAGTTAGGACTGTAGGTAAACATTGTATGCATGCTGAGAGCAAGGGACAAGTGTAGTAATAATTCAAGTAAGAAGTTGATTACCCGAAACAACAAATAATGAGTAATCAATATGGTGATTAAATAAAATGTTTTATTTATGCCCGGAGTTTGGGGCCATATGGGATTAGTATTATTCTTGTGTTTCACTTTGCATATTTTGAGTTCCTGAATAAATAAATTCGTTCAGAACAATAAAATTATTCGAACGGACCACAGTCGTTCATATGTTGGAAGCAGGTATGAATGAAGACTGTCGTGAATTGGTGTGTGGATTGTATAAAGGGTATTAGACATAAGCAAATGTTTGTTGCAACGTTCATGAGTGCTTATGAATATGAGTTTGAGCATTGGATTAAACCCACGCTCACTTGGATCACTTCATGGATTTTATCACGAGTGATTGGTGAGACGATAATATCTTATATTCTTGAAACCGAGATGTGTGAGTTGTATCTTTCGATTCGGTTACACATTGATAATATGTAAACGCACCAGTAACATGGTGTTATAAAACATATTATTGTGTGTGATTCAGTGAGTGAGTGCAAGCAAGCATTGAATCAAACTTTATCTGTTCCTTTTATCCAAAGTAGGATGAAAGCGATATATGTGGGCCCCTCAATGATTTAGTGATGACACTAAGTGCTTGGCCAAGCCGGGACTAATTTCATGTGTTCAATTGTAGTCTGTTGTCAATCGTCATAAATCGAAAATCGAGAAACAACACATAGACAGAGAGAATGATTTAAATCCATGTCTCAGTCTATACGATATCTAGAATGGAGGAATATATGATCCCTTATCTAAAGGACGCGTATCTAATAAGATCAGAGTTGACAGCAGCTTTTGAAAGCTACGATTGCAGATCAAGATCTGAAGTCATACACATAATAGTTATTAGACTTATCCAAGCGGGAGACTGTTGGATTAGTGTCTAAGTCCATAACTATTTTGGTATGTACTTGACCCGATGGTGCATGGTCCTTTTGGGTTGCCTTCACCAAAGTAATTTAATAGGATGAATTATGGAGAGGGAAGATTAATTATGATTTATTAATATATTATGAGAATAAGATATTAAAGGAGAAATCATATTGTTTAATTAATATTAGTCAAGAATTAATTGATAATTAATTTTGTAGCTAAAAGAGATTAATTAAACTTAAGGGACCGGAACTGTAATTATAAAATAATTGCATTTGGGCTATGGATTACCTTGGAATAATAGGTTGGACGAATTCTATGGGGAAACCCATTAGAAATCGTCCAACAGATATTCTAAAAGGGTCCATGGGCTTCTTAGGGCTTGAGCAGTCAAATTAGGGTTTCCTAGTTGAAAAACCCTAATAGCCTACATGTATATATAGTATCCTTAAACCCCAAAAACGTGGCTAAGAGTTCCGCTAGGGTTTCTGGACATTTTGGGCAGCCTACTCTCTCATTATTCTTCATCCTCTTGATCTTGCTGTTTGTGAGCCATTAGAGGAGTGACAATTGTGACTCTAAGCTTTCTAAAGTTATTAAAAGGAGGATTTGAGATTGTTATTGCTACATAACAATCAAAGGTAATTCTCTAAACCCTAATTTCAGTTTATAATATGTTAGATCTAAGATTGTAAGTCTTGGATACATTGGATGTATAATAGAGAAACCTAGATCCAAGCATTAGGGTTTGCATGAGCACATAGGATGTTCTTATGGCCAAAACCCATTAGTTACTGGGTAAGATTGCACCAGTAAATTGCGTATGTCGATTTTGTATGGGCTCTACAACGGTATCAACATCGATTTTGCAACTATTCTTTGGGCTCAAGAGGTACAAAGCACCCTTTCAACAACGAGACACAATGAAATTTCTTGTGCTCGATTCTGGACAATTATTGTTTAAAGAACAATTAAGAAGCACAACATTCCAGTGATGCAAGACTCTTTCATGTCTTCCATCTCCACCTTCCATACCACAAACATTATCCTTGCTGATAATTTCGTGTTTTCTTTTGTTGGATCAATTCCAGAAGCTATATTTCGAGATATTCCTACAATGAGTAAAATCCATGAAGCTTAATGGAAGCTCCTTGTTTCAGGCTTTCGTCCTTTGACGCCTGAGATGTAGTCAATAGGTATTGATTTCTGAACTTTGGTAAGAAAGTCAATAGGTATTGATTTCTAGAATTCCAGCTGATTTCTAGGTACATGTTAAATAAAGCTATTGGGAGCATAATCGTTATGCTTGTTAAAGTATAGTTGTTATGCTAGTGGGAGCATAATTGATATACTAAGTGTTGGAAGTAAGCAATGTTGGTTGTAGGAAACAAAGGTTACAAATTTTCAAGTTGCAAAGTTTGGAAGTTGTTTCGCTATAGAAAGTTATAGGGGAGAGAGCATTTATACTTCATCTCAAATCTAAAAGTTTAGATTGAAGGATGTAATAGAACTTAGTCATGAACATATATGAATATTACATTGAAACGATTCAACATAGGTAATTAAATATATGGCAATACTATAGCAAGAGACAGATCAAGTATTATGTCTCTATGTAAGACCTTATCTATCAAATCCTATATGCTTTAGATATAGGATTGATCACATATGCTATGATATTCATTCATTTTGATTTTCCAAATGAATAGGGAATTAAGAGAGAAAAAGACTAGAACTAGATATGACTAAAGTTTTCAAACAACTGTCAAGGACAATCTAAGGTTTGCCAAAGATTGGTTGCTTGTGAACCAGACATGAGAACATGCAGCGTAGAATCAAAGTTGGGTCGGGGTGGGAGTCCTCTTACGTTGGGCGTACGAGGGGCAGACTGGAAACTCTAATCTTAGGGTTGTACCATATGTAACCATAATGTTAGCCTATTTCTTCCTTTCCTAAGTCAGCCTCCACCCTCTAAAACCCTATAATTCCTCCTTAAGTCTTCACGGTGGAATCTTGAGCTTATGGTGTCCATTTGTGGTGTAATTTGACCATTTCTATAAAGATGTAGCTTGGTGCAAGGATGCAGATCAAGGAAGAGCTTATGAATTAGGCTTATGTGACTCATTTCCAGCTTGTTGGAGGTATAAAGCTTTGAAATTGATCATTGATGTCTTAGATCTACCATTTATGAGTTTTGGTTCATTTTGGTCCCATGTGTGAGATCTAGTGGTCTTTATTTCATTCCACGAGCTGTGAGTTGCCCCACATAGTGTTTCTGAGGTTCAAGGTCCATAAATTTGGCACCATTAGAGTTTAAATCCATCCATGCATGAGTTAGAACCATTTCCAAAATAGTAGAGTGTTATATTTTGAGTTTGTATGACAACCGTAAAAATTCGAGTAAGTTCTAGAATTGATAAGCTTGGTTGCACGTATTGGCATGAAATATACTAGACTTAGTAACTAGAAGATATGTTATAACCTACTAGAAACTTAGAAATAGATAGAAACAATGGATAGTGTACTTAGATTTCACATTGATATGTGAATTCTGTAACTACTTAACAGTAGTGACTATCCATATTCGGGTCACTCTTTGACTCGATCACCTTTTTATGAAGCTTATACACATTTCATGCACTTGACCTATAAGTAGAAATTCGGTCAAAGTCTCATAGAAACTTAAGTCAAAGTTGAAAGCTAGGACTAGTATACTCGATTCCTTAATTTTGCTTGAATCTCGAAACCACTACATAGAATGCCAATAAATCGATAAAAATAAATTACTTACATTATTTTTAACTAGAAAATAGTTATGAAACTCTAACATAAATTGGAATCTCAAATAATTCAATTTATTTTGATATCGAAATATTTATTAAATTTCAAGACACTAAAAACCCTAAAAACTCAAATTTATAAACTCAAACACCTAAAAATCCATAAATTTTGGTACAGACTATATCATATCAATTTAAAATAACTTAATTTAGTAAAATATAACCAAGGAAAAATAAAATTTAAGTCATTATCAATTACCCATAATTTATAACTCAAAATCAAGGTTTCATGAGCAAAAACTTGGTTAGGGTGTATATTTTATAAAAAGTTTGATATTTTTTTAAAAGAGTTGAATTTTTTTATAAAATTAAAACAGAAGGAGGGCATAATACTCTCAAAACCGTCCACCCGCTTCCCAAGACACTTCTTCTCTTCCCAAAACACATAATCACTTCTTCTCTCTCACACTACATCTCCTTCACTTCTCTCTCTCTCTCTCTCTCGCCTATTTCTCTCTCACACTCTCACACACATTTTCTCTCTTCCTCTCTCTATGAAACACGAAAATTTCCAGCAAACTAGTCCATGAACACTCATCATACTCAAAATATTCATCATATATGAAACGACGTAAATTTTCAAAACAATTTTTCATTTTTCAAACACAACATGTCTCATAAAATAATCTCAAAACTCAAAATGTATCACATGTTATCACAGTAAAACATATCCCAGGATCTCGAATACATAAAACTCCATCATTATGTACAGATCATGCTGATGCCTTCCCACGATCCTCGTAGTACTTAAAACACATATCACATAACACATTAACATAAATGCTTAGTGAGTTCCCCAAAATACCACATACATCACATACACCACTCAAGGCTATAACTCGGTACGACCCTCCGGTCGATGTGTCTCAGCGGGACCCTCCAGTCTTGTAGCTCATTGGACCCTCCGGTTCGGTCTAGCTCATTGGACTCTTGGGTGTTCTCTAAATCGTTGGACCCTTCGGTCCGGTCTAAATCGTTGGACCCTCCGGTCCGGTCAAATCGAGGACCCTCTGGCCTCGTAAGTCATTGGACACTCCGGTCCAGTCTATATAACACATAGCATACACGTAACACAATGCACATAATCTCAATCATACACATAACACATAAGACCCTCTGGTCTGCACATATATAACACTCTAGGTAAAGTATAGTGAGAAGACTCACCTCGGGTAATCTCGGAAGGTCTCGAACTCGAATCACTGGTCTAGCCTCTGCCTAATCACATAAGTAATTATCTCTAATTAATACGGCTCTCAAAGACTAGACTAGCTCCTCCCTATGTTCTCTTAAAAGGAGAAAAGACCATTTTACCCCTCCAATGGTCTAATGTCCAATTGTTGACTAATCCCAAAGGTCAACTAAAGTCAACTCTAGCCAATGGTCCAACTTTGATCAGACTCGTCGAGTGGACTAAGCTGACCCGGCGAGTCCATGTGTGTCTTGTAAATCATCTTAAGGCGTTACTCGACTCGTCAAGTTAACCTTTCACTCGATGGGTTAGCACTGATCACGAATCGTGGGGCAACCCGATCCTACTTGTCGAGTCCTCTCATGAACTCGTCGAGTTTCTTCCATGGAAACACTCATTTGACCTCCTGAGGTCATATCTTGTAACACCCAGATTCACAGGTATTATTTTTATTCTTTTAATTTTTGAATGATGTGAGGAGACTCGGCGAGTTGGAGTCTAAACTCCCGAGTAGGATCGCAGTTTTGGACGCGGGTTTGCGTCTCGGCGAGTCCAAAAGCGGACTCGGCGAGTCCACGCTGTTTAATGAAACCCTAATTTCCAGGGTTTGACACCTATTTAAAGGGGAATATGGCTGTCATTTGCGGCCACCAACCCCATAGTGAAACCCTAAAAAGATTTTGAGCGTTTTGGGAGAGAGAGGAGGCCATTGTTAACATTTGAAGCTTTGTTTGGCAAGGCAAAGGGGTTTCTAGCCAAGAGGAGGCAAGGGAGGTGGGAATCCTTCGAATTTGGAGCTCAGAGCATCATTTTGGAGGTATATTTTGGCTTCCTTTTCTGTTATTATGATGAACATGGGGGTTTAGGGTTTCTTGACCCCTTTGTTGGTTAGATTTGATGTCCATTTCGTCCCTATTTGTGATAAGGCTTGAAATGGGATCCATACAAATCCAGAGAAGCTTTATTCCTTAAGCTTTGTGAGGATTCATGGGAGTTTTGACCAAGGGTTATGAGATATGGGGCTAAAACTGTTGGATTAGTGTCTAAGTCCATAACTATTTTGGTATGTACTTGACCCGATGATGCATGGTCCTTTTGGGTTGCCTTCACCAATGAAACATGATAGGATGAATTATGGAGAGAAAGGATTAAATATGATTTATTAATATATTATGAGAATAATATATTAAAAGAGAAATCATATTGTTTAATTAATATTAGTCAATAATTAATTGGTAATTAGTTTTGTGACTAAAAGAGATTAATTAAACTTAAGGGACTAGAATTGTAATTATAAGATAATTGCAATTTGGGCCATGGATTGCCTAGTATTAAGGAGTGGACGAATTCTATGGGGAAACTCATAAGGAAATCGTCCAAGGCCTTAAGGAAAGGGATCCATGGGTTGCTTAGGGCTTAAGCATCCAAATTAGGGTTTCCTTGTTAGATAACCCTAATAGCCTCCTATATATAGATCCCTTATGACCCAAAAACGTGGCTAAGACTTCTTCTAGGGTTTCACACGTTTTAGGGCAGCCTCCATCCTCTCTCGTCCTCATCCTCTTGCTCTTGGTGTTTGTGAACCATTAGAGGAGTGACATTTGTGACTCTAAGCTTTCTAAAGTCATTACAAGGAGGAATTGTGATTGTTATTGCTATATAACAATCAAGGTATGATCTAAACCCTTATTTATATGTTTATATTGATTATCATATGCTAGATCTAGGGTTTATAGTCTTGGATAACTTGCATGTACAATAGAGAAACCTAGATCCAAGCATTAGGGTTTGTATGAGCACATAGGATGTTCTTAGGACCAAAACCCATCAGTGGTATCAGAGCCAAGATTGGTTTCTATTATATTGATGCCTTGTATGTTGAAAAAATTCGATTTTTGTGGTTCTGCATGTTGGACTCGGCGATTCCCACTGTGGACACGGCGAGTTGCCCCTACTCGGCGAGTCCATGGGGGTACTCGGCGAGTTCGAGCGTCAGATGGAGCTATTTTCGGGATTTCTTATTGTTTATCCTTGAGATACTTGCCTTTATCATATAAGATCTATATAAATCCGATTTTATGATATATATGACTATATTCTTGATCTAATTGAAGATATTTATCAATTAATAAAATATTTGTTTCCTTATGTGATAATTGATTAATTATTTTGATTAAAATTGGTAAATTGTTTTGCAAGAAATCATTAAATAAATCAAATATGGATAATTATGTGATTAAATGTTAATTTAGATTATTTGTTATTTGATCCTTGTGTTATGAAATGTTTCATATTTTCCCCTTTATGTTTTATAGTTTAAATTTGACCTCAAAAGTTTTGTTGTTTTGAAATTTGAATAGTTGAAACCCTTATGCTTTGAAAAGGTTTCAAAACTTGCCCTCAAGTTTTGGAATTTAAATTTTGATTAATTGTTTAATTTTGATGTATATTTAAATTCTAAATCCTAATGTTTTGAAATGTTTCAAAACTTGCCCTCAAGTTTTGGAATTTAAAAAGTTGATTAAAGGTTTAATTTAGGAATGTTAAATTCTAAAACCCTAGTAATGTTTTGAAAAGTTCAAATCACTCCCTTATGGTTTTATTAATTAATTAAGGTGTATAATTAAAAGAGGTTTAATAAATCCATAAAAGTATAGGTTAACAATTTAATTGAATTAAAAGTATAATTGTTAAATTAAACCACCTAGTATTTTAAAAGTGTAAAATACACCCTATACTATATATATAACATTAAAAGTCTAACATTATATATATATATATATATATATATATATATATATATGTATGTATGTATGAGTAAAAGTCAGTCTTACCATTAGTAGGCCTCGTTCACGAAGCTGGTCTATAAGGGGTGTTTAAGGAAATTGCCTATAAAATGGCGATTAAATGGGTTTCCACTCTTACCCACCGCACTCTTGACTAGTGGAGGGTCGTTAGCCGAACGGGTAGGATATGACAAAACCTTCTATTATAAGTATAATGAAGTACAAAAGTAACTAAATGTTTTACAAATTCCTAATCTTAGCTACTTAGGCAAAAGTGAATTGATGCAATTCCATGAAATTACACTTTGTGCCCTTGCGAAGACGTTAGTGGAGCGTATGTGATTTACCGACACACTAAATGGTTCTAAGCAAAAGTAGCAAAGGGTGACTAAATGTTTGCCATAGTTCGGTGGAGCGTGTGTGGTTTACCGGCACATCGGATAGGTGACTGTAACATGTGAGGGCACCATGTAAGTTTGCATGGTTATTCACACCCGATTTGTGATCCTCGGCATCCCAGTCACAAACTAGAGGGGCATATCGAGATTTAAACATGCCATTGAAATGTTCAATGAATCTCATAGGATCTAGGAGTTTTCATAGATTTAAAAATTAAATTTCTTTTTCATGCTGGAAATTAGTGAATCGTCATTCACTTACCTTCAAATGTTCTGCAATTTGGGTTACGGCATCCCTCTCCCGAGTTGTAGAATATTGTGTTAGGTCCTAGCCTTAGTATCTCATTTGGGTGATTTACTAAGGAATCAATCAATCAACTAACTTGAATTCGTTTTCTCCCGTTTTGTAGATGTCAAAGTTCGACAACTATGGTCTTCCCAAATCCCGTGGAACAAGCTTTCCACATGAAGATGATATTCCACGATTCGATCGAGGAACAAGAAATCATGCTTCACTTCCTCCACCTCCTCCAATTATTGTCCCTAACCCACAAGTTCGAAGGCTTGAAAAGTTCAAGATCACTTAAGCCCTTTTCGCAAGTAAACATAAAGAAGGAAAGTTGGTGTGTGCACACGTCCTAGGGATGAAGTTACACATTGATAGGTTAAGAATGTTGGGATCCGTTGTCTGTGAGGAAATGGCTGTTGATTGGGTTCTTCAGTCACTTCCTAACTCGTATAGTGAGTTCGTAAGAGAGTACTATATGATGAACCGCGACGTGACCCTAATAGATCTCACCTATATGCTTATTGCTGCTGAATCAGCAATGGTTTGGCGCAATAGAAAAGCAAAGTTGATCTGTGAATCTGCTTTCAAGACCTCTATGGATATAGACAATGGCAACGAAAGACATGCTATGATCGAAAAGTTTGATCATAAGAGACAGGCAATGTCTGAAGTAGTTCCATGTCATGTTCCAAAAGAGTCAATTTGCTTTTATTGCCAAGAGAAAGGGCATTGGAGACGAAGCTACCTTATTTACCTAAGAGATCTAAGAGATGGGAGAGTCAAAACGTATGGCCTTGCTTTAGGTAAAATCCAATTACTCACTCTTTTAAGCTTCATTCTAGATTCTTAATACATAATGTGATAAGATTACAATTGATGTTTCGTAGGATCGAAGAAAAAGAAAGGAAGCTTAAAGGAAGAAGTGAGCAGAATCTAACCGTGAAGAAATGGATTTCAATCGCATTATTTGAAGATTAGATTCTTGAGCTACTACTTAGAGTTAGAATAAGATTGCTAAGAAAGATGTATTAGCATAGTTTTCAATGAATTGCATTGTAAGGACAAATTTTTCCGCAATAAAATAAATTTTGATTTTATATTATTTATTTATCCTTGCAATGGCGTATATGAAAAATTGATGTTTGAATGTTTCTAATATTAGAAATAATGGATTTGATTCTTAATTATGTTGTTTATGGAAATGTCGAGAATTTACCAAATAGGGAGAGTTTCTCATCGCCCAAGTTTCAATTGGACAGAAACTTGGAATCATGCAACTTGGTTGCACGATGAATGTGAAATTTAATATTTGGAAATTAGAATAATTCATTGACAAAGTGTCAAGTGAAGGACTAGGAGATCGAGTACACAAAGTTGCGTGTTGATCAAGTCCACCATAAGAGTAACAAAGATATTCGTCAGGATTTACTAAAGGTTTAGTAAATATGATTATACTTATAAGATTAAGTGTAATTCTGAATTGATTAAAAGGGTTTAAATCAATAGCAAAATGAATAAGAAGAATCAAGTAGGCAGAAAGATAAAAGTTTCTCCATTCTAAGAAGAAGGGAGATTAGCTTTTATGCTTTATGATAGGTCTTAATGATTAAGAACCATATCTCAATTGATCCTCTAAGTGAGTCTTACTACAATTGTATGTCTAAGAAGAGGAATCAAGAATTGAAGAAATGGTTAAATCAAGAAGTAAATCTTACTTCGTTCCAATACAAGTCTTAGAGTTAAGATTGTGACATTGAGTGGATAAGTATTAAGATGGTTTATAACATTCATCAAATGTGGAAAGTTGTGATGTCTTGTATAAGACAAAGACCAACTAGAATCAATTTATGAAATTTTTTGATAAAAGCTACACTAACTCTTGAATATTTGTTTGTCAAGAAATGTTTATTGACAAGAGAATCTTATATGTCAAGGAGTCAGTGGGATTCTTAATGGTCTTGAAAGGTTTCAAGAACAAATCAAATAAACCTTATCGATCATCACTAGCACACGAGTTGAGGTTTACAACCTATCGTGTTGACATTATTTTGTTTCTATGCTGTTCCAATTGAGTTAATTATGCATGTGAGTCCTGTGAGTTCTCATTTGAATGTATAAAAGGCAAGGACCTTGATCAATGAAAAGTAAATTGATAGGAAAAGGTGAGTTGCTTAACTACTTGGAAGACATGGTGGGCAGCTGTACTACCATAAGGCAAGAAATCAAGATTAAGGAAGTTCGGTCCATATGAGTTTGAATTTGTCGTAAACTATGGTTTTGACAAATTCACATGGATAGGAACACATACGCCGTTTAAATCTAAGTGTCATAAAATTTCCTCCTTCATGAAAATGATTGTGAGGAAATGCTTTCACTAAGAAAGATTTTAAGAAGATAGTGATTGTAAAATTGCATTCTCGAATTCGATTATGGTTACGGTATCCCTTTCCATAATTTGAGTTGTGAGGTTTGGCAATTAGTCTTAATTGTTTAGACGCACATATAAACTATCTAAGGCAAAGGTGTATAAGTTCAAGAAGCCTTGATAAAAGATTATCAAAGCACTAAGTATTAGAAACATGAACTTAAAAATTTCAATAAGTATTGTTTGTCTGAAAGTTAAGATGTTTCTAAAGACATGTCAAAGCTAGTGGGAGCATAAGTGTTATGTTTATAATAATCATCATGATAGTGGGAGCATAAAAGTTATGATTGTATGATTATTATGGAAAGTATTGCAAGTTGGCAATATTAATTATAGAAAACAAGAGTCATTCTGTGCAAATTCATAAGGATGGAATAGTTGTTTTGCTATAATTAAGGGAGAGAATACTATGCTTCATTTCAAATCTAAAGGCTTAGGTTGTGGAATGTTAATAAATTTAGTCAAAGGAACGTAGTGTGTTCTTAAAATTTCGATTATCATTACGGCATTCCTCTTCACAATTCGAATTTTGAGAACATAGCAAATAAAACATTATGGAAAAAGATTGATAAAGTAACAAATCTTTATGAAAGACATTTTGCATCGTGTCCCATACGCTTCGGGTATAGGATCGATTGAAAATGCTATAATATTTGACCATTCTAAATTTTTCCAAATGTTTAGCGCGTTTAGAGCGAAAAAGGACTAGAATTGGTTTTGACTATAATAATTAAACAACTATAAAAGGACAATCCAATGTTTGCCGATGATTGGTCGCTTGTGAGTAGTTGGAAGTATAGTATTGGATGGACCATATCGACGTTATAGATAAGATTCTATTAATAATGAGTTGTCATATAGAAAATATGGAAACGCGTCCATATTGGGAATTAAATATTGAAAATCTATGTCTAGATTAGAAACTTTTATGCAAAAGGATGTTCAAAGGAATGTACTTTGAGTGAGAGACATCATATCTAAGGAATTGTATTGTAACAATTTCCGATAGAGGACTTTGTAATTTCATTGGAAATAGTGTTTGTGACTTTGGTGCAGTGACATTACGAAAGGATCATTGCATAAAGTGTTAGAATCTAACATATTCCATAAGCGGCAATAATTAGATATTCTTTCACTTGTGAAAAGGATTCGGAGTTGTGAAATGAGTATGATTGGAAATGTGTTCAATGTGATCTATTTCACAAAGTAAGAACCATAGGTAAACATTGTGTGCATGCTAGGAGCATGGGACAAGTGTTGTAATTCAAGTAAGAAGTTAATTAACCAAAACGACAAATAATGAGTAATCGATATGGTGATAAATAAAAGGTGTTTTATTTATGCTCAAAGGTTTGAGGCCATATGGGATTAGTATTATTCTTGTGTTTCACTTTGCATGTTATGACTTCCTGAATAATTTAATTGGTTAAGAACAGTCAAATTATTCGAACGGGTTATAGTCCTTCATATGTTGGAAGTAGGTATGAATGAAGACTGTCATGAATTG
Organism: Lactuca serriola; assembly: GCF_051521515.1. NCBI lineage: Eukaryota > Viridiplantae > Streptophyta > Magnoliopsida > Asterales > Asteraceae > Lactuca > Lactuca serriola. Next base: position 303,010,465 of record NC_136415.1, on the reverse strand, counting down.
GTGCGTGGAATGTCTAAAAGAGTATTAGACATAAGCAAATGTTTGATGCAACGTTCATGAGTGCTTATGAATATGAATTTGAGCATTGGATTAAACCCACGCTCACTCGGATCACTCCATGGATTGTGTCACGAGTGATTGGTGAGACGATAACATCTTATATTCTTGAAACCGAGATGTGTGAGTTGTATCTTGCAAATCGGTTGCACATTGATAATATGTAAATGCACTAGTAACTTGGTGTCATAAAACATATTATTGTGTGTGATTCGGTGAGTGAGTGAAAGCGAGCATTGAATCAAAGTTTATCTGTTCCTTTTATCCAAAGTAGGATAAAAGCGGTATCTTTGGGCCCCTCGATGATTTAATGATGACAAACGTAAATGCTCGGCCGCGCTAGGGCTACTTTGATTTGTTCAATTAGTCAGTTGTCATAAATCGGAATTCGAGAAATAGTACAAAGAGAATGATTAGAAATCATGTCTCATACGATATCTAGAATGGATGAATATATGATCCCTTATCTAAAGGACACGCATATCTGATAGGATTAGAGTTGACAGCGGCCTTGGAAAGCTACGATTGCATATCAGGATCTGAAGTCATATGCATAATAGTTATTAGACTTATCCAAGTGGGAGACTGTTGGATTAGTGTCTAAGTCCATAACTATTTTGGTATGTACTTGACCCGATGGTGCATGGTCCTTTTGGGTTGCCTTCACCAAAACAACTTGATAGGATGAATTATGGAGAGAAAGGATTAAATATGATTTATTAATATATTATGAGAATAATATATTAAGGGAGAAATCATATTGTTTAATTAATATTAGTCAATAATTAATTGGTAATTAGTTTTGTGACTAAAAGAGATTAATTAAACTTAAGGGACTAGAATTGTAATTATAAGCTAATTGCAATTTGGGCCATGGATTGCCTTGTATTAAGGGGTGGACGAATTCTATGGGGAAACCCATAATGAAATCGTCCAAGGCCTTAAGGAAAGGGATCCATGGGTTGCTTAGGGCTTAAGCATCCAAATTAGGGTTTCCTTGTTAGATAATGTAACAACCCGAAATTTCATATCACTTCTTGTAACTCAAATTGTAATCCAATTCGATCAACCAAACGCCGTTTCCGATTTCGTCATTTAATTAACTCATTAACTTGTATTGATGTAAAATGACTTAATGGGTGTCTTAATGCCATTTGAAATCATTCTAACACCCCATAATAGTCATCGGAATAATTCTAGAATCGATCATATTGGATTACGGCAACTTGGTCGGGTGCCACCAAAAGCCCTGCCTAACGCCGGTATCGGGTAGAATTCCGTCGTGTCCAATTCCCGAGCACTATATAAAGGACTCAAAGCTTTCATTTGAATCTTTTGGCCATCTTTCCTTAATCACTCTCCAACCTCTCGCCTCATCCATAATCAAAGGTCCAAAAACAAAGATTTAAGGCTCCAAATCAAAGAGGTAACATCCTTAACTTGTTATCTAGCCTCTTTAGCCTTCAAATTGATGTTTAAATTGAGTTTTAGGACCTGGAACATGTGTTTACGGCCAAGGGTCAAGCTTGGGCCGTAAACACTTAAAAATGGGGTTTTTAATCCAATTAACCCTTCCAAATCATTGTTGGGACTTAGATATGATTTTGAGGCTTACAAATCGGGACTTGAAACACTTAAAACATGAATTTTATGGGACAAAAAACATTTTACGGGCAAGGCATGTGCTTGGGCTGTAAACTCCTCAAAAATGGGGAGTAAACACCTTTTTACATGTTAGATTACCTTGAAACTTAACCAATAGGCTTGGAATAAATCATAGAACCATCTAAAATTAGTTTGGGGGCCTTAATCATATCAAAATGCCACATATAGGAGTTTACGGCCTTGGCACATACTCTTAGGCCGTAAACTCATAAAAGTATGTTGGATGATGCCCTTAAATCACCCAAAGGCTTGGAAAAATTACTAGAATCACATGTGATTGCTCTAAGCGCCTTAAATCAATTTTCTCTTGACCATAGGAGAGTTTACGGACTTAAACTCCAAGTTTACAACCGTGAACTCCCTTTTAAATGGTATAAATCCAAGCAAATTAATCCAAGGGATTTTAGAAGTTCATTCCAACATTCCCTTGTCCATTTAAGCCATTTTAGTACCCTAAACTACCCAAACATGAGTTCACGACCGTGAACTCATGTGTGTGTGTGATATATGGCCGTAAACTCCCTAATATGTTTACTCTTGGGGAGTAAACTCAAATCCCATGTCCCTAGAGTCATTACACGTCTGAAGATGTCACCCGGGTCACTCCAAATGCTCGTTTTGAGGTGTTTAACCTCGTTGGAGTGTAATGTTCCATATAATTAGTGATTGTAAATCTAATTGGATATATATGGAAATTATTACATTTTACATAGGGACATCGCGAGTAATCAAGCCCCGAACCAACGTCTAGTGTCCGAAACCGTCGCATTTTCGAGTCTGGTGAGTTCGTACCCCTACCCTTTTTCACTGTTTTTCACTGTTTTCAGGGGGGGAACACAAGCATAGTACAAGGGTTTCTTATACTCAAAAACTTATTTTCGTGTGTGTATTATACATTTTATATGCTTTTAATACTGATTGATACAACTGATAACCATTCGAACATGCAGATCACATAAACATTTATTTGTGAAATGGGTTTTATAAACTGTTATGTTTTATATATTTCACAAATGGTTTTCCACATTTTATCAATTAAAAGCATGACATTAGAACATATGAACATGAAACTTGTACATTGTTTGTCCTCGGTAACACTCCACAGAGATACGCGAGGGGAGGACTATCATATTATTACTAGTAAATTTGTTATTGTTGTATGATTGGAGACACGTCCTCGGCGAACACTCCACAGAGATACGCGAGTGGAGGACTACACCCATAACCAAAATCTCTGGGATTTAAAGAGCGTGACTTGAGTGTATAGATCTATACGGGGCTAACTACCCCACACCTGGCTGCTAGCTACAGCCGAACCGAAATGGTTCAAGGGTGACGAAAGTCATAAGGATGTGGACTACTTATTTCCACAGGTTCAGTCTATAGTATGGTTATGGAACTCGCAACTAGGATAACAGAGATTTACTTATAGTAATAATGAATAACTTTATACATTTCACAAGATAACCAGGCTTCGGAATACATCTTTTACATTGATAACCAACATTCAGGAAAGTATGGGACTTTCCTGGGAAACCTTATACATAACTAGGTCTAACCAGAATACATCTTTTACATCTTTTACAAATGGTAACCATCATTCAGGAAAGCATGGGGCTTTCCTGGGGAAAACATTTACATAACTAGAAAAGTGTAACAAACTGGATAACCTTACATCTTTTACAATTGGTAATATACAATCAGGAAAGTATGGGACTTTCCTGGGGATCCATTGGTACATAACCACACAGAATAACAAAACAGATAACCTAAATGTACATTTTCACAAGGGTAAACATGATTTCAATGTACAACTTTACTTTACATAATGTGAAACAACCAACCAACCTTTTTAAGAAAATGTTGGATTTTCTTGGCGTGTGTTACATTTTCAGAAACAAAAAGGAAACATGAATATTTTCACAAAACAAAAACTGCTTATGAACTCACCAGCGTTATGCTGATTTTCAAACCGCTTGTGTTCTTACGTCATTGATAGAACAGGTACCCGAAGATCCACTTGATCCAGGTTGGAGTGCGTACAAGACCTGTTCGTTTTGTTTCTATATATATATATATATATATATATATATATATATGCTAGTATCATAAACTGTACAACTTTACTTTTGAAACAATTGTAAAACTTTTTATATGTAATGTAATGGTTGTTCTACTTTACTTACTATGTACATTGGATTTGATACTCAACGTGGAGTCAACCCCGAAAATGTTTCCGCCTTCGGTTTTCGGGGTATTAGAGCCAGGTTTATAGTGAATAAAGTATAACAAACCTTACATGGTATAAACTATAAACACTAAAGGGCCTAAGTGCTCTGAAATAAAAGTATCCTCAAACTATAAGTATTTTCAAAAAGTATATAAGTATACCGAGCCGTCAAGATCCGTAACTACAAGTAGAAGAAAACATAAGTAAATGGGTGTTGTGTACTGTGGTTAAACCTGGGCAGTTATGTAGTCGTGTCTACGGTCAATATAGCCTGGCCAACTATATTCATTCAAGACACGGCCAACATGTGATTTGGAGTGACTGTGGTATGCGGCATGCCTAAAAACTTACCCTAATACCACAAACATCGCGCCAGTGTAGTAACGAATCATGAAATACTATGGGAGTATTTCTCGAGCCAATTCTTTGTAGAAATCCTCGTTCACGTATAGATCCTTGATCAATCCATTAGCAATAGTTTACCTGTTTTGATAACTCTTTCCTGCTTTATCGCTTATTTGGAATAAATATCTGTCATGTATCTCGATTCAATTCAGAGGACTTATCATCCTCTCTTTCTTGATCTTATTAGATCAAGATGCCTCCCAGAAAGAGACCCAACTCAAAGACCAACAATCCTCCGCCACCACCTCCTCCTGAAATTGATCCCATGTTATTCCAAACAGCTGTTACCACCGCGGTGGCAGTGCCATGTCCCAATTGAACACCGGTGGTTTCGGTGGTTCGGGAGGTGGTACTCAAGATCAAGAAAGTAACCAGGAACGCCGAAAGGAGGGTTCCTACAAGGACTTCATGAATGCGAAGCCTTCATCCTTCGCTGGCACTGGAGGTGTAATTTCCTTATCCCGATGGTTCGAGAAAATCGAATCCATTTTCGAAATATGTTCCTGTGCTGAGTCTGATAAGGTCAAATTTGCAGCCTGTACCTTCAGTGATAAAGCCTTGACTTGGTGGAATGGCCGAGTCAAATCCTTGACCCTACCCATATCCAATGCCATGGGCTGGGACGCCATGAAAGAACTCCTCCTTGCTGAATACTGTCCCCATGGCGAAATGCAGAAGCTAGAGCACGAGCTCTAGAACCTGACGATGAAAGGTTCCGATATTGCTGCATACATTTCCCGATTCGATGATCTTGCCCTTCTCTGTCCTGGTCTGGTCACTCCTGAAAACAAAAATATCGAGAGGTTTATTTGGGGGTTAACCAATCCAACAAAAGGTCATGTCTTAGCTGCTCGCCCGGACACATATGATAGTGCTAAGACTTTAGCCCAAGCCATAATTGACCACAATGATGATGTCGAGGAAACCACCACCGCCCCTGAGTCGACCAAAACCAGTGGTGAGAAAAGAAAATTTTGGAAGAAAAAGAAGGGTCAATCTTCCCAAGGATCCTCCAAAAGACAGCAAACAATAGCAGTTCATGCTGCTACTACCCCCGTTGCTGCTGCTTCTGTTGTGGGATCCACAACTCCAACTCCTACCAGCCGGTATGCTGGTAATCTCCCTCTCTGCGACAAGTGCAAGTATCACCACAACCCTGGCCCCTATCGAGAATTTTCCTGTACCAATTGTGGAAAGAAGGGGCACACAGTCCAATTCTACAAAGCTCCGGCCGAATCGGCCAATCAATCTTCGGGAATAGGCGTTGGTTAAGCCTGCTACAACTGTGGTGAAGCTGGACACTTTAAACGGAACTACCCTAAGAAGTCTACGGCTGACAACACTGGAAGGGTCCTCGTCATGGGACGGGAGGAAGCGGTCGCCGATTCCACTGTTGTCTCGGGAACGTTCCTTCTCGACAACTCATATGCTAATATTCTTTTTGAATCGGGTGCTGAGAAAAGCTTTATTAGTCATACATTCAAACATAACCTAAAACATAACTCCCGACCTTTAACCGAAATGTTTACCGTCGAGATGGCGAACGGTGTGAAAGAAAGCGCGAACGAAGTATTCGTAGGTTGTACCCTTACCCTGAACGACCATTCATTTCCTATCGATCTCATTTAGGTATCCATAAAGAGCTTTGATGTCATCATTGGCATGGATTGGTTGAGTCCCAATCATACGGACATCCTTTGTTTCGAAAAAGCAATCCGTCTCAATCTTCCTTCAGGTCAAACTCTTGTAATTTATGGCGATAAACTCAGTTCCAACCTTCGTATCATTTCCTGCATCAAAGCTCAGAAGCACCTGCGAAAGGAGTGTATTGCATTCTTGGCCCATGTAATCAACGAGAAGCAGGAAGTTAAAGACCTCGCGAGCATCCCCGAAGTCTGTAACTTTCCTGACGTATTTCCCGAAGAGCTTCCAGGAATTCCTCCCGAACGTCAGGTCAAGTTTCATATTGACCTAATTCCTGGAGCTACTCCTATAACGAAGTCTCCGTATCGCTTTACTCCAGCAGAAATACAGGAGTTATCCAGTCAACTCAACGAGTTACTCAGTAAAGGATTCATTAGACCGAGTTCCTCACCCTAGGGAGCTCCGGTATTGTTTGTCAAGAAGAAAGATGGATCCTTTCAGTTGTGTATCGATTATCGCGAACTAAACAAGTTGACTATCAAAAACCGATATCCTCTTCCGCGAATAGATGACCTCTTCGATCAACTCCAGGGAGCCAGTTACTTCTCCAACATAGACCTTCGATCAGTGTACCATCAGCTACGAGTTCATGAGAGTGATGTTTCCAAAACAGCTTTCAGGACTCGATATGGACACTACGAGTTCGTAGTGATGGCTTTTGGTCTAACCAACACACAGACGGTGTTCATGGACCTGATGAACCAGGTGTATCGTCCTTATCTGGACAAATTTATCATTGTGTTCATTGATGACATACTCGTCTATTCCCGAAGCGAAGAAGACCACAAGCAACACTTGAGGCTAGTGTTGGAAACCCTACGATCCGAGAAGTTGTACGCGAAATTTTCCAAATGCGAGTTCTGGATTCGGAAGGTAACTTTCCTTGGTCATGTAGTAAGCAAGGAGGGTATTCATGTAGATCCTTCCAAGATAAAGGCGATAGAGAATTGGTCAGTACCGAAGACACCCAAAGAAATCCGGCAATTTTTGGGTCTCGCTGGCTATTATCGAAGATTCATTCAGAACTTTTCCAGAATCGCCAAACCCTTAACCACTCTAACACAGAAAGGTGTACCCTTTTGTTGGAGTGATAAACAAGAAACCGCATTCTAGACGCTGAAGAAAGCCTTGTGCAGCGCGCCTGTTCTATCCCTACCCGAAGGGACAGAGGACTTCGTTGTCTACTGCGATGCGTCTAATCAAGGCTTAGGCTGTGTGCTTATGCAAAGGGTAAAAGTAATTGCCTATGCTTCTAGACAGTTGAAAGCACACGAGGTCAACTATACCACACACTACTTGGAGCTAGGAGCCGTAGTCTTTGCGTTGAAGATTTGGAGACATTACCTCTACGAAACCAAGTGCACGATCTTCACCGATCACAAGATCCTGCAACACATCTTTGACCAGAAAGACTTAAACATGAGACAAAGGCGATGGGTAGAACTACTCAGTGATTATGAGTGTGAAATCCGTTACCATCCCGACAAGGCCAATGTGGTAGCAGATGCCCTTAGCTGAAAAGAGAGTGCAGACCGTAAAGTGAGGAACCAGACGATGACCATCCATTCCAACCTACCCATGCAAATTCGAGAAGCCCAGTTAGAAGCCCTCAAACCCGAGAATGTGTCGACCAAAGCCTTGAGAGGAATGGAAAAGAAACTTGAGATCAGAGGTGACGGAGTCCATTGTTTCATGGATCGGATCTGGATTCCCAAGTTTGGAGGATTCAGAGAGATAGTTATGGAGGAAGCGCATAGAACCAGATACTCTGTTCACCCGGGCTCTGACAAGATGTACTTAGATCTCAAGAAACAATACTGGTGGCCAAACATGAAAGCTGAGATAGCTATATTCGTGGGCAAGTGTCTGACTTGCGCCAAGGTTAAAGTTGAGCACCAGAAACCTTCGGGTCTACTCCAGCAGCACGAGATACCCGAATGGAAATGGGAGATGATTACCATGGACTTCATCACCAAACTAACCAAGTGTCTGAGTGGGTACGACACCATTTGGGTAATTTTCGATCGTTTGACAAAGTCCGCCCACTTCATTCCGATCAAAGAATCATTCAAGATGGAAAGACTCCTCGCGAATTTCCATTCAAGAAGTAGTCCGACTGCACGGTGTACCTGCATCCATTATCTCTGATCGAGATAGCAGGTTTACCTCTAGATTCTGGCAGTCTCTCCAGAAAGCCCTTGGAACCAAACTTGATATGAGCATGGCGTATCATCCTTAGACCAATGGACAAAGTGAGAGAACAATCCAAACCCTGGAGGACATGCTTAGGGCATGTGTCATTGACTTTGGAAAGTCGTGGGACACACATCTACCCTTGATCGAGTTCTCGTACAACAATAGTTACCAAACCAGCATTAGGGCTGCCCCATTCGAAGCCCTTTACGGTCGCAAGTGCAGATCCCCTCTGTGTTGGGCCGAAGTGGGGGATACACAGTTAGCCAAGAGTCGAGTTCCCGACAGTGCTCTCACTGGTGCTGAAATCATCCGTGAAACCACCAAGAAGATCATCCAAATCCGAGAACGACTAAAAGCTTCACGTGATCGCTAGAAGAGTTACGCTGATAACCGTAGGAAACCACTAGAATTCCAGGTTGGAGACCGTGTTCTGTTGAAGGTCTCGCCCTGGAAAGGCACTGTACGCTTTGGTAAGCGTGGGAAACTTAATCCGAGGTACATTGGACCTTTTGAGATCCTCGCCAGGATTCGTCCGGTAGCCTATAAACTTCGTTTACCTCTCGAGCTCAGTAACATCCACCTCGTCTTCCTTGTTTCAAATCTCAAGAAGTGCTTATCCGATGAAACCCTAGTTATTCCTTTAGACGAGATCGAGATCGATGAAAACCTAAACTTCGTGGAGGAACCGATTGAAATCATGGATCGAGAAGTCAAACGTACGAAACAAAGTCGCATCCCGTTAGTGAAGGTTCGTTGGAATGCCAAGCGGGGACTGGAGTTCACTTAGGAGCGGGAAGACTCGATGAGACAGAAGTATCTGCAACTCTTTCCAGATCCATGATTTGTATTTTGTCTTATATCTTGTCTTGAATTTTAGGACGAAATTCCCTCTAACGGGGGGATAATGTAACAACCCGAAATTTCATATCACTTCTTGTAACTGAAATTGTAATCCAATTCGATCAACCAAACGCCGTTTCCAAATCCATTTCCGATTTCGTCATTTAATTAAGTCATTAACTTGTATTGATCTAAAATGACTTAATGGGTGTCTTAATGCCATTTGAAATCATTCTAACACCCCATAATAGTCATCGGAATAATTCTAGAATGGACCATATCGGATTACGGCAACTTGGTCGGGTGTGACCAAAAGCCCCGCCTAACGCCGGTATCGGGTAGAATTCCGTCGTGTCCAATTCCCGAGCACTATATAAAGGACTCAGATCTTTCATTTGAAGCTTTTGGCCATCTTTCCTTAATCACTCTCCAACCTCTCTCCTCATCCATAATCAAAGGTCCAAAAACAAAGATTTAAGGCTCCAAATCCAAGAGGTAACATCCTTAACTTGTTATCTAGCCTCTTTAGCCTTCAAATTGATGTTTAAATTGAGTTTTAGGACCTGGAACATGTGTTTATGGCCAAGGGTCAACCTTGGGCCGTAAACACTTCAAAATGGGGTTTTTAAGCCAATTAACCCTTCCAAATCATTGTTGGGACTTAGATATGACTTTGAGGCTTACAAATCGGGACATGAAACACTTAAAACATGAATTTTATGGGACAAAAGAGAGTTTACGGCCAAGGCATGTGCTTGGGCCGTAAACTCCTCAAACATGGGGAGTAAACACCTTTTTACATGTTAGATTGCCTTGAAACTTAACCAATAGGCTTGGAATAAATCATAGAACCATCTAAAATTAGTTTGGGGGCCTTAAACATATCAAAATGCCACATATAGGAGTTTACGGCCTTGGCACATACTCTTAGGCCGTAAACTTCTAAAAGTATGTTAGATGATGCCCTTAAATCACCCAAAGGCTTGGAAAAATTAGTAGAATCACATGTGATTGCTCAAAGTGCCTCAAATCAATTTTCTCTTGACCATAGGGGAGTTTACGGCCGTAAACTCCAAGTTTACTGCCGCGAACTCCCTTTTAAATGGTATAAATCCAAGTAAATTAATCCAAGGCATTTTAGAAGTTCATTCCAACATTCTCTTGTCCATTTAAGCCATTTTAGCACCCTAAACTACCCAAACATGAGTTCACGGCCGTGAACTCATGTGTGTGTGTGATATATGGCCGTAAACTCCCTAATATGTTTACTCTTGGAGAGTAAACTCAAATCCCAAGTCCCTAGAGTCATTACACGTCCGAAGATGTCACCCGGGTCACTCTAAACGCTCGTTTTGAGGTGTTTAACCTCGTTGGAGTGTAATGTTCCATATAATTAGTGATTGTAAATCTAATTGGATATATATGGAAATTATTACATTTTACATAGGGACATCGCGAGTAATCAAGCCCCGAACCAACGTCTAGTGTCCGAAACCGTCGCATTTCCGAGTCTGGTGAGTTCATACCCCTACCCTTTTTCACTGTTTTTCACTGTTTTCAGGGGGGACACAAGCATAGTACAAGGGTTTCTTGTAATCAAAAACTTATTTTTGTGTGTGTATTATACATTTTATATGCTTTTAATACTGATTGATACAACTGATAACCATTCGAACATGCAGATCACGTAAACATTTTTTTGTGAAATGGGTTTTATAAACTGTTATGTTTTATATATTTTACAAATGGTTTTTCCACATTTTATCAGTTAAAAGCATGACATTAGAACATATGAACATGAAACTTGTACACTGTTTGTCCTCGGTAACACTCCACAGAGATACGCGAGTGGAGGACTATCATATTATTACTAGTAAATTTGTTATTGTTGTATGATTGGAGACAAGTCCTCGGCGAACACTCCATAGAGATACGCGAGTGGAGGACTACACCCGTAACCAGAATCTCTGGGATTTATAGAGCGTGACTTGAGTGTATAAATCTATACGGGGCTGACTACCCCACACCTGGCTGCTAGCTAGAGCCGAACCGAAATGGTTCAAGGGTGACGAAAGTCATAAGGATGTGGACTACTTATTGCCACAGGTTCAGTATATAGTATGTTTATGGAACCCGCAATTAGGATAACAGTGATTTACTTATAGTAATAATGAATAACTTTATACATTTCACAAGATAACCAGGTTTCAGAATACATCTTTTACATTGATAACCAACATTCAGGAAAGTATGGGACTTTCCTGGGAAACCTTATACATAACCAAGTCTAACCAGAATACATCTTTTACATCTTTTACAAATGGTAACCAACATTCAGGAAAGCATGGGGTTTCCTGGGGAAAACATTTACATAACTAGAAAAGTGTAACAAACTGGATAACCTTACATCTTTTACAATTGGTAATATACAATCAGGAAAGTATGGGACTTTCTTGGGGATCCATTGGTACATAACCAGAACAGAATAACAAAACAGATAACCTAAATGTACATTTTCACAAGGGTAAACATGATTTCAGTGTACAACTTTACTTTACATAATGTGAAACAACCAACCAACCTTTTTAAGAAAATGTGGGATTTTCTTGGCGTGTGTTACATTTTCAGAAACAGAAAGGAAACATGAATATTTTCACAAAACAAAAACCACTTATGAACTCACCAGCGTTATGCTGATTTTCAAACTGCTTGTGTTCTTAGGTCATTGATAGAACTGGTGCCCGAAGATCCACTTGATCCAGGTTGGAGTGCGTACAAGACCCGTTCGTTTTATTTCTATATATATATATAGTATGTATCTCAAACTGTACAAATTTACTTTTGAAACAATTGTATAACTTTTTATATGTAATGTAATGGTTGTTCTACTTTACTTACTATGTACATTGGATTTGATACTCAACGTGGAGTCAACCCCGGAAATGTTTCCGCCTTCGGTTTTCGGGGTGTGATAGATAACCCTAATAGCCTCCTATATATAGATCCCTTATGACCCAAAAACGTGGCTAAGACTTCTTTTAGGGTTTCACACGTTTTAGGGCAGCCTCCATCCTCTCTCCTCCTCATCCTCTTGCTCTTGGTGTTTGTGAACCATTAGAGGAGTGACATTTGTGACTCTAAGCTTTCTAAAGTCATTACAAGGAGGAATTGTGATTGTTATTGCTATATAACAATCAAGGTATGATCTAAACCCTTATTTATATGTTATATTGATTATCATATGCTAGATCTAGGGTTTATAGTCTTAGATAACTTGCATGTACAATAGAGAAACCTAGATCCAAGCATTAGGGTTTGTATGAGCACATAGGATGTTCTTAGGACCAAAACCCATCAAAAACATCATATAGGAGCAAATAGTTGTTGTTTGAGCACCTAGGTTTGGACTTTACGTGATTATCATACTTGGGGAGGCCAGATCTATGATTGTATGGAACAGATCTGACCTCAGAAGTGAGTTTGAGTTTCTGCATGGCATGAACTCGCCGAGTCTGAAGAACAGACTCGGTGAGTAGCATGAAGTTTGCCGTAACCACTCATTCCGATCAAAGAATCATTCAAGATGGAAAGACTCGCGCGAATTTACATTCAAGAAGTAGTCCGGCTGCACGGTGTACCTGCATCCATTATCTCTGATCGAGATAGCAGGTTTACCTCTAGATTCTGGCAGTCTCTCCAGAAAGCCCTTGGAACCAAACTAGACATGAACACGGCGTATCATCCTCAGACCAATGGACAAAGTGAGAGAACAATCCAAACCCTGGAGGACATGCTTAGGGCATGTGTCATTGACTTTGGAAAGCCGTGGGACACACATCTACCCTTGATCGAGTTCTCGTACAACAATAGTTAGCAAACTAGCATTAGGGCTGCCCCGTTCGAAGCCCTTTACGGTCGCAAGTGCAGATCCCCTTTGTGCTGGGCCGAAGTGAGGGATACACAGTTAGCCAAGAGTCGAGTTCCCAACAGTGCTCTCACTGGTGCTGAAATCATCCGTGAAACCACCAAGAAGATCATCCAAATCCGAGAACGACTGAAAGCTTCATGTGATCGCCAGAAGAGTTACGCTGATAACCGTAGGAAACCACTAGAATTCCAGGTTGGAGACCGTGTTGAAGGTCTCGCCCTGGAAAGGCACTGTACGCTTTGGTAAGCGTGGGAAACTTAATCCGAGGTACATTGGACCTTTTGAGATCCTCGCCAGGATTCGTCCGGTAGCCTATAAACTTCGTTTACCTCTCGAGCTCAGTAACATCCACCTCGTCTTCCTTGTTTCAAATCTCAAGAAGTGCTTATCCGATGAAACCCTAGTTATTCCTTTAGACGAGATCGAGATCGATGAAAACCTAAACTTCGTGGAGGAACCGATTGAAATCATGGATCGAGAAGTCAAACGTACGAAACAAAGTCGCATCCCGTTAGTGAAGGTTCGCTGGAATGCCAAGCGGGGACTGGAGTTCACTTAGGAGCGGGAAGACTCGATGAGACAGAAGTATCTGCAACTCTTTCCAGATCCATGATTTGTATTTTGTCTTATATCTTGTCTTGAATTTTAGGACGAAATTCCCTCTAACGGGATTCATGCCAGGTGGAACTCCTTGAGTCAGAGAAGTACTCGGCATGTCAAGATAGGATCCAAGAGAGTCAGTGGACACGTACAGACTCGCCGAGTCGCCCTAGTGCACTCGTCGAGTCCGGTCAAAGTTGACTGTTGACCTTGTTGACCTTTAGGGTTGAGTGCAGTTGTATTTATGAGTGTATTACATTGTGTGATTAGGCGGAGGCTAGATCACATTTATTCCGAGACAGATATTTACCGAGACATCGAGGTGAGTCTTCTCACTATACTTACCTAGAGTTGTATATTGTGTAGACTAGAGGGTCTTATGTGTTGTGTATGAGATTATGTGCTATGTGCTATGTGTACGTCTTATGTTGTTATAGACCAGACCGAAGGGTCCAACGATTCAGACCGGGCCGGAGGGCCCAACAAGCTATGACCGGACCAGACGGTCCAACGAGCTATAGGAGTGGAGGGTCCTGCTGAGACACATCGACCGGAGGGTCTTATTATAGCCTTGAGTGGCGTATGTGTTGTATGTGGTATTTTGGGGGAACTCACTAAGCATTTATGCTTACGGTTGTTGTGTGATGTGTTTCAGGTACCAGTGATGAGCGTGGGAAGGCGCCGACATGATCCGTACACACTTGTGGAGTTTATGTTTTGGATTCTGGGGATATGTTTTGTGATAAATACATTTGAAACAATATGTTGATGTTATTTTGTGAAAAATGATGTGAAAAATTTGTTTTGAAAATTTACGTTGTTACAAGTTGGTATCAGAGCCTTGGTTTGAGGGATTCGGATGCATCTTCGGGCGTATCTGAACTCAAACTGAGGAATTAAGGAGAATTTTTATAATAAAATGAAAATTTTGAAATGAGTAACAGAGTTTTGAGACAAACAGAGCAGAGCCGTGTGTACGATCAGCCGGCGCCTGAGCAACGAAGTCCCCAAAAGTACCCTTACTCTATGTGTTATGAGATATGTTATATAATATGTTATATTATGCACGCCCGTACTACTGAAGACACCGGATCAGTGGGCATTTCAAGTAAGAATCTTTTGGACGAAGGAGGACAAGTAGGGTTGCGTCATCGAGTATGAGGATGCTCGATTAAATCTCTGATAATTTTTGTTGTATTTCAGAGACATCATGGTTGGGACTCGACACACACCTGAGACCAGTGGTGTCAGCGACGAGGAGATCCGTCGGATGATTCATGAGGAAGTGGCTGCTGCCATCCGGGCTGAGATTCCTGAGATGTTTGGAGACATCATGTAACACTCGTGTTTCTAGCCTAGGCATATATATTGACTTGATAGTCTAGGTTAACCTTTGTAACTCATTTTGAAGAAATGAAAACGAATTATGTGAATATTATGTGAATTATGTGTTTTATGCTTAATTAATTAAGAATAAAAAATAAGCGCCAAAAATTAAAGTGTGAGATAAGCCCGATATCTTTACATAAAGTTGTAGTGGTCGAAACAAGGATTTCGGGGATATAAAGAATACCAAAATCCGAGTTAAAAGGAAGAAGTTATGACATGTCGAAGCTTCGCGACAAAATCGGCACGGTGCTGAATGTTGTAAAAAGTGAGTTTTCAATAAACTACTTTTTTGGCCTTAATAATTTAAACGAAAGTCGTAGTACGTTAAACCGAGAAGTTCGATAAAAAGAACGCCCAAATCTGACTTCGTATAAGGAAGTTATGATTTTTCGAAGTTTCAGCGTAGCAGTAGACAGCTAAAAAACTCGAATTTTAGATCGAGCTATTTTTAGCCGACACAAGCTAAACGAGAATTGAAGGTCTCGTCATTAGGAGCACAACGGTAAAAAGTCTGACGAAAACGGACGTCGGATGAAGAAGTTATGAATTTTTAACGGATTTCTTGTCCCGGTCTGTTAAAAATAATAATATAAAATTTAAATTCAAAATTAGCCAACGAAGTCTAAAAAGAAGTTGTAGATCGTAATTTTAGCTACGCGTGCATATAAAGAACGTCAAAAATGGAGCTCGTATGCGAAAGTTATGGATTTTAGAAGTTTTGGCGCGAAAACCGAGAAATTTCGCATAGTCACACTTTGCCACGCCACCCTCGCTTAGAATGTGACACGTGTCCTCCTGATTCACTAGGCTGCTGAGTCACCGAAACTGCTGAGTCATGCGAAGCTACGTGTCCTCTTCTGATTCGACCGAGGAGGAGGCCCAATCCGAAGCAGCCAGCTCCCCAGCCGAAGCTTCGCACTGCTGCCGCGTGTGTCCGAGCCTCGCTTATCCTAGCTCCGAGCCTCGCAGGTGCACCAGTAGACTCTGGTCCACTTAGAAGCCGCCAGCGAGCCCTCGCAGGTGTGAGCCATGCGAGCCATGTGCGAGAATTCGCCTGTGAGCCTTCTCAGCCGTTGGATCAGAAGCTTCTCAGCCGTCCGATCAGAAGCTTCACCCTATAAATAGAAGGCTGCGAGCCGTCTCAGATATTTTTAAGAAATTGCCACTTTGAACCCCTAAACCCATATTTTCTTCATCTTAACATCCCGCAAAGCCCCGGTATCGATTGTAAAGCCCGGAATACCCCACAAAGTGCCTGAGAAGCTCGAAAAATTTATCTCTTCGGTTTCGAAGCCCGACTTTTGCAGAGCCCGGTTTCTCAATAAAACTCCCGATTTTATTAGAAATGATCATTTTAGGAAATGAATTGCTGCCCGATTTTCACCAAAATAAGTGAGTGTGTAGTTACTTTCAATTTACACATAGATATGAAGTATTTACCTTGAAATACGTGTTATGTGTAAATATGCTAATTGTTTATTCGAGGTGACTCTTGAATTGATGTTTTATACAAGTTTTAAACTGTATATGCTTTTTATCGACAAAATATGTTGGGTAGAACATGGGTAGATGAAATAGTTGATGTGTGTTAAAATGGTGAGAGGCCTCGATGTTGTTGTTGTTGTAGTCATCTAGCGGAGTATAGATGAGGACCACAAACTTTCTAGATAGTCTAGTGGAACACTAGCAGGTTCACAACTTGTAGGTGTTGATGAATTAAATGTTCATTGGCGTACTCCATCCCCCTCATTGTTGCCTTAAGGACATGTATGGCTGAGGAAACCCTTTAGCGGTAGTGTCCATCCCGATGATAATCCTTACGCTAGGTCCCTTGTGATAGGTGTTTAGGGACGTAAAGTGAGGACAACGGGAATGGGTAATCAGGGTTATTGTTGGTTGGTGAACTTAATAAGTATATTATTATTGTGGGTTGAAAACCCTATATGCTCACCAGGCTCCCAAGCCTGACCCACTCAGTTTTATGATTACAGGTAGTGGACCCTGAGCATAGTCGGAGGACGACAAGAGATTTTTGGTTTATAGGCCAGTAGTTGTAAATAACTGTTGAAAGGCTTATAATGTCTTGTTTATGGTTTTAATCTGTATCGGAACATAACATCCCGAGGTTTTGATATATATGGAAAATATATACCTTCTTAATGAAGGATTTTGATAAACTTTTATCATATGTTGTTTGGGGAACAATTCCGCAACATCTTTTAAAAAGATTTCTCTGATTTTATTTTAAAAAGCATAAATTAAATCGGTCTTTTCTGGCCGAGAAATATGGGGATGTCACAGCTGGTATCAGAGCATTAGTTTAAGCGAACTAAGAAATTGTAGAATTTCTAGACTTGAGCTTAGAATGCTAAGTGATGATTGTGAGATGAGTGTCTACCATATTTTAGACACAAGCACTAGTTTATTTTAGGGAAGATGCCTAAAATGCCCTTATGTGCTAAATGCTATGTGTTTGCCATGTGTGCCATTATTTGTTCGGATCTATGGTCTGTTGCCGACCGGATTTGGAAACTTTATGTTGTAGGATTCTAAGCGTATGATCACGAGATTAGAACTAACATATAAACGTTTCGTAGTGATAAGGGAATTGACATGTCTAACAAGAATAAAGACCTAAATTCGCCTTATTCGGTATATAGATTGTAATGGCAAGAACTCGGAGTGGAGCTGGAAATGCAAACAGAAACCAACAACCTCAACCTCAAGTGGTGGAACAGGTGCCTATAGTCGGAGCTGCACCCGAACCCATCACCATGGCTGGAGTACGAACCATGATTCAGACCATGTTGGCTGAACAAAGGGAGGAATTGAGGCAAATGTTGTTGAACGATAGGGATGAGCCTTCAATTCCTATTGAACAACGTGAACTAAATGACGATCGATCTGAAGAAGGGAACAACAGTAGATCGGTTGGTCATAGTGAACCACTTGTGGTTGGGAGGAATAACCACGAGGGTAGAATAGAGAGAAATGGGTGCAAGTATAAGGACTTTATGACTTGCAAGCCATCGACCTTCAATGGAAAAGAAGAACCTATCGGAGTAATGGACTGGATCTCGGAAAAGAAGAACCTATCGGCAAGTTACAAACTACGTTTCCAGTACGTCAGTTTAGGGGTAGTGTTGCTCGTTGGTGGAGCACTTTGGGGAAAACCCTAAGCCCTAATGAGCCACTACAATTAACTTGGGCAGAGTTCTTAGTGCACTTCAAGCGCAAGTACTGCTCGGCCCAAAACGTACTTGAGTTAGAAAACCAATTTCTAACGTTGCAGAAGAGGAGTATGACCGTTGACGAATATACGAATAACTTCACAGACAAAATGGAGTTTGCTTTGCGTATTGTCCCAGATGAGTTGGCAAAAATAGACAGGTACGCAAAGGGACTTCCATAGGAGTATGCGGTGCCAGTACGTTAGGCACTTACTTTGGAGGCAGCTATCTGGGCTGCCAAGTCTATTGAAGATATGATAAAAGGGAGAGCCGCCAGCAAGGTTGAAGTTGGCGAAAAGATAAAGTTTGAAGGAACTTCAGGTTCCAATAAAAAGAACAAGTTCTCGAAGACTGGTTCGAGAAAGTTTGGAGGAGGAGCCAAAGTCAAGTGGTGTGACAAGTGTAAGAAGAAACATGCTGGGAAGTGCAGCGTGGAAGTCACTTGTTACAAATGTGGAAAGCCAGGGCATTATGCCAATGAATGCACCTTCAATAAGAACGTATGTTTTGGCTGCAATGAAGAAGGGCATATTTTGAGGGACTGCCCGAAGAAGAAGGACGCAGCAAAACCCAATCTACTACCAAAGCCGAAGGCGAGAGCCTTCCATATGACGCTCGAAGCTACGAAAGAGGAAGCCGATGTCGCTTCAGGTACCTTTCTCGTAAACGAATTGCCTGCCCAGATTTTGTTTGATTGTGGAGCCAATTACTCCTTTATATCGCATGAATTTGGTAGAAAGCTAGCTTTGCCTGTAGATAGGCTAGTTAATGCCTTATTAGTCGAGATTGCTAGTGGCAAGTTTGTACCTGTTAGCCATCGTATGAAAAACATCCTCATTGACTTGGATGGGAATAAGTTCCAAGAGGAATTATTGCCTATTGAGTTAAATGGATTCGACATAGTTTTAGGAATGGATTGGCTTAGCGCCAATGATGCATAAATACTATGTAGAAAGAAGATAGTAAAAGTAAACCCGCCAGGGAAAGAGTCGTTTATGGTGTATGGAGACAAACACAGAGTAAATTCTGGAATCATTTCCCTAATGAAAGCCAGAAAGTGTTTGGCCAAGGGATGTACATCATACCTAGCGTTCGTGATCGATGCTAAGATGGAAAAGAAGGAGGTGCAGAATATTCCGGTGGTGTGTGATTATCCGGAAGTCTTTCCCGAAGATCTTCCCGGATTGCCCCCTGATCGACAAGTAGAATTTCGTATCGACTTGTTACTAGGAACGACGCCGATAGAGAAAGCACCTTATCGATTAGCGCCAACCGAAATGAAAGAACTTGTGACACAACTTCAGGAGTTATTGCACAAAGGTTTCATTCGACCTAGTTCATCACCCTGGGGATCCCCTGTGTTATTTGTAAAGAAGAATGACGAAAGCATGAGAATGTGCATCGATTACAGAGAGCTGAACAAAGTGACGATAAAGAAGAAGTACTCGTTGCCAAGGATCAATGACTTGTTCGACCAGTTGCAGGGTTCGAGATATTTCTCGAAGATCGATCTTAGGTCGGGATACCGTCAACTAAAGGTGAGAGAGCAGGATATCAAAAAGACTGCTTTTAGAACGAGATATGGACACTATGAATTTTTGGTTATGTCGTTCGGACTAACCAATGCCCCAACAGCTTTCATGGATTTGATGAATAGGGTTTGTAAACCATTCTTAGATAAATCCGTGATAGTATTCATAGACGATTTCTTAATTTATTCGAAAAGCAAGCAGGAGCATGAAAAGCATCTGCGTGAAGTTCTAGAAGTTCTGAAAAAGGAGAAGCTGTATGCAAAGTTCTCCACGTGTGAATTTTGGATTCAAGAAGTCCAATTTTTAGGTCGCATGGTTAACCAAGAAGGAATAATGGTTGACCCAGCAAAGATTGAAGCTGTAATGAAGTGGGAATAACCAAAGAGTTCTACGGATATTCGAAGCTTTTTAAGATTAGCTGGATATTATCGAAGGTTTATCCAAGGCTTTTCTTCGATTGCTACTCCATTAATAGCTTTGACCCACAAAGGAGCTACTTATGCTTGGAATGAGAAGCATAAGGAAGCCTTTGAGAAGTTGAAGAAGAGATTGTGTGAAGCACCGATTCTTTCATTGCCTGAAGGAGTTGATGACTTCGCAGTTTATAGCGATGCATCTGGAGTTGGGTTAGGTTGTGTTCTGACCCAAAGGGATTAAGTGATCGCGTATGCATCGAGGCAATTGAAGGAACATGAAAAGAACTACCCCACTCATGATCTGGAGTTGGCAGCGGTAGTATTTGCGTTAAAGATATGGAGGCATTATCTTTATGGCACCAAGTGTAAACTTTTCACTGATCATAAGAGTCTTCAATATCTCTTTAATCAGAAGGAATTGAACATGAGGCAATGACGTTGGCTAGAGTTACTCAAGGACTACGACTGTGAGATACTTTACCACCCTGGTAAAGCAAATGTTGTTGTTGATGCTCTCAGTCAAAAGGTAAACCTTGAAAATAAAAGGCCAAGAGCGTTGAGAATTAAAGTTGTGTCGACAATTGTGGAAAGTATAAAGAAAGCTCAAGAGGAAGCTTTAGACAAAAGTGACCGAAAGGAAGAACGTTTGGGCAAAACGTTAGTATTCGGTACAAACAACCAAGGGTTGAAGGTATTCCAAGATAGGATTTGGGTACCTAAAACGGGCGGAGTCAGAGATCTTCTGATGGAAGAAGCTCACTAGACCATGTACTCGATTCATCCCAGATGTACAAAAATGTATAGGGATCTAAAACCCTATTATTGGTGGCCGACGATGAAGCTCGATGTTGCTAAGTATGTGGCCGAGTGTGTAACTTGTGCTAGGGTTAAGGCACAACATCAGAAACCGTATGTGAGTTTAGAACCTTTACCTGTACCCATGGGTAAATGGGAAGACATCACTATGGGTTTTGTGACTAAACTGCCCAGAACAAGGAACGGTCACGACATGATTTGGGTGGTCATTGATCGCTTCACTATGAGTGCGCATTTCATAGCAGCCAAAGAGAAATGGTCTATGGATAAACTTGCGAACTCTTACGTGAAGGAAATTGTGAGGCTTCACGGTGTTCCGTTAACGATTGTGTCCGATCGTGATAGCCGTTTTACCTCAAGGTTTTGGAGGGGTCTACAAGAGGAATTGGGTACCAAGTTGTGTTTGAGTATAGCTTACCATCCGCAAACCGATGGTCAGAGCGAGCGAACGATTCAAACATTGGAGGATATGCTGAGAGCATGTACCCTAGAATTCCAAGGTAACTGGGATGAACACTTACCTTTAGTAGAATTCTCCTATAATAATAGTTTCCACTCAAGCATTAAGATGGCACCTTATCACGCTTGGTATGGGGAAAAGTGTCGAACGCCATCATGTTGGCTGGAAGCTGGGGAAAAGCAGTTTATGGGACCTGAAATAGTCCATCAGACTGCTAAAAAGTTGAAAGTGATAAGGGAAAGGATGTTAGCTGCTCAAGATCGACAAAAGAGTTATGCTGACAACAAAAGACAACCGATATCCTTCGATGTTGGAGATTCGGTTTTACTTAAAGTCTCGCCGTGGAAGGGACTTATAAGATTTGGTATGAGAGGGAAGTTGAGTCCAAGGTTTATTGGACCATTTAAAGTTCTTCAGAGAATCGGGAATCAAGCTTACAAGCTAGAGTTACCGGAAGAACTAGAGGGTATTCATAACACCTTTCATGTGTGTTATTTGAGAAAGTTCATAGGAGATGTGCCCGACATAATTCCGATTTCTGAGTTAAGCTTGGATGAAAACAAGAGGTTGATCGAAGAACCTGAGGCAATCGTTGACCGTAAGACTATGAAGTAACGACGCAAGATGGTCGATTTAGTGCTTGTGCGTTGGAAACATACGAATGGACCAAATCTCACTTGGGAAACGGAGAGTGACATGACGAGTCGCTACCCGCAGTTGTTTGGTGATATGTGATTCCGGGGACGGAATCATCCTAAGGGGGAGAGAATTGTAACACTCGTGTTTCTAGCCTAGGCGTTTATATTGAGTTGATAGTCTAGGTTAACCTTTGTAACTCATTTTGATGAAATGAAAAGGAATTATGTGAATATTATATGAATTATGTGTTTTATGCTTAATTATCAGGGCTTAATTAATTAAGAATAAAAAATAAGCGCCAAAAATTAAAGTGTGAGATAAGCCCGATATCTTTACATAAAGTTGTAGTGGTCGAAACAAGGATTTCGGGGATATAAAGAATACCAAAATCCGAGTTATAACGAAGAAGTTATGACCTGTCGAAGTTTCGTGACAAAACCAGCACGGTGTTGAATGTCGTAAAAAGTGAGTTTTCGATAAACTAGTTTTTAGCCTTAGTAATCTAAACGAAAGTCGTAGTATTCGTTAAACCGAGAAGTTCGATAAAAAGAACGCCCAAATCTGACTTCGTATGAGGAAGTTATGATTTTTCGAAATTTCAGCGTACCAGTAGACAGCTAAAAAACTCGAATTTTAGATCGAGCGATTTTTAGCCGACACAAGCTAAACGAGAATTTAAGGTCTCGTCATTAGGAGCACAACGGTAAAAAGTCTGACGAAAACGGACGTCGGATGAAGAAGTTATAAATTTTTAACGGATTTCCTGTCCCGGTCTGTTAAAAATAATAATATAAAATTTAAATTCAAAATTAGCAAACGAAGTCTAAACGGGAGTTGTAGATCGTAATTTTAGCTACGCATGCATATAAAAAACGTCAAAAACGGAGCTCGTATGCGAAAGTTATGGATTTTAGAAGTTTTGGCACAAAAACCGAGAAATTTCGCATAGTCACACTTTGCCATGTAACCCTCGCTTAGAATGTGACACGTGTCCTGCTGAGTCACTAGGCTGCTGAGTCACCAGGCTGCTGAGTCACCGAAACTGCTGAGTCATGCGAAGCCACGTGTCCTCTTCTGATTCGATCGAGGAGGAGGCCCAGTCCGAAGCAGCCAGCTCCCCAGCCGAAGCTTCGCCCTGCTGCCGCTTGTGTCCGAGCCTTGCTTAACCTAGCTCCGAGCCTCGCAGGTGCACCAGTAGACTCCGGTCCACTTAGAAGCCGCCAGCGCGCCCTCGCAGGTGCGAGCCATGCGAGCCATGTGCGAGCCTTCGCCTGCGAGCCTTCTCAGCCGTTGGATCAGAAGCTTCTCAGCCGCCCGATCAGAAGCTTCACCCTATAAATAGAAGGCTGCGAGCCTTCTCGGATATTTTTAAGAAATTGCCACTTTTAACCGCTAAACCCATATTTTCTTCATCTTAACATCCCGCAAAGCCCCAGTATCGATTGTAAAGCCCGGAATACCCCACAAAGTGCCCGAGAAGCCCGAAAAATTTATCTTTTCAGTTTCGAAGCCCGACTTTTGCAGAGCCCGGTTTCTCAATAAAACTCCCGGTTTTATTAGAAACGATCGTTTTAGGAAACGAATTGCTGCCCGATTTTCACCAAATTAAGTGAGTGTGTAGTTACTTTCAATTTACACATAGATATGAAGTATTTACCTTGAAATACGTGTTATGTGTAAATATGTTAATTGTTTATTCGAGGTGACTCTTGAATTGATGTTTTATACAAGTTTTAAACTGTATATGTTTTTTTATCTACAAAATATGTTGGGTAGAACATGGGTAGATGAAATAGTTGATGTGTGTTAAAATGGTGAGAGGCATCGATGTTGTTGTTGTTGTTGTTGTTGTAGTCATCTGGCGGAGTATAGATGACGACCACGGACTTTCTAGATAGTCCAGTGGAACACTAGCAGGTTCGCAACTTGTAGGTGTTGATGAACTAAATGTTCATTGGCATACTCCATCCCCCTCATGGTTGCCTTAAGGACATGTATGGCTGAGGAAACCCCTTAGTAGTAGTGTCCATCCCGATGATAATCCTTAGGCAAGGTCCCTTGTGATAGGTGTTTAGGGACGTAAAGTGAGGACAACGGGAATGGGTAATCAGGGTTATTGCTGATTGGTGAACTTAATAAGTATATTATTATTGTCGGTTGAAAACCCTATATGCTCACCAGGCTCCCAAGCCTGACCCACTCAGTTTTATGATTACAGGTAGTGGACCCCGGGCATAGTCGGAGGACGACAAGAGATTTTTGGATTATAGGCCAGTAGTTGTAAATAACTATTGAAAGGTTTATAATGTCTTGTTTATGCTTTTAATCTGTATCGAAACATGGCATCCCGAGGTTTTGATATATATGGAAAATATATACCTTCTTAATGATGGATTTTGATAAACTTTTATCATATGTTGTTTGGGGACCAATTCTGTAACATCTTTTAAAAAGATTTCCTTGATTTAATTTTAAAAAGCATAAATTAAATCGGTCTTTTCTGGCCGAGAAATATAGGGATGTCACACATCAAGACCACGTTGCGTTGACTGAGGCTGCTGCAGCTGCAGCTACTGCTACTGTTGCTGCTGCCAGACCTCAGGGAGGTGACTCGCTGTTGTTCCGGGAGTTCAGCAACACGAAGCCACCATAGTTCGACAGGACACAGGACCCGATTGCCTCTATGAGGTGGATCTCTGACATCGAGGGATGTTTCTATACGTGCTCTTGTCCAGAGCACTTGAGGGTTCGGTTCGCCTTGAACCGGCTCCGCCTGGGAGCGAAGGATTGGTGGAAGTTCGTGACGGCGAACTTTACTTTGGCTGAGATTTCTGAGGTAACCTGGGAGAGGTTCACCGCTATGTTCCGAGATGAGTATGTTCCCCCGGTAGAGAGGGAACGGTTGATCCAGGAGTTCTTGACCCTCAAGCAGGGTACTGATTCAGTGATTGTCATCACCTGGAAGTTCCATGAGAGGGAGATGTTTTGCCCTGAGTAGGCGTCAACGGAGCAGGCTCGTATGAGTCGTCATCTGGGTGTTCTTAGGAGAGATATACGGGAGTTCGTGGCGAACTCGACTTACCGTACATTTGCTAAGCTCCAGGCAAATGCCCGGCAGAGGGAGATCGAGCTGGAGACTCAGGCCTGGGAGGAGGCCGAGTCTCAGAGGATGGATCGGCAGCCGGCCCAGTCTCAGCTGGCAGCCAAGCGGGCTAGACCCGCTGATTCGAGATCTGGGGGCGCGAAGGGCCGCACTTCTAGGAAGTGCGGTAAGAGTCATGTGGGGTCTTGCAGGGCTGGAGTATGTTATAAGTGTGGGAAGGAGGGGCATATCGTGAGGGAATGCCCCAAGGGATTCTCGGTTTGCTTTCATTGCAACCAGACCGGCCATCGGAAGGCCGAGTACCCACAGCTTCTACAGGGATCAGCACAGGGATCTGTGCCTACTGCTAGGGTTACCGAGACTCGGCCAGTGAAGGTCGAGGCCCCGAGGGCTCGTGGGAGAGCGTTGCAGTTGACCGTAGAGGAGGTCCACGCAGCGCCTGATGTTGTGGCTGGTATGTATTTTCTTTTCATATTTTATTTGAGTTGAGATTTTATGCTTATATGATCACATGCGTAGGTACTTTTCTTGTGAATTCTGTGCCTGCATTGCTGTTATTTGACTCGGGTACGAGTCGGTCGTTTGTTTCCATAGCATTTAGTCAACATATTAGTACCCGTCGGGAGGCATTGGATCGGCCTCTACGAGTTTCCATAGTTGATGCGTGAGCTGTGTATGCTTCGGATGTGATTAGAGGATGTGTCCTTGAGATCTTTGGTGTGTTGTTTCCGTTCCATTTGGTCCCGATCGCGATGGGGGACGTGTGTGTGATAGTGGGTATGGATTGGCTGAGCCGTTATGGAGCCGTGATAGACTGCAAGCGACAATTGGTGTCGATTTGAGACCCTAGTGGGGAAGTTCTTTCGGTGTACGACGAGGGTACACGTTCAGGGTCAGCATTTTGTTCGGCCGCCAGAGCGAGACAGAGTCTACATCAGGGCTGTAGGGGTTTTGTGGCATATGTGATTGATGCGAGGGCTGATATTGAGAGACCGAGGTCAGTTGATGAGGTTCCGATAGTGCGTGAGTTTCCGGATGTGTTTCCAGAGGACTTGCCGGGTGTGCCTCCGGAGAGGCAGGTAGAGTTCGGTATTGAGTTGGTTCCAGGAGTTGCGCCTATCGCTAAGGCGCCGTATAGCCTTGCACCTCCGGAGATGCAGGAGTTGTCCTCGCAGCTTCAAGAACTGCTGGGGAAGGGGTTTATCAGGCCGAGCAGTTCGCCTTGGGGAGCGCCTATCCTTTTTGTCAAGAAAAAGGATGGCTCTCTCCGGATGTGCATTGATTATCGTGAGCTGAATAAGCTAACAGTCATGAACCGTTACCCGTTGCCAAGGATCGATGATTTGTTTGATCAGCTGCAGGGAGCATCTTGGTTCTCCAAGATTGATTTGAGGTCTGGGTATCATTAGGTGAGGGTGCGGGAGGAGCATGTACATAAGACAACCTTCCGGACTCGTTATGGGCATTACGAACTCGTTATGGGCATGACTCACCAACACAACAGCGGTGTTCATGGATCTCATGAACAGGGTGTGTAGACCAATATTGGATCGCCCGGTGATCGTGTTCATCGATGACATTCTGGTGTATTCGAGATCCAGAGAGCAGCATGAGGAGGATTTGAAGGAGATCCTCGGAGTTTTGAGATCGGAGAGGCTTTGTGCCAAGTTCTCCAAATGTGAGTTCTGGTTACGAGAGATCCAATTTTTGGGGCATCTCATTAACCAGAAGGGGATTTTAGTCAACCCGGCCAAGATCGAGGCGGTTATGAGGTGGGAGGTGCCGAGATCACCCACCGAGATCAGGAGTTTTTTGGGATTCGCCGACTATTATTGGAGATTTATTAAGGATTTCTCCAAGATCGATGTGCCCCTCACCATATTGACTCGGAAGGGTGTTGCGTTTTCTTGGGGTCTAGAGCACCAGACCTCGTTCGAGACACTTCGCAGGAAGTTATGCGAAGCCCCAGTGCTAGCCCTTCCGGAAGGGATGGAGGATTTTGTGGTTTATTGTGACGCATCGATATCCAGATTTGGAGAGGTACTTATGCAGAGAGGGCATGTGATAGCATGTGCATCGAGGCAGCTTATGCCTCACGAGTCGAGATATCCCACACATTATTTGGAGTTGGGGGCGGTAGTGTTCGCTCTCAAGAGTTGGAGACACTACTTGTATGGGGTTCGATGTACGATATACACGGACCACAAGAGCTTGAAGTATTTCATGGATCAGCCCAGCCTGAATATGCGACAGAGGAGGTGGTTGGATGTGGTCAAGGATTATGATTGTGATATCCTGTGCCACCTGGGCAAGGCTAATGTTGTAGCCGATGCACTGAGCCGTAGGGCGGAGAGCGCCCCATTGCGAGATGTATGTTTGAGATTGACAGTGATGACCCCGGTTTTGGATGCTATTGGAGGGGCCCAGGCTGAGGCTGTGCAGCCTGAGAGCCAAAAGAGGGAACGAGTTGTCGGGCTGGTATCGGAGTTCGTTACCGATAGCCGGGGGCTTATGACATTTTAGGGTCAGATTTGGGTACCGTCCGTGGGCGGGATGCATACCATTTTGATGGAGGAGGCTCATCAATCAAAATTCTCGATCCATTCCGGGTCCACTAAGATGTTTTTGGACCTGAAAAAGGATTATTGGTGGCCCAGTATGAAGAGGGATGTCGCATGGTTTGTAGAGAGATGTTTGACCTGTCGCAGGGTTAAGGCCGAGCAACAGCGTCCACATGGTAAGTTGCAGCCATTAGAGATTCTCGAGTGGAAATAGGAACAGATTACCATGGACTTCATCACCAAATTGCCAAGAACCGCGAGGGGTGTCGATACAATTTGGGTGATTGTCGATAGGTTGACAAAGAGTGCTCATTTCTTGGCCATAAGTGAGAGCTCTTCCGTGGAGAAGTTGGCGGAGATGTACGTGAGAGAGGTGGTGTCACGACATGGAGTGCCGATTTTGATTGTCTTAGTTCAAGATGTACGTTTCACTTCCAGATTCTGGAAGAAGTTTCATGAGGAATTGGGAACGAAATTGCATTTTAGTATTGCGTACCACCCCCAGACCGACGGGCAGAGTGAGCGGACGATTCAGACGCTCGAGGACATGCTCCGAGCATGTGTGTTGGATTTTGGCGGAAGTTGGGACACATTTTTGCCCTTGTGGGAGTTCGCTTACAACAATAGCCATCATTCGAGCATTGGCATGCCGCCCTTTGAGATGGGAGGAGGTGTCGGACCCCTATCTGCTGGGGAGAAGTAGGGCAGCGCGTGATGGGTAGTACTGAGATCGTGCTTTAGACGACAGAGCAGATCCAGCAGGTCAGACAGAGGTTGTTGACCGCTCAGAGTCGTCAGAAAAGCGATGCGGACAGACGCCGGTCCGAGCTAGAGTTTCAGGTCGGCGACTTTGTGCTCCTGAAGGTCTCTCCTTGGAAAGGAGTGATTCGATTCAGGAAGAGGGGCAAGTTAGGGCCCCGATATATTGGCCCTTTCAGGGTGGTCGCGAGGGTAGGCAGGGTAGCCTATCGTTTGGAGTTGCCAGAAGAGTTGGGTCAGATTCATGACAGTTTCCACGTGTCGCAGTTGCGAAAGTGCGTAGCCGACGAGTCGCAGTAGTGCCACTAGAAGATATTCAGGTTGAATTACGCGGAGAGACCGGTGGCGATCAGAGATCGGAAGATCAAGGTCCTGAGGAATAAAGAGGTGCCACTGGTGCAGGTCCAGTGGCAGCATCGGAAAGGGTCAGAGTTAACTTGGGAGCCGGAGCGCGAGATGCGTGAGCAACATCTGGAGTTATTTGCAGAGTGAGACTTCGAGGGCGAAGTCTGATTCTAGTGGGGGAGAATTGTAACACCCGGATTCCCAGGTATTATTTATATTCTTTTAATTTTTGAATGATGCGAGGAGACTCGGCGAGTTGGAGTCTAAACTCGCCGAGTAAGATCGCGGTTTTGCACGCGGGTTCGCGTCTGGACTCGGCGCGTCCACGCTGTGTAATGAAACCCTACTTTCCAGAGAAGCTTTATTCCTTAAGCTTTATGAGGATTCATGGGAGTTTTGACCAAGGGTTATGAGATATGGGGCTAAAACATCATATAGGAGCAAATAGTTGTTGTTTGAGCACCAAGGTTTCGACTTTACGTGATTATCATGCTTGGGGTGGCCAGATCTATGATTGTATGGAACAGATCTGACCTCAGAAGTGAGTTTGAGTTTATGCATGGCGTGAACTCACCGAGTCTGAAGAACAGAGCCGGCGAGTAGCATGAAGTTTGCCGTAACCACTCAGCGAGTGGTCTTGTCGAGTTGAGGGGTCGACTCAGTGAGTCAGGGAGAGTCAGGGGGACTGAGACAAGTTGGAACTCGCCGATTTGTTCTTGAGACTCGGCGAGTTGAGTCGTGGTGGCCCCGTGATTCATGCCAGGTGGAACTCATCGAGTCAGAGAAGTACTCGGCGTGTCAAGAGAGGATCCAAGAGAGTTAGTGGACACGTAGAGACTCGCTGAGTTCCCCTAGTGCACTCGCCGAGTCCGGTCAAAGTTGACCGTTGACATTATTGACCTTTAGGGTTGAGTACCGTTGTATTAATGAGTTTATTACTTTGTGTGATTATGCGGAGGCTAGACCACATTTATTCCGAGACAGATATTTACCGAGACATCGAGGTGAGTCTTCTCACTATACTTACCTAGAGTGGTATATTGTGTAGACAAGAGGGTCTCATGTGTTATGTATGAGATTATGTGCTATGTGTATGTCGTATGTTGTTATAGACCGGACCAAAGGGTCCAACGATTCAGACCGGGCCGGAGGGCCCAAAGAGCTATGACCGGACTAGAGGGTCCAACGAGCTACTAGATTGGAGGGTCCCGCTGAGACACATCGACCGGAGGGTTGTATTATAGCCTTGAGTGGCGTATGTGTTGTATGTGGTATTTTGGGGGAACTCACTAAGCATTTACGCTTACGGTTGTTGTGTGATGTGTTTCAGGTACCAGTGATGAGCGCAGGAAGGCGCCGACATGATCCTTACAAACTTGTGGAGTTTATGTTTTGGATTCTGGGGAGATGTTTTGTGATAAATACATTTGAAACAATATGTTGATGTTATTTTGTGAAAATTTACGTTGTTACAGATCTGTTTCTCTAACTTAAAGATCTGGCCTTCTAACTCCCAAAAATCACGTAAAGGTCTGAACTTTACGTTCATGCATCGCACATATGGCTCTTTTTGATGAAATAACTCTAAAAATGAAATCCTAGGCTCAATGTTCTCATGTAACAACATAAAGCATGGTTGTTGCAACACTCTGGACCTCTCAAGGTCCAGATCTGAAGTCTATTCCTCAATGGGACTTCACATGCTCCATATTCCAACTAAAGAAAGGGAAGAGAAATTCTAGATTCAAGAGATCTACTATATACATGAAATAGGCATGGATTCATATCTCAACAACAACCTTTGAAGAAGTATTGATAGGTCTGAGCTCCTCAATCAGTCTAGCTTTAATCCCTTCTCTCCTTCTTGCAAGAGTGCACTAATGGTGATGAAATTAGCTCATTCCTTCACTCTCTATGCTCTCTGGTTCGTTTAGGGTTTCTGAAGGGTGTGTGGCTACAAATGAAGGACATAAGGACCTTTAAATAGGACTCAAACCAAACGATATAGGGTTTCTATCCACAGAGCGGACACGTCGAGTCGACTCTCCGACTTGTCGAGTCCATTCATTAATCCTAGTCAGCAGTCGCGATCCTACTCGACAAGTTTAGGCGTCAACTCGTCGAGTCGCTCTCGTTGACTTCTACCTCGAAGTCTCGCTCTGCAAACAACTCTGGATGCTTCTCCCGCATCTCCATCTCCGGCTCCCAAGTCAGCTCGGACCCCTTCCGATGTTGCCACTGGACCTGAACCAGAGGCACCTCCTTGTTCCTCAAAACCTTGATCTTCCGATCCAAGATCGCGATCAGCCTCTCAATGTAATTCAGAATCGCATCCACCTGAATATCCTCTAGCGGCACAACTGTCGTCTCATCGGCTATGCACTTCCTCAATTGTGATACGTGGAAGGTGTCATGGATCTAACTCAACTTCTCGGGTAGCTCCAGACGGTATGCTAACTTACCCACCCTCACAGTCACCCCGAATGGACCAATGTATCGGGGCCTTAGCTTGCCCCTCTTCCTGAATCGGATGACTCCTTTCCAAGGAGATACCTTCCGGAGTATGAAATCTCCAACCTAGAACTCGAGTTCGGATCACCGCCTATCCGCATAACTCTTTTTGTGGCTTTGGGTTGTTAGTAACCTCTGTCTAACCTGATGTATCTGCTCAGTCGTCTTAAGCATTATCTCAGTGCTACCCATCACTCGTTATCCTACCTCTCCCCAACAAATGGGAGTCCGACACCTCCTCCTACGCAAAAGCTAAAAACGAGGCATACAAATGCTCGAATGGTGGCTGTTGTTGTAAGAAAACTCAGCCAAAGGTAGGTATTGTTGGATTAATGTCTAAGTCCATAATTATATAATTGGTAAGACTTGACCCGACCCGGCATGGTCCATTTGGGTTGCATGGCATCATGCATTTGGATAGACTATAATGAGAGAAATAACACTTGAAGTTGGTTAATATATTATTGTTGGATTCGTGTCTATGGCTGAAACTATATTTGGTAAGTACTTGACCCGGTTGTGCATGGTCCTTTTGGGTTGCCTTCACCATAGCAACTTGACAGGATGATTTGTTAAGAGAGAAGAAATATTACTGTTAATATATTATCATAATAAAATATTAAAGGATTAATAATGTTATTTGATTAATATAAGTCATATATTAATTAAGAATTAATTTGGTGGCTTAAAGAGGTTAATTGAATAAAGGGGCATAAACTGTGAAATGTGTGATAGTTGTGTTTTGGGCTATGTATCCTTATGGATATAAGGGTGGATGAAATTTATGGTTTGGGAACCTTAAATTTGTCCAAGCCTAATATCTAGAAGGATCTTGGATTGCATAGGGCCTAAGTTATTCAATTAGGGTTAAAGGTGAAACCCTAGTATCCCATAGTATAAATAGATCCCTAGGGTGAGGGAAATCGGCACTCATGCAAGGCAAGAAACCCTAGGGCTGATTTCTCACCCTCCTCTCTCTCTCTCTCTCTCAAATCATCTTGTTGCTAGTTGGTGTTTGTAAGCCATTAGAGGAGTGACAATTGTGACTCTAAGCTCCAAGAAGAAGAAGTATCAAGCAACTAATCCAAGGTATTATTCTAGATCCTAATTCATATGATTAGATAAAATTGTTTACATTAGATCTAGCTTTGAAAGTCTTGGAAAGAATGCATGTTCAATTAGAGAAACCTAGATCCAAGCAATTACGGTTTGCATGTGCACATAGGAAAGTTCTTATGGCTCAAACCCATCAATTATAAGTTCCAATATATTAATAAGATTATCTAATTACTATTGATCAAGAATTAATCTAGGATTAATTAAGTGATCAAAAGAAGACTAATTAAATATATGGGTTGATTGTGTAAATCATCCATACTTATATAGTGGGCTAATGCTCCATGGATTATCCAGTTGGGCAAAAACCCATATGATGCTCCGTGGATGCTCTATGGGGTTTTTGTACCCATGGATCATGGAAATGTAAGGTGATGTTAATTAGGGTTTACATGGTGTAACCCTAACTATATATGCATCTTATTCTTGACCAAAAACGACACTAGTATCATGCTAAAGAAGGCCTAGCCGATTTCAAGTGTTCTACATTTCTCTCAAGGTTATTCCAAAAGCAATTGATGTTGTGTGAACCATTTGAGGTGTCACACTTGCGGCACTAGGTACTCAAGCTTCATGAAGACATTCTACATCAAAGAGGTATGTATTCTATCTTGTTATATTCATTGTTTTGTATGCTAGATTAGGATAATACCTTGTATGTTCATATTTGCATGTCTAATAGAGAAAACATAGATCCAAGGTATTTTGGGTTGCATGTACACTTAGGATTGTTATAATGCTCAAAACCCTTCAGTGGTATTAGAGCCTACGCTTTTTTTCTTGTTATACTTGCAAAAGTTGCTGAAAAATCGATTTTTGATGCTGTCTGCCCAGCAGACTCGCCGAGTCCAAGGCAAAATGCATCCAACTCGCCGAGTTGGTGTATGCATTCGACGATTTGGAGCCCTAGACAGCATATATTCGACTTTTTTGGCTGGAATTGGACTAGGAACATTACCCTAAGATGTTTTTGGACTTATAAACTTGTTTTTGATGTGGTAATGTTCATGCTAATCCAATTTCAAAGATAATTGTCAATATATTCATGTTTTGTATTAGTTTAAGGTTTAGACTAATTACATGAAAAACTTTGATTTGAATTATCTTGTTCTTATGAGTTTCTTAGATTAATAGGAAGTTATGTGAAATTGTTGTTTTCAATACATTTTAATCTAAGAGTTGATTCTCAAATGTGTTTTTGTAACTTGTCCTCAAGTTAGATGAAAAGTCACATTTAAGTTTCATAAAACTCATACAAGTTGGCAATGGTTACAAAAAATGAAGAGTCTTGTCCTCAAGTTATGGAGGTTCAACAGTCACTTCATTAAGTAATAAAATATGTAACTTTAACTAATTCCATAAGTTACAAAATAAAGAAAAAGTTATATTCTTTTATAATTTAAAGACTTCCATAACTTTTCCTCAAGTTATGGAACATGAAGAGTTTTTTAATTAAAACTACTTTAAACACATAAGTTTTGGAATTTGAAAAGTTTTCAATTATGAATACTTTAATTCCAAGTTTGCCCTTAGAATTTTAAAAGTTAAAACTCAACCCTTATACTTTATAATATTATAAGTTCATAATATATATATATATATATATATATATATATATATATATATATATATATATATATATATATATATGTATGTATAAGATTAAAGTCAGTCTTACCATTAGTAGGGCTCATTCACAAAGCCGGTCTATACGGGGCTATAAGGTTACTGCCTATAAAATCGTAGTTTAATGGGTGTCCACTCTCACCCACCGTTTCCTTGACCGGTGGAGGGTCATTAGCCGAACGGGTGGGACAAGGACTAGAATTCTCCTTTCATTAAATATATATATATATATATATATATATATATATATATGAATTTCTTGTTGGAATGGCTCAACATAAGGAAATTATGTATATGGTTCCATTATTTGCGTTCTAAAATTCGATTATGATTACGGAATTCCTTTTCATAATCTGAATTATGAGAACTTGGCAAATAGAAATGGAAATGTTATAGCAAAAGACTGGTTTAGTCTTTATGTGAGACATCATGAATCGTGTCCCATATGCTTCGGATATAGGATCGATTACATGTGTTATATTCATCCTTTCTAAAAATTTTCCAAATGTCTGGGGCATTAAGAAGGGAAACGGTTTAGAACTGGATATAACTAAAAGGAATAAACAATTGTCGAGGACAATCTATGGTTTACCAAAGATTGGTTTCTCAAGGACAATTGGAAGTATAGTGATAATTCTGGAAGGACCATATTGACATAATCTATAAGGAGGCAACTCTTGTTCAGAAGTGATAGTCAAAATGGAATCTGGAAATGTTTCAAAGTTAGAAATTATTCATTCTGTGTAAGATTAGGAAACTTAATGCAAGAAGGATGTTTCCAAGGAGCTGATCTCCTTTGGAATGCTCTATAATGGTTGTTGTCAAGTCTTTCTGACTTTGTGCATAATCATTACAAGAGAATCAATGCATATAACTTTAGAAACTAACAGATTTCAGTAATGGCATGAATTTGGAATTCTTGCATTTGCAGTAAGGATTCGGGAGTGTGAAATGAGGATCATTGGAGTTATGCTCAATTGATCTAATTCACAAAGTAAAGATTATAGACAAACATAGTATGCATACTTGGTGTATGGCATGACTAGTGTTTAGAAAACATAGTGTACATGCTTGGAGCATGGGACAACTATTGTTTTAAATTCAAGAGTAAAGTTGATAGCTGAAACAATATACAATAAATAATGTGTAATCATATGGTGATAAATAAAAGGTGTTTTATTTATGTTCATAGGTTTTGATACCATATTGGATTCAGTTATTCTTGTGTTTCATTTTGCATGTTTTGACTTCCAGAATAAACTAGGTTATTCTTCCGGAATGACTAAGTTATTCAAACCATCCACAATCGGTCATATGTTGGTAGTAGATATGAATTAAGACTGTCATGGGTTGGCTTGTAGAGGTCTAAGATGTTGGACAAAGGGCTATAACACTCATGAGTGCTAATAAGTTCTGAGTATTGGATTCAACCCGCGCTCGTTGGAATCACTTCACAGATTTTATAACAAGTGATCATGAGACGATAATATCTTATATTCTTTAAACCTAGAGATATGAGTTGTTTCAATGAGTTGGTTGTACATTGATTGCACGAAAATGCATTGGGTAACTCGGTGTTATAAAACGTGTCTGTGTGTATGATTCAACAAGTAGTAGAACAAGCCATATGAGTCGAAGTTTATCCATTCCTTTTACCTTCAAGATAAAAGCGATATCTGTGAGCCCCTCGATGATTTGACGATGACAAATGGAAGTGCTCGGCCAGGCCTGGACTTATTTGATTTGTTCAATTAGTCAGTCGTCATAAATCGGAAATCGGAAAACAATAAATGGACAGAGAGAATGATTATAATCCATGTCTTAGTCCATATGATATCTAGAATGGAGGAATATATGATCCCTTATCTAATGGACAAGTCATTGACAAAGATTAGAGTTTATCGACAAGGTCAGAGTTTGACAGAAGCTTTTGAGATCTACGATTGCCAGTTGGTTCCTAAAGTCATACGCCATAATAGTTTTAGACTTATCCAAGTGGGAGACTATTGGATTAATGTCTAAATCCATACCTATAATTCGTAAGACTTGACCCGACCCGGCATGGTCCTTTTGGGTTGCATGGCATTGTGCATTTGGATAGACTATAATGAGAGAAAGAACACTTAAGGTTAGTTAATATATTATAAGTTCTAATATATTAATAAGATTATTTAATTAGTATTAATCAAGAATTAATCTAGGATTAATTAAGTGATCAAAAGAAGAATAATTAAATATATGGGTTGATTGTGTAAATCATCCATACTTATATAGTGGGCTAATGCTCCATGGATTATCTAGTTGGGCTAAAACCCATATGATGCTCCATGGATGCTCCATGGTATTTTTGTACCCATGGATCATGGAAACGAAAGGACATGTCAATTAGGGTTTACAGGGTGTAACCCTAACTATATATCCATCTTATTCTTGACCAAAAACGGCACTAGTATCATGCTAGAGAAGGGATAGCCGATTTCAAGTGTTCTACATTTCTCTCAAGATTATTCCAAAAGCAATTGATGTTGTGTGAACCATTTGAGGTGTCACACTTGGGGCACTAGGCACTCAAGCTTCATGAAGACATTCTACATTAAAGAGGTATGTATTCTGTCTTGTTATATTCATTGTTTTGTATGCTAGATTAGGATAATACCTTGGATGTTCATATTTGCATGTATAATAGAGAAAACATATATCCAAGGTATTTAGGGTTGCATGTACACTTAGGAGTGTTAGAATGCTCAAAACCCTTGAGGTATGTGTCCCAAGTTCCCCCGAACTCTATAACACACGCACGAAGCATGTTCTCAAGCGTCTGAATCGTTCGCTCACTCTGTCCATCTGTCTGGGGGTGGTAAGTAGTACTAAAGTGAAATCTGGTACCCAAATCCTAATGGAACTTCTTCCAGAATCTGGAGGTGAAATGTACATCTCGATTTGACACAATCGAGATCGGCACTCCATGTCGTGACACCACCTCGCTCACATATATCTTTCCTAGCCTCTCTGTAGAAGAGCTCTCACTGATAGCAAGGAAGGAAGCGCTCTTCATCAGCCGATCCACAATCACCCAAATTGCATCAACACCTCTCGCGGTCCTCGACAATTTGGTGATAAAATCCATCGAAATTTGTTCCCACTTCCACCACGGAACCTCTAATGGCTGCAATGTGCCATGCGGACGCTGGTGCTCAGCCTTAACCCGACGACAGGTCAAGCACCTCTCTACTACCCATACAACATCCCTCTTCATACAGGGCCAACAATAATCTCTCTTCAGGTCCAAATACATCTTAGTGGCCCTGGGATGGATCGAGAATCTCAATATGTGCGCCTCCTCCATCAAAGTGCTACGTGCCCCGCCCGTATACGGCACCTAAATCCGACCACGAAAGGTCATAATCCCTTGGCTATCCGTCACAAACTCGGATACATGTCCAATCACCCGCTCCCTCTTGCGGTTCTCCGGTGTCACAACCTCTGCCTGGGCCTCTCAAATGGTATCGAATACCAGAGTCATCAGCATCATCCTCATACATATATCTCGAATCGAGGCACTCTCCGCCCTGCGGCTCAGAGCATCGACTACTACGTTAGCCTTACTCGGGTGGTATAGGATCTCACAATCATAATACTTTACCACATCCAACCATCTCCTCTGGTGTATATTCAAGTTGTGTTGATCATTCAGATACTTCAAACTCTTGTGGTCTGTGTATATGGTACACCGAACCCCATACAAATAATGGTGCCACATCTTGAGGGCGACCACCACTTCCCCCAACTCCAAATCGTGGGTGGGATACCTCGTCTCATGAGGCTTCAGCTGCCTTGATGCGTAAGCTATCACGTGCTCTCTCTGCATAAGCACCGCACGCAACCCCAATATAGACGTGTCACAGTACACTGCAAAATCCTCCATTCCCTCCGGAAGGGCTAACACCGGTGCTTCGTATAATCTCTGACGAAGTGTCTCAAATGAGGTCTGCTGCTCGGGACCCCTAGTGAAAGCAACGCCCTTCCGGGTGAATCTGGTGAGGGGAACGACAATCTTGGAGAAATCTCTGATAAGTCCCCGATAATAGTCGGCCAACCCCTGAAAACTCCTGATCTCGGTGGGGGACCTCGACACCTCCCAACTCATAACGACCTCAATCTTGGCCGGATCGACCAATATCCCATTTTGATTAACGAGATGTCCCAAGAACTGGACCTCTCATAACCAGAAATCACACTTAGAGAGTTTGGCATATAGCCTCTCTGATCTCAATACTCCAAGGATCTCCCTCAGATGCTCATCATGTTGCTCTCTGGACCTCGAATACACTAGAATATCATCGATGAACACAATCACCGATCCATCCAACATCGGTCTGCATACTTGGTTCATGAGGTCCATGAACGTCGTTGGTGCATTGGTGAGCCCAAAAGGCATCACCATGAATTCATAATGCCCATAACAAGTCCTAAACACCGTCTTCTGGATGTCCTCATCGCGCACTCTCATCTGGTGATATCCAGACCTCAAATCTATCTTGGAAAACCAAGATGCACCCTGCAACTGATCAAACAGATCGTCGATCCTCGGTAATGGATAACGGTTCTTGACCCTTAACTTGTTCAACATCCGGTAATCAATGCACATCCGGTGTGAACCATCCTTTTTCTTGACAAAAAGGATCGGCGCTCCCCACGGCGAGCTACTCGGTCGGATGAATCCTTTCCCCAACAGCTCCTGAAGTGGTGAGGATAACTCCTACATCTCCAGTGGCGCGAGGCGATAGGGTGCCTTGGATATAAGCGCTGCCCCCAGAACCAAATCGATGAAGAACTCGACCAGCCTCTCGGGAGGCACACCCAGAAACTCCTCGGGGAAAACATCCAGAAACTCTCGCACAATCGGTACCTCACCGACAGAACTTGGCCTCTATGTGGCAACTCGTGTATCCATCACATAGGCTACAAACCTTCTACAGCCCTGACGTAGACTCTGTCTCGCGCTGTCAACCAAACAAAATGCTAACCCAGATTCGGTACCCTCGCCATACACCATAAGCACTCCCCCACTAGGGTCTCGAGTGGTCACCAACTGACGCTCACAATCGATAACAGCTCCAACTCGGCTCAACCAGTCCATGCCCATGATGACACAGACATCCCCCATTGCATTCGGTACCAGGTCTATCAGGAACTCAACACCGAAAACTTCGAGTACACATCCTCGAATCACATTAGTAGCATAAACCGCTCGCTCGTCAGCTATAGAAACTTGTAGAGGTCGACTCAACACCTCTCGTCGGATACTAATGTGTTGGCTAAATGCTAATGACACGAAAGATCGACTCGCACCCAAGCTAAACAACACCAAAGCAGGTATAGAACTCACAAGAAAAGTACCGGCCACAAAATCGGGTACTGCGCGGACCTCCTCCGCTGTCAACGGAAAGGATCTCCCGTGAGCCTTCGATGCCTCAGCCTTCGCTGGCCAGGCCTCTGTAGCTCTAGCAGCAGGTGCAGATGATGGGTTTTGAGCATTCTAACACTTCCTAAGTGTACATGCAACCCTAATAACCTTGGATCTATGTTTGTCTAATTATCATGCAAAGTTGCATTCCAAGGTTATATTCCTATCTAGCATACATGGGGAACAATTTTAACTTGAATCATAGATAGAATAACTTACCTTGTTGTTGCTTTTGTTCCTTGAAACCTTGTGAGCCTAGCACCCCAAGTGTGATGCCTCAAATGCTTCACACAACACCAAATGCTCTTGGAAAGACTCTTGAGATAACACACACTTCTCAAAATCGGCCAAGCCCTCTAGTTTCTTTGTCTAGCCCATTTTGGTGGAGAATGGGATCCTTATATAGTGTTGACACATCTAGGGTTACACCATGTAAACCCTAATGTGTCATGACTCTTCATTTCCATGACCCATGGGTTTGTAACTCCCATGGAGCATCCATGGAGCATCCTATGGGTAGAACCCAACTTGATAATCCATGGAGCCTCTTAGCCCACTATACAAGATATGAATGATTTGCATAATCAACCCATATATTTAATTAGTTATCCTTTGATCACTTAATTAATTCCAAATTAATTCTTTGATCAACTAATTAAATAATATTATTAATATATTAGAACTTATAATATATTAATAATCTCCAAGTGTTATTTCTCTCATTTAGTCTATCCAATTGCATGGTGCCATGCAACCCAAATGGACCATGCCGGGTCGGGTCAAGTACAAGCCCGAAATAGTTATGGACTTAGACACCTTTTCCAACAGTCTCCCACTTGGATAAGTCTAATAACTATATCTCTAGTACTTCAGGAACCGACCGGCAATCGTAGCTCTTTCAAGGTCTCTCGGAACTGAGAAGATGATGATACGCCATTTAAGATAAGTGATCATATAATCCTCTGTTCTAGATATCAGCCGGACAAATACATGGAACATTGTCTTGCTTATTGTCCATCATTTGTTTCCCGATTTCCGATTTGTTTGACATAGAACTTAGTTGAACACATCAACTTAGTTCTGACCGGGCCCGGTACATGGGTCAAAACAAAATCATCGAGGGGCCCAGATACCAGCTTCTAATCCAAGAAGGAACAGATAAACTTCGACTCATATGTTTGTTCTACCACTTACTGAATTACACACAAAAGTACGTTTTATAACATCGAGTTACCAATGCGGTTTTCGTACAGTCAATGCATAACCAACTTGTAAGTAACAAATCATATCTCTAGGTTTGAAGACTTATATGATATTACCGTCTCACGATCACTCGAGATAAAATTCCATGAAGTGATTCCAGTGAGCGTGGGTTGAGTCCAATGCTCAGAACTTATGAGCACTCATGATTGTTGTAGCCTTGTCCAAGACCTCTACAACCAAACATGACAGTCTTGATTCATATCTACTTCCAACATATGACTGAATGTGGAGGTTTGAATAATATCTTATACCAAACAAAATTATTCTGGAAGTCAAAACATGCAAAAGAAATATAGTAAACGATTGACAAGAGATAGCAACACTTTACTCATAAATAAAACACCTTTTATTCATCATCAAATGTCAATTACACTTTACAAATTTCCGGGTTATCTAACTACTAAAACTTATATCATCCTTCAGCCCTATGCTCCGAGCATGCTGAAGATGCTTAACCCTACTCAGTCCCTTCGTGAGGGGATCTGCTGGGTTCTCATCCGATGATACCCTCTTTGCCACGAGGAGTCCTTCTTCGATCCGATGTTTGATGAAATGGTATTTTCTGTCGATGTGTCTGGATCTCCCGTGATCCCTTGGTTCCTTGGCTAAGGCAACAACACTTTCACTATCACAAAAAATTTCCATTGGCTCTTTAATAGCTGGTACAACTCCAAGGTCTCCAATGAAGTTCTTCAACCATATCGCCTCCTTTGCTGCTTCACTAGCTGCAATATACTCTGATTCACAAGTAGAATCTGCCACTGTCTCTTGCTTGGAACTCTTCCAAGAAATTGTTCCTCCGTTTAGGGTAAAGACCCAGCCCGACTGAGAGCGGAATTTATCCCTATCAGTCTGGAAGCTAGCATCACTATACCCAACAACTCTCAAGTCATCACTCCCACCGAGGGTAAGGACCCAGTCCTTAGTCCTTCGTAGGTACTTGAGGATATTCTTTACCGCAGTCCAGTGTGCCTTGCCAGGGTTCGCCTGATACCTGCTAACCATGCTCAAGGCAAAAGCTACATCGGGTCGAGTACACGTCATAGCATACATGATCGATCCTACAGCCGAAGCGTAAGGTGTTCGACTCATTTCTGCTATCTCAGCCTCAGTGTTAGGGCTTTGTGTCTTACTCAATCTGGTGTTACTCTGGATGGGTAACTCTCCTTTCTTGGAATCCTGCATGTTGAATCTCTTCAGCATCTTATCCAAGTAGGTACTCTGACTAAGTCCAATTAGTCTTTTACTCCGATCTCTCAAGATTCTTATCCCTAGAATATAGGCAGCTTCACCAAGGTCCTTCATAGCGAAACACTTCCCAAGCCAGGACTTTACTTCCTGCAGGGTTGGAATGTCGTTTCCTATGAGTAGTATGTCATCCACATACAATACCAAAAAGCTAACTATACTCCCACTAGCCTTGACATACACA
Source organism: Lactuca serriola (assembly GCF_051521515.1). Taxonomy (NCBI): domain Eukaryota; kingdom Viridiplantae; phylum Streptophyta; class Magnoliopsida; order Asterales; family Asteraceae; genus Lactuca; species Lactuca serriola. Next base: position 302,968,175 of record NC_136415.1, on the reverse strand, counting down.
CAAGATTCATCTTCACTTCTAGAAAAGCCAAATTCCTTGACCTTTTCATCAAAGCAAAGATTCCATCTGCGAGGTGCTTGCTTCAATTCATAAATGGATTTCTCAAGCTTACACACTCTATTAGGGCACTCGTTGCTGACAAAACCCTCTGGCTGACTCATGTAAACATCTTCAGCCAACTTTCCATTAAGGAAAGCGGTTTTGACATCCATCTGCCATATTTCATAGTCATGAAATGCAGCTATGGCTAACAGAACCCGAATAGACTTAATCTTGGCTACCGGAGAAAAGGTCTCATCATAATCCACTCCAGGAATTTGAGAGAAGCCCTTTGCAACCAGTCTAGCCTTATAAGTGTGTACTTTACCATCCATGTCGGTCTTCTTCTTGAAGACCCATTTGCACCCTACTGTCTTACGACCTGGTACATTTTCAACCAAGTTCCAAACTTGATTGTCATACATGGATTGTATCTCGCTATCCATAGCCTCTTTCCATTTAGCAGACTCGGGGCCTGCCATGGCTTCCTCGTAGCTGTTAGGGTCATCTTGACTTACTAGTGTCTCATCACTAATAAGTGTCTCACCTTCTGCAGTAATATGGAATCCATAGTAATGCTCAGGTGCACTCCTAACTCTCGTGGAACATCTCAGAGGTACATATTTGTCAATTAGCTCAACAGGAGTTTCCTCCTCAAGTTGAGGGCTAGAGTTTGAAGTTCCTTCACCGCTTGATTCTTGAATTTCTTCAAGATCAATTTGCCTCCCACTGTCTCCTTGGCTTATAAACTCTCTTTCTCGAAAGACACCTCTTCTTGCTACAAAGACCACATTGTCACTAGGACTGTAGAAGAGGTAACCAAAGGATCGCTGTGGGTAACCGATGAAAATACACCTCTCGCTTCGAGGTTCGAGCTTATCATGAGTCTCGCGTCTCACGAAAGCCTCGCAACCCCAAATCTTGATGTGGTCTAGTTTAGGTACTTTACCAGTCCACATCTCGTGAGGAGTTTTGGCAACTTTCTTTGTAGGGACTAGATTAAGAATATGGGCGGCAGTCTCTAAGGCATACCCCCAGAATGAGATTGGTAGCGTAGCTCGACTCATCATGGAACGAACCATATCTAGCAAGGTTCGATTACGCCTCTCAGCCACACCATTCAACTGTGGTGTCCTGGGAGGTGTCAATTGTGAGACTATCCCACATTCCCTTAGATAGTCGAGGAACTCTGAACTAAGATACTCACCACCACGATCGGATCGAAGCATCTTAATGTTCCTGCCCAATTGATTCTCGACTTCCTGTTTAAATTCCTTAAACCTCTCGAAACTCTCTGACTTATGCTTGATCAAGTAGACATATCCATATCTACTATAATCATCAGTAAAAGTCAAATAATAACGATTAGCATCCCTTGTGGCATGTTTGAATGGTCCACACATATCCGTGTGTATAAGGTCCAACAAACCTTCACCCCTTTCACACGAACCTGTGAAGGGTGACTTTGTTATTTTTCCAAGTAAGCATGATTCGCAACTATCATCTGACTTTAGGTCAAACGACTCCAAGACTCCATCCTTTTGGAGTTGGCCTATGCGCTTCTTGCTTATATGTCCAAGACGACAATGCCATAATGATGCTTTATCCAAGTTATTATTAGTAGAATCAATACACAAAACATTATTTCCTAAGTTATCTACAACAGATACAGCTTCATACACACCATCACAAGGTAATGCTTTAAAATAAGGAACATTATTAAAGAAAGCATCAATATAACCAACTTCATTATTAAATGAAAAGGTAAACCCTACAAAGCATGAAAGGAAATAATATTTCTTGCCATTCCTGGCGAATAACAACACTTATTCAGATCTAAACTAAACCCACTACTTAGCGATAAAGTATAAACTCCAATCTTGGTAACAGGTATAGCTTTCCTATTCCCCATGATCAAGTTTATCCTTCCTTGCTCCACATCCTCACTTCTTCTTAGTCCCTGCAAGTCACAACAAATGTGAATACCACACCCGGTATCAAGGACCCAAGAATTAGAATGGGGTGAGTTATTAGAAATGATAGTGTAAATACCTACATGGTTGGGTTTAACTTTCCCATCCTTCACATCTTGCTGGTATTTTGGGCAGTTCCGCTTCCAATGAGCTTTTTCATGGCAATAGAAGCATTCAGCCTCTTTTGGGTCAGAAGAAGGAGTAATGAAACCTTTCTTGGTTCCACTTGAAGAAGAGCCATCAAGGGTCCAAGCCTTGGTACCCTTCGAGGATCTCTTTCTCTTCCTCCATCGATTCTTCCCAATTGCCAAAACCGGAGTAGAGTTTTGAGTAGGAGTGATAGCAACCGACTTCCCCTTAAGACCTGATTCTGCGGTCTTGAGAAGTCCCTGAAGTTTGCTGAGGGTGACTTCTTCCTTGTTCATGTGATATGTCATGCAGAATTGATCATAGCACGATGGTAAGGAATGCAAAATAATATCTATTGCAAGATCCTCCGGGAAGTTCACATTAAGCTTCAGCAAACGATCCACATACCTTTGCATTTTCTGCATGTGGCTCGTCACGGATTCCCCGTCCTTCATCATGGTTGTTATCATGGAGCAGATGATTTCATACCTCTCTTGTCTTGCACTTTGATGGTATCTTTCCATCAAATCTTGGTGCATGTCATAAGGGTAGAAATCCTCATAAGACTTTTGGAGTTCCGCTGTCATCGTGGCCGTCATGATGCAAGCCACTTTCGTAGCATCCCTTTCATGTGCCCGAAATTCAGCGATCTCCTGAGGAGTTGCAGTGGACTCATCAATCTCCTTAAGCTCCTTGTCAAGGACATATTCTTTGTCCTCGTAGCGAGTAATCATCCTGATGTTTCTGATCCACTCATTGAAGTTGGATCCATAAAAGGTGACTTTCCCACACAAGTTCATAAGGGTAAAGGAGCCATTAGGATTAGAGCCAGAAGCATTGTTGAAAGACATCTGAAGGAAAGAGGACAAGATTAGTTTAGATATAAGAGAGTCCTTAATAAAACACCCAAATGTAGTATTAAGGCTAGGATCCAATCACAATATAATATAACTTAGAAGAGGTATGCCGTAATCTAAGCTATATCATATTTGGAAGGTAGGTGAATGACGATTCACCAATTTCCACCACGAAAACCGCAATATTTTAGTATTAGGTTTTTGAATGGTTCTTAGAAATTCCTAGATTCTTTGAGATTCAATGAACTTTTCAAAGGCATGTTTCAATCTCGAGTGTGCCCTCCAAGTTTTGTGACTGGGATACCGAGGATCACAAAACGAGGTGTGAAGTAACCATGCAAATCACTTGGTACCCTTAAAGTTTATCACTCAATCGATGTGCCGGTTAACCACACACGCTCCATCGATACTATAATAAACCCTAAGTCACCCTTTACCTACCTTGTTAAGTCCAAGTTAGTGTGCCGGTTAACCACACACGCTCCACCAACGACTTAATCAAAGTGTAAAGTGTAATTTCATGGAATAGCACCTTATTCACATTTTTCCTAAAGTAACTAAGATTGGGAATTTAATAAAACATTTAGTTACTTTATAATATTCATCATACTTTGAATGAGAATTAATAAGTCCTTGTCTTAACCGTTCGGCTAACGACCCTCCACCGATCAAGCAAGCGGTGGGTGAGAGTGGACACCCATTAAGTCACCATTTTATAGGCAACAACCTTATACCCACCTTATAGACCGGCTTCGTGAATGAGGCGTACTAGCGGTAAGACGACTTTGTTCTTATACATATATATAATTATTAAATCATAATAATATAAGTATAAGGGTTGAATTTTAACTTTTAAAATTCTAGGGATTGGAACTAAAGTTTTAACTTAACTTTACTTGTTCCAAAACTTGAGGGCAAGTTTTGTAAACTTTCAAAACTTTTCATTTCTTGTAACTTATGAGTTTAATAGAGTAATAAAATGAGGATTTTTCGTTTTTCCTAACTCTTGTGTTCTTTTAATGGTTTTTAATCCAAGAGACTTTTGGTTTTCCATAACTTGAGGACAAGTAATGGACTCCATTAAAACACATTATGATCATGAATTAATCTACCACATAGGTTACAAATAATTCCTATGATCATCTAAACATCATAAGAACAAGAATATGAATATGAACACTTTCAAGAATCAAAATCACATTTAATCTTTGTAATCTTGATAACTAGTTGTTGTAAATGAGTTAGAAAAGACATTACACCTTCTAAAACAAGTTTTCAAGTACCAAAACATTTTAGGGTAATGATTCTAATCCATTTCCAGCAACTCAAGTCAAAATTCTGCACTCTGTCGACCCTACTCGCCGAGTGCATAAACCTACTCGCCGTGTAGGTTGAAGATACACATGAACTCGACGAGTCCTCCCCATGGACTCGCCGAGTCCATCAGTCAGACAGCAAGATTTTCGACTTTCTTCAACTTTTAAGCACAAATAACAAACAAACAAGCCTAGGCTCTGATATCACTGATGGGTTTTGAGCATTCTAACACTTCCTAAGTGTACATGCAACCCTAATAACCTTGGATCTATGTTTGTCTAATTATCATGCAAAGTTGCATTCCAAGGTTATATTGCTATCTAGCATACATGGGGAACAATTTTAACTTGAATCATAGATAGAATAACTTACCTTGTTGTTGCTTGTCTTCCTTGAAACCTTGTGAGCCTAGCACCCCAAGTGTGATGCCTCAAATGCTTCACACAACACCAAATGCTCTTGGAAAGACTCTTGAGATAACACACACTTCTCAAAATCGGCCAAGCCCTCTAGTTTCTTTGTCTAGCCCATTTTGGTGGAGAATGGGATCCTTATATAGTGTTGACACATCTAGGGTTACACCATGTAAACCCTAATGTGTCATGACTCTTCATTTCCATGACCCATGGGTTTGTAACTCCCATGGAGCATCCATGGAGCATCCTATGGTTAGAACCCAACTTGATAATCCATGGAGCCTCTTAGCCCACTATACAAGATATGAATGATTTGCATAATCAACCCATATATTTAATTAGTTATCCTTTGATCACTTAATTAATTCCAAATTAATTCTTTGATAAACTAATTAAATAATATTATTAATATATTAGAACTTATAATATATTAATAATCTCCAAGTGTTATTTCTCTCATTTAGTCTATCCAATTGCATGGTGCCATGCAACCCAAATGGACCATGCCGGGTCGGGTCAAGTACAAGCCCGAAATAGTTATGGACTTAGACACCTTATCCAACAGCAGATCCCTGTGCTGATCCCTGAAGTAGCTGTGGGCACTTAGCCTTCCGATCGCAAGTCTGGTTGCAGTGAAAGCAAACTACAAACCCCTTGGGGCAATCCCTCGCGAAATGCCCCTCCTTGCGACACTTGTAGCATACCCTTGCCCTGCACACTCCCTCATGGCTCTTGTCGCACTTCCTGCAAGTGCGGCCCTTTAGACCTCCAGATCTCGAATCAACGGGCTTTGCCCGCTTGGCTGCCTACTGACACTGTGTCGGCCGCCTTTCCCTCCTCCGAGACTCGGCATCCTCCCTGGCCTAAGTCTCTAGCTCAATCTCCCTCTTCCGAGCATTTCCTTGGAGCTTGGCAAATGTCCGGTATCTCGAGTTCGCCATGAACTCATGAATATCTCTCCTCAGAATGCTCAGATATTGGCTCATACGATCCTGTTCGGTAGACACGTTCTCAGGGCAAAACAATGCTCTCTCATGAAACAATCGTGTAATCACAGTCATAGACTCTCTCCCCTGCTTGAGGGATAAGAACTCCAGTGTTAACCATTCCCTATCCACCGAGGGAACATACTCATATAGGAACATGGTGGTGAAACTATCCTAGGTCACCACTGTAATCTCTGCAGGAGTGAAGTCTACCGTCACAAACATCCACCAATCCTTCGCTCCCAAGCAAAGCTGGTTCAGCACGAACCGTACTCTCAGATGCTCCGAACAAGAACCTGTGTAGAAAGCATCCCTCAATGTCAGAGATCCATATCATCGCGGCTATCGGATCCTGAGTCCCATCAAACTCTGGTGGCTTCGTGTTGCTGAACTCCCGGTATAGCAACGAGTCACCCCCTGTAGCCTAGCAGCTGCAACGACAGTAGTGGCCGCATCAACAGCAACATCGGGAATAGCAGTGTACTGCTCGTCAAATGTCTCAATCAACGTGGTCTTGATATACCCAAACATATTTGGTATCTTAGCTCGAATGGCTGCAGCCACCTCATCATGAATCATCCTATGAATCTCATCATCGCTAACATCGTTGGTCTCTGGAGTGTGGCGCATCCCAACAATGATGTCTCTGAACATAACACAAAAGAACTATAGAGTCGCTTGAGTATACTCGCAATCGATACTCAACCCCACTTGTTCCTTAGTACCCTAAGGATTTTTACTTGGAATGCTCACTGATCTGGTGTTTCCAGTAGTACGGGCCCTATACTACCTTCCAAAGCACAATACTACTCACCCCAAGTCCTCCTCCTAAGATCCCAGATCACAAGTACTCTATATCTCGCTACACACAGGCTAATCTCCAGTAGACCGCCCATAAGCTCCTCGCTGCTACCTACTCACTCTCAAAGTAACTCATAGTAGCAGTAATCTCCTAAGCTAAGGCATCAAAAATCAGGCCACCCTAGTCCTAGATATGAATACCAAGCCTACGCTAGCATGCATAGCATATCACATAATATCTCATAACACATAATGTAAGGGTATTTTGGGAAATCACCGTTCGTGCGTTGGCTGATCGTACACACTGCTCCGTTCTGCTTTTCTTGAAAATCTTTTTCTCTTTTTAGATAAATTGTTTCTATCATGAAAAACATTCTCAAATCCTCAGTTTGAGTTCAGATACGCCTGAAGGTGCATCTGAATCCCTCAAACCAAGGCTCTGATACCAACTTGAAATGACGTAAATTTTCAAAGCGATTTTTCATTTTTCAAACACAACATGTCTCATAAAGTAATCTCAAAACTCAATATGTATCACATGTTATCGTAGTAAAACATATCCTAGGATCTCGAATACATAAAACTCCATCAGTGTGTACAGATCATGCCGGCGCCTTCCTGCGATCCTCACTAGTACCTGAAAAACATATCACATAACACGGTAAGCATAAATGCTTAGTGAGTACCCCAAAATACCACATACAACACATACGCTACTCAATGCTATAACTCGGTACGACCCTCCGGTCGATGTGTCTCAGCGGGACCCTCCAGTCCCATAGCTCCTTAGACCCTTCGGTTTGGTCTAGCTTGTTGGACCCTTCGGTCCAGTCTAAATCGTTGGACCCTTCAGTCCCGTCTAAACCGTTGGACTCTTCGGTCCGGTCTAAATCGTTGGACCCTCTAGTGCGGTCTAATCGAGGACCGTCTGGCCTCGTAAGTCATTGGACCCTCCGGTACGGTCTATATAACACATAACATACACGTAACACAATGCACATAATCTCAATCATACACATAGCACATAAGACCCTCTGGTATGCACATATGTACCATTGTATAATGAGAAGACTCACCTCAGGTAATCTTGGAAAGTCTCGAACTCGAATCATTGATCTAGCCTCTGCCTAATCACATAAGTAATTATCTCTAATTAATATGGCTCTCAAAGACTAGATTAGCTCCTCCCTATGTCCTCTCAGAAGGGGAAAAGACCATTTTACCCCTCTAATGGTCCAACGTCGAATTCTTGAACAATCCCTAAGGTCAACAGAAGTCAAATCCAGTCAATGGTCCAACTTTGACCAGACTCTGAGTGCACTAAGGTGACTCGACGAGTCCATGCGTGTCCTCTAAATCCTCTTAAGGCCTTACTAGACTCGTCAAGTTAACCTTTCACTCGACGGGTTACCACTGATCACGAATCGCGGGGCAACTCGATCCGACTCGTCGAGTCCTCTCACGAACTCGGCGAGTTTCTTCCATGGCAACACTCATTTGATCTCCCGAGGTTAGATCTGTTTCTCTAACTTATAGATACGGCCTGCTAACACCCAAAAATCACGTAAAGATCTGAACTTTAAGTTAATGCATCGCACATATGGATCTTTTTGATGAAATAGCTCTAAAATGAAATCCTAGGCTCAATGTTCTCATGTAACAGCATAAAGCTTGGTTGTTGGGACATGCTGAACCTCTCAAGGTCCAGATCTGAAGTCTATTCCTCAATAGGACTTCACATGCTCCATATTCCAACTAAAGAAAGGGTAGAGAAACCCTAGATTCAAGAGATCTACTATACACACTAAGTAGGCATGGATTCATACCTCAACAACAACCTTTGAAGAAGTAAAGGTAGTTCTGAGCTCCTCAATTAGCCTATCTTGAATCCCTTCTCTCATTCTTGCAAGAATGCACTAATGGTGATGAAATTAGCTCATTTCTCTATGCTCTCTGGTTCATTTAGGGTTTCTCAAGGGTGTGTGGCCACAAATGAAGGCCATAAGGACCTTTAAATAGGGTTTATGCCCGAGGATTTAGGGTTTCTGTCCACAACGCGAAGTCGTCGAGTCGACTCTCTAACTCGTCGAGTCCATACATTAATCCTAGTCAGCAGTTGCGATCCTACTCGACGAGTGTTGGAAAAATTATTCCTTTTATATCAGCTCAGATACCAATTGTTGGAAATCTAAAAATCTGATCACCACAACAACAGGCTCGGTTACCAGTTACAGTGTGACAGATATATAAGTTAAAGATATAAGATGTAGATATATATAAGAATAATAAATGCGGAATAAGTATAAATATGAAAGCTATAAATGACTGAAAGCTATAATAATATAAATGATTGTATTTAAATGACGTAAAGCTATAAATAATATAAATGACTATATTGAAATGACATAAAGCTATAATAAAGTATATAAGTATATAAATATATATCAAGTAGGTTCGTCAATAAATTGATTGAACTGGACTGATGAAACGACTGGTCGATATTTGAAATCTTGGAATGACTGGTCGATATTGGGACTCTTGGAGCGACTGGTCTATATTGGGACTCTTTGAATGCTTAATCGATATTGGTACTCTTGGAACGACTGGTCGATATTTGTTCAAAGATGAATTCTGTGTTTGATAAGTAACAAAGAGTGCATTCAAAGCTCGGTTTTTTGTAAAACAAGTTGTTTACAAAAGGGTACAAAATACATGAGTTTATGTATTTGTATTTGAGGTATTTTTGGGTAAAAACATGCACACAGGTCGTGTAAGATAAGGCACAAGTGACACAGGTTGTGTAGGAAGGTTTAGGAGAGTTTTGAAGGGTTTTCTTGATGATGATGTTGAACATGGGGCGTGTTGACTTTAGGCTTGTTTTTAACACAAGGTGTGTTGTTGTACAGATGCAAACAGAGGGGTACACGAGGCGTGTCTAATATAAGGTATGCTGAACACGAGCCGTGTTCATGCAGTTGTCAATTTCGGGATTTTTGAGATTTGAAGGTAAGTTTTGTTTGTGATGTTTCGGATAAGGTAATGGTGTTATGGTGTTTTGAGGTTGTTTAGAGGTTGGAAGGAAGTTGATATATGGTGTTCATGGTGGTGAAATTTCTATGAAGATGATGATGAATAGTGATGGGTTTTGTGGTTGATCTTGATGCAGAAGGTTTTGGGGTGTTTCATGGTTGTGTTTTGGTGTTTTGATGTAAGGAAAGTGTTTGGTGGTGTATGGTGTGATGAACAAAGGTAGAGAAGATGAAGAACTTTGAGTTTCAATGAAGAAGATGAAGATGGTTGATGGTGTTCTTCATTTCATTGTTGATGATCTTGATTTTCTTCACTTCATTGTTGTTTGATCTTGGTGTTCTTAATTTTCTCCAGGGATTTGACTTTGTTCTTGAAGAAGATGAAGATTAGTGATGCTCATGGGAGTAATTGGTGTTTGTAAGAAGTGTTAAAAGATTACAAATGAACACACATTCTCATACATAGAAACTCACATATACATATAAGAATGAATAAATATCATCATGCACTTGAGTTTAAGTGAAAGAGTTGGCTGCAAGTTGTGGTAGAGTAGGAGGCAAAAACATGGGTGTGGATTTTGATTCACATTTCCAATGCTTTTTTGACTATTCCTTGTTGACTACTTCCACATTGTTGACTTTTCAACATACAACATACATATATACATACATATATATATATATACACAGTACATATATATGTATGTGTGTGTGTGTGTGTGTATATATATATATATATATATATATATATATATATATATATATATATATATATATATATATTGTTAAAACTGTTTAGTCGCACAGCTAAATTTTCTCGTTTATGCGTTTTCCGTCTTTCGCACGTTTTCATATTTTCTGTTTTCATCACGCATTCATGCAACCTGAAATAACTGATAATATTTGTTAGATAATACAAAATTAGTTCTTCTTATTTCAGTGATGGTCACATACAATGTCACATACAAAAACGTTTTTCAACAATTTCCACTATGTGATCATTGCTGAAATAAGGACAGGTATGATATAATCACATTGACAGTTTAACTTTTGAAGATTCGAGATAAAAGATTTGTCAATAGATAAGATATATATAAAACCATAGTAATTGATTTGAAAGTTTGTGACTTGGTTTAACATATCTTATGTAAAAGATTTTAAGAAATTTGTTTCCGAATCAAAGTCTCGGGTTCGGTTATCAAAGGTTAGGCATATGATATCTAGAATGGAGGAATATATGATCCCTTATCTAATGGACAAGTCATTGACAAAGGTCAGAGTTCATCGACAAGGTCAGAGTTCGACAGAAGCTTTTGAGAGCTATGATTGCCAGTTGATTCCTGAAGTCATACGCAATAATAGTTTTAGACTTATCCAAGTGGGAGACTGTTGGATTAATGTCTAAGTCCATAACTATAATTGGTAAGACTAGACCCGACCCGGCATGGTCCATTTGGGTTGCATGGCATCATGCACTTGGATAGACTAAATGAGAGAAATAAGACACTTATGGTTATTAATATATTATAAGTTCTAGTATATTAATAATAAGAATAATGAGATTATTTAATTAGTATTTATCAAGAATTAATCTAGGATTAATTAAGTGATCAAAAGAAGACTAATTAAATATATGGGTTGATTGTGTAAATCATCCACACTTGTATAGTGGGCTAATGCTCCATGGATAATCAAGTTGGGCTAAAACCCATAGGATGGTTCATGGATTCTCCATGGTGTATTTGAACCCATGGATCCAAGGAAATGGAAAGCCATGACAATTAAGAGTTTACCCTAATTGTAACACTATATAAAGATCACATTCTTGGGAAAAATCGGCACTAGAGATAGTAAGAAAGGGCTAGCCGATTTTCATGAAGTGTAGAATTCTCTCAAGTCATTCCATGTGTATTTGGTGTTGTGTGAACCATTTGAGGTGTCACACTTGGGGCACTAGGCACTCAATCTTCATGAAGACTTTCTACATCAAGAGGTATGTATTATATCTTGTTACATTCATTGTTTTGTATGCTAGATTAGGATAATACCTTGGAAGTTCTTATTTGCATGTATAATACAGAAAAAATAGATCCAAGGTATTTAGGGTTGCATGTACATTTAGGAGTGTTAGAATGCTCATAACCTAAGAGTGGTATCAGAGCCTAGGCTTGTTTTCTTGTTATACCTGCAATAGAAGCTGAAAAAACGAATTTGTTGTTGTCTGATCATCAGACTCGGCGAGTCCATGCCTAAAATGTGATCAATTCGATCCAACTCGCCGAGTTGGTTCATGCACTCGACGAGTTGGACCCCCAGACAGCATATTTTCGAGTTTTTTGGCTAGAAATGGACTAGGAACATTACCCTAAGTTGTTTTTGAACTTATAAACTTGGTTTTGATGTGGTAATGTTCATGCTAATCCATTTTCAAAGATAATTGTCAATAGATTCATGTTTTGTATTAGTTTAAGGTTTAGACTAATTACATGAAAAAGTTTGATTTGAATTATCTTGTTCTTATGAGTTGCTTAGATTGATAGAAAAGTTAATTGAAATAGTTGTTTTCAATCCATTTTAATCTAAGAGTTGAGTATAAAATGTGTTTGTGTAACTTGTCCTCAAGTTACATGAAGAGTCACATTAAAGACTCATAAAACTCATAAAAGTTGGCAATGGTTACAAAATGAAGAGTCTTGTGTCATTGAATAATTTTTTATGACTCCATAACTTGTCCTCAAGTTATGGAAGTTCAAGAGTCACTTCATTAAAGAAAAAATATGTAACCATAATTAAATCCATAAGTTATAAAATAAAGAAAAATTTAGTTCTTTTATTAGTTTAAAGTCTTCCATAACTTGTCCTCAAGTTATGGAACTTGAAGAGTTTTTGGATTAAAACTACTTTAAACACATAAGTTATGGAATTAATTAGTTTTGAATAGTTTCAAAACTTGCCCTCAAGTTTTGGAATTTGTAAAGTTTTCACTTATGAATACTTTAATTCCAAGTTAGCCCTTAGAATTTTAAAAGTTAAAATTCAACCCTTATACTTTATAATATTATAAGTTAATAATATATATATGTATAAGAGTAAAGTCAGTCTTACCGCTAGTACGCCTCATTCACGAAGCCGGTCTATAAGGTGGGTATAAGGTTGTTGCCTATAAAATGGCAACTTAATGGGTGTCCACTCTCACCCACCGCTTGCTTGACTGGTGGAGGGTCGTTAGCCGAACGGGTTTGACAGGACTAGAATTCTTCCTTCATTAAAACTATTAATGATAATACTAAGTAACTAAACTCTTAATAATACCCAATCTTAGTTACTTAGGAAAAATGTGAATAAGGTGCTAACCCATGAAATTACACTTTACACTTTGTCTAAGTCGTTAGTGGAGCGTGTGTGGTTAACCGGCACACTAACTTGGACTTAACAAGGTAGGTAAAGGGTGACTTAATATTTATCATAGTATCGATGGAGCGTGTGTGGTTAACCGGCACATCGATTAAGGGGTAAACACTTAAGGGTATCAAGTAATTTGCATGGTTACTTCACACCTTGTTTTGTGATCCTCGGCATCCCAGTCACAAAACCTGAAGGGCACACTCGAGATTGAAACATGCCTTTGAAAAGTTCAATGAATCTCAAAGATCTAGGAGTTTCAAAACCAATTAAAACCTAATAATACATTTCGTTTATCTTGGTCGAAATTGGTGAATCGTCATTCACCTACCTTCAAATATTTTATAGCTTGGATTACGGCATACCACTTCTAAGTTATAAAATAGTTTGTTGGGTCCTAGCCTTAGTATTTCATATTGGGTGTCATATTAAGGACTTTAAATCAACTATCTTGAATATCTCCCAAAAGATGTCTGGTTTAGACACCTATGATCTTCCCAAATCTCTTGAAACAAGGTTTCCTAATGAAGATGATGTCCCTTGGAAATCATACTTCATTCACCTCCTCTAATTATTCTCCCCAACCCACAAGTTCTTGAAATGTTTAAGGTCACTCAAGCCCTATTGGCAAGGCAAGGTCTAGGTGTGTTCACATCTTGGAGATGTAGTCACATATTGACAAGCCGGGAGAGTTGGGTGTCAAAGTCTTGAGAAAGTTGGTGGTTCAACCACTTTCTAAGTCACATAGTGAGTTCCCTTGGGACACCTATGAAACAGACTATGACAAGACCCTTAATGATCTTATCTATTTGCTAAGATCAACTTCCTAAAACATTATGCACATTGACAATGATGACATTGGATATCCAGTAAAGCATTCTCTTCCCAATGGAAAGGGATCGGCCATAGTCAACTCGGTTGACCAAATGGTAAAGAGAAAAGCTAAGTCTGTGATAGTCTCGTGTACCATTATCAAAGGGTCCATATGTTTGTATTGCCAAAGAAAGGGGCATTGGTTGCGAAGCTGCCAAAATTTACCTAAGGATGTTAAAGTCAATAAGTTTGACTCTACTTCAGGTAAGTCCACTATCTAACTCTGTTAAGTTTCTATTATGAGATTCTTGATACATGATGTGACTAGGTCACATGGTGATGTTTTAAGAATCAAAGAAAAGTGAAGAAACTTAAAGAAAGAATATGCTGAATCTGATGGCTTAGATGGATTTCTATCGCATAGTTTGAAGATCGGATTCTTGAGCTACTTCTTAGGAGTTATGAGATATTGCTTAGGAATAGATAACAACAAGTTTTCATATGGATTGTAAGGATAAGTTTTTCCGCAAAGTTTTAAAATAAAAGAAAATTTTTTATTTTATTTATTTTAAAATATCCTTACAATGGCATTTGAGGAAAAATTGTTGCTTATATGATTCCATTAATAGCAAGAGTGGAAATATGAAAGTGATTCTTTCATTTGTGGTAATGTCTATATTTACCAAATAAGGAAAGATTCTCATCACCCAAGTCTCAATTGGGACCGGAACTTGGAATCATGCAAGTTGTATAGCATGATGAATGAGAACTTTCAAGTTTTGGAAAATTAAGACTAATTACTTGTTCACATAGATGTGTGAGTCAAGTAAAGGACTAAGGGATCGAGTACACATTCTTGTGCACTGGTCAAGTCCACCACAAAAAGATTTTGATAAAACTATTCGTCATAGTTTACTAAAGCACGGTAAATGTGATTATACTTACAAGCTTAAGTGTAATTCTGAGACATTGGAAAAAGGTTCCAATGTATGGCAGAGCGAATAAGAAGAATCAAAATGGCAGAAGGATAAAAGTTTCTCAAATCTGAAAAGATGGGAGAGTACTTTAGTATCAATTTTGTGATCATCTTAATGATTAAGAAACCATAGCACAATTAGTTCTCTAAGGAAATCTTAGTGCATTCTTATGACCAAGAAGAGGAACTTGAATTGTTGAAGTGGTTAAATCAAGAAGATGAGTCATACTTCGTTCCAATACAAGTCTTAGAGTCATACTCCAAGATTGTAACTTGAGTGACATGTCTCAAAAGAAGGTTAAAACACTTGTCAAATGTAAGAGTAAAAGTTTTCTACTCTTGTACATTTGAAATTGGTAAGTTGTGATGTTTTGGATAAAATAAAGACCAACTTAGGCCAATTGTGTGAAGTGTTTATCTTGATTAGAATCCACACTATCTCTTGGATATTTGACAAGGGAGTCTTATAGGTCAAGAGGACAGTGGGAGTCTTAAAGGTCTTGAAAGTCTCAAGAACTAATCAAGAACAAAACCTGAAGGTCTTCCCTAGCACACGACTTGAGGTTTATAACCTATCGTGTTGACATATCTGTGCCCATTCCAGTTAAAGTTGGCTTTGCATATGAGTTCTTAGAGTTCTCAATTGGTTGCACAACTACTTGGAAGCAATGGCAGGCCCTTGAGCTGCCAGGTGGCAAGAAATTAAGATTGAGTTCAATCCATATGGTTTTGGATTTGTCATTATCTTTGTCTTGTGATTATGGTTTTGACAAATTCATTTGGGTAGGAACTCATACACCATATAAATCTAAGTGTCATAAGGTTTCTCTCCGGCACACTAACCTGGACTTATGAGAAGTGGCAAAAAGGTCTAACCATTATGATTACGGCATACCTCTTCATAATTGTTTAGACACACAAGTGTGCTATCTAAGGGAAGATGTATGATTTTGATAAAGTTTTATCAAAACAATCTAGTATCAGAAATCTGAACTTTGGTAAGAAATTCAATGAAGTATTGATTTCAAGAAGTCCAGCTGATTTCTGGGTACATGTCAAAGCTAGTGGGAGCATAAGTCTTATGCTAATAATCATCATGTTAGTGGGAGCATGATAATTATGATAAGTATTGCAAGTTAGCAATGTTAATTATAGAAAACAAAAGTTTCAATTGGGAAAAAGTTGTTTTGCTATAATTAAGGGAGAGGAAATTATACTTCATCTCAAATCTATAAGCTTAGATCGTGAGGTTTTAATCATTTAGTCAAGGATATATATGAATTTCATGTTGGAATGGCTCAACATAAGGAAATTCTGTATACGGGTCCATTATTTGCGTTCTAAAATTCGATTATGATTATGGCATCCCTTTTCATAATCTGAATTATGAGAACTTGGCAAATAGAAATGGAAATGTTATAGCAAAAGACTGGTTTAGTCTTTATGTGAGACATCATGAATCGTGTCCCATATGCTTCGGATATAGGATCGATTACATGTGCTATATTCATCCTTTCTAAAATTTTCCAAATGCCTAGGGCATTAAGAAGGGAAAAGGTTTAGAACTAGATATGACTAAAAGGATTAAACCATTGTCGAGAACAATCTATGGTTTACCAAAGATTGGTTGCTCAAGGACAGTTGGAAGTATAGTGATAATTCTAGAAGGACCATATTGACATAATCTGTAAGGAGGCAACTCTTGTTCAGAAGTGATAGTCAAAATGGAATCTGGAAATGTTTCAAAGTTTGAATTTTCAATCTGTTTAAGATTAGGAAACTTAATGCAAGAAGGATGTTTCCAAGGAGATGATCTCCTTTGGAATGCTCTGTAATGTTTGTTGTCAAGTCTTTATGACTTTGTGCATAGTCATTACAAGAGGATCAATGCATATAAGATTAGAATCTAACAGATTTCAGTAAATGACATGAATTTGGAATTCTTGTATTTGCAGTAAGGATTTGGGAGTGTGAAAAGAGAATCATTGAAATTATGTTCAATTGATCTAGTTCACAAAGTAAAGATCATAGACAAACATAGTATGCATACTTGGTGTGTGGCATGACTAGTGTTTAAGAAAACATAGTGTACATGCTTGGAGCATGGGACAACTATTGTTTTAAATTCAAGAATAAAGTTGATAGCTGAAACAATATACAATGAATAATGCGTAATCATATGGTGATAAATAAAAGGTGTCTATTGGATTCAATTATTATTGTGTTTCATTTTGCATGTTTTGACTTCCCGAATAAACTAGGTTATTCTTCCGGAATGACTAAGTTATTCAAACCATCCACAGTCGGTCATATGTTGGAAGTAGATATGAATTAAGACTGTCATGGGTTGGCTTGTAGAGGTCTAAGGTGTTGGACAAAGGGCTACAACACTCATGAGTGCTCATAAGTTCTGAGTATTGGATTCAACCCGCGCTCATTGGAATCACTTCATGGATTTTAATCACGAGTGATCATGAGACGATAATATCTTATATTCTTCAAACCTAGAGATATGAGTTGTTACTATGAGTTGGTTGTACATTGATTGCACGAAAATGCATTTGGTAACTCGGTGCTATAAAACGTGCCTTTGTATATGATTCAACAAGTAGTAGAACAAGCCATATGAGTCGAAGTTTATCCGTTCCTTTTACCTTCGGGATAAAAGCGATATCTGTGGGCCCTCGATGATTTGATGATGACAAATGGAAGTGCTCGGCCGGGCCAGGACTGATTTGATTCGTTCAATTAGCCAGTCGTCATAAATCGGAAATCGGGAAACAACAAATGGACAGAGAGACTGATTATAATCCATGTCTCAGTCCATATGATATCTAGAATGGAGGAATATATGATCCCTTATCTAATGGACAAGTCATTGACAAAGGTCAGAGTTCGACAGAAGCTTTTGAGAGCTACGATTGCCAGTTGGTTCCTGAAGTCATACGCAATAATAGTTTTAGACTTATCCAAGTGGGAGACTATTGGATTAATGTCTAAGTCCATAACTATAATTGGTAAGACTTGACCCGACCCGGCATGGTCCATTTGGGTTGCACTTGGATAGACTAAATGAGAGAAATAAGACACTTATGGTTATTAATATATTATAAGTTCTAGTATATTAATAATAAGAATAATGAGATTATTTAATTAGTATTGATCAAGAATTAATCTAGGATTAATTAAGTGATCAAAAGAAGACTAATTAAATATATGGGTTGATTGTGTAAATCATCCATACTTGTATAGTGGGCTAATGCTCCATGGATAATCAAGTTGGGCTAAAACCCATAGGATGGTTCATGGATGCTCCATGGTGTATTTGAACCCATGGATCCAAGGAAATGGAAAGCCATGACAATTAAGAGTTTACCCTAATTGTAACACTATATAAAGATCACATTCTTGGGAAAAATCGGCACTAGAGATAGTAAGAAAGGGCTAGCCGATTTTCATGAAGTGTAGAATTCTCTCAAGTCATTCCATGTGTATTTGGTGTTGTGTGAACCATTTGAGGTGTCACACTTGGGGCACTAGGCACTCAAGCTTCATGAAGACTTTCTACATCAAGAGGTATGTATTCTATCTTGTTACATTCATTGTTTTGTATGCTATATTAGGATAATACCTTGGAAGTTCTTACTTGCATGTATAATAGAGAAAACATAGATCCAAGGTATTTAGGGTTGCATGTACACTTAGGAGTGTTAGAATGCTCATAACCCAACAGTTATTTGATGGTATCTTTTTTGTTGATCAATATCGATTTAAAAAGGATATATTGTTTTAGCATCGAGAATTTGCTACATTTGAGAAAATTGGGTTTTTGAGAGTTTCTATCTTGCGGGATTAAGATATCTTCTTTTGTGAAAAACGGTTAAAAACAGATCAAGGATCTTTTGATGTTTGTTTTGAAATAACTATTTGGTTGAAAAGTTTGTTTGAAAAATACAAAATGTAGAGTATTTTGTTTTGTATGTTATTTCTTCGGTGAATGATTTGGCTTTCTTGTTGATTCGTCTTTGTCTAGATTTGTCTTTGAAGACTGGATGTGGATAGATCTTTTTTTTTCTTTGATAAGTGATTGTTGAAATCCTTTTTGTTTCATCCTTTCTTGTTGATGATCACGAAATCTCGAGAGTTCATTTTTGGTTGGCTTATATCTAGGTGGGGATTGGTGGCATAAAAGACAGTTTTTCTAGTATGTAGGAAATGAATGTATCGTCCCTGATCATTTTGGTATATAAGAAAAAATGAGAACGTGACAAGGTGTAATCGGATATACCTTATAAGCAATAGTGACACACCTAAGCTCACAGGAAATGAATTCCACAGTGATACAGATTGATGAGGCACAAATTCTCACATGGGTTTTTGTTTTCATTTGAACCTCCTAACCTTATGTCCCTTTTTAAAATCATCAATAATAAAATAAAATTGAAGGAAATAAAGTTATATACATTATGAAAAGTATGAGATTGGAACCTTCACTCCAATTGAAAATCATTATGACTTAAAATCTTCATCGAGCATAAGCATCTGAAAATTAAGTCAAGAGACGATTAATCACAAGGTTCTATAAAAGGTTATTATGGTAAGTCTTTTATTGTATTTTTGAAGATTTGTTTTTCTTAATGTTTTTGGATGTTTTTTAGTTATTTGAATGTTTTTGGTATTTTTAAAAAGAAAGTAATTTTTAATTGTTTTTGAATTTTCTTTTTGAATGAAAGTAAACACAGTTTTGTACAAACATTCCTAGATGGCCTAGGAAGTATTGAAACTTTATTTCATCGAGTGCCTTAATGAGGACATCGGCAATTTGATCTTCGGAGTTGATGAAGTGTAGTTCTATATGACCCTTTTGGATGTTGTCTTTGATATAGTGATATCAAATGGCGATGTGCTTTGTCATGGATGTTGGAATACTGTCTAAGGCTGCAACTATATTAGGCAAGTATTTGACCCGATTATGCATGGTCCTTTTGGGTTGCTTTCACCATAGCAACTTCACAGGATGATTTATTATGAGAGAATAGATATTATTAATATTATGAGAATAATATAAGGAATAATAATATTGTTATTTGATTAATATAAGTCATAAATTAATTAGTATTAATTTGGTGACTTAAAGAGATTAATTAAATAAGAGGGTATAAACTGTCAATTGTTTGATAGTTTCACCTTGGGCTATAAATCCTTATTGGATAGAGGATGGACGAATTCAAGGGCTTGGGATAGCCTCAAATTCGTCCAAGGCTTATCTAAGGAAAGGATTTGGATTGCTTTAAGGAAACATTATCCAACTAGGGTTTAAGGGTGAAACCCTAGGAGCCTTACAAGTATAAATAGACCCTAGGGCAAGGGAAATCGGCACCTCTGCTAAAGCAAAGAACCCCTGACCGATTTCTAATCCCTCTCCTCTCTCTCAAATCATCTTCCTTGCTAGTTGGTGTTTGTAAGCCATTAGAGGAGTGACAATTGTGACTCTAGAGCTCCAAGACAACAAGATCAAAACAAGAGATTCAAAGGTAAAATTCTAGATCTGATTTTGTATTGTTCTTATACCTAAATAGTCATTAGAAGTCTTGGATTCAAAGCATGTTTAATTTGAGAAACCTAGATCCAAGCATTAGGGTTTTGCATGCGCACATAGGAATGTTCTTATGGCTAAAACCCATAAGTGGTATCAGAGCCTAGATTGGTTTCTACTAAATTATTGTTTGTTTGTTTGAATCTTGTTTGCAAAATTCGAATTTTGTGTTTCTGTGTCATGAACTCTACGAGTCCCATGGTGGAACTAACTTTAGCGAATGGATAAGATACATTCGCACTATTTCTCGCTATGAGGATAAGGAGTAAGTCCTCGATTAGAAGCTCGAGAAAATCAACCCTGAAATCGCTACTCCGGCTGAAATGACCGCTTTTGTAACTCAGGAGCGAGATGCAACGAAGGTACATTGCATCATGATAGCCACTATGAACAACGAATTCCAAAAGTCCTATGAGGACATGTACCCGTATGAGATGCATCAAGACTTATTGGAGAGATACCACCAAAACACGAGACAAGAGCGTTATGAGATTTTCACTAACATGATTTCCGTTAAGATGGGTCATGGAGAGTCTCTTACCGTGCACCTGCAAAAGATGCAACGGTATGTCGACCGTCTTCGCTAGTTAAATGTTGACTTTGGGGAAGACTTGGCGATCGACATGGTGCTTCACTCTTTGCCTCCAAGCTACAATCAATTTAGGATGACCTACCACATGAACAAAGAGGAGGTCACCCTAAGCAAACTCCAAGGTCTCTTAAGGGTCGCTGAGAGCAACTTCAAGGACAAGTCTGTTGCACCAACTCCTAATCCACCCGCTGCTCCTGTCTTGGCTATTGGACAAGGAAAGGGAAAGAAGAGGAAGGCTTCGTCTAAGAACTATCGTAAGGTTAAAGCCCGAGATGGTGCCTCTTCTAGTGGGACCAAAATTGATCCTGCTAAGCCCTGCCCTAACCCAATGTACATGGAAGCCATCAAGGAAGGAAAGATCAAACCGTCTTTCGCAGGTATATACACAATTAAACCTAACGATTCATCTCATGTTATTTCTTGGGTTCTTGATACCGGTTGTGGTTACCACATTTGTTCTAATGTGCAGGGAATAAGAAGAAATAGGGATGTGGAGGCTGGAAGAATAAATCTAATCATGGGGAACAGAAGATCGTCGCCTGTAACCAAGATTGGAGTGTATTCTTTAGTGCTTAGAAATGGTTTAAGTTTAGATTTGAACAATTGTTGCTATTCGCCAGAAATGGCTAGAAACATCATTTCATTTCTTGGTTTGTTTAGACAAGGTTTTAGATTTTCTTTTAATAATGAGAATGGTTCTATTTTGGCTTATCTAAATGGTGTCTTTTATTTTGAAGCTATACCATGTAATGGAATTTATGAAACTGTTATGATTGTTGATAACTTAAGAAATGATGTTTTAAACATAGATTCTTCCAATAGTATGGATAGAGCATCCTTGTGGCATTGTCGTCTTGGACATGTCAACAAGAAGCGCATAGCCCAACTCCAAAAGGATGGAGTGTTGGAGTCATTCGACCTTAGGGAAGATGACACGTGCTTACTTGGAAAGATGACTAACTCACCCTTCACAAGTACGTGTGAAAGGGGTGAGGGTCTATATGACCTAATACATACCGATGTATGTGGACTGTTTAGATCAACCACGAAGGATGGGAACCGCTTCTACGTGACTTTTACCGATGGCTATAGTAGATATGGGTATATCTATTTAATCAAGCAAAAGTCGGAAACTTTTGAAAAGTTCAAAGAGTTCAAGAATGAAGTGGAGAATCAATTGGGTTGGAAAATGAATAGTTTTACAATTGACGCCTCCTAGGACACCGCAGTGGAATGCTATGGCAGAAAGGCGTAATCGAACCTTATTGGATATGGTTCGCTCTATGATGAGTCGTGCTTCACTATCAATCTCTTTTTTGGGGTATGCCTTAGAGACTGCTGCCCATATCCTTAACCGAGTCCCTACTAAGAAGGTTGCCAAAACACCTCACGAGATGTGGACAGGGAAAGCTCCCTCGTTAGCACATATCAAGGTTTGGGGTTGCGAGGCTTTCGTAAGACGAGATACTCACGACAAGCTCGAACCTCGTAGTGAGCGATGTATTTTCATCGGTTTCCCGCAGAAATCCTTTGGATATCTATTCTATAGACCGAAGGAAAATCTTGTCTTCGTTGCAAGGAGAGGAGTTTTCCAAGAGCGAGAACTCATAGGCCAAGGGGATAGTGGGAGGCAAATCGAGCTTGAGGAGATTCAAGAGTCGATAGATGAAGGAACCTCTACCGCTGGCACTCAACCCGAGGAGGAAACTCCGGTTGAACCGATTGACGAGTCCTTACCTCTTAGACGTTCCGAAAGAGTTAGAGTTGAACCCCAGTTTTATGGTTTTCATATTACTACAGAAGGGGACACGTATATTAGTGATGGTACACTAATAAACCTTGATGAACCTAATAGCTATAAGGAAGCCATGGCAGGCCCGAAGTCTGCGAAATGGAAAGAGGCAATGGATAACAAGATCCAATCCATGTATGATAACCATGTTTGGAATATGGTTGATAATGTGCCCGGACGTAAGATCGTTGGCTGTAAATGGATCTTCAAGAAGAAGACCGGCGTGGATGGAAATGTACACACATATAAAGCGCGATTGGTTGCGAAGGGCTTCACTTAAACTCCCGGATTTGACTATGATGAGATCTTCTCACCAGTTGCGAAGATAAAATCTATTAGAGTGATGCTTGCTATTGTCGCATTTAATGATTATGAGATTTGGCAAATGGATGTCAAGACCGCTTTCCTTAACGGAAAGTTGGATGAGGATGCTTACATGGCTCAGCCAGAGGGGTTTGTGGATCTGAAGCATACGAATAGAGTGTGTAAGCTTGAGAAGTCCATTTATGGACTTAAGCAAGCATCTCGCAGATGGAATCTTTGCTTCGATGAGAAAGTCAAAGAGTTTGGATTTGTACGAAGCGAAAATGAATCGTGTGTATATGTCAAAGCCAGTGGGAGTATAGTAAGCTTCCTCGTTCTATATGTTGACGACATATTACTCATAGGAAACGACATCCCGACTCTGCAGGAGGTTAAGTCCTGGCTCGGGAAGTGCTTCGCTATGAAGGACCTCGGAGAGGCTTCTTACATTTTGGGAATAAGGATAGTAAGAGAGAGAAGTAAGAGACTAATAGGACTTAGTCAGAACACTTACTTAGAGTAGGTACTAAAACGTTTTAGTATGGAAAACTCGAAGAAGGGAGAATTACCGATACAAAGTAATGCCAAGTTGAGTAAGACTCAAAGTCCGAGTACCGAAGCTGAAATAGCATAAATGAGCCGAGTGTCATACGCTTCCGCAGTTGGCTCAATCATGTAAGCTATGAATTGTACTCGCCCTGATGTAGCCTTTGCTTTGAGCATGGTTAGCAGATATCAAGGGAACCCAGGCAGAGCCCATTGGATTGCGGTGAAAAATATCCTTAAGTACCTTCGGAGGACGAGGGAATGGTTCTTAGTCCTCGGAGGGAGTGATGACTTGAAGGTGCGAGGGTATAGTGACGCCAGCTTTCAGACCGACAGGGACAGCTACCGTTCGTAGTCGGGCTGGGTCTTTACCCTGAATGGAGGAGCAGTGACTTGGAAAAGTTCCAAACAAGAAACCGTAGCTGATTCAACGTGCGAATCAGAGTACATTGCAGCGAGCGAAGCGTCGAAGGAGGCTATATTGTTGAAGAACTTCATCGGTGTCCTTGGACTTGTACCTGCCATAAAGGAGCCCATGGAGATTTTCTGTGATAATGAAGGAGCGGTTGCCTTGACCAAGGAACCAAGGGATCATGGTAGATCTCGACATATTGACAGAAAATATCACTTTATTAGACATCGTGTAGAAGAAGGACAACTCGTAGTGAAGAGGATATCATCGGAGGATAACCCATCAGATCCGCTTACGAAGGGATTGAGTAGGGTTAAGCACTTGCAGCATGCTAGGAGTATTGGTTGAAGGATGATATTAGCATAGATTAGATAGTATTAGAAATGTGTAATAGATAAATGTAATTAACATTTGATGATTAAATAAAGGAGTTTTATTTATGAGTAATGCTAGTGTCTTATGTTAATTGTTTAACTATTGTTTCATTTTTGCATGTTTTGACTTCCAGAATAATTGAATTTATTAAGAATAATCGAATTATTCAAATTGTCCCCAATCGTTCATATGTTGGAAGTGGATATGAATGAAGATTGTCGTGAATTGGTGCGTAGATTGTCTAAATGGTATTAGACATAGCAAAAGATTGATGCGACGTTCATGAGTGCTTAAGAACTGGTTTTGAGCATTGGAATCACCTTATGGAATATGATATAAAAGGGTGATCGCAAGACGATAATATCATATAGTCTTAAAACCTAGATATATGGTTTGTTATTTGTTAATTGGTTGTACATTGATAATGTGAAAACGCATTGTTGTGTATAGTTGATTAATGAATAAGTAAATGCATATAAGTCGAATTTTATCTGTAATTTTTATCCTAAGAAGGTACAAGCGATATCTCGGCCGCTCGATGATTTGATTTGACTTATGTGTCGGGCCCAGTCAGAACTGAATTGATGTGTTCGATTAAGTTCTATGTCAAATAAATCGTAGATCGAGAAACCAAAATGCTAGACTAATCATTCCATAGAATTGTCAGCATGATATCTTACAGAGGACTGTACGATCCCTTATCTTAAGGACAAGATTGATTAGATCAGAGTTTGACAGTGTCTTTGAGAGCTACGATTGCAAATCAAATTGTACTTGTGCATATAGTTACTAGACTTATCCAAGTGGGAGACTGTTGGGATAGTGTCTAAGGCTGCAACTATATTAGGCAAGTATTTGACCCGAGTGTGCATGGTCCTTTTGGGTTGCCTTCACCATAGCAACTTGACAGGATGATTTATTATGAGAGAATAGATATTATTAATATTATGAGAATAATATAAGGAATAATAATATTGTTATTTGATTAATATAAGTCATAAATTAATTAGTATTAATTTGGTGACTTAAAGAGATTAATTAAATAAGAGGGTATAAACTGTCAATTGTTTGATAGTTTCACTTTGGGCTGTAAATCCTTATTGGATAGAGGATGGACGAATTCTAGGGCTTGGGATAGCCTCAAATTCGTCCAAGGCTTATCTAAGGAAAGGATTTGGATTGCTTTAAGGAAACATTATCCAACTAGGGTTTAAGGGTGAAACCCTAGGAGCCTTACAAGTATAAATAGACCCTTAGGGCAAGGGAAATCGGCACCTATGCTAAAGCAAAGAACCCCTGGCCGATTTCTAATCCCTCTCCTCTCTCTCAAATCATCCTCCTTGCTAGTTGGTGTTTGTAAGCCATTAGAGGAGTGACAATTGTGACTCTAGTGCTCCAAGACAACAAGATCAAAACAAGAGATTCAAAGTTAAACTTCTAGATCTGATTTTGTATTGTTCTTATACCTAAATAGTCATTAGAAGTCTTGGATTCAAAGCATGTTTAATTAGAGAAACCTAGATCCAAGCATTAGGGTTTTGCATGCGCACATAGGAAAGTTCATATGGCTAAAACCCATCAATGGAATGGTTAACGGGATTGTGAAAAATGGCAATTGCACTGGTTGAGTCACAAAATATGGGAATTTGTGAGATTTGGAAGCTATAGTCACATAGTTGAGTTTGCATCAATATGACTTGTGAACAACAGCTGGTGGCAGCGACGTATTCAGCTGTTGCTGTTAATGTGGACACACAAGTTTGTTTCTTTAAAGTCCAACTCACTAGTCTACCTCCTAGGAGTTGATAGCTACCAGATGTACTCTTCCTATCTAGCTTGCATCCTCCATAATCTGAGTTGGTGAAAATGTTCAGTTGAAAATTGGATGTAGCTGGATACCAAAAGCCAAGTTTGGGAGTGCCTTTAAGGTATTTGATGATGCGTTTCACAACAAATACATGGGAATCCATAGGATTTGCTTGGTATCTGGCACAAACACATGTAGAAAACATGATATTAGGTCTGCTTCCAATGAGGTATAAGAGTGATCCAATCATTCCACGATATCTTTTCTCATCAACGGGTTTGCCATTTAAGTCTGCATCGATTTTGTGTCCAAATTCCATTGGGGTTTTTGCGGTATTCGATTTGTCCATTGAAAAGAGAGTGAGTAGGTTTTTGATATAATTCTCTTGGTTGATGAAAATGCCATCAGTTGACTGTTTGATTTGAAGTCCGGGAAAAGTAGTCATCTCCCCAATCATGCTCATTTCAAATTTTCTCTTCATTAGATCTGCAAACTTAACACTTAACGATTCATCAGTAGAACAGAAAATAATGCCATCAACATATATTTGTACGATTAACAGATGTTTATTAAATATTTTACGAAAGAGGGTTTGATCGATTGAACCTCTTTTAAAACATGATTCTTCGGTGTGCTTGTTTCAAGCCATAGATAGATTTCTGCAATTTAAAGCTGTGATTTGGAAGTTTGGGATCTTCGAAACCTGGTGGTTGTTGGATGTATACTTCACGTTCTATCTCTCTATGTAGGAATGCACATTTAACGTCCATTTGGAATACTTTGAAGTTCTTATGTGCAGCATATGAAAGAAAGATGTGAATTGCTTCAATTCTAGCAACTGGAGCATAGGTTTCATCATAGTTGATTCCTTCTTGTTGTGAATATCCTTTGACTACAGGACATGCCTTGTTTCGACAAATGACTCCTTGATCGTCAGTCTTGTTTCTGTATACCCATCTTGAACCTATAACAGTAACATCGGGTGGGGTAGGAACAAGATTCCATACGTCGTTTCTTTCAAATTCTTTTAGCTCTTCTTGCATACCTTTTAACCAGTCTGGATCATTTATAGCAAAATGTATGGTTTTGGGTTCAGTCACGGATAGGAAGGCTCCAAATAAACTTTCATTTGTGGATGCGGCTCTAGTCTGAATGCCTAAGTTGGGATCTCTGATGATTTGGTTTGTTGGATGATTTCTGGTCCACTTTATTAAGCGATTCTCTTCTGTTATAATAATTGGAGTTTCAGTATCCCATTGTTCTTCTCCGGGTGTTTCATCTTGGAATAGCTTTGAAGGTTCCCCCATAAATGATGCATCTGGATTATTATGGCTATTTGGGAACGGGGTGTTCAAAGGAGGATTTGGTGTTTCTTCCAAAGAGGAAGTATGTGTTGGTGGTTCCCTCTCGAATTGAATTGCATCATTTTGGTTTGTTTGTGGAATAACTTCACTGGGTGTTTCTGTAGGGTTAATTGAAGTAGTCAGAAGTTCAGAATTGTAAGCGGTTTTTGGTTGTTCAAAAAGTAAATAAAGATTGATTTCAATGTCTATGTCAGGAGAAGAGGATTGTTGAATTGGATATTGAAAAATATTTTCAATCATTTTTTAACCAAAATGTTCACGATCCAATTTCCTGATATAAAATTCATCAAAATGAACATCGGTACTTTCTTCAATTACTCTAGTACGTTTGTTCAGTACTCGATAAGCAGCTGAAGAAAACGAGTAACCAAGGAAAATTCCTTCGTCTGACCTTGATTCAAATTTTGAAAGGTGATCTTTATTGTTCATTACGAAGCATCGACAACCAAAAATATGGAAAAATTTGATGTTTGGTTTTCGATTGTTGATGACTTCATATGGTGTTTTATGAAGATTTTTATGGATTAAGGAACGATTTTGAGTGTAGCAAGTTGTGGCTATTGCGTCTGTCCAGAAGTATTGTGGCAGATCAGTGAAGATAAGCATTGATCTTGCAGCTTCACATAGAGTTTGGTTCCTTCTTTCGACAATACCGTTCTGTTGTGGAGTGTATGGGGCTAAGAAGTTATTTTCAATTCCTTTGTCTTTGAGAAATGAATCTAGAGTTTTGTTTTTGAACACTAAACCATTATCAATTCGGATTCTTCGAACAGGTCATTTGAGCTTGAGTTCGATTTGTTTAATGAAGTTTATCACATCTTCGGGTGCTTATGATTTTAGTCTTGAGAAAAAGACCCAAGTAAAACGCGAGAAACCATCAACGACAACAAGAATATACTTCTTCCCTTGTATGGTTTGGGTTTTGGCAGGGCCACAATGGTCTATATGCAACAATTCTAGTGGCTCAGATACACTAGATTCTGAGATGCTTTTGTGAATGGATTAGGAAAGTTTTCTTTTTCACATGCGACACAAAGAGTTTCGTTATCATGCTTCAGAAGTGTTAGCCCTCGATCAAGATCATCACCAATCAATTTGTTGATGTACCCAAAGTTTACATGGGAAAGGTGGCGGTGCCAGAACCAACTAATATCTGCTGGGGCTTTAGATAGAAGACATATATCGGGTTTACCATAGATAAGATCCATGTCAAGTGGATACATATTTCTGGCACGGTTTAGAATCAACTATAACATCTTTGTTTTTGGCGTCCATGATCAAGCTTCGTTGTTTGGTAAACAGAACTTCAAGATTGTTATCACATAGTTGAGAAACACCGATGAGGTTGTGTTTCAGGTCATCTACAAAAGCAACTTTCTTTATGGTGAAATTAGCATTTGTTATGTTTCCATAACCCTTGATTTTTGCTGTCATGTTGTTGCCGAAGGTAACATCTTGATTGGTTTGTATAGGTTTGAATTCACGTAAGTAGTTCCGGTTTCCTGTCATTTGCTTGGAGCAGCCACAATCAATATACCATGTATCATCATTGGGTTCTCCAGCATTAAGTACCTGCAATCAGACAGAAGGTTTAGGTACCCAAATCTGAATGGGTCCTGGTTTGTTAGTTGTTATTTTGGATTCTTTGCTTAATGAATTTCTAGCATTTAACCTCGCGTTGTTGTAAGAGTTTGGTTTATGAGGATGGAATGGTTGAGGTTTGATTTGATTTATCAAGTTCACCCAAAATGTGATTTGTTTTTGAAAATCTGTGGGTAGATAAGATCTGTGATTTGGTGAAAGATATCCTAGATGTGAAGGTTTGATTGAAAAGTTTTCTTCATATCTAGGATGTGATGAGTGGTTTTGAAAAGCTTTTTGATGATGATGGTTTGAAGCTTTTGATGGGTTTTGGCTATAAGAACATCCTATGTGCTCATACAAACCCTAATGCTTGGATCTAGGTTTCTCTATTGTACATGCAAATCATCCAAGACTATAAACCCTAGATCTTGTATATGATAATCAATATAACATATGAATTAGGGTTTAGATCATACCTTGATTGTTATGTAGTAATAACAATCACAATTCCTCCTTGTAATGACTTTAGAAAGCTTAGAGTCACAAATGTCACTCCTCTAATGGCTCACAAACACCAAGAGCAAGAGGATGAAGAAGAGAAAAGCATGAGGCTGCCCGAAAACGTGTGGTAACCCTAGACAACAAGTTCACCACGTTTTTGGGGCATAAGGGTTCTTTAAATAGTAAGGCTATTAGGGTTATCTAACAAGGAAACCCTAATTTGGATGCTTAAGCCCTATGCAACCCATGGACTCCTTTCCTTAAAGGCCTAGGACAATTTCTAATGGATTTCCCCATAGAATTCGTCCACCCCTTTAATATGAAGTCCATTAGCTCAATATTCAACTATCATACAATTGACAGTTCAAGTCCATTAAGTTCAATTAATGTCTTTTAGTCACAAACTTAATTACCAATTAATTCTTGACTAATATTAATTAAACAATATGATTTCTCCTTTAATATATTATTCTCATAATATATTAATAAATCATATTTAATCCTTTCTCTCTAAGAATTGTTTTGGAATGAAATATGATTGACTTCTTGATTTAACCATTTCTTCAATTCTTGATTCCTCTTCTTAGACATACAATTGTACTAAGATTTACTTAGAGGATTAATTGAGTTATGGTTCTTAATCATTAAGACATATCATAAAGCATAAAGGTACTTTCTCTTCTTCTTAGAATAGAGAAACTTTTATCTTTCTGCCTACTTGATTCTTCTTATTCGTTCTGCTATTGATTTAAACATTTCAATCAATTCAGAATTACACTTAATCTTGTAAGTATAATCACATTTACTAAACTTTTAGTAAATCATGACGAATATCTTTGTTATTCTTATGGTGGACTTGATCAACACACAACTTTTTGTACTCGATCTCCTAGTCCTTGACTTGACACTTTGTCAATGAATTAGTCTAATTTCCAAATATGGAATTTCTCATTCATCGTGCAACCAAGTTGCATGATTGCAAGTTTATGTCCGATTGAACCTTGGGTGATGAGAAACTCTCCCTATTTGGTAAATTCTTGACATTTCCACAAACAACATAATTGAGAATCACATCCACTTGTTGTACAAATATACGAACATCAATTTTTCATAACGATTTCATTGCAAGGAAAGAAATAAATAAACAAATGAGTCAAACCAAAATTTATTTTATTCATAAAAGCAACGAAAAACATTTGTCCTTACAATGCAAAATCAACTGAAAATTATGTAGTCAAAAAGAAAATTTTCTGACAACTCTATCATAACTTTCTAAGCTCAAAATCTAATCTTCAAATCCATGCGATAGAGATCCATTTCTTTGTGATTAGATTCATCTTGCTCTTTCATCAAGCTTCCTCTCCTTTCACTGATCCTGCAAAACATTCAAATGTAATCTTATCACATCATGTATAAAGAATCAACGAATAGGAACTTAATGGAGTCAGATAGTGGATTTTACCTGAAGTGCAGCCATACTCTTTGACTCTCCCATCTTCTGGACTCTTCAGGCTCCTAGGGCAAACTTGTATCCAACGCCCTTTCTCTTGGCAGCAAACGCATGTCGATTCTCCTAGAACGTCCTCGGAAGCATGGTTGGTTGACTTTCCCAACAAATATGCTCCATTTCTTTGCCAGATCATTTATGATGCAGCAGCAATGAGCATGTAAGTTAGGTCAATGAGGTTATCGTCATGATCCATCATATAATACTTTCTTTTGAACTCATTATATGATTTATGAAGTGACTGCAGAACCCAGTTCACAGCCAACTTATCAGGGAATGACGCACCCAACATTATTAACCTATCGATGTGTGATTTCATTCCTAGAACGTGGGCACACACGGGTTTACCATCTTCATTTTTCATTTCCAATAGGGATTTAGTGACATTGAACCTTTCAATTCTTCGATCTTGTGGGTTAGGGAGAATAATTGGAGGAGGTGGAGGAAGTGAAGTATGATTTATTGTTCCTCGATCGAATCGTGGAATATCATCTTCATGTGGAAAGCTTGCTCCATGGGATTTCGGAAGACCATAGTTGTCGTACTCTGACATCTACAAAACGGGAGAAAAACAAATTCAAGTTAGTTGATTGATTGAGTCCTTAATAAATCACCCAAATGAGATATTAAAGCTAGGACCCTACACAATATTCCACAACTCGGGTGAGGGATGTCGTAACCCAAATTGCAGAACATTTAAAGGTAAGTGAATGACGATTAACTAATTTTCCACCAAAAAAAATGAAAGACTAATTAAGTTTCAAATGCTTTGAAAACTCCTAGATCCTTTGAGATTCATTGAACTTTTCAAAGGCATGTTTAAATCTCGATATGCCCCTCTAGT
Organism: Lactuca serriola; assembly: GCF_051521515.1. Taxonomy (NCBI): domain Eukaryota; kingdom Viridiplantae; phylum Streptophyta; class Magnoliopsida; order Asterales; family Asteraceae; genus Lactuca; species Lactuca serriola. The sequence goes on along the minus strand of NC_136415.1, from coordinate 302,936,214 downwards.
TTGTGACTAGAATACCGAGGATCACAAAGCGGGTGTGAATAACCATGCAAACTTACATGGTGCCCCCACATGTTACAGTCATCTATTCGATGTGCCGGTAAACCACACTCGCTCCACCGAACTATGACAAACATTGAGTCACCCTTTTCTACCTTTTCTTAGAACCATTTAGTGTGTCGGTAAACCACACACGCTCCACTAACATCTTTGCAAGGGTACAAAGTGTAATTTCATGGAATTGCATCGATTCACTTTTTCCTAAAGTAACTAAGATTGGGAATTTGTAAAACATTTAGTTACTTTTGTACTTCATTATACTTATAATGGAAGATTTTGTCCTATCCTACCCGTTCGGCTAACGACCCTCCACTAGTCAAGAGTGCGGTGGGTAAGAGTGGATACCCATTCAATCGCCATTTTATAGGCAATTTCCTTAAACACCCCTTATAGACCAGCTTCGTGAATGAGGCCTACTAACGGTAAGACTGACTTTTACTCATACATATATATAATGTTAGACTTTTAATGTTATATATAGTATAGGGTGTATTTTACACTTTTAAAATACTAGGTGGTCAAATTTAACAATTATACTTTTAATTCAATTAAATTTTAAAATAATACTTTATGGATTTATTAAACCTCTTTTAATTATACACCTTAATTAATTAATAAAACCATAAGGGTGTGATTTGAACTTTTCAAAACAATATTAGGGTTTTAGAATTTAACATTCCTAAATTAAACTTTTAATCAACCTTTAAATTCCAAAACTTGAGGGCAAGTTTTGAAACATTTCAAAACATTAGGGTTTAGAATTTAAATATACATCAAAATTAAACTTGTAATCAAAATTTAAATTCCAAAACTTAAGGGCAAGTTTTGAAACCTTTTTTAAAACATTAGGGTTTCAACTATTTAAATTTCAAAACAAAACTTTTGAGCTCAAATTTAAACTATAAAACCTAAAGGGGAAAATTGAAACTTTTCATAACACAAGGATCAAATAACAAATAATATAAATTAAACAATTAAATTCATCATTATCTATATTTGACCTAATTTCAATTTCTTGCAAAATAAGTTACCCAATTAATACAAATAATCAAACTTTATCATATAAGGAAGTTATTATCTAATCAATTGGTAATTATCTTTTGTTTAATCAAGGATATACTCATTATATGTATAAAATCGGATTTTAATGACCTAAAATAGATAACGCAAGTATCCATGAGTAAAACAGCAAGAAATCCCGAAATCCCCTCTTTCTGACGCTCGAACTCGCCAAGTACCACACTGGACACGCCGAGTTGAGGCCTACTCACCAAGTACACCGTGGTACTCACCGAGTTCATCAGACAGAATGTCAAAAAACGATTTTGCAACTTGAATAAACACACAATGCATCAATACAATAGAAACCAATCAAGGCTCTGATACCACTGATGGGTTTTAGCTATAAGAACATCATATGTGCTTATACAAACCCTAATGCTTGGATCTTGGTTTCTCTATTGTACATGCAATTCATCCAAGACTATAAACCCTAGATCTAGTATATGATAATCAATATAACATATGAATTAGGGTTTAGATCATACCTTGATTGTTATGTAGTAATAACAATCACAATTCCTCCTTGTAATGACCATAGAAAGCTTAGAGTCACAAATGTCACTCCTCTAATGGATCACAAACACCAAGAGCAAGAGGATAAAGAAGAGAAGAGAAGGAGGCTGCCCAAAAACGTGTGGAAACCCTAGAGAACAAGTTCACCACGTTTTTGGGGCATAAGGGTTCTTTAAATAGTGAGGCTATTAGGGTTATCTAACAAGGAAACCCTAATTTGGATGTTGAAGCCCTAAGCAACCCATGGACTCCTTTCCTTAAAGGCCTAGGACGATTTCTAATGGATTTCCCAATAGAATTTGTCCACCCCTTTAATATGGAGTCCATTAGCTCAATATTCAACAATCATATGATTGACAGTTCAAGTCCCTTAAGTTCAATTAATGTCTTTTAGTCACAAACTTAATTACCAATTAATTATTGACTAATATTAATTAAACAATATGATTTCTCCTTTAATATATTATTCTCATAACATATTAATAAATCATATTTAATCCTTTCTCTCCATAATTTATCCTATCAAGTTGCTTTGGTGAAGGCAACCCAAAAGGACCATGCACCATCGGGTCAAGTACATACCAAAATAGTTATGGACTTAGACACTAATCCAACAGCTTTCTGATGTGATGGTTTTTGATAGTTCCTTGAATGATTAAAAGTAATATCTTGAAAGCGGTGTTCAAAAGGTTTTGGTTTGGAAACCTGTTTTTGAGGTATGACTAAGGGTTGAACTGGTTTCTTTGGTTGGTTCTCAAAAACATTTCGCTTGATAGGTGGGGTTTTAGTGACTTGAATGGATTTTTTGCTTGTTTGTTGTTTCTTGGAGTATTTTTGTCCCAGAGAAGTTTTTCCATCAATTGATGAACTCATTGTAGGAAAAGTACTTGGTATAGAAGTACTACCATCTTCATAAGAGGAATTCTCTCCATTCAAAAGGTTTTTGATTTTGGTGGTTCCGTTGGTATGTTTGATTCGGTATGTTAAAGAACTAACAAAGTCTGTTTTAGAATTTACAACTCTTTTGAAAGACATTTTGGAAACAGTGAAAGCAGTATCATCTGGGATACAGTTGATAACTGTTTCGTAATCTGAATCTTCCTTATTAACAGATGTGAAAAGATCTGGTAGAGTGGATTCAGAGTTTTCACAATTCGTCATGTTTTCCTGTTTTGCTTGTTCAATTTCAAAGGATTCTCTTCCAATTCCTGGTCTGTAATTCATATCAATTTTTCCAGTTCCTAAGGTGTTTGCCTGGGTGAAAATATCATCACTTAGTTTTCTAGCAACTTTGATAGAATCCATATTCCATATCAGTCTTTTATTCTCAGTTTCAAAAGAATTGATTTGTTTTAAAGAATCAATCGGTTTTTTATTTAAAATATTGTATTTGTCAGTTGATTCTTGAAAGTCTTGTTTCATCTGAAGGATTTCCATTTGTAAAACATCTTTTATTTCAGAAGAAATGACTGAATGGGTTTTTTGTTCCAAATCCCTTTTCTGAATTAGGGTCTGATTTAGTTGTTCCTAGACGTGATTATAATCTTCTGATTTTCTTTCAATGTCTCTTTCCAATTTGCTTTTTGTTCTTGTTGATTCTCCAAATTTGCGTTGCAAGGTTTGTAACTCAGATTTGCAAATATCATAATTGACCATTGTGTCATGATATGTTTTGAGATCAGATTCAAGATTCTTCTCAATCTTGGTTATGTGGGTCTCAAAAATTGTTTTGGAAAAACCAAGTTCAGAGATCATAGACCATACCTGTTCTATGACATTGAGAGCTCTTGAAGGTATGTCAACATCAGCTACAAAGAAGAAGTTTGATTGTGCTTCTTCATTGTCAGCTTCGTCATCAGAAGTTGGCCAATATTCCACACTTGGTTCATGGATTTCCATCAATGCTCTTTGTTTTTCTTGGTTTTCCAGTTTCTTCAGTTCATCGGCTCTTTGAGCATAGTATGCTAAGTCTTTGATTTTGGTTTTGCTTTTGGCTCAGCATTCTCTGGCATAGTGATTTGTTCCTTTGAAGTTGTGACAAATGATCACTTCTTCATCACTTTCATCCTTCTGACTCTTAACCAGAAGTCTTTCAGGTGCTTGAGTTTGGTTTGTTGGGAAGGCTGAGAATGGTTTTGTTGGAATCCAAAATTTTGGTTGTTTTGAAAGCCATTGTTTTGATTGTTGTTACCTTGATTTTGGAAACCACTGTTTTGATTTTGAAAACTGTTTTTTGGATTGTGTTTATGACCTGAGTTGGTGTAACAACCCGAAGTTGTCCATCGCCGAAATCCGTTCCGCGCGTAAAAATCTGCCTTTATCGATTCGTCCCGTTTTCGTTTTTGGGTTAAGATATATAAACTATAAGTTTACTTTAATCTCGTAAGTGTTCAAATCCATTTAAAACTAATGAAAATGGCCCAAAATCATTAATTTGAAATTTCTAAATTCTATCCCGTCGAATTCCGGAAACTTAATCGGGTGCGACCAAAAGCCCCGTTTAATGCCGGTATCGGGTAGAATTCCTCTGTGTCCAAGTTTTAGGACCTATTTAAACGTGTTCAAGCTTTCATTTGAAGCTTTTGCTTCATCTCTCTACTCTCTCTCTAACCTCTCTCCTAAATTCAAGTTTAAGGGTCTAAATCTCAAATTTAAGGCTGCTAATCACCAAGGTACCTTCCGTAACTTGTTATGCAACCCCTCTAGCCTTCAAATTCGAGTTTAAAGCATGGATTAGGACCATTATCATGAGTTTACAGACCTAGAACAGTCCTAGGCCGTAAACTCATATAAATGGGGTTTTTGGAGCAACAAAACCCTTCCAAACCACAATTAGACATTAGGTATGGCTAGATGACTTTATGGAATGAACTTAGAATGCCTTAAACCATGATTTCAAGCCTTGTTCATGTGTTTACAGCCCTGTAGCATGATTGGGCCGTAAACACATATAAATGGGGGTTTTTATGCCCTTAAACTCATCCAAAACACCAATAAGGCTTAGATACGACTTGTAGAATTATGGAATTGGCCTTGGAACACCTTGAACATCAATTTAGAGGAGTAAACTTGAGTTTACTACCCAAGAACATGCTTGGGCCGTAAACTCATTAAAATGAGGATTAAACTCCTCTAAATGTGTTAAGATGCCACTTAAACACACCTTAAACCTTAGGATAAATTCTAGAAATGTCTACCATCAATTTAGAAGCCTTAAAACATAATAAAACACCCATCAAAGGAGTTCACGGCCATGAGGGGGGTTCATGGGCCGTAAACTCCAAAAACCATGCCAAAAGTCCCCTAAAAATCCATTCAACGCTTAGGAAAAATCATTGGAATCACATGTGATTGTTTAAGGACAAAAGGCTTTAAGGATTGGATGTGATGGGGGAGTTTACGGCCGTAAACTCCATGTTTACTGCCGTAAATTCCAATAAATGGTCCCTAAGTGAGTTTTAAACCATTCCAAAGTCAAAAATCCAAGCCTAGCATTTATTCCTGATTGTTTTTAAGCCATTTTGCATCCAAAAGCACCCTCCTTGAGTTGACGGCCGTGAACTCATGTGGATGGCGTGTTTAGGGCAGTAAACTCTCTAAGGAGTTTACTCTTTAAGAGTAAACTCCATTCCCTAGTAATTCAAGTCCTTAAATGCCACTAGGGTCCTTCCAAACACTTGTAATGGGGTGTTTCCGCAACTAGAAGTGTATGTCCTTAGCAAATAAATTAATTAAGTCCTAATTATATACAAATGTGTATCATTTCATAATCCCTAGGAATCTTGTGCGTTCGCGAACCCAAAACTGACGTTTATGATCCAAACTGACGCGTTTCTCAACTGGTGAGTTCATACCCCTACCTTTTTCAAATGTTTTTCAATGTTTTTCAAATGTTTTCAGGGGGGGAATACAAGCAAAAGTACAAGGAAATCTTGTCCTTAAACTTATTTTCAGTTCAATGTCTCATTTTATGTATGTTTATAATATCGAAAATCGTGATAACTAATGATTCGAATTTGCAGGGTAAACAGTTAGACTAAAGTCAGATTTCTTTAAAAATTGTTTTAAACTATATTACTTTTTGTAAAAGAAATCATACTAATCATAACTAAGATTAAAACTAAACGAATACGGATACAAATATAACCAATAAGATAGTACGAATACGAATACGAATAGAATACGAATATAACCAATAAAATAGTACGAATACAAATACGAATACGAATACGAATATGAATATAACAAATAGGATAGAACGAATACGAATACGAATACGAATACGAATACGAATATGAATATAACAAATAGGATAGAACGAATATGAACACGAATATGAATACAAATATAACAAATAGGATAGAACGAATGCGAATACGAATATAACTAATAGGATAGAACGAATACGAATACGAATAGAAATAGGACTACGAATGTGAGATAACGCCTTTGGATGACACCAAGACTTCGAATATACAGTTAGTGTACGCCTTGAGTGTCACCAGAGTTTCGAATTTAATGTGAAAGTACGCCTCTGGACCTCTACTGAGTTTCGAATACATCCCCCTTAGAATGTCGCCATAAATACGAAAATACAACTAATGTAGTCTTTTGGAAATCATCAGAATAATCGAAAATACTGTAATGTATGTTTCTGGTGAATCCAAATATTCGAAAATACAACTAAGTTAGTAGATAATAGAAATTCTAATGTAGGATAACTAAGAGTTTAGAATACTTAACTAATACTACAAGTATGGTAATCATTAGTACTTCGAAATCAAACTTAAGAACCAACCTCAATACATAGGAAAATATGGGATTTTCCTGAAGTAACATAACAACTAGTAACGAAATTAGAAACGAGTAGACAACTCAAAACATAGGAAAATATGGGATTTTCCTTGGGTAGCATAACCACTCATATACGAATAAAGTAACAAACGAATAACTAAAGTATTAGGAGAATATGGGATTTTCCTGGAATGACATAACAAACCGTTTTTGAATTTGTAACAAAAGATAACTAAACTGTTTTCATAAGAAAACATGGGATTTTCTTGAACAACAACTTTTTCAGAAAGCTAAGGAAACTCGTTCTTTTCAAAACTAAACCACTTATGAACTCACCAGCTTTATGCTGATTTTCAAACTGCTTGTATTCTCAGGTCAGCGTTAGACAGGTACACCGCCACCTTTTGGAGAAGATGGAGCGTTCTGAAGACTCGTCTTTGCTTTTGTCCATATGATATATGTATATAACACTTGTATAACCTTTCTTTCAAACAGATGTAAACAATATTATGTAATGTAATGTTTTGTGTTTACTGTTTTACTATGTGCATTGGATTTGACACTCAACGTGGAGTCAACCCCGGAAATGTTTCCGCCTTTGGTTTTCGGGGTGTGACAGTTGGGATCGTTTTGAAATCCCTGATTTTGAAAACCTTGGTTTGAGTTATTATGGAAGGAAGATCTTTGAGAATTTTGTCGAAAGTAAGGTTTAGGTTGAAAACCTGAGTTGTTTTGTCCAAATGAAGATCTTGGTTGAAACCCTGGATTATTTTGTCCAAAATATGGTATGCTTTGAAAGTTTGGTCTAAGATTTGATTGACCATGATTTGGGAGAAATCTCTGAAGATTTGTGTTTGCAACCAATGCACACAGTTGTTGATAATCTGCTTCATCATTCGAATCAGACTGGAAGGTTGGTTTTGAAAAGATGTAGCCTGATTAAAATTATTAAAGTTTTGATCATTGAAAGGTATTTGGTTTTGTGAAGTTGTGGACACAAGAGCAAGTGGTCCTCCAAAAGCTGTAGTGGTTGGTGGGTCAATCGATGATTCATACGATTGAAGTTCTCCATAAAAATTATACATAGTTTCTGTATGAATAGTTAGATTTCCCTGAATAATGAGTTTAACCATTTTCCAGCTTTCGAAAAGATTGTTTAAAAACTTTAGACTTATCTCGTGTTGTGTCTTTTTGATACCCAAATTGTTCATTTTGACCATAATAAGATTGAACCTATTGAGAGCATCATGGATGGTTTCTGATGAAAGCATTTTAAAATTATCGAATTCATTCAAAACATATATTCTTTTGTTTCCGATAATTCTTTTCTTTCCACAAAATCAATTTTCCAAACTTTCCCAAATTTTATTTGCGTTTAACAGTATAATGTCATTCATTTGACTTAGAATACTGTGAGGTATTCTAGACATAAGTTCCATTTTGGCTTGGAGTTCCAACTTTTTTATGATTTCGGTTTGAGTGGCTTGATTTGTAGCAAGAGTAGCCATATTTTCTGGAGTAATATATGTTCCTTCTACACACTTCCATATATCTTCATTTATAGCGTTAAGATGAAGATTCATACGGCCAACCCACGAATTATACTCTTTAGGAATAAGTATGGGTGCACGTGAACCAGATCCTAAGGTAGTTGCAATGGAGACAGAGTTCATGTTCGAGGAATTTGCCAAAGACATTTTTAAATTTTTTTTTCAAAGGATTTTGATCAAGTGATATTAAAATGAAATATTTAAAGAAATGCTTATGGAAGGTTTATAAATGCTATAACCAAATGTTTTTCAACAAAAATTTCAAGGTAAATCACACAAGCTCCGATACCAGTTGTTGGAAAAATTATTCCTTTTATATCAGCTCAGATACCGATTGATGGAAATATAAAAATCTGATCACCACAACAACAGGCTCGGTTACCAGTTACAGTGTGATAGATATATAAGTTAAAGATATAAGATGTAGATATATATAAGAATAATATATGCGGAATAAGTATAAATATAAAAGCTATGAATGACTGAAAGCTATAATAATATAAATGACATATTTAAATGACATAAAGCTATAATAAAGTATATAAGTATATACATATATATATATATATATATATATATATATATCAACTAGGTTCGTCAATAAATTGACTGAACTGGACTGATGGAACGACTGGTCGATATTTGAACTCTTGGAATGACTGGTCGATATTGGGACTCTTGGAGCGACTAGTTTATATTGGGACTCTTTGAACGACTAATCGATATTGGGAATCTTGGAACGACTGGTCGACATTTGTTCAAAGATCAATTCATTGTTTGATAAGTAACAAAGAGATCATTCACAGCTCGGTTTCTTGTAAAACAAGTTGTTTACAAAAGGGTACAAAATACATGAGTTTATGTATTTGTATTTGAGGTATTTTTGGGTAAAAACATGCACACGAGTCGTGTAAGATAAGGCACAAGTGACACAGGTCGTATAGGAAGGTTTAGGTGAGTTTTGGAGGGTTTTCTTGATGATGATGTTGAACACGGGGCGTGTTGATATTAGGCTTTTTTTAACTCGGGGTGTGTTGATGTACAGATGCAAACAGAGGGGTACACGGGGCGTTTCTAATATAAGGCATGCTAAACACGGGCCGTATTCACGCAGCTGTCAACCTCGAGATTTTTGTGATTTGAAGGTAAGTTTTGTTTGTGATGTTTTGGCTAAGGTAACGGTGTTCTGGTGTTTTGAGGATGTTTTCAAGGTTGTTTAGAGGTTGGAAGGAGGTTGATATAAGGTGGTGATGGTGGTGAAATTTCTATGAAGATGATGATGAATATTGATGGTTTTGCGGTTAATCTTGATGCAGAAGGTTTTGGGGTGTTTCATGGTTGTGTTTTGGTGTTTTGATGTAAGGAAAGTGTTAGGTGGTGTATCGTGTGATGAACAAAGGTAGTGAAGATGAAGAACCTTGAGTTTCAATGAAGAAGATGAAGATGGTTGATGGGGTTCATTATTTCATTGTTGATGATCTTGATGTTCTTCACTTCAATGTTGTTTGATCTTGGTGTTCTTCATTTTCTCCAGGGATTTGTCTTTGTTCTTGAAGAAGATGAAGATTGGTGATGTTCTTGGGAGTAATGGGTGTCTGTAAGAAGTATTACAAGATTACAAATGAACACACACTATCATACATACAAACTCACGTATACATATATGAATGAACAAATATCTTCACGCACTTGAGTTTAAGTGCAAGAGTTGGCTGCAAGTTGTGGTAGAGTAGGAGGCAAAAATGTGGGTGTGGGTTTTTCTTCACATTTCCATTACTTTGTTGACTATTCCTTGTTGACTACTTCCAAATTGTTGACTTTTCAACATACAACATACATATATACATAGTACACACATATATGTGTGTGTGTGTGTATATATATATATATATATATATATATATTGTTGAAATTATTTAGTCTCACAACTAAAATTTCTCGTTTATGTGTTTTCCGTCTTTCACACGTTTTCGTATTTTCCGTTTTCATCACGCATTCATGCAACCTGAAATAACTAATAATATTTGTTAGATAATACAAAAACAGTTCGTCTTATTTCAGTGATGGTCACATACAAGGTCACATACAAAAATATTTTTCAATAAAGAGTTTAGGCGTTAACTCGTTGAGTCCGTCTCCTTGAATCAAAATAAATACTCAATTTATGTTACCTAGAAATCCGGATGTTACAATCTGGTGGTGTTCATTAAGGTAGAACATGATTTTCTTTCATTTTCTTCAAGTTTTCATCGATTTTCTTGCATTTCCTTCTTCTTCTAAACCTTTCTCTTAGAAAATTTGTGTGCATGTTCATTCACTTCAGTTTTGATGATGATGGTGGTAGATTTTCACCAAAAACATCTTGCATGTTACAAAATGGTGAAGATCCATGACCTAAACCAAAGTCAAAATCATGGAAATGCACTTTTCTACACGTTTTGGTGGGAAATCATCACATGCACCCTAAGTTTTCTTTCAAAAACGATTTTTGACCACTTCAAGCACATGAATGGGTTTCAAACCAACATGCATGTGAAGATCTTCAAGCTTAGATGTTAGATGATCAAAGTTTGTTGTTAAAGGCTTTCAAATATGTTCATAAAGGATTTATTTCCAAATAAATATCTAAAACTCTTTTTCTGATTAAATCCGATTTTCCCCGATTTCCACCAACAAAATAAGATGATCTATAAATTTCCAGAAAAAAAAAATTCATTTTTATCGAATTTTTATAATTATTGCAAGAAAATAGAGCAATAATTCATATAGAATACTTTCTAAGGTCTATAAATTCTAGACAAATTCGTTGATGACCCATAAGATAAGTAATGACCTCTCATGAAGTTTCATAAGTTTTTGAAACTATTAATATGGTTTTGAATTTTCTTTTTGTTTAGCTCCAATAAATCATAAAACCACTTTAGGGAAAGTGAGAAGGGTATCTAATAATTTTCGCAGCTCCTACCTTACGTGTGAGACTAAGAACAATATTTTGGGAATTTTTCAAAATGCATATCTATTTTTCCATGATTTTTATTTTGATAATGGACTAAAAACAGGAAAAGTAGTTTTGCTTATCCAAAATTAATGAAAATTTACCAGAACACCTTATAATATATTAGGATGATACATAAACACGTTGACGATTTTTCTCTTTTGTATGCTATTTTTTTTTCTATTTTCCCAAGATTTAATACATTTAAATCCACAAAATTGGATTACACTATAAACAAATCACCTTTGATATTTTTCCCAGAATATGTACGCTATAAATGGAGTTTAATTTTTTTTTTTTTTTGGCAATTTACTTTAACTCTTTAATAACTATTCTCCAGTTAATGATTATTAAAGAGGATAAAAAAACAAAAAGACTAATTGAAAAATATCTTTTATATTTTTCACAGCTTCTATATATATATATATATATATATATATATATATATATATATATATATATAATAACGGTGTTATTAAAAATTTGGGCAATTTGGAAAATGTTTTCTATTTATTTCAATTTTTATTAGAATAAATACACAAAAATCATAAAATTCGGTTAAATAGCTTAGAAATCCATTTTTATATTTTTCTCAGCTTAAGAATGTCTAACAATAGTAATAAAAAAAAAATTTGGACAATTTTGGAAGCTTTTTCTATTTATTTCAATTTTTATTAGAATAAATGCACAAAAATCATAAAATTAGGTTAAACTGTTTAGAAATGTATTTTTAAATTTTTTTTGCAGATTAAGTATTTCTAATGGCAGTATTATAAAAAGTTTGGGAATTTATCATCTGGATTCTATTTTTCATGAATTTATATTGTTATGAAGGAATAAAAAATTTGGAAAAATAGTTAATCGCATCAAAAATTCAAGGGAAAGATTCTGGAAGACATCTACCGTGTTTAGAATGAAAACGAAAAGTCTGCAAAATTTTGGAAACTGTTTGATAATATTTTGGATTTTTAGGAGCTTAAAGCACATTTAAATGTGTTGAAATACCCTCAATTAATATTACAAAAATCTAGAAATTAATATCCAAAATTGTCTTAATCGCATGAGTTATAAAATTTCACCATTTCAGAAAAATCTTTGTAACTTAACAATATTAAATTTTGACACAATATTGGCATAATTCTATTGTAGTTGTAAGTATACTAGAGTTAGATTTCGATTAGAGAGTCACTAGCGAATACCATAATTTTAGGAATCAGTAGTGGTACAAGTGGAACATAGTTCAAGGCAACATTTGCATCATCTCAATGTATTGTGAGTACTCAACAGTCCCCTATTTTTGGTTTTTATGTTTTGGGGTGGAAAAGCATGTATGAAACACTATTATTTGTTCGTTGTATTTAAATTGGTTTGTATCAAACTTGATTGCTAGATTTTTCTATATTTCTCTATGTATGTCTATGCAACATGAAACATGAGTCCTTATATTCTTAAGTCCCTTCACTTTATACATTAATCCAACCATTACCTCTTTGAGCCAATGGTCATTATGGATAGCGCTATTAGGAATTGACAACTCCTTACTCACCCGATTTCTTAAGTGCATGATACAATATAATCTATGGAATGATAAGCATAGATCTTGATAGGGTATCAGTCATTGGCTTGGTTGTGAACTCATTTGTTGCTCATATACATACAAAATTGTTATTTATTATGGCAATAAACTTGTTTATTAGTTATAGCAATGAACTTTGTTTCTCATTATAGCAATGAACTTTGTTTCTCATTACAACAACGAACTTTTTTTAAGCAGACTTATTTACTCATTTGCAATATATTTCTAATTATGTAAGCTTTATTTCCCATGAGAATATGAACATTGCATCTCATTTGGGCAACATACTTTATCTCACATGATGACAACGGACTTTGTTTATACAAACTTAATTTACTCATTTTAACAATATACTTTTATTTATTGAAACTTTTATCGAAACTTTTATTTCGATTCAGGAAACCGATATTTTTTTTATCTATGAGTACTCACCAACTATTTTTATAGTTGACGCTTGTTTTACATGCTCTTTCTGGAATCATCGAGTAAGTGGCACTTACGGACACTTCACATTTAGGAGCATTTGCATGTGTTGTATTTCAGTTTACATTGTAATTTGTTTTAAAAAAAATTATTCAAACCCATTGTAAATTTGTAATCCTTTTTAATAATGTGGTTAGTGTTGTCTTTCAAATTTTTCTATGAAACCCTTTGTACTGCCACGCCCTATGTTTTCGCTTTAGCTGGGTGTGACAGTTTGGATTCATTTGGGGTATGCAAAGTCATCAAGTCAATGACTTTATGGGTCTAGACGCTATTTGGGACACAGATCTATGGTTTGAACTTATGGGCTAAGCATTATGTGCTTAATGGAAAAAGTAGGATTAAGAGGGGAGTATGTTGGGCGTACAAGCCATTCAGCAAGTACGCACAACATACTGCTAAGTACGCACCACGTACTCAGTCAGAATGGATTTCACAAATGTGGGCCTCGGGTTGGGTGATATCATGGACTAAGTTGTTATGGGCCTTCATGGACATCTGGAAAACAGGTTTTTGACCAAGGAAATTATTGGGCTGTAGGATAAGGTCCGTTAGATAGGTTTAGGCCCAATTTGGAAAATTGGGCCATGAGTGGACCATGTTTGGGCTTTGAATGGTTATGGGCTAATGGGGCATCAGAATGCCAATTGTTTTGGACTAGAAAAGATGGTTGGACCTTAAGGTAAGGCCACGTAGAGGTTTGGGCCCAATTTGGAAAATTGAGCCATTAATTAGTTAATTGGTCTTATGGGCCTTTCAGATTGTAGTTTGGGCCTTAGTTTTGGTTAACGCTAGGTTTGGGGTAAAATGGTCTTTTTACCCCAAATTTGAAGTTATGATGATGGTTTAGGACACAACTGTTAATTTTGTATTATTTTGTTATTGTTAGTTAAGGATCTGTCAGCCAACAACCAATGGTTTTGTGTATGTTTCAGTAGTGCAAGGTGTTGGATAAGGTGTCTAAGTCCATAACTATTTCTGGTCAGTACTTGACCCAACCCGACATGGTCCATTTGGGTTGCATGGCACCATGCAATTGGATAGACTAAATGAGAGAAATAACACTTGGAGATTATTAATATATTATAAGTTCTAATATGTTAATAATATTATTTAATTAGTTTGATCAAGAATTAATTTAGAATTAATTAAGTGATCAAAAGATAACTAATTAAATATATGGGTTGATTATGTAAATCATTCATATCTTGTATAGTGGGCTAAGAGGCTCCATGGATTATCACGTTGGGTTCCACCCATAGGATGCTCCATGGGAGTTACAAACCCATGGGTCATGGAAATGAAGAGTCATGACACATTAGGGTTTACATGGTGTAACCCTAGATGTGTCAACACTATATAAGAATCCCATTCTCCACCAAAATCGGCTACATATATGAAACAAGAGGGCTAGGCCGATTTTAAGAAGTGTGTGTTCTCTCAATAGTCTTTCCAAGCGCATTTGGTGTTGTGTGAAGCATTTGAGGCATCACACTTGGGGTGCTAGGCTCACAAGGTTTCAAGGAACACAAGCAACAACAAGGTAAGTTATTTTATCTTTCATTCAATTTAGAAATTTTTCCCCATGTATGCTAGATAGGAATATAACCTTGGAATTCAACTTTGCATGATAATTAGACAAACATAGATCCAAGGTTATTAGGGTTGCATGTACACTTAGGAAGTGTTAGAATGCTCAAAACCCATCAGTGGTATCAGAGCCTAGGCTTGTTTGTTTGTTATTTGTGCTTAAAAGTTGAAAAAAGTCGAAAAACTTGATGTCTGCCTGATGAACTCGTCGAGTCCATGGGGAGACTCGCCGATTTCACTTGTATCTTCAACCTACTCGCCGAGTAGGTTCATGCACTCGGCGAGTAGGAGCCACAGAGTGCAGATTTTCAACTTTAGTTGCTGGAAATGGACTAGAAACATTACCCTAAACTGTTTTGGTACTTGAAAACTTGTTTTAGATGGTGTAATGTCTTTGCTAATCCATTTACAACAACTAGTTATCAAAATTACAAAGTTTTAAGTGTAATTTTTATTCATGAAAGTGTTCATGTTCATGTTCTTGATCTTATGATGTTTAGATGATCATAGAATTATTTGTAACCTATGTGGTAGTTTAATTCTTGATCATAATGTGTTTTAATGGAGTCCATAACTTGTCCTCAAGTTATGGAAAACCAAAAGTCACTTGAGTTAAAACCATTAAAAGAACACAAGAGTTAGAAAAATGAAGAGTCTTCATTTTTATTACTCTAATAAACTCATAAGTTACAAGAAATGAAAAGTTTTGAAAGTTTACAAAACTTGCCCTCAAGTTTTGGAACAAGTAAAGTCATGCTAAAACTTTAGTTCCAACCCTTAGAATTTTGAAAGTTAAAATTCTACCCTTATACTTATAATATTATAAGTTAATAATAGTAATAATATATATATATATATATATATACATATATATAAATACATACATATATATATATATATATATATATATATAAGATTAAAGTTATCTTACCGCTAGTATGCCTCATTCACGAAGCTGGTCTATAAGGTGGGTATAAGGTTGTTGTCTATAAGATGGCAACTTAATGGGTGTCCACTCTCACCCACCGCTTGCTTGACTGGTGGAGGGTCGTTAGCCGAACGGGTAGGACAAGGACTTATAAATTCTCAATAAAAGTATGATGAATATTATAAAGTAACTAAATGTTTTATTAAATTCCCAATCTTAGTTACTTTAGGAAAAATGTGAATAAGGTGCTAATCTATGAAATTACACTTTACACTTTGTTTAAGTCGTTGGTGGAGCGTGTGTGGTTAACCGACACACTAACTTGGACTTAACAAGGTAGGTAAAGGGTGACTTAAGGTTTATTATAGTATCAGTGGAGCGTGTGTGGTTTACCGGCACATCGATTGAGTGATAAAATTTAAGGGTACCAAGTGATTTGCATGGTTACTTCACACCTCGTTTTGTGATCCTCGATATCCCAGTCATAAAACTTGGAGGGCACACTCGAGACTGAAACATGCCTTTGAAAAGTTCATTGAATCTCAAAGAATCTAGGAATTTCTAAGAACCAATCAAAAAACCTAATATTTAATATTTCGGTTTTCGTGGTGGAAATTGGTGAATCATCATTCACCTACCTTTCAAATATGTTATAGCTTGGATTACGGCATACCTCTTCTAAGTTATAATATATTGTGATTGGATCCTAGCCTTAATCTTACATTTGGGTGTTTTATTAAGGACTCTCTAAATATCTAAACTAATCTTGTCCTCTTCCTTCAAATGTCATCAAACAATGCTGCTTTTGGCTCTAATCCTAATGGCTCCTTTACCCTTATGAACTTGTGTGGGAAATTCACTTTTGATGGATCCAACTTCAATGAATGGATCAGAAAAATCAGGATGATTACCCGCTACGAGGATAAAAAATATGTCCTTGACAAGGAGCTTAAGGAGATTGATGAGACCACTGCAACTCCCTAGGAGATCGCTGACTTTCAGGCACATGAAAGGGATGCTACCAAGGTGGCATGCATCATGATGGCCACGATGACAGCAAAACTCCAAAAGTCCTATGAGGATTTCTCCCCTTATGAAATGCACCAAGATCTGATGGAAAGATACCATCAAAGTGCACGACAAGAAAGGTATGAAATCATCTGCTCCATGATAACAACCATGATGAAGGACGGGGAATCCGTCACGAGCCACATGCAGAAAATGCAAAGGTATGTGGATTGATTGCTGAAGCTTAATGTGAACTTCCCTGAGGAGCTTGCAATAGATATCATTTTGCACTCCTTACCATCATGCTATGATTAATTCCGCATGACATATCACATGAATAAGGAAGAGGTCACACTCAGCAAACTTCAGGGACTTCTCAAGACTGCAGAAACAGGTCTTAAGGGGAAGTTGGTTGTTAACACTCCTACTCCAAACTCTAGTCCGGTTTTGGCAATCAGGAAATGTTGAGGGAAGAAGAGAAAGAGCTCTTCAAAGGGTACCAAGGCTCGGACCCTGGATGGCTCTTCTTCAAGTGGAACCAAGAAAGGTTTCGTAACTCCTTCTTCTGACCCAAAAGAGGCTGAATGCTTCTATTACCATGAAAAATCACATTGGAAGCGGAACTGGCCAAAATACCAGCAAGATGTGAAGGATGGGAAAGTTAAACCCAACCATGCAGGTATTTACACTATCATTTCTAATAACTCACCCCATTCTAAATCTTGGGTCCTAGATACCGATTGTGGTATTCACATTTGTTGTGAATTGCAGGGACTAAGAAGAAGTGAGAATGTGGAGCAAGGAAGAATAAACCTAATCATGGGGAATAGGAATGCTTTACCTGTCACCAAGATTGGAGTTTATACTTTATCGCTAAGTAGTAGGTTTAGTTTAGATTTGAATAAGTGTTGTTATTCGCCAGAAATGGCAAGAAACATTATTTCCTTTCATGCATTGGATAAACAAGGTTTCACCTTTTCATTTGATAATGAAGTTGGTTCGATTAATGCTTTCTTTAATAATGTTCTTTATTTTAAAACATTACCTTGTGATGGCGTGTATGAAACAGTATCTGTGGTTGATAACTTAGGAAATAATGTATTGTGTATTGATTCTGTTAATAATAACTTGGATAAAGCATCATTATGGCATTGTCGTCTTGGACATATAAGCAAGAAACGCATAGGCCAACTCCAAAAGGATGGAGTCTTGGAGTCATTTGACCTAAAGTCAGATGATAGTTGCGAATCATGCTTACTTGGAAAAATGACAAAGTCACCCTTCACAGGCTCGTGTGAGAGGGGTGAAGGTTTGTTGGACCTTGTACACACGGATGTTTGTGGACCATTCAAACATGCCACAAGGGATGCTAATCGTTATTATTTGACTTTTACTGATGATTACAGTAGATATGGATATGTCTACTTGATCAAGCATAATTCAGAGACTTTCGAAAGGTTTAAGGAGTTTAAACAGGAAGTCGAGAATCAATTCGACAGCAACATTAAGATGCTTCGATCCGATCGTGGTGGTGAGTATCTTAGTTCAGAGTTCCTTGACTATCTAAGGGAATGTGGGATAGTCTCACAATTGACACCTCCCAGAACACCATAGTTGAATGGTGTGGTTGAGAGGCGTAATCGAACCTTGTTGGATATGGTTCGTTCCATGATGAGTCGAGCTTCGCTACCAATCTCATTTTGGGGGTATGCCTTAGAGACTGCCACCCATATCCTTAATCTAGTCCCTACAAAGAAAGTTTCCAAAACTCCTCATGAGATGTGGACTGGTAAAGTACCTAAACTAGACTACATCAAGATTTGGGGTTGCGAGGCTTTCGTGAGACGCGAGACTCATGATAAGCTCGAAGCGAGAGGTGTATTTTCACTGGCTACCCACAGCAATCCTTTGGTTACCTCTTCTACAGACCTAGTGAAAATGTGGTCTTTGTAGCTAGGAGGGCTTTCTTTAGAGAGATAGAGAGTTTATAAGCCAAGGAAACAGTGGGAGGCAAGTTAATCTTGAAGAAATTCAAGAGTCAAGCGGTGAAGGAACTTCAAACTCTAGCACTCAACTTGAGGAGGAAACTCCTATTGAGCCAATTGACAAGTTTGTACCTCTGAGGCGGTCCACAAGGGTTAGGAATGCTCCTGAGCATTACTATGGATTCCACATTACTGCAGAAGGTGATACACTTATCAGTGATGAGACACTGATAGGTCTGGATGAACCTAACAGTTACACGGAATCCATGGCAGGCCCTGAGTCAGCCAAGTGGAAAGAGGCAATGGACGGCGAAATACAGTCCATGTATGACAATCAAGTTTGGAACTTGGTTGAGAATGTACCAGGTTGTAAGACAGTAGGGTGCAAATGGGTCTTCAAGAAGAAGACCGGCATGGATGGTAAAGTACACACTTATAAGGCTCGACTAGTTTCAAAGGGCTTCTCTCAAATTCCTAGAGTGGACTATGATGAGACCTTTTCTCCAGTAGCCAAGATTAAGTCTATTAGGGTTCTGTTAGCCATAGCTGCATTTCATGACTATGAAATATGGCAAATGGATGTCAAAACCGCTTTCCTTAATGGAAAGTTGGCTGAAGATGTTTACATGAGTCAGCCAGAGGGTTTTGTCAGCAACGAGTACCCTAATAAAGTGTGTAAGCTTGAGAAATCCATTTATGGATTGAAGCAAGCACCTCGCAGATGGAATCTTTGCTTTGATGAAACGGTCAAGGAATTTGGCTTTTCTAGAAGTGAAGATGAGTCTTGCGTGTATGTAAAGGCTAGTGGGAGTATAGTTAGCTTCTTGGTATTGTATGTGGATGACATACTACTCATAGGAAATGACATCCCAACTCTGCAGGAAGTTAAGTCCTGGCTTGGGAAGTGTTTCTCTATGAAGGACCTAGGAGAAGCTGCCTATATTCTAGGGATAAGGATCTTGAGAGATCGGAGTAAAAGACTAATTGGACTTAGTCCGAGTACCTACTTGGATAAGGTGCTGAAGAGATTCAGCATGCATGACTCCAAGAAAGGAGAGTTACCCTTCAAGAGTAATGCCAGATTGAGTAAGACACAAAGCCCTAGCACTCATGATGAAATTGCAGAAATGAGTCGAATACCTTATGCTTCGGCTGTAGGATCGATCATGTATGAAATGACGTGTACTCGACCTGATGTAGCCTTTGCACTAAGCATGGTTAGAAGGTATCAGGGGAACCCTGGCACGGCACACTGGACTGCGGTAAAGAATGTCCTCAAGTACCTACGGAGGACTAAGGACTGGGTCCTTACCCTCGGTGGTAGTGATGACTTGAGAATTGTAGGGTATAGTGATGCTAGCTTCCAGACTGATAGGGATAATTTCCGCTCTCAGTCGGGCTGGGTCTTTACCTTAAACGGAGGAGCAATTTCTTGGAAGAGTTCCAAGCAAGAGACAGTGGCTGATTCAACTTGTGAATCAGAGTATATTGAAGCTAGCGAGGCGGCAAAAGAGGCGATATGGCTGAAGAACTTCATTGGAGACCTTGGAGTTGTACCAGCTATTAAAGAGCCAATGGAAATTTTCTGTGATAGTGAAAGCGTTGTTGCCTTAGCCAAGGAACCAAGGGATCACGGGAGATCCAGACACATCAACAGAAAATACCATTTTATCAGACATCGGATAGAAGAAGGACTCTTCGTGGGAAAGAGGGTATCATCAGATGAGAACCTAACAGATCCCCTCACGAAGTGACTAACTCGGGTTAAGCATCTCCAGCATGCTCGGAGCATAGGGCTGAAGGATGATATTAGATTTAGTAGTTAGATAACCTAGAAATTTGTAAAGTGTAATTGACATTAGATGATGAATAAAAGGTGTTTGGTATAACATATTATTCAAACTTCCACAGTCGGTCATATGTCAGAAGTAGGTATGAATCAAGACTGTCATGATTGGTTGCAGAGGTCTAAGGTGTTGGACAAGGCTACAACAATCATGAGTGCTCATAAGTTCTAAGCATTAGACTCAACCCACGCTCACTGGAATCACTTCATGGAATTTATCTCGAGTGATCGTGATACGGTAATATCATATAAGTCATCAAACCTAGAGATATGGTTTGTTACTTACAAGTTGGTTATGCATTGATTGTATGAAAACGCATTATTAACTCGATGTTATAAAACGTGCTTTTGTGTATAATTTTATGAGTGGTAGAACAAACATATGAGTCGAAGTTTATCTGTTCCTTCTTGTATTAGAAGTTGATATCTGGGCCCCTCGATGATTTTGTTTTGACCTATGTACCGGGCTCGGTCAGAACTAAGTTGATGTGTTCAATTAAGTTCTTTGTCAAACAAATCGGAAATCGAGAAACAAACTGTTGGACAATAAGTAAGACATTGTTCCATGTATTTTTCCGGCTGATATCTAGAACAGAGGATTATATGATCACTTATCTTAAATGGCGTATCAACATCTTCTCAGTTCCGAAAGACCTTGAAAGAGCTACGATTGCCAGTTGGTTCCTGAAGTACTGGAGTTATAGTTATTAGACTTATCCAAGTGGGAAACTGTTGGATAAGGTGTCTAAGTCCATAACTATTTCTGGTCAGTACTTGACCCGACCCGACATGGTCCATTTGGGTTGCATGGCACCATGCAATTGGATAGACTAAATGAGAGAAATAACACTTGGAGATTATTAATATATTATAAGTTCTAATATATTAATAATATTATTTAATTAGTTTGATCAAGAATTAATTTAGAATTCATTAAGTGATCAAAAGATAACTAACTAAATATATGGGTTGATTATGTAAATCATTCATATCTTGTATAGTGGGCTAAGAGGCTCCATGGATTATCAAGTTAGGTTCCACCCATAGGATGCTCCATGGGAGTTACAAACCCATGGGTCATGGAAATGAAGAGTCATGACACATTAGGGTTTACATGGTGTAACCCTAGATGTGTCAACACTATATAAGAATCCAATTCTCCACCAAAATCGGCTACATATATGAAACAAGAGGGCTAGGCCGATTTTAAGAAGTGTGTGTTCTCTCAAAAGTATTTCCAAGCGCATTTGGTGTTGTGTGAAGCATTGAGGCATCACACTTGGGGTGCTAGGCTCACAAGGTTTCAAGGAACACAAGCAACAACAAGGTAAGTTATTCTATCTTTCATTCAAGTTAGAAATTGTTCGCCATGTATGCTAGATAGGAATATAACCTTGGAATTCAAATTTGCATGATAATTAGACAAACATAGATCCAAGGTTATTAGGGTTGCATGTACACTTAGGAAATTTTAGAATGCTCAAAACCCATCCAGAGGTGAGTCTTCTCACTATATCCATGGGTCGAAGGTACTAATGTCGGACCATTATGTGTTATATGGTATGCTAGTTGTTTATGTGATATGTGGTATGCTAGTTGTCTCTGTGATACTTGCATGGAAGACCCCGGGGGGAGCCCATGGCACTTGGATATCAAACTATGTGGGGGAGCCCATGGCATTCTAGGTAAAGACCATGGGGGAGCTTATGACCCTTGGTTATCAGACCATGTGGGGGATCCCATGATATTCCAGGTTAAGACCATGGGGGGAGCCCATGGCAACACTATGTATATTGCATAATATTTTGTGGTTGTGTGTTATACGGTATTTTGGCAGACCGTTAAGCTTTGTGCTTACGGTTTTCAGTTTATGTTTCATGTACTCTAGTTTTCAATTGGAAAGGCTCGTGATGATTGCAGAGCACCCACCTCATGTTCCCATTTTCTGTGAAGTACTCTGATTTGTCGATGATATGCTAGAAATTAATTCACCTTGATTTTTATGGGAAGGAAATGTTCTAACATTTTATCAATCTAAAAACAAAAAATTTATGTCTTTATTTTTGGGGCGTTACATTTACTTCCCGAATAACTAGGTTATTCAAACATCTACAACCGATCATACTTTTGGAAGTAAGTAGTGAATTAAGATTGTCATGAATCTAACTGTAGATTGTCTATGAGCTTAGACATGGCACTGGTTTGCTAAAGTGATCATGAGTACTCCTGAAATGGGAATTTGAGTATCGGTTTAACCCACGCTCAGAGAATTACCTCACGGATTTTATCACGAGTTATTTTGATAAGATGATATCTTATATTGTTGAAACGGAGACATATGAGTTGTTGTTTACGAGTCAGTTATGCATTGATAATACATAAATGAATCAATAACTTGATGTTATAAAACGTCTTGTTGTGCATGATTTTATGAGTGAATAGTGCAAGAATATGAGTCGAATTTTATTCGTTCCTTTTAGCCTAAATTGGATAAAAGCGATATATATGGGCCCTTCGATGATTGAGTGATGACATCTTAAGCGCTTGGCCAAGCCCGGACTGAATTGATGTGTTCGATTGTAGTCAATCATCATAAATCAGAAATCGGGAAACAAATCTTCGACCGAGATTGATTATAATGTTGGATAAAGTGTCTAAGTCCATAAGTATTTCTGGTATGTACTTGACCCGGTTGGCATGGTCCATTTGGGTTGCATGATATCATGATAATTGGATAGACAAAATGAGAAGAAGAACACTTATGATTGGTTAATATATTATACATTATAATATATTAATATGAAATCATATTATTTAATTAGTATGGATCAAGAATTAATTTGGAACTAATTTTGTGATAAAAAAAGAGACTAATTAAATATATTAGGTTGATTGTGTAAATCATTTATTCTGATATAGTGGGCTAATGATCCATGGTTTATTGGATTAGGCTAAAACCCATTGGGTGCTCCATGAATGCTCCATGGAGGTTAAAACCCATGGATCATGGAGGAAATGAAAAGCCATGTCAATTAGGGTTTACATGGTGTAACCCTACTTGTGACACACTATATAAAGACCCCATAGGCTAGAAAAATCGGCACTAAGAGCCTAGAACAATGAGGCCTAGCCGATTTTGTGTGATAGTATACTTCTCTCAAAGTTATTCCATGAGTTGTGGTGTTTTGTGAATCATTTGAGGCATCATATTTGGGGTGCTAGGCACACAAATTTCTTAAGGAATCCAAGCAACAAGAAAGGTATGTTCTTCTACTAGCTTTTATGTTTCAAGTTCCCCATGTCATGCTAGTTAGGTTAAGAACCTTGGAAAAATCAAATTTACATGTATCGTAGTAAAACATAGATCCAAGGTTTATAGGGTTTCATGTACACCATAGGAGTGTTAGAATGCTCAAAACCCTTCAGTGGCATCAGAGCCTAGGCTTGTTTTCTTGATACTTGATGCAAATTGTTGAAGAAAATTGAAAATTTTGAATTCTGTTGAGTGAACTCGCCGAGTCCATGGGGGACTCGACGAGTGCATGTATACGTTCATCCTACTCGTCGAGTAGGTTCGTGTACTCGACGAGTACGAGGCCTAGGGTCCAGTTTTTCGAGTTTTGCTGTTAGAAATGGACTAGAATCATTACCCTAAACTATTTTGGACTTAGAAAAACCTGGTTTTTGATATGGTAATGATTACGCTAATCCGTTTACAATGCTTATTATCAAAATTTCAAGTTTTATATGTGTTTATATGATTCTTGAAATTGTTGATATGGATGTTCATACACTTATGTGTGTGATAGACCATAAGAATTATTTGCAAATTGTTTGTTAGTTTAATTCTTGATCTAAATGTTTTTAATGGAATCCATAATTTGTCCTCAAGTAATGGATGACCAAAACTTTTTTCTTTTAAAGTCCATTAAAGAACACATAGGTTACATAAAATGAAGAGTCTTCATTTTAATAAACCATTAACTCATAAGTTATGAAGTTGAAAAGTTTTGAATAGTTACAAAACTTTCCCTCAAGTTTTGGAACATGTAAATGTTGGATTAATGTCTAAGTCCATAACTATATTTTGGTATGTACTTGACCCGACCCGACATGGTCCATTTGGGTTGCACTTCACTGGCACAATTTATATGGATAGTCTTTTGAGAATAGTATATTTATGATTTATATTAATATATTATAAGTTCTAATATATTAATATATAATCATATTATTTAATTAGTATCGATCAAGAATTAATTTATAATTAATTAAGTGATCAAAAGGAACTAATTAAATATGGACTCTTAGATATATATGTGTAGTGGGCAAAGTTCATTTAGCTTGGGCTAAGTCTTCATGGATAGTCCATGGAGATTTAACCCATTCATCCTAGGAAATGAAAGGTCGTGGGTATTAGGGTTTAACCCTAATCCTCCACACTATATAAAGGGTCTTATGGTTCATGAAATTAGGCTAGTGGCTAGTGTGGATACACTAAAGAAGGCTATAACCGATCTCATAAGTGTGAGCCAAGTACCCATATTCTCTAAAGGTTTTCCAAGGTGTTTTGGTGATTTGTGATTCCACTTGAGGCTTCCACACTATTGGGGCTAGGTTCTTAATGTTCAAGACTTCAAGCTTCATTAAAAGGTATGTATTCTAACTTCTTATATTACCCAAGTATCAAGGATTGTATGTTAGATAGGGTAATACCTTAGAGTATTCATATTTGCACGTATAATAGAGAAATCATAGATCCAAGGTATTTAGGGTTGCATGTACACTTAGGAGTGTTAGAATTCTCAAAACCCAACAGCGGTATTAAAGCCATGGGTTGTTTTCTGTTATATTGATGCAAATGTTTTATTTTCAAAGTTGGAAAAAAAAAAGGAAAAAAAAACATGACGTTTGTCAAAATCTAAGATAATTACTTGTTTTTGTGAAAAGCTAATTATTTGTAAAATTTGAATCATTTTCTATATGAGTTGAAGTAGGTCAAATTTAGTAAAAGATAAAATGATATGATTATTTTATTAGTTTTAAAAGTTTGATCTAAAGTATTTTCTGAAACCTCCATAAGTTATGGATATGAAAAGCAAAAAAAAATTGATTCAAAGTTTTTATGGAGTTATAAAATTTGGTGTTAATGTTTTATTACCAAAGGTTTTATGTTTCCTTGATTTATTAGTTAGTTTAGATTAATGAAAAAAAATTGTGTTTTAGTTGTTTTCAATCCAAATTAATCTAAAAGTTGTTGATAAAATGTGTTTTTGTAACTTGTCCTCAAGTTATATGAAAAGTCACATTGATGAATCTTCAAACTCATAAAAATGCCTTAGGTTACAAAAAAATGAAGAGTTTTTTCTTAGAAATAATCTTTATGGCTCCATAACTTGTCCTCAAGTTATGGATATCCAAGGGTCTCATCATTAAATGTTTTAAAGCTTTAATTAAAACTCATAAGTTATGAAAATCCAAGAGTTTTGAATAGTTTCAAAACTTGCCCTCAGTTTTGGAATTTGGAAAGTTTTCTTTAATGAATACTTTAATTCCAAGTTATACCCTTAGAAATTTAAAAGATAAAATTCAACCCTTATACTTTATAATATTATAAGTTAATAATATATATATATATATATATATATAAGAGCAAGTCTTCTTACCATTAGTAGGCCTCATTCACGAAGCGGATCTATAAGGGGGTATAAGGTTACTGCATATAAAATGACAGTTTAATGGTTGTCCACTCTCACCCACCGCTTCCTTGACCGGTGGAGGGTCGTTAGCCGAACGGGTAGGACAAGGACAATAATTCTACCTTCATTAAAAGTATTAATGATAAATACTAAGGTCTCGTTTGTTTTTCTACAAAAGTACTTTTTGAGCACTTTTCCCTTCTAGCGGGTTGACGTTTCGCAAGTGCACGTCTTCTTCCGAAAACTTGGAAAAAGACAAAAGACATTTAACCACTTCCAAAACAAACATCACCTAAGTAACTAAACTCTTATTGATACCCAATCTTAGTTACTTAGGAAAATGTGAAGTTGGTGCTAACCCATGAAATTACACTTTGCACTTTGCTTAAGTAAGTTAGTGGAGCGTGTGTGGTTACACGACGCACTATCTTGATTTAAGGTAGGAAAAGGGTAACTTAATGTTTATCATAGTATCGGTGGAGCGTGTCTGGTTAACCGGCACATCGATTGACTGGTAAATATTAACGGTACCAAGTATATTTGCATGGTTATTCACACCTTGTTTTGTGATCCTCGGCATCCCAGTTACAAAACCTGAAGGGCACACTCGAGATTGAAACATGCCTTTGAAAAGTTCAATGAATCTCAAAAGAATCTAGGAGTTTCAAAACCAATTAAAACCTAATAATACATTTCGTTTATCTTGGTAGAAATTGGTGAATCGTAATTCACCTACCTTTAAATATTTTATAGCTTGGATTACAGCATCCCTCTTCCAAGTTATAAAATAGTTTGGTAGGTCCTAGCCTTAATATTTCATATTGGGTGTTATATTAAGGACTTTAGATCAACTATCTTGAATATCTCCCAAAAAGTTGTCTGGTTCAGACATCTATGATCCTCCCAAATCTCTTGTAACTTCACTTCCTCCACCTCCTCCAATTAGTCTCCCTGACCCACAAGTTCAAGGTCACTCAAGCCCTATTGGCAAGCAAGGTCTATGTGTGATCACATCTTGGAGATGAAGTCACATATTGACAAGCCGGGAGAGTTGGGTGTCAAACTCTTGAGAAAGTTGGTGGTTCAATTACTTTCTAAGTCACATAGTGAATTCCTTTGGGACTACTATGAAACAGACTATGACATGACCCTTAATGATCTTATCTATTTGCTTGGTGCTGCTGAATCAACAATAATTTGGAGCACTGGGAGAGCAAATTTTATTAGTAGACCAACTTCCCAAACTACCATGGACATTGAAAATGGTAACATTGGATATCTAGAAAAGCCTTCTCTTCCTAAGGGAAGGGATTGACCATAGTCAACTAGGTTGACCAAATGGTAAAGAGAAAGGCTAAGTCTGCGATAGTCCCATGTACCATTCCCAAAGATTCCCTATGTTTCTCTTGCCAAAGAAAAGGGAATTGATTGTGAAGCAACCTATTTACCTGAAAGATCATAAGGTTGATCAAGTCAAGAAGATTCACTCTACTTCAGGTAAAGTCCACTATCTAACTATGTTAAGTTTCTATTCTGAGATTCTTGTTACATGATGCGACTGGGTCACATGTTGATGTTTTAAAAGTCAAAGAAAAGTGGAGAAACTTTCGGGAAGTATATTTTGATTTTGATCGCGAACATGCATCTCGATCGCATGGTTCTGTGATCAGAATTTTGAGCTGTTGCTTAGAAGTTATTATATATTGCTTAGGAATAGATAACAATAAAGTTTATCATGTGCTTTTGCACTGTAAGGATAGTTTTTCCGCAAAGTTTTTAAAATAAAAGGAAATTTTTTTTTGAATTTATTTATTTTAAAATATCATTACAATGGCATTTGTGAAAAGGAAAATTTTTTTTGATTATATGATTCCATTAATAGCAAGAGTGGAAATATGAATTTGATTCTTTCATTTTTGGTAGTGTCTAAAATTTCCAAATAAGGAAAGATTCTCATCACGCAAGTTTCAATTGGATAGAAACTTGGAATCATGCATGTTGTATAGTATGATGAATGAGAACTTTCAAGCATTGGAAAATTAAGACTAATTACTTGTTCACATGGATGTGTCAGTCAAGTAAAGGACTAAGGGATCGAGTACACATTCTTGTGCACTGGTCAAGCCCGCCACAAATGTAACTTGAGTGACACATCTTAAAGAAGTTTTATTAACACTAGTTAAATGCAAGAGTAAAAGGTTTTCTACTCTTGTATATTTGAATTTGGTAAGTTGTGATGTTTTGGATAAAACAGAGACCAACTTAGGCCAATTGTTTTAAGTGTTTGTCTTGATTAGAATCCACACTATCTCTTGAATATTTGGCAAGAAAGTCTTATAGGTCAAGGAGACGGTGGGAGTGTAAAAGATCCTGAAAGGGTTTCAAGAAGTAATCAAGAATAAAACTTATATTTCATCACTAGCACACAACTAGAGGTTTATAACCTATCGTGTTGACATTTATTTGCCAATTCCAGTTAAGTTGGCTATATATATTTGGGTTCTACATGTTTTCATAACTACTTGGAAGCAATAGCAGGCCCTTGTGCTACTAGGTGGCAAGAGGTTAAGATTGCACAAGTTCAATCCATATGAGTTAGGATTTGTCACTAACCTAGACTTGTGACTATGGTTTGACAAAATCACATGGATAAGAACACATACACCATAAAATCTAAGTGTCATAAGCTTTCTCTCCGATTCATGAAATTGATGGTGGGGAAATTCTTTCACTAAGTAGATAGCAATTGTGATATTTGTAGTTCTCAAAGTCGTTAGTGGAGCGTGCGTGGTTAACCGACACACTAACATGGACTTATGAGAAATGGCAAAGGTCTAAACAATTGAGAGTATGATTACGGCATCCCATTTCAAAGTTCTAAAATTGTTTGGACACACATGTGAGCTATCTAAGATAAGGTGTATAATTTTGATAAAGCCTTATCAAAGCAATCTAGTATCAGAAATCTGAACTTTAGTAAGAATGTCAATAAAGTATTGACTTCTAGAGGTCCAACTGTTTTCTGGATACATGTCAAAGCTAGTGGGAGCATAAATGTTATGCTAATAATCATCATGTTAGTGGGAGCATGTTAATTATAGAAAACAAAAGTTTCAATTTGTGAGGTTGCAGGGGTTGAAAAAGTTGTTTTGCTATAATTAAGGGATAGGAAATTATACTTCATTTCAATTCTAAAAAGCTTAGATTGAGTTTATAATCATTCTAAAGAGCTTATATTGAGATCTTAATCACCTTTAGTCTAGAATATATATATATATATATATATATATATATATATATATGTATATATATATGTATATATATATATATATATATATATATATATATATATGAATTTCATGTTGGATTGGTTCAAATTAAGAAAATTCTATATATTGTGTTCTGAAAATTCGATTATGATTACGGAATCCCTTTTCATAGTCAAATTTTGGGAATATGGCAAACAAAAAATTCTTATGGCAAAAGACTGGTCTAGAACCATGTCTTTATGTGAAACATCATGAATCATGTCCCATTTACTTTGGGTACAACATCGATTACATGTGCTATAATATTTATCCTTTCTGAATTTTCCAAATGCCTTGGGGCATTAAGGGGAACGATGTCTAGAATTTTATATGACTAAAGTGATTAAGCAATTGTCAAGGATAATCTAAGGTTTACCAAAGATTGGTTGCTCAAGGACAGTGGTAAGTATACTATTAATATTGGAAGGACCATATTGACATAGTATGAAAAGAGGCATCTCTTGTTCAAAAGTGGTAGTCAAAATGGGAATATAGAGTTGTCTTCATAGGTGGAAGCAATATGTGTAAGGTTAAAGAAAATTAATGCAAGAAGCATGTTCAAAGCAATGCGCTTTGAATTTGAGACATCGTTTCCATGGAATTGCTCTCCATTGGAATACTTTGTAATGATTGTTGCCAAGTCTTTGTGGCTTTGTGCATAATCATTACAAGAGGAACAATGCATATAAGTTTAAAATCCAAAAAAATTTCGATAAATGATAGGAATTTGGAATTCTTACATTTAAGACAAGGATTTGGATGTTTGAAAAGAGAATCATTGAAATTATGTTGAATTGTGTCACACCCCAAAACCACGAACGGCGGAAACGTTCAGGGGTAGAGGACGTCATGTACAGTATCACAACAATGTAATATAATAAACAAGCAACAACATCATCCATTGCATTATAAGTAGAGTTTTAATACATGTGTGTTATTTCGTAATGTACAACATTAAAATGAAATAATCAAAATAAGGCGAGTCTTGTCTATGCTCCATCTTCTCTTTAATCTGGCCATCGCACTTGTCTAACTGATGACCTGAGAATACAAGTTATTTTGAAAGCGAGTATCAGCTTTAAAGCTGGTGTATTCATAAGAAATTAAGTGTCGTTGTCTTGCTTATAAAAATCTGATATGAAGGTCATGTAAACCTTTAATGAAAATGTTGATGTAAGGATGAAAAACCCCAGAAAATCCATTGCTTTCTATAAGTATGAAATGTAGTCTTCTACCAAGACCCGAATGTTTTGTTATGATAATGTAGTCTTCTACCAAGACCCGAATGTTTTGTAAGTAAAATGATAGTTTTTCCTTCATTTGATTGACGGGTGGACTTGATTCCATATGGGTCATCGTCGATAGACTGACCAAGTCTGCACACTTCAGACCGATCAAAGAAACAGACAAGATGGAGAAACTTAGCAGAACTTACATTAGGGAGATTGTAAGGCTGCACGGTGTTCCTTTATCTATCATCTCAGACCGAGATAGTAGATTCACTTCGAGGTTCTGGCAGTCATTACAAAGCTCCCTAGGAACTAGGCTGGATATGAGTATAGCCTACCATCCACAGACCGACGGGCAAAGTGAGAGAACTATCCAAACCTTAGAAGATATGTTGCGTGCCTGTGTGATTGACTTTGGAAAAGCTTGGGATACTCATTTACCCCTTGTTGAATTTTCCTACAACAACAGTTATCATACGAGCATAAAGGCAGCTCCATTCGAGGCCCTCTATGGCCGAAAGTGCAGATCCCCTCTGTGTTGGGCTAAAGTTGGTGATACCTAGTTAGCTAAGGGACGAGTTCCCGAAAGCACTCTCACGGGTCCGGAGATCATTCTGGAAACGACAGAGAAGATCGTTCAAATTCGTGAACGATTAAAAGCCTCTAGAGACCGACAGAAAAGCTACGCTGACAAGCGTAGGAAACCATTGGAGTTCCAGGTGGGCGACCTGATGGGTTTTGAGCATTCTAACACTTCCTAAGTGTACATGCAACCCTAATAACCTTGGATCTATGTTTGTCTAATTATCATGCAAAGTTGAATTCCAAGGTTATATTCCTATCTAGCATACATGGGAACAATTTTAACTTGAATCATAGATAGAATAACTTACCTTGTTGTTGCTTGTGTTCCTTGAAACCTTGTGAGCCTAGCACCCCAAGTGTGATGCCTCAAATGCTTCACACAACACCAAATAGTCTTGGAAAGACTCTTGAGATAACACACACTTCTCAAAATCGGCCAAGCCCTCTAGTTTCTTAGTGTAGCCGATTTTGGTGGAGAATATGCTTCTTATATAGTGTTGACACATCTAGGGTTACACCATGTAAACCCTAATGTGTCATGACTCTTCATTTCCATGACCCATGGGTTTGTAACTCCCATGGAGCATCCATGGAGCATCCTATGGGTAGAACCCAACTTGATAATCCATGGAGCCTCTTAGCCCACTATACAAGATATGGATGATTTACATAATCAACCCATATATTTAATTAGTTATCCTTTGATCACTTAATTAATTCCGAATTAATTCTTTGAGCAACTAATCAAATAATATTATTAATATATTAGAACTTATAATATATTAATAATCTCCAAGTGTTATTTCTCTCATTTAGTCTATCCAATTGCATGGTGCCATGCAACCCAAATGGACCATGCCGGGTCAGGTCAAGTACACACCTGAAATAGTTATGGACTTAGACACCTTATCCAACACGACCGAGTCCTACTGAAGGTCTCACCCTGGAAGGGCTTAATACACTTTGGAAAGCGTGGGAAGCTCAATCCAAGATACATAGGGCCTTTCGAGATTCTCGCAAGAATTGGCCCTATGGCTTACAAACTCAATCTACCGCACGAACTCAGTAACGTACATCCTACCTTCCACGTGTCAAACTTGAAAAAGTGTCTATCCGACGAGACTCTTGTTATTCCACTCGACGAGATTGAGATCAACGAGAGCCTCAACTTCGTGGAGGAACCAGTAGAGATCATGGACCGAGAGGTCAAGCAAACACAGCAGAGTCGTATCCCGATAGTGAAGGTGCGCTAGAACGCAAAGCGTGGACCGAAATTCACTTGGGAACGTGAGGATCAGATGAAACTGAAATACCCTCACCTTTTTGCTTAGTTATTTGTAATTTCTTACTTGCTTAAATTCTAATTTCGGGATGAAATTCCTTCTAACGGGGGGATGATGTGACAACCCGAAATTTCCATTCTGTACAAACTATATCACTTCAATAGAAGTTATAGCAGTCACAGTTAACTTTCATACTTTCTGCGTAAGTTTGAGTAATTCAGGGTTTACACTTCAGGAAATATCAGGAGAGTGGGTGCACTAGGGTTTTGTGCAACACTGTTATTCCAACACTCTATTATATTAGAGATCATTTCAGGAATAAAAATATTTTCTGCCAAAAATATTTCAGGACTATAAATAGATTTCTGAACCAAATTCATTCATTATTCACATTTCCAACTAGAGAAAAGCCATTTTCTCTCTCACGGATCTTCGGGTTTTTATACCAAAACGTGAGTAACTCTTTCTAGTAGTGTTAGAATGCTTATTATGTTCTTATAACATGATTTAAATGGCTAAATCATTAGATCTAGGAGTTTACTCCCCAAGGTGTTCTTGGGCGGTAAACTCCCGAAACAAAGCCAAAACCGACCTTTGTGTTATACGACTGCTTTAGACTATTATATATGTGTGTTAGGGACAAGAAAACATCCATAAATCACCCAAGTTTGGGAGTTCACGGCCCAAGAGTTGCATAGGCCGTAAACTGCCTTTTCAATCTCAAAATGGTGTTTTAAGGCCACTAAAGCTTTAAGGCTTTTATCAAGACTAGTACCCATTAAATCTAAGGCCTTAAGCACATCAAAGAACACAAACAAATGAGATTTTACGGCCCAAGTGTATCTTAGGCCGTAAACTCCATAGAAATGGACAAAAGGGCACTTTTAAGGCTCCTAAAGCCTTAGACAATTACCTAGACTTGTTCCTATTTAATCAAGGGCTTGAATCACACCAAAATCACTTAACAAAGTGATTTTACGGCCAAGACATGGTTCTTGGGCCGTAAACTCCTAAAAAGGGCACCAAAGTGTGCCTAATGCCTTCATATGCTTGGAATAAAAGTCTAGAACCTATACCACAAATGCAAAGGACTTGAAAGCATCAAAAACACACCATACTTAGAGTTTATAGCCGTAAAATCTAAGGGGAATGGCCTCAGGGCCGTAAACTCCTAATTGGAGTATTTCTAGACCTTAAACCCCTTCAAGGATGGAACCACCAAGTTAGAATAATTCTAGAAAGCATTTGGGACTTCAAAACACACAAATACCCCATGGTTGGGTGTTTACGGCTGTAAACTCAATAGTTTACAACCGTAAACTCCATGTGTGTTAGTATATGAGGAGTAAACTCATATATGGGGTCCTTTGGAACCCTAAACACAAGTACCTTGTCCCATAATAGCTTAGATGCAATCCTTAGGGCTTAAAACACTTATATAAAGTGTTTATTATGTCTAGGATGTCATAACTTTATCATTTAGTGATTTAAGACTAATTGAATGCATATATGTGTGATTATATGTTCATTAGGATCGTAGTGTGTGTACAAGTCCTCACTTGACACCTAGCAATCCTATACCGTTCAGTTCATCCCAATCACCAACTATAGGTGAGTTCATACCCCTTAATCTATGTTTTAAATGATTTTAAACGTTTTAAGGGGGGGGGGGGGAATACAAGTAGAAAACAGTATTTTATTAAATCAATCTTATGTATTTTGTAACTGTGTTTTCACTCAGTAGATTTCACATATTTCAAAAGGTGACACATGAAGTGGTTTTCTATCTTAAAATACCTTGATAACAAAAGTATTAGTTTTGAAATGTTTATTAAAATGACATCAAGTCATTCATAATTATTGTTCAACACTCCTAGATATCTTGCAAAACCATTATTTTACCTTCTTGAATCAAACTATACTTATGCGCATATGTTCATTATATGATAGAGATTATAGTTTTCATCCTTCGTTCAGTTTCCCACACCCTGGTGTATCGAGGGTGCATAAATCTACTTGAACAACCACTTACCTTCCTGTTAATTATTATAGGGATAGTTAGAAGATATCAAACATTATTACTACTACAAGGAATCACACAAGAGTCAGTTCATTCATGAGTCTGTACTAATACCTTACATGATACATGAGTACACGTACTTAGGATTACATGATACATGAATATGTTTACATATACTTACATGTTACATGAACACACTTACATGAATACCATACAGGAACACTTCTACATAGGTGCATTATCCTCTATTTACTTACCTTGGATACTTGTACTTAGAACTAAGACGATTATTTATTAGTACTTACTGTGTAAATTGTCTTTCCTATCTCGGTTCAATGGGATAGCTAGGCGGGACTTACCATTCCGAACCCCACTGATTAGCACCAGTGGTCGATGACCATCTACGAAGATCTAAGGTTACTACTTATATTAGGTAGATCGATTTGGGACTAACCCTTCCACCCACCTGCTGCTGCTATAGAGGAGAATTGGACAATCTCCAGATGTTCATTAGGTTATACGTTTCGCTTATTGCGATGTTGTGTTACTCCTAGTACCCAACGATGACACTTACATTAATACTTGTTCTAGACAATCTTCGAATGTTCATTAGGTTACATATTTGGCTTAATGCGATTTTGTGTTAGTCCTAGTACCCAGTGACAACACTACAGTAGTACAACTTACATTAATACCTGTTCTGGACAATCTTCGGATGTTCATTAGGTTACATATTTCGCTTAAGGCGATGTTGTGTTAGTCCTAGTACCCAGTGACAACACTTACAGTAGTACATGTTCCTGTTTACTTTATTTGTGATACTTTCACATAAACGATGAGTTAGACTAAGTACTTTAGTACTAATCAAATGAAGGAAAAACTATCATTTTACTTACAAAACATTCGGGTCTTGTTAGAAGACTACATTATCATAACAAAACATTCGGGTCTTGGTTGAAGACTACATTTCATACTTATAGAAAGCAATGGATTGTAAGTAAAATGATAGTTTTTCCTTCATTTGATTAGTACTAAAGTACTTAGTCTAACTCATCGTTTATGTGAAAGTATAAAAAATAAAGTAAACAGGAAAATGTACTACTGTAAGTGTTGTCACTGGGTACTAGGACTAACACAACATCGCCTTAAGCGAAATATGTAACCTAATGAACATCCGAAGATTGTCCAGAACAAGTATTAATGTAATTTGTACTATTGTAAGTGTTGTCACTGGGTACTAGCACTAACACAACATCGCATTAAGCGAAATATGTAACCTAATGAACATCCGAAGATTGTCCAGAACAAGTATTAATGTAAGTGTCATCGCTGGGTACTAGGAGTAACACAACATCGCAATAAGCGAAACGTATAACCTAATGAACATCCGGAGATTGTCCAATTGTCCTCTGTAGCAGCAGCAGGTGGGTGGAAGGGTTAGTCCCAAATCGATCTACCTAATATAAGTAGTAACCTTAGACCTCCGTAGATGTCATCGACCACTGGTGCTAATCAGTGGGGTTCGGAATGGTAAGTCCCGCCTAGCTATCCCATTGAACCGAGATAGGAAAGACAATTTACACAGTAAGTACTAATAAATCATCGTCTTAGTTCTAAGTACAAGTATCCATGGTAAGAAAATACAGGATAATGCACCTATGTAGAAGTGTTCCTGTATGGTATTCATGTAAGTGTGTTCATGTAATAGGTAAGTATATGTAAACATATTCATGTATCATGTAATTCGAAGTACGTGTACTCATGTATCATGTAAGGTATTGGCATAGACTCATGAATGAACTGACTCTTGTGTGATTCCTTGTAGTAGTAATAATGTTTGATATCTTCTAACTATCCCTATGATAATTAACAGGAAGGTAAGTGGTTGTTCAAGTAGATTTATGCAACCTCGATACACCAGGGTGTGGGAAACTGAACGAAGGATGAAAACTATAATCTCTATCATATAATGAACATATGTGCATAAGTATAGTTTGATTCAAGAAGGTAAAATAATGGTTTTGCAAGATATCTAGGAGTTTTGAACAATAATTATGAATGACTTGATGTCATTTTAATAAACATTTCAAAACTAATACTTTTGTTATCAAGGTATTTTAAGATAGAAAACCACTTCATGTGTCACCTTTTGAAATATGTGAAATCTACTGAGTGAAAACACAGTTACAAAATACATAAGATTGATTTAATAAAATACTGTTTTCTACTTGTATTCCCCCCCCCCCCATTAAAACATTTAAAATCATTTAAAACATAGATTAAGGGGTATGAACTCACCTGTAGTTGGTGATTGGGATGAACTGAACGGTATAGGATTGCTAGGTGTCAAGTGAGGACTTGTACACACATTACGATCCTAATGAACATATAATCACACATATATGCATTCAATTAGTCTTAAATCACTAAATGATAAAGTTATGACATCCTAGACATAATAAACACTTAATATAAGTGTTTTAAGCCCTAAGGATTGCATCTAAGCTATTATGGGACAATGTACTTGTGTTTAGGGTTCCAAAGGACCCCATATATGAGTTTACTCCTCATATACTAACACACATGGAGTTTACGGTTGTAAACTATTGAGTTTACAGCCGTAAACTCCCAACCATGGGGTATTTGTGTGTTTTGAAGTCCCAAATGCTTTCTAGAATTATTCTAACTTGGTGGTTCCATCCTTGAAGGGGATTAAGGTCTAGAAATACTCCAATTAGGAGTTTACGGCCTTGAGGCCATTCCCCTTAGAGTTTACGGCCGTAAACTCTAAGTATGGTGTGTTTTTTATGCTTTCAAGTCCTTTGCATTTGTGGTATAGGTTCTAGACTTTGATTCCAAGCATATGAAGGCATTAGGCACACTTTGGTGCCTTTTTAGGAGTTTACGGCCCAAGAACCATGTCTTGGCCGTAAACTCACTTTGTTAAGTGATTTTGATGTGATTCAAGCCCTTGATTAAATGGGAACAAGTCTAGGTAATTGTCTAAGGCTTTAGGAACCTTAAAAGTGCCCTTTGGTCCATTTCTATGGAGTTTACGACCTAAGATACACTTGGGCCGTAAACTCTCATTTGTTTGTGTTCTTTGATGTGCTTAAGGCCTTAGATTTAATGGGTACTAGTCTTGATAAAAGCCTTAAAGCTTTAGTGGCCTTAAAACACCATTTTGAGATTGAAAAGGGAGTTTACAGCCTATGCAACTCTTGGGCCGTGAACTCCCAAACTTGGGTGATTTATGGATGTTTTCTTGTCCCTAACACACATACGTAATAGTCTAAAGCAGTTGTATAACACAAAGGTTGGTTTTGGCTTTGTTTCGGGAGTTTATCGCCTAAGAACACCTTGGGGAGTAAACTCCTAGATCTAATGATTTAGCCATCTAAATCATGTTATAAGCACATAATAAGCATTCTAACACTACTAGAAAGAGTTACTCACGTTTTGGTATAAAAACCTGAAGATCCGTGAGAGAGAAAATGGCTTTTCTCTAGTTGGAAATGTGAATAAGAATGAATTTGGTTCAGAAATCTATTTATAGTCCCGAAATATTTTTGGCAGAAAATATTTTTATTCCTGAAATGATCTCTAATATAATAGAGTGTTGGAATAACAGTGTTGCACAAAACCCTAGTGCACCCACTCTCCTGATATTTCCTGAAGTGTAAACCCTGAATTACTCAAACTTACGCAGAAAGTCTGAAAGTTAACTGTGACTGCTATAACTTCTATTGAAGTGATATAGTTTGTACAGTATGGAAATTTTAGGTTGTCACAAATTGATCTAGTTCACAAAGAAAATGATCATAGAGAAACATGGAGTGCATACTTGGTGCATGGAAAAGCTATTGTATAGAAAAACAAAGTGTACATGCTTGGAGCATGGGACGACTAGTGTTTTTAATTCAAGTATAAAGTTAATAAAACCGAAACAATGAATGATGAGTAATCAGTACGGTGATAAATAAAAGTGGTCTATTTATATTCATAGGGTTTGATACCATATTTGATTCATTTATTCTTGTGTTTCACTTTGCATTTTTGACTTCCATAATAACTAGTTTATTCTTCCGGATGGCTAAGTTATTCAAACCATCCACAATCGGTCATATGTTGGAAGTAGATATGAATCAAGACTGTCATGGGTTGGCTTGTAGAGGTCCAAGTTGGTGGAAAAAGGTGTGCTACAACACTCATGAGTGCTCATAAGTTCTGAGTACTGGATTCAACCCACGCTCATTTGAATCACTTCATGGATTTTATCACGAGTGATCATGAGACAATAATATCTTATATTCTTCAAACATAGAGATATGAGTTGTTACTATGAGTTGGTTGTACATTGATTGCACGAAAACACATTTTGTAACTCGATGTTATAAAACGTGCCTTTGTGTATGATTCAAAAAGTAGTAGAACAAGCCATATGAGTCGAAGTTTATCCATTCCTTTTACCTTCGGGATAAAAGCGATATCTATGGGCCCCTCGATGATTTAATGATGACACAAGTGAGTGCTTGGCCAAGCCAGGACTTATTTGATCTGTTCAATAAGTCAATCGTCATAAATCGCAAATCGTGAAACAACAAATGGATAGAGAGAATGAATATAATCCATGTCTCAGTCCATATGATATCTAAAATGGAGGAATGTATGATCCCTTATCTAATGGTCAAGTCATTGAAAAAGGTCAGAGTTCGTTGACAAGATCAAAGTTCGACAACAGCTTTAAGAGCTACAATTGCCAGTTGGTTTTTGAACTCATACACAATAATAGTTTTCGACTTATCCAAGTGGGAGACTGTTGGATTAATGTATAAGTCCATAACTATATTTGGTATGTACTTGACCCGACCCGACATGGTCCATTTGGGTTGCACTTCACCGGCACAATTTATATGGATAGTCTTTTGAGAATAGTATATTTATGATTTATATTAATATATTATAAGCTCTAATATATTAATATATAATCATATTATTTAATTAGTATCGATCAAGAATTAATTTATAATTAATTAAGTGATCAAAAGGAACTAATTAAATATGGACTCTTAGATATATATGTGTAGTGGGCCAAGTTCATTTAGGTTGGGCTAAGTGTTCATGGATAGTCCATGGATCTTTAACCCACGGATCCTAGTAAATGAAAGGTCATGGGTAATAGGGTTTAACCCTAATCCTCCACACTATATAAAGGGTCTTATGGTTCATGAAATTAGGCTAGTGGCTATTGTGGATACACTAAAGAAGGAAATAACCAATTTCATAAGTGTGATCCAAGTATCCATATTCTCTAAAGGTTTTCCAAAGTGTTTTGGTGATTTATTATTCCACTTGAGGCTTTAACACTATTGGGGCTAAGCTCTTAAAGTTCAAGACTTCAGGCTTCATTAAAAGTTATGTATTCTAACTTGTTATGTTACCCAAGTATCAAGGATTTTATGCTAGATAGGGTAATACCTTAGAATATTCATATTTGTCATGTATAATAGAGAATACATAGATCCAAGGTATTTAGGGTTGCATGTATACTTAGGAGTGTTAGAATTTTCAAAACCCAACTGTAAAGTCTCTTTAAAAAACTTTAGTTCCAACCCCTAGAATTTTAAAAGTTAAAATTCAACCCTTATGCTTTATATACTATAAGTTAATAACATATATATATATATATATATATATATATATAT
The DNA here is from genome assembly GCF_051521515.1 of Lactuca serriola. Taxonomy (NCBI): domain Eukaryota; kingdom Viridiplantae; phylum Streptophyta; class Magnoliopsida; order Asterales; family Asteraceae; genus Lactuca; species Lactuca serriola. The sequence continues at coordinate 302,895,998 of NC_136415.1, read as the reverse complement.
ATATATATATAAGATCAATTTGTTTTACCGTCAGTAGGCCTCATTCAGGAAGTCGGTCTATAATGGGGGTATAAGGTTGTTTCCTATAAAATGGCAGCTTAATGGGTGTCCACTCTTACCCACCGCTTCCTTCATTGGTGGAGGTTCGTTAGCCGAACGGGTAGTACAATGACTTTAATTCTCATTAAAAGTATAATGATTATAAAGTAACTAAATGTTTTATAAATTCCCAATCTTAGTTACTTTAGGAAAATGTGAATTTGGTGCTAACCCATGAAATTACACTTTACACCTTGCTTAAGTTGTTAGTGGAGCGCGTGTGGTTAAGTGACACACTAACTTGGATTTAACAAGGTGGGAAAAGGGTGGCATAAGGTTTATCATAGATTGGTGGAGCGCATGTGGTCAACCTGAACATCGATTAGGTGATAAACATTAAGAGTACCAAGTATATTTGCATGGTTATCCACACCTTTTTTTGGTTATCGGCATCCCAGTCACAAAACTTGAAGGACACAATCGAGATTGAAACATGCCATTGAAAATTTCAATGAATCTCAAAAGAATCTAGGAGTTTCAAAACCAATTAAAACCTAATAATACATTTTTTTTTCATGGTGGAAATTGGTGAATCGTTATTCACCTACCTTCTAACATTTTATAGCTTGGATTAAGGCATCCCTCTTCTAAGTTATAAAATATTATGTTGGGTCCTATCCTTAATATTACATTTGGGTGTGTTATTAAGAACTATATTTATATCTAATTTAAACTTCCCTTTCTTCTTTTTCAAGATGTCTTCCAACAATGTTGCTTCTAGCACAAACGTTACCGGCTCCTTCTCTCTATTGAACCTTTTTGGGAGGGTCATCTTTGATGGGAATAATTTCAATGATTGGATTAGGAACACAAGGATGGCAACTCGCTATGAGGATAAGGAATATGTCATCGAAAAGGAGCTGAAGGAGCTTAATAAATCTTCGGCTACTGTAGAGGAGAATGTTGATTTCAGGACTCATGAGAGAGATTTATCCTTTTGACAACCGAGCTCCAAGTGTCCTATGAGGACATTTATCCTTTTGAGATGCACCAGGATTTGATGGAAAGATATCATCAGAGTGCTCGTCAAGAGCGATATGAAATAATCTCCTCCATGATAACAACCCGGATGAAAGATGGTGAACCCGTCACGTGCCACATGTAGAAAATACAATGGTTTTTGGATCGTCTGATGAAGTTGAATGTGAACTTTCACGAGGAGTTGGCAATTGATATCGTATTGCACTCCTTACCTTCTTGTTATGAACAATTCCGAATGACCTATCATATAAACAAGGGGGAGGTCACACTCAGCAAACATCAAGGACTTTTGAAGACCGTTGAAAGTGGTCTTAAAGGTAAATCGGTTGTTACTACTTCTACTCCTACCACCGCCCATGTTCTGGCTATCGGGCAAGGTAAATGGAAGAAGAGGAAAAGCCCTTCGAAGGGTAACAAGGGAAAGTCTCTTGATGTCTCCTCTTCAAGAAGAACCAAAGGTGGTTCTGTAACTCCTTCTGCCAACCCTGAAGAGGTTGAATGCTTCTATTACCATGAAAAGGCACACTGGAAGCGAAACTGCCAAAGTACTTACAAGATGTTAAGGATGGGAAAGTAAAACCCAACCATGCAGGTATTTACACTATATTGTCTAATAATCCACCATATTCTAATTCCTGGGTCCTTGATACAGGTTGTGGTATTCACATATGTTCTGATATGCAGGGACATATGCAGGGACTTAGAAGAAGTGAGAATATGGAGAGTGGGAAGATAAACTTGATCATGGGGAATAGGAAAGCTTCACCTGTCACTAAGATTGGAGTTTATTCTTTGTTTCTAAGTAGTGGGTTAAGATTAGATCTGAATAAATGTTGTTACTCATCTGAAATGGCGAGAAAAATTATTTCCTTTCATGGTTTGTGCAAAAAAGGATTTACTATTTCAATTGATAATGAATGTGGTGGTATTAATGCTTTCTATAATAATGTTCTTTATTTTAAATCATTACCTTGTAATGGTGTATATGAAACTGTGTCGGTTGTAGACAACCTAGGAACTAATGTGTTCTGTATCGATTCTTCCACTGATTTGGATAAATCATTATGGCATGTGTCCTCTTGGACATGTGAGAAGGAAACGCATAGGCCAACTCCAAAAGTATGGAGTCTTGGAGTCATTTGACATAAAGTCACATGATAGTTGTGAATATTGTTTACTTGGAAAAATGACAAAGTCACCTTCACTAGTACCTATGCTAGGGGTGATGAGTTGTTAGATATTGTACATATAGATGTATATGTACCCTTCAGAACCGCCACAAGGGATGCTAACCGCTTCTATGTGACTTTTACAGACGATTATAGTAGATATGGCTATGTATACTTAATCAAGCATAAGTCAGAAGCCTTTGAAAAAGTTCAAAGAGTTTAAACAAGAAGTGGAGAATCAGTTGGGCAGGTACATTAAGATGCTTCGATCCGATTGAGGTGGTGAGTATCTTAGTACAGAGTTCCTTGACTATCTTAAGGAATGTGGGATTGTCTCACAATTGACACCTCCCAAAATACCACAACTTAATAGTCTAGCTGAAAGTCGTAATCGAACCTTGTTGGACATGGTTCGTTCCATGATGAGTCGAGATTCACTACCAATCTCATTTTGGGGGTATGCCTTAGAGACTACCACCCATATCCTTAATCTAGTCCCTACTAAAAAGGTTGTAAAAACACCTCACAAGATGTGGACTGGGAAAGCTCCCAATTTGGACCACATCAAGAGTTGGGGTTGCGAGGCTTTCATGAGGTGCGAGACTCACGATAAGCTCAAACCTCAAAGTGAGTAGTGTATTTTCATCGGCTACCCATATAAATCCTTTGGTTACCTCTTCTAAACACCAAGTGATAATGTGGTCTTTGTGGCAAGGAGAGGACTCTTTTGCGAGAGAGATTTCATAAGCCAAGGAAATAGTGGGAGGCAAATTGACCTTGATGAAATTCAAGATTCAAGTGGTGAAGGAACCTCAAATCCTAGCAATCAACCTGAGGTGGAAACTCTTGTTGATCCAACTGACGAGTCTATACCTCTAAGGCATTCCTCGAGAGTTAGGAATGCACATGAGCATTACTATGGTTTCCATATTACTACGGAAGGTGATATACTTATCATTGATAGTACAATAGTAAGTTTGGATGAACCCAACAGCTACACAAAAGCCATGGCAGGCACCGAGTCTGCTAAATCCAAAGAGGCTATGGATAGCGAGATACAGTCCATGTATGACAATAAAGTTTGGAACTTGGTTGACAATGTATCAGGTTGTAAGACAGTCGGGTGCAAATGGATCTTCAAAAAGAAGACCGACAAGGATGGGAATGTACACACTTATAAGGCGCGACTAGTCGCAAAGGGCTTTTCTCAAACTCCAGGAGTTGATTATGATGAGACCTTTTCACCAGTAGCGAAGTTTAAGTCTGTTAGAGATATGTTAGCCATTATTGCATTTCATGATTATGAAATATGGAAAATGGATGTCAAACCCGTTTTCCTTAATTGAAAGTTGGCTAAGGATGTTTATATGAGTCAGCCATAGGGTTTGTCAGCACAGAGTACCATATTAGAGTGTGTAAGCTTGAGAAATCCATCTATGGATTGAAACAAGCATCTCGTTGATGGAATCTTTGTTTCGATGAGAAAGTCAAAGAGTTTGGTTTTTCGAGGAGCGAAGATGAGTCCTATGTATATGTAAAGGCTAGTGGGAGTATAGTTAGTTTTTTAGTATTGTATATGGATGACATACTACTCAAAGGAAATGACAACCCAACTCTGCAGGATGTGAAGTCTTTGCTTGGGAAGTGTTTCGCTATAAAGGACCTCGGAGAAGCTACCTATATCCTAGGGATAAGGATTTTGAGAGACATGAATAAGAGACTAATTGGACTTAGTCAAAGTACCTACTTGGATAAGGTGTTGAATAGGTTCAGCATGCAGGATTCCAAGAAAGGAGATTTACTGATCCAGAACAACACCAGACTGAGTAAGACTCAAAGCCCGAGTACAGAGGCTAAGATAGCTGAGAAGAGTCGAGTACCGTATGCTTCCACTGTAGGTTCAATCATGTATGCTATGACTTGTACTCGTCCTTATGTGGCTTTTGCTTTGAGCATGGTTAGAAGATATTAGGGGAACCCAGGCAAGGCTCACTGGACTACAATAAAGAACATTCTCAAGTACCTATGGAGGACTAAGGACTAGGTCCTTACCCTCGGTGGGAGTGATGACTTGAGAGTAGTAAGGTATAGTGATGCTAGCTTCCAAACTGATAGGGATAATTTCCTTTCTGAAGTCAGGTTGGGTCTTTACCTTAAATGGAGGAGCAATTACATGGAAAAGTTCCAAGCAGGAGACAGTGGCTGATTCAACTTGCGAATCAGAGTGCATAGCAGCAAGCGAGGTAGCAAAGGAGGAGTTATGGCTAAAGAAATTCATTGGAGACCTTGGAGTAGTACCAGCTATAAAGGAGCCTATGGAGATTTTCTGTGATACTAAAAGTGCGATACTAAAAGTGCAGTTTCCTTAGCCAAGGAACCAAGGGATCACGGAAGATCCAGACACATTGACAGAAAATAGCATTTCATTAGACATCGAATAGAAGAAGGACTCCTCGTGGAAAAGAGGGTATCATCGGATAAGAACCTAGTTGATCGCCTCACAAAGGGACTGAGTAGGCTTAAGCATCTTCAGCATGCGAGGCGTCTTGGGCTAAAGGATGATATTAGTTTTAGAAATTAGATAGCTTTTGAAATTTGTAAACTGTAATTGACATTTGATGATAAATAAAAGTTGTTATTTATTTATAAGTAAACTGTTACTATCTTCTGTCAATCGTTTACTATCATTTCAATTTTTTCATGTTTTGACTTCCAAAATAATTATGTTATAGTATATCATATTATTCAAACCATCCATAGTGAATCATAATTTGGAAGTAGGTAATGAGGCAAGACTGTCATGAATGGGTCTGCAGTTTGTCTGGGACAAAGGGCCTGCAGTGTTCATGAATACTCCTCGAATAGTGATTCGGGTATTGGATTTAACCCACGCTCACTTGTGTCACTTCATGGAATTTATCTCGAGTGATCGTGAGACGGTAATATCATATAAGTCTTCAAACCTAGAGATATGAGTTGGTGACTATGAGTTGGTTATACATTGATTGTACGAAAACAAATTTGTAACTCGATGTTATAAAACGTGCCTTTGTGTATGATTCAACAAGTAGTAGAACAAGCATATGAGTCGAAGTTTATCTGTTCCTTTTAGTCCTTGGAGGATTAAAAGCGATATCTGGGCCCCTCAATGAATTTTTTTGACCTATGTCCCGGGCACGGTCAGAACTAAATTGATGTTATTGATTAAGTTCTATGTCAAACAAATCGGAAATCGGGAAACAAACTGCTGAACAATAAGTACGACATTGCTCCATGTATTTGTCCGGCTGATATCTTGAGAGCAGATGACTATAGGATCACTTATCTTAAATGGCAAGTCATTTTAGTTCCGCGAGACTTAGAAAGAGTTACGATTACTGAAAGGTTCCTGAAGACATACTTGCAGTTATAGTTATTAGACTTATCCAAGTGGGAGACTGGTGTTTAAGGTGTCTAAGTCCATAACTATTTTTGGTATGTACTTGGCCCAGTTGTCATGGTCCATTTGGGTTGCATGGCATCATGATAATTGGATAGACAAAATTAAAAGAAGAATACTTATGATTTGTTAATATATTATAAGTTATAATATATTAATATGAAATCATATTATTTAATTAGTATTGATCAAGAATTAATTTGGAATTAATTTTGTGATAAAAAAGAGACTAATTAAGTATATGGGGTTGATTGTGTAAATCATCTATTCTTATATAGTGGGCTAATGATCTATGGTTTATTGGATTGGGCTAAAACCCATTGGGTGCTCCATGAATGCTCCATGGAGGTTAAAACCCATGGATCATGGAGCAAATGAAAAGCCATGTTAATAAGGGTTTACATGGTGTAACCCTACTTGTGACACACTATATAAAGACCCTATAAGCTAGCAAAATCGGCACTAAGAGACTAGAACAACGAGGCCTAGCCGATTTTAAGTGATAGTGTACTTCTCTTAATGTTATTCCAAGAGTTTTGGTGTTGTGTGAAACATTTGAGGCATCACATTTGGGGTGCTAGGTTCACAAAGATCTTAAGGAATCCAAGCAACAAGAAAGGTATGTTCTTCTACTAGCTTTTATGTTTCAAGAACCTTGGAAAAATCAAATTTGCATGTATCTTAGTAAAACATAGATCCAAGGTTTATAGGGTTGCAAGTACACCATAAGATTGTTAGAATGCTCAAAACCCTTCATGTAATCCATGTCTCATGTCCATACAATATCTTGTAGAACGGTGGGATATTTGATCACTTATCTAAAGGACACATAACTGACTAGATCAGAGTTCAACAACGACTTTTGAAAGCTATGATTGCTAGTCAAATTTTGAAGTCACACTTGCAATCATAGTTATTAGGCTTATCCACATGGGATAATGTTGGATTAGGTGTCTAAGCCCATAACTATAATCGGTATGTACTTGATTTAATAGTAGCATGGTCCTTTTGGGTTTTCTTCTCTCATGCAACTTGACAGGATGACTTTTGGAGAGAGAGATTGAATTTATTATTTGGAATAATAAATTAGAATAATTGATTTATTAATGTATTATGAAAATAATATATTATTTAGAAATCATATTATTGATTAGTACTTGATCAGAAATTAATTTGTAATTAATTTTTTGATTAAATGAACTAATTAATAATGCAAGGGATGTGTTGCAAATCATCGACATAATTTGGGGGGAAAGAGACACAACACTAAACCAAAAATGAAGATAGAAAGAAGGAAGAAAATAAAAATGTGGATTTTATCAGATAGGGTACGCCCAGGAGCACTGAAGAAGAATCGAGGATCTGCTCAAAGTGGTGGAGTTGGAAACCCCTGTGGTAACAAATAGAGGAGGAACGTGAAAGTAAGTGAAAAGAACACATATAACGAAATAGAGTAACAGAAATAAAGTCCCTATTGATGGAGAAAAACGGTGAAATAAAGAGAAATCAACGTGCAGACACACAATATAGAAAATGGCAAAATATACCACCTAAAAGAAACAAGTCAGGATTGTAAAAGCAAACATAGATGGAGGACGAATTCTTCCAAAAGCTTAGGAACTTCATTGTTCCTAAGCATAGGCTTATATATATATATATATATATATATATATATATATATATATATATATATCTTTACTATCTTATAAAAGAAATCTTACTATTTCTATAAATAGATTGAATATAATAATATTATTTTTTTAAGACGTCCAAATGTTTAAGCTTAAAGTACAACAAACTATCAATAAAATAATATTAAATTTAAGTTGTCCAAATCTTCAATGTGAATATACTATCAGTCGATGCATATTTTTCCTTAGTTTGACCCAGCCTCTTTAATCGATGATTGAGTCTCGTTGGATCCCTATATACCGGATGGTTAATTAAGTTCTCTAGGTTTAAATTTTCAAATCCCCATTTTTTCGTCCCTTATCAATATATCTTGATCTCTACTTTTGTTTCTATAGACGTATAACCTTTCTTCCCATTAAAAACACACGCTTTTAAAATGGGGAAAAAGGTGTTTTCTTTCAATCTTTCTTGCATCTCTTTCGCTCACAAACCGTAGTCGTACCCCTTACTCTTACTATCTTTCTACGCACCACCTAAACGCGACTACCACCACCACCACCATTTCCCCCTCTGTCACTGTAAACTAAAGACGTCGCTGCCTTCTTCGTATACCATCTGTCGCAGACACACGTTTATTACCACTCATCGTCGTCTCAACCTTTTGCTAACGACCGGAAGTAAGTGTCACTCACCGTATCTTAATTCGGTCGACGCTATCATGTTGATAATGTAAGTATCTAGATCTGCATCTATTTTTAGTTGCGTCTTTGCTAACTGTTTACCTTCTCCCACTCTCTCCCTCTAAATCCTATTTCTAATTGCGTATGTGTTTTTAACTGCAGGTATCTATTTAACTATGTGTGTTTGTTGATTTCATAGGTCATAGGCCAACGTGTTTTTCGCCCGGAGACACCTTAATCAGAGACAATACAAAGTAAGTCCCATCACTTTCCTCTCTGTATATGTCACCCTAATCTCTGTATATGTCACCCTAATATGTGTGACTGTGTCTACAACTAATTTATCTTTGATAGTGACGCGCGAGAATCAAAAAGGCCTTCATTATGTAAGCATTTCGGTATGCAGAACAAACCTTCATAAAACGGAACTACATCCTCGCTCTTTGGAGATCAGAGACAGCCCATGACAGCCATGGACTATTGCTTTCTTGTCACCACCCTCAAGGTAAGATTGTACATAAGCTTTTGATCACACCCTCTATATCTCACCTTTTTACTTACAAAAAACAAGTTTTGACTTTTATTAAATCATCTGCTTCTGTTTTATGGTTTAAGGTGAAACACTATAAGATTTAAGGTGCTATTGTTCAAAGACACAATTCTCTCTCTCTCTCTCTCATAATATATGTTGAATTTTTTTTGTTTATGAAAACCACATTTTAACAAAGCAGAACATTAGCTGCAGTCACACAATGGTTAGTTTATGTACTTTGAAAACATATTGCTCTAACTTGTTTCTTCAAAGATAATACACTATCAACTAATAAAATGTCATATTTGAAATCCCAAGTATATCACTATTATGGTTACGGTTATTTGAAGCCAATGATGTTTTTTATAGTTATTTAATTTTATATTTGAAACTAAATTACATAATCCTAAATTAACAACATTTGTTATTTTTTATTGTATGGAGTAAAAAAGAAGATATAGATGGCAGTCATGATGATTTTGTTCCTCATGTTTGGACCAGTTGAAGGGAGAGTTGGCGTACATCTTGGCTTATCCAGAAGGAACTTATTTTATACAGGCTCAATTTGTATTGGTAGATTGCTTAAGAAACAGGTGCATTGTATTTTTAAGCCCCTCAGTCTAACTATATTAATTGTACTCATATCAAGGTTATTGTGTAGTTGTTTACTCTTTTTTCAAGTAGTGTAAACAAACTGTATGGGAAAAGTTGTTTTCTGGTTTACAATCACGGACACACACATATGGACATAAATTACTAATATTTGAACTTACGTTTTGCTATTTACTCAGGTTCGGATAAACAACCCAACTGATCGCTTACCTTTCTTTACAACAAGGCCTATTTGACAAGGAGTAATGGTTGTAATATGCTTTAAAATATTCTCTTTACTAAGTTTCTCGACAATTTTGTCTATATCAAGTTTTGCATAAAGTTTTACACAATATCTAATCGTAAGTTATTCATATATCATATTTGAAATCTTATATTTTTTTTAGTTTTTGTTGATTTTGAAATGTTTAGAGGATGACCGATCTAATACATATCCATATGAAGCACATATACCATGTCGATTTGCTTCCTAATGAGAGATCCTTTTTTGTTTTAGTTTTGATCGAATTGTTCGGATATACTTTGTTTATTTATAGATAATGAGAAAAAGACATTTTACTTATTATTTTTTCATTGAATATCATGTGTGTATAAACTTTGTGTTTGATGTATATATTAAATTATTTTTAATTGTTTTATTTAAATTGATTTATGTTGCAAGTATATTATGTATTAAAATTAAACTCATACACTGTTGTGACCACTTTCCTCCATGAAATCTACCATTGCCTCCGTATTCCATGAAACCGGTTGGCTCCATGAAATCAACATTGCAGCTAGGAGCCCGAACAAATAGAGGATGAGATTAATGCTAGAGAAATAAAGAGGATGTGGATATGAGACAAGGATGGTGAGACGATAACATCATCGAAGGAGTGAAGGTAGCATTGTTCTTACAAATGTTTTTCTCCAAAATGTCAAAAGGATTTTGAAGAAAGAAAACTAATTTACTTTTAAAAAGTATTTTCCAAAATGCAACTAATTTCCGTATGTTCTTAAAAACTCTATGAACTTTATTATTGTGTCGTAGTTCGAGATAACCGGTAGCATGCAAGAACATTGTCTCCGACCTTTGTGAGATGCAATCAAATTCCGATACATTTCACGTTCTTTGGAAGATGACATGCTTCCGTATAGAAATTATATCTAAGACGAATATAATCTCCAAAAGAAACTATTTGACGAAATGAGACTATTCTTGCTGCAAAACCGACTAATAGCAATATGTATTTCTTTTGTGTTCCTTGAAATATAATATAGATTTTCGATTAAAACTAATTGCCGAAAGAAACTAATTGTCCAATGAAACTATTGTTGACGCCGCATTGCGCGGGTAGACGGCTATTATATATATATATATATATATATATATATATATATATATATATATATATATATATATATATATATATATATATATATATATATATATATATATATATATAGATATATAATTCAGTCGTGCAAGAAAACTAAATACTCCATCACTTGAGACACGTTAAGAATTTTTACACATTCTCCCTAACAACCAACCATGATTTGCAAAAATAAAAGAATTATAATGTCTCCAACAAATGTGTCATTTCAAAGTCCTAACTTTGTACATTTGGTTGTTGTAATCATCTCTTTACAGTAAGGATGGCACATGGTGGTATGGCCACGTTCATGCCAAGATGCTAATTGTCTTCAATTTAATCATAATAAAAACATTTTTAATGTTGAAAATCTCGAAGTTTTTAAATGGAAATTTATTGCAGTTAAAAAAGGTATGAAATTTAGTCCAAATGTTTTTTTATTTCTTTAATCGTTTCCAATATATATATATATATATATATATATATATATATATATATATATATATATATATATATATATATATATATATATATATATATGGGTGAGGTTCGTTTACAATTCATAATTTCCCGAAAACCTGAGAACTAAAATTAACTAATTAAGGAAATGATCGTCATTTTACCAATCTTATTTAATGTTTATTTTTTTGTGTTATTAAAATATTAATAAAAATGTATACAGATACTATTATAAATCAAATTTTCAGATTTTTTTAAAAAAAATTTAGCTTTCGATTTTTTTTTAAATTAACGTTTTTTAAAATTTTTTAAAAAACATTAATTTAAAAAAGAAAAAAAAAATACTTTTTTAAGAAATCTGCAATTTTTAATTAACCGTAAATTTTTAAAAATCTGTAAACTTAAAAAAAAAAACTATAACTTTTTTAACCAAAAAAAATCGACGCTTTAGATGCATATACTCCTATTTTTTTAGTGTATATATTCATAGTATTTATAATATTCCTATGTAAATCATAAAAAAAAATCATTTTTATTTAGTAATCTATAAACACAATAGTAAAAGTATTTTTTTTGATACAAAATAAAATATAATAAAAAAATGCTACAAAATTCAAAGAGTTTTCATGTCTTCGTGTCAAGATTTCATATTTTCTTCATTTTATCACTTTTTACATCTTCAATATTTTCGACAAATCATCCAAATCTTCAAGAAAATTTTTAAAAAAAAATCGATTAATGCAAGAACACTTATAAAAATGCGTATGTGTATATCATGCAAGATTTGCATGTGATTATATAGTGTGATATTCACATGTGATTGTATCTTTTAAGATTCAAATGTGAAATTCGCAATAAAATTAATAATAATAATAATAATAATAATAATAATAATAATAATAATCATTAATGAAGAACACTCACATAAAATGCATGATTCCATAGAGACTTTATTCATTTATGATTTACTTGTGATTTACATGTGAATCACATGTAAATCATATGTGAATCAAATGTAATTCATTTGTAATTTACATGTGAATCACATGTAATTCATATGGGATTCACTTGTTATTTACATGCGAATCACATGTAATTTACTTGTAATTTATATGTGAATCACATGTAATTCAAATGTGATTCACATGTGAATCACATGTAACTTATATATGATTAAATTGTGATTTACATGTGAATCACATGTAATTCATTTATAATTTACATGTGAGTCTCATGTAATACATATGTGGTTTACATGTAAATCACATGTAATTCATATGTGATTTACATGTGACTTCATATGTGACTTACATGTAATTCATATGTGACTTACATGTAAATCACATGTAATTAATATGTGATTAACTTGTGATTTACATGTGAATCATATGTAATTCATATGTGATTCATTTGTGATTTACATGTGAATCACATTTCATTCATATGTAAATTCATTTTGTGAATCACATGTAATTCATATGTGATTCACTTGTGATTTACATGTGAATCACATATGATTCATATGTAAATTCATTTTCATCACATTTTATGGAAAAAAAGCTCATGAATTTGAATTCTAATAACTGAAGTTTTTATTTCAATTGTAAGCATTCAGTTTATCATGTTAATGAGATTAGAATTCCATTGAGACTCAAAAAAAACATACCTAACAAAGAAGACCTAAACATGCCTTTCACCTCTATAACTTCTCAAGTGTCCTTCAACATATGAGTTATATGTGCAACCACCTAATGCATATCTCCGTGTTTTGCCTAGAGAAATTGTCACATCCCCGAACCGGAATGGCAGAAACGTCTGGGGGCGGATGACATCATTGCATAATATCATAACAATTGAATATAAATGAAACAAAGCATTACAACCATTGCATTGAATATTTAATAATTCTACATTGTATTCAAATATTGTTTACATGATATCAGATGCATTTAGAAAAAATGAATAACGTGATGTGACGACGTCCCATCCTCCAAAAATTCTCATGGTTACCTGTTTCGCTGATTTCTTGAAATACAAGTGATGTTGAATGGTGTCAAAAATTAAGTTGGTGAGTTCATAAGCATTTTGGATGAAAAACAGTTTGTAATGTTTCATGAGAATAATAGTGTATACTTCTAGAGAATCTAATATTTCCATAAAAATGAGTTGTAAGCTTTAAGTACCAAGACTAAAAATGTAACTAATATTATACTATAAAATGATGTAAATAAGTTTTATCTTTATATAAAACTACTTGAAATGTATGTTACCCCGTGAACCAAATGTGTTGTTGATACCCTATGTGAGTTATTATAACCATGCTAATACGACTAGTAGTCTGGACGACGTGCTTTGGGCGTCGGAACAGTTACCACATTTGTCACCCCAGACCTACCGGTCTAACTGTAGCTAATAGTTTAGGTGCAGGTTTGTCAATCCTGTATAGATCTATAAACAAGTGCCACACTCTCTTTATAAGAGACTCTGGTTATAACTCAGGACATTAGTTTGTACTCTGGTAGGTACGGTGAATCCAAAGGTCTCACAACCAGTATCAATCGATTTACGTGAACTAGACACTCCTTCTTCTTGTAAATGAAATAATTATATGTTTCTTATGAAATGATAGTGTAATGTTTGTGACTCTCAAACTATGCCAGTTTTAGTTTATCTTGTTTGCTTGATGCAACTTTTTATATAATCTTTTATATAGATATAATGTTATTATCTTGTTTCCCAAATATATGGTCAAACATAATATTTTTGGGTTGTAACCCACCAAGATAGTAAAATGACTACAAAGTACCTCTTTTTGTTAGAAAGACTATCTTCAAAAAAATAGTTTCCAATATTATGTTGTTTTACAAACCATAATTTTATTATGACTTTTATAACATAGGAAGTGTTTGTTCTTGTTAGTTTTGCATTTGAAAACAAATATATCACAAATATTTGTATAAAGCTTTGTGATAATCATATCTTGTGCATATAATGGCTTATAGTTCAACAAAAAGATAAAACATGCAAGTATTTGTCTAATAAACCAATTTTGACTTGTATTCCCCTCTCCCCCCAAAAAAAACATGAAAACTTCGAAAAAAAATGAGGGAATGAACTCGCCTTGAGTGGATTTGTGGGTTGTTTGAAGAGATGAGGTGAAGATTTGACGCTTAAATTCTTGGATGAGGTTATTGAACTTCTTCGAAATGGTATTATCCTAAGGATTTAACACATGATAATTGTAACGCCCGTAGATCCAGGATAGTCAATTTACAGATACTAGGGGTCGAAAACGAATTTTTGAAAAACGATTATTTAGAATAAATAATCTTAAATAAGTTGTAGAATATGTCTCAAGGGTTCTGTACAGATAAAGAATGCCCAAATCCGAGTTATAACGAAGAAGTTATGGCCCGTCGAAGTTTTACAGCAAATCTGGCACGACACCGGGAGACGTAAATAATGAATTTATGATAGAGGACTTTTTAGCCTTAGTGAGATAAACAAAAGTTGTAGTTTACGTTAATCCGAGAACATACAAAAAAGAACGCCCAAATCTGACTTCGTATGAAGATGTTATGAATTTTCTAAGATTTGGCATAGCAGTGCACGACGCGAAACTTGAATTTTAGTTCGAGCAGTTTTTCGCCTATGCGACCTAAATGAGAGTTGAATATCTCATTAATAGGAACTCAACAATAAAAAGACAGAAGAAAACGCAGTCCGTATGTAGAAGTTATGAATTTTACGCGGACATTTAACAACATAATGTCCTCCTATTATTAAATTTAAGATCGGTCGAGAATTAGCCGATGGAGTATAAATGAAAGTTGTAGATCTTGTTTTTACCTACACATGGATATAAACAATGTCGAAAAAGAGCTCGTATGCTAAAGTTACGGGGTTTAGAGGTCGACAGGGTGCTGTGCGAAATCGGGTGACGTAGCTGAATATGGGCCAAGGCAAGCCACCAGAAGGTGACATGTGGCATGGAATCGATGAGTAGGAGAACGTACTTGACGAGTAGAGCTATTTTCCAACCTATAAATAGAGGTGTCGGGTTCCCTCATTCTTCACACCATCCCAACTTCATTTTCTGTTTCTATACTCTCTCTCTCTCTCTCTCTCTCTAGGCTACCTTAAGCCCCCTAAAGTCTAGGTAAACCCCCTAGAACCCGATGGAAGCTCTGAGCTCCTGAAGCCCTGAGAAAAGAGCCTTTCAGCTCGGGAAGGCTGCTCCAGCAAAGCCCGGTTTTGCAAAAAAACACGCTGTAAGTGAGCTACATCTACCATGTTGTTAGTATATCTTATGTTTTAATATAGTAATGTTATTAGGACATTACAATAAGTATTTGGGATATTATTATGAGTTATATAAGTGTTGTTATAATATTTTTTAACCACTCGCGGTACGGGGAAACTGGTTTACAGGGCTGCATAGGGTTGTTGGATTTCAGAAGTGCCATATGCCAAAATGGTCCTGCCCTCCGGTGTTTAATCTAGGGCCCCTGTCTATATATATTGGTTGAGAAATATTGTTTGATGCTTATATAATAGTAATAATAGCAAGACTATTAATTAGTCTCGGTGAATATTAGGCTAAACTCTAGGGGTAATGATACTAGGTTTTGTCCAAGGGAAATTGTTTTAACAGTAACGAAGTGCTATCTGAGTACCGAGTCCTCACCTTATCAAGTGAGTGCGTAGTTACTTTCATCTTACACATAGATATGAAGTATTTTATGTAAACTACATGGTATGTGTGCATATTATCTGTATACTTGCTATATATGCTGGATGAACGATTTTATACAAGTTTTATATGATTCAAACTGTATATGTATTTATATCTACATAATATGTTGGGTAAAACATTGGCAGATGAAATATGAGTTGGACGACAAGTTGAGAGGTAATATAGACCATGAGGTAAGGATGAGAGGTGGACAAGGTGAGAAGCCTTTTTTTCCAAATGTTGGCCCCGTCATCTAGCAAAGTATGGATGACAACCACTTAATCTTCTAGACAGTCCAGTGGAACACTAGCAGGCTCAAAACCTGTAGGTGTTGTGAACGATGTGTTCACCGGTGCACTCTAAAAACCCATTGACCTGTATTGTGAGAGGACTCTCGAAAACGATACTGTCAATAAGCGAGATAACCCTGGCAGATGCGCTTAAAGGAATCTACCAGCAGAAGCGCTTAATAGAGAACCTCATAACCCCGACGAATGCACTTAAAGGACTATACCACCAGATGCGTGCCATAAACAATGTCACAATTCTGGAAGTTGCACCTAAGTGATAATATTAGCAGTTGTGCATGACAGATGTGTCATTAACAACGATGGATTTCATGCCTATTCCTTATGATAATCCTTAGGAATGAATGAACGAGGAATAATTGATTCTTAAGGTAGATCTTTATGAGTAAATAAGATAATGGGGATGGTTAATTGGTTTGATTGATTGTTTGATGATTAAAATAATGATTATATTATTGTGGTTTGAAAACCCTATGTAATCACTATGTTTCCCAACCTGACCCACTCAAGCTTATTTAAATCACAGGTGCCGATACGAAGTTACATTACACCGAGAGATTAAAGAGGTGTATATCACTAATGTAAATAAATGAAAGTTCTGTTTATGGTTATGTTTATGTATTTACGATGACATCCCAAATGTTTTAAAATGAATAAAAATACTTTTATTCGGAAATGTTTTGATAACGTATTTATCATGTTTTACTGGGAACAAATTTCGCAACATTTTTATTAAAATAGGTACTTTGACTTTTATAAAGCATAAACAAAATCAGTCTTTTCTGGCCTTGAAAATGGGGATGTCACAGTTGGTATCAGAGCATTAGTTTAAGCAAACTAGGAATAAGGATTTATTTCTAGACTTAAACTTAAAATGCTAAGCGATGATCGTGAGGAGTGTGTCTAATATATTTTAGGAAGTACACCTATATAGACGCTAAGCACTAGCTTAATTAGGGAAGATGCTTAAAATGATTTTATGTGATAGATGCTTTGTGATGCTTTATGCTATCATTTGATCGGATCTATGGTCTGTTACCGACCGGATCAGAAAATTTTATGTGTTCAGATTTCTAAACATTTAATTACGGTATTAGAACTGACATGTATATTTTTGGAGTATTGGGGAGATTTACATGTCGATCGTAAATAAAATCTTTCCTATCTAAATTATTGTGACTACAAGCCAAACGTTTAAATTGGTGTATAGATCAAAATGGAAAGAACCCGTGGTAGAGCAGAGAACGCGAATGGGAACAGGAATCAACCACCAGTGATTGAGCAAATACCTGTTGTGGTAGTCGCTCCTGAGCCAATCACAGTGGGCGGAGTACAAGCGATGATCCAGATGATGTTGGATCATCAGATGGAGGAAACAAGGCGTTTACTTCAACATGACCAAGAAGAGCTTACGGTGCCTGTTGAACAACCCGAATTGAATGATGGTCAGTTTGAGGAAGGGAACTACAGCAGGACCGTTGCTCAAACTGAACAGCCAATGTTTAGAAGGAATATCCAGG
Source organism: Lactuca serriola (assembly GCF_051521515.1). Lineage (NCBI taxonomy): Eukaryota > Viridiplantae > Streptophyta > Magnoliopsida > Asterales > Asteraceae > Lactuca > Lactuca serriola. Next base: position 302,878,477 of record NC_136415.1, on the reverse strand, counting down.
ATGGAGGAAATGACGGTTGTGGATGCAAGTACAAGGATTTCGGGAAGGAGACAATATTTGAGAGTTGCGAGTGTAGCAACAGACAGAAAATCTCTCTCGCGGTTCCTTTGTTAAAGTCTGGAGTACTAAGCTGGTGGAAGCTACTAGCTAACACGATGCCCAAGGGAGAAGCAAGCAAGATGTCTTGGGAAGATTTATTGATGCAACTAAAAATACAGTACTGCTCTGAGGAGGATCTTCTGAAGATCAACAATGAGTTCCAGAATCTGAAGAAGGGAAGGATGAGTGTCACTATGTTTGCTGCAAGTTTTAAGGAGAAGATGAAGCTTATTCCTTACCTTGTTCCAATTGAGCTCTCCAACGTCAACAAGTTTTCCAAGGGATTAGCAGCAGATTGTGGTCCAATGTTCAAGCAAGCAACCACTTTGAAAGCTGCCATATGGGCAACTAGTAATATTGAGACCCAGAATAAGGAAAAGGGTCTAGAGAGAGCTGAAGTTGGCGAGAAAATGAAGTATGAAGGATCTTCAAAATCCAGCAAAGAAAGGAAATTTTCAAAGTATGAAAAAGGAGGAGGAGGTGAAGCTAAGTGGTGCAAGAAGTGCAAAAAGAAACACTCTGGAAAATACGGTGAGGAGGTGACCTGTTTCAAGTGTGGGAAGCATTGGAATTATGACAACGAGTGTACATTCAACAAAAAGGTGTGTTACAGATGTAACGAGGAAGGGTACTTCAAGCAATACTGCCCAAAGAGGGAAAGCGCTACAAAGCCAAATGTGCCGCCAAAGCCGAATGCAAGAGCATTCCAGATGATCCTGGACGAAGATGCAATGAATCAGGAATGAGGACCTGATATCTAAATAATGAGTGATGGAGTATCTATGTGGATAATATTGTAAGGTGTAGCCTATTAGAGGCATAGTCTAGGGTGAACTTGAACACCCATGTAATCCTTTCAAGGAATAATATAAAACCTTTGTTTTACTATCTGATGTGTTAAGCAGTTGTATGATTTTCTTGTATGGTGACTTGGAAAACCGTGAGACAATACTTGGGACGATAATGAGTAGGTGTGAATGGTAGTAGAGGCCTATGCTACCGGAAGCACAGGACTCATGCTAGGATAAGGGAAAGTCACAAGGTTACCAATAATCTAGTAATTGATAACATTTTATTCAAGTATGTCGTTACCATTTTTTCAGTAATAACTAAGAAGACGATTGTTAATCCGACCCTAGCAGTCATATCAAATCGAGTCCGACTAACATAAGTATGTTATGAGTTTCAGAGAACTAAGATCGATGTAGCATTTGACTTAAGACACAAGATTTAAGTGAAATCAAAGCGATCAATAGAAATATCTTGAATTGACGTTAAATTAAGAAACTTGTAGCTAGAATTGCTACATGTTATAATGTGATTATATCACATTAGAACATGAAGGAAGGTATAGTCTGTTCTGGAATTTGACTCTAAGAGACCTGAGTCTAAACGTTGCAACATACGATGAGAGGTCATTAGAACGAGACCCGTCGATCTATTATAGAAATCAAAGAACTTATTCTTAAGTTGTTAAGAAGAAGGAGTCTCCAGCGAGGGTCGAGATTGTGATTTGAAGGTCATAATTTGGAGTCTAACGTGAGATAGGGAGCAAGTGCAAGATCAAGCACCGCCTGCAGTCAAGGAGTCCAAGAGTTAGATACTCATTCGAAGGAACAAAGAAGTTACGATTATTACCTAGGAACAAGAGATAACATATGGAGTCATTATACTGCCCTGTTTCGTTGATGATTTCGGGACGTAATCATCCTAAGGGGGAGATAATTTTAACTCCTGTAGATCTGGGCAAGTCAATTTAGAGATAATAGGGGTTGAAAACGACTTTTTGAAAAAATATTATTTAGAATAAATAATCTTAACCAAGTTGTAGAATATGTCTCAAGGGTTCCGTACATATAAAGAACGCCGAAATCCGATTTATAATGAAGAAGTTATGGCCCGTTGAAGTTTTACGGCAAAACCGGCACGACACCGGGAGACATATGATGAGTTAAAAACTCTTTAGATCGATAGATCTTAAACAAGTAAATAAATAAATACAATAAACACAAGAACGATTAATGAATCAATTTGTATGTCGAATGATTAAAATATAGTGACACCTCAGCAGAGCTCGATTAAGAACTTCCATTGTAGAGGTGCGCTAAGATTTACAAAACAATAAAAGAGATAATTAAGAAAAGTGTTAATGATAAGAATGCATGCATGCACCTTATTGTTGGGTTTTGAGCATTCTAACACTCCTTTGGTGTACATGCAACCCTATAAACCTCAGATCTATGTTTTCTCTATTATACATGCAAATAAGAACTTTCCAAGGCTTTAATCCTAACTTGCATAATATAAGACAACTATACTACAAAGACTAGTTAGATGACATACCTTTTTTTGTAGCTTGATGTCTTCAAGATTTAAGAGCTTAGCCCCAATAATGTGGAAGCCTCAAGTGGAATCACAAATCACCAAAACACCTTGGAAGACTTTGAGAATAAGAATGCTTTGGTTCTTTCTAGTGAAATCGGCTAGCCCTCTTAGTGTACCCACACTAGTGCCATTTCTTGTGCCAAAGGCCTCTTTATATAGTATGGAGGATTAGGGTCACATCCATGTAAACCCTAATACCCATGACCTTTCATTTCATAGGATCCATGGGTTAAAACTCCATGGACTATCCATGATAGCTTAGCCCAACCTAAATAAACTTGGCCCATTCCATATATATATATATATATATATATATATATATATATATATATATATATATATATGAGTCCATATTTAATTAGTTCCTTTTGATCACTTAATTAATTCTAAATTAATTCTTGATCAATACTAATTAAATAATATGATTCCATATTAATATATTAGAATTTATAATATATTAACATAAATCATAAATATATTATTCTCAAAAGACTATCCATATAAATTGTGTCGGCGAAGTGCAACCCAAATGGACCATGCCGGGTCGGGTGAAGTACATATCAAATATAGTTATGGACTTAGACATTAATCCAATAGTCTCCCACTTGGATAAGTCTAAAAATATTATTGAGTATGACTTCAAAACCTAACTGGAAATCGTAGCTCTTAAAGCCGCTGTGGAACTCTGACCTTCCCATGAACTTGTCCATTAGATAAGGGATCATATATTCCTCCATTCTATATATCATATGAATTAAGACATGGATTATAATCATTCTCTCTATCCATTTGTTGTTTCCTAATTTCCGATTCATGACGACTGACTGATTGAACAAATCAAATCAGTCTTGGCTTGGCCAAGCACTCACAGGTGTCATCATTAACTCATCGAGGGACCCAAAGATATTGCTTTTATCTCGAAGGTAAAAGGAATGGATACACTTCGACTCATATGGCTTGTTCTACTACTTATTAAATCATACACAAAGGCACGTTTTATAACATCGAGTTACCAATGCGTTTTCATGCAATCAATGTACTATCAACTCATAGTAACAACTCATATCTCTAGGTTTGAAGAATATAAGATATTATCGTCTCATGATCACTTGTGATAAAATCCATGAAGTGATTCAAATGAGCGCGGGTTGAATCCAATACTCAGAACTTTTGAGCACTCATGAGTGTTGTAGCACAACTTTGTCCACCAACTTGGACCTCTACAAGCCAACCCATGACAGTCTTGATTCATATCCACTTCCAACATATGACAGACTGTGGATGGTTTGAATAACTTAGTCATTCCGAAAGAATAACCTAGTTTATTATGGAAGTCAAAACATGCAAAATGAAACACAAGAATAATTGAATCAAATATGGTATCAAAATCTATGAACATAAATAAAACACCTTTTATTTATCACCATATGATTACACATTATTCATTGCATACTGTTTCAACTATCAACTTTATTCTTGAATTAAAACAATAGTTGTCCCATGCTTAGAGCATGTACATTATGTTTTTCTAAACAATAGCTTTGCCATACACCAAGTATGCACTCTATGTTTGTCTATGATCCTTAATTTGTGAAATAAACCAATTGACCAAACTTTCAGTGATTCTAATTTCACACTCCCGAATTCTTATGGCAAATGCATGAATTCCAAATTCATGCCATTTTACCGAAATTTGTTAGATTCTCAACTTATATGCAATGATTCTCTAGTAATGGTTATGCACAAAGTCACAAAGACATGACAATAAACATTACAGAGCATTCCAAAGGAGATCAACTCCTTGGAAACATACTTCTTGCATTAAGTTTCCTAATCTTACACAGATTTATTGAACAACTTCCACCTATGGGATCATTTCCATATTCCCCTTTTGACTATCACTTTTGAACAAGAGTTGCCTCTTTTCAGAATATGTCAATACGGTCCTTCCAACAATTAAAACTATACTTCCAACTGTCCCTAAGCAACCAATCTTTGGTAAACCTTAGATTGTCCTCGACAATTGCTTAATTGTTTGTCATATCCAGTTCTAGACCTTTTCCCTTCTTAATGCCCCAGGCATTTGGAAAATTTTAGAAAGGATGAATATAGCACATCTAATCGATCCTATATCCGAAGCATACGGGACACAATTCATGATGTCTCACATAAAGACTAAACCAGTCTTCTGCTATAATATTTCCAAATCAATTTGCCAAGTTCTCATAATTCAAATTATCAAAAGGGATGTCGTAATTATAATTGAATTTTAGAACGCAAATAATGGACCCATATTAACTAGGTCATTTTTCTAAATGACTAAGTTATTCAAACCATCCACAGTTGGTCATATGCTGGAAGTAGATATGAATCAAGACTATCATGGGTTGGGCTTGTAGAGGTCTAAGTTGTTGGACAAAGTGGTGCTACAACACTCATGAGTGCTCATAAGTTCTGAGTATCGGATTCAACCCGCTCTCATTGGAATCACTTCATGGATTTTATCACGAGTGATCATGAGATGATAATATCTTATATTCTTCAAACCTAGAGATATGAGTTGTTACTCTGAGTTGGTTATACGTTGATTGCACGAAAACGCATTAAGGCTTCACAGTCGAGTCGTTGAGGCTTAGGACAACATACATCAGCATGCTTCTAGGGACACTTAGCTAATTCATAGGAGAAAGGAGTTATACATGCCCCATCACACAAGTTGATTGACAATGCCAACGTCTTCGTTTATGAAAAAAAATAAAAAAAATAAACTGACAGTGAAAAGAGGACTGCGAAAGCTTGCGAACGTTCGCACCAATTCGCAGTGAAAAGACAAGAAATGAACAGTTGACTGCGAAAGCCTGCGAATGTTCGCACCGATTCGCAGTACTGAACAATTTTGAAAACAAAGAGAAGATAAGTAATTTAAACATAGAGATAAGAAAATATACATAAAATATACATGATGATATTTGAAATACCAAACCACGAATGAAAGCATCCCTACAAACTACTGCGAACGTTCACATTGATTCATACTGATGGTTGTATGAATGCGATAGTGGATTTGGTACTGAATCAACTTCCATCATTCCCAGCCCTTGAAGGATTCTATTAAATGTTACTTCAGGTAGGGCCTTGGTGAATATATCAGTCAATTGATCAGCGGATCTTACGAAATGAATTTAATGTTGCCATCTTCCACATGGTCCTTGATAAAGTGACACCTCAATGCTATGTGTTTCATTTTTGAGTGTTGCACCGGGTTGTGACTTATGCGAATAGCACTTTCGGATTCACAATAGAGTGGAATTCTTTTCATATTTAAGCCATAGTCGCGAAGTTGGCTTTGAATCCAAATAACTTGAGATGTGCACGAAGCTGCAACAATGTATTCAGCATGAGCTGTTGACAACGAAACCCATGTTTGTTTCATAGATAGACAACTCACCAGCTTGCGATCTAGAAATTGACATTCGCCAGTTGTGCTTTTTCGATCTAAACCGCAACCTCCTAAATCACCATCTGCAAATGCTTGTATGAAGAATCCTGATTTCACAGGGTAACTCAAACCAAGTGATGAGGTTCACTTCAAAAATCGAAAAATATTCTTTACATCCATCATGTGAGGTTCGTGTAGATTAGCTTGAAACCTGGCACAATAACAAACAGAAAACATAACGTCTGGTCAACTAGCTGTTAAATACATCAAATACCATATCATTTGGCGATAGAGGGTCATGTCAGTTGCTGGTTTTTCCAGAGAATGTATTAACTTCGTGCCAAACTTAGCAAGCAAAGTTTTTGTGTAAGCCTCCTGATTAATGAAAAGTCCTTCCGGTCCCTGTCTAGTGTTTAATCGAAGAAAAAAGTTAATTGGACCCATTAAGCTCATCTCAAATTTATTCCATCAACTTTCGAAACTTAGCTGTTAGCCCGAGATTTGTAGATCCGAAGATGATGTCATCAATATAAATTTTGACAATCATCAAGTGGTCACCCTCTTTCTTACGAAAGAAGGTTGGGTCAACTGAACCTTGCTTGAATTTGGATATTTTAAGAAAAAGAGTAAGAGTTTCATACGAGGCTTTTGGAGCTTGCTTTAAACCATAAACCGCTTTGTCAAAAATGTAACAGTGATTGGGATATTTTTCATTTACGAACCCAGGCGTTTGTTCCACATAAACAGTCTCTTCCAATTTGCCATTTAAGAATGCACACTTCACATCCATTTGAAAAACTTCAAAGTTTTTGTGTGTTGCATATGCCAAGAAGATGCAAACTGATTCTAATCTAGCAACAGGTGTGAAGGTCTCTTCGTAGTCAATTCCTTCTTCCTGGAAATAACCTTTGACTACCAGTCTACCTTTTTTCTGAATTACGTTCCCTTCTTTGTCCATCTTGTTTCTGAACACCCACTTTAATCTGACCACAGATGCATCCTTTGATGTAGGAATCAATCTCCATACTTTGTTACGCTCAAATTCATTGAGTTCATCTTGCATTTCCTGTACCCAATCTGAGTGATCGAGTGCAGTTTTAACAGTCTTTGGTTCAACATTGGAGACAAACGAATTAAACATGCAAAACTCAACTTGAGAGAATAATACAGTTTGTTTGCCTTTCAGTTGAGAGCATGTGAGAACTCTTTTTGATGATTCACCAATGATTTGAGTTTTTGGACGATCTTTCGTCCAGTTGATAGGGGGGGGGGGCGGGGAATTTTGGATCATAGGAGGGATCCAATTCAACATTTACTTCTTCTTCGATTTCTAATTGTGTATCATCATCTTCATCATTTGTATTAACATTCTCCCCCTCGAATGATGAAACAACTTTTGCTTCAGACTTAGAATTCCCCCCCCCCTCGATTGGATGTTCATTGGGTGTAACGGTTGATAAATTCTCCCTCTGCAAAGTAGAATGCAAAAATTCACTTGGCTTTCTAGAGATAGCATATACTGGAGGTCCACCTGAACTTGAAGGTTCACTTTTCATGAGTTTAGCAGCTTCGTCATTAACCTTCTTCAGATTGTCTTCTTCGTTGTCAACTTCTTTCGCTTCACAGAGAATAGAAGACACTGTTTCATCAAATAGCTTCACATATTCTTCAAATAAGTTGGAGATTGGAATCATGACTTGACCAGTTTGAGGAAAGATTTCATTCATTTGTACTTTGTTGGATGTGAGTTTCTTCACGTAGTTATCATCAAACTTTACGTAATATGTTTCTTCGATTTTCTTGGTGCGTTTGTTTAGAACCCTGAAGGCTTTTGAAGATAGAGAATACCCAAGAAAGATTCCTTCATCTGCTTTTACATCAAACTTGTTTCAATTCTCTTTAGAATTGAAGATAAATCATCTTGAACCAAACACATGGAAAAACTTGACGTTAGGCTTGCAGTTGTTTAGAATCTCATAAGGAGTTATTGTGAAACGCTTATTGAGTAACAACCAGTTCTGGGTGTAGCAAGAAGTGGCAATAGTGTTAACCCAGAAATACAAAGGTAACGATGCGGAACTGAGCATGGTTTGGGCTGCTTCACACAACGAACGATTTCTCCTTTCAACGACCCCATTTTTTTGTGGAGTATAAGGAGCGGAGAAATTGTGGGATACTCCCTTTTCAGCAAGAAATTCGTCAAATGCTTGGTTTTTGAATTCAAGCCCATTGTCACTTCGAACGTTGCGAACCAGCTTTCTCAGTTGAACTTCAATCTGTTTGATAAAATCCTTGGGCTTTGCAGTTGCATTTGATTTCTGTCTATGAAAGAACACCCAAGTGAAACGAGAAAAGTCATCAACAATTACTAGTATATACTTACTGCCACCAACGCTTTCACTAGAAGAAGGACCACAATGGCCGATATGTAGAAGTTCTAAAGGTTCTATAACTTTCATGTTTACGATCGTTGGATGACTTTTTCTACTTTGCTTTCCCATTTCACAGGCAGCACATAAATGTTCCTTGTCAAACTTGAGAAGTGAAAGTCCTCGCACATGATCACCAAGAACTAGCTTGTTGATGTCTTTAAAGTTGAGGTGCGAGAGCCTGCAGTGCCCTAGCCATCTTTCGTTAGGATGCGCTTTCATTAGTAGACATATAGATGGCTTCCTCGTATTGGATTGAGGTTCAACGGATACATTTCTCCTTTCATTGAGGTTTCAGTAGAACAATCTTGGTCTTCTTTTCTATTATTTCTGACCCTTCATCATCAAACGAAACCTTCAGTCTAGTTCCCACCACTAGTTGCGAAACACTGCTTAGATTGTGTTGCAAGCCTTTAACATATGTCACTTTTCTGATTGAGAAATCTCCATTTGTGCCGAAGGAATTGTTACCATACTTAACATATCCACCATCCTTCAGAGCATGAAAATCTTGAAGCTCTTCCCTTCTCCCTATCATGTGACGTGAGCAGCCACTATCAATGTACCATTCGTCGTCGAACTGCTCGTCACGTATAACCTACAAAAATTGAACATATTTAGGAACCCAAAGTTTCTTGGGTCTATGTGAGCCTTTTACAGAATAGGGTACAAAAATAGAAGAATCAACTAGGTAAGTTTGTTTTATTAGGGTTGTTTCATCTTTTTTTTATTGTAAAAACTTTGATTTTATTATTTTTCGACTCTTCAACCTTAGGCTTAGGAATTGGATTTTTATTGTTTTCTAACTTTTGATTTTGTTTCCTTAGGTTAGAATCCATCTTCTCTTCGTCTCCTGAGACGATTTTCCCTTTTCCCTTCACATCCTTTTTAGAAGTGTGCTTTGAGTGAGAGGAGTGGGTTTTAGAAGTGAAACCTTGCTTTCGGGTTCTTTCGTTTGTAGATGAAGAACCGAAACTTTCCTTTCGGTTTTTGGGTTGAGTACCGAAGCCACTATTTTGGTTTCTTTCGGTTCTATTTTGGGTACCAAAAATTCCCTTTCAGTTTGCTTGACTACATGAATAGAATTGAGTACAAGAAGTAGATTGATTTTTGATACTCCTTTATCCTTAGCGGTTGAACTCTTGTCTGATCGAACATAATTTGGGTTTTGGGATTGCCAAAACTGTTTCCTTTCAGTGAGATTTTTTTGTATCTCCTATTACGTTGTTGTTTCTTTTCAGACAGTTCTTTGGGATTTTTAAGGATGTTAACCTTTGGTTTCAATTTTGCATTATGAGTTTCGCTCTTTAATGAGGAAGATTCGCTTGTAGCCTTGATTGATTCACTTGGTATCTTTTTGGTGCCACTGGTTGTTGTTATATCAATGTGTGTAGGCTTGTTGAGTGGTTCCGCCACATATCTGCCTCTAACCCTCCTTGATGTTCTCTTAGAAAAACCGACCATTTCATAGGCATTGTCTATTGGTGCCGACGAGAAAAAATTATCACATCATTCAGCATTATCTTCGTTCACTAATGTTGTAAGTTTGGCTGTTTGCTTCTGTGTAACGCCGGTAACTGCATAAACTTGATTTGGCGTGGTTTGAACTTTCCGATACACCACAACCTTTTCATTCATAACCTTGGACTTATTTTGGGACAAACGAGCAAATTCAACTGAGTTTTCAGAAATGAGATTTTTGGTTGATTCAAGTTCGCTCTTGACAAATTCAGAACAGTCTACATCATCTTCTACAAATATTTCACTCATATCCTCATCCTTATCAAATTCAGAACTATTTTCAACATTAATTTTTTGTTTTTGAACTTAACTTGGCATTCAATAAGTCAAATTTCCGCATAGTTTCGGTTTTAATTTTCAGTTTATCATATTCCTCCAATAAATTCTTAAGCATGTCCTTGTGGTGTTTGGACTGGATAAAAGATTCAATTTTGTCAAGACCAATTTTAAAGCCAGGAGAAACTTCATCAGACAAGACAACAACTTCACAATCATAAACATCATCATTAATTTTATCCTCCTTTAATTCAAGAAGGGAAGAATCATACTGTGAATTTTCCTGCCTATTTCACAATCTAGATGCAATTAAGTGATATTGGAATATAAACGTTTAACGATTAAACAAAAGACATTTCTCTGTGTAGGCTTTCTCACTTCTTCATCCCCTGAATCAGTAGACCAGACTTCAACACCACCAAATTCCTCATCTGCAACATTTTCCTGCACAATAAGAACATTCATAGTGTTATTTGCAGCAACTTTCTTCTTCTTAATCTCTTCTAGCTTCCGCAGGTAGTATGCTTCATCATCTTCACTTTCATTCTTCTCTGACATCTTCCTCAACACACAGTCCTTTGCAAAGTGGTTTTTGCCTCCACAAAAATGACAATTGAATCCTTAGCCACTCGACATCTTGCTTTCTTTCTTCGGTTCTTCTTGTTGGGGAGTGATCCTCGGTTCCTCCTTTTCCTATTGAGAAATGTAGTTTCCTTGACAGTTTCGGTTCTTATTGGTGGGAAACCTTCTGTGAATAAACTTCTTTGGGTTTGAAACCGTCAAGGCATATTCTTCTCTGGTCAGATCAAATTCAGAGAGATCTAAATCTTCTTCTTCTTCATGCCAATGTACTTATTTGGAAATAAGAGCCAAGGACCCCATGCTAGAAACCACATTCATTTCTTTAGTCACAACACCTTCATATGACTTCAGTATCCATACTAGCTTCGCTAAAGAGTAGGACTTGAATTGTTCATGGGCCTTTAGTGTGGATACTATAGCCATCCATTCAGATCTTAGGCCATTCATGAATGTGACTTTATGTTCAATAAATTTCCTCTCTATGCCATGCTTTATCATTTTGCTAAGAAGATGATTAAAGCGATCAAAGGCTTGAATAAGCTTCTCTTCAGGTTTCTGCTTGAAGTCTCCAATCTCTTAAAGCAATAGAGTTTGAATCGAATGCTCAAGATCCTCATCTGTAGAATACAGCCCTTTTAGTCTGTCCCAAACCTCTTTTGTCGTCATACATGAGCTAACCAACCGAAAGGTGTTAGACTGCAAGGCAAACCTGATCATTCTAAGCAACCGAAAGGTGTCAGAATGCAAGGCAAACCCAAAAATATTTAGCATCAACCATAAGTTGGTTGTACTCCTTCTGAGTGTTTATGAGTCTTTCTATGCCAAAGTGAGCAAACGGACCAACGGTGATCGATTCCCAGATCAAATACCCACTATCTTCAGAACCGATCACATAGTCTTCAAAGCGATGCGTCCATACTTCGTAATCCTGAGTATAAAGAATGGGAATCCAAGTTGTGGATCCAATGTTGTTGGAAATATTAGTAGGGTTTGTGTTGGAATCGTCGTGTAACATGATGATATTATGAAAACCCTGTTCTAGCCCACACTTGTAAACAAAGTTAGGGTAAAATCGAAATCCAAGTACTACGTCAACAACAAAATGATGGCTTCTAATAGAGATCAATGTTAGCGGAAAACCCTAAAACCTTCTTTGACAGAAGAGATGCGTATAAATTACACAGTCTCCTGCTCTGATACCAATTTGTGAGTTAAAAACTCTTTATATCGATACATCTTAAACAGGTAAATAAATAAACACAATAAAGACAAGAACAATCAATGAATCAATCTGTATGTCAAATGATTAAAATATAGTCACACCTCAGCAGAGCTCGATTAAGAACTTCCACTGTAGAGGTGCTCTAGGATTTACAAAACAATAAATGAGATAATTAAGAAAATCATTAATGATAAGAATGCATACATGCACCTTATATACTAAACCCTAGAATCACAAACACGGTTGGACAAGCCCAACCCGTGAAAACAAAATATAATAAATAACATAGATCCATAACGCAACATAATATTATACTGCTTAGTTTCGTTGATGATTCCGGGATGTAATCATCCTAAGGGGGAGATAATTTTAACGCCCGTAGATTTGGGCAAGTCAATTTAGAGATAATAGGGGTTGAAAATGACTTTTCGACAAAATATTATTTAGAATAAGTAATCTTAACCAAGTGGTAATATATGTCTCAAGGGTTCCGTACATATAAAGAACACCGAAATCTGAGTTATAACGAACAAGTTATGGTCCGTCGAAGTTTTACGGCAAAACCCACACGGCACTGGGAGACGTAAATAGTGAATTTACAATAGAAGAATTTTTAGCCTTAGTGATCTAAAAAAAGTTGTAGTATATGTTAAACCGAGAACATACAAAAAAAAATGCCCAAATCTGACTTCGTATGAGGAAGTTATGAATTTTCTTAGATTTGGCATAGTAGTGCACGGCCCGAAACTTGAATATTAGTTCGAGCGGTTTTTGGCCTACGCTACCTAAATGAGAGTTCAAGGTCTCATTAATAGGAACTCAACGATAAAAATAGAGACAAAAACGGAGTCCTTATGTAGAAGTTATGAATTTTATGCGGACATTTAACAATATAATCTCCTCCTACTATTAAATTTAAGATCGGTCGAGAATTAGCCGCTGGAGTCCAAATAAAAGTTCTAGATCTTGTGTTTACCTACGCATGGATATAAATAACGTCGAAAATGGAGCTCGCATGCGAAAGTTACGGGGTTTAGAAGTCGACATGGTGCTATGCGAAATCGGGTGACATGGCTGAATATGGGCCAAGGCTTTCTCCCCAAGGCAAGCCACCAAAAGGTGACATGTGGAATGGACTCGATGAGTAGGAGGACCTACTCGACGAGTAGAGCTATTTTCTAGCCTATAAATAGAGGTGTCGGGTTCCCTCATTCTTCACACCATCCCAACTTCACTTTCTCTCTCTACACTCTCTCTCTCTCTCTCTCTCTCTCTCTCTAGCCTCCCTTAAACCCCCTAAAGTCTAGGTAAACCCCTTAGAACCCGAAGGAAGCCCCAAGGCTCCCAAATCCCCGAGAAAAGAGCCTTTTGGCTCGGGAACACTGCTCCCGTGAAGCCCGATGTTGCGAAAAACCCGCTGTAAGTGAGCTACGTCTACCCTATCGTTAGTATATCTTATGTTTTAATGTAGTAATGTTACTAGGACCTTATAATAAGTATTTGGGATATTAATATGAGTTATATAAGTGAAATTATAATATCTTTTAACCACTCGCGGTACGGGGAATCTGATTTAAAGGGCCACATAGGGTTGTTGGATTTCAGAAGTGCTATATACCAAAATGGTCCTACCCTCAGGTGTTTTACGTTTGGCTCCTGTCTGTATATAGTGGTTGAGAAATATTGTTTCATGCTTATATAATAGTAATAATAGCAAGACTATTAATTATTCTCGATGAATATTAGACTAAACTCTAGTGGTAATGATACTAGTTTTTGTCTGACGGAAATTGTTTTAACACTAACGAAGTGATGTTCGAGTACCGAATCATCACTTTATCAGGTAAGTGCGTAGTTACATTCATCTTACACATAAATATGAAGTATTTTATATAAACTATGTGCTATGTCTGCATATTATTTGTATACTTGCTATCTATGCTGGATGAACGACTTTATACAAGTTTTATATGATTTAAACTATATATATATATATATATATATATATATACATATACTTTTATATCTACATAATATGTTTGGTAAAACATTGGTAGATGAAATATGAGTTGGACGATAAGTTGAGAGGTAATATAGACCATGAGGTATGGGTGAGAGGTGGACAATGTGAAAAGCCTTTTTTCCAAATGTTGGCTCCGTCATCTAGCAGAGTATGGATGACAACCACTGACTCTTCTAGACAGTCCAGTGGAACACTAGCAGGGTCGCAACCTGTAGGTGTTGTGAACGACGTGTTCACTAGTGTACTCTAAAAACCTATTGACCTATATTGCGAATGGACTCTCGAAAACGATATTGTCAATAAGTGAGATAACCATGGAAGATGCGCCTAAACAACTCTATCGGCAGAAGCGCTTAATAGAGAACCTCATAACCCCGACAGATGCACCTAAAGGACTATACCGGTAGATGCACGCCATAAATAATGTCATAATTCTGGCAGCTGCAACTAAGTGATAATATTAGCAGTTTTGCTTGACAGATGTGTCATTAGCAACGATGGATTCCGTGCCTATTCCTTAGGATATTCCTTAGGAATGAATGAACAAGGAATAACTAATTCTTAGGGTAGATCCTTAAGAGTAAATAAGATAATGGGGATGGGTAATTCGGCTGATTGATTGTTTGATGATTAAACATAATGATTATATTATCGTGGGTGGAAACCCTATGTACTCACCAGGTTTCCCAACCTAACCTACTCAAGCTTATTTGAATCACAGGTGTCGATACGAAGTTACATTACACTGAGAGATTAAAGTGGTGTAGATCACTAGTGTAAATTAATGTAAGTTCTATTTATGCTTATGTTTTTGTATTGACGATGACATCCCAAATGTTTTAAAAGGAACAAAAAAAATTTCTTCGGAAATGCTTTGATAACGTATTTATCATGTTTTACCGGGAACAAGTTCCGCAACATTTTTATTAAAAGAGGTACTCTGATTTTTATAAGGCATAGACAAAATTGGTATTTTCTGGCCGTGAAAATGGGGATGTCTCAATAATGTGTGAAAATAGGATGAAATTGACATGAAAATGTGCTAAAACAGTAGAGGAAAGATGTATATGGATGAATGAAGATGGGTAGGGTGGGGGAAAATGGCTCTCGGCCGAAGGTATAAAAATAAGGGGTTTATGGGATATTTTCGTTGTTATTTGTTGGATAATACTTGGTTATATATCGGTTAATAGTTTTTTTGGGAAAATTATGCATCTATCACTTCACGACGTCAACTTTTCTCTTTTTCCTCCGAACCGAACTCTATTTAGCCTAACCGAGAACATATGTATTCGGTCTTTGGTGCCACCCAGAGCAGGTGGGGATTTCGGTCCAAGAGAGACTGGGAACGTTGGAGTCTTCGGTCCTAACCGAGAACTCCGTAAGTATAGAGCTTTCGGTCTGAGCTGGCAGCCTTCACATGGTTTTCGGTCAAGGGGGAGGGTTTCTTGGCCTAGGGAGGCTTCTCCGTCTTGGGGTTCTCGGCCTAGAGATGGTTCTCGGTTTTGTGCGTGAGTTCGATTCTAGGCTTAAAACACTTTAAATACAAATGGATTTTTTCAAAAATATTGGTCCATCTTATTGGTTTTCAAGATTTTTATTACAAATATGATTTTTCAAAGTATATATATATATATATATATATATATATATATATATATATATATATATATATATATATATATATATAAATCCTTCAATTGATGCCTTCTTGACTTTCTATGATTTTTTTTTGCAACATATATATGTCATGGGTACTTCTACACAAAACATTTTAGACTTTGTTTGACTCAAAATTTTCCAGTTGTCACAGAAATTTACAGTCATCCAGCCTTAAAACTTGAAGGTAAAAAAATTACCTCTTCCTTTAAAAGATTATCCAACTCAAATTTTCAACAATCTAGACTTCTAAGATCCAAACTGTCTACAATTAAAACCAATCCATCAGTCTGCTCAAAGTAATGTCTCCTGTAAGATCGTATTGACTTTTGACCTCCAACATCCCATATGTTAAGGGTATACCTACAATTAACGTTTAGTTAATATAATTAACCAAGTTCCATGGATACAATGATGAAGCTAATGCTCAAACTAATCAGTAATTAGTAACTCATGTAGTTAGTTAAAGGAGGAGAGAAAACACTCTAATTTGATTTTACTAGCTACAATATGATTCTGATTTCTAATCATTTCAAAGTAAAAGTTTTAATTTTCAACCATCAATCTACTTGTAGTAACTTCTGTAAATAACATTAAACAATTGGGGGATGAGATGACATTGGCAATTTTCAAAGATTTTGTGCATAAGTGTTCATTTTGCATTTAACATCACTATGGTGAGCCAAATCGAACCCATAAACCGAAAACAGAAAAAACCAACAAAACCGAAACCGAGTTCAAAACCAACGGGTTGGGTTTGGGATTTTTAAAAACCAAATTTTTGGTTTGGGTCGGTTTCATATATTTATGAAACCATGAAAAAACCGAACCGAACCGAAGTTTATTAAATACATAATAAAAACATATTATGCATATATATTTTATATATATTATGAGAAATAAGAAAGCATATAGCATCATGGTGGCTTTGTAAGCCACTGTCTCTTATACAGAAAAGATCCAGGTTCGAATCTTGCTGACTATTCTTGGCAATTTTATTTTTCTAGCATCCTAAAGTTATCCCACATCGACGCTGTTACAAAACTTCTTAGTAAATACGATTATATAAAGGAGAGTTTAAGAGATGTATTTTAGATATCAAACTCACCCTAATATCTTCTTCTATATAATGAAGTTATTGAATTTGGATTGATCCCAACCTAATAAGTCCATGGTTAGTATTTGGTTTCAAAGTTTTAAGGTTTGCGGTTTTAAAACCGATTAAACCCGAAACCGAACATGTAGAAGCTGAAAAACAGAGAAACGGAACCCATCGGTTTTCGGTTGGGTTGGGTTCTAAATTTCTTAAAACCGATAGTTCGGTTTTGGGTTCGGCTTTAGGTCAAAATCGACCCATGCTCAGCCCTAAACATCACAAAGACATGGAGCAATGAAAAGAAAAACATGTTAAACAGAAGCGAATCATTGAATCAAAGGAAAAGTGTTGTGTGTGTGTGTGTGTGTGTATAACAGAGAGCAAGTGCTTATACTTATCATAGGTCATGGTTTTGATGTTGAAGCCAAGATGTCACACCCCAAAACCAAGAACGGCGGAAACGTTCTGGGGTGGAGGACGTTATGTAAAGTATCACAACACAGTAAATGTAAATAAGCAAACAACATCATCCATTGCATTAAATATATAATTTTAATACAAGCGTGTTCTGTACAGTTATAGACACCAAAAATAATGTAAATCAAAATAATAAGATGAGTCTTGGATGCGCTCCCTCTTCTCAAAAGCTGGCCTCGGTACCTGTCTACTGATGACCTGAGAATACAAGTTATTTTGAAAGAGTTTATCAACATTAAGCTGGTGAGTTCATAAGTATTTTAGTATCGGTGTTTGTTATCAAAACGTTTGAACGTGTCTCAAGTGTAAGTTTGTAAAATGTATGTAAGTGTTTGTAAAAGTTTGAATCTCTCAGAAAAACCTATATTTTCTATTAAAGTAGCCTTCTACCAAGGCTTAACTGGTTTGTATGCTCGTTTGTTGTAAAAGTGTGTAATTTCCCAAGTGTAACTATCATTTAACAAAATATAGTTTGTACATTAAAGTTTGAGTGAAATAATCACTAAATAAATGTAATGGGTAAATTATTGTAGTATTGTAGTGTTGTATTATAGGAACTACTGCTGTACTAACTACCTTAAACCAGATTTATATTAAGGTATAATCTGATAAATTGCACCATACTATCGACTGGTAACAACGGCATACGAATGGTCGTAATAACGGAATGACGTTTGGCACCCGCAGACCTGCAGGTCCGGCTGTAGCTAGCAGCAAGGTGTAGGATAGTCAATCCAGTATAGATCTATATGCAAACTCACGCTCTCCCTCCAAGAGAATTCTGGCTACAACTCAGGCCATGACATTTAAGGCATGCTCCGATACAGTGGATCACAATTGTTAACGTATTCTTGTATATGTAATGTAATCTTACTCGTTCTAGTATAGTTGTATATGTTCTCCTCCTAGTATAGTTGTATATGTTCTCTTTCTAGTATAGTTGTATATGTTGTCTTTCTAGTATAGTTGTATATGTTCTCATAGTAATGTAATGTATAGACTCATAAATGAACTGACTCATTGATCTAGAAATTGTAGTAGTATGATCCTGTGTTACTCCGATGGTAACTTACTAATAATGTGTCTAATATGCATGAATATGGAAGTACTTTTATGTCTATATATGTATATTTGATATATAACTAATATTGAAACGACCTTCGGACGGTTACCCGAAATCCCACCAGACCACATCCAAATCGAGAAAAAGGAAATAGGGCGGATGGCCTTCCTAAGTCCTTTAAACATTGCTTATATATCTATACATATATGGGCATGCAATTTATAAGAAGTAAAACAAAGTTTAATAAAAGCATTTGATAAGTAAAAGAGTTTGTAAAACATTTTGAAGTAAAACAGTTTGATAAACAGTTTGAACAGTGATAAAATCATTGGTTTTCTAGTTATTAATCACTTGTGATTGATGCAATAACTATAAGTATTTAACTTGTATCCCCCCCCATAAAAGTATTTAAAACATTTAAAAGTATTTCAAAGGTTAATTAAAGGGGTATGAACTCACCTGTGGTGAGTGGATTGGATTGAAGTATCGGATACCATGCTAGATGGCAAACGGAGACTTGTTCACACGCACGAGCCTAGTTATCATATAATGAGCATATATATAACTAATTAGCCAAATAATAACTTAATGAAATAAGTTAGGACACTTAGGAACATGTAAACACTTTGTCTAAGTGTTAAAGGTCCTAAGGGTTGCTTCTAGGTTGATATGGGACAAGGCTAAAGGGGTTTAATGTATCAAAGGGCCTTATATAAGAGTTTACTACCCAATAAACCCCACACAAGGAGTTTACGGTCGTAAACCCTTGAGTTTACGGCTGTGAACTCCAATCTTGGTGGTAATAGGTGTTTTAAAGTGCTAAATGATTTCTAGAATAAGCCTAGCTTGGTGGTTTAATCCTTTGGGTAGTTTAGGGCATAGATAATACTCCTTTGAGGAGTTTACGGCCAAAAGACCATATCCCTTAGAGTTTACGGCCGTAAACTCTCATGGGATGGGTGTCACATCCCCGAACCAGACGGCGGAAACGTCCGAGGGCTATTGTGACTCAATTGAATACCATCACAATGAATATACATGAAACATAACATCATACATTACCAAGCATTGAAATGTTACAACTGGTAGCGTTTACATTCAGTACATTGATCCATAATATTACATGCCCAAAAGTAAATTGTTCGATACTAATTAAAACAACAGAAAGACGTTACTGAGTACATTTTTCCTTTTCGATTTACCTGTTACCTGAGAATACAAGTATTTTGAAAAACGTCAACATATGAAATGTTGGTGAGTTCATAAGTAATGTTTGAAATGTAGTGGTTTGTATTGTTTTGAAAATCACCAGAAAATCTGATATTTTCTGAAAAGAGCATAGTATAAAAAGTGTGAAGGTCCGTAAGTATGCTTGTTTGTTTCCATAGATGTAAAAGTACAATTTGTAAAACTCGGTATGTAACTCGTAGGTGTATTAATTGAAAACCCTAGGAAAACCCGATGTTTTCCTAATACTTTGCATCAAATGATTTATATTTTGTTATTTCGTTGCGACGGGTGTATTCGTTGAGTCCCGGTGACGTTGGATTAATTATGGATTGTGAATTGTTATAAACACACATTAATGAAAATGACTAGTTTACAACTATACAAACGATCCCTTAGGCGTCGCTCGCACTATTCACTTAATCCAATCACCCGGACTTCTCATAGCCCCACAACCGAGGAGGAAAAGAGGGTGCGAAGCCCCCGATATTTTCCATAAGTCGTTCAAGGCTATTGTGAATGCGAAGGGCCCTTAGCCCGACTCGCATTTGGTGAATTCTCGACTTTACTAGCAGCACCAGAGGGCCCTTGGGGTCCAACAGCACAAAGCCTGTAAAAGTCCTTTTACACGGAATTAGGTCATATAAGACCCAACTACATGTAAGCGAGTTTCCTTCGGGCCTAAAGATCATGTCATTGGGCTAGCTAGGCCCAACAAACACGATTTGAAACTTTCGGGCCCAAAGACGGTGTATCGACGTCTGGTGTATTACCACGTGTGTATTGACTTCCCAAAATTTCCGCGTGTGTATTGAAGTATCGTCGTGTTAGTAATTTCAGATTCATTATTGATTCAAGACCGAATCAATTCGTTTGATAACGATTTTTGGTGTTAAAGGTGTATTATATTTCGCCGATAGTCAAGGTTATAGTATTTCATCATGTTGGATTTATTGTTTAAAACATTAGAATTTTACATTTTTTGCAGCCCCTTTCTTTTGGATAAATTTACACTTTTGACCCTTTGTGTAAAAGAATTTCTATTTTAGTCCTTAAACCATTTTTCTTGACACTTTAGTATCAAAACTTGTAGAAAAGGTATTTTTCAGCTCAAAGTTGTTTGAAAAACAGTTTTAGTCCCTCAAATGAAATTTTTCTAGGCTGAAACCCTTATTTTCGCAATTTTTACACTTTTGGCCCAAAGTAGAAATTTTTTGCATCTTTTGTCCCTTTTAAATATGAAAAGAATTTTTAACCCTTGAAATGGACTTGGAGCACTAGTAGTCCCCTATTTTACAGAAAAATACAGTTTCAGCCCTTCTAATTTGAAAATCTCGCAAATTGGGCTTTATTGGGCCGAAAAATTCATTTTTGGCCCATTATGCTTAAAAATTTCACATTTAATTCTTCAAAGAGAATATTTCCAGAAAAATACATTGTTGAAACTTTTTTGACTCATTTCATCCATCAAAATTTGTATTTTGTCATTTTGGGCCCTTTAACCTTATATTTTTAACATTTTGAGTCCAAAAATGGGATTTTTAGACCAAGGAATTCATATTAACCAACTTGGTTATTTTTGTAGGAATAATTTGTGTGTAATAATATGTTTAATACTTGTTTCATACATCCTAATGCAAATCTCGATTTTAAGGACTTTTTGACTAGTTTCAACACCATAATCACATAAGAACATGTAAATAAACATAGAAATCATACAAAGCATACATATACTCATAGATCTACACATTTGCTTGTATTCCCCCCCCCCCCACAAAACTTATAAAAACCGAAAAATAGGGGGTATGAAGCTCACCTTGAGTTGTGGTTTCGATTTGAAGAAGAAAAGAGAAGAGTTTGTTGCTATTTCGGCCCTAGCAACCTTTTCTTGGAAGATCTCGAATTTAAGGAGCTTCTAAGGTGCAAAATCACAAGATTGAATGAATTTAGAAGAGATTTTGATGAAGTGGAGGGAGTTAGATCATAAGTTAGACATTAACTTACCTTAAATGATGTATTTCTTTATGAAGATCCTTAGGCTTCAAGCCAAATTTTTGAGATTTTTGGATGGAGAGAGAGAATGATTCTTGAGTAATTTAGAGAGAGTTTTGTGAGGTGTGTGTGTTCCTTTCTTGCTCTCGGCCGTAGGAAAAAGAGGGAGAAGAGAGTGTGCATGGGTATGTGAGTAAGGCTTGGATGTATGATGAATATTAGCTTAGATGCCCACAATATAATAATTAGGTGGCTAGCATAAGTCAACCCTTCCTTTTTCATGGGCTTGGGCCGAAATTTGAAGAGAAGAAAAAAGATTTTTGGGCTTTATTGCCCCTAAGCCCATACTAGAGTTAAGTTGAATGATTGTTGGCCCTATAAAATATAAGTGTGATTTTTATACTTTGTTGGGCTAGTTTAGGTTAATTATGGTTCATAATATTTAATTTATTTCATTCTAGGCCCAATATGGCCTAAAATGTTGAAACAAATGAAAGTGGGTCCAATTAGAGCCCATTTGAGGATTCTAAGCCCAACATAGTCAAATTGGAAGCTTATTGGTCCATTGGGCCCAATAAGGAAGTTCTAGTCCAAAATGGACCTAATCAAGAACTTCTAGGGTTTCCCATTTGTTTGTTGACTATTTGAAATGCGTGTATGGTGTATTTGATTGCAAATTTTGATGTCATAGAGTAAGCATCATACATGCTCTTAAGTTTTTGATTCTACATTTTACTTGAGTGTAATGATTACAAGACACAAAATTTCTAGTTGTGACATCATTCCCCCGTTAGAGGGAATTTCGTCCCGAAATTCTGTTTGAAAGCTAGATTTGAGAATGCTAGAATAGGTGAGGGTACTTTTGCTTCATTTGGTCTTCACATTCCCACGTGAATTATGGCCCACGCTTCGCGTTCCACCGTACTTTCACCATCGGGATGCGACTTTGCTTAGTACGCTTCACCTCCCTGTCCATGATTTCAACCGGTTCTTCGACGAACAGGAGATTCTCGTTGATTTCGATCTCGTCAAGGGGAATGACGAGTGTTTCATCCGATAGACACTTCTTTAGGTTAGAGACATGGAACACGGGGTGTACATTGTTTAGCTCTGCAGGTAGTTGCAGTTTATACACCACTGGACCTATTCGGGCGAGGATCTCGAAAGGTCCAATGTATCGTGGATTCAGTTTTCCCCGTTTTCCAAAACGAATAACTCCTTTCCAGGGTGAGACTTTTAACTGTACTCGATCCCCGACCTGAAATTCTAAGGGCTTTCGCTGTTTATCGGCATAGCTCTTTTGTCGGTCGTGCGATGCTTGTAATCGAGCTCTGATTTGAACGATCTTTTTCGTGGTTTCACGAATGATCTCCAGTCTCGTTAGCGCCTTGTCCGACGTATGTGCTTTTGCTAGTTGGGTATCACCCACCTCAGCCCAACATAACGGTGATCTACACTTACGCCCGTATAGTGCTTCGAAAGGAGCGAACTTGATGCTCGAATGGTAACTGTTGTTATATGAGAATTCGACTAAGGGTAAGTGGGTATCCCAAGACTTCCCAAAGTCTATCACACATGCACGGAGCATGTCTTCGAGCGTTTGAATGGTTCGTTCACTTTGACCATCCGTTTGTGGATGATAAGCGGTGCTCATGTCGAGATGAGTTCCCAGTGCTTTCTGGAGTGATTGCCAAAAAGGTGAAGTGAACCTAGTGTCCCTATCCGAGATAATAGACACTGGTACTCCGTGGAGTCTCACGATTTCTTGAATGTATAAACGTGTCAATCTCTTCATCTTGTAGGATTCCTTTATTGGCAGGAAATGGGCAGGTTTCGTCAGTCGGTCGACTATTACACATATGGTGTCTAGTCCTTCTGACGTCTTGGGTAGCTTGGTCACGAAATCCATAGAATCCCCTCCCATTTCCACTCAGGGATTACCGGTTGCTGCAATAATCCTGAGGGCTTCTGGTAATCCACCTTTACCTTGGAACATGTAAGGAACTTGCTAACATAGGTGGCGATTTCCGCCTTCATGTTAGGCCACCAATAGTGTTGTTTAATATCCAAATACATCTTGTCTGAGCCGGGATGAATGGAGTATCGCGTCTTGTGGGCTTCCTTCATAACTGCCTCCCTAAATCCTCCGAGTTTAGGGACCCAAATATGGTTCATGAAATAGTATACTCCATTCTCCTTTGTCTCTAAGTTCTTCTCCATTCCGCGCAATGCTTTGCTTGCTCTATTTTCCGTCTTCCTGGCCTCTGACTGGGCTACTGCAATTTGAGTGGCTAGGTGAGATTGAATGAAAGAGTTTTCGTACGACGATTAGAGTAGTCCTTCCGACTTAATGCGTGAGATACCACGTTGGCCTTGCCTGAGTGATACTTGATCTCACATTCGTAATCGTTTAGTAATTCAACCCATCTTCATTGCCTCATGTTCAACTCTTTCTGGTTCAAGATGTGCTGGAGACTCTTGTGGTCCGTGAAGATGGTGCACTTCGTACCGTAAAGGTAATGCCTCCAAATTTTTAGGGCGAAGACCACGGCTCCCAATTCTAGGTCATGGGTTATATAATTCACTTCGTTCGTCTTTAGTTGGCGGGATGCGTAAGCTATCACCCTTCCACGCTGCATGAGAACGCAATCTAAGCCCTGATTTGACGCGTCACAGTAAACCACAAAATCTTCCGTTCCCTCCAGTACTGATAGTACCGGGGCACTACAGAGAGCTTGTTTCAGGGTTCGGAATGCGACTTCTTATTTTTCCGTCCATTTGAATGGTACGCCCTTTTGTGTAAGCGAGGTAAGTGGTTTGGCGATCTTAGAGAAGTTTTGAATGAATCTCCTATAGTAGCCTGCTAGACCCAAGAATTGACGGATTTCCGTGGGTGTTGTCGGGATTGTCCATCCTTCAACAGCTTTGACCTTAGGGGGATCCACATGAATTCCATCTTGGCTAACTACATGATCTAGGAAGTTCACACTCCGGAGCCAGAACTCACACTTGGAGAGTTTTGCGTATGGCTTTTCCGATCGCAGAGTTTCTAGGATTTTTCGGAGATGTTGGCCATGCTCTTCTTTGCTTCGAGAGTAGACGAGAATGTCGTCGATGAAGACAATGACAAAGTTGTCGAGGAATGGTCGACAGATCCGGTTCATCAGATCCATAAATGCGGCAGGGGCATTTGTTAGACCGAAGGGCATTACGACAAATTCATAATGTCCGTAACGAGTTCGGAAAGCGGTTTTTGGAATATCCTCTTCCCGGACTTTGAGTTGGTGGTATCCGGACCGTAGATCTATCTTAGAAAAATAACTAGCTCCTTGGAGCTGGTCAAATAGATCATCGATTCGTGGGAGTGGGTAGCGATTTTTAAAAGTGAGTTTATTTAACTCTTTGTAACCGATGCACATTCTAAAAGATTCGTCCTTCTTTTTGACAAAGAGGACTGGAGCTCCCCATGGCGAGTAACTAGGGCGGATGAATCCCTTGTCTAAGAGTTCAATGAGTTGGCTGGACAATTCCTGCATTTCAGCAGGAGCTAGCCGATAGGGTGATTTAGTGAGAGGAGTTGCTCCTGGAACGAGGTCAATTCGGAACTCCACTTGTCTCTCTGGGGGTACTCCTGGAAGATCTTCAGGAAACACATCTGGGAACTCACATGCTATGGGAATGTCTTGAACGTTAACCTCTTCCTTGATTTTATCCACTATGTGAGCCAGGAACGCCAAATTGTTCTTTCGTAGATGTTTTCGTGCCTGGATGCACGATATGAGGCGAAGGTTCATGCTAGGTTTGTTTCCATAAATCACTAGGGTTTTGTGATTGGGAAGGAGAAGGCGAACGACCTTCTCGTGACACATAATTTCAGCATGGTGGGGGCTTAACCAGTCCATGCCAATAATCACATCGAAACTCCTAATTGACACAGGTGTTAGGTCGTGTTTTGTAATTAAGTGTTGCGTCTATTGGGCTCGCTAGTTAGTCCAGTTTTGTAACTCCGGTTTGGGCCTGTCCAACCGTGAGCTTGATAGGGTTTATTATAAATACAGGTGCTTGCATGCATCTTAAAAAAAGCGATTAGAACGATTGATAGAAACAATAGTATCGATAGATCAGAGAATTATTCAAAGAGTCTATTATCGTTCTTGTAACCCTAAATCCTCTACAACGGAAGTTCTTAGTCGAGCTCTGCTGAGGATTGTTTGAATCAATCATTCGACATATTTTGATCCATACTTGTCTTATTTACTGTTTTGTGTTCATCGTAATACCTATTACAAAGATCTAATCGATCTTCAAGTTTATTTAATATCTCATCAACAGGCATTAAGTCTATTCGAAAGACGTGTTGGTTTAGGGTTAGGGTACATCCGATGTAGATTTCCCCGGTGGATTCGGTTTTCCCTTGGCCATTTCCATCGTAAAGGTTTCATTGAGCTTCTGGGGTTGTTGTTTAAATAAATGCTTAAACTTATTGCTTACGAAACTTCGCTCCGCTACGGTGTCAAATAGGATGCATGCATAAGTGTGGTTTAGGGGAAACGTACCGGTAACAACAGCGGGGTCCTGAATCACCTCTCCCTGACCCATGGTCAGCATCCTTCCTGTTCCTCCGTTTCCGGGATTGTTGTTGTTAGGGCAATCTCGGCGGAAATGCCCAGTCCTCCCGCACCCATAGCAGGTGTGGCTAGGGCCTGCATTGTGGCCGCCGGTAGTGATGTTGTTGTTGATGCGATTGTTGTTGTTGTTGTTGTTTCCCTGTGGTTGGTTCTGGGGAGGGTAGGTCCTGCAGTACCTCGTCGTGTGTCCCCTTCGATTACAACCGGTGCACTGCAACTCCTTGCATTCTCCATTGTGATGGAAACCGCACTTGTTGCACTTGGGAAGATTACCAGAATAAGGTCTGGGAGCATTTGAAGCAGTTGAGGCTGGAGCATGTGGTGTGGCTGGAACCGGTGCGGTGACAACATTAACTGCCACTGTCTGCTGCTTTTTAGAGGTCTCGGGGCCCTGACGCCCCTTCCTCTTGTTGTTCTTCCCTTTCTTTCCATCACCTTCCTTCTTGCCTTCAGTCTCTGCTGGCTTCTCACCCTTTTTGTTGTTATGGTCATACAGCTTGTTCGCTAATCTTTTTGCACTGTCAAATGTTTTGGGGATTGCAGCTATCACGTTTCCTTGGATTGGTGATGTTAGTCCCCAGATGAATCGCTCAATCTTCTTTCCTTTCGAGGTGATCATACCCGGGCACAACAGAGATAGTTCGCTAAATCTCGATATGTAGGCATCGATATTTGCATTCTGCACAGTGAGGTTCCACAGCTCTTGCTCCATTTTCTGAATCTCACCTCGTGGGTAGTATTCAGCCATCAACATTTCTTTCATTTCCGACCACGGCATGGAGTTGGCTACAGGGAGTGTCATGGCTTCCATGTGTCCGTTCCACCAAGTGAGCGCTTGATCGACAAAAGTGCAGGCTGCGAACTTCACTTTCATCTCCTCAGGACAATCACATATCTCAAATACCAATTCCACCTTCTCGATCCATCGCTTCAGAGTGATCACTCCTCCAGTGTCGTTAAAGGTTCGTGGTTTGGCGTTTGTGAAGTCCTTGTAGGTACATGTTTTGGTGGGTCCTTGATTCATCCTGTTGTTCGAACTCCCGGCCCCTTGCCCGTTGCCTCCTCCGTTGTTCCCTTGGTGAATTTGTGCCATAGCTGCGGTGACCACAGCAGACACGGCCGCCTGGAATGCAGTGGAGTCAACTTCGGGTGGGGTTTGTGTTTGGGGTTGGTGTTTGGGGTTTCTGGCAGGTTGTGACCCTACTGACTAGGTGCAAGGTATGAACTTAAACACTCCTACCATTTAACATACAATCATAGATTCTCAACATATAGCAATTTGTAATATCATAACAAAGCACGTAAAAGTTTACTAATATTATCCGCATTTGTTACATGAAAAATTTGCTCGTAAGAGCATACATGAGTGACACTAGTTCGACAGCATAACGGCTCTATGAGCGGTGTAGTCACTTAAACATAGAGTCGGGGTACATAGCATAGTTCCTAATGACCTACTAAGATAAGTCTATCCCTAATCGCGATGAGCTGCGTCCTACGTAGTGGCCGGGTCATATGCCGAAATGTTGTGCCAGCAACTGAGCCATCTCCGTCATGTCTCGAATAACCTCATCCCTCTCATGCTCAGCTCGCACTGCCTGGGCCTCCATAGCATACAACTGCTATCGCAGTGCGGCGATCTCAGCTTCGGGGGAACGGTTCTCCCTTGGGGGGTTCATTGGTGGAGCGGGGTGGTCTGGTTGCGCCTCGTCCACACACGACGTGACGTGATCGTCGGTCTCTCCAAACTCGTAGTCGGTGTCTATGTATTCGTCAGGTCCGACGTCGTGTGCTTCCTCTGGATTCCCTTCTGGTTCATCTTCAAGCATCCCGTGATCCACTAGGACTTGATGAAACTGGATACCCGGCTGATCTCCCTCCATGACGACTGGGGGAAAGTATAAACTATCGTCACTCCCGTGACTATGATATATACTAAACAGGCGTTCTCTTTTTGGTGATAAAGGGGTATAGTTTTTAGGTTCCCTAGCTATCACGATCTCATCAGAACGTGTGTTAGTTATACTTTGGAGAGAATGTAGTTGATCAGGCTACATCCACTCCTTGGTACCACTAAGAACAATCTTGAATTAACCGAGATACTAGCATTATCTTGTTTGGTTCGGCGTTATGTTCCTTATTCCTAATGCAAGCAAAGGTGTTTTATTGTTGTATTTTACTTGTTTTGTTCAGAGTTATGTTAGTCCCTCTTTTGGTTTATAGTTGCATATCAATGTATGGTTAGATATGCTAGTTCACTATAAACAGAGCTCTGATACCAACCTGTCACACCCCCAAACCAGACGGCAGAAACGTCCGAGGGCTATTATGACTCAATTGAATACCATCACAATGAATATACATGAAACATAACATCATACATTACCAAGCATTGAAATGTTACAACTGGTAGCGTTTACATTCAGTACATTGATCCATAATATTACATGCGCAAAAGTAAATTGTTCGATACTAATTAAAACAACAGCAAGACGTTACTGAGTACATTTTTCCTTTTCGATTTACCAGTTACCTGAGAATACAAGTATTTTGAAAAACGTCAACATATGAAATGTTAGTGAGTTCATAAGTAATGATTGAAATGTACTGGTTTGTATTGTTTTGAAAATCACCAGAAAATCTGATATTTTCTAAAAAGAGCATAGTATAAAAAGTGTGAAGATCCGTAAGTATGCTTGTTTGTTTCCATGGATGTAAAAGTACAATTTGTAAAACTCAGTATGTAACTCGTAGGTGTATTAATTGAAAACCCTAGGAAAACCCAATGTTTTCCTAATACTTTGCATCAAATGATTTATATTTTGTTATTTCGTTGCGACGGGTGTATTCGTTGAGTCCCAGTGACGTTGGATTAATTATGGATTGTGAATTGTTATAAACACACATTCATGAAAATGACTAGTTTACAACTATACAAACGATCCCTTAGGCGTCACTCGCACTATTCACTTAATCCAATCACCCGGACTTCTCATAGCCCCACAACCGAGGAGGAAGAGAGGGTGCGAAGCCCCCGATATTTTCCATAAGTCGTTCAAGGCTATCGTGAATGCGAAGGGCCCTTAGCCCGACTCGCATTTGGTGAATTCTCGACTTTACTAGCAGCACCAGAGGGCCCTTAGGGTCCAACAACACAAAGCATGTAAAAGTCCTTTTACACGGAATTAGGTCATATAAGACCCAACTACATGTAAGCGAGTTTCCTTCGGGCCTAAAGATCATGTCATTGGGCTAGCTAGGCCCAACAAACACGATTTGAAACTTTCGGGCCCAAAGACGGTGTATCGACGTCTGGTGTATTCCCACGTGTGTATTGACTTCCCGAAATTTCCGCGTGTGTATTGAAGTATCGTCGTGTTAGTAATTTCGGAATCATTATTGATTCGAGACCGAATCAATTCGTTTGATAACGATTTTTGGTGTTGAAGGTGTATTATATTTCGCTGATAGTCAAGGTGCTAGTATTTCATCATATCGGATTTATTGTTTAAAACATTAGAATTTTACATTTTTGCAGCCCCTTTCTTTTGGATAAATTTACACTTTTGACCCTTCGTGTAAAAGAATTTCTATTTTAGTCCTTAAACCATTTTTCTTGACACTTTAGTATCAAAACTTGTAGAAAAGGTATTTTTCAGCTCAAAGTTGTTTGAAAAACAATTTTAGTCCCTCAAATGAAATTTTTCTCGGCTGAAACCCTTATTTTCGCAATTTTTACACTTTTGGCCCAAAGTAGAAAATTTTTGCATCTTTGGTCCCTTTTAAATATGAAAAGCATTTTTAACCCTTGAAATGGAATTGGAGCACTAGTAGTCCCCTATTTTACAGAAAAATACAATTTCAGCCCCTCTAATTTGAAAATCTCGCAAATTGGGCTTTATTGGGCCGAAAAATTCATTTTTGGCCCATTATGCTTAAAAATTTCACATTTAATTCTTCAAAGAGAATATTTCCAGAAAAATACATTGTTGAAACTGTTTTGACTCATTTCATCCTTCAGAATTTGTATTTTGTCATTTTGGGCCCTTTAACCTTATATTTTTAACATTTTGAGTCCAAAAATGGGATTTTTAGCCCAAGGAGTTCATATTAACCAACTTGGTTATTTTTCTAGGAATGATTTGTGTGTAATAATATTTTTAATACTTGTTTCATACATCCTAATGCAAATCTCAATTTTAAGGACTTTTTGACTAGTTTCAACACCATAATCACATAAGAACATGTAAATAAACATAGAAATCATACAAAGCATACATATACTCATAGATCTACACATTTGCTTGTATTCCCCCCTACAAAACTTATAAAAAACGAAAAATAGGGGGTATGAAGCTCACCTTGAGTTGTGGTTTCGATTTGAAGAAGAAAAGAGAAGAGTTTGTTGCTATTTCGGCCCTAGCAACCTTTTCTTGGAAGATCTCGAATTTAAGGAGCTTCTAAGGTGCAAGATCACAAGATTGAATGAATTTAGAAGAGATTTTGATGAAGTGGAGGGAGTTAGATTATAAGTTAGACATTAACTTACCTTAGATGATGGATTTCTTTATGAAGATCCTTAGGGTTCAAGCCAAATTTTTGAGATTTTTGGATGGAGAGAGAGAATGATTCTTGAGTAATTTAGAGAGAGTTTTGTGAGGTGTGTGTGTTCCTTTTTTGCTCTCGGCCGAAGGAAAAAGAAGGAGAAGAGAGTGTGCATGGGAATGTGAGTAAGGCTTGGATGTATGATGAATATTAGCTTAGATACCCACAATATAATAATGAGGTGGCTAGCATAAGTCAACCCTTCCTTTTTCATGGGCTTGGGCCGAAATTTGAAGAGAAGAAAAAAGATTTTTGGGCTTTATTTCCCTTAAGCCCATACTAGAGTTAAGTTGAATGATTGTTGGCCCTATAAAATATAAGTGTGATTTTTATACTTTGTTGGGCTAGTTTAGGTTAATTATGGTTCATAATATTTAATTTATTTCATTCTAGGCCCAATATGGCCAAAATGTTGAAACAAATGAAAGTGGGTCCAATTAGAGCCCATTTAAGGATTCTAAGCCCAAGATAGTCAAATTGGAAGCTTATTGGTCCATTGGGCCCAATAAGGATGTTCTAGTCCAAAATGGACCTAATCAAGAACTTCTAGGGTTTCCCATTTGTTTGTTGACTATTTGAAATGCTTGTATGGTGTATTTGATTGCAAATTTTGATGTCATATAGTAAGCATCATACATGCTCTTCAGTTTTTGATTCTACATTTTACTTGAGTGTAATGATTACAAGACACAAAATTTGTAGTTGTGACAATGGGTGTTTTAATTCTTTCAAGTCCCAAACACAAGTAGAATACTTTCTAGGCATTTGTTTAAGCCTATGGAGGACCCTAGGCACACTTTGGTGCCCTTATTTGGTGTTTACGGCACAAGAGTATTCCTTGGCCGTTAACTCCCTTTAAGGGGTGTTTTTGATGTGTTAATATCCCCATATTAGCTAGAAGTAGTTGAGGGTTAATGTCTAAAGCCTTTAGGAGTGATTAGGGCACATTTAATCCCTTGAATTTTGTGTTTACGGTCCAAGAAACTCTTGGGCTGTAAACACCTAAAGGTATTTGTTCTTGATTGTTTTCTAGTCTCAAATGATCATACATATTATCCTAAACTAGTTACCTAACAAGGAAATGGGACTAGATGGCCTTTAAGCTTCATTTTGGAGTTTACGCCCCAAGAACATTCTTGGGCGGTAAACTCCCGAAGCACATAGATTTGACATGCAATCTATGTTATTAAGCATAAAACAAGCATTATAACACAACTAGGAAAGTGTACTCACGATTTGGGATGAAAACCCGAAGATCCGTGAGAGAGAAAATGGCTTTTCTCTAGTTGGAAATGTGAATAATGAATGAATTTAGTTCAAAAATCTATATATAGTCCTGAAATATTTTTGGCAGAAAATATTTTTATTCCGGAATTGGACTCTAACATTATGAAGTTTTGGAATGCTCAAGTTTCACAAACCCATGAGCATCCCCTCTCCTGATATCTCCTTAAACGTAAACCCTAATGTACACAAACTTATTCGGAAAAGTCTGAAAGTCATTAAAACTGGACTAGCTTCTATTGAATAGCTAATGTTCGTACAAAATGGAAATCTCGGGTTGTCACATCATCCCCCCCTTAGATGGAATTTCGTCCCGAAATTAGAATTTAAGCAAATAAGAAGTTACAACCAATTAAGCGAAAAGATGAGGGTATTTCAGTTTCATCTGATCCTCGTGTTCCCAAGTGAATTCCGGTCATCGCTTGGCGTTCGAGCGAACCTTCACGATAGGGATACGACTTTGCTTCGTCTGCTTGACCCCATGGTCCATGATCTCTACTGGTTCTTCCACGAAGTTGAGGCTCTCGTTGATCTCGATCTCATCGAGTGGGATTACAAGGGTCTCGTCGGACAGACACTTTTTCAAGTTAGATACGTGGAATGTAGAATGTACGTTACGAAGTGCGTCGGGTAGGTCGAGTTTGTAAGCTACGGTGCCGACTCTTGCAAGAATCTCGAAAGGCCCTATGTACCTCGGATTTAGCTTCCCACGCTTGCCGAAGTGTATCAAGCCTTTCCAGGGTGAGACTTTGAGAAGGACTCGGTCTCCCACCTGAAATTCCAAAGGTTTTCTTCGTTTGTCAGCGTAGCTCTTCTGTCGGTCTCTAGAGGCTTTTAATCGTTCACAGATCTAAACAATTTTCTCTGTCGATTCCCGAATGATCTCTGGACCGGTGAGAGTACTGTCAGAAGCTTGTCCCCTGGTTAATTGGGTATCACCCACCTCAGCCCAGCACAGAGGAGATCTGCACTTTCGGCCGTAGAGAGCTTCAAATGGAGTAGCCTTGATGCTAGTGTGATAACTGTTATTATAGGAAAACTCGGCAAGGGGTAAATGAGTATCCCATGCCTTCCCAAAGTCAATCACACAGGCTCGCAACATATCTTCCAGTGTTTGGATGGTCCTCTCACTCTGTCCGTCGGTCTGTGGATGGTAGGTTGTGCTCATGTCCAGCCTTGTTCCTAGGGAATGTTGTAGTGATTGCCAGAATCTTAAGGTGAACCTACTATCTCTATCGGAGATAATGGGCATAGGCACACCATGTAGCCGTACGATTTCCCTAATGTATGTTCTCGTAATTTTCTCCATCTTGTCAGTTTCTTTGATAGGTAGGAAATGTGCTGACTTGGTCAATTTATTGACGATGGCCCATATGGTATCAAGTCCACCTGTTGTCTTGGGCAACTTGGTTATGAAATCCATAGTGATCCGCTCCCACTTCCATTCCCCTAAGGGATTCACTCGTCGCATTTTCAGGTTTCATGGCTTCAAGTTGGGCAGCCTGAATTTGCTGGGACAAGTGTGAATGGATGGTTATTGACAATGACTTGACTTTGCGACCAAAATATTCCTTCCGACTTAGGGCGTCTGCTACTACGTTGGGTTTACCCGGATGATAACGAATATCGCATTCGTAGTCATTGAGTAGCTCGATCCACCGACGTTGTCTCATGTTGAGCTCCTTCTGATCGAAAATGTGTTGTAAACTCTTGTGGTCGGTAAAAATAGTGCTTTTCGTTTCGTACAAGTAATGTCTCCGGATCTTCAGAGCAAACACCACTGCTCCCAGTTCAAGATCATGGGTCGTGTAGTTAACCTTGTGTGTTTTCAACTGTCTCGAGGCGTAGGCGATGAGCTTTCCTCATTGCATCAGAACACACCCGAGCCCTTGATTTGATGCATCGCAATAGACTACGAAGTCTTCTATCCCTTCGGGGAGGGATAGTATTGGCGCGGTGCACAAGGCTCGCTTGAGCGTTTGGAACGCTCTCTCTGCGGTAGAAGTTCTGTATGAATCTGCGGTCAAAGGTTGTAAGGGGTTTTGCTATTCGGGAGAAGTTCTGTATGAATCTGCGGTAGTAGCCAGCGAGGGCTAGAAATTGACGAAATTTCAGTAGGCGTCTTCGGTGCTGACCAGTTCTCAATGGCTTTAATTTTGGATGGGTCCACATGGATTCCCTCTTCGCTTACTACGTGTCCCAAGAATTCGACTCTTCGGATCCAAAATTCACATTTCGAGAACTTCGCATAAAGTTTCTCCTTACGTAATGTCCCTAGAACTTGTCGCAGGTGATCGCCATGCTCTTCCTTACTTCGGGAGTAGATCAGGATGTCGTCAATGAAAACGATGACGAACTGATCCAAGTAAGGTCGGCATACTCTATTCATCATATCCATGAAGACTGCGGGCGCATTGGTCAATCCGAATGGCATCACCACGAACTCGTAGTGTCTGTAACGAGTTCGGAAGGCTGTTTTCGGCACATCCTCCTCTAGTACTCGTAACTGGTGATATTCGGATCTCAGATCAATTTTGGAAAAATAGTTCGCCCCTTGGAGTTGTTCAAATAGATCGTCTATACGAGGCAGAAGGTAACGATTCTTGACCGTCAGATTGTTGAGTTCTCTGTAGTTGATACACATACGGAATGATCTGTCTTTCTTCTTAACAAACAAGACCAGTGCTCCCCAAGGTGAGAAACTTGGTCTTATAAAGCCTTTGATGAGTAGTTCGTTAAGTTGAACAGAGAGTTCTTGCATCTCAGCTGGTGCTAAACGGTAGGGCGACTTGGCTACTGGGGTAGCTCATGGGATTAAGTCGATTCTGAACTCGACCTGTCGTTGCGGAGGTAATCCAGGTAGCTCTTTTGGGAAAATGTCGGGGAAGTCGCTCACTACTGGAATGTTCTTTAGTTCTTTCGTTTCGAGGCTCGTGTCGACGACGTGAGCAAGGAATGCATGGTATTCTTTATGCAGATACTTCTGTGCTTGAATACTTGATATAATACGGAGACTTGCACCAGGTTTGTCACCGTAGACGATAAGAGTTTCGTTAGACGGAAGGTTTAGACAGACTGCTTTCTCGAAGCACATGATGTCGACGCGATGAAGACTTAACCAATCCATGTCGATGATAACGTCGAAGCTTTTTATTGAGAGCGGCATGAGGTCAATTGGGAATGAATGGTTATCTAGAGTTAGGGTACAACCTAAGTATATGCTATTCGTACTTTCAGTTTTCCCATTAGCCATTTCTACTGTGAATTGATCCTTAAGTGTGTGTGGTTGTTGTTTAAGCATGCGAGCAAATTTGTGGTTTACGAAGCTTCGCTCCGCACCACTATCGAACAAAATGCATGCATAGGAGTTATCGAGGAGGTACGTACCAGTCACCACTGTCGGGTCAGCAACTACTTCCCCATGGCCTATAGCTAGTACCCTCCCTGCTCCTCCAGCATTCTTCGCTTTGGGGCAGTCCCTCTTAAAGTGGCCTGCTTCGCCACATCCATAGCAGGTCGGGCTCGCGCTAGAGCCGGGGACTTGGGTGATCGGTTGTGTCGGGAACTTACAGAAATGGACGGTGTGTCCTTCCCTGTTGCAGTTTGAGCACTGCATTTCACGGCAGGGGCCGTTGTGGTGGAAGTTGCATTTGTTGCACTTAGGCAAACTCCCAGCATACTGCTTCATCGGAGCAGTAGCAGCAGCAGGGGTTACTGCGGCATGCACTGCCACAATTTGCTGCTTTTTAGCAGCTCGCTGCTTCTTCTTTTCATCCCAGAACTTCCACTTGGTGTCAGCGGGTTTGGAGGGTTTCGAGATGGCTAGGGTTGTTGTGGTTGCAGGGGTTTTGACTCCATGGTCAATGAGTCGCTGTGCCAGTCGCTTGGCACTATCGAAGGTAGCGGGGTTTGATGCTAGGACATTCCCCTGATACGGAGGCACTAGCCCCCATATGTACCTTTCGATCTTTTTCCCTTCAGTGGGAACCATATTGGGGCAGAGGGCCACCAATTTGCTGAATCGGGCAGTATAAGCGACCACGTTGGTGCCCTTCATAGTCAGGTTCCAAAGTTCCTGCTCCAATTTCTGGACTTCGCCCCTCGGGCAGTATTCCTCCATCATGAGGTCTTTCATCGTTTCCCAGCCCATGTCGTTGGCTACAATGAGGGTTAGAGATTTAACGTGGCTGTTCCACCACGTTAGGGCCTTTCCCTCAAAGGTGCATGCGGCATATTTGACTTTGCTCGCAGCAGGGCATGAACAGATTTCGAAGACTGATTCAGTCTTCTCGAACCATTGCGAGAGGGCAATGACTCCGCCGGTGCCATGGAAAGACTTTGGCTTGAAATTGGTGAAATCTTTGTAGGAGCACTCTCTCGAGCGCACCGGGGTTTCAACTGGAATTGATTCAACAGGGGTTCCACCTCTACTGGCATCAGATGAGTGATACTGAGCCATCGTAGTTGCCACTGCTGTAGCTACGGCAGCATTCAGGGTTGCAGTATCGATGACCGGAGGCGGAGGAGGTGGTGGAGGTTCAGGGTTATTCCTGGGAGATTTGCGAGGAGGCATCTTTCAGCTATAAGTTTATAAAGATAAGAAAAATGGTAAGAATCAATTTGTAAGCAACGTGAGAGTGACACATGGACTAACTAACCATAGCCCAACAGTTGAATGAGTGTTTGAGATCACAACAAGGAATATTAGTAGGAAAACACAAATGTACAGATTTTTCCCACAGATTAGATGCATGTCAATAATACTGGTATTACCGATGTAATAAGTTTAGGGAAAATCGACCTAACAGTAGGTCTTACATCATACCATACAAAAAAGTTTGACAGTTCTTAGATTCCTAAATAGAGTACTAAAAGTTAGGAATATTTTACAGACAAGTGCTACTTAGAGCACAGATGTTAAAGGCTATTCCTTAATCAAAAGACAGAGATGTACTAGACATCATCTAACGGCGATGGGAATTCCTCGGGCGAGCCCTGAGGTCTGACACTTGACGAAACACCTCTTGAAGGTGTTGCTCCTGAGCCCTCTGACGGGCTCGAAGTTCCAAGACCTCAGCTCGGGAGGCAGCCAGCTGTTGCTGTAGGGTTTCATTGGTTCTCTGGGTCCATTCCATGTCTTCTTCAAGACGGCGGATGCGGACTGTGTTGACACCAGAGTTGGCATCAATCTCCATGACCCGGTCAATGGCTGCTCGACCTTGCTCAACATTACGAGCTATTATGCGGATAATGACGGGCAGAGCTCGGTCAGCAGAACCACCTTCACTGACGTTGTAAAAGCTTCGGTCCCCAAAGTATGGTAAGGGTTGACCTTTTTCATCACTCCAGCGATTGAAGTTGGTTTCCCACAAGGGAGTAGGACCTGGAAAAGCTGGTCGGGGGTTGTTGTTCAGGGCTTGACCTACTAGCGGTAGGTTGTTGACTTCAGGCTCGGAGTCGGATCCATCAGAAAAGCCTTCTGCGAGGTGATCATCCAAAGGGATTGGATGCTCATCTTCGGGCTCTTCTTCGATCCACCCGACATTGCCTTCATTTGGAAAGTACGGGTCGCCGTGATGGAATCCAGCCATTTAAATCTACGCGAGAAGAGTGGTATAAGAATATAGTATACATGTAACTAGTAGTACAAAATACACCTATAGTATTTTAAGTTTAAGTTCTACTGATCTTCTTGTGGTATTGTTGGTAAGTTTTTAGACTTGTTAACACATCACAACCATTCTAGGGCATATGCTAATCACTCCTAGGACCACCATAGTTGATCAGGCTATGCCATTCCCAGGACTGACCATACATCCCCGAGCTCACTTGTGATATTTAATAATCGTAATACTTTTGTTCTTGTCATTGTGACACTGATTTTAGTATGAATGCAGACTAGTATACTTAATTAAATATTTTAGTATTTAAAGTATAGACTCTTGGTCAGAGTGTGTTAATCCCTAATGGGTTTATAGTTTAGTATATCTTTTATGGGTTGATATACTTGATTCACTATAAACAATGCTCTGATACCAATCTGTCACACCCCAAAACCAAGAACGGCGGAAACGTTCTGGGGTGGAGGACGTCATGTAAAGTATCACAACACAGTAAATGTAAATAAGCAAACAACATCATCCATTGCATTAAGTATATAATTTTAATACAAGCGTGTTCTGTACAGTTATAGACACCAAAAATAATGTAAATCAAAATAATAAGATGAGTCTTGGATGCGCTCCATCTTCTCAAAAGCTGGCCTCGGTACCTGTCTACTGATGACCTGAGAATACAAGTTATTTTGAAAGAGTTTATCAGCATTAAGCTGGTGAGTTCATAAGTATTTTAGTATCGGTGTTTGTTATCAAAACGTTTCAACGTGTCTCAAGTGTAAGTTTGTAAAATGTATGTAAGTGTTTGTAAAAGTTTGAATCTCTCAGAAAAACCTATATTTTCTATTAAAGTAGCCTTCTACCAAGTCTTAACTGGTTTGTATGCTCGTTTGTTGTAAAAGTGTGTAATTTCCCAAGTGTAACTATCATTTAACAAAATATAGT
Organism: Lactuca serriola; assembly: GCF_051521515.1. NCBI lineage: Eukaryota > Viridiplantae > Streptophyta > Magnoliopsida > Asterales > Asteraceae > Lactuca > Lactuca serriola. The sequence continues at coordinate 302,839,910 of NC_136415.1, read as the reverse complement.
TTGTACATTAAAGTTTGAGTGAATAATCACTAAATAAATGTAACGGGTAAATTATTGTAGTACTGTAGTGTTGTATTATAGGAACTACTGTTGTACTAACTACCTTAAACCGGATTTATATTATGGTATAATCTGATAAATTGCACCATACTATCGAATGGTAACAACGGCATATGAATGGTCGTAATAACGGAATGACGTTTGGCACCCGCAGACCTGCAGGTCCGGATGTAGCTAGCAGCAAGGTGTAGGATAGTCAATCCAGTATAGATCTATATGCAAACTCACACTCTCCCTCCAAGAGAATTCTGGCTACAACTCAGGCCATGACATTTAAGGCATGCTCTGATACAGTGGATCATAATTGTTAACGTATTCTTGTATATGTAATGTAATGTTACTCGTTCTAGTATAGTTGTATATGTTCTCCTCCTAGTATAGTTTTATATGTTTTCTTTCTAGTATAGTTATATATGTTGTCTTTCTAGTATAGTTGTATATGTTCTCATAGTAATGTAATGTATAGACTCATAAATGAACTGACTCATTGATCTAGAAATTGTAGTAGTATGATCCTGTGTTACCCCGATGGTAACTTACTGATGATGTGTCTAATACGCATGAATATGGAAGTACTTTTATGTTTATATATGTATATTTGATATATAACTAATATTGAAACGACCTTCGGACGGTTACCCGAAATCCCACCAGACCACATCCAAATCGAGAAAAAGGAAATAGGGCGGATGGCCTTCCTAAGTCCTTTAAACATTGCTTATATATCTATACATATATGGGCATGCAATTTATAAGAAGTAAAACAAAGTTTAATAAAAGCATTTGATAAGTAAAAGAGTTTGTAAAACATTTTGAACTAAAACAGTTTGATAAACAGTTTGAATAGTGATAAAATCTTTGGTTTTCTAGTTATTAATCACTTGTGATTGATGCAATAACTATAAGTATTTAACTTGTATTCCCCCCCATAAAAGTATTTAAAACATTTAAAAGTATTTCAAAGGTTAATTAAAGGGGTATGAACTCACCTGTGGTGAGTGGATTGGATTGAAGTATCGGATACCGTGCTAGGTGGCAAACGGAGACTTGTTCACACGCACGAGCCTAGTTATCATATAATGAGCATATATATAACTAATTAGCCAAATAATAACTTAATGAAATAATTTGGGACACTTAGGAACATGTAAACACTTTGTCTAGGTGTTAAAGGACCTAAGGGTTGCTTCTAGGTTGATATGGGACAAGGCTAAAGGGGTTTAATGTATCAAAGGGCCTTATATAAAAGTTTACTACCCAATAAACCCCACACAAGGAGTTTACGGTCGTAAACCCTTGAGTTTACGGCCGTGAACTCCAATCTTGGTGGTAATAGGTGTTTTAAAGTGCTAAATGATTTCTCGAATAAGTCTAGCTTGGTTGTTTAATCCTTTGGGTAGTTTAGGGCATAGATATTACTCCTTTGAGGAGTTTACGGCCAAAAGACCATATCCCTTAGAGTTTACGGCCGTAAAATCTCATGGGATGGGTGTTTTAATTCTTTCAAGTCCCAAACACAAGTAGAATACTTTCTAGGCATTTGTTTAAGGCTATGGAGGACCCTAGGCACACTTTGGTGCCCTTATTTGGTGTTTACGGCCCAAGAGTATTCCTTGGCCGTAAACTCCCTTTAAGGGGTGTTTTTGATGTGTTAATGTCCCCATATTAGCTAGAAGTAGTTGAGGATTAATGTCTAAAGCCTTTTGGAGTGATTAGGGCACATTTAAGCCCTTGAATTTGGTGGTTACGGTCCAAGAAACTCTTGGGCCATAAACACCTAAAGCTATGTGTTCTTGATTGTTTTCTAGTCTCAAATGATCATACATATTATCCTAAACTAGTTGCCTAACAAGGAAATGGGACTAGATGGCCTTTAAGCTTCATTTTGAAGTTTACTCCCCAAGAACGTTCTTGGGTGGTAAACTCCCGAATCACATATATTTGACATGCAATCTATGTTATGAAGCATAAAACAAGCATTATAACACAACTAGGGAAGTGTACTCATGATTTGGGATGAAAACCCGAAGATCTGTGATAGAGAAAATGGCTTTTCTCTAGTTGGAAATGTGAATAATGAATGAATTTAGTTCAGAAATCTATTTATAGTCCTGAAATATTTTTGGCAGAAAATATTTTTATTCCGGAATTGGACTCTAACATTATGAAGTTTTGGAATGCTCAAGTTTCACAAACCCATGAGCATCCCCTCTCCTGATATCTCCTTAAACGTAAACCCTAATGTACACAAACTTATTCGTAAAAGTCTGAAATTCATTGAAACTGGACTAGCTTCTATTCAATAGCTAATGTTCGTACAAAATGGAAATTTCGGGTTTTCACACAAGAGTAGGGCTGATAACACTGGTGTCTTCGCCATTGATTTTAAATACGATTGTTGTGTTCCCCAAATTATCAAGTGCATTTTTGATTCAATGATGAATTATACTAACACAGAGAAATGTATAATTGTATTAGGACATAAAATGATTACATACACCATAAGAATGCGCATTTAGTTTTTCTTTCCTCTTCAATGAAAAACCCTCGCAGGAAAGGATTGGAGGTATAATTAGATGGCGAGAATCACTGTCGCAAAAAAAAAATCCAGACGTTGAGGGTCATAGGGCTTCAATCGATCTTGAGGGTTGAAATCGGGGAGTTGTTGGGCACAATCGAAGATGAACACAACTGAACTCGATCTCCTGGTTAGTGAATATGTCATCGATGATTTGGAGATTAATTATGGCGGATTGTTAGTAGTCGCTAAAGCAGATGTAGAGGTGGTCGATCAAGCACGACGGAGGAAAGAAAAACGGTATCAACGATGATTGGTTAATCGTGCCGATTTGGATTAACGATTTGGGAGAAGAAATCTTCGTGATATAGTATCTACATGTGTGTGTGTGTGTTTTATTGTGTGTTTAATAAGAGATAGACACAATTTGGGGAAAGCAATTTTATTTTTATGAGTTTAATTTTTAGGATATAATTTTTTTCATACCAATATTACCCCTAAGATCACATTTGCAAAAACCTAATATACTACTAGATTTAGTCATATTTACAAAGCATGCCGCTAATGATCTAATACGTCCAAAGAATTGATACAACATTTAATTTATAGTTCTTAGGTTCTCGAAAAACTATGATTTCTGAAAAAGATCCTTCCTCTCTCTCTTTCTCTCTCTCTCTCTCTATCTCTCTCTTCTTTCTTTCTCTCTCTCTCTCTATATATATATATATATATATATATATATATATATATATATATTAATAGAGTACAAAAAATTAATATTTTTGGTATAACTAATTTTTTTTGGAAAAAAACATAACCTTAAATATTGACAAAAATAACAAAATGAAGTGGGTTTTTTCAAAAACAAAAAGTACGTTTTTTATATATCAACATCGATCTCTATAGAAAGAGGACGAAAAATCGTGAATAATGACATATTTGGTTTTTTTTTAAAGATGTAGCATAAAAAAACTTAAATGAAAATAATGTGGGTTTTTTGGTAAAGTGGTGGATTTTTTGTTATATTCCGGTGTGTGTGCGTCCAATATATTATACATCTCTTTTCTTGGCTGTTGATCATTATGATTTTCGACGATCACGATTGGTTGTTTGGTTCGTTGTTAATTATGGTTCTCTATTGAACCTCACTATATATATATATATATATATATATATATATATATATATATATATATATATATATATATATATATATATATATATATATATATATATGATTTACGTTATTGTGTGCTAACTAATTATTATGTGGATATCTGGATAAATTTGGACCAATGGTTTTAGTTATTTTAAAGAAATGATTTACCTATCTTTAAATTAGGAAACACATGTTTAATTAATAAAATTTTGGATTTTAAGGGATATTAATTCTTTTAATTTCGAATTCTGATTTTTTAATTAATTAATTTTTAATTCTAACATAATTTTAAATTTTGTTCCATTTTATTCTTTTAAAATGCAATTCTATTAGAACGATATTCTATTAAAATGACAGAATATATTTTTATTGACTACATATTTTTTTGTAGGAACTTCTTGAAGAAAGACAACATTCTTGATCATTCACTTAAAAAATAACATGATCCTTATATGTTCAAACATTGAAATGCAAATATAGATTCATACATATTCTTACAAAATAATAGTGTTATACATTTTAATAGTACATATTCTAACATGATGTCATAAAAATAAATAAAATTCTTAGGAACATAGCATTCTGGAATATACAATTCTTGAAAGAATACACATTATCTTCTTCAATGGTCCACAGCCAACTTCATTCCAACCATTCTTACAAGAATGACATTCTGTGTTGTGTTCTCATTTTCATGAAATCGAATTATATAAGAATAATATTGTATGAGAATGTTTTATATGACAAATAATGTTACAACTTTAGTAACTTTGACAAAATATAGTTTATAGGTACGAGATAAATGAAAATTTTCAACAAACAAAATGACAATTTACAAATAAAAATTGACAGATGCTGTAAATTTACAGAAATAATTACTAATAACACACCATATGAAAATATAAGGATACGCACTGAATAAAGAAAAATTAAAAAAAAAACATAATATGTAACTCATAAATTTAATATGCTATGTCCATACTTGGTGCAACTCACATTTATATAAATTTAACCTTTATCTCTAATTTGTACCCTTTATAATTTGAGCATTTTCTTAAATCTTTAAATTGTTACAGATTTAATATTCTGCACATTTATTTTTAATACAACATGATAAACTATAGAATTCTAAAGTAGAATAAACATCAAAGAAACATTTGATCCTGTAAGTGAAATAAAAACTTTTGATAATGGCAATTGACAAGTAGATTAAACTCAACGTCTCAATGAAATTCAGCACCACACATAATACATATGAAGAAATCATTTGTTTCTTTACAATTAGTGGTCTTCAATTTGCATATATATGAGTCCTTTTCATATAAAGAAATGCATACAGTGATTGGAGATCTAATGTTTGAGAAGTCGTTGAACTCTCACAAGCCCTTTAATATGATCTGTAACACTAGTCCTCACCAATCAAAACAGCTTTTGGGTTTCTAGAAACATCAATTTGACTAGAAAATAAGATTAAAAGAAAGATTAATATGATGAAGTAGAGAAGGCATTGAATTTACCAGTTTGGTTACCAACTTAATAGGAAAATGAGGCATATGTTCTCAATGGTAGGGATGCCCTCTAAGCAAATAAAAACATCCAAACAGATTGCGAACATTGATTCTTCAGAAATCACAATTCAAAAATCACAAATCACAAGCAAACCATTGGTTCAAGTAAAATAAAAAGAAATAACTCATAACATATTGCATATATCGAATTTTCAGAAATGGAGTTCACAAAATCAATTACCCAAAACTGAATACATAAACTCGATTAAATAAAAAAACGAGTTCATTAGAAGAAAAAGAAACGTACAGGTTGATTGGAGAATGAGAATCGTCCATGGTTTGAGTCTGACGATCAATTGGAGAAAAAACTTATCCATGATCATGGGTCTAGAATCTTGATGATCGATAGTGGAGAGTTTAGGGCTCGATGTGAATTGGAATTGGGCACCATTAGGGTTGATGTTTGTATTGTACGTCAGATTGATGATGGTGGCCATGGTAGGATTCTTTTCCTGGTATCATGAAGGAGTCGATTGTGAATATTGAAGAAGAAATTTAAGGGAAAAATTAGACGGATCCAAAGATATAGGCAATTTTCCATATATGTTGGAACTTAATTTAGATTTACAAAAGAAAATTACCAAAATACTTTTATCTACCTTTTTGAAATGATCAGTCTATAATTATTCTTACATCCACGCAATAGATAGTAAGAATAAATGAACTTATCTCTCTCTCTCTCTCTCTCTCTCTCTATATATATATATATATATATATATATATATATATATATGTATATATATATATACGTATATATATATATATATATATATATATATATATACAGAGAGAGAGAAAGAGAGAGTAACACCCGATTTAAGGTACTTTTCGTTTTTGACCCTTGGTGGGTAAACAGTTTGCAAATTTGGTCCCTAGGGGACATTGTTGCCATTTTCAAAAAAGAGGGAGTATATTGTGCATAGTCCTTGTACACTGGCGTACTCGTTGTACATTGGGTGTACGTACCCACAGGATAAACCCTAACTTTTAGGGTTTGAACCTTATTTAAGAAACATTATGACCCATGACCGTCTCATTTCTTATCCTTCATTACATTTTGAACCGCATTTTGAAACCCTATCCCTTCTAGAGAAGTTCTAACCCTCTGTGTGTGTGTTTTAGTGTGTGTTGGTGAGCTTTGAGGAAGAAGAGCTTTGAAGAAGGACCTTTGATCAAGGGAGAGCTTGCAGATCTAGATTCTACTGATCATTTCCAAGTTCATTGAGCTATAAAGCTTGGAACTTGCTCATTCTATGCTTATATCTAGTATTTATGGAGTTTTGGTCACTTTTCGTCCCATGAGTAGGATTTATTGGGAATTCTTCCACTACAGAAGTTGGGAGTTCTTGGGCACAATCGAATATGAACACAACCGAAATCAATCCCCTAGTTAGTGAATATGTCGTCGATGATTTGGAGATTAATTATGGTGGATTGTTAGTACTCGTTGAAGCAGATGTTGAGGTGGTCGATCAAGCACGACGGAGGAAAGAAAAACGGTATTGGCGATGATTGATTAATCGCGCCGATTTGGTTGAACGATCTAAATTGGGGAGAAGAAATCTTCGTGATAAAGTATCTACATGTGTGTTTTCGTGTTTAATAAAAGACAGACACAATTTGGGGAAAGCAATTTGATTTTTAGGAGTTTAATTGTTAGGATATATTTTTTTCATACCAATATTACCCCTAAGATCACATTGCAAAAACCTAATATACCACTAGATTTAGTCATATTTACAAAGCATGCCACTAATGATCTAATCCGTCCAAAGAATTGATTCAACGTTTAATTTTTAGTTCTCAGGTTCTCGGAAAACTATGATGTCTCAAAAGATCCTTCCTCTCTCTTTCTCTCTCTCTCTCTCTCTCTCTCTATATATATATATATATATATATATATATATATATATATATATATACCAAAATGAAGTGGGTTTTTCAAAAAAAAAAGTTCGTTTTTTAAAAAAAAAATTAATATTGAAATAGTAAGCCATTTCAAATTGTAAATGTTACAAATTGAAATATTTACAGTTTACATTCACAGTGTGAACCTGAACTAAACGAGGTTTTTTTTAAAAAAAATCGGTGTTGATTTATTAATAGAGTACAAAAAATTAATATTTTTGGTATAATTAGTTTTTTTTTGGAAAAAAACATAAACTTAAATATTGACAAAATTAACAAAATGAAGTGGGTTTTTTCGAAAACAAAAAGTACGTTTTTTATATATGAACATCGATCTCTATAGAAAGAGGACGAAAAATCGTGAATAACGGAATATTTGGTATTTTTCGATGAAAGATGTGGCATAAAAAAACTTAAATGAAAAAAAAGTGGGTTTTTTGGTAAACTGGTGGATTTTTTGATATAATTCGGTGTGTGTGCGTCAAATGTATTGTACATCTCTTTTCTTGGCTGTTGATCATTATGATTTCCGACGGTCATGATTGGTTGTTTGATTCCTTGTTAATTATGGTTCTTTGTTGAACCTCACCATATATATATATATATATATATATATATATATATATATATATATATATATATATATATATATATATATATTATTTACATTATTCTGTGCTAACAAATTATTATGTGGATGTACGGATAAATATGGACCAATGGTTTTAGTTATTTTAAAGAAATGATTTACCTATCTTTAAATTAGGAAACACGTGTTTAATTAATAAAATTTTGGATTTTAAGGGATATTAATTCTTTTAATTTTGAATTCTGATTTTTTTTAATGCTAACATAATTTTAAATTTTATTCGATTTTATTCTTTTAAAATGCAATTTTATTAGAACGATATTCTATGAAAATGATAGAATATATTTTGATAGACTACATATTTTTATTGTAGGAACTTCTTGAAGAAAGACAACATTCTTGATCCTTCACTTAAAAATTAACACGATCCTTATATTTTCAAACATTGAAATGCAAATATAGATTCATACATATTCTTACAAAATAATAGTGTCATACATTTTAATAGTACATATTCTAACAGGATGCCATAAAAATAAATAATATTCTTAAGAACATAGCATTCTTGAATATACAATTCTTGAAAGAATACACATTATCTTCTTCAATGGTCCACAACCGACTTCATTCCAACCATTCTTACAAGAATGGCATTTTGTGTTGTGTTCTCATTTTCATGAAATCGAATTATGTAAGAATAATATTGTATGAGAATGTTTTATATGACAAATAATGTTAGAACTTTAGTAACTTTGACAAAATATAGTTTATAGGTACGAGATAAATGAAAAATTTTAGCAAACAAAATGACAATTTACAAATAAAAATTGACAGCTGCTGTAAATTTACAAAAATAAACACATCATATGAAAATATAAGGATATGCATTGAATAAAGAACAACTAAAAAATAAACATAATATGTAACCCAAAAATTACTCACATTTATATAAATTTAATATTTTATGTTAATACTTGGTGCAACTCACATTTATATAAAATTACCCTTTATCTCTAATTTGTACCCTTTATAATTTGAGCATTTTCTTAAATCTTTAAACTGTTACAAATTTAATATTCTGCACATTTATTTTTAAAACATCATGATAAACTATATAATCCTAAAGTAGAATAAACATCAAAGAAACATTTGATCCTGTAAGTGAAATAAAAACTTTTGATAATGACAATTGACAAGTAGATTAAACTCAACATCTCAATGAAATTCAGCACCACACATAATACATATGAAAAAATCATTTGTTTCTTTACAATTAGTGGTCTTCAATTTGCATATATATGAGTCCTTTTGATATAAAGAAATGCCTACAGTGATTGGAGATCTAATGTTTGAGAACCCATTGAACTCTCACAAGCCCTTTAATATCATCTGTAACACTAGTCCTCACCAATCAAAATAGCTTTTGGGTTTCTAGAAACATCAATTTGACTGAAAAATAATAATAAAAGAAAGATTAATATGATGAAGTAGAAAAGGCAAAGAATTTACTTGCTTGGTTACCAAATTAATAGGAAAATGAGGCATATGTTCTCAATGGTAGGGTGCCCTCTACGCAAATAAAAGCATCCAAACAGATTGCAAACATCGATTCTTCAGAAATCACAATTCAAAAATCACAAATCACAAGAAAACCATTGGTTCAAGTAAAATAAAAAGAAATAACTCCTAACGTATTGCATCTATCGATTTTTCAGAAATGGCGTTCCCAAAATCAATTACCCAAAACTGAATACATAAACTTGATTAAATAAAAAAATGAGTTCATTAAAAGAAAAAGAAACATACAGGTTGATTGGAGAATGAGAATCGTCCATGGTTTGAGTCTGACGATCAATTGGGGAAAAAACTTATCCATGATCATGGGTCTAGAATCTTGATGATCGATAGTGGAGTGTTTAGGGCTCGAACCGTGGAGAGTTTAGGGCTCGATGTTAATTGGAATTGGGCACCATTGGGGTTGATGTTTGTATTGTACGTCCGATTGATGATGGTGGCCATGGTGGGATTATTTTCCTGGTATCATGAAGGAGTCGATTGTGAATATTGAAGAAGAAATTTAAGGGAAAAATTACACGGATCCAAAGATATAGGCAATTTTACATATATGTTGGAACTTAATTTAGATTTATAAAAGAAAATTACCAAAATACTTTTATCTAGATTTTTGAAATGACAGGATCTACAATTATTCTTACATCCACACAATAGATAGTTAGAATAAATGAACCTATCTCTCTCTCTCTCTCTCTATATATATATATATATATATATATATATATATATATATATATAGAGAGAGAGAGAGAGAGAGAGAGTAACACCTGATTTAAGGTACTTTTCATTTTTGACCCTTGGTGTGTAAATAGTTTGCAAATTTGGTCCCTAGGGGACATTGATGCCATTTTCAAAAGAGAGGGAGTACATTGTGCATAGTCCTTGTACACTGGGCATACTCCTTGTACATTGGGTGTACGTACCCACGGGACAAACCCTAATTTTTAGGGTTTGGACCCTATTTAAGAAACATTATGACCCATGATCGTCTCATTTCTTATCCTTCATTACCCTTTGAACCGCATTTGGAAACCCTAGCTCTTCTAGAGAAGTTCTAACCTTGCGTGTGTGTGCGTTTTAGTGTGTGTTGGTGAGCTTTGTGGAAGAAGAGCTTTGAAGAAGGACCTTTTATCAAGGGAGAGCTTGCAGATCTAGATTCTACTCATCATTTCCAGGTTCATTGAGCTATAAAGCTTGGAACTTGCTCATTCTATGCTTATATCTAGTCTTTATGGAGTTTTGGTCACTTTTCGTCCCATTAATAGGATCTAGTGGGAATTCTTCCACTACAGAAGTTGGGAGTTCTTGGGCACAATCGAAGATGAACACAACCGAAATCGATTTCCTGGTTAGTGAATATGTCGTCGATGATTTGGAGATTAATTTTAACGGATTGTTAGTAGTCGCTAAAGCAGATGTAGAGGTGGTCGATCAAGCACGACGGAGGAAAGAAAAACGGTATTGGCGACGATTGATTAATCGCGCCGATTTGGATGAATGATCTGAATTGGGGAGAAGAAATCTTCCTGATAAAGTATCTACATGTGTGTGTGTTTAATAAGAGAGAGACACAATTTGGGGAAAGCAATTTGATTTTTAGGAGTTTAATTTTTAGGATATATTTTTTTCATACCAATATTACCCCTAAGATCACATTTGCAAAAACCTAATATACCACAAGATTTAGTCATATTTACAAAGCATGCCACTAATGATCTAATCCGTCCAAAGAATTGATTCAACGTTTAATTTTTAGTTCTCAGGTTCTCGGAAAACTATGATGTCTCAAAAGATCCTTCCTCTCTCTTTCTCTCTCTCTCTCTCTCTCTCTATATATATATATATATATATATATATATATATATAACAAAATGAAGTGGGTTTTTCGAAAAAAAAAGCTTGTTTTTTCGAAAATAAATTAATATTGAAATAGTAAGCCAATTCACATTGTAAATGTTACAAATTGAAATATTTACAGTTACATTCACAGTGTGAATCTGAACTAAACGAGGTTTTTTTTTTTTTTTTGAAATCAGTGTTGATTTATTAATAGAGTACAAAAAATTAATATTTTTGGTATAATTAGTTTTTTTTGGAAAAAAACATAAACTTAAGTATTGACAAAAATAACAAAATGAAGTGGGTTTTTTCGAAAACAAAAAGTACATTTTTTCTATATCAACATCGATCTCTATAGAAAGAGGACGAAAAATCGTGAATAACGGCATAGTTGGTTATTTTTTTGATAAAAGATGTGGCATAAAAAAACTTAAATGGAAAAAATGTGGGTTTTTTGGTATACTAGTGGATTTTTTAGTATAATCCGGTGTGCGTGCGTCCAATGTATTGTACATCTCTTTTCTTGGCTGTTGATCATTATGATTTCCGACGGTTACGATTGGTTGTTTGGTTGCTTGTTAATTATGGTTCTCTATTGAACCTCACAATATATATTGTGACATCCCCATTTTCATGACCAGAAAAGACCGATTTTGTTTATGCTTTGTTTGAAAATCAGAGTAACATTTTAAATAAAAGTGTTGCGCAATTTGTCCCAAAACAAAATATGATAAAGATTTATCAAAAGCATTTCCAAGGAAATGTATTTCATTAAAATACTTGGGATGTCATGTTCGATACAGATCAAAAGCATAAATAGTAGAATATAAGCCTTACTACATTATTTTGTATCTACAGACCTATAACCGTAATCCCTCATCCAAAACATCACATCTATGCTCATGCACCACTACCTGTAATACAAGAAACTGAGTGGGTCAAGCTGGGGAGCCTGGTGAGCACATAGGGTTTTCAACCCACAATAAATAAGTTTATTAATTTCATCAATCAACAATAACCTGATTACCCATTCGCGTTATCCTCATTTTACGTTCCTAAACACCTATCATAAGGGACCTAGCCTAAGGATCATCATCGGGATGGACACTACTGCTAAGGGGATTCCTTAGCAATAAATGTCCTAAAGGAAACCATGTGGGGGATGGAGTACACCGGTGTACGCATCGTTCACAAAGACCTACAGGTTGCGAGCCTGCTATTGTTCCACTGGACTGTCTAGAAGAGTCCATGGTTGTCATCCATACCCTGCTAGATGATAGAATCAACAACATCAACATCGAGGCCTTTCATCATTTTATCACACATCACCTGTTACATCTACCCATGTTTTACCCCAACATTTTCGTGGATATAAAGTAAATATAAAATTTAAATCATTGAAAACATGTATAAGAATGTTCATCCAACATAGATAGCAAGTATTCAGATAATATGCACATATAGCATGTAATTTATATAAAATAATTCATATCTATGTATAAGCTGAAAGTAACTATGCACTCACTTGAAAGGTGGTGACTCAGCACTCGGACAGCGCTTCGATACTCTCAAAACAATTTTCCTTCGATAAAACCTAGTATGAATACCACTAGGGTTTAGTCTAACGATAACCGTGACAAATTAATAGTCTAACTATTATTATTATTATTATATAAGCGTTAATAACACTCAATATAACTCATAACAATAGCCCAAATAATTATTTTAAGGACCTAATAACTTTCCTATAATTATTTGAAAGCTATATTAAAAATTGCGTAAGTGTAGCTCAGTTACAACGGATTTTAACGAAAACCGGAACTTTATTTGAAGCAGCGTTTCGAAACCGAAAGACTCTTTTTCTCGGGATTTCGGGAGCCTCGGGGCTTCCCTCGGGTGCTAGGGGGTTTACCTAGGGTTTAGGGCACTTAGAGAGAGAAAGTAGTGAGAGAAGTATTGAAGAAATGGTGTGACAAATCGGCTGGCCTCGCAGGGTTTTTATAGGCGCGAGCCTCCTTGGAACGCTGGGCGTACCCTTGGTGGTACGTTGCGCGTAGGAGAAGGTGTATCGCTTCGGATGTGGCGACGTGGCCATACTTCGGACTGCACAAGAGAGGAGAGCGTTGGGCGTTCTGAGCTGCATACGCGGGGTGCTATGCGAACACGAGGCGTCCGAAGGTACGCTGGGCGTACCCCTTCGCACAGCCTTCGAGATTTCCTACTTCAACTTCAAAAATTCATAACTCTCGCATACTAGCTCCGTTTTTGAAGTTCTTTATATCCATGCGAAGGTGGGAACGTACTCTACAACTTTTGTTTAGACTCCGTCGGCTAACTTTGGTTCTATTTCAAAATTTATATTATTAACAGGCCGGGACATGATTGGTCTGTTAAATTCTCATAACTTCTTCATCCGACGTCTGTTTTTGCCCATCTTTTTCTCGTTACGCTACTCTTAACGAGATCTTCGATTCTCGTTCAGTTCGTGTCGGCTAAAAACCGCTCGATCTAATATTGGAATTTCGGGTTGTACACTACTAGTCCGAAACTTCGAAAAATCATAACTTCTCCATACGAAGTCAGATTTGGGTGTTCTTTTTATCGACGCTCTTAGTTTAACATATTATACAACTTTTGTTTAGATCACTAAGGCTAAATCTCGCTCTGTCGTAAATTCACTATTTACGCTTCCCGGTATCGTGTCGGTTCTGTCGCGAAACTTCAACGGGTCATAACTTCTTCGTTATAACTCGGATTTTGGCGTTCTTTATATCCACAAAATCCTTGTTACGACCACTACAAATTTATATAAAGATATTGGGCTTATCTCACTCTTTAATTTTGACGCTTATTTTTATTCTTTATTAATTATACATTCTTATTAAATAATAAGCACATAAATACACATAATTCAGATAATACTCAAATATTTGATCTTGATTACTTCAAAAAGAGTTACAAGAGTTGACCTAGACTATTAAATTGCCAAAAATACCTAGCCTTGAAACCCGGGCGTTACAATTCTCTCCCCCTTAGGATGATTCCATCCCGGAATCATGCATTAGCAAACAGATGTGGATAGCGACTCATCATGTCATCCTCTATTTCCCAAGTGAGATTCGGCCCACTTAGAATGTTTCCATCGGACTAGCACTAAGTCGACCATCTTGCATCGTAACATCTTAGTCTTACAGTCAACAATTGCCTTAGGCTCTTCGATCAACCTTTTATTTTCATCCATCCTTAACTCTGAGATTGGAATTATGTCGGGTACTTCTCCCATGAATTTCCTCAGATAACACACATGGAAGTTGTTATGAAAACCATTGAGTTATTCTGGCAACTGCAGCTTGTAACCTTGGTTCCCAATCTTCTGAAGAACTTTGAACGGTCCAATAAACCTTAGACTCAACTTCCCTTGTTTCCCGAATCTTGTAAGTCCCTTCCACGGTGAGACTTTAAGCAAAACGGAATCCCCAACTTCAAAAGTCATTGGTCGTCTTTTCTTGTCAGCGTAGCTCTCTTGACAATCTTGAGCTGCTAACATCCTTTCCCTAATCACTTTTAACTTCTCAGCAGTCTCATGGACTATCTCGGAGCCCATAAACTGCTTCTCTCCGACTTCAAGCCAACAAGACAGCGTACGACACTTTTGTCCATACAAGGCTTGATAAGGTGCCATCTTGATGCTCGAAACTATTGTTGTAATAGAATTCTACCAGAGGTAAGTGCTCGTCCCAATTCCCTTGGAACTCGAGGGTACATGCTCTCAACATATCTTCCAGTGTCTGAGTCGTTCTTTCGCTCTGACCATCGGTTTGCAGATGGTAAGCAGTACTCAAACACAACTTTGTACCCAACTCCTCTTGTAGACTCCTCCAAAACCTCGACATGAAACGACTATCACGATCTGATACAATCGTAAGAGGAACACCATGAAGTCTTACAATTTCCTTCATGTAAGCATTTGCAAGCTTATCCATAGACCACTTCTCATTGGCTGCTATGAAGTGTTCACTCTTGGTGAAACGATCTACGACTACCTAAATCATGTCGTGTCCGTTCTTCGTCCTGGGCAGTTTAGTCACAAAATTGATGGTGATGTCTTCCCATTTACCCATGGGTACATGTAAATGTTCTAAACTACCATACGGTTTCTGATGTTAAGCCTTAACTCTTGCTCATGTCACACACTTGGCCACATACTTCGCAACATCGAGCTTCATCGTCGGCCACCAGTAGTAGGGTTTTAAGTCCCTATACATTTTAGTGCTACCGGGATGAATTGAGTACATGGTCTTGTGTGCTTCTTCCATCAGAAGATCTCTTATTCCTCCCGTCTTAGGTACCCAAATCCGATCTTGGAATACCTTTAGTCCTCGACTGTTTGTACCGAACACTAACATTTTGCCCAAACGTTCTTCCTTTCGGTCATTCTTCTCTAAAGCTTCTTTTTGAGCTTTCCTGATGCTTTCCACAATTGTCGAGACGACTTCAATTTTCAATGCTCTTGGCCTTTTCCTTTCGAGATTGACTTTCTGACTGAGAGCATCTGCGACAACATTTGCTTTACCTGGGTGGTAGAGTATCTCACAATCGTAGTCCTTGAGTAGTTCTAGCTAGCGTCGTTGCCTCATGTTCAACTCTTTCCGATTAAAGAGATATTGGAGACTCTTATGATCAGTGAAAAGCTTGCACTTCGTGCCATAGAGGTAATGCCTCCATATTTTTAGAGCGAAAACTACCGCAGCCAACTCCAAATCATGAGTGGGGTAGTTCTTTTCGTGCTCTTTCAATTGTCGAGATGCGTATGCTATCACCTTTTCTCTTTGGGTCAGAACACAACCCAACCCGAACCCACAAGCATCACTATAAATCGCGAAATCTTCGACTCCATCAGGTAGAGAAAGGATCGGTGCTTCACATAAATTCTTCTTTAGTTTCTAAAATGCATCATCGTGTTTCTCACTCCACGTATATGTAGTTCCTTTGTGGGTCAAAGCTATCAATGGAGAGGCTATCGAAGAAAAACCTTGGATAAATCGTCGATAATATCCGGCTAATCCTAGAAAGCTTCGAAATTCTGTGGGATTCTTTGGACGTTCCCACTTCATTACAACTTCGATTTTTGTTGGGTCAACCATTATCCCTTCTTGGTTAACCACATGACCCAAGAGAACTTAGCGTAAAGCTTCTCCTTATTCAATACTTCCAACACTTCTCGTAGATGCTTGCCATGCTCCTCCTGGTTTTTCGAGTAGATGAGAATGTCGTCGATGAACACTATCACGGATTTATCGAGGAATGGTTTACAAATCCTGTTCATCAAATCCATGAATGTTGCAGGAGCATTGGTTAGTCCAAATGACATAACCAAGAACTCGTAGTGTCCATATCGAGTTCTGAATGCAGTTTTCTCAATATCCTGCTCTCTTACACTCAGCCGATGATATCCTGGCCTATGATCGATCTTTGAGAAGTAGCTCAAACCTTGTAGTTGATCGAATAGGTCATCAATCCTCAGCAATGGATACTTGTTCTTCACCGTTTCGTTATTCAGCTCTCGGTAGTCTATGCACATCCTCATGCTTCCGTCCTTCTTCTTCACGAATAACACTGGAGCTCCCCAACGTGATGAACTAGGTCGAATGAAACCGTTGTCCAACAGCTCCTGAAGTTGCGTCATAAGCTCCTTCATCTCCGTCGGTGCTAATTGGTCAGGTGCTTTTGCTATCGGTGTTGTTCCTGGTAACAAGTCTATACAAAATTCCACTTGCCTATCAAGTGGTAACCCGGGAAGATCTTCGGGAAAGACTTCCGGATAATCACACACAACCGGTATATTCTGCACCTCTTGCTTTTCCTTCTTAGCATCGATTACGAATGCCAAGTATGATGCACATCCTTTGGACAAACATTTCCTGGCTTCCATCAGGGAGATGATTCCATAATTCACTCTGCGTTTGTCCCCGTAGACCATAAATGATTCCCTTCCGGATGGGTTCACCCTTACTATCTTCTTTCAGCATTGAGTATCAGCATCGTTGGCGCTAAGCCAATCCATACCCAAAACGATGTCGAAACCATTTAACTCTACGGGTAATAGCTCTTCGTGGAATTCATTTCCGTTTAGGTCGATGACGATGTTCCTAATACAATTACTAACAGGTACGAATTTGCCACTGACAACTTCTATAATCAAAGCATTATCAAGTTTTTCTACAGGCAATGCTAATTTCCCACCAAATTTATGCGACACAAAGAAGTAGTTGGCTCCAGAATCAAATAGTATATTTGCAGGCAAACCATTTAAAAGAAAGGTACCTGAAGCGACGTCTGTTGCCTCCTTCACAGCCTCGAGCGTCATCTGGAAGGCTCTCGCCTTCGGCTTTAGTGGTATGTTGGGTCTTACTGCCTCCTTCTTGCACTCATAACAGACCTTCTTAGTGAACGTGCATTCATTGGCATAGTGCCCAGGCTTTCCATACTTGAAAAAAGTGACCCCACCGTCACACTTCCCAGAGTGCTTCTTCTTGCACCTGTCACACCACTTCGCTTCTGATCCTCCTCCTCTCGAACCAGATTTTGAGAATTTACTCTTCTTTCCTGACCTCGAGGATCCGTCAAATTTCCTTTTCTCTGCCACCTCCGCTCTCTCCAGACCCTTCTCTCGTATCTGGGTCTCCACATTCTTAGCAGCCCAGATGGCGTCTTTCAGAGTGGTAGTTTGCTTGAAGATTGGACCGAAGTTTGCTGGTAATCAAAGTGCAAACTTGTTAACCTTGGAGAGTTCAGTTGGGACGAGGTGAGGAACAAGCTTCATTTTCTGAGTAAAGCTTGCAGCGTATTCAGTAACACTTATTCTTCCCTTCTTCAGATTCTGGAATTCGTTGTTGATCTCCAGAAGATCCTGCTCAGAGCAGTATTGCATCTTAACCTATACCAGAAAATCCTCCCACGACATCTTGCTTGCTTCACCTTTAGGCATTGAATCAGCTAGTAGCTTCCACCAGCTTAGTACTCCAGATTTCAACAGAGGAACCGCGAGAGCGGTCTTCTGCCTGTTGCTACACTCGCAACTCTCAAACATCGTTTCCATCTCAGATATCCAATTCATGACTTCCACCGGCGTCGGGCTTCCAGATAGAGTCGGTGGGTTGGACGCCATGAAACCCTTGTGTTTCCATCCACGTCCGTCATTCCCTCCATCCTGGTGGTTTTGCCTAACTATCGGTGGGTTAGCTTGACCAACAGTCCCACTATAGTTTCCCTCCTCAGTCTGTCCTTTATTCAACACGGGCTGTTCGATTTGTATGGTCGCCTCCTCTCGATTTTGCTGGAGCAAACGTCTGGTTTCCTCCATTTGACGATCCAACATCGCCTGGATCATTGCTTGCACTCCGGCCATCATTATTGGCTCAGCAACGGCTTCCACAACCGGTATTTGCTCAATCACTGGGGGTTGGTTTCTATTCCCATTTGCATTAATGTTTCCGCTACGGATCCTTGCCATCTCGATCTATAAACCGAATAAGGCGAATTTAGATCTTTATTTAGGATAGACGTTTAAGTCATCCTTGTCACTCCGAAGCGTTTACATGCTAGTTCTAATATCGTAGCCATACGTTTAGAATCCTAAACACATAAGGTTTCCAGATCCAGTCGGCAATAGACAATAGATCAGAACAAATAACAGCATATCATGCACAAAGCATTTAGCACATAAAATCATTTTAGGCACAATTCCTAAAATAAGTTAGTGCTCACACCTCACAATCATCGCTTAGCATTCTATGTTTAAGTCTACAAATCCTACAAATTTCTAGTTCGCTTAAACTAATGCTCTGATACCATCTGTGACATCCCCATTTTCACGGCCAGAAAAGACCGATTTTGTTTATGCTTTGTTTGAAAATCAGAGTAACATTTTAAATAAAAGTGTTGCGGAATTTGTCCCAAAACAAAATATGATAAAGATTTATCAAAAGAATTTCCAAGGAAATGCATTTCATTAAAAGACTTGAGATGTCATGTTCGATATAGATCAAAAACATAAACAGGACAATATAAGCCTTACTAAATTATTTCGTATCTACAGGCCTATATCCGTAATCCCTCATCCAAAACATCACATCTATGCTCATGTGCCACTACCTATAATGCAAGAAACTGAGTGGATCAGGCTGGGGAGCCTGGTGAGCACATAGGGTTTTCAACCCACAATAAATAAGTTTATTAATTTAATCAATAGACAATAACCCGATTACTCGTTCTCGTTATCCTCACTTTACGTCCCTAAACACCTATCATAAGGGACCTAGCCTAAGGATCATCATCGGGATCAACAACATCAACATCGAGGCCTCTCATCATTTTATCACACATCACCTATTACATCTACCAATGTTTTACCCCAACATTTTTGTGGATATAAAATACATATACAGTTTAAATCATTGAAAACATGTATAACAATGTTCATCCAACATAGATAGCAAGTATTCAGATAATATGCACACATAGCATGTAATTTATATAAAATACTTCATATCTACGTGTAAGATGAAAGTAACTATGCACTCACTTGAAAGGTGGTGCTCAACACTCAGACAGCCCTTCGATACTCTCAAAACAATTTTCCTTCGATAAAACCTAGTATGAATACCACTAGGGTTTAGTCTAACGATAATCGCGACAAATTAATAGTCTGACTATTATTATTATTATATAAGCATTAATAAAGCTCAATATAACTCATAATAATAGCCCAAATAATTATTTTAAGGACCTAATAACTTTCCTATAATTATTTGAAAGCTATATTAAAAATTGCGTAAGTGTAGCTCACTTACAGCGGATTTTAACGAAAACCGGAACATTATTTGGAGCAGCGTTACGAAACCGAAAGACTCTTTTTCTCGGGACTCCGGGAGCCTCGGGGCTTCCCTCGGGTGCTAGGGGGTTTACCTAGGGTTTAGGAGGGTTTAGGGCACTTAGAGAAAGAATGTAGTGAGAGAAGTATTGAAGAAATGGTGTGAGAAATCAATTGGCCTCGCAGGGTTTTTATAGGCGCGAGCCTCCTCGGAATGTTGGGTGTACCCTCGGTGGTACACTATGCGTAGGGGCAGGTGTCTCGCTTCGGATGGGGAGACATGGCCATACTTCAGACTGCACAAGAGAGGAGAACGCTGGGCGTTCTGAGCTGCGTACGCGGGGTGCTATGCGAACACGAGGCGTCCGAAGGTACGATGGGCGTACCCCTTCGCACAGCCTTCGAGATTTCCTACTTCAACTTCAAAAATTCATAACTCTCGCATTTAACCTACGTTTTTCACGTTCTTTATATCCACGCGAAGGTGGGAACGTACTCTACAACTTTCATTTAGACTATGTCGGCTAATTTTGGATCTATTTCAAAATTTATATTATTAACAGGCCGGGACATGATTGGTCCGTTATATTCTCATAACTTCTTCATCCGACGTCCGTTTTCGCCCATCTTTTTCTCGTTACACTACTCTTAACGAGATCTTCGATTCTCGTTCAGGTCGTGTTGGCTAAAAACAGCTCGATCTAATATTCGAATTTCGGGTCGTACACTGCTAGTCCAAAACTTCGAAAAATCATAACTTCTTCATACTATGTCAGATTTAGGTGTTCTTTTTATCGACGCTCTTAGTTTAACATATTCTACGACTTTCATTTAGATAACTAAGGCTAAATCTCGCTCTATCACAAATTCACTATTTACACTTCCCAGTATCGTGTCGGTTCTGTCGCGAAACTTCGACGGGTCTTAAACTCTTTGTTATAACTCGGATTTCAACGTTCTTTATATCCCCGAAATCCTTGTTTCGACGACTACAACTTTATATAAAGATATCGGGCTTATCTCACTCATTAATTTTGACGCTTATTTTTATTTTTTCTTAATTATACATTTATAATTAAATAATAAGCACATAAATACACATAATTCACATAATACTCAAATATTTGAGCTTTACTACTTCAAAAAGAGTTACAAGAGTTGACCTAGACTATTACATTGCCATAAATGCATAGCCCTGAAACCCATGCGTTACATATATATATATATATATATATATATATATATATATATATATATATATATATATATATATATATATATGATTTACGTTATTGTTTGCTAACTAATTATTATGTGGATATACGGATAAATGTGGACCTATGGTTTTAGTTATTTTAAAGAAATGATTTACCTATCTTTAAATTACGAAACACATGTTTAATTAATAAAATTTTGGATATTAGGGGATATTAATTCTTTTAATTTTGAATTCTGATTTTTTTTAATTAATTTATTTTTAATTCTAACATAATTTTTAATTTTATTCAATTTTATTTTTGTTAAAATGCAATTGTATTAGAACGATATTCTATGAAAATGACAGAATATATTTTGATTGACTACATATTTTTATTGTAGGAACTTCTTGAAGAAAGACAACATTCTTGATCCTTCACTTAAAAAATAACATGATCCTTATATGTTCAAACATTGAAATGCAAATATAGATTCATACATATTCTTACAAAATAATAGTGTTATACATTTTAATAGTACATATTCTAACAGGATGTCATAAAAATAAATAAAATTCTTAAGAACATAGCATTCTGAAATATACAATTCATGAAAGAATACACATTATCTTCTTCAATGGTCCACAACCAACTTCATTCCAACCATTCTTACAAGAATGACATTCTGTGTTGTGTTCTCATTTTCATGAAATCAAATTATATAAGAATAATATTGTATGAGAATGCTTTATATGACAAATAATGTTACAACTTTAGTAACTTTGACAAAATATAGTCTATAGGTACGAGATAAATGAAAATTTTCGACAAACAAAATGATAATTTACAAATAAAAATTGACAGATGCTGTAAATTTACAAAAATAATTACTAATAACACACCATATGAAATTATAAGGATACACACTGAACAAAAGAAAAATTAAAAAAAAAACATAACATGTAACTCTTAAATAACTGACATTTATATAAATTTAATATATTATGTTCATACTTGGTGCAACTCACATTTATATAAAATTAACCTTTATCTCTAATTTGTACCCTTTATAATTTGAGCATTTTCTTAAATCATTAAATTGTTACAGATTTAATATTCTGGACATTTATTTTAAAAACAACATGATAAAATATAGAATCCTAAAGTAGAATAAACATCAAAGAAACATTTGATCATGTAAGTGAAATAAAAACTTTTGATAATGACAATTGACAAGTAGATTAAACTCAACGTCTCAATGAAATTCAGCACCACACATAATATATATGAAGAAATCATTTGTTTCTTTACAATTAGTGGTCTTCAATTTGCATATATATGAGTCCTTTTGATATAAAGAAATGCTTACAGTGATTGGAGATCTAATGTTTGAGAAGTCATTGAACTCTCACAAGCCCTTTAATATGATTTGTAACACTAGTCCTCACCAATCAAAACAGCTTTTGGGTTTCTAGAAACATCAATTTGACTGGAAGATAAGATTAAAAGAAAGATTAATATGATGAAGTAGAGAAGACATTGAATTTACCAGCTTGGTTGCCAACTTAATAGGAAAATGAGGCATATGTTCTCAATGGTAGGGATGCCCTCTACGCAAATAAAAACATCCAAACAGATTGCAAACATCGATTCTTCAGAAATCACAATTCAAAAATCACAAATCACAAGCAAACAATTGGTTCAAGTAAAATAAAAAGAAATAACTCCAAACATATTGCATATATCGATTTTTCAGAAATGGCGTTCACGAAATCAATTACCCAAAACTGAATACATAAACTCGATTAAATAAAAAAACGAGTTCATTAGAAGAAAAAGAAACTTACAGGTTGATTGGAGAATGAGAATTGTCCATGGTTTGAGTCTGACGATCAATTAGAGAAAAAACTTATCCATGATCATGGGTCTAGAATCTTGGTGATCGATAGTGGAGAGTTTAGGGCTCGAACCGTGGAGAGTTTAGGGCTCGATGTGAATTGGAATTGGGCACCATTAGGTTTTATCTTTGTATTGTACGTCAGATTGATGATGGTGGCCACGGTAGGATTCTTTTCCTGGTATCCTGAAGGAGTCGATTATGATTATTGAAGAAGAAATTTAAGGGAAAAATTAGACGGATCCAAAGATATAGGCAATTTTCCATATATGTTGGAACTTAATTTAGATTTATAAAAGAAAATTACGAAAATACTTTTATCTACCTTTTTGAAATTATCGGTCTACAATTATTCTGACATCCACACAATAGATAGTTAGAATAAATGAACCTCTCTCTCTCTCTCTCTATATATATATATATATATATATATATATATATATATATATATATATATATATATATATACAGAGAGAGAGAGAGAGTAACTCCTGATTTAAGGTACTTTTCGTTTTTGACCCTTGGTGTGTAAATAGTTTGCAAATTTGGTCCCTATGGGACATTGTTGACATTTTCAAAAAAAAGGGAGTACATTGTGCATAGTCCTTGTACACTGGGCGTACTCCTTCTATATTGGGTGTACGTACCCACGGCACAAACCTTAATTTTTAGGGTTTGGACCCTATTTAAGAAACATTATGACCCAAGATCGTCTCATTTCTTATCCTTCATTACCCTTTGAACTGCATTTGGAAACCCTAGCCCTTCTAGAGAACTTCTAACCTTGTGTGTGTGTGTTTTCGTGTGTGTTGGTGAGCTTTGAGGAATCAGAGCTTTGAAGAAGGACCTTTGATCAAGGGAGAGCTTGCATATCTAGATTCTACTCATCATTTCCAGGTTCATTGAGCTATAAAGCTTGGAACTTGCTCATTCTATGCTTATATCTAGTCTTTATGGAGTTTTGGTCACTTTTCGTCCCATGAATAGGATCTAGTGGGAATTCTTCCACTACAGAAGTTGGGAGTTCTTGGGCACAATCTAAGATGAACGCAACCGAAATCGATCTCCTGGTTAGTGAATATGTCGTTGATGATTTGGAGATTAATTTTGGCGGATTGTTAGTAGTCGCTAAAGCAGATTTAGAGGTGGTCGATCAAGCACGACAGAGGAAAGAAAAACGGTATTGGCGACGATTGATTAATCGCGCCGATTTGGATGAACGATCTAAATTGGGGAGAAGAAATCTTCCTAATAAAGTATCTACATGTGTGTGTGTGTTTAATAAGAGAGAGACACAATTTGGGGAAGGCAATTTGATTTTTAGGAGTTTAATTGTTAGGATATATTTTTTTCATACCAATATTACCCCTAAGATCACATTTGCAAAATCCTAATATACCACTAGATTTTGTCATATTTACAAAGCATGCCACTAATGATCTAATCCATCCAAAGAATTGATCCAACGTTTAATTTTTAGTTCTCAGGTTCTCGAAAAACTATGATTTCTCAAAAGATCCTTCCTCTCTCTCTCTCTCTATCTCCCTCTCCCCCCCTCTCTCTCTCTCTCTCTCTCTATATATATATATATATATATATATATATATATATATATATATATATATATATTCTTTTTTATATATATAACAAAATGAAGTGGGTTTTTCGAAAAAAAAAACGTTTGTTTTTTCGGAAAAAAATTAATATTGAAATAGTAAGCCAATTCACATTGTAAATGTTACAAGTTGAAATATTTACAGTTTACATTCACAGTGTCAATCTGAACTAAACGAGGTTTTTTTTTTTTTTTTAAATCAGTGTTGATTTATTAATAGAGTACAAAAAATTAATATTTTTGGTATAATTAGTTTTTTTTTGAAAATAACATAGACTTAAATATTGACAAAAATAACAAAATGAAGTGGGTTTTTTCTAAAACAAAAAGTACATTTTTTATATATCAACATCGATCTCTATAGAAAGAGGACGAAAAATCGTGAATAACGGCATAGTTGGTTATTTTTTCGATAAAAGATGTGGCATAAAAAAACTTAAATGAAGAAAATGTGGGTTTTTTGGTAAATTAGTGGATTTTTTAGTATAATCCGGTGTGCGTGCGTCCAATGTATTGTACATCTCTTTTCTTGGTTGTTGATCATTATGATTTCCGACGGACACGATTGGTTGTTTGGTTTCTTGTTAATTATGGTTCTCTACTAAAACTCACCATATATATTGTGACATCCCCATTTTCACGGCCAGAAAACACCGAATTTGTTTATGCTTTGTTTGAAAATTAGAGTAACATTTTAAATAAAAGTGTTGCGGAATTTCTCCCAAAACAAAATACGATCAAGATTTATCAAAAGCATTTCCAAGGAAATCTATTTCATTAAAAGACTTGGGATGTCATGTTCGATACAGATCAAACGCATAAACAGTACAATATAAACCGTACTACATTATTTCGTATCTACAGGTCTATATTCGTAATCCCTCATCCAAAACATCACATCTATGCTCATGCGCCACTACCTGTAATACAAGAAACTGTGTGGGTCAGACTATGGAGCCTGGTGAGCACATAGGGTTTTCAACCAACAATAAATAAGTTTATTAATTTCATCAATCAACAATAACCCATTTACCCGTTCCCGTTATCCTCATTTTACGTCCCTAAACACCCTATCATAAGGGACCTAGCCTAAGGATCATCACCGGGATGGACACTACTGCTAAGGGGATTCCTTAGCAATGAATTTCCTAAAAGCAACCATGTGGGGGATGGAGTACACCGGTGAACACATCGTTCACAAACACCTACAGGTTGCGAGCCTGCTATTGTTCCACTGGACTGTCTAGAAGAGTCTGTGGTCGTCATCTATACTCCGCTAGATGACAGAATCAACAACATCAACATCGAGGCCTCTCATCATATTATCACACATCACCTTTTACATCTACCCATGTTTTGCCCCAACAATTTCATGGATATAAAATACATATACAGTTTAAATCATTGAAAACATGTATAACAATGTTCATCCAACATGGATAGCAAGTATTCAGATAATATGCACACATAGCATGTAATTTATATAAAATACTTCATATCTATGTGTAAGCTGAAAGTAACTATGCACTCACTTGAAAGATGGTGACTCAGCACTCGGACAACACTTTGATACTCTCAAAACAATTTTCCTTCGATAAAACCTAGTATGAATACCACTACGGTTTAGTTTAACGATAACCGTGACAAATTAATAGACTGACTATTATTATTATTATTATATAGGCATTAATAACACTCAATATAACTCATAATAATAGCCCAAATAATTATTTTAAGTACCTAATAACTTTCCTATAATTATTTGAAAGCTATATTAAAAATTGCGTGAGTGTAGCTCACTTACAGCGGATTTTAACGAAAATCGGAACTTTATTTAAAGCAGCGTTTCGAAACCGAAAGACTCTTTTTCTCGGGACTCCGGGAGCCTTGGGGCTTCCCTCGGATGCTAGGGTTTTACCTAGGGTTTAGGAGAGTTTTGATGGGTTTTAGTCCTAAGAACATCCTATGTGCTCAAACAAACCCTAATGCTTGGATCTAGGTTTCTCTATTGTACATGCAAGTTATCCAAGACTATAAACCCTTATTCTAGCATTCAAATAATCATATTAACATGAGAATAGGTTTAAGATGTTACCTTGATTGTTATGTAGCAATAACAATCCCAAATCTCCTTGTATTGACTTTAGAATGTTTAGAGTCATAATTGTCACTCCTCTAATGGTTCACAAACACCATAAGCAAGAGGATGAAGAGGAGAGAGGATGGAGGCTGCCCTAAAACGTCTACAAACCCTAGAGGAGTCTTAGCCACATTTTTGGTCATAAGGGATCTCTTTATATAGGAGGCAATTAGGGTTATCTAACAAGGAAACCCTAATTTGGATGCTTAAGCCCTAAGCAACCCATGGAGCCCTTTCCTTAAGGCCTTGGACGAGTTTATATGGACTTCCCCCATAGAATTCGTCCACCTTATAATAAAAGGCAATCCATGGCCCAAATTGCAAAACGGAATCCCCAACTTTAAAAGTCATTGGTCGTCATTTCTTGTCAGCGTAGCTCTTTTGACGATCTTGAGTTGCTAACATCCTTTCCAAGACTATAAACCCTAATTCTAGCATTCAAATAATCATATTAACATGAGAATAGGTTTAAGATGTTACCTTGATTGTTCTGTAGCAATAACAATCCCAAATCTCCTTGTATTGACTTTAGAAAGCTTAGAGTCACAATTGTCACTCCTCTAATGGTTCACAAACACCATAAGCAAGAGGATGAAGAGGAGAGAGGATGGAGGCTGCCCTAAAACGTCTACAAACCCTAGAGGAGTCTTAGCCACGTTTTTGGTCATAAGGGATCTCTTTATATAGGAGGCAATTAGGGTTATCTAACAAGGAAACCCTAATTTGGATGCTTAAGCCCTAAGCAACCCATGGAGCCCTTTCCTTAAGGCCTTGGACGAGTTTATATGGGCTTCCCCCATAGAATTCATCCACCTTATAATAAAAGGCAATCCATGGCCCAAATTGCAATTATCTTATAATTACAATTCCAGTCCCTTAAGTTTAATTAATCTCTTTTAGTCACAAAACTAATTACCAATTAATTCTTGACTAATATTAATTAAACAATATGATTTCTCCTTTAATATATTATTCTCATAATATATTAATAAATCATATTTAATCCTTACTCTCCATAATTCATCCTATCAAGTTGCTTTGGTGAAGGCAATCCAAAAGGACCATGCACCATCGGGTCAAGTACATACCAAAATAGTTATGGACTTAGACACTAATCCAACAGTCCCCCACTTGGATAAGTCTAATAAGTATTCTGCGTATGACTTCAGATCCTGATCTGCAATCGCAGCTTTCCAAAGCCGCTGTTAACTCTGATCCTATCAGATACGCATGTCCTTAGATAAGGGATCATATATTCCTCCATTCTAGATATCATATGAGATATGATTTCAAATCATTCTCTTTGTACTATATCTTGATTCCCGATTTATGACGACTGACTAATTGAACAAATCAAATTAGCCCTAGCCCGGCCGAGCATTTACGTTTGTCATCACTAAATCATCGAGGGGCCCAAAGATATTGCTTTTATCCTACTTTGGATAAAAGGAACGGATAAAATTTGATACAATGCTTGCTTGCACTCACTCACCGAATCACACACAACAATATGTTTTATAACACCAAATTACTAGTGCGTTTACATATTATCAATGTGCAACCGATTTGCAAGATACAACTCACACATCTCGGTTTCAAGAATATAAGATGTTATCGTCTCACCTATCGCTCGTGATATAATTCATGGAGTGATCAAAGTGAGCGTGGGTTTAATCCAATGCTCAAATCATATTCATAAGCACTCATGAACGTTGCAGCAAATATTTGCTTATGTCTAATACTCTATTAGACAATCCACACACCAATTCACGACAGTCTTTATTCATACCTACTTCCAACATATGAACGACTGTGGCCCGTTCGAATAATTTGACTGTTCTCAACCAATGAAAATATTTAGGAAGTCAAAACATGCAAACTGAAACACAAGAATAATACTAATCCCATATGGCCTCAAACCTTTGAGCATAAATAAAACACCTTTTATTTATCACCATATCGATTACTCATTATTTTTCGTTTCGGGTAATCAACTTCTTACTTGAATTATTACACTTGTCCCATGCTCCTAGCATGCACACAATGCTTACCAATGGTTCTTGCTTTGTGAAATAGACCAAATTGAGCACATTTCTAATCATTCTCATTTCACAACTCCAAATCCTTTTTCATAAGTGTAAGAATATCAAATTCTTGCCACTTATAGAATATGTTGTTGGATAAGGTGTCTAAGTCCATAACTATTTTTGGTCAGTACTTGACCCAACCCGACATGGTCCATTTGGGTTGTCTGGCACCATGCAATTGGATAGACTAAATGAGAGAAATAACACTTGGAGATTATTAATATATTATAAGTTCTAATATATTAATAATATTATTTAATTAGTTTGATCAAGAATTAATTTAGAATTAATTAAGTGATCAAAAGATAACTAATTAAATATATGGGTTGATTATGTAAATCATTCATATCTTGTATAGTGGGCTAAGAGGCTCCATGGATTATCAAGTTGGGTTCCACCCATAGGATGCTCCATGGATGCTCCATGGGAGTTACAAACCCATGGGTCATGGAAATGAAGAGTCATGACACATTAGGGTTTACATGGTGTAACCCTAGATGTGTCAACACTATATAAGAATCCCATTCTCCACCAAAATCGGCTACACATATGAAACAAGAGGGCTAGGCCGATTTCAAGAAGTGTGTGTTCTCTCAAAAGTCTTTCCAAGAGCATTTGGAGTTGTGTGAAGCATTTGGGGCATCACACTTGGGGTGCTAGGCTCATAAGGTTTCAAGGAACATAAGCAACAACAAGGTAAGTTATTCTATCTTTCATTCAAGTTAAAATTGTTCCTCATGTATGCTAGATAGGAATATAACCTTGGAATTCAACTTTTCATGATAATTAGACAAACATAGATCCAAGGTTATTAGGGTTGCATGTACACTTAGGAAGTGTTAGAATGCTCAAAACCCATCAGTGGTATCAGAGCCTAGGCTTGTTTGTTTGTTATTTGTGCTTAAAAGTTGAAAAAAGTCGAAAAACTTGTTGTCTGCCTGATGAACTCGCCGAGTCCATGGGGAGACTCGCCGAGTTCAGTTGTATCTTCAACCTACTCGCCGAGTAGGTTCATGCACTCGGCGAGTGGGAGCCACAGAGTGCAGATTTTCGACTTTAGTTGCTGGAAATGGACTAGAAACATTACCCTAAACTGTTTTGGTACTTGAAAACTTGTTTTAGATGGTGTAATCTCTTTGCTAATCCATTTACAACAACTAGTTATCAAAATTACAAAGTTTTAAGTGTAATTTTGATTCATGAAAGTGTTCATGTTGATGTTCTAGATCTTATGATGTTTAGATGATCATAGGAATTATTTGTAACCTATGTGGTAGTTTAATTCTTGATCATAATGTGTTTTAATGGAGTTCATAACTTGTCCTCAAGTTATGGAAAACCAAAAGTCACTTGAGTTAAAACCATTAATAGACCACAAGAGTTAGAAAAATGAAGAGTCTTCATTTTTATTACTCTAATAAACTCATAAGTTACAAGAAATGAAAAGTTTTGAAAGTTTACAAAACTTGCCCTCAAGTTTTGGAACAAGTAAAGTCATGCTAAAACTTTAGTTCTAACCCTTAGAATTTTGAAAGTTAAAATTCTACCCTTATAGTTATAATATTATAAGTTAATAATATATATATATATATATATATATATATATATATATATATATATATATATATATATATATATGTATAAGATTAAAGTCGTCTTACTGCTAGTACGCCTCATTCACGAAGCCGGTCTATAAGGTGGGTATAAGGTTGTTGCCTATAAAATGGCAACTTAATGGGTGTCCACTCTCACCCACCGCTTGCTTGACTGGTGGAGGGTCGTTAGCCGAACGGGTAGGACAAGGACTTATAAATTCTCATTAAAAGTATGATGAATATTATAAAGTAACTAAATGTTTTATTAAATTCCCAATCTTAGTTACTTTAGGAAAAATGTGAATAAGGTGCTAATCCATGAAATTACACTTTACACTTTGTTTAAGTCGTTGGTGGAGCGTGTGTGGTTAACCAGCACACTAACTTGGACTTAACAAGGTCGGTAAAGGGTGACTTAAGGTTTATTATAGTATCGGTGGAGCGTGTGTGGTTTACCGGCACATCGATTGAGTGATAAAATTTAAGGGTACCAAGTGATTTGCATGGTTACTTCACACCTCGTTTTGTGATTCTCGGTATCCCAGTCACAAAACTTGGAGGGCACACTCGAGATTGAAACATGCGTTTGAAAAGTTCATTGAATCTCAAAGAATCTAGGAATTTCTAAGAACCAATCAAAAACCCTAATATTTAATATTTCGGTTTTCGTGGTGGAAATTGGTGAATCGTCATTCACCTACGTTTCAAATATGTTATAGCTTGGATCCTAGCCTTAATATTACATTTGGGTGTTTTATTAAGGACTCTCTAAATATCTAAACTAATCTTGTCCTCTTCCTTCAGATGTCATCAAACAATGTTGCTTCTGGCTCTAATCCTAATGGCTCCTTTACCCTTATGAACTTGTGTGGGAAAGTCACTTTTGATGGATCCAACTTCAATGAATGGAACATAAACATCAGGATGATTACCCGCTACGAGGACAAAAAATATGTCCTTGACAAGGAGCTTAAGGAGTTTGATGAGACCACTACAACTCCCTAGAAGATCGCTGACTTTCAGGCACATGAAAGGGATGCTACCAAGGTGGAATGCATCATGATGGCCACGATGACAGCAGAACTCCAAAAGTCCTATGAGGATTTCTACCCTTATGAAATGCACCAAGATCTGATGGAAAGATACCATCAAAGTGCATAACGAAATCATCTGCTCCATGATAACAACCATGATGAAGGATGGGGAATCCGTCACGAGCCACATGCAGAAAATGCAAAGGTATGTGGATCGATTGCTAAAGCTTAATGTGAACTTCCCTGAGGAGCTTGCAATAGATATCATTTTGCACTCCTTACCATCGTGCTATGATCAATTCCGCATGACATATCACATGAATAAGGAAGAGGAGACACTCAGCAAACTTCAGGGACTTCTCAAGATCGCAGAAACAGGTCTTAAGGGGAAGTCGGTTGTTAACACTCCTACTCCAAACTCTACTCCGATTTTGGCAATCGGGAAAAGTCGAGGGAAGAAGAGAAAGAGCTCTTCAAAGGGTACCAAGGCTCGGACCCTTGATGGCTCTTCTTCAAGTGGAACCAAGAAAGGTTTCGTTACTCCGTCTTCTGACCCAAAAGAGGCTGAATGCTTCTATTGCCGTGAAAAATCACATTGGAAGCGGAACTGCCCAAAATACCAGCAAGATGTGAAGGATGGGAAAGTTAAACCCAACCATACAGGTATTTACACTATCATTTCTAATAACTCACCCCATTCTAAATCTTGGGTCCTAGATACCGGTTGTGGTATTCACATTTGTTGTGACTTGCAGGGACTAAGAAGAAGTGAGAATGTGGAGCAAGGAAGAATAAACCTAATCATGGGGAATAGGAAAGCTTTACCTGTCACCAAGATTGGAGTTTATACTTTATCGCTAAGTAGTGGGTTTAGTTTAGATTTGAATAATTGTTTTTATTCGCCAGAAATGGCAAGAAATATTATTTCCTTTCATGCATTGTATAAACAAGGTTTCACCTTTTCATTTGATAATGAAGTTGGTTCGATTAATGCTTTCTTTAATATTGTTCTTTATTTTAAAGCATTACCTTGTGATGGCGTGTATGAAACAGTATCTGTGGTTGATAACTTAGGAAATAATGTATTGTGTATTGATTCTGTTAATAATAACTTGCATAAAGCATCATTATGACATTGTCGTCTTGGACATATAAGCAAGAAACGCATAGGCCAACTCCAAAAGGATGGATTCTTGGAGTCATTTGACCTAAAGTCAGATGATAGTTGCGAATCATGCTTACATGGAAAAATGACAAAGTCACCCTTCACAGGCTCGTGTGAGAGGGGTGAAGGTTTGTTGGACCTTGTACACACGGATGCGTGTGGACCATTCAAACATGCCATAAGGGATGCTAATCGTTATTATTTGACTTTTACTGATGATTACAATAGATATGGATATGTCTACTTGATCAAGCATAAGTCAGAGACTTTCGAAAGGTTTAAGGAATTTAAACAGGAAGTCGAGAATCAATTGGGCAGGAACATTAAGATGCTTCAATCCGATCGTGGTGGTGAGTATCTTAGTTCAGAGTTCCTTGACTATCTAAGGGAATGTGGGATAGTCTCACAATTGACACCTCCCAGAACACCACAGTTGAATGGTGTGGCTGAGAGGCGTAATCGAACCTTGTTCGATATGGTTCGTTCCATGATGAGTCGAGCTTCGCTACCAATCTCATTTTGGGGGTATGCCTTAGAGACTGCCGCCCATATCCTTAATCTAGTCCCTACAAAGAAAGTTGCCAAAACTCCTCACGAGATGTGGACTGCTAAAGTACCTAAGCTAGACCACATCATGATTTAGGGTTGCGAGGCTTTCGTGAGACGCGAGACTCATGATAACCTCGAACCTCGAAGCGAGAGGTGTATTTTCATCGGCTACCCACAACAATCCTTTGGTTACCTCTTCTACAGACCTAGTGAAAATGTGATCTTTGTAGCTAGGAGGGCTTTCTTTAGAGAGAGAGAGAGAGTTTATAAGCCAAGGAAACAGTGGGAGGCAAGTTGATCTTGAAGAAATTCAAGAGTCAAGCGGTGAAGGAACTTCAAACTCTAGCACTCAACTTGAGGAGGAAACTCCCGTTGAGCCAATTGACAAGTCTATGCCTCTGAGGTGGTCCACAAGGGTTAGGAATGCTCCTGAGCATTACTATGGATTCCACATTACTGCAGAAGGTGATACACTTATCAGTGATGAGACACTGATAGGTCTGGCTGAACCTAACATTTATGCAGAAGCCATGGCAGGCCCTGAGTCAACCAAGTGGAAGGAGGCAATGGACAGCGAAATACAGTCCATGTGTGACAATCAAGTTTGGAACTTGGTTGAGAATGTACCAGGTCGTAAGACAGTAGGGTGCAAATGGGTCTTCAAGAAGAAGACCGACATGGATGGTAAAGTACACACTTATAAGGCTCGACTGGTTGCAAAGGGCTTCTCTCAAATTCCTGGAGTGGACTATGATGAGACCTTTTCTCCAGTAGCCAATATTAAGTCTATTAGGGTTCTGTTAGCCATAGTTGCATTTCATGACTATGAAATATGGCAAATGGATGTCAAAACCGCTTTCCTTAATGGAAAGTTGGCTGAAGATGTTTACATGAGTCAGCCAGAGGGTTTTGTCAGCAACGAGTACCCTAATAAAGTGTGTAAGCTTGAGAAATCCATTTATGGATTGAAGCAAGCACCTCGTAGATGGAATCTTTGCTTTGATGAAAAGGTCAAGGAATTTGGCTTTTCTAGAAGTGAAGATGAGTCTTGCTTGTATGTCAAGGCTAGTGGGAGTATAGTTAGCTTTTTGGTATTGTATGTGGATGACATACTACTCATAGGAAATGACATCCCAACTCTACAGGAAGTTAAGTCCTGGCTTGGGAAGTGTTTCTCTATGAAGGACCTAGGAGAAGCTGCCTATATTCTAGGGATAAGGTGCTGAAGAGATTCAGCATACAGGACTCCAAGAAAGGAGAGTTACCCATCCAGAGTAACGCCAGATTGAGTAAGACACAAAGCCCTAACACTGAGGCTGAGATTGCAGAAATGAGTCGAATACCTTATGCTTAGGCTGTAGGATCGATCATGTATGCAATGACCTGTACTCGACCTGATGTAGCCTTTGCACTGAGCATGGTTAGCAGGTATCCGGGGAACCCTGGTAAGGCACACTAGACTGCAGTAAAGAATATCCTCAAGTACCTACGGAGGACTAAGGACTGGGTCCTTACCCTCAGTGGGAGTGATGACATGAGAGTTGTAGGGTATAGTGATGCTAGTTTCCAGACTGATAGGGATAATTTCCGCTCTCAGTCGGGCTGGGTCCTTACCTTAAACGGAGGAGCAATTTCTTGGAAGAGTTCCAAGCAAGAGACAGTGGCTGATTCAACTTGTGAATCAGAGTATATTGCAGCTAGCGAGGCGATATGGCTGAAGAACTTCAATGGAGACCTTGGAGTTGCACCAGCTATAAGAGAGCCAATGGAAATTTTCTGTGATAGTGAAAGTGCTATTGCCTTAGCCAAGGAACCAAGGGATCACTGGAGATCCAGACACATCGACAGAAAATACCATTTTATCAGACATTGGATAGAAGAAGGACTCCTCGTGGCAAAGAGGGTATCATCGGATGAGAACCCAGCAGATCCCCTCACGAAGGGACTGACTCGGGTTAAGCATATCCAGCATGCTCGGAGCATAGGGCTGAAGGATGATATTAGATTTAGTAGTTAGATAACCTAGAAATTTGTAAAGTGTAATTGACATTAGATGATGAATAAAAGGTGTTTTATTTATGAGTAAAGTGTTGCTATCTCTTGTCGATCGTTTACTATATTTCTTTTGCATGTTTTGACTTCCAGAATAATTTTTGTTTGGTATAACATATTATTCAAACCTCCACAGTCGGTCATATGTCGGAAGTAGGTATGAATCAAGACTGTCATGATTGGTTGTAGAGGTCTAAGGTGTTGGACAAGGATACAACAATCATGAGTGCTCATAAGTTCTGAGCATTGGACTCAACCCACGCTCACTAGAATCACTTCATGGAATTTATCTCGAGTGATCGTGAGACGGTAATATCATATAAGTCTTCAAACCTAGAGATATGATTTGTTACTTACAAGTTGGTTATGCATTGATTGTACGAAAACACATTGGTAACTCGGTGTTATAAAACGTGCTTTTGTGTATAATTTAATGACTGGTAGAACAAACATATGATTCGAAGTTTATCTGTTCCTTCTTGGATTAGAAGCTGATATCTGGTCCCCTCGATGATTTTGTTTTGACCTATGTACTGGGCCCGGTCAGAACTAAGTTCTTTGTCAAACAAATTGGAAATCGAGAAACAAACTGCTGAACAATAAGTAAGACATTGTTCCATGTATTTGTCCGGCTGATATCTAGAATAGAGGATTATATGATCACTTATCTTAAATGGCGTATCAACATCTTCTCAGTTCCGAGAGACCTTGAAAGAGCTATGATTGCCGGTTGGTTCCTGAAGTACTGGAGTTATAGTTGTTAGACTTATCCAAGTGGGAGACTGTTGGATAAGGTGTCTAAGTCCATAATTATTTCTGGTCAGTACTTGACTCGACCCGTCATGGTCCATTTGGGTTACATGGCACCATGCAATTGGATAGACTAAATGAGAGAAATAACACTTGGAGATTATTAATATATTATAAGTTCTAATATATTAATAATATTATTTAATTAGTTTGATCAAGAATTAATTTAGAATTAATTAAGTGATCAAAAGATAACTAATTAAATATATGGGTTGATTATGTAAATCATTCATATCTTGTATAGTGGGCTAAGAGGCTCCATGGATTATCAAGTTGGGTTCCACCCATAGGATGCTCCATGGATGCTCCATGGGAGTTACAAACCCATGGTTCATGGAAATGAAGAGTCATGACACATTAGGGTTTACATGGTGTAACCCTAGATGTGTCAACACTATATAAGAATCCCATTCTCCACCAACATCGGCTACACATATGAAACAAGAGGGCTAGGCCGATTTCAAGAAGTGTGTGTTTTCTCAAAAGTCTTTCCAAGAGCTTTTGGTGTTGTGTGAAGCATTTGAGGCATCACACTTGGGGTGCTAGGCTCACAAGGTTTCAAGGAACACAAGCAACAACAAGGTAAGTTATTCTATCTATTACTCAAGTTAAAATTGTTCCCCATGTATGCTAGATAGGAATATAGCCTTGGAATTCAACTTAGCATGATAATTAGACAAACATAGATCCAAGGTTATTAGGGTTGCATGTACACTTAGGAAGTGTTAGAATGCTCAAAACCCATCATATGCTTGATTCTAACATTTTATGCAATCATCATTTCGTAATGTCACTGCACCAAAGTCAAAAAGACTATTGCCAATGATATTACAAAGACCTCTATTGGAGATTGTTACAATACAATTCCTTAGATATGATGTCTCTCACTCAATGTACATTCCTTTGAACATCCTTTTGCATAAAAGTTTCTAATCTAGACATAGATTTTCAATATTCAATTCCTAATATAGACACGCTTCCATATTTTCCATATGACAACTCATTCTTAATAGAATCTTATCTATTCGTAATGATGTCGATATGGTCCATCCAATATGGAAACATTTCCACATTTTCCATATGACAACTCATTCTTAATAGAATCTTTTCTATGCATAATAATGTCCATACGGTCCATTCAATACCATGCTTCCAACTACTCACAAGCAACCAATCCTCGTCGAACTTTGGATTGTCCTTTGATAGTTGTTTAATTATTTTAGTCAAAATCGATTCTTGTCCTTTTACCCTCTAAATGCGCTAGACATTTCGAAAATTTTAGAATGATCAAATATTATAGCATTTGCAATCGATCCTATACCCGAAGCGTATGGGACACGACACATAATGTTTTATTTGCTATGTTCTCAAAATTCGAATTATGAAGAGGAATGTCGTAATCATAATCGAAATTTTAAGAACACACTATGTACCCTTGACTAAATTTATTAACATTTCTCAACATAATCCTTTAGATTTGAAATGAAGCATAATATTCTCTCCCTTAATTATAGCAAAACAACTTTACAACCCTTACGACTTTGCAAGATATAACTCTTGTTTTCTATAATTAATATTGCCAACTTGCAATACGTGCCTTAATAATCATACAATCATAACATTTATGCTCCCACTATCATGATGACTATTATAAAACATAACACTCATGCTCCCACTAGCTTTGACATGTATTCAGAAAACAACTTAACTTTCAGAAAAACAATGTTTATTGAATTTCTTAAGTTCATGTTTCTAATACTTAGTGCTTTGATAATCTTTTATCAAGGCTTCTTGAACTTATACACCTTTGCCTTAGATAGTCCATATGAGTGTCTAAACAATTGCCAAACCTCAGAATTCAAATTATGGAAAGGGATGCTGTAACCATAATTGAATTCGAGAATGCAATTTTACAATCACTATCTTCTTAAAATCTTTCTCAGTGAAAGCGTTTCCTCACAATCATTTTCATGAAAGAGGAAATCTTATGACACTTAGATTTAAACGGTGTATGTGTTCCTATCCATGTGAATTTGTTAAAACCAAAGTTTACGACGAATTCAAACTCATATGGATCGAACTTTCTTAATCTCGATTTCTTGCCTTATGGTAGCACAACTGCCCACCACGTCTTCCAAGTAGTTAAGCAGCTCACCTTTTCTAATCAATGTACTTTCCATTGATCAAGGTCCTTGCCTTTTATGCATTCAAATGAGAACTCACATGCATAATTAACTCAATTGGAATGGCACATAAACAAAATGGTGTCAACACGATAGGTTGTAAACCTCAACTCGTGTGCTAGTGATGATCGATAAGGTTTATTTGATTTGTTCTTGAAACCTTTCAAGACCATTAAGACTCCCACTAACTCTTTGACATATAAGATTCTCTTGTTAATAAACATTTCTTGACAGACAAATATTCAAGAGTTAGTGTAGTTTTTATCAAAACACTTCATAAATTGGTCCTAGTTGGTCTTTGTCTTATCCAAGACATCACAACTTTCCACATTTGATGAATGCTATAAACCTTCTTAATACTTATCACTCAATGTTGTAATCTTAACTCTAAGACTTGTTTTGGAACGAAGTATGATTGACTTCTTGATTTAACCATTTCTTCAGTTCTTGATTCCTCTTCTTAAACATATAATTGTACTAAGACTCACTTAGAGGATCAATTGAGATATGGTTCTTAATCATTAAGAACTATCATAAAGCATAAAAGCTACTCTCCCTTCTTCTTAGAATGGAGAAACTTTTATCTTTTTGCCTACTTGATTCTTCTTATTCGTTCTGCTATTGATTTAAACTTTTTCAATCAATTCAGAATTACACTTAATCTTGTAAGTATAATCATATTTACTAAACCTTTAGTTAATTATGACGAATATTTTGTTATTCTTACAGTGGACTTGATCAACATGCAACTTTGTGTACTCGATCTCCTAGTCCTTCACTTGACACTTTGTCAATGAATTAGTCTAATTTCCAAATATGAAATTTCTCAATCATCGTGCAACCAAGTTGCATTATTCCAAGTTTCTGTCCAATTGAAACTTGGGCGATGAGAAACTTTCCTTATTCGGTAAATTCTTCGACATTTCCACAAATAACATAATAAGAACAAAATCCATTATTCCTAATAATAGAAACATTCTAACATCAATTTTTCATACACACCATTGCAATGATAAATAAATAATCAAAATTTATTTTATTGCGGAAAAAATTGTCCTTACAGTGCAATTCATTGAAAAACTATGCTAATACATCTTTCTTAGCAATCTAATTCTAACTCTAAGTAATAGCTCAAGAATCTAATCTTCGAGAAATGCGATCGAAATCCATTCCTTCACGTTTAGATTCTGCTCACTTCTTCCCTTAAGCTTCCTTTCTTTTCTTCGATCCTACAAAACATCAATTGTGATCTTATCACATTATGTATTAAGAATCTAGAATAGAAGCTTAAAAGACTTAGTTAATGGATTTTACCTAAAGCAGAGCCATACGTTTCGACTCTCCTATCTCTTAGATCTCTTAGGTAGATAGGGCAGCTTTGTCTCCAATGCCCCTTCTCTTGGCAATAAAAGAAAATCGACTCTTTTGGAACAACACATGGAACTACTTCAGACATTGCCTTTCTCTGATGATCAAACTTTTTGATCATAGCATGTCTTTCGTTGCCATTGTCTATATCCATAGAGGTCTTGAAGGCAGATTCACCAATCAACATTGCTTTGCCAAAACATTTCTGATTCAGCAGCAATAAGCATATAGGTGAGATCTATAAGGGTCACGTCGTGGTTCATCATATAGTACTCTCTTACGAACTCACTATATGAGTTAGGAAGTGACTGAAGAACCCAATCAACATCCATTTCCTCACAGATGACAGATCCCAACATTCTTAACCTATCAATGTGTGACTTCATCCCTAGGACGTGTGCACACACCGACTTTCCTTCTTTACGTTTACTTGCCAAAAGGGCTTGAGTGATCTTGAACTTTTCAAGCCTTTGAACTTGTGGGTTAGGGAGAATAATTGGAGGAGGTGGAGGAAGTGAAGCATGATTTTTTGTTCCTCGATCGAATCGTGGAATATCATCTTCATGTGGAAAGCTTGTTCCACGGGATTTGGGAAGACCATAGTTGTCGAACTTTGACATCTACAAAACGGGAGAAAACGAATTCAAGTTAGTTGATTGATTGAGTCCTTAGTAAATCACCCAAATGAGATACTAAGGCTAGGACCCAACACAATATTCTACAACTCGGGAGAGGGATGCCGTAACCCAAATTGCAGAACATTTGAAGGTAAGTGAATGACGATTCACTAATTTCCAGCATGAAAAAGAAATTTAAGTTTTAAATCTACGAAAACTCCTAGATCCTATGAGATTCATTGAAAATTTCGATGGCATGTTTAAATCTCGATATGCCCCTCTAGTTTGTGACTGGGATGCCGAGGATCACAAATCGGGTGTGAATAACCATGCAAACTTACATGGTGCCCTCACATGTTACAGTCACCTATTCGATGTGCCGGTAAACCACACACGCTCCACCGAACTATGACAAACATTTAGTCACCCTTTGCTACCTTTGCTTAGAACCATTTAGTGTGTCGGTAAACCACACACGCTCCACTAACGTCTTCGCAAGGGCACAAAGTGTAATTTCATGGAATTGCATCAATTCACTTTTGCCTAAGTAACTAAGATTGGGAATTTGTAAAACATTTAGTTACTTTTGTACTTCATTATACTTATAATAGAAGGTTTTGTCCTAT
This sequence comes from Lactuca serriola, assembly GCF_051521515.1. Taxonomy (NCBI): domain Eukaryota; kingdom Viridiplantae; phylum Streptophyta; class Magnoliopsida; order Asterales; family Asteraceae; genus Lactuca; species Lactuca serriola. The sequence goes on along the minus strand of NC_136415.1, from coordinate 302,798,888 downwards.
CATACCCGTTCGGCTAACGACCCTCCACTAGTCAAGAGTGCAGTGGGTAAGAGTGGATACCCATTTCAATCGCCATTTTATAGGCAATTTCCTTAAACACCCCTTATAGACCAGCTTCGTAAATGAGGCCTACTAACGGTAAGACTGACTTTTACTCATACATATATATAATGTTAGACTTTTAATATTATATATATAGTATAGGGTGTCTTTTACACTTTTAAAATACTAGGTGGTTTAATTTAACAATTATACTTTTAATTCAATTAAATTGTTAACCTAAACTTTTATGGATTTATTAAACCTCTTTTAATTATACACCTTAATTAATTAATAAAACCATAAGGGAGTGATTTGAACTTTTCAAAACATTACTAGGGTTTTAGAATTTAACATTCCTAATTGGACTTTTAATCAACTTTTAAATTCCAAAACTTGAGAGCAAGTTTTGAAACATTTCAAAACATTAGGGTTTAGAATTTAAATATACATCAAAATTAAACTATTAATCAAAATTTAAATTCCAAAACTTGAGGGCAAGTTTTGAGACCTTTTTCAAAATATTAGGGTTTTAACTATTTAAATTTCAAAACAACAAAACTTTTGGGTTCAAATTTAAACTATAAAACCTAAAGGGGAAAATATGAAACTTTTCAAAGCACAAGGATCATATAACAAATAATCTAAATTAACATTTAATCATATAATTATCCATATTTGATTTATTTAATGATTTCTTTCACAACAATTTACCAATTTAATCAAGATAATTAATCAATTATCACATAAGGAAACAAATATTTTATTAATTGATAAATATCTTCAATTAGATCAAGAATATAGTCAAATATATCATAAAATCGGATTTATATTGATCTAATATCATAAGGCAACTATCCTTAAGCAAAAACAGCAAGAAATCCCGGTTTTCCCTCTATTTGACGAGCCGACTCGTCGAGTCAGGAATGGACTCGTCGAGTTCATCATGAACTCGGCGAGTTCATCTAGAAAACTCGGCGAGTTCAGCCCCCAGAAACACAAAATCAATTTTTTTTAACATAAAAAGCATCAATACAATAGAAACCAATCTAGGCTCTGATACCACTGATGGGTTTTAGTCCTAAGAGCATCCTATGTGCTCATACCAACCCTAATGCTTGGATCTAGGTTCCTCTATTGTACATGCAAGTTATCCAAGACTATAAATCCTAATTCTAGCATTCAAATAATCATATTAACATGAGAATAGGTTTAAGATGTTACCTTTATTGTTATGTAGCAATAACAATCCCAAATCTCCTTGTATTGACTTTAGAATGTTTAGAGTCATAATTGTCACTCCTCTAATGGTTCACAAACACCATAAGCAAGAGGATGAAGAGGAGAGAGGATGGAGGCTGCCCTAAAACGTCTACAAACCCTAGAGGAGTCTTAGCCACATTTTTGGTCATAAGGGATCTCTTTATATAGGAGGCAATTAGGGTTATCTAACAAGGAAACCCTAATTTGGATGCTTAAGCCCTAAGCAACCCATGGAGCCCTTTCCTTAAGGCCTTGGACGAGTTTATATGGACTTCCCCCATAGAATTCGTCCACCTTATAATAAAAGGCAATCCATGGCCCAAATTGCAAAACGGAATCCCCAACTTCAAAAGTCATTGGTCGTCTTTTCTTGTCAGCGTAGCTCTTTTGACGATCTTGAGCTGCTAACATCCTTTCCCTAATCACTTTTAACTTCTCAGCAGTCTCATGGACTATATCGGGACGCATACACTGCTTCTCTCCGGCTTCAAGCCAACAAGACGGCGTACGACACTTCTGTCCATACAAGGGTTGATAAAGTGCCATCTTGATGCTCGAGTGGAAACAGTTGTTGTAAGAGAATTCTACCAGAGGAAAGTGCTCGTACCAATTCCCTTGGAACTCGAGGGTACACACTCTCAGCATATCTTCCAGTGTCTGAATCGTTCTTTCGCTCTGACCATCAGTTTGCGGATGGTAAGCAGTAATCAAACACAACTTTGTACCCAACTCCTCTTGTAGACTCCTCCAAAACCTCAATGTGAAACGACTATCACGATCTGATACAATCGTAAGAGGAACACCGTGAAGTCTTACAATTTCCTTCACATAAGCATTTGCGAGCTTATCCATAGACCACTTCTCATTGGCTGCTATGAAGTGTGCACTCTTGGTGAAACGATCCACGACTACCCAAATCATGTCGTGTCCGTTCTTCGTCCTGGGCAGTTTAGTCAGAAAATCCATGGTGATGTCTTCCCATTTACCCATAGGTACATGTAAAGGTTCTAGACTCCCATACGGTTTCTGATGTTGTGCCTTAACTCTCGCGCATGTCACACACTCGGCCACATACTTCGCAACATCGAGCTTCATCGTCGGCCACCAGTAGTAGGGTTTTAAGTCCCTATATATTTTAGTGCTACTGGGATGAATTGAGTACATAGTCTTGTGTGCTTCTTGCATCAGAAGATCTCTTATTCCTCCCGTCTTAGGTACTCAAATCCGATCTTGCCCAAACGTTCTTCCTTTCGGTCATTCTTCTCTAAAGCTTCTTTTTGAGCTTTCCTGATGCTTTCCACAATTGTCGAGACGACTTCAATTTTCAATGCTCTTGGCCTTTTCCTTTCGAGATTGACTTTCTGACTGAGAGCATCTGCGACAACATTTGCTTTACCTGGGTGGTAGAGTATCTCACAATCGTAGTCCTTGAGTAGTTCTAGCTAGCGTCGTTGCCTCATGTTCAACTCTTTCCGATTAAAGAGATATTGGAGACTCTTATGATCAGTGAAAAGCTTGCACTTCGTGCCATAGAGGTAATGCCTCCGTATTTTTAGACCGAAAACTACTGCAACCAACTCCAAATTGTGAGTGGGGTAGTTCTTTTCGTGCTCTTTCAATTCTCGAGATGCGTATGCTATCATCTTTTCTCTTTGGATCAGAACACAACCCAACCCGACTCCACAAGCATCACTATAAACCGCAAAATCTTCGACTCCATCGGGTAGAGAAAGTATCGATGCTTCACATAACTTCTTTAGTTTCTTGAATAAATCATTGTGTTTCTCACTCCACGTATATGTAGCTCCTTTGTGGGTCAAAGCTATCAATGGAGAGGCTATTGAAGAAAAACCTTGGATAAATCGTCGATAATATCCGGTCAATCCTAGAAAGCTTCGAATTTCCGTGGGATTCTTTGGATGTTCCCACTTCATTACAGCTTGGATTTTTGCTGGGTCAACCATTATCCCTTCTTGGTTAACCACAAGACGCAAGAACTGGACTTCTCGTATCCAAAAGTCGCATTTGGAGAACTTAGCGTAAAGCTTCTCCTTCTTCACTACTTCCAACACTTCTCGTAGATGCTTTCCATGCTCCTCCTGGGTTTTCCAGTAGATGAGAATGTCGTCGATGAACAATATCACGGATTTATCATGGAATGGTTTACAAACCCTGTTCATCAAATCCATGAATGTTGCAGGAGCATTGGTTAGTCCAAATGACATAACCAAGAACTCGTAGTGTCCATATCGAGTTCTGAATGCAGTCTTCTCAATATCCTACTCTCTTACTCTCAGCTGATGATATCCTGACCTAAGATCGATCTTTGAGAAGTATCTCGAACCTTGCAGTTGATAGAATATGTCATCAATCCTCGGCAATGGATACTTGTTCTTCACCGTTGCCTTATTCAGCTCTCGGTAGTCTATGCACATCCTCATGCTTCCATTCTTCTTCTTCACGAATAACACCGGAGCTCCCTAGGGTGATGAATTAGGTCGAATGAAACTGTTGTCCAACGGCTCCTGAAGTTGCATCATAAGCTCCTTCATCTCCGTCGGTGCTAATCGGTAAGGTGCTTTTGCTATCGGTGTTGTTCCTGGTAACAAGTCTATACGAAATTCCACTTGCCTATCAGGTGGTAACCGGGGAAGATCTTCGGGAAAGACTTCCGGATAATCACACACAACCGGTATATTCTGGACCTCTTTCTTTTCCTTCTTAGCATCGATTACGAATGCCAAGTACGATGCACATCCTTTGGACAAACGTTTCCTAGCTTCCATCAGGGAGATGATTCCATAATTCACTTTGCGTTTGTCCCCGTACACCATAAATGATTCCCTTCCGGGTGGGTTCACCCTTAGTATCTTCTTTCAGCATTGAATCTCAGCATCGTTGGCGCTAGGCCAATCCACACCCAAAACAATATCTTCTTTCCATTTAGGTCGATGACGATGTTCCTAATACGATTACTAACAGGTACGAATTTGCCACTGACAACTTCTACAATCAGGGTATTATCAAGTTTTTCTACAGGTAATGCTAATTTCCCACCAAATTTATGCGACACAAAGGAGTAGTTGGCTCCAGAATCAAATAGTATATTTGTAGGCAAACCATTTACAAGAAAGGCACTTGAAGCGACGTCTGTTGCCTCCTTTGCAGCCTCGAGCGTCATCTGGAAGGCTCTCGCCTTCGGCTTTGGTGGTATGTTGGGTCTTACTGCCACCTTCTTCTTCGGGCAATCCTTTGAAATGTGCCCCTCCTCGTTGCACTCACAACAGAACTTCTTAGTGAACGTGCATTCATTGGCATAGTGCCCAGGCTTTCCACACTTGAAAAAAGTGACCCCTCCGTCACACTTCCCAGAGTGCTTCTTCTTGCACCTATCACACCACTTCGCTTCTGATCCTCCTCCTCTCGAACCAGATTTCGAGAATTTACTCTTCTTTCCGGACCTCGAGGATCCGTCAAATTTCGTTTTCTCTCCCACCTCCGCTCTCTCCAGACCCTTCTCTCGTATCTGGGTCTCCACATTCTTAGCAGCCCAGATGGCGGCTTTCAGAGTGGTAGTTTTCTTGACCATTGGACCGAAGTTCGCTGGTAATCCAAGTGCAAACTTGTTAACCTTGGAGAGTTCAGTTCGGACAAGGTGAGGAACAAGCTTCATTTTCACAGTAAAGCTTGCAGCGTATTCAGTTGCGCTCATTCTTGCCTTCTTCAGATTCTGTAATTCGTTGTTGATCTCCAAAAGATCCTGCTCAGAGTAATATTGCATCTTGAACTGTACCAGAAAATCCTCCCACGACATCTTGCTTGCTTCACCTTTAGGCAATGAATCAGCTAGTAGCTTCCACCAGCTTAGTACTCCAGATTTCAACAGAGGAACCGCGAGAGCGGTCTTCTGCCTGTTGCTACACTCGCAACTCTCAAACATCGTTTCCATCTAAGAGATCCAATTCATGACTTCCATCGGCGTCGGGCTTCCAGATAGACTCGGTGGTTTGGACACCATGAAATCCTTGTATTTGCATCAGCATCCGTCGTTCCCTCAATCCTGGTGGTTTTGCCTAACTATCGGTTCGTTAGCTTGACCAACAGTCCCACTGTAGTTTCCCTCCTCAGTCTGCCTTTCATTCAATTCGGGCTGTTCGATTTGTATGGTCGCTTCCTCTCGATTTTGCTGGAGCAAACGCCTGGTTTCCTCCATTTGACGATCCAACATCGCCTGGATCAACGCTTGCACTCTGGCCATCGTTATAGGCTCAGCAGTGGCTTCCATAACCGGTATTTGCTCAATCACTGGGGGTTGGTTTCTATTCCCATTTGCATTCACGTTTCCGCTACGGGTCCTTGCCATCTCGATCTATAAACCGAATAAGGCGAATTTAGATCTTTATTTAGGATAGACGTTTAAATCATCCTTATCACTCTGAAGCGTTTACATGCTAGTTCTAATATTGTAGCCATACGTTTAGAATCCTAAACACATAAGGTTTCCAGATCCGATCGGCAACAGACCATAGATTAGAACAAATAACAGCATATCATGCACAAAGCATTTAGCACATAAAAGCATTTTAGGCACAATCCCTAAAATAAGATAGTGCTCACACCTCACAATCATCGCTTAGCATTCTATGCTTAAGTCTAGAAATCCAACAAATTCCTAGTTCGCTTAAACTAATGATCTGATACCAACTGTGACATACCCATTTTCACGGCTAGAAAAGACCGATTTTGTTTATGCTTTGTTTGAAAATCAGAGTAATATTTTAAAAAAAAGTGTTGCGGAATTTGTCCCAAAACAAAATATGATAAAGATTTATCAAAAGCATTTCCAAGGAAATGAATTTCATTAAAAGACTTGGGATGTCATGTTCAATACAGATCAAAAACATAAACATGACAATATAAACCTTACTACATTATTTCGTATATACAGGCCTATATCCATAATTCCTCATCCAAAACATCACATCTATGCTCATGCGCCACTACCTATAATACAAGAAGCTGAGTGGGTCAGGCTGGGGAGCCTGGTAAGCACATAGGGTTTTCAATCCACAATAAATAAGTTTATTAATTTCATAAATCAACAATAACCCGATTACCCGTTCCCGTTATCCTCACTTTACGTCCCTAAACACCTATCATAAGGGACCTAGCCTAAGGATCATCATCGGGATGGACACTACTGCTAAGGGGATTCCTTAGCAAAAAATGTCCTAAAGGAAACCATGTGGGGGATGGAGTACACCGGTGAACACGTCGTTCACAAACACCTACAGGTTGCGAGCCTGCTAGTGTTCCACTGGACTGTCTAGAAGAGTCCGTGGTCGTCATCCATACTCCGCTAGATGACAGAATCAACAACATCAACATCGAGGCCTCTGATCATTTTATCACATATCACCTATTACATCTACCAATGTTTTAACCCAACCTTTTCGTGGATATAAAATACATATACAGTTTAAATCATTGAAAACATGTATAACAATGTTCATCCAGCATAGATAGCAAGTATTCAGATAATATGCACACATAGCATGTAATTTATATAAAAACTTCATATCTATGTGTAAGCTGAAAGTAACTATGCACTCACTTGAAAGGTGATGACTCAGCACTCAGACAGCGCTTCGATACTCTCAAAACAATTTTCCTTTGATAAAACCTAGTATGAATACCACTAGGGTTTAGTCTAACGATAACCGCGACAAATTAATAGTCTGACTATTATTATTATTAGTATATAAGCGTTAATAACACTCAATATAAATCATAATAATACCCAAATAATTATTTTAAGGACCTTATAACTTTCCTATAATTATTTGAAAGCTATATTAAAAATTGCGTAAGTGTAGCTCACTTACAGTGGATTTTAACGAAAACCGGAACGTTATTTGGAGCAGCATTTCGAAACCGAAAGACTCTTTTTCTCGGGACTTGTAACACCCCGAGATTCAAGTATATTCCTTTCATACTTGTTCTTTATTGTTTGGGCATGTTTATTCCTTGAGTTTAGGGTTTGTAGCAAGTAAGTACGTTGGGCGTACCAGAAGGGTACGATGCGCGTACTCATGCGCTTAATTTGGACGCGGAGTCGCCAAGGTACGCTGGGCGTACCTAGAGTTACACCAGGCGTACCCAGCCCAGGTGCAAAAACACTAATCCTCCTTGTGCACTATTTAAAGGGTGTTATGGCTCATTCCTTAGCCTCCATATCAGTGAGCGAAACCCTAAAAGAGAGCCCCATATATCATAGTGTGTGAGAGTGTTGATTTGAGCTTGTTGGTGCTTTAGTGGCTTAGTGAAGAAAAAGGAAGGGAGTTCTTGGAGGCTAAAGCTTGAGGTGCCATTTTGGATCTGAGATTTTCAGAGGAAGGGGCTACACTTGGAGGTATAAAGTTCAAAACTTTCCTCTTCTTTTGGTTGTTGTTGTATGTGTCCTTTTTAGGCCTAAAAACCCCAAAGGTGGAGACTTTATGAGTGTAAAGTGCTCCATGGTCCGAGATCTGTCCCTTTTCAGTGTTACTAGTGATTTAGAGCCATAAAGTTCCCATCTTGGATGTTACTTTGGAGTCATGCATGTGTTTTAAGCCTTCTAGAGTTAGAGGTTGGATCATTTTGGGAGATAGTGACTTGTTCAGCCATGCAAAGGCTTAAAGTCATCAACTTTATGGATTAAGGGGCTTAGATGGGGTCAGATCTAAAATATGCACGTAGGTCTTAACTGTTTAAGACCTCAAGAGCAAAAAGGATGAAGTAGGGGAGTACGCCGGGCATAATCCCTAGTACGCGCCGCGTACTGGGTGGCGCTCCCGATTTTGAGATGCAGTCGGGTACGCTCAACGTACACATTTGGTACGCACAGCGTAACCCGGAGAGTTGAGTTTTGGTTGACTTTTAGGGTATGGTCTATTGTGGGGCCTTTGAGATATGAGAGGGGTAAAATGGTCTTTTACCCTTCTGAGAGTGTCATAAGAGAGCATAGTCTAGCCTTTGAGAGTTATATTAAATAGAGTGTTATTTTCATATGATTAGGTGGAGGCTAGGCCAGCGTTTACCGAGTCAGAGATTTACCAAGATACCCGAGGTGAGTCTTCTCACTATACTTTACCTAGTGTGGTAATAGAGTTAAGAGACAGAGTATTATAGAGTTATATGCCAGTGTGATTGCATGATATTATGTGATGTGATTTATTGTGATATGCGATATGCATGATTCAGAGTTACAGAGTTGGGACTTTCGGGTCCCTAGAGTTAGGGCCAGAGGGCCCATAGAGAGTTCGGGCTGGAGGGCCCCACTGACACACATTGACCACAGGGTTAACAGAGTTACAGCCTCGAGTGGCTATTATGTGATTAGTGTGGTATTTTGGGGAACTCACTAAGCTTATGCTTACAGTGTTCAGTGTTATGTGTTTCAGGTACCGGTGATGACCGCGGGAAGGCGCCGACTTGATTCGTACACACACATGGGATTGGATGTATTTTGATCTTGGGAGACATTTGAGAAATAAAAACACGATGTTATGACATTTTATGAATGAATGGTTTTAATTAAAATGTGTTTTCAAATGTGAAAAATTGTTTTAATTTTTACGGTGTTACAAGTTGGTATCAGAGCCTAGGTTTGAGGGATTCGGGTGCACCTTCGGGCGTATCGGAAGTCAAACCGAGGATTTGAGAAAATTTTGATAATAAAACAAGTTTTCAAAAGAAGAACTTGCGAGACAAACAGAGCAGAGTCGTGTGTACGAACAGCCAGCGCCCGAACAGTGATTTCCCAAAATACCATTATTTTAAGTGTTATGAGATATGATGTGATCTGTTATATGATGAGCTATGATATGCATGCTAGAGTAGACTAGGTATTCTTGTTAGGACTAGAGTGGCCTGATATGTGATGCCTGAGTCTAGGAGTCTTGCTTCTATGAATACTTTAGAGTGTTTAGGTAGCAGCGAGGAGATTGTGAGAGATCTGTTAGCGAGTATCATATGATTAGAGAGAGTAGAGTGCTTGGGACATGGGACTTTGGGAGGAGGACTTGGGGTGGATGCTGATGCGTTGTGGACAGTAGTATTGGGCCCGTACTACTGAAGACACCGGGTCAGTGCACAGTCCAAGTAAGAATCTTTGGAGTACCAAGGAACAAGTAGGATGAAGTACTTGAATGTGAGTATACTCGAGCGAGTACCTGATATTATTCTTATGTTGTGTTTCAGAGAGAGAGAGAGAGAGAGAGAGAGAGAGATCATGGTTGGGACTCGCCACACATCAGGGACCAGTGATACGAGGGATGAGGAGATCTGTAGGGTCATCCAGGAGGAGGTGGCTATGGCCATCAGGGCAGAGATACCAGAGATGTTCGGGTATATCAAGACCACGTTGATAGAGACATTTGATGAGAAGTACGTTACTCTTTCTGAGGCTGCTGTTGCTGCAGCCTCTGTAGCTATAGCTGCGACGAGGCCGCAGGGTGGTGATGCGTTGCTGTTCCGAGAGTTCAGCAACACAAAACCACCGGAGTTTGACGGGACCCAGGACCCGATTGCGGCGATGAGATGGATTTCAGACATAGAGGGGTGTTTCTTTACTTGCTCATCTCTTGAGCATTTGAGAGTCATGTTCGCGCTGAACTAGCTTCGCTTGGGAGCGAAGGACTGGTGGAAATTTGAGACGACACACTATATGCCTGCTGAGCTTGCAGCAGTGACCCGGGAGAGGTACACTGCTATGTTCTAAGATGAGTACGTTCCCCAGGTGGAGAGGGAGCGTTTGGCCCAGGAGTTTCTGACCCTCAAATAGGGTACTGAGTCTGTTACGGTGATCACGAGGATGTTTCATGAGCGGGTGATGTTCTGCCCAGAGCACGTTTCCTCCGACCAGGCACGTATGAGTCGATATTTGAGCATTCTGAGGAGGGACATACGTGAGTTCGTGGCGAACTCGACGTACCGGACATTTGCCGAGCTTCAGGAAAATGCTCGGAAGAGGGAGATAGAGCTGGAGACTCAGGCTAGGGAGGAGGCTGAGTCTCAGGGGAGGGATCAGCGACCACTGCAGTCTCAGCTGGTAGCCAAGCGGGCCAAGCCCGCTGATTCGAGATCAGGGAGCCAGAGGGGCCGCACTTGTGGAAAGTGCGGCAGGAGCCACGACGGGGTGTGCAGAGCAGGGTCTTGCTACAAATGTGGCAAGGAGGGGTATATGGCCAAGGACTGCCCCAAGGGGTTTGCAGTATGTTTTCACTGCAACCAGACCGGACACCGGAAGGCAGAGTGTCTGCAATTGCGGGGATCAGCGCAGGGAGCACCTCAGGGATCTGCCCCTACGGCCATCAGAGCTACCGAGAGTCGGCCAATGAAGGCCGAGGTGTCGAGGGCACGAGGGAGAGCCTTTCAGTTGACCGCGGAAGAGGTCCGCGCAGTGCCCGATGTCTTGGTTGGTATGTATTCTCTCGTGTATTTATTTTGATGTTGAGATATTGTGCTTATATTATGTTATGCGTATGTACTTTTCTTGTGAATTTTATACCTGCCTTGGTGTTATTTGACTCGGGTGCGAGTCGGTCTTTTGTATCTTTGGCTTTTAGTCAGCATATCAGTGTTGGTCTTGAGGCGTTGAGTCGGCCTCTGAGAGTTTCCATAGCTGACGAGAGGGTGATATATGCCACAGAAGTGATCCGTGGGTGCGTATTCGAGATTTTCGATGTTGAGTTCCCGATTGATTTGGTTCCTATTGCGATGGGAGATGTCTGTGTCATTGTGGGCATGGACTAGTTGAGCAGATTCGGTGCGGTTATCGACTGTAAGCGTCAGCTGGTGAGCATACGAGACCCTAGTGGGGGAGTTCTTACGGTGTACGGCGAGGGTACACGTTCTGGGTCAATGTTTTGTTCGGCCGCTAGAGTAAGGCAGCGCCTACAACAGGGCGGTAAGGGCTTTGTGGCGTATGTGATGGATATGCGGGTGGATTCAGAGAGACCGAGGTCAGTTGAGGAGGTTCCGATAGTGCATGAGTTCTCGGACGTATTTCCAGAGGATTTGTCGGGTGTGCCTCCCGTGAGGCAAGTGGAGTTCAGTATCGATTTGGTTCTGGGGGCCTCGCCTATTGCCAAGGTGCCCTATCGACTTGCACCTCCAGAGATGCAAGAGTTATCCTTGCAGCTTCAGGAGCTGTTGGAAAAGGGATTTATTCGGCCGAGCAGCTCGCCGTTGGGAGCGCCTATCCTTTTTGTCAAGAAGAAGGATGGTTCACATCGGATGTGCATTGATTACCGGGAGTTGAACAAGCTGACGGTCAAGAACCATTACCCGTTGCCGAGGATCGATGATTTGTTCGATCAGTTGCAGGGAGCATCTTGGTTCTCCAAGATCAATTTGAGGTCAGGGTATCATCAGGTAAGGGTGCGAGATGAGGACATTCAGAAGACAGCATTCAGGACTCGTTATGGGCATTATGAGTTTGTGGTGATGCCTTTCGGACTCACTAATGCCCCGACAGTGTTCATGGATCTAATGAACAGAGTGTGCAGGCCGATGTTGGATCGGTCGGTGATCGTGTTCATCGATGATATTTTGTTGTATTCGAGATCCAGAGAGCAGCATGAGGGGCATTTGAGGGAGATCCTCGGAGTACTGAGATCGGAGAGGCTTTACGCCAAATTCTCCAAGTGTGATTTCTGGTTGCGAGAGGTCCAGTTCCTTGGGCACCTCGTTAACCAGAAGAGGATATTGGTCGACCCGGCCAAAGTGGAGGTGGTGATGAGTTGGGAGGTGCCGAGGTCACCGTCCGAGATCAGGAGTTTCTTGGGGTTGGCAGGCTATTATCAAAGATTTATCAGGGATTTCTCCAAGATCGCCGTGCCACTCACTAGGTTAACTCGGAAGGGTGTCGCTTTTTCATGGGGACCAGAGCAGCAGACCTCCTTTAAGACGCTTCGCCAGAGGTTATGTGAAGCCCCAGTGTTAGCCCTCCCAGAGGGGATGGAGGACTTTGTGGTGTATTGTGATGCGTCGACCTTGGGGTTGGGAGCGGTGTTGATGCAGAGAGGGCATGTGATAGCATACGCATCGAGGCAGCTGGAGCCTCATGAGATGTGGTATCCCACCCACGATCTAGAGTTGGGGGCAGTGGTGTTCGCCCTCAAGATTTGGCGTCATTATCTGTACGGGGTTCGATGTACGATATACACGGACCAGAAGAGCCTAAAGTATTTGATGGATCAGCCCAACCTAAACATGCGAAAGAGGAGGTGGTTGGACGTGGTCAAGGATTATGATTGTGAGATCCTGTACCACCTGGGAAAGGCTAATGTTGTAGCCGATGCACTGAGCTGCAGGGCGGAGAGCACCCCGTTGCGAGATATATGTTTGAGATTGACCGTGATAGCTCCGGTGTTGGACACCATTCGTGGGGCACAAGCTGAGGCTGTGCAGCCTGAGATGCAGAAGAAAGAGCGAGTTGTTGGGTTGGTATCGGAGTTCGTTACTGATGGACGGGGGCTTATGACATTTCAGGGGCGTATATGGGTACCGTTTGTGGGAGGGACGCGTACCATTTTGATGGAAGAGGCTCATCAGTCGAAGTTCTCGATCCATCCTGGGGCCACTAAGATGTTTTTAGACCTGAAGAGGGAGTATTGGTGGCCCTGTATGAAGAGGGATGTCGCGTGGTTTGTTGAGAGGTGCTTAACCTGCCGTAGGTTTAAGGCCGAGCACCAGAGACCGCATGGTAAGTTGCAGCCGTTGGAGGTTCCCGAATGGAAGTGGGAACTGATTACCATGGATTTTATCACCAAATTGCCAAGGACTTCTAGGGGAGTCGATGCAATTTGGGTGATTGTGGACAGGTTGACAAAGAGCGCCCACTTCCTTGCTATCAGTGAGAGCTCATCCGCAGAGTAGTTGGCAGAGATGTACGTGAAGGAAGTGGTATCATGGCATGGAGTGCCGATCTCGATTGCCTCATACCGAGATGTGCATTTCACTTCTAGATTCTGGAAGAAGTTTCATGAGGAGTTGGGTACTAGGCTGCATTTTAGTACGGCATATCGCCCCCAGACTAACGGCCAGAGTGAGCGGACGATTCAGACGCTCGAGGACATGCTCCGGGCATGTGTGTTGGATTTAAGGGGGAGTTGGGACACGTATTTGCCCTTGGCAGAGTTTTCCTACAACAACAGCCATCATTCGAGCATTGGTATGCCACCCTTTGAGCTGTTGTATGGGAGGAGGAATCGGACTCCCATTTTCTGGGGAGAGGTCGGGCAGCGTGTTATGGGTAGTACAGAGATTGTGCTGCAGACAACTGAGCAGATACAACAGGTCAGGCAGAGGTTATTGACTGCTCAGAGTCGTCAGAAGAGTTATTTGGACAGGCGCCGGTCCGAGCTAGAGTTCAAGGTCGGCGACTTTGTACTCCTAAAGGTCTCTCCTTGGAAAGCAGTGATCCGATTCAGGAAGAGGGGCAAGTTGGGGCCCCGTTATATCGGTCCTTTTCGGGTGATTGCAAGGGTAGGCAGGGTAGCCTACCGATTGGAGCTACCTGCAGAGTTAGGTCAGATCCATGACACTTTCCACGTGTCACAATTGCGGAAGTATATAGCCGATGAGTCCGCAGTGGTAACATTGGAGGATATTCAGGTGGATGTGAGCCTGAATTATGCTGAGAGACCGGTAGCAATCAGAGATCGGAAGATCAAAGTTTTGAGGAACAAGGAGGTACCTTTGGTTTTGGTTCAGTGGCAACATCGAAAGGGGTCTGAGATGACTTGGGAGTCAGAGTTGGAGATGCGAGGGCAGCATCCACAGTTGTTCGAGGAATGAGACTTCGAGGGCGAAGTCTAGTTCTAGTGGGGGAGAATTGTAACACCGCGAGATTCAGGTATATTCCTTTCATCCTTGTTCTTTATTGTTTGGCAATGTTTAGTCCTTGAGTGGAGGGTTTGTAGCAAGTGAGTACGCTGGGCGTACCAGAGGGGTACGCTGCGCGTACTCACGCGCTTAATTTAGACGCGGAGTCCACAAGGTACGCTGGGCGTACCTAGAATTACGCCGGGCGTACCTGGCCCAGGTGCAAAAACCCTAATCCTCCTTGTGCATTATTTAAAGGGTGTTATGGCTCATTCCTTAGCCTCCATATCAGTGAGTGAAACCCTAAAAGAGAGCCCCATCGTTCTTAGTGTGTGAGAGTGTTGATTTGAGCTTGTTGGTGCTTTAGTGGCTTAGTGAAGAAGAAGGAAGGGAGTTCTTGGAGGCTAAAGCTTGAGGTGCCATTTTGAATCTGAGATCTGCAGAGGAAAGGGCTAGACTTGGAGGTATAAAGTTCAAAACTTTCCTCTTATTTTGGTTGTTGTTGTATGTGTCCTTTTTAGGGCTAAAAACCCCAAAGGTGGAGACTTTAAGAGTGTAAAGTGCTCCATGGTCCGAGATCTGTCCCTTTTCAGTGTTACTAGTTATTTAGAGCCATAAAGTTCCCATCTTGGATGTTACTTTGGAGTCATGCATGTGTTTTAAGCCTTCTAGAGTTGAAGGTTGGATCATTTTAGGAGATAGTGACTTGTTCAGCCATGCAAAGGCTTAAAGTTATCAACTTTATGGATTAAGGGGCTTAGATGGGGTCAGATCTAAAATATGGACGTAGGTCTTAATTGTTTATGACCTTAAGAGCAAAAGGGCTGAAGTAGGGGAGTACGTCGGGCGTTATCCCTAGTACGCGCTGCGTATTGGGTGGCGCTCCCCGACTCTGAGATGCAGCCGGGTACGCTCAGCGTACACATCTGGTACGCACAGCGTAACCTAGAGAGTTGACTTTTGTTTGACTTTTAGGGTATGGTCTATTGTGGGGCCTTTGAGCTATGAGAGGGGTAAAATGGTCTTTTACCCTTCTGAGAGTGTCATAAGAGAGCATAGTCTAGCATTTGAGAGATTAATCAAATAGAGTGTTATTTTCATATGATTAGGCGGAGGCTAGGCCAGCGTTTACAGAGTCAGAGATTTACCGAGATACCCGATGTGACAACCCAAAGTTCGTTCCATTGTAGTAACCCGTTCCGTCGTTAAAAATTCTTCGTCTTGAATTGTTTCCGTTCGTTTCAAAAAAAAATTATTATTAAATTAAGTCATTTATTTGAGTTTGTTAAAATGACTTAATAATTATCCAAATACGTTAGAAATCCATGGAAACGCCCCAATTTACTATTTGGAAAAATAATCGTTTTATTCCGTCGAATTATAAAAATAATTAAATCGGGTACGACCAAAAGCCTCGCTTGACGACAGTATCGGGTAGAATTTCACCGTGTCCCAAAAATTTCAGCATACATAAAGTTGAGAGAGCCTCATTTGAAGCCTTTTCCTCTCTCTCTACTTTCTCTCTCTAAAACTCGAAATCAAGCCAAAATCATCCAAATCAAGCTCCAAATCATCAAGGTAACTATCCTAGCTCCTAGTATAACACCTTTGGCATTCAAATTCGTGAAAATTATGAAGAATAGGACCATAAACATGTGTTTACGGTCCTAGAACCTCCTTAGGCCGTGAACACATGTGATGGGGGTTTTGAGCCTTAAAACCCTTCCAAATCTCATTTGGAGCTTGGATATGACTTAAGGGCTTACCAAATTGGACTTAGAACGCCTTTAGCTCTTCATTCGGGGCATAAGCATGATTTTACGGCCCAAGCACATGTTTGGACTGTAAACACCTATTCATAAGGAGTAAACTCATTTTAAGGTGTTAGTTTCCCCCTAAACACCTCCAACAAGCTTCCATGAGAGTATAGAACCTTATGATCCTTCAAGAAATGCACCAAAACTTACAAAAATGGGTCAAACTTGAGTTTACGGTCCAAGAACATTCTTAGACCGTAAACTCATCTCCTTAGACCTTAAACTCATCTCCATAGAGCTTAAACTCATTCAATGGGTGTTAAAGTGCCCTTAACACCTTGTATGGTTTAGAAATGGGTCTAGAGCTTAGTATGCTTAACTTTCAACCACTAAAACCCATGAATCATGGACATACATGAGTTTAAGGTAGTAAACTCGTGTCTAAGGTAGTAAACTCGAGTTTAAGGTAGTAAACTCGTGTTTAAGGTAGTAAACTCGTGTTTAAGGTAGTAAACTTGAGTTTAAGGTAGTAAACTTGTGTTTAAGGTAGTAAACTCGTGTTTAAGGTAGTAAACTCTTATCCAAGGTCATTTATAGTCCCAATCACTTCCTAAGCCATGGAATCAACCCTAGAACCTTCCTGTGTGCATTGTATGACCATTTGGCATCCAAGAACCCACCATCCATGAGTTTGCGGCCATAAACTCATTTGGATATGGTCAATGGACCATGAACTCCTCAAGGAGTTTACTCTTGAAGAGTAAACTCCATATCTAGGTCCTACACATCCATAGATTCCCCTCGGGTCACTCCGAACACTTGAATTGAAGTGTTTTCACACCTCAAAGTGTATAATCATATCTAATTAGTGATTTAAAGTCTAATTAGATACATTTGTATGTCATTTCATATTTCATAGGAACCTCGCACATTATCAATCCCCGAACCGACACTTAGCATCCTAGACGACACGTTCTTCGACTGGTGAGTTCATACACCTACCCTTTTTAAATGGTTTTTTAGTGTTTTCTGGGGGGAATACAAACAAATTACAAATGTTTTCAAAACATAACATTGATGAATTTCAATAAATATTGGGCAAATTATAAATATTTTTACCCCTTATGTATTATGCTGAGCATAAGGGTTGATTTATCAATCACAACTATATGAATTTCAGTTAAGCAAATAACCAAACTAATCAAATTATTATGGGAATAATTTGGGGTTCTTTAGTTCTTGTTTCATCGCATATTGATATGTATAAAGTTGTTAGATAAACTATGTGTGATTCAGTTTATCTCCATTTCACTTAGTATATATTTCTAGATAACTTCATTGTATATAACTGTTTTCACTGTATTATGTTTCATACCGTTTAGTATGTTTGATATCGTTTGAGAATTCCGTGAATACTTAGTACTAGTTTGTGAGATTTGTCATTACCCTTTTGGGTCTGACAATCCCACACCTTAACTGCCAGCTACAGTTAGGCGGGCACGCCTGGGGTGACAGATTATGGATATCGTCCGACGTCTGACAAGTGTCAAGGAGGTCTCGTTGTCGTATCAGCATGGTTTCCTGACTCATAATACGTATTAATATATGCTTATTCACGGAATTTAATTTCACATCTACTTTCTATCTATAGTTCCTATATCTAGTACGGGATGGTAGTCCCATGGTTTTGTATCTTATATCTAGTACGGGATAATAGTCCTATGGTTTTGAATCTATATCTAGTACGGGATGATAATCCGATGGTTTTTAATCTATATCTAGTACGGGATGATAGTCCTATGGTTTTAAATCTATATCTATCTATAGTTTTGTGTATATCAAACTATTTTATAACTGGTACGGGATAGTAATCCCATGATCTTTAGTAAATAGTTTTATGTGTAAAACTATACAATGTGGTCTTTAACTAAAACTTTACTTTTAAGAAAATATAGGATTTTCTTGGATTCGTAACTTTTTTGGAAAACTAAAGGAAACTTAAACATTTTCAGAAAAACAAACATCTTATGAACTCACCAGCTTTATGCTGATTTTCAAACTGCTTGTATTCTCTGGTCCATGTTAGACAGGTACCCAGCAATCCTTTTGGCTAAGACAGAGTGCGTAGAAGACACGTCTTTTGTATTGTTCGTATGATATGTATATGTATAACGCATGTAACTTTTGTTTTCATACAAATGTAAATGAATCTATGTAATGTAAAGTTTTGTGTTTTCTATGCTTACTATGTACATTGGTTGCGATATTCATCACGTCCTCCGCCCCGGAACGTTTCCGCCTTCGGTTTCGGGGTGTGACAGATTGGTATCAGAGCCCTTCTTTATAGTGAACTGAGTATACCAAATCTTACATGGTATATGACTATAAACAATAAGGGGCCTAAGTGCTCTGAACTAAAAGTATACCTTAAAATATAAGTATTTTCAAAAGTATACAAGTATATCGAATCGTTGAGATCCGTAACTACAAATAGAACAAAACATAAGTAAATGGGTGTTGTATGCTACGGTTAAACCTGGGCAGTTATGTAGTCATGTCTAGGATCAATATAGCCTGGCCAACTATATTCATTCGAGACACGGCCAACATGTGCTTGGGAGTGACTGGGGTGTGCGGCATGCCTAAAACTTACCCTAATATCCCAAACATTGAACTGTGGTCGTAGCGAATCATGAAATACTATCAGAGTATTTCTCGAGCCAATCCTTGTTAGAAATCCTCAATCGAGCGTTGTTCCCTGATCATTTCTCTAGCGATAAATTATCTGATTTGCTAACTCCTTCCTGTTTTATCGCTTATTCGGAATATATAATTGTCATATCTCTTGATTCAATTTAGAGGACTTATCATCCTCTCTTTCCTGATCTTATTAAATCAAGATTCCTCCAAGAAAGAGACCCAACTCAAAGACCAACAACAACCCTCCTCCGCCACCACCTTCTCTTCAAATCGATCTTGTAACCCTTCAGACACTTTTTACTGCCGCAGTGACAGCAGCCATGTCACAAAGGAACCCCAGTAGTTCAGGAGGTGATCCCCAACCCCAGAACCTAGAAGATAGTCAAGGACACTGAAAAGGGGGTTCTTATAAAGACTTCATGAACGCGAAACCCACATCCTTCAATGGCGTTTCCCTAACTCGATGGTTCGATAAAATCGAATCTATTTTCGAAATTTGTGCCTGCTCTGAATCGGATAAAGTGAAGTTCACCGCGTGTACCTTCACCGATAAAGCCTTAACTTGGTGGAACGGCCAAGTCAAATCCTTAACTTTACCTGTAGCTAATGCTATGGGTTGGGAGGCCATGAAGGATCTTCTTCTTGCCGAGTACTGCCCATGGGGCGAGATGCAAAAGCTTGAGCATGAACTATGGAATCTAAAGAGGCAAGGTTCCGACATAGCCGCCTACACTTCAAGGTTTGACGACTTGGCGCTACTCTGCCCGGTAATGGTTACCCCAGAGAGTAAGAAGATAGAGAGATTTGTTGGATTAATGTCTAAGTCCATAACTATAACTGGTAAGACTTGACCCGACCCGACATGGTCCATTTGGGTTGCATGGCATCATGCACTTGGATAGACTAAAATGAGAGAAATAATACTTAAGGTTTATTAATATATTATAAGTTCTAAGATATTAATAAGGTTATTTAATTAGTATTGATCAAGAATTAATTTGGAATTAATTAAGTGATCAAAAGGAGACTAATTAAATATATGGGTTGCTTGTGTAAATCATTCATTCTTATATATGTGGGCTTGTGATCCAAGATTCCTTATGTTGGACTATGTCCATGGGGTCACCCATGGTTGCTCCATGGAGGTTAAAATCCATGGAGCATAAGGAATGGGTAAAGTCATGAGTTACATGGTGTAACCCTAATATCCACCATATAAAAGAATCCCATGGCTCAAGAAATCGTGCACTATGTGTGAGTGTGAGGGCTAAACGATTTTATTGAGTGTTCAAGTTTCTCTCAAGTTATTCCAAGTGTATTTGGTGTTGTGTGAGCCATTTGAGGTGTCACACTTGGGGCACTAGGCACTCAATCTTCATGAAGACAAGCACCAACAAAAGGTATGTTATTCTAACTTGTGTTATTCAAAGTTTTGTATCCTAGAATAGAACAATACCTTGGAAAGTTGATATTTGCATGTATAATAGAGAAAACATAGATCCAAGGTATTTAGGGTTGCATGTACACTTAGGAGTGTTAGATTGCTCAAAACCCAACAGTTGTATCAGAGCCTAGGCTTGTTTTCTTGTTGTACTTGCTTAAACTGCTTAAAAATCGACTTTTGGTGCTGTCTGCCCAGCAGACTCGCCGAGTCCATGAAGGGACTCGACGATTCCAAGGCAAAATGCATCCAACTCGCCAAATTTGTTCATGCACTCGACGAGTGAGACCCCCAGACAACATATTTTCGAGTTTTGGTGCTGGAATTGGTCTAGAATCATTACCTTTGACTGTTTTGGGTTTATAAAACTTGTTTTGAATGTGGTAATGATTATGTTAAACCAATTTCAATGCTATAATAAAAGTTTCAAGTTTATATGTGTTCATGTTATTCTTGAAAATTGTTGATTAGGAATGATCATGCTTATGAGTTTTGCTAGATCATAGGAATTGTGTGCAAATTGTTTGGTGATATAATTCATGATCTTGTTGAAAATTGTATGGAGTTCATAACTTGTCCTCAAGTTATGAATTTTCAAGAACTTTATGTTTCCTTAATTTATGAGTTAGTTTAGATTGATAATAAAAAAATTATGTTTTAGTTGTTTTCAATCCATATTAGTCTAAAAGAAGTTGATAAAATATGTTTTTGTAACTTGTCTTCAAGTTATGTGAAAAGTCATATTTATGAATCTTAAAAACTCATAAAAGTTTTGTAGGTTACATAAAATGTAAGATTTTTTTCCATTAAATTGTTTAATGACTCCATAACTTGTCCTCAAGTTATGATGTTGAAGAGACACTTCTTTAAAGTGTTTTTTAAAGAATAAGGGGTTACATTAAAATGAAGAGTCTTCATTTTAATGAACCATTAAACTCATAAGTTATGATTTAAAGAGTCTTGAAATAGTTTCAAAACTTGCCCTCAAGTTTTGGAATTGAAAAGTTACTCCTCATGTATACTTTAATTCCAAATTGAACATTGAAATTTTAAAAAGTTTAAAATTCAACCCTTATACTATTATTATAATTTTAATTATATAGATATGTATAAGAGGAAGTCAATCTTACCGTTAGTAGGCCTCATTCACGAAGCCGTTCTATAAGGGGGTATAAGGTTACTGCCTATAAAATGGCAGTTTAATGGGTGTCCACTCTCACCCACCGCTTCCTTGACTGGTGGAGGGTCGTTTGCTGAACGGGTAGGAATGGACTATAATTCTCCCTTCATTAAAAGTATAATGAAAAATACTAAGTAACTAAACACTTATAAATTCCCAATCTTAGTTACTTAGGAAATTGTGAAAAGGTGCTAGCCCATAAAATTACACTTTGTACCTTACCAAGTCGTTAGTGGAGCGTGTGTGGTTAACCGGCACACTAACATGGACTAGTAAGATTGGAAAAGGGTAACTTGACTTTATTATAGATCGGTGGAGCGTGTGTGGTTAACCGGCACATCGATTAGGTAATATTGTTAACGGTACCAAGTCAATTTGTATGGTTATTCACACCTTGTTTGTGATCCTCGGCATCCCGGTCACAAATTTGAGAGGGCACAATCGAGATTCAAACATGCCATTGAAAAGTTCAATGTATCTCAAAAGATCTAGGAGTTTCAAAACTAATAAAACCTAATAATAAAATATTTCGTTTTCATGGTGGAAATTGGTAAATCGTCATTTACCTACCTTCAACTATTTTATAATTTGGATTATGGCATACCTCTTCCAGTTATAAATAGGTTGTTGGGTCCTAGCCTTAATATTTCATATTGGGTGTTATATTAAGGACTTTAAATCAACTAACTTGAATTTCTCCCATTATAGATGTCTAGTTTAGACAACTATGGTCTTCCCAAATATTTAGGAACAAGCTTCCTAATGAAGATGATATCCCAAATGGCAATCAAGGTGAAAGATCAATCCCTTTGTTGGGCATTTGTGGGACTAGAAATCATACTTCACTTCATCCACCTCCCCAATAAATCTCCCTATCCCACAAGTTTTAAGACTTGATAAGTTCTAAGTCACTCAATCCCTATTGGCAAGCAAAGTCTATATGTGCTTAGATCTTGAGGATTAAGCCACATATTGACAAGTCGGGAGAGTCGGGTGTCGAAGTCTCGAGGTAGCTGGCTGCTGACTTGGTTCTTCAGTCACTCCCTGATGACAGGTCGCAAGAAGACCCTTAATGATCTTACCTATTTGCTTGATGATGCTAAATCAACAGTGATTTGGAGCATTAGTAAAACAAATTGGATTGGAAGATCTACTTTCCAAACCTATTTGGACATTGAAAATGGTGACATTGGAGATCCAGGAAAAACTTTCTCTTCCCAATGGAAAGGGATCGGCCATAGTCAACTCGGTTGACCAAACGGTAAAGAGAAAGGTTAAGTCCGTGATAGTCCCATGTACCGTTTCCAAAAAGTCCATATGATTCTGTTGCCAAAGGAAAGACATTGGTTGCGAAGCTGCCAAATTTACCTAAAAAATCTTAAGGATGGTAAAGTCAATAGGTTTGACTCTACTTCAGGTAAAGTCCATTGTCTAACTCTATTAAGTTTCTATTCTGAGATTCTTATTGCGTAATGTAACGAGGTCACATGTTGATGTTTTAAGAATCAAATAAAAGTTGAAGAAACTTAAAGGAAGTATATGTTGATTCTGATCGCGAAGATGGATTTCGATCGCATGGTTCGGTGATCAGAATTTTGAGTTGTTACTTAAGAGTTATGATATATTGCTTAGGAATAGATAACAACAAGTTTTCCATATGGATTGTAAGGATAAATTTTTCCGCAAAGTTTTAAAATAAAAGAAAAATGGTTTTGATTTTATTTATTTTAAGTATCCTTACAATGTCATTTGTGAAAAATTGTTGGTTATATGTTTCCATTGATAAGCAATATGGGTAAATGGATTTGATTCTTTCATTAGTGGAAGTGACACAATTTACCAAATAAGGAAAGATTCTCATCACCCAAGTTTCAGTTGGATAGAAACTTGGAATCATGCAACTTGTATTGTATGATCATCAGAATTTTTATATATTTGGGAAATTAAGTCTAATTCCTTGTTCACATGTATATGTGAATCAAGTGAAGGACAAAGGGATCGGATACACTTGGGTGTGCGCTGATCATTGGAGAAGTTTCAATGATAGACATAATGAGTAAGAAGAATCAAATAAAGCAGAAAGATAAAAGTTTCTGTAATCTGAAGAGATGGGAGAGTACTGGAGTATCTTGTTTTATGATTATCTTAGTGATTATGAAACCATGTCACAATTGATCCTCCAAGGACACCTTAGTTCATTTTGTTTGGCTAAGGAGAGGAATCGTGAATTGTTGAAATGGTTAGATCAAAAGATAAATTATACTTCGTTCCAAAATTAAATCTTAGAGTCATACTCCAAGATTAAGCCTTGAGTGACATAATCTTAAGAAAGGTTTAAAACACTTGTTAAATGTAGAGTAAAATGTGTCCCTACTCTTGTACATTTGAAATTGGTAAGTTGTGATGTTTTGGATAAAACAAAGACCAACTAAGACCAATTGTGAGAAGTGTTTAACTTGATAAGAATCTGCACTAACTCTTGAATATTCGTTTTTGTCAAGGAATGGTTCTTGACAATGAGAATCTTATATGTCAAGAGGTCAGTGGGAGTCTTAAAAGGATCTTAAGATAGATTCAAGAACTAATCAAGAGTTTTGTTAATCAGTAGACCAGGACTTGAGGTTTGTAACCTATCATGTTGACATAATATGTGCCCATTCCAGTTAAAGTTGGTTTTGCATTGGAGTTCTGAGAGTTCTCAACTGGTTGCATAACAACTTGGAAGCAATGGTAGGCCCTTGTGCTGCTATGTGGCAAGAAATTAAGACTGCACAAGTTCAGTCCATATGAATTTGGATTTGTCATTAACCTTGTCGTGTGATTATGGTTATGTCAAATTCACATGGATAGGAACACATACACCATCAAAATCTAAGTTTCATAAGGTTTCTCTCCGATTCATGAAAATGATAGTGAGGAAACTCTTTCACTATGTAGATTTAAGTGGATAGCAAGTGTGAAGTTTGCATTCTCATGTCGTTAGTGGAGCGTGTGTGGTTAACCGGCACACTAACTAATGAGAATGGCAAAGGTTTAGACTCACATGTGAGCTATCTAAGGAAAGGTTTAGACTCCAGGTGTATGATTTGATAAAGTCTTATCAAGGCAATCTAGTACCAGAAATCTGACTGATTTCTAGGTACATGTCAAAGCTAGTGGGAGCATAAAGTGTTATGCTAGTTAGATAATAATCATTATGATAGTGGGAGCATGATGATTATGTTGCAAGTTAGCAGTGTTAGTTATAGAAAACAAAAGTTTCAACTCGCTTTGAAAAAGTTGTTTTACTATAATTAAGGGAGAGAAATTTATACTTCATTCAAATTCTACGAGCTTAGATTGAGATTTTAATCAACTTTAGTCAAGAATATATATATGAATGTTATGTTGAAATGGTTCAACATCAGGAATTTCTATATATGTTGCTTTCTCAAAATTCGATTATGATTACGGCATCCCTCTTCATAGTTCGAATTATGAGAACATGGCAAATAAAAATATTATAGCATGAATCGTATCCCATATGCTTCAGATATAGGATCGGTTGCATGTGTTATAATATTCATCCATTCTAAATTTTCCTAATGCTTAGGGCGTTGAGAAGGGAAAATGGATTAGAACTGGATATGACTAAGATGATTAAGCAATTGTCGAGAACAATTTGGGGTTTTCCAAAGTTTGGTTACTCATGCACAATTGGAAGTATAGAGTAAGGATCATATTGACATATTTTGGAAAGAGGCAACTCTTGTTCAAAAGTGATGGTCAAGATGGGAATATGGAATTGTTTCCATAAGTGGAAGTTATTCTTTGAATTTGTGTAAGATTAAAGAACTTAATGCAAAGAAGGATGTTCAAAGGAATGTACTTTGAATTTGAGACTTCATCTCCATGGAATTGCATTCCATTTGAATACTTTGTAATGTTTATTGCCAAGTCTTTGTGACTTGTGTGAATATCATTACAAGAGGATCATTGCATAGATTATGGTAAATGACAAGAACTTGGTATTCTTACATTTACAATAAGGATTGGGATTGTGAAATGAGAATCATTGAAGTCGTGTTCAATTGATATACATTTCACAAAGAGATGACCACTTGTAAACATAGTGTGCATACTTGGAGTATGGCATAGCTATTGTTTAGAGAAACATAGTATGCATGCTTGGAGCATGGCATCACTACTGTTTCAATTAAAGTATTAAGTTGATTAATCGAACATGAATAATGAGTGATCAATATGGTGCTTAGAGAAAAGGTGTTTTATTTACGCTCAAGGTGTTGAGGCCATATAGGACTAGTATTATTTTGTGTTTCACTTTTCATGTTTTGACTTCCAGAAAAACTAGGTCATTCTCCCGAATGACCAAGTTATTCAAACCATCTACAGTCGGTCATATGTTGGAAGTAGATATGAATCAAGACTGCCATGAATTTGTCTTGTATGATTTGTCTAAAGTGCTTTAGACAATGCTATAGTTGCTACAACGTTTATGAGTACTCATAAGGGCTGAGTATTGGATTCAACCCACACTCATTTGGATTCACTTCATGGATTTTATCACGAGTGAATCATGAGACGATAATATCTTATATTCTTCAAACCTAGAGATATGAGTTGTTGACTATGAGTTGGTTATACATTGATTGCACGTAAACGCATTGGTAACTCGATGTTATAAAACGTGCCTTTATGTATGATTCAACAAATAGTTAGTACAAGCATATGAGTCGAAGTTTATCCATTCTTTTTACCTTTAGGATAAAAGCGATATCTGTGGGCCCCTCGATGATTCGATGATGACAAATGGAAGTGCTCGGCCGGGCCAGGACTGATTTGATTTGTTCAATTAGTCAGTTGTCATAAATCAGAAATCGGGAAACAACAAATGGACAGAGAGAATGATTATAATCCATGTCTTAGTCCATATGATATCTATAATGGAGGAATATATGATCCCTTATCAAATGGACAAGTCATTGACAAAGGTCAGAGTTCATCTACAAGGTCAGAGTTCGACAGAAGCTTTTGAGAGCTACGATTGCTAGTCGGGTTCTGAAGTCATACTTGCAATAATAGTTTTAGACTTATCCAACTGGGAGACTGTTGGATTAATGTCTAAGTCCATAACTATAATTGGTAAGACTTGACCCGACCCGACATGGTCCATTTGGGTTGCATGGCATCATGCACTTGGATAGACTAAAATGAGAGAAATAACACTTAAGGTTTATTAATATATTATAAGTTCTAATATATTAATAAGGTTATTTAATTAGTATTGATCAAGAATTAATTTGGAAATAATTAAGTGATCAAAAGGAGACTAATTAAATATATGGGTTGATTGTGTAAATCATTCATTCTTATATATGTGGGCTTGTGATCCAAGATTCCTTATGTTGGACTAAGTCCATGGGGTGACCCATGGATGCTCCATGGAGGTGAAAATCCATGGAGCATAAGGAATGGGTAAAGTCATGAGTTACATGGTGTTACCCAAATAGCCACCATATAAAAGAATCCCATGGCTCATGAAATCGTGCACTATGTGTGAGTGTGAGGGCTAAACGATTTCATGGAGTGTTCAAGTTTCTCTCAAGTTATTCCAAGTGTATTTGGTGTTGTGTGAACCATTTGAGGTGTCACACTTGGGGCACTTGGCCCTCAAGCTTCATAAAGACAAGCACCAACAAAAGGTATGTTATTCTAACTTGTGTTATTCAAAGTTTTGTATGCTAGAATAGAACAATACCTTGGAAAGTTGATATTTGCATGTATAATAGAGAAAACATAGATCCAAGGTATTTAGGGTTGCATGTATACTTAGGAGTGTTAGATTGCTCAAAACCCAACAAGATTCATCTGGGGTTGACCCAACCAACAAAAGGAAACATCTTAGCTGCGAGGCTGGATACTTACGACAGCGCCAAATGCCTTGCGCAAATTCTGATTGACCACGAAGATAACCCTGATGAGGAAGCTGCCGCTCTTGAGCTAACTAAGAGTAGTGGTGGAAGTAAAAAAAGAAATTCTGGAACAAGCGGAAGGCCCAAAGTACTCAGGGATCTTCTAAGAAACAACAAACAGTAGCAGTCCACGCTGCTACTGTCCCTACTCTCGTCACTGCCGTCGGATCTACAACTCAGACTCCTACAAGTGGATATACTGGTACCCTTCCTTGGTGCGACAAATGCAGCTACCATCATCGTACTCCTGGACCATGCCGCGAAAGACGTTGCAACAACTGTGGCAAGAAGGGCCACCTTGCTCAAAGCTGTAGAAAGCCAGCCTAATCAAGCAACCAATCATCCGGAGCAGGTGTCAGTTGGGCCTGCTATGGTTGTGGTGAAGTAGGGCATTTCAAGAGAAATTTTCCCAAAGCAACAGCAACTGGCAACGCTGTAAGAGTCCTAGCTATAGGACAAGGTGAGGCAGCCGCTGATCCCACCGTTGCTACAGGTATATTCTTCCCCGAGAGCCCTTATACTTGCAAACTTTTTTGATTATACTGTTGGAGAGAATATATTATCCATTCAACCAAACATCACCTTAACCTTAGTCCTCCATTAGTAACCGAAATGTCTACCATCGAGATGTCTAACAACGAGAATGAGGACGTTGGCGATATATTCGTGGGTTGAACCCTTACCCTCGACGATCATCCTTTTCCCATCGGTCTTATTCAGTTTTTGCAAGTAAGAACTTTGAAATACTCATTGGAATGGATTGATTGAGTCTCAATCGTGCTGATATCCTTGTTCCGAAAAATCTATCCATCTCAACCTTCCCCCAGTCAAACTCTTATCATTTGAAACAATAAACTTAGTTCCAGCTGTTGTACCATTTCGTACGTCAAAAGATCAAAGGGAGCTTCCTTGAAAAGAGTGATATGCATTCCTAACCCACGTGATTCATGAGAAAAAGGAAGTTAGAGACCTTGAGAACGTCCCCGAAATCTGTGACTTTCCTGATGTATTTCTTGCATAGCTCCGGGAATTCTTTCCGACCGTCAGGTTGAATTTCACATCGATCAAATTCCTAGAGCAGACCCTATAGCCAAATCTCTGTATCGATAGACTTCAGCAGAAATGTAGGAGTTATCCAGTCAACTTGATGAGTTGACTGTCAAAACCGATATCCTCTTTTCTCGAATAGATGACCATTTCGATGCACCTCAGAGAACCAACCACTTCTCAAAGGTAAACCTTAGGTCAAGGTACCATCAACTATGATTCCATGAGAGAGATGTTCCTTAGACAGTATGCAGAACTCAATATGGTCACCATAAGTTCGTAGTGATGCACATCAGACAAACCACTTCCCTTGGTCATGCAGTAGACAACGAAGACATATGTGTGCAATCCTCCTAAGATCAAGCCAATAGAGAATTAGTCGGCACCGAAGATACCCACAGAAACCCGTCAATTCTTGGGTCTCGTTGGCTACTATTGCAGGTTCATCCAGAAATTTTCCTGAATCGTCAAAAACCCTAACCATTCCGACACCGAAAGATGTACCCTCTTGTAGGAGGTCTTACTCTGGAAAGACATAGTGCACCTTGGAAAGAGCGGAAAACTTAACTCGTGGTACATTAGACTCTTCGAGATCCTCGTTAGAATCGATTCCGTAACCATCAAACTTCGACTACCCTTAGGACTTAGTAGCATCCATCCGGTATTCTACGTCTCTGTCCTTAAGAAGTGTCTACCCGGCGAAACCCTAATAATCCCTTCGTTGTGACCAAAGTCGTATCCCGATAGTGAGGGTTCGCTAGAATGTCAAGCGAAGACCCGAAGCAGTAGATTCATCCATATCTCTTTTCAATTCATGAACTGTATCTTAATCTTTGAATTTCGGGACGGAATTCCCACTAACGGGGGGATAATGTGAAAACCCGAAGTTCGTTCCGTTGTAGTAACCCGTTCCCTCGTTAAAAATTCTTCGTCTTGAATTGTTTCCGTTCGTTTCAAAAAAAAATATTATTAAATTAAGTGATTTATTTGAGTTTGTTAAAATGACTTAATAATTATCCAAATACGTTAGAAATCCATAGAAACGCCCCAATTTACTATTTGGAAAAATAATCGTTTTATTCCGTCGAATTATAAAAATAATTAAATCGGGTACGACCAAAAGCCTCGCTTGATGACAGTATCGGGTGGAATTCCACCGTGTCCCAAAAATTTCAGCATACATAAAGTTGAGAGAGCCTCATTTGAAGCCTTTTCCTCTCTCTCTCTACTCTCTCTCTCTACTTTCTCTCTCTAAAACTCGAAATCAAGCCAAAATCATCCAAATCAAGCTCCAAATCATCAAGGTAACTATCCTAGCTCCTAGTATAACACCTTTGGCCTTCAAATTCATCAAAATTATGAGGAATAGGACCATAAACATGTGTTTACGGTCCTAGAACCTCCTTAGGCCGTGAACACATGTGATGGGGGTTTTGAGCCTTAAAACCCTTCCAAATCTCACTTGGAGCTTAGATATGACTTAAGGGCTTACCAAATTGGACTTAGAACGCCTTTAGCTCTTCATTCGGGGCATAACATTGAGTTTACGGCCCAAGCACATGTTTGGACCGTAAACACCTATTCATAAGGAGTAAACTCATTTTAAGGTGTTAGTTTTCCCCTAAACACCTCCAACAAGCTTCCATGAGAGTATAGAACCTTATGATCCTTCAAGAAATGCACCAAAACTTACAAAAATGGGACAAACTTGAGTTTACGGTCCAAGAACATTCTTAGACTGTAAACTCATCTCCTTAGACCTTAAAATCATCTCCTTAGACCTTAAACTCATTCAATGGGTGTTAAAGTGCCCTTAACACCTTGTATGGTTTAGAAATGGGTCTAGAGCTTAGTATGCTTAACTTTCAACCACTAAAACCCATGAATCATGGAAAAACATGAGTTTAAGGTAGTAAATTCGTGTCTCAGATAGTAAACTCGAGTTTAAGGTAGTAAACTCGTGTTTAAGGTAGTAAACTTGAGTTTAAGGTAGTAAATTACTACCTTAAACACGAGTTTAAGGTAGTAAACTCGTGTTTAAGGTAGTAAACTTGAGTTTAAGGTAGTAAACTCGTGTTTAAGGTATTAAACTCGTGTTGAAGGTAGTAAACTCAAGTTTAAGGTAGTGAACTCGTGTTTAAGGTAGTAAAATCGTGTTTAAGGTGGTAAACTTAAGTTTAAGGTAGTAAACTCGTGTTTAAGGTAGTAAACTCTTATCCAAGGTCATTTAGAGTCCCAATCACTTCCTAAGCCATGGAATCAACCCTAGAACCTCCCCTTGTGCATTGTATGACCATTTGGCATCCAAGAACCCACTATCCATGAGTTTACGGCCGTAAACTCATGGGGATATGGTCAATGGACTGTGAACTCCTCAAGGAGTTTACTCTTGAAGAGTAAACTCGATATCTAGGTCCTACACATCCATAGATTCCCCTCGGGTCACTTCGAACACTTGAATTGAAGTGTTTTCACGCCTTAAAGTGTATAATCATATCTAATTAGTGATTTAAAGTCTAATTAGATACATTTGTATCTCATTTCATATTTCATAGGATACTCGCATGTTATCAACCCTCGAACCGACACTTAGCATCCTAGACGACACGTTCTTCGACTGGTGAGTTCATACCCCTACCCTTTTTAAATGGTTTTTCAATGTTTTCAGGGGGGAATACAAGCAAATTACAAATGTTTTCAAAACATAACATTGATGAATTTCAATAAATATCTGGAAAATTATAAATATTTTTACCGCTTATGTATTATGCTGAGCATAAGGGATGATTTATCAATCACAACTATATAAATTTCTGTTAAGGAAATAACCAAACTAATCAAATTATTATGGGAATAATTTGGGGGTCTTTAGTTCTTGTTTCATCGCATATTGATATGTATAAAGTTATTAGATAAATTATGTCTGATTCAGTTTATCTCCATTTCACTTAGTATATATTGCTAGATAATCTCATTGTATATAACTGTTTTCACTGTATTATGGTTCATATCATTTAGTATGTTTTATATCGTTTGAGAATTCTGTGAATACTTAGTAGTAGTTTGTGATATTTGTCATTACCCTTTTGGGTCATTAGTAAATCCTCCCCGGAAGTGTAACCAGAGTCTCCTGGAGGGAAAGCGTGGAATTTGTGAATAGATCTATTCGGGACTAACACTCCCACACCTTAACTGCTAGCTACAGTTAGGCGGGCACGCCTGGGGTGACAGATTATGGATATCGTCCGACGTTTGACAAGCGTCAAGGAGGTCTCGTTGTCGTATCAGCATGGTTACCCGACTCACAATACGTATTAATATAACCTTATTCACGGAATTTAATTTCACATCTACTTTCTATCTATAGTTCCTATATCTACTACGGGATGGTAGTCCCATGGTTTTTGTATCTTATATCTAGTACGGGAAAATAGTCCTATGGTTTTGAATCTATATCTAGTACGGGATGATAATCCCATGGTTTTTAATCTATATCTAGTACGGGATGATAGTCCTATGGTTTTAAATCTATATCTATCTATAGTTTTGTGTATATCAAACTATTTTATAACTGGTACAGGATATTAATCCCATGATTTTCAGTAAATAGTTTTATGTGTAAAACTATACAATGTGGTCTTTAACTAAAACTTTACTTTTAAGAAAATATAGGATCTTCTTGGATTCGTAAATTTTTTGGGAAACTAAAGGAAACTTAAACATTTTTAGAAAAACAAACATCTTATGAACTCACCAGCTTTATGCTGATTTTCAAACCGCTTGTATTCTCAGGTCCACGTTAGACAGGTACCCAACAATCCTTTTGGCTAAGACGGAGTGCATAGAAGACACGTCTTTACTTTTGTTCATATGATATGTATATTTATAACGCATGTAACTTTTGTTTTCAAACAAATGTAAATGAATCTATGTAATGTAAAGTTTTGTGTTTACTATACTTACTATGTAAATTGGTTGCGATATTCTTGACGTCCTCCGCCCTCGAACGTTTCTGCCTTCGGTTTTGGGTTTGACACCCGAGGTGAGTCTTCTCACTATACTTTACCTAGTGTGGTAATAGAGTTAAGAGACAGAGTATTATAGAGTTATATGCCAGTGTGATTGCATGATATTATGTGATGTGATTTATTGTGATATGTGATATGCATGATTCAGAGTTACAGAGTTAGGACTTTCGGGTCCCTAGAGTTAGGGCTAGAGGGCCCACAGAGAGTTGGGGCTGGACGGCCCCACTGAGACACATTGACCAGAGGGTCAACAGAGTTACAGCCTCGAATGGCCAGAGGATCAACCAAACGTCGTTTCCAAATTCGTTTCCGATTTCGCCATTTAATTAAGTCATTAACTTATATCGATCTAAAATGACTTAATGGGTGTCTTAATGCCATTAGGAATCATTCTAACACCCCATTATAGTTATCGGAATAATTCTAGAATCGACCATATCGGGTTACGACAACTTGGTCGGGTGCGACCAAAAGCCCCACTTAACGTCGGTATCGGGTAGAATTTCGTCGTGTCCAATTCTCGAGCACTATATAAGTGATTCAAAGCTTTCATTTGAAGCTTTTGGCCATTTCTTCCATAAACACTTCCAACCTCTCTCCTCATCCAAAATCAAAGGTCCAAATCTCAAGTTTAAGCTTCAAATCTTTGAGGTAACTTCCCTAGCATGCTATACAACCTCTTTAGCCTTCAAATTTGATTAAAATCTATGTTTTAGGACCTGGAACATGTGTTTACGGCCAAGGATCAAGCTTGGGCCGTAAACACCTAAAAATGAGGGTTTTGAGCCATTTAACCCTTCCAAATCATATATGGGACATAGATAAGACCTTAAGGCTTGCAAATTGAGGCTTAAAACAATTAAAACATGAATTATATGGGACAAAAGAATGTTTACGGCCAAGGCTCCTTCTTGGGCCGTAAACTCCTCTAAAATGGGGATTAAGTGCCTTAAATCATGCTGGAATGCCTTGTAACTTAACCAATAGCTTTGTGGTAAATCCTAGATCCATTTAAAAATAGTTTAGGGGTTTGAAACACATCAAAAATGCCACATATAGGAGTTTACGGCCTAGGAACATACCCTTTGGCCGTAAACTCATATATCTATGTCAAATGATGCATTTAATTCATCTCAAAGGCTTGCTTAAATTTCTAAAATCACATGTGATTGTTTTAAGAATCAAAAACTAATTTTTCATGAGTATGAGAGAGTTTACGGCCATAGAACATGCTTCTAGGCCGTAAACTCCTAAAAATGTGTTGAATGGTAACCTAAATTCATAACAAGGCTTGGAAAAATTCCTAGAATTACATATGAGTGTTTTAAACATCAAAATCTAATTTTTCTTAACTATATTAGAGTTTACGGCCAGAGAGTATGTATCTGGGCCGTAAACTCATACAAAGGTGTTAAATGAAGCCTAAAATTGATACCAAGCCTTAGAAAATTAGTTAGAATCACATGTGATTACTCCTTGTGCCTTAAACAAATTTTTCTTGGCCATGGGTGAGTTTACGGCCGTAAACTCTAAGTTTACAGCCTTAAACTCCCTTTTAAATGATATAAATCCTTTCAAACCATTCCAAGGCAATTTAGAAATCCATTACAACAATCCCCACGTCCAAACAAGCCATTAAACACCCCAAATTCACACCAACATGAGTTTACAGTCGTAAACTCATGTATGGGTGTGTTTTGTGGTTGTAAACTCATTTAAATGTTTACTCTTGGGGAGTAAACTCATTTAAATGTTTACTCCCAAGTCCCTAGTGCCAATACATGTCCGTAGATGTCACCCGAGTCACTCCAAACGCTCGTTTTGAGGTGTTTAATCTCGTCAGAGTGTAATGTTCTATTTAATTAGTGAATGTATCCCTAATTAAATATATATGGACATTATTTCATTTTACATAGGGACATCATGAGTAATCAATCCCCGAACCCACGCTTAGTATCCGAAACAGTTGCGATTCTGAGTCTGGTGAGTTCATACCCCTACCCTTTTCACTGTTTTTCACTGCTTTCAGGGGGGGAACACAAGCAAAGTACAAGGGTTCTTGTACTCAAAACTTATTTTCGTGTGTGTGTGTTTCATAATTTATATGCTTTTAATACTGATATACACAACTGATAATTGGTAGAACATACAGATCATATAAACACTTATGTGTGAAATGCGTTTATAAACTGTTACGCTTTATATATATTTCACAAATGGTTTTCCACATTTTATCAGTTAAAAGCATTACATTAATACATTTGAACATATAATCTGTACACTGTTTGTCCTCGGTAACACTCCACAGAGATACGCGAGTGGAGGATCATCTTATTATTACTAGTAAATTTGTTATTCATGTATGATT
The DNA here is from genome assembly GCF_051521515.1 of Lactuca serriola. Taxonomy (NCBI): domain Eukaryota; kingdom Viridiplantae; phylum Streptophyta; class Magnoliopsida; order Asterales; family Asteraceae; genus Lactuca; species Lactuca serriola. The sequence goes on along the minus strand of NC_136415.1, from coordinate 302,764,223 downwards.
GGAGACACGTCCTCGGCGAACACTCCACAGAGATACGCGAGTGGAGGACTACACCCGTAACCAGAATCTCTGGGATTTAGAGAGCGTAACTTGAGTGCATAGATCTATACAGGGCTGACTACCCCACACCTGGCTGCTAGCTACAGCCGAACCGAAATGGTTCAAGGGTGACGAAAGTCATAAGGTTGTGGACTACTTATTGCCACAGGTTCAGTCTATAGTATGGTTATGGAACTCGCAACTAGGATAACAGAGATTTACTTATAGTAATAATGAACCACTTATTACATTTTACAGATAACCAGGTTTCGGTTTACATCTTTTACATCTTTTACATCTTTTACATAAGATAACCAACATTCAGGAAGGTATGGGACCTTCCTGGGAAACCTTATACATAACTAGGTCTAACACAATACATTTTTCACAACTAAAACCCACATTCAGGAAAGTATGGGACTTTCCTGGGCATACACTGGTACATAAACGGAATAGAACAACGAATTGGATAACCAAACTATACTTTATTTTTGTGAAACAACAACCAACTTTTAAGAAAATGTTGGATTTTCTTGGCATGTGTTACATTTTCAGAAACAGAAAGGAAACATAAACATTTTCACAAAACAAAACTACTTATGAACTCACCAGCATTATGCTGATTTTCAAACCGCTTGTGTTCTCAGGTCAATGATAGTACAGGTACCTGAAGACTTACTTAATCCAGGACGGTGTGCATGCAAGGCTCGTTCGTTTTGTTCATATCTATATTATGTATCACAACTGTATAAACTGTGTCTTTTGAAACAAATTGTAAAACTTTTAATATGTAATGTAATGTTTGTTTCACTTTACTTACTATGTACATTGGATTTGATACTCAACGTGGAGTCAACCCCGGAAATGTTTCTACCTTCGGTTTTCGGGGTGTGACAGCAGGTGTCTCGCTTCGGATGGGGCGACGTGACCATACCTCAGACTGCACAAGAAAGGAGAACGTTGAGCGTTCCGAGCTGCGTACGCGGGGCGTTATGCGAACACGAGGCGTCCGATGGTACGCTGGGCGTACCCCTTCGCACAACCTTCGAGATTTCCTTGTTCAACTTCAAAAATTCATAACTCTCGCATACGAGCTCCGTTTTTGATGTTCTTTATTTCCACACGAAGGTGGGAACGTACTCTACAACTTTCAGTTAGACTCTGTTGGCTAATTTTGGCTCTATTTCAAAATTTGTATTATTAATAGGCCGGGACAGGATTGGTCCGTTAAATTCTCATAACTTCTTCATCCGACGTCCGTTTTCGCCCGTCTTTTTCTAGTTATGCTACTCTTAACAAGATCTTCGATTCTCGTGCAGGTCATGTCGGCTAAAAACCACTCGATCTAATATTCGAATTTCAGACTATACACTTCTAGCCCGAAACTTCGAAAAATCATAACTTCTTCATACGATGTCAGATCTGGGCGTTCTTTTTATCGACACTCTTAGTTTAACATATTCTATGACTTTCGTTTAGATCACTAAGGCTAAATCTCGCTCTATCATAAATTCACTATTTATGCTTCACGGTATCGTGTCGGTTCTGTCGCGAAACTTCGACGTGTCATAACTTCTTCGTTATAACTCGGATTTCGGTGTTCTTTATATCCCCAAAATCCTTGTTTCGACCACTACAACTTTATCTAAAGATATCGGGCTTACACCACTCTTTAATTTTGACGCTTATTTTTATTTTTTCTTAATTATACATTTATAATTAAATAATAAGCACATAAATACACATAATACTCAAATATTTGATCTTTATTACTTTAAAAAGAGTTACAAGAGTTGACCTAGACTATTACATTGCCAAAAATTCCTAGCCCTGAAACACAGGTGTTACATATATATATATATATATATATATATATATATATATATATATATATATATATATATATCTATCTTACTATATTATTATACAAACCTTACTATTTCTAAAAACAAAATTTAAGACGTCCAAACTATTAAGCTTATAGTACAAATAACAAAGCCAATCTTATTTCATTCTTTAATTTCCATTTCATTTAAAAATTCAAAAAAATGCAAAAATAGAAATTGTCCACTTTCCCCACGTGCTATAATGAATTTATGCTTTACAGTCCAGTCAAAGAACTGAATCTATCAAAAGTCAAAATTGAAATCTGTTATCTTCTTCTGATCTCGCCTGTTACCATCATCAACCCATAATTTCCACCCTAATATTCGTTCACCCGATTCAAAATTTGAATTGAGTCTCTTCAAGAATCACTTTAAAAGCTCCAGCACCCACACTCTTTCCATATTATTTTCATTTCTCTCGCTTTTCATTTCTCTCTCTTATCTATCAGACACTTTGACCCAGTCCGTTAATCTATGATGAAGTCATCTTGAAGCCAGAGATCCTGACAAAAATCTTTCAATTCTGGCCTGCCCTCCCCTTATATCAGGCGCTCTTCTCCTTTAATGATATAATTTCCATTTCTCATTCTATGAAATATATTTTCTTCTCCTCTCAGTGAAAAAAAACCCTAACACCACTCACCACCACTGTTTATCCCTGCCACTACCGAACCACCAATGTACAAATGGACCACCTGCTAATCTATCTCGACTAAAAAGAGGTAAAACACCCCGATTACTCTTTCTATCTCTCTTTATATGTGTGTGTTTCCAATAAACTATTTGATTTCGGATTTCACGAATCGAGAAGTGACTTATTTTCCCAATGATTGTTCTTTACGATTTGGTTATCTGAAACGGCCTCTGACCTCCTGTTTGTGACTTCTTCATCGGTGTAACAACCACCACATGGTAAAAGTTATCAAAAACACCTCCTACTATTCTTTCTTGCTGTATATATCTATTTTTGTTTTTTGGGTTTTTGAAGAATCATGAAGGCTAAAAAGAGGTTATATTTAGAAATTATGTTTTAGAAGGTCAGATTCTGCTTCAACATTTTCAAAGATTTATGTTTGTTTTGTTTCATTTTGTATTTTAATTTGTCTGTACATGTTAATTTTCTTTTAATCAATGTCCAGGTTTGCATTCTTGACCATGACTCATAATCTGAGGTAAAACCACTTCCATTGGTTAATGTTTTCGATTTTTCATGTTTTTTTTATTGAAGATTGAAAATGAACGAAACCCCAGATTGATGTTCTTGGTGCCTGGAAATGAACGAAACCACAAACAAATTGGAAAGATTAACCTAATTTGCTGTTTTTATACATCTATTTACCTAAATTTTGCAATTGTGTTTACAAAATTTAAATAAAAATGGATTTTTTGGTGATTTCAGTCACTTGGAAGAAGACATAAGGACCTGCAACTAAATATCACTCACTAGGTAAAGCTTAAATCCCTTCTCCCACACCAAGAGCTTTGAAGGTAGGCAAGTGGTATTTTTTGTGTAAATATGGGCTATTTTCTAGGGAATTTGCTCATAGGTGCCGATAAAGGAAATAAGGGAAAAATCAATTAAAGTGGCTATTGTGTTGTTTGTTAAGGTATATTTACCATTTTACTTTAAAAAAAAGTCGGTTAAATACGTAAATCTCATATTTCTGAAAGTGAGAAAAAAGCTCTCTTTTTTGTTCTGACTTTCAGATAATAGAGTAAATTACAAATATTTTGAAATAATGATTTTGAACAAATTGGTAAATAAGTTTATCTACGTCTAAAACAAACAAAAAAGTGACCCCTTAAAATAGACCTTTGAAGAAACCTATCCTCTTGGCCACATGTAATCAACTATCATGTTTCACATCTTTTGTAAATACACTAAATTTATTTTGGTTCCAACTAGCATTATCTGCTCAAGTTTTGTTGTGGGTGTTGCCCTTCTAGAAAGAAAATCGGTTTTCAAGTACAACTTTGTAAAATATAAACATAATTTTCCTTTGTTTATGCCAAATTATACAATGATGTTTTATATTGTTTTCAATTTTATGTAGAGGTGTGGTCGGTCTGTGAAACTATTGAGGGAATGAAGGCTTAGGATGATGATAGATGGTGATGGGGAACAGAAGGAAAAACTCTACAAGGAAGGCACACTTCAACTCTAGCAATGAGGATTTCAAAAAAAAGCTACACCCTATTGGTAAATTCCTTCATTAATTTTGAATTTCTTTCGGTTTGGATTTTGTGGTTTTCGAATTTCAAATGGATGTTTAGTAATTTGAACTTGGCTCTTTATTCTATTTCTTATCTCATTTCATTTCATCTAACCAAAAATATAATTTTTTTTTATTTGTATTGTGAAAGTATAATGTTCATTTGTGTTTCAGTAATATAGTTTTAAGAAATAGAAAGACATTATCATTGCAACACCAAGTTCAAGTAGTGGCTTCATTTGTGTTGCAGTAATGCAGTTTTGATGTTATACAATCAATGTTATATGATGTCTCTTCAACCATTTCATTGCTCATAAATAATAAAGAGGGACCTCATTATGATTCTCAACTCTAAAAGTTACGTTACATAATAAAATGTATTGCTTTTGAGTTTTGAGAATATCATATAAATTTTGAGATTTCTTGAAAGATTAGTGAGTACACATGATATAAGTGATAAACAAAGCAGCTGAGGTGGCTTGATCTCTTTAGTTTGCCACAAGTCATCAATCACGACTTTATTTTCATACCATGTGATTTCACACTACTCATTGGAAAAAATATTCATAAATCATGTGTGCTTACTCATTTATAAACAATTCTAACTCTTTATGTTTTTCTTAGTGATTTCGTATTTGTTACCGTAACTCTTATTGATAATTGTTTTGATGTAGTAAACTATTGGCAGAAAAGAACTAATCGTCTTAAGAAACTAATTTCTAAAAAACTATATTCACCCGGCGCTTAACGCGGGTAAACGGCTAGTATATATATATATATATATATATATATATATATATATATATATATATATATATATATATATATATGATTTATGTTATTGTGTGCTAACTAATTATTATGTGGATATACGGATAAATGTGGACCAATGGTTTTAATTATTTTAAAGAAATGATTTACCTATCTTTAAATTAGGAAACACATGTTTAATTAATAAAATTTTGGATTTTAAGGGATATTAATTCTTCTAATTTTGAATTCTGATTTTTTTTAATTAATTTATTTTTAATTCTAACATAATTTTTAATTTTATTCGATTTTATTCTTTTAAAATGCAATTCTATTAGAACGATATTCTATGAAAATGACATAATATATTTTGATTGACTACATATTTTTATTGTACGAACTTCTTGAAGAAACACAACATTCTTGATCCTTCACTTAAAAAATAACATGATCCTTATATGTTCAAACATTGAAATGCAAATATAGATTCATACACATTCTTACAAAATAATAGTGTTATACATTTTAATAGTACATATTCTAACAGGATGTCATTAAAATAAATAAAATTCTTAAGAACATAGCATTCTTGAATATGCAATTCTTGAAAGAATACACATTATCTTCTTCAATGGTCCATAGCCAACTTCATTCCAACCATTCTTACAAGAATGACATTTTGTGCTGTGTTTTTATTTTCATGAAATCGAATTATATAAGAATAATATTGTATGAGAATGCTTTATATGACAAATAATGTTACAACTTTAGTAACTTTGACAAAATATAGTTTATAGGTACAAGATAAATGAAAATTTTCAACAAACAAAATGACAATTTACAAATAAAAATTGACAAATGCTGTAAATTTACAAAAATAATTACTAATAACACACCATATGAAAATATAAGGATACGCACTGAATAAAGAAAAATTAAAAAAAAACATAATATGTAACTCATAAATAACTCACATTTATATAAATTTAATATGTTATGTTGATACTTGGTTCAACTCACATTTATATAAAGTTACCCTTTATCTCTAATTTGTACCCTTTATAATTTGAGCATTTTCTTAAATCTTTAAATTGTTACAGATTTAATATTCTGCACATTTATTTTTAAAACATCATGATAAACTATAGAATCCTAAAGTAGAATAAACATAAAAGAAACATTTTATCCTCTAAGTGAAATAAAAACTTTTGATAATGACAATTAACAAGTAGATTCAACTCAACGTCTCAATGATATTCAGCACCACACATAATACATATGAAGAAATCATTTGTTTCGTTACAATTAGTGGTCTTCAATTTGCATATATATATATATATATATATATATATATATATATATATATATATATATATATATATATGAGTCCTTTTGATATAAAGAAAGGCTTACAGTGATTAGAGATCCAATGTTTGAGAACTCATTGAACTCTCACAAGCCCTTTAATATCATCTGTAACACTAGTCCTCAGCAATTAAAACAGCTATTGGGTTTCTAGAAACATCAATTTGACTGGAAAATAAGAATAAAATAAAGATTAATATGATGATGTAGAAAAGGCAAAGAATTTACCAGCTTGGTTACCAACTTAATAGGATAATGAGGCATATGTTCTCAATGGTAGGGGTGCCCTCTACACAAATAAAAACATCCAAATAGATTGCAAACATCGATTCTTCAGAAATCACAATTCAAAAATCTCAAATCACAAGCAAACCATTGGTTCAAGTAAAATAAAAAGAAATAACTCCTAGCATATTGCATATATCGAATTTTCAGAAATGGCGTTCACAAAATCAATTACCCAAAACTGAATACATAAACTCGATTAAATAAAAAAAACGAGTTCATTAGAAGAAAAAGAAACTTACAGGTTGATTGGATAATGAGAATCGTCCATGGTTTGAGTCTGACGATCAATTGGAGAAAAAACTTATCCATGATCATGGGTCTAGAATCTTGAATGATTGATATTGGAGAGTTTAGGGCTCGAACAGTGGAGAGTTTAGGGCTCGATGTGAATTAGAATTGGGCACCATTAGGGTTGATGTTTGTATTGTACGTCAGATTGATGATGGAGGCCATTGTGGGATTCTTTTCCTGGTATCATGAAGGAGTCGATTGTGAATATTGAACAACAAATTTAAGGAAAAAATTAGACGGATCCAAAGATATAGGCAATTTTGATATATGTTGGAACTTAATTTAGATTTATAAAAGAAAATTACCAAAATACTTTCATCTAGCTTTTTGAAATGACGGTCTACAAATATTCTTACATCCACACAATAGACAGTTAGAATAAATGAACCTATCTCTCTCTCTCTCTCTCTCTATATATATATATATATATATATATATATATATAGAGAGAGAGAGAGAGAGTAACACTCGATTTAAGGTACTTTTCGTTTTGACCCTTGGTGTGTAAATAGTTTGCAAATTTGGTCCCTAGGGGACATTGTTGCCATTTTCAAATAAGAGGGAGTACATTGTGCATAGTCCTTGTACACTGGGCGTACTTCTTGTACATTGGGTGTACGTACCCACGTGACAAACCCTAATTTTTAGGGTTTGGACCCTATTAAAGAAACATTATGACCCATGATCGTCTCATTTCTTATCCTTCATTAACCATTGAACCGCATTTCGAAACCCTAGCCCTTCTAGAGAAGTTCTAACCCTATATGTGTGTGTTTTAGTGTGTGTTAGTGAGCTTTGAGGAAGAGGAGCTTTAAATAAGGACCTTTGATCAAGGGAGAGCTTGCAGATCTAGATTCTACTCATCATTTCCAGCTTCATTGATCTATAAAGCTTGGAACTTGCTCATTCTATGGTTTTAACTAGTCTTTATGGAGTTTTGGTCACTTTTCGTCCCATGAATAGGATCTAGTGGGAATTCTTCCAGTACAGAAGTTGGGAGTTGCTTTGCTTGATGTTTTTAAGGTCTCTAGTCCATAAAGTTAGCATCTTAATGGTTATGGATCAACCATGCACGTGTTTATGTCTATTTGGTGAAAGTAGAATGCTCCATCTAGGGTTTGAGTTCATTTGAACCATGCAAAGGTTCTGAGTTAATGAATTTATGGATTAAGACGTTCCCCAAGGCTTGGATCTGAAGTTTGGATGTCTGGTTGTAAGGATTAAGTGCTTAAGGAAAAAAAAGCTTAAGGGGCGCGTATAATGTGCGTACGCGTTCGAGTCCCCAATGTAGTCTTTATGACTCCTATTGTATGTGTTGTATGCATGTGTGCCTATTCGATATATGTATGTGGGGTGAAATAGACCTGGGGGTAAAATAGACCCGGAACAGCCTTGAGCTGGCATATTAATTGAAATAGACTGGAGGGTGAAATAGTCCTAGGGGTGAAATAGACTCGGAATAGCCTTGAGATGGCATATGAGTTAAAATAGACTCGAGGGTGAAATAGTCCTAGGGGTGAAATAGACTGTTGGAGGAAACGTCGTGGTACGTAACATAAATAAGTAATCACAATTATTGAACATAGATTGAACAGTACAAATATAATGCTCTATTATTACCGAAACATAATTTGCATTAACAAGACGATTGCTAAATTGAGACACACACCTAACAATTTGATGTTAACAATGGTATAATAAAATAACAGAGAGTCAGATGTGCAAACACTACCAACCTTCTCAATAACCTGAGAATACGTGCATTAAGATACGTAAACAAAATTGTTGGTGAGATCTACAAGTTTTGACACAAAGTACTTTTAAAATCAAAAATGTTTTATAAAATTTATCTGGTTGTCCAACTTTTATAAATTTGTACTTTTCTATTAAAATTGTAAAATAGTTGAGTTATGAAAGTGTATTTAGACTAATTTAGAAATATTGTATGCTCAAATCCAAAAATACAGCATTTGCTATATATATATATATATATATATATATATATATATATATATATATATATATATATCAAACTTATAACAAATTTTTACGGTTCCCATGAGCAAATTGCTTTTTCTTAAAGGATTTTGAATAACAATTAATATAAAATAAAATCATATCACACTTTGTGAAAACATAAAATAGCCAAATTTAATCTTGAAACCTTATACAAACATTTGTATAGTTTATATGTAAAACTCATAAGTTTTGAA